>NC_143578.1:132875951-134231011 GCF_048544385.1 Mastigoproctus giganteus | reverse complement strand
TTCCAGCTGTTTCTCTTCGACCCTACTCTCTCTTGGTATTGTGATATCGATTTTCCATGCCTGCTTCTTTTCAACCACTGTCATGCTGGGTGTATTATGGAGAAGATGTTTGTCTGTTTGTGCCTGAAAATTCCATAGCAGTTTAGCCTCATTATTCTCTACAACTTTTTCTGGATTGTAGTCCCACAAATTTTGCTGCTTGGTAAGTTATATTTTTTGCAAATGTTCCAGTGTATCATGTGGCCACTCTATTGTGTCTCTAAATAATCCATTTGTAAAATGTTTTTGCAGCCACATTCAAGATGTTCAATCATTTCTTTATAAAGCCTTCAGTTTTTTTTTTTATAGGCACCTGCCCCCCCACCCCTTAAGCCACTTCCATGTCTTCATGCTATAAACGTTTCCTTTCAGTGGCACTTGTACATTGGCCATGTGATGGTTTGTTATGCCATTTTTCTCTTTAGGTCACCAGCTGCTGTTTTTTATAATCCTTTCATTTGCCATTTTCCTTCTTTGCTGACTTCCTTTAGGATTTCTTCCTGTCTTTTTCTGCTGTACTCTGTTAATGATCGCTTCTCTTCTACAGAATGTTGAACTTGCAAAGTTCCTCATCCATCTTCACATATTGGGAGATATACAGCCTATCCACATCAGTGCTTGCTTAGGTGAAGAGTGTGATTGATAGTCATTATCTTCACGGTTTTTCAGTCAAAGCCTGAGTTCAGTCTACAACTCGAGCAGTGAATTGATTGATGGGAACGACCGAGATAGCCCATTTCTTTGATACTATTCCCACCATTGAGTTTTAATTTCAGGAGATTCTTCACTGTTCTGATGTATTCCTTGCTAATTCGGTTCTTAAAGAATGCCCAGGTACTTGTAGGCTTTGTCTGGTGTTGAGACTCCTAATATCATTATGATCAGGCATTTTGATTCCCTTTGTGCACACAAATTTTCTCCGATTGATTGCTGAAGTTGCACATTTATCCAGCTGAAACTCCATTGCAATATCAGAGCTATAGATCTGAACAGTATTGCATAGTGATTCAATTTCAGGTGGCGACTTTCTGTAGTTTCAAATCATCCATTTAAAGAAGGTGGCAAAGATTTTTTTGTCGTTTTTGATGTTTGATACCTGTGGCCTGTTCTCAGAATTATTGATAGTGGTATCATTAGAAGCCAGTCTCTTGTGCCCTTGTGTTCCATTTATTTCCTTTCTGTTTGAATGGGAATAAGTTGTTTTTTTTCTAAATGACCTTGTATCATGTAAGATATTATTCCCCTCATTAGCTTAAAAGTAGTTGGTAATTAGGGTTTTGTAGTTGTTCGGAATTGCTTCTTTTTCATCTTCGTTTATAAGAAGGTAGATTTTGCCAGTTCTTCCATTCATCCATATTTCAATTTCTCTTGTTTGTAGTAAATAACTCAATTGTTGGGCTGTTTTTCTAGATAAGCTGGTCAGTTGTTTTAAACAGAAAAACTGTAATTCATCATTTCCTGGTGCTGTCCAGCTTTTAATCTTCCTGGCCCACCTCTCAAGTAGTTCAAGGGTTATTATAAGATCTTGCATATTATTTCCTTTTGTTTTGGCTTCCACTTCTTTAATCCATGCTGAATTTCTGTTGTAGTCCATTGGATTGTTCCACAGATCTTTTCAAAATTTGACAATCTCTTTGTTTTCAACTTGCTTTTCACTGCTTCTTCGTTAACACTTTGATTGAAGTGCCATTGATTCATCTGGAAAAGGGAATTTTGCTTGTATTGAGCAATACGGGTCTCATATCTAGAGATTTTCTTTGATATGCCAGTAATCTGTTGCTTCACAAGTTAAGAGCTTCTTTATTATTCTTTAAACCCAGGTTGTACTTCTTGTAGATATTCCTTGGTCTTTTCATTTTCAACCTTTTCTCTTTCATTTCCTTTAGTTTGCTGATCTTATTTGCTAATCTGGTCTTCCATTTTGGTGACCTTCTTTGCTATTGTTTTGGTTTGTTTGTATCCAAGCTCCACTGTCAACACTGCCACAGCACTATGCACGAACTGGTTTGTTTCTTGCAATGACGGGTTAATTGCTTCTTCAACTCTGTTCATATCTTTTAGCCTTTGCCAAGTTCTTTCTTGACAACTGCTTCAGTGCAGGCAATTGTTGACATTCTTTTGCTTCATTCATGTGTTCAACAGTTCTGTTTCACTTCTTTCTGTATTTCAGTCAGCTGCAGACCTTGGCATGCTGACAAGTATGGCAGTGGATCGACTGGTCTTTCTTCAGGTGTAGCTTCAGCTATTATTTGCAGTCCTGCTACTTTTTTTGCTAGTACTGCTGGGGTATTTTATTTGCTTGCCAATTCCTTCTCATTTATCTTCATCTTCAATGTTTTTTTTGAAGTTCCTCCAATTCTACATCAGTAAAGACTATTTCTCAATATAAAGCGACATTGGTCTGCCAGCCTTTGTTCAGTAATGTCCAGGCATGTTTCTTTCCAAATTTGGTACTTCATTTTTTGGTAACCACATTTTGTGGAATTGGACCTGAAGTAACAGATCATTATTTGTTTATGTTCTGCGACAGTATATCTTTGACATTGTGATCCACCTTCCAGTATTATTATTATATATATATATATATATATATAAACAAAAAAAAAATTACAAAGAGCCTCAATAAGAGCCTACTAGGTTCTTATGGAGGCTCTTTGTGGCATTATGCTAGTGGTTGACATGGTGATTGGGATGGTCATTACTTTTACCACATGCCACATTTCTTTCACTTCTTCCTGTCGTAGGTCTGAGTACTTCATGATCTTTGCTTCGTATGTTTTTTGGAGGTTGCTGATGTTGGGCACTGCTATGTTGATCAGGTAGCTAGCCATTTCCTTCTTGTCACTGAGGGTTATTTCTGGTCTCTTGTGTGGAATCATCTTCTCTGTTACTTTGGCATGGTCCCAGTATAGTTTAAGTAGTATAGGTCTCTAGTATGGCCCTCTAGTATGGCTTGAGATTCGTACTTGTAATATGGTACACTTTCTTTGATCAGCTGATATTTTGCACTAGCTTCTGATGTATTGTCCTGGTGACCTGGCCGTGTACTCCATCTAGGTGATCACCCTTCATCCTGCAGTGATTTGCTGGATTGTTTCTGAAGCCAGGTGGCATTGTTGACATGGACGCAGTCATTAGCATTATTAATTTTATTGTGTTATTATTTCTCCCTGATGGGAAAGTTTATAAAAACAGTGGGTTCAACTGATGATGTTAAAAACCGTAATTCTAAATGGGAGGCCTTCAGCGAATTAACCTTGGAATCTACTAGGCTATTCTAATAGAAGCAACTAAGAAATACTGTTCAAGATTTAGGCCTAAACGGATGTCAGATGAACTAATGAGGCTCATTGGAGAGAAGAAAAATGTGTGGGATGCATATAAATTAGCAGGTGAAACAGAAGCCTATGGCAGATATAAGCTAGTCTGTAATCAAGAAACAAAGGAGGTTAGGCAAGCAAAGGCTGATTATGAGAAATCCTTGGCAAAGGATGTAAAAAAAAAACAGACTTCTTTACTTATGTAAACTCTAGAAGGAAGGGGGTGAATCAGACTGGTGATGATCCTGCTCAGATAGCTGACAAACTGAATGAGTCTTTTGCATCTACATTCACATATGAGAAATTCTGTAAGGAAGGGGAGGACAGAAGTTTACTAAACTCTAACAGGGAGCTAAATGATTTTGTAATAACGAAGAGCAAAGTGGAGGAGAAATTGTTGAAGTTAAACATGAAAAAGGTACCTGGGGCAGATGGAATCTATCCAGTTATATTGAGAGAGGCAGCGAGGGAAGTAAGCAAACACTTAGCCATAATTATGAGTGCATCCTTAGATTCAGGGGAGGTCCCCTTGGACTGGAGGTGCAAATTTATCCCCAATTCACCAAGGGGGTTCAAATGGTGACACAAATAATTATAGACCTGTTAGTTATATGATATAATTCTTCCCTGAATTGATTCAATCTATTTGCTTCCACAACAGTGGATGGAAGCTTGTTCCAGCAATCAACAACCCATTTGCAGAAGTCAACCTTCCGCACATCTATTCTGCAACCATCCTCCTTCAATTTCTATTTATGCCCCCCCCTCATGTGCGTAGTCTGAGCAGGAGGAAGAATCCTATCAGCATTGAATTTGCTCCAGATATTCGAAACCTTAAATACCTTAATCAGATCGCTTTGCAGTTTTCTAATCTCCAGAAGCTTCAGTTTGCAGAACTGAAGGCTTTCTTGGTAAGAGCACCCCATTGTTCCCCTCACCAATCATGTTGCCCTTCTCTGTACCTGTTCCAGCAGATCCACATCCTTATTAAAATGAGGCTTCCAGACCTGTATGCAATACCCAAGATATGGCCTTACCATTGCCTTATATAATGGGATAATCACCTCCTTATCACTTCTAGCAGAATTCCTGTATATAATTGAGAAAACCCCCATAAGGTGTCCTGGCAGCCTATCTGCATTGCTCAAATAATTTCATCTGACTGCAGTTAACCCCAAATGTCCCTTTCATTTTCCACAACCCTAAGTTTAGTACCACACAGTTGATAAGTTACTCGGGATTATTGCTACCCATATGTGGTACCTTGCATTTGTCAATCTTAAACTTTAATTGCCATTTCTTGGCCCATCCACTTAATTCTTCTAGACTTTGTTGAAGCAGCATATAGTCATTACTGTCATTGACCATCTTGCTAACCTTCTTATCATCTGCAAACTTGTTTCTTGCCTTGACAAGAAACAAGTATCAAGCTTATCAAGTATTGATAAGGATATTGATATATCCTTATCAATATCATTAATAAATACAGAAGGAAAAAAAAAAAAAAAAAGAATGGGCTAAGCACTGAACCCTGGGGGAATCCACTAATAATATTAGTCCATGAAGAGCAGTGTCAATTGACAACCACTCTGTCTTCTCCCACTCAAACATCCCTTTATCCATAGTATGCAATCAAGTTAGAAAAAAAATTTCCCCTTACCAAATCCATTCTGTGACAAGTATAACTGCACTTATGTCTAGATGGTGCTGCATTACTTCTTTAACCAGTGACTGCATTATTTTCTCGGATGACTCTAACAGGTCTGTAATTACTCATGTAACCCTTTAATCCTCTATTATGAATTGAGGATACACGATTCATAATAGAGGATTAAAGGTTCATGGGCACTAGCGTAGCTGCACTTTTTCAGGCCCGGAGGCAAAGAACATGTTCAGGCCCCTATTTAATTAATCAAAATTGCAAAAACAGGAAGCAGCCAAAGACGCCGGGCCCTTTAGGGGCCTGGGCCCAGAAGCAATTGCCTTGCCTGCCTAATGGTAGCTACGCCACTGTTCATGGGGTTCTCCTGAATCCAAGGATGCTCTCTCTATAATTATAGCTAAGGGTTTGCTTACTTCCTTTGCTGCCTACCTTAATATTAATATTATTGGATTGATCCATTCACCCCAGGGTGCCTTTTTTATGTTTAAGTTCAATTTCTCTTTCACTTTCCTCTCAGTTATCACAAAATCATTCAGCTCCCCATTACAGATGTCAGAAGTTTGATAAACTTCTGGCATCCCCCCATCTTAAAGACTTCCTCATGTGGGAATGTAGATGCAAAATATCTACTTAGCCTGTCAGTAACCTAAGCAGTATTATCAACAGTTAAACCATCGACATCAACTAGCCCAATGTGATTCTACCCCTTCCTTCTATTTTTATCGTAAAGAAGTCTTGGCATTTTTTACCAAACACTTCTTGTTATATTCCTTACTTTCATTACCACCACTCTGACTTGATTACAGACTAGTTTATATCTACCATAGGCTTCTGTATCACCCGATAATTTATATGCATCCCATGCATTTTTTTTCTCTGCCACATGTTTCAGTAGTTCATGTAACATCCATTTAGGTCTAAGCTGTGAACAGCATTTATTAATTGGTATGAGTTAGAGTTGGTTGCATCAGTAGTTGGTCCCACCGTATAGATTGTATTTGCATCCTTAAGTGCATCCCATATCAATACACTGTGATCACTGCCACCCTGTAATTCTTTTATATGCAGATTATTAATGCATGAAGAATCTCTGCGGATAACCAGATCTTGAGTATTTTTTCCAAGGTTGTGATGATCTTCTTTGGAATGCTATTAGTTGTTCAGTGACTTGAACAGTCAGGAATCATTCTCCCCACTTGGTTGTAGTCTCATCCTGTACGTTGTCATATCAGTCTCTAGCTTGGTGACTTCATAGTTTGTTTGCATGACGAATGCAACCATTTCAATGCACCATGAATAGGATTTTTCTTCCTTCATGGGTATTCAGTGTGCAGGATGCACTTCCAGTTGGTTGGGCCTGATGGCCTTACCCTTCTTTTGTGTTAGCCATATGGGGGACAGTGCCACTTGCTTTTACTGTCTTCCTTGGGAGACTGCCTCCAACTTTCAAACTGACCCCTCTGCTTAAGGCCTGAATGTGAGTGACTTTATCCTGCTCCACGCTTCGTACAGTATGTTCATTACTTCTCTTCAACTTCATCCATCTATGATAGTGGACGTATTTAGCTTCAGCTTGCATCCACTGGTGGTGTTAGTTCTTGGGATTGACACCAGATTGTGCGACTATCTGCATATACTGGCACTTAGACCTTGGAGAGTGGAGTTAAGTCAGATGAAACAACTTTTGCAATGTTTTTTTTTTTTTTTTTATTATGACTATTATTATTATGCCAGCCTCCCAGCGTTGACAGACATCAATTCGCTCCCACCAAGGTGGACTCTATCTTGGGTCAATCAGCCTGGCAATCTAGTATTGTAACTACTGGGCTTTCATGCCCCTTTTATTAGCAGCATTAGTTGAGACTTGTGATGCAAGAAAGCAAGCTTATGTAGCATCAGCCAAAAAAACCATTTCATGCATCCATTTCCTCTAAACATTTGTCCAGTTCCTCCTTGAATTTATTTAAACTTTCAACTTCCACAATGCCAGATGGAAGTTTGTTCCAGCAATCAACAACCCGCTGGCTAAAGGTTAATTTCCACACATATATTCTATAACTGTCTTTCTTCAATTTGAATTTATGCCCCTTCAGATTTGTAATCTGAGCAACAGGAGGAATCCTATCAGAATAGAGCCTGCTCAACCCATTCAAGGCCTTATACACCTCATTCAGATCATCTCGTAGAAGCC
The DNA here is from genome assembly GCF_048544385.1 of Mastigoproctus giganteus. NCBI lineage: Eukaryota > Metazoa > Arthropoda > Arachnida > Uropygi > Thelyphonidae > Mastigoproctus > Mastigoproctus giganteus. The sequence goes on along the minus strand of NC_143578.1, from coordinate 134,223,798 downwards.
TAGTCTCCAGATGCTGCAATTTGCAGAAGTTAAGCCTTTCTTGGTAAGATGACTCCTTTGTTCCCCTCACCAATTTTCTTGTCATTCTCTGTACTCGCTCAAACATCTCTACATCCTTCCTAAAATTAGGCCTCCAGACCTGTACTAGCATAATTCCTGTATATCATTGAAAATACCCCATGACCTGCTATTGCACTTATCTGCATTCATCAGAAAACTTCATATCTAATTACACACTTACTCCCAGATCTTTTTCATTTTCTACCACCCTAAATTTCTACTTTAAGGTGGTGCTTCTACCCATATTCAGTACTTTGCATTTGTCAAAGTTAAACTTCAGTTGCCACTCCTCAGCCCATCTAGCCAACTTTTCTAGATCCTGTTGCAGTAGCACACTGCCATTACTGTCGTTAACAACCCTGCCAAACTTTGTATCATCTGCAAACTTTGACATTAAGCCTGATATACCTTCATCAATATCATTGATAAATATACAAAACAAACAGTGGGCTGAACACCGAACCCTGGGGAATTCCACTAATAACATTAGTCCACGAAGAGCAGTGTCCATTGATAGAGGGAGAAGACAGAGTTGTAATCGTACCATTCTCTGTCTTCTCCCACTCAACCACCCTTTTATCCGTTGTTACAACTTGCCCTTAATATCATACTGCTCCAATTTGTACAGTAGTCTTCTATGTGCAACAGTGTCAAAACTCTTTCCTGAAATCCTAGTATATGATATCAAAATTATTTTTTGTATCCAGTTCCTTTGTAACCACACCATAGTATCCAATCAAATTTGTCAGACAAGACTTTCCCTTAAGAAACCCACGCTATTTCTGAATTATTACTGCATTTTTGTCTAGATGATCCTGTAATGCATCTTTAACCAGTGACTGCATTATTTTCCCCGAAAAAGAAGTTAAACTAACTGGTCTGTAATTACTCATGTCACCCTTAGATTTCCCCTTTGTGAATTGCCGATATATATGCACATCTCCAGTCTGTGGGAACTTCCCCTCAGTCCAAGAATGCTCTCATAATTATGGCTAAGGGTTTGCTTACTACCTTTGCTGCCTCCTTTAATACAACTGGATAGATCCCATCCACCCCTGGTGTATTTCTTATGTTTAAGTTCAACAATTTTTCCTCCACTTTGCTGTCAGTTATTAGAAAATCATTAAGCACCTGTTACGGTTTGATAAACTTCTGGCATTCTGCTCTCTTATTAACTCCTCATGTGTGAATGTAGATGCAAAATACTCAGTCAGCTCTCCGAGCAGGATCATCAACACTCAAACCATCAATATAAAGTGGACCAATCTGATTCATCCCTTTCCTTCTAGAATTTATGTAACTAAAGAAGTTCTTGCTCTTTTTCTTACCATCCTTTGCCAAAGATTTCTTGTAATTTACCTTCGCTTGCCTAACCTCCTTATATCTACCATAGTCTTCTGTGTTGCGTCGCCTGATAATTTATATACATCCCATGCATTTTTCTTCTCTGCCACGAGTCTCATTAGTTCATCTAACATCCATTTAAGCCTACACCTTGAACAGTATTTTTTAATCGGTATGAAATGCTAGTAGTTTCCACGATTACTTCCTTGAATGCTTCCCATTTATATTTCCAAAGTGATTTGAAAGCGTCTTTTCTCTAAGCGACAGATTGTAGAGATTTGTTAAAACCCTTTCTTTATAAAATATTTAATTTTGGCTTTTTATAAATAAAGAAGTAAGCTTCGTATCAAGGAAGGAAGGACACCTTTCTTGTGTGTGTGTGTGTGTGTGTGTGTGTGTGTGTGTGTGTGTGTGTGTGTGTGTGTGTGTGTGTGTGTGTGTGTGTGTGTGTGTGTGTGTGTGTGTGTGTGTGTGTGTGTGTAAATAACCACTAATCTCTTATTGCTTGGTCACTAGTGGTACCGCTCTTGCCTCCATGTGGCAGGGCTGGTAATCTGAGTATAATTCAATACTTGGGGCGAAAAGGAGCAATTATGGATACATTAATATCACCGACTGTAGAGCCTATGTGCTCGCATGAACTTGAGTCATCTCAAGCAAAAAGAATAAACTTTAAACACCCCGTAAGGAGTCATTTCGGAATGGGACCTCCTTAATGTTCCCGAGGAAGAAATTGCTGAAGAACTTAAGGCACAACGTGTTGTCGGTTCTAAGAGAATTATGATCAAACAAGATGGTGTCCTTACACCCACAAGAAATGTTATCCTTACCTTCAGCAGTCCGAATCTCCCAGAATCAGTAAGAGCTGGCTACCTTTCCTCTAAGATCCGACCATATATACCAAATCCACTTAGCTGCTTTAAATGCTAGCAGTAAGGTCATTCTCAAACAGCATGCCAAGGTAAGGCAATTTGTCCCCTGTGTGGCTCATCAGACCATTCCCAAACTGAATGTACAGCAGCAACGCCAAAGTGTCCCAATTGCCAGGGTACTCAACCCGCATATTCTAGAACTTACGAATCATGGAAAATGGGAAAGAAAATAATGAAGTACAAGGTAGAGAAAAATGTATCATACCAAGAGGCACATAAACAGATATTAAATGTGATGTCTGCCAAAACATATTCCAATGCAGTCAAAAACACTAAAGAATTTTCAACACAGACTTGTATTACTATTCCTCCTAAATTATCTCTTGCTCAGTGGGCTAGATCCATCCTTGTGGATGGTGAGACACTAACAGCGACAAAGAGTCCATCAAATTTTACTAATACAAAGCCATCCAAGCCACAACAAGAAGTTCCCAACTCAGGCACATTATCAAAGGAGAAAGATGCTCATCATACACAAAATAAACCAACTGAACGAACCATGGAAATCGACGAGAAGTTAGATAATGAAGATGCTGTTCTCCTGCTTCAAGCTGATGATGAGATGGATATTACTCGCCCAGTATTTTCAAAACGGGAGAAATATTTGAGGGAAAAACAAACTATCAGACCAATCCGCCTAACCTAAACCCAAGTAATGCAGAAAATTATTCAATGGAATTGTAGAGGACTAAGAAGCAATTGTGACGAATTAAAATACTTAATGCACCAGCATGATCCTGCATGTATTTGTCTACAGGAAACTTATTTATCATCAAATTATACCCCATACTTCTCACGGTATATGCTATATAGATGTGACAGATGTTCTGAGTCTCCGGCAAGAGGTGGAGTAGCAATATTAGTTTGTAGTAATGTACCATCGAAACCTGTTCAGCTTTCCACTAATCTAGAAGCAGTAGCCATTCGTATTGTTCTTGGAATTAATCTCACTTTTATCTCCATTTATATTCCACCAAACGTTTCATGTTCCATTGCAGAACTTGACAATTTACTTAATTGACTGCCCCAACCTGTATGCTTTCTAGGTGATCTAAATGCTCATCATTCTTTGTGGGGTTCCCTGAACATAGATCATAGAGGGAGGATGATCGAAACTGTACATGATAACCATCACTTAACACTACTGAATACTGGTGTGCATACTTATATCCACTTGCCTACAGGATCAAGCTCTGCTCTGGATCTGTCCATATGTTCCTCGTCCATTTATCCTAGCTTTGATTGGACAGTATTAACTGACCTTCACAACAGTGATCACTTTTCTATAATTTGCAAAATACAGACAGATACAAACTATACATCTAACCAAAGAATTACGTGGAATTTTCACCGAGCTAACTGGGAGAAGTTTTCGAAAACAGTGCAATTTGATAACCATTTGATTCTTACTGCCTCTATTAATAATGCCACTAGACATATAGTAGAAGAACTACTTGGAGCTGCTGCCAGCACAATACCGAAATTAAACTTTACGAAACAAAGATATAATAGTTGGTGGACAAGAGATTGCTTTCTTGACAAAAGAAAACAAAACAAAGCTTGGAACATTTTTTGCCGAAATGCTACAATGGAGAACCTTATAAACTATAAACGGCTGAAAGCTGATGCACACCGAATTCGTAGAAAAGCTAAACAGGATGCTTGGGATTCGATTCAGTTCTACCATCTGCAGAAACACTGACCCCAGAATAATTTAGAGAAAGATCAGTATCCTCAGTGGAAAGTGTCAACAAACCAAAGCCCCAATCCTTTCCTGGAAAGGAATAGATATTTCGTCTCCAACTGATATTGCAGAGGCATTAGCAGAAAAATTTGCAGTCACTTCATCATCTCAATCTTACGAAGACTCATTTAGATGCAAAAAAATGCCTGTGGAAAAATATAAAATGAACTTTGTTACAAACCAATCTTATTCTTATAACCTTCCGTTCACTATGAATGAACTCAATGAAGCTCTCCAGAATTCTAGAAATAGTTCTGCTGGACCAGATGGCATTTTCTACATAATGCTTCGCCAACTCAACTCAAACTCAAAATCTATACTACTGAAATTTTACAATAGAATCTTTGAGGAGAATGTTTACCCTGATACATGGCATCAGTCAGTTGTGGTAGCCATAGCGAAACCCAGGAAAAATGCCACCTCCCCCATTAGTTATCTTCCTATATCTTTGATCAGCTGTTTAGGAAAGATAATAGAAAAGATGGTTCACAGGGGACTTGCCTGGATTGTTGAAGATCAAGGTGCTATAACACGCCATCAATTTGGTTTCCGCCATAACCAGGTGTACAACTGATGTCCACATCAAGGTTGGAGTTCACATTCAAAATGCTTTTCTTAAAAAACAGCACATGGTAATGATAACTTTTGATATTACCAAAGCATTCGATACAACCTGGAGATATGGAATCCTCCAAGACTTATACAAACTTGGACTGAGAGGTAACCTGCCTAGATTCATTCAGAATTTTCTTCACATCAGGACCTTTCAAGTAAGATTCCAGAAAGAGCTGTCCAAAATTCACATGCAAAAAGAAAGAGTACCTCAAGGATCAATTTTAAGTGCCACACTCTTTACGTTACATGCCAATAGCATTATAAGAGACATCCCAGCTATGGTAGAAGTTTATGTATGCAGACGATCTTGCTATTTCCTATCAATCATCGAACATGGCTACCACTGAAAGACAACTACAGATAGCAATAAACAAAATTGAAACTTGGACAGAAAGCAACAGCTATCAATTAACCGAGGGAAAAACAGCAGCAATACACTTCTGTAAATTATGATCGCTTCATCCGGAACCCGTATTAAAACTGAAAGGCAGAGAAATACCGATGACAGACTCCATAAGATTATTGGGTCTGAATTTAGACACCAAGTTAAATTTTCGTAAACATGTAACCTATCTATGAACTACGTGCCTCCAGAAACTAAACATCCTTTGTGCAGTATCCTCAACATCTTGGAGTGCTGACAGACAGTCAATGCTGAATTTATATCATGCTCTAATCCGGTCACGATTAGATTATGGAGCTATAGTATATGCATCAGCTAAAAACAGCATCTTACAGTCTGTGAACACCATTCAACACAGTGGCCTTCGATCAGCACTAGGCGCCTACAGAACCTCGCCAGTATAGAGCTTGTATATAGAAGCACATGACCCTCCGCTTTATCTTAGAAGACAACGCCTACTCTGCCAATATGCTGCCAAAATAAGAAGCTTACCAACTCACCCCTGTTGAGTATACCTCAACCAACCTCTATGGCCAACACTTTATGAATCCAAGCCTAATGAACCCAGACCTGTTGGGATTCGTCTTTAAGAAGTAATACAAAAGTGGAAAATCGATCTCAATAAAATTGCAGAAAGTGCAAATATGCCTTTACCTCCATGGAATAGACATAATATAAACATTGATCTTTACTTCACTCAGTGGTCAAGAAATTCCATTCTACTATTTAATATCCAACAGTTGCATGCCAACTATACTTCGCAACACACTGGGAAAATCATAATCTATACGGATGGCTCTAAGTCCCAATCACATGTAGGTGCAGCAGCCATGTTCCCTTTGCATGTAATTTCAAAATCCCTTCCAGTTGAGTGCAGCATACTATCAGCAGAACTGTATGCTATACAGCTTGCATTAAGTGAAATATGTCAACAGTCGTCCCTCTCTGTCTTAATATATACCGATTTGCTCAGTGCTATCTCAGCCATACAGAATAAACAACATTCTCACCATCCACTGCTACAAGAAATTAGCTTTCTTATCTACCGATGTCAAAAAAACACTCTGAAATAACTCTTTGCTGGATTCGAGGACATTCTGGAATAGAAGGCAATAAAAAAAGCAGACAATGCAGCCAAGTCGGCATCAGAACTATCAAACGAAACAATGATAGTACCATACACTGATTTCAGACCAATTATTATTAGAGCAAGTGAAGATGGATGGACTCAAATATGGGGAAATCAAACTAATAATAAACTCCAAGAAATAAAACCAAATCCAGAAATATGGAAATCAGTCATCAGAAAAAGTCGCAAAGAAGAAGTAATGTTTGCGAGACTACGAATTGGCCACACTCACCTTACGCATTATCATCTACTAGCTAATGAGAATCCGCCTCTCTGTTTTCAATGCCAAGTTCAGCTTAGTGTCAAACACGTAACCCCAGAGAAACGTACCAGCTGTGTGGTACTACGCTTAAGGTGGTAGAAAATGAAAAAGACCTGGGAGTAATTATGCAGTCAGATATGAAGTTTTCTGAGCAATGCAGACAGGCTGCCAGGGCAGGTCATGGGGTTTTGTCAATGATATATAGGAATTTTGCTAGCAGGGAGAAGAAGGTGATTGTACCTCTGTATAAGGCAATGGTCAGGCCACGCCTTGAGTATTGCGTACAGTTCTGGAGACCTCATTTTAGGAAGAATGTATATTTACTTGAACGTGTACAGAGAACAACAACAAGATTGGTGAGGGGAATGAAGGGATCCTCTTACCAAGAGAGGCTTAAGTTCTGCAAATTGAAGTGGCTGGAGACTAGGTACCTGCGCGGGGATCTGATTGAGGTGTATAAGGCCTTGAATGGGTTAAACACGCTGAATTCTGATGGGATCCTTCCACTTGTTCAGATTACGAACCTAAGGGGGCATAAATTCAAATTAAGAAAAGACAGATGTAGAATAGATGTGCGGAAATTTGCCTTTAGCCAGCGGGTGGTTAATTGCTGGAACAAACTTCCATCTTTTGTTGTGGAAGTTGATAGGTTGAATAAATTTAAGGCGGAACTAGACAGGCATTTGGAGGGAATGGTGTGATTTTTTTTTTTTTTTTTTTTTTTTGGCTGATGCTGCATAAGCTCATACACTTGCTTTCTTGCATCGCATGCCACTACTACTACATCCTATAAGTATGCCTATGCTTCAGAAATTTCAGACTACTTTGCTTCCAAAGTCTATGTAATAACCAGAATCCACCTACCCTACAATAGATATTAGATGACTCGGCAAATGTAGAGGAACTGTTTAATTTCATTCGGAAAATCCGATTTGACAAAAAAAATCTGAAAATAGTTACAAAAAAAAACCTGGAAAGACACATCTTGGCCTTGATGCCCTTGTGTCTTAAAACCCTTAATCAACAACAACAGCTTCCCATTTAGAATTTGCTGTTGGTAACATCATCAGTTGGTCCCACTGTACAGAATTTAAGAACTGTTTCAGACCACTGTAGTCACCTCTACAAAAGCAAAAACCCTTCCATTTACACCTAATGGTAGTTATGTCTTTAAGTAAAACCCACATCAGTACACTGTGATCACTACCACCTAGTGGTTCCTTTATCTGCAAATTCTTAATGCATGAATAATCACTGATGACAACCAGATCAAGAGTATTACTCTCTCTAGTTGCCTCCTTAACTTATTGCTGTAGGAAAACAATCATCAGTTAAATCTACAAAAGTCTTGCTGGTGTGCAAGTGACCAACCCACAAATTCTAGTCAATATCTGGGAAGTTAAAGTCCTCCATTATTGTACAATCTGATTTACTGGCCCACTCTATTTCTCTGTACAATCATTCATTGTACTCACCAGTGTCATTAGGCCCACAACACACTCATATTCTCATCTTTGCTTTCCCAGTGCTATGTCACACCAAACTGACTCAACATTGCACTGATCATATATGCCAACTGGATGCACTTCCTTAGATTTTGTGTTTCTTAACTAACAGCATAACCCCCTTCCTATCCCGTCTATTCTTTCTGTACACATTGTACTCCCCAAATTTGAATTCTGCACTGCTTATATCTGTGTGAAACCACGTCTCTGATATCCCAACAACATCCGCCTTTGATGTCTTAACCAGCACTTCAAATTCATCAAATTTCTTTGCTATACTCCTAGCATTGGTGTACAAGCATTCAAAGAATTGATCTTGGAATCTACTAGGCTATTCTAATACAAGCAACTAAGAAATATTGTTCAAGATTTAGGCCTAAATGGATGTCTGATGAACTATTGAGACATGTAGCAGAGAAGTATATTGCATGGGATACATATAAATTAACAGGTGACAAGGAAGGCTATGATAGATATAAGCTGGTCTGTAACCAAATCACAAAGGAAGTTAGGCATCTTTGGAAAAGGATGCAAAGAAAAACAGCAAAGAGTTCTTTACTTATGTAAACTCTAGAAGGAAGGGAATGAATCAGATTGGTCCTCTTGATATCGATGGTTCAGCTGTTGATGATCCTGCTCAGGTAGCTAACAAACAAAATGAGTATTTTGCATCTACATTCACACATGAGGAGTTATTCAGGGAGGAGAATGCCAGAGGTGTACTAAACTCTGGCAGTAAGCTAGATGATCTTGTAATAACTGAGAGTAAATTGGAGGAGAAATTGTTGAAGATAAACATAAGAAAGATAAACATATCCAGTTATATTAAAGGAGGCAGCAAAGGAAATAAGCAAACCCTTAGCCATAATTATGAGAGCTTCCTTGGACTCAGGGGAGGTACCCATGGACTAGAAATGTGCAAATGTGACCTCAATTCACAACGCAGGATCAAAGGGTGACAAGTAATTACACACCTGTTACTTTAACTTCTGTTCCAGGGAAATTAACGGAGGCACTGGTTAAAGAAATACTGCAGGATCATCTAGACAAGACTTCAGTTATAGCTCGGACACAGCGTGGGTTTGTTAAGGGAAAGTTTTGTCTGACCAATTTGATTGGATACTATGATGTGGTCACAAAGGAACTGGATGCAAAGAATAATTTTGATATCGTATATTTGGATCTTAGAAAGGCTTTTGATACTGTTGCACATGGAAGACTGCCGCAAAAATTGTAGCAGTGTGGTATTGGAAGCAAAATGCTGCTGTGGATAAAGGGATGGTTGAGTGGGAGAAGACAGAGTGGTAATCAGTGGACGCTGCTGTTTGTGAACTAATGTTATTAGTGGAGTCAACCAATCATTCAGTGTTGGGTCCATTGCTGTTTTCTGTATATATTAATGATGGTATATCAGGCTTAATGTACAAGTTTGCAGACAATAGAAAGGTTGGTAAGATTGTTAATGACACTAATGACAATACACAACTGCAACAGGATCTAGAAAAGTTGAGCAGATAGGCTTGAGAGTTGGCAACCAAAGTTATACATTGACAAATGTATAAAGTACTGCATATGGGTAGAACTAACCCCAGAGTAATGTATCAACCGTGTGGTACTACACTGACAGTGGTAGAGAATGAAAAGGACCTGGGGGTTAATTGTGCAGTCTAATGTGAAGTTTTCTGGGCAGTGCAGATGATCTGCAAGCGTAGCTCATGGTGTCTGTCAATGATATACAGGACTTTTTTTAGCAGGGATAAGAAGGTGATTATCCCTTTGTATAAGGCAATGATCAGGCAACACCTCGAGTACCGTATCCAGGTCTAGAGGCCTCGTTTTAAGAAGGATGTAGAGCTGCTGGAACTAGTACAGAAAAGGGCAACAACTTTACTGAAGGAACAAAGGATTGCTCTTACAAAAAAAGGCTTACGTTTTGCAAATTACAGTGTCTGGAGACTAGGCACCTGCAAGGCGATCTGGTTGATCTGAGGAGGGGATATGCTATTAGTTAAGAAACACATAAAATCCAAGGAAGTGAAGCCAGTCGACATCACTGGACAGTGCAGTGTCGAGTCAGTTTGGTGTGTGACATACGCATTGGGAGATCAAAATTGAGAGTAGGAGTTTGCTATAGGCCTAATGACTCTGATGAGTATAAAAAGAAACTATACAGGGAAATAGAGTGACCCAGTAAATCAGAGAGTCTTATAATGGGGGATCTTAATTTCCCAGATATTGACTGGAATTTGTGGGTTGGTCACTCACACACTAGCGAGGCTTATGTGGATTTATTGGATGATTGTTTTCTACATCAGCATGTTCGGGAGGCAACTAGAGGGAGTGATACCCTTGATCTGATTATCAGTAGTGATTCGTCATGCATTAAGAATCTGCAGATAAAGGAACCACTAGGTGGCAGTGATCACAGTGTGCTGAAGTGGGATTTACTAAAAGAGGTAACTACCATCAGGGGTAAAGGGAAGGGCCATTGCTTTTGTAAAGGCAACTACAATGGTCTGAGAAAGTATTTAAATTCTATGCAGTGGGACCAACTGATGATGTTACCAACAGCAAATTCAAAATAGGAAGCATTCAAAGAACTTATCTTGGAAGCTACTAGGCTTTACGTACCGACTAAGAAATATTGTTCAAGGTGTAGGCCTAAGTGGATGTCAGATGAACTGAGACATATGGCAGAGAAGAAAAATGCATGGGATACATACAAATTAACACGTGACACAGAAGCCTATGATAGATACAAGTTGATCTGTAACCAAGTTACAATGGAGGTTAGGCAGGCAAAGGCAGATTATGAGAAACCTTTGGCACAGGATGCAAAGAAAAACAGCAAAGAGTTCTTTTCTTATGTAAACTCTAGAAGGAAGATGATGAATCGGATTAGTCCACTTGATATCGATGGTTCAACAGTTGAGCAGCAGGATCAACAGCAGTTCAACAGCAGGATCGCTCAGGTAGCTAACAAACTAAATATGAATTTTGCATCTACATTCACACATGAGGAGTTATTCAGGAATGGGAATGCCAATGGTGAAGTAAACTCTGGCTGTGAGCTAGATGATTTTGTTATAACTGAGAGTAAAGTGGAGGAGAAATTATTGAGGATAAACATAAAAAGGCACCTGTGTTGGATGGGATCTATCCAGTTATATTAAAGGAGGCAGCAAAGGAAGTAAGCAAACCCTTAACCATAATTATGAGAGCTTCCTTGGACTCAGGGGAAGTACCCATGGACTGGAGAAGTGCAAATGTGACCCCAATTCACAAAGGAGGTTCAAAGCCTGACACAAGTAATTGTAGACCTGTGAGTTTGACTTCTGTTCCAGGAAAATGAATGCAGGCACTATTTAAAGAAGCACTGCAGGATCATCTAGAGAGGACTTCAGTTCTAGCTTGGACACAGCATGGCTTTATTAAAGGAAAGTCTTGCCTGACCAATTTGACTGGATACTATGATGCAGTTACAAAAGAACTGGATGCAAGGAATAACTTTGATATTATATATTTGGATCTTAGAAAGGCTTTTGATACTGTGCACCTGGAAGACTGCTGCAGAATTTGGAGCAGTGTGGCATTGGAGGCAAATTGCTGCTATGGATAAAAGGGTGGTTGAGGGATGAGAACACAGAGAGTGGTAATCAACGGACAATGCTCATCGTGGACTGTTATTAGTGGAGTCCCTCAGGGTTCTGTGTTGGGCCCATTATTGTTTTCTGTATTTATAAATAATATTGATGATGGCATATCAAGCTTAATGTCCAAGTTTGCAGACGATACAAATTTTTCAGGGTTGTTAAGGACACTACTGACGCTATGCTGCTGCAACAGGATCTGGAAAGGTTGAGCAGATGGGCTGAGAGGTGGCAAATGAAGTTTAACATTGACAAACCCCCTCGACGTGGGCACCTGTACGTGGTGAGGGGATCTCCCAGTGACGCTGCTTGACTTCCAGACTAGCATCACTGGGATCCAATGCCCACAGCCCAGGTTCCAGGCTTACATCAATGGAATCCGGCGTGTTTGCTGTGCGCTGCGACCCGTGGAAATTCGGAAAGGGGGATCCTGTTGGTTGAGGGGCCCAGCTTCAATACACTACTTTGGCCCCTGCTTCGACAAGATGGGTGGTCCTGGAAGGCCCGGCTAGGATCAATCGGCTAGTAGGCTCGCCTGCGAGGGTCAACCGTGTCAATGCCACGCCCCTACCCTCATGGTCCGAGGGACAGGATTCAGGCTGGCGGCGGTGCGCGTATAGTGTCTGGGTAGCCCTGGTATTCCACTCCCGAGCGCATTTATTGCATGCCGGGTAGTGGGCGTCCCTTTGGGCTCCGTGGTGGGTGGGGAGCCCGGGCACTGAAAAATTTAAAAAACTTCATGAATCCTGATAAACATATTCCTTCAGGGGCCCCAACCCGGTCCCTATCTGAAAATAATGACGGAGAGGCAGATAGCATTATTCCTACAAAGAGGCAGCGAACCGAACTACCATCAGGGCCTGTCCCAAGGTTCTTAATAATGCATTCCACCAACGAAACACCGATTGGTAAAATGTCGCCCTTTTTTATACAAAAAGGGTTGGATGGGTTAGCAGGTACACCCAAGTCAGTTAAGAGGCTCCGTTCTGGGGACCTCTTGATTGAAACAAAAAATGACAGGCAGTCTGAACATCTACTCCGAGTAACATCAATCGGAGGAATACCCATAACAGTGACACTACACAGAACACTAAATTCATCGAGAGGTGTCATTTCGGAGTGGGACCTTCTCGACGTCACCGAGGAGGAAATCTGCTCTGAATTAAAACCACGGAGTTATTGCCGTCAAGAGAATCACTGCGCGAAGGGATGGAAAAATTGTTAAAACCAGGAGTGTTATCCTGACTTTTAACTCTCCCAAACCTCCTGATGAGATTAAAGCTGGCTACATCAACTGTCCAGTGCGTCCATATGTTCCAAACCCTTTACGGTGTTTTAAATGCCAGAAATATGGACATTCTCAAATGGCCTGCCGTGGAGTCCTTGCATGTGCTCGATGCGGTGCAAAGGACCACGAAACAACAGCATGTTCAGCCACGAAACCCACCTGCATTAACTGTGAGGGAGAACATCCAGCCTATTCACGATCATGTCAGAGGTGGGAAGAAGAAAAAGAAATTCAATGGCTGAAGGCAGAGCTAAACATATCGTACCAGGAGGCAAGGAAAGCTTTGAAACCTCTCAACATCAAAAAACCCACCTATGCCCAGAAGGTAGCAGGGAGGTGTTCGATTCAGACTCGGACGGACGTGTCCGTCCCTCCAAAAGAATCATTTACTCCCATCGTACGTTATCTTTTAAGCTCCCAAAAACCTGCACAGAAGGACCAATCAGCTGCCACTCCTATATCGGTACCTCCTAATGCTCCACAAATAACAAAAGCAAAAGAAAAGAATAAGAAAGGTGAAATACCACCTAGTACTCAAGAAAACATGGATGTCGAGCAGAAGGAGGTACAAGAAGATTCAGTTTTGGAGCTCTTTGCTGAGGAGGAAATGGACACTGGACAGCGTCCATACTTCCCCAGGAAGAAGAAAACCAGAACTGAAAAAGGTAAGCCCTCAGCACCTCGGAAGCCGCCTGATGGACCCACCAAGCCAAAATAATGGCTAAATTCCTACAGTGGAACTGTCGTGGATTACGGCAAAATACTGATGACATCAAGGCACTCCTGCAAAAGCACAAACCAGCTTGCTTTTGCATACAGGAGACTTATTTAAAGGCAAATGACGACCCCACTATGCATAACATTACCATCAATCGTAAGGATAGAATTGTGGATGGTCCTGCTCACGGAGGAGTCGCAATCCTCATCGGCAACCAGATCCCATTTCAGCCTTTGCAGCTTACAACTAGCATTGAGGCTGTAGCAATTCGCCTTTCCGTGGGGTTCTTATTAACTGTCTGTTCCGTTTATTTGCCACCTGGGATTGACATCCCCCAGAAAGGCCTTGATGATCTTATCATGCAATTGCCTTCCCCTTGTTTAAGTCTTGGGGATTTCAATGGACATAATTCTCTGTGGGGTGGAGCTAATATCAATCGAAGGGGCCGAGTCATAGAGCGTATGCTCACTGACAATGCCCTCACCCTCTTAAATGTGGGAACAAACATGTTCTTCCACATGCCTACCCGTACATTCTCTGCCATTGATCTTTCTATCTGCTCCCCTTCTCTCCTTCCTTCACTTACTTGGGAGGTAGAAGAAAATCCATATGGAAGCGATCACTTCCCTGTGATAACAACCCTAACTAGTGATAGACCCTGTCTGCCATTTAGTTTACCGCGGTGGAAGATTGATCAGGCTGACTGGAATGCCTTTCAATATCTGGAAAACTTTGACATTGCTACAGTCAGTCAGGAGCCAATCAATGAAGCAGTCATGTATGTCACAGAAACGATTGTCCAAGCAGCCGCAATTGCAATCCCAAAATCATCCAGCCGGTTCCCACTATTTCCGAAACCTTGGTGGAATTCAGAATGCACGGCAGCAAAAAAAAGCACAAAACAAAGCGTGGGGGATATTCCACCAATATCCCACGACTGAAAATTTAATATCATTCAAACGTGCACGTGCGAAAGTGCGTTATGTACGACGTCAGAGCCAAAGGAAATCTTGGATTCGTTTTACATCTTCCATAACTCAGGCTGCTAGCTCAAAAGTAGTCTGGGATAAGATCTGGAAAATGAAGGGAAAATATTCACCATGCCCTTCAGTGATCCTCAAGCACAACGGATGTCCAATTGCAGATCGAACTGCAGTTGCAAATACTTTAGGGGAAACATTTGCAAAAATCTCTGCAACAACATCTTTTCCCGCAGAGTTTTTGGCCCTGAAAAAGAAAATTGAGAAAAACCCACCGAACTTCTCTTCAAAAGGGCTTGAATCATATAACAAGCCCTTTTTACAGGAAGAGTTAAATGCAGCACTCTCTCTCACGCATGCAAGTGCTGTGGGGCCCGATGACATCCACTATGAAATGCTAAAACATCTCTCACCACAATCTAAGGATCACCTTTTAATTCTGTTTAACAGAATTTTTATTCACAAACAATTTCCGGATTCCTGGCAAAGGGCTATCGTCCTTTCTTTCCCAAAACCAGAAAAAGACCCTAGCAATCCAAGTAACTATCATCCTATTGCTCTGACAAGCTGTTTGTGCAAAGTCCTGGAAAGAATGGTTAATGCACGCCTCGTATGGTTTTTATAAACAAATGGTCTGCTTTCCAGGACACAGTGCGGCTTCCGAAGAAATCGATCCACTCTGGATCATTTAATCCGATTGGAAACGTCCATTCGTGATGCTTTTATTAAATCCGAGCATTTGGTAGCAGTTTTCTTTGATATTGAAAAAGCGTACGACACAGCCTGGCGATTTGGGATTTTAAAAGACCTCTATAACTTTGGCCTTAGAGGTAACCTTCCTCTTTTTATTAAAAACTTTCTTTCGAATCGCCAGTTTCAAGTCCGTTTAGGATCCACCCTCTCTCGAGTTTTCTCTCAGGAAGAGGGAGTCCCACAAGGATCCGTTCTAAGTGTCACGCTTTTCGCAATCAAAATAAACTCTATCGTAGAACAACTTCCACCCACTGTAAACAATGCCCTCTATGTAGACGACTTTGCTATTTTTTGTAATTCATGCAATATGAGGGTCATTGAAAGGCAACTGCAGAAAACCATTGACCATCTTACAGCTTGGTCTTTGGCTAATGGGTTCAGATTTTCATCACAGAAGACTGTTTGTGTACACTTCTGTCGCAAACGTAAACTTCATCCTGACCCAGAATTAAGGCTTGGGCAAAATAACATCCCAGTTGTAGCAGAATTCAAATTCCTTGGACTTATTTTCGACAAAAAGCTGACATTTTTACAACACATTCGTCAGCTGAGGACAAGATGTGTCAAAGGGCTTAACATCCTTCGTGCCCTTTCGTCAACCTCATGGGGCGCAGATCGTGCTACCCTTCTTCGTCTCTACCCGGGCACTTGTCCGTTCCAAACTCGACTATGGGTCTCAGGTCTATGGGTCTGCTAGAGATAGTGCACTTCGGTGGTTAGATCCAATCCACCATCAAGCCATCCGGACAGCCACTGGAGCATTTCGCACATCTCCTGTCCAAAGCCTTTACGTTGAAGAAAATGAACCATCTCTGTCTCTTCGACGTAAGCAGTTGTCCTTACAGTACGCCTTCAAATTAAAATCCCTGCTCGATCATCCCATGTGGCCATCCGTTTTTGAGCCGCGCTGGGAAAACCTCTACAACACCCGTCGGACTGCCAACAAACCTTTTGGTATTCGCATTCAAGGGCTGCTGAATGAGCTAAACTTGACAGTAGACAACGTTGCCCAGTCACCAAGGCAATTCTTTCCACTCTGGCATGCTTATTTTCCAACTTGCGACTTCTCCTTTAAGATCTGGGAGAAGGCTACCACACTGCCATCTGTCTACCAGCAACTCTTTGCATCACATAGACACCAGTATTCTGACTTTCTGCCAGTCTACACAGATGGCTCAAAGTTAGAATCTTATGTGGGATCTGCAGTTGTGTTCCCTCACAAAACATTATCCTATAAGATCCAACAAGAAACTAGCATTTATACTGCAGAGTTGCATGCAATACAAACAGCCCTAGATCACATTAAAAATCGCGACTACCAGAGGTATATGATTTATTGCGATTCGTCGAGCGTGTTACAGGCTCTGGTATCGGTGAGTTTTAACCCTCATCCGATCCTGTCCAGGATCCAGCAGATTCTTTTTTCTCTCATGAAACTAGAATTCGATATTCACTTTTGCTGAATCCCAAGCCACATTGGGATCCGGGGAAATGAATCGGCTGATGCCGCTGCCAAATCAGCCATTTCCCTGTATAATCATTGCCTGTCAGTCCCCTATACAGACTACAGGCAAATAATACATTCTAAATTACTTTCCCAATGGCAAGATTCTTGACACGGACAGGCCACAAACAAGCTATATCACATTAAGCCTGTAATTATGCAATGGCAGTCCAGTCTACGCAGGGTCCGAAGAGAGGAAGTTGTTCTTGCTCGGCTCCGCATAGGTCATAGTCATCTAACCCATTCCTTCTTGCTGAGGGCGGATGACCCACCTATGTGCGAGATGTGTAATATTATTTTAACCATTAGTCATATTTTAATAGAATGTCCTGTTTTTAGAGAAGCACGACGCTTGTATTTTACCGCTTTTAATAATTTGACTGAGCCATTTACACTCAGTCAGATTATAGGTGACAGAGACAATATGTCCGACGTCTTTAACTTTTTAGAATCTTAATTTTTATACAAAGATCTAAGCTTTTATACCTTTTATGCTTTTAATTGTACCTTTTTTTTTTTACATTAAAATTAATTGCTCGACGTGGTAGCCTTGGCTACCAAAATGTTTAGTAACGTTTTAAACTTGACTTGGTGCATTATGGCCTTAGCTGCCAATGCGCCATAAAAAACCAAACCAAACATTGACAAATGTAAAGTACTACATATGTCAAACCGTAACCCCAGAGCAACGTATCAACTCTGTGGTACTACACTGACAGTGGTAGAAAATGAAAAGGACCTGGTGAAATGCACAAAGTAATTTTGCATGCAGATATTGAATTTCTCTGAGCAGTGCAGATTGGCTTCAAGAGTAGCCCATGGTGTCTTGTCAATGATATACAGGAATTTTTCTAGCAGGTCTAAGGAGGTGATTATTCACTTGTATAAGGCAATGGTCAGACCACACCTTGAGTACTGTATACAGGTCTGGAGGCCATATTTCAAGAAGGATGTAGAGCTGCTGGAATGAGTACAGATTAGGGCAACAAGATTACCGAATGGAATAAAGTGTTGCTCTTACAAAGAAAGGCTTAAGTTTTGCAAATTACAGTGTCTGGAGACTAGGCACCAGCGAGGTGATCTGATACAGGTGTATAAAGCCTTGAATGGTTTGAGCATTCTCAATGCCGATGGGATTCTTCCTCTTGCTCAGAATAATCACATGAGAGGGCATAAATTCAAATTGAGGAAAGACAGATGTAGGATAGATATGTGGAAATTTGCCTTTAGCCAGCGGGTGGTTGGTTGGTGGAACAGACTTCCATCCCTTGTTGTGGAAGTTGATAGCCTAAATAAATTTAAGGTTCACCTGGACAGGTGTTTCGAACGAATGGAGGGGTGAAATGGGTTTTTTTTTTTTTGGTCGATGCTGCATAAGCTTGTTTTCTTGCATCATATGCCTCTTCTAATGCTAATGCTGATTGCGGTGTATAAGGCTGTGAATAGTTTGCGCATGGCCAATGAAGATGGGATTGTTCATCTTGCCCAGATTAGTCGACTGTGCGGACATAAATTTAAACTGAGGAAAGACAGTTGTAGGATTGATGTTCAAAAGTTTGCCTTTAGCCAGCAGGTGGTTGTTTGCTAGAAGAAACTTCCATCTGTCATTGTAGAAATTGATAGCCTATGTATAAGTATAATGCGAAAGCATCAATAACAAATAGCCAAATCTGAATGAACAGAATATTAACAAAGCGGCATTGTTTTCAGTTATATCTCATATTGTAAATACCTTCACAACGAGTTGCCATGTTATTGCAGTACTTCGAATAAGTAACGCTTCACCTGAGGAGAAGACTAATGTTACTTATTCTCAGATGGATACAACCACCCAGACGGTACCATTTCAGGGCTATTTTGTATTTGTGTGGGATAACTTGACTATCCAGTTGTCCCTATTAGACTTAGAAAAGCAAGAAGGTACAGGGGAAAGTAATAGTAGGAGTGGAAGAGGAAAAGAAACGGAGTAGAAGAATGAAAGGGACAGTAACTCCAACTCACACCATTCAAAAACTCCTCGAATAGGCAATGCTTCCCCAGTGGAGAAGGCTGTTGTTGCCTATTCTTGGAAACTCCGGACATCATCAGGCTCCCCCTGGTGCTGTTTCAGGGCTATTTGGCCCTTCTTCAGTGGGTCGGTGGGTAGGTACCCGAGTGATGCAATGATGGCAAAACAGTTATGAAGTATAACTCCACAATATGAGAGATGCCTGATGTTGTATGATGTATTTAGACTATAAAGCGTTTAGGGCATAAGCCTCAAGCTATGGAAAAGTCAGCACCTCCGTAGCCAGGTGGGAAGGAGCAGCAGTGCATAGCACACGCTTCTTGATTAGACCGGGGTTCGAGCCCGTCACCACCAAATACGGAGGATGCAGAAAGGTCAGGGAATGACCACTGCATATCCCGGAAACTGAGGGGGAAATTCTCCAACGCATCACAGTCTGAAAAAATGTTCAACTTGTGAAATGTTTGCCAAACTCTCTGGAACAGAACATGATCTAGCCAAGGAGGATGTATTTGTGCGTGCCAGGTGCAGAGAGTGTCTAGAAATTAGGCATCAACTCAACGTTCTACAGGGCGTCTATGAGAGCTTGAGGTGTAGGATAGACACCCTTGAAAAAATTAATGAGGATCCCGTCAAGCTCTCAGCTGCCCAACTCAACGCCACAGCTCACTCCTGGCCATGAGGCAACACAGCGGCAATCTCCAAGGCAGAATGCGCTGGTCCCAAAGGAACTTGTTATTGTTGGTGACTCTATTGTCAGGGAGATGGGGAATATATTGTGTAAAAAGGATAGATAGAACAGGACCAGGGTATGTCTGCCAGGGACAAAAGTTAATGATGTTGTAAAGCATATATCATCTTTTAAGGGCACAAAAGGTGATATTGTTGTACAAGTTGGCACCAATGACATTAAGAGTAGAAGATCTGCAGTTTTACTCAACAAGTACAGGTCAATGTTGCAAAAAAGTCACGAGTCGGTTAAATTTGAAAGTGTCTGCAATTCTGTCCAGACACGATAGGAGGGAGTACATGATTGAGAGCCTTGTCAATCAATTTGGCCTTGGAGGGATTGTGCAAGGCTCAAGGGGTAGAATTTTTTCCAGCGTGGTCTGTGTTTGTTAACAGGAGAGACTGCTTCTACAGGGATGGGATACACTTAAATAGAAAGGGTGCAAAAATATTTGCTGATGCTATTGAGGCAGTGTTAGGTGGGTTGGAAAACTGCTAGCTTGGGGGTGGGGGGAATCACAGACTAAAAGGTTAAAAGTAACCACAGGCAGAGGTGAAGGTGATTCTTGCACAACTTCTATTAGAATAAGTAGCAACCTGGAGCGAGGGGTGCTGGGGGTTTCAGGGACTGATGGCAGTCATCGTGAAACAGGTGGGTATATGGGATGTGTCAGGTGGAATAGGAATAGGTGCATGTATGCTTGCATGTATACCAATGCTAGAAGTATAGTAAATAAATTTGAAGTGTTGGTCAAGACATCAAAGGTGGATATTGTTGGGATATCAGAGACGTGGTGTCACACAGACATAAGCAGTGCAGAACTGGAATTTGGGGAGTACAATGTGTACAGAAAGGAAATGTAGCCCTAACATATAATTATATAGTAGGAACTAGGTAGCTCTAACGTATAACACCTCCTCCCTTCCTATCTATGACAGGATAGGAAGGGAGGAGGTGTCATGATGTTAATTAAGAAAAACATAAAATCAAAAGAAGTGCATCCAGTTGATATAGATGAACAGTGCGCTTGTTGAGTCAGTTTGATGTGACATAAGCACTGCGAAAGCAAAAATAAGAGTAGGAGTGTTTTATAGGCCTAATGACTCAAATGAGTACAATCAACAATTGTACACAAAAATAGAGTGGACTAGTAAATCATAATGTCTTAAAATGGGGGATTTTAACTTCCCAGATATTGACTGGAATTGTGGGTTGGTCACTCACATACTAATAAGACTTTTGCGGATTTATTGGATGATTGTTTTCTGCAGCAGCATATTCGAGAGGCAACCAGAGAGGGTAATACTCTTGATCTGGTTATCAGCAGTGATCATTCGTGTATTAAGAATTTACACATAAAGGAACCACTAGGTGGCAGTGATCACAGTGTACTGATGAGGGATTTACTTAAAGATATAATTACCGTCAGGGGTAAAGGAAAGGGTTTTTGCTTCCATAAAAGTGAATACAGTGGTATGACAGTTTTTCAATTCTGTATAGTGGGATCAACTGACGATGTTACCAACAGTAAATTCTAAGTGGGAAGCATTCAAGGAATTAATCGTGGAAGCTACTAAAAGTTTCATACCTATTAAGAAATATTGTTCATCAAATGAACTAATGAGACTTGTGACAGAAGAAAAATGCATGGGATGCATATAAATTATCAAGTCACAAAGGAGGTTAGGCATGCGAAGACAGATTATGAGAAATCTTTGGCAAAGGATGCTAAGAAAAACAGCAAGGATTTCTTTACTTATATAAACTCGAAAAGATAGGGGATGAATCAGATTGGTCCACTTGACATCGATGGTTCGACTGTTGATGATCCTGCTCAGATAGCAAACAAACTGAATGAGTATTTTGCATCTACATTCACACTTGAGGAGTTGTTAAGGTTTGAAAATGGCAGGTTATCAAATTGTAGCAGGGTTCTTAATGATTTTGTAATAACTGAGAGCAAAGTGGAGAAGAAATTGTCGAAGTTAAACATAAGAAAGGCACCTGGGGTGGATACGATCTATCTAGTTATATTAAAGGAGGTGGCAAAGCAACTAAGCAAACCCTTAGCCATAATTATGAGAACATCCTTAAACTCAGGAGAGGTCCCCATGGATTGGAGATGTGCAAATGTATCCCCAATTCACAAAGGGGGATCGAAGGGTGACATGAGTAATTACAGACTAGTTAGTTTAACTTCTGTTCCGGGTAAAATAATGGAGTCACTAGTAAAAGATGCATTGCAGGATCATCTAGACAAGACTGCAGCAATAATTCAGACACAGCATGGGTTTTTTAAGAGAAAGTCTTGTCTGACAAATTTGATAGGATATTATGTTATGATTACAAAGGAACTGGAATCAAAAAATAATTTTGATATCGTATATTTGGATTTCAGGAAAGCTTTTGACATTGTTGTGCGTGGAAGACTATTGTACAAATTAGAGCAGAATGGTATTAAGGGTAAGTTGCTACAATGGATAAAAGGATGGTTGAGTGGGAGAAGACAGAGGGTGGTAATCAATGGGTGCTGCTCTTCATGGACTAATGTTATTAGTGGAGTCCCACAGGGTTCGGTGTTGGGTCCACTGTTGTTTTGTATATTTATCAATGATATTGATGAAGGTATATCAGGCTTAGTGTCGAAGTTTGCAGATGATACAAAGGTTGGCAGGGTTGTTAATGACAGTAATGGCAGTGTGCTACTGCAACAGGATATAGAAAATTTGGACAGATGGGCTAAGAAGTGGCAACTGAAGTTTAACCTTGACAAATGCAGGGAAAAGGAGGTGATTATCCCTCTGTATAAGGCAATGGTCAGGCCACGCCTTGAGTACTGCGTACAGGTCTGGAGGTCTCATTTTAGGAAGGATGTAGATTTGCTTGCGTGTGTACGGAGAAGGGCAACAAGATTGGTGAGGGGAATGAAGGGATCCTCTTACCAAGAGAGGCTTAAGTTCTGCAAATTGCAGTGGCTGTAGACTAGGCACCTGCGCAGTGATCTGATTGAGGTATATAAGGCATTAAATGGGTTGAGCACGCTGAATTCTGATGGGATCCTTCCACTTGTTCAGATTACGAACCTAAGGGGGCATAAATTCAAATTAAGAAAAGACAGATGTAGAATAGATGTGTGGAAATTTGCCTTTAGCCAGCAGGTGGTTAATTGCTGGAACAAACTTCCATCTGTCTTCGTGAAAGTTGATAGGTTAAATAAATTTACGGAGGAACTGGACAGGCATTTGGAGGGAATAGTGTGATTTTTTTTTTTTTTTTTTTTTGCTGATGCTGCATAACTCATACACTTACTTTCTTGCATCACATGCCACTACTACTACTATTCTTAATCTTAGTTTCCCTAACACAGCCCATGTATTTATTTGTTCTGTGATGACCCATATGATTACCTGAAAACCCCAGCACCCCTGCCTCCATTCTAATAGAAGCAGTGCAAGGATCACGTTGATTTCTGCCTGTGGCTTCTGATAATCCTTTTGTCTCTGAATATTCCCAAACTAGCAATATTCCGATTCACCTAACACTGCCTCGATAGCTTCAGCAAATATTCTTGCATACTTTCTATTTAAGTATATCCCATCCCTGTAGAAACAGTCTCTCCTGTTAACAAGCATAGACCCTGCTGAGAAATAG
Organism: Mastigoproctus giganteus; assembly: GCF_048544385.1. Classification (NCBI taxonomy): domain Eukaryota; kingdom Metazoa; phylum Arthropoda; class Arachnida; order Uropygi; family Thelyphonidae; genus Mastigoproctus; species Mastigoproctus giganteus. The sequence continues at coordinate 134,200,522 of NC_143578.1, read as the reverse complement.
TTTACCTCGTGAACCTTACACAGTCTCTCCAGAGCCAAAGTAATTGACAAGGCTGTCATCATGTACTTCCTCCTATTGTGTCTGGGCAGAATTGCAGACCCTTTCAAATTTAACCATAACTCACAAATGTGTGTCATCATTGACCTGTACTTGTTATGGAAGTCTGCAGATCTCTTACTCTTAATGTCATTAGTGCCAATGTGTACAACAATAACAACCTTTGGGCCCTTAAAAGATATCTGCTCTACATCATCATCAAATTTTGCCCCTGGTAGACATTATTAATATAATAATTATAACTGTAAAATGAGACCTATAATTAGAGGATTGAAGAATACCTTGACATCCTCAAGTGGAAACTCCTGCCACGCTGCAAGAGACTTGGCTGTTACAGGAAGAGTGTCCAGAGGAAACAGACATGTTATTTGATGAAAACTAGAGAGCCTTCTGCAGGAAAATCTGACAAGAGGAGAAATAAGGCAATGGTTCCTCCAATTAGAAGGCACTCGCTGAGACAACTTGTGGAGTAGCAAAGTTAGTCATAATGGCCATGCACCCTGAATAGTTCTAGAACAGTAGAAAACCAATATAAGTGATGACAGAATGGGAGATTCAGGATTAGGATGTACAAAAGTTGATGGAAGTCCCACAACAGGCAAACCCCAGAATACATAACATCCACAACTACTGGTACAAGAAGTTCAGCTGCACACACAAACATATAGCACAGCAGTTTACCCAGATAATAAGGCACCCTAATGCAATACTAGAATCTCTTTCTCAAGAAATCACCTTCCTGAAAGCTAAGGAAAAAGACACAACAACCACTGCTAAATATGGACCAATTACCTGTCTCTCAACAATGTTCAAGATTCTGACCATCTGCATAATTAAGAAGTTATCAGAACATCATGGTTGGGCAGCAGAAGAGATATAAGCAAACGAGTATAGGACGTAAGGAGTAATTGGCCATTGATGTTGCTGTTATGGAGTAAGCGGCGCCTCCGTAGCCAGGTGGGAAGGAGCAGCAGTGCGTAGCACACGCTTCTTGATTAGACCGGGGTTCGAGCCCGTCACCACCAAATACGGAGGATGCGGAAAGGTCAAGGAATGACCACCGCATTTCCCGGAGCAATATGGCCTTAGCTGCTAATGCTCCTAAAAAAAAACCAAATAACAAATAACAATGGAGTAAGCCTAGAAGTAGTACCGCAACCTGTACACAGCCTACATCGACTACCGCAAGGCCTTTGACTTCATGCCCATAGCTGGTTGTTCAGACACTGGAGGTCTGCAAAGTCATCCCGACACTGGCATACTTTCCTAGAAGCAACCATGGCGAAATCGAGGACCACCATCAAGATCAAGAATATCACAGCCAGATTGATCCCCATCAGAAGATGCCTGAGCCTACTATGGTTCTTTCTAGCATTCAACCCACTGTCTGTCATGCTCAATAATAGCAAATAGATATACCCTAAAAGAAGGAAGGAACAACCTGTACACCCTCTCTCTCACCTAATATACATCGATGGTATCAAACCCTTTGCAGCAACCCAGAATCATCTTCAGCAGCTACTCTGGTTTGTGTGTCTGGATCACTGAAGAGTTCAGTACTATCGGGATGCATATTGGCCTAGACAAATGCAAGACCCATGGAATGCTTCAAGGACGAAACTACTGACTGATGACCGGTGAAGAGATTGAAGCCATGATCTGGGGATGATGCAGGCTTACCAGTTAGAACACCAGGAGATTATCAAGGCCTGCCTGACTAAGAAATCCCATCAGAGACTGAGAAGCCTGCTAAAATCAAAGCAGAATGGTAGAAACATGGTCACAGCTGTAAACACTTACGTAGTCCCAGTACTAACATACTCCTTCAGGATCATAAATTGGACTAACACCGATCTGGAAGAGATTATTAGATAGATCAGGCTTCCAACACCACCCGACGTCAGCCATCGAGAGACTGACCATAGCCCAGGAAGAAGGAAGGAAGGGACTGCCTGAACTTATTGAACAAGAAATAGCGGTGATTAAGTACCTGCACGTTTACTTCCACGTAAACAGAGCACCTATCTACCAAGCCATTAGAAAGATAGACAGACATCACACAACGCTGAACCTTAACAAGGAGACCCCAATCACACAGACAGAGCAAACAAAGACAGAAAGATGGGCAAAGAAGGCACTCCATGGCAGACACTGCAGTGACCTCCATCAAGACTACATAGATAAGATATCTTCCAATGCGTGGCTCATGAACAGAAGGCTCTTCCCTGAGACCAAAGGATTCATGTGCATAACCCAAGACCAGGTAATCAACACCAGGAATTACAGGAAATGCATCACCAAGGACTCCAGAGTAACAGATGCCACCTGGCCCCAGAAATGCTCCAAGCACATCGTGGCAGGATGCAGGGTGATCACCCAGACAGAGTACACTCATAGCCATGACCAGTCAACAGGATAATACATAAAAAGCTAGTGCAAAAATATCAGTTGATCACAGAAAATCTACTATATTACAAATACAAACCCCAGGCTATACTAGAGACCCCTATTCACAAACTGTACTCGGACCATGTAATATAACGGACAGGACGATCCCACACAACAGATCAGACATAACTCTCATCGACAAGAAGGAAAGAGCTACCTATCTGATTGACATATCGGTGCCCAACCCCAGCACCCTCCATAAAACCCATGAGGAAGGGATCGGAAGGTATACAGACCTAAGACAGGAAGGCAAAAAATGTGGCATATAGAACAAGTAATGACTATACCGATCACTGTGTCAACCACTGGCATGGTGCCAAAGAACCTCCATAAGAACCTAGCAGCAATAAGCCTCACATAGAATACTTACATGGAACTTCAGAGAGCTGTGATCCTGAACACCTATAGGATAATAAGAGTTCCTCGATCAACAAAAATAATAATAATAACGACATAACCAACCACTCCATGCACTTGGTATCAGTACCTGTCTTGGTGTAATAGTACACTACAGAAGAGTATGCAGTGATGGCAAAAAAAGTGACAATATTAACCTTTTTTAGTCCAGATTTATTTTTGCTATATTCCCCATGCATCTAACTTCAAAAAAAAAAAAAAAAAAAAAAAGGTGCCCAAATGCGTTATTCAAAAATTAGTTATGTTTGCATTTGCACAAGCTAATATACAAAACTGCATGGTTAAATAGTTTATATAAACTCTTTAGACATTTTAAATTGTAATTACTTATATGATTTTTATGTGTGGTTTGCTTGATACTTTCAAAATCCTGCAATCCTAGTTTTTAGGAGCATGACTTATGAGATTAGGCTTCTTTTCTTCCACTTATGTGTAATGCTTGTGTCACTACATACTGTGTAGTCTTTCTTCTTATTTGGCTTCTCATCTTTCATCACAGAATGAGGACTGCCATTCAGTCTATCTTCTGCTTCTGAACACCAGTGAGACTTCCAAAAGCTAGAAAAAACAACTTTCTAATCATTTAATTGATTTTCGACTGAATGAATAGCTAGCGGAGGTCAACTCTGTCTACAGCACCATATTTCTTGTGTATTCAAAAATGACTATCTTTTCAGTTTGAAAGTTTGTTCCTCCCCTTTATTTTTCCTCTTGTTACTTCAGTTTCAGTGTTATGGAAAACATAATTGGGTTCTTTTGTCTTTCCATGATAACACTTTATGCTCTTTTTTTTAAACCAACAACCCTATGCTTTTCAGTTGTCTTTATGGTCTTATTCTCTGATGGTAATCCATGTTTTCCATAACAGTGCATCCTAGGTGTATATTTAGGTTATGAAGTTCTTCTACTAGTTGGATACTACTGTAAAATCGGTTAGTTTTTTTTTTTTTTTTTTTTTTTGTAGTTGTTGGCGAATTGGCTTCTGTGGCCGTAGTGCACCTCCCAAGGTTTTTGCAGTACTTTGATCCAAGCCCGAGGCGGGATTCGAACCCGCGACCTTTGGGTTGCCAGGCAGGCACTTTACCCACCTGGCTAGCCTGGTCGGCAAAATCGGTTAGTGAATAAATGAAATCCACCACTATCCTCAGTACTGTGAAGCAGTTTTGGATGAGATAAAGCATGATCATTGAGGTGAAAGTCAAACCTGGTGTTGTCAAATCAGTAGTAGGCTTTCCAAAATATATTTAGATATTTATCTGGCTAGAAACATGTTACCTGTTTTTAGTTAGCTAAAATAAACACATAAAAGTCTCACATTTGGCTCTTGAGATTATAACATTTGATTGAAAATCTACCTTTGAAACTAACAGTAGTTTCATCTGATTCAATAATGCTACCTAAAACAGAATGTTCATGAAATATTTCATTCAGATTACTAAAATTAATTTTTACTTTAGATCCCCTGCTTCAAATCGCTTTCTCTCATTGGAGAGCATAGATGCAACATCAGATATCTCTTCCTACTAAATACATTCTTGAAAATGGAGTTCTGTCTGTCGGTTCTTTGAATCAGTTGTCTCGAAACCTTTTTGATCGTCCACCCCATATGTTAATAAAAATAAATAGTGCACACCCCCTGATATATGTAATATTTATTTGTTTATAGTATACATGTAGGTATAGATGTGGTGATAGAATTCAATGCAGAAATATATAAATTGAAATAAAAGTAAATAAACATTAAAAAACAGCATATTTTAGTGTGAGTACTGAGATTGAATATTTTTAATTATTTCTGAATATCTTGGTTTAACAATTTTGTGATACCGAAATTCAAAGGTCTAGTTCCAAGTTCTGTTTATTTCGATACTTGGTTTTAATGACTGTCAAAGCTGAAAAATTCACCTCACACAGATAGGTAGATCCAAATGGAAGGAATGCATCATTTGCTATGCTTACCAAGTCATGGTACTCATTTTCCAATTCTAACCACCAGTTGTGTAAAGATTTTTGTTGAAATTCAACTCTTAAATTTCCACCTTCCCTGATTTCAATCAGTTGTTCTTGGACAGTGATCGGAAGGTTTTTACATTTTCAACAAATGGATTCAAAACTCACTGATATTTTTCATTTGAAAGATTTTCACATAGGTCAGAAAATTCTGTTTCCATTTTTTTGAGTGTGCAATTACAATAGTTTTTATGGGTGACACACTAATATTGTTTTCAGCAACAAAATCGCATAATGATGGAAAAATTTCCAAACGTTCATTTTCAAAATGCTCTCTCCACAGCACGAGTTTCTTTCAAAAAAATATTACTTTCTCACATATTGTTAAAACGTCACGTTTACCTTGAAGGGACAGAATAAGTGTTAACTTATTTTGAAAATGTCTGTTAGACAGCATACTACTGACAGCCACTTTTTGCAGACAACTTGACAAATTTGAAACACTTCTCTTTTAATAAGAGAAAAATTTGTAATTCATCTTTAAGTTTGACAATTCTTTTAAGTACTTTGCCGTGAGATAATCAGTGAACCTCTGTGTTGTACAAAACATTTTCATGGTTACTCCCCATCTCATTACAAAGTATTTGTAAAGATTCTACTATTTACAGGTTTTGTTTTCATAAATTTAACCACATTGATTACAGCTTGGAGCACTTAGTGTACTTATGGCACCAACTTCTTTGCTTCAGTGGTCTGCCTATGGACGATGCAGTGAATGAATTTCATGTGTGGTGCTATCTCAATAACCTTGCCTATAAATCTTTTTTTTTTTTATTCCAGTCAAAACAGCTGCTCTATCACTGGTTATATGCAAACAGTTTTCCCATAAAATGTATATTTTTTTTGAAAAAGCCCATTTACTTTTGAAAATTTATCTTCTCCAGTACATCTTTCTTTTAGTGGCTCACAAAAAAGTAGCTCATGTATTTGTTCTATTACTTGCTGCTTTAAATCTTCAGCAATATTTTCTGTGCATCTTCCAGCAGTGTTTTCTGACAAAGGAATGGGTTTTAGTTTGTCATATTGTTTTCCATAAATTATTTCAGCCATTTTGCTGAGGCGGGAAAAACAAGTGTTTCCCCAATGGTGTTTGGCTTTTGTTTTTTTCCGATAAGTAAGACACCTCAAGAGAAGCTTCTAAACATTTATCATTAAGTTTGGTGAAATTTTGTAAAATACTGGGTTTAGTATTGCATGACTTTAAACATCAGTTAAAAAAAAATTGTACAATTTTTTGTGCATGTTCTGAATGCTTAGTTTTTAAATGTCTTTCTAGTCGTTAATGTCTTCATACTAACATTAGCTACTATCTCATGATACAAAACACATTTAGGATGTGGTTTATAGTTAACAATAATGGATGTAAATCCAAATTACAAATAATTTTCTTGATATGAAAGAGGTTGTTTATTCATGGCACTTCCATCATTTCTACTACCCAGGTAGTATGAATACATTGTTTATTCATATCTCATATTGCGAACACCTTCACAACGAGTTGCCTAGGTATTGCACTACTTAAAATAAGTAACACTTCTCTGGTAGAGAAGACTACTGGTACTTATTCTCAGATGGGCACCACCACCCAGGTGGCACCATTTTGAAGCTAGTTGGCTTCATCATCGGTGGGAGGGCAGGTACCCTGTTGCAATAGCGACAACCCATTTATGAAGTATAACTCCATAATATGAGAGACGCTTGATGCTTGCATGTTTAATCGAAAAATATTTCTTGACTGAATGTCTAAGAGTATGAAAGAGGTTGTTTATGCATGGGCATGGCACTTCCATCATTTCTACTACCCAGGTAGTATGAATGCATCATTTATTCATATCTCATATTGTGAACATTTTTCATTTTTTGATTAAACCATGCACACCATCAAGCATTTCTCATATTGTGGAGTTATACTTCATAACTGGGTCGTTACTATTGCAATAGGGTACCTGCCCAACCAGCTTTGAAACGGTGCCGCCTGGGTGGTGGTGGTGCCCATCTGAGAATAAGTAACAGTAGTCTTCTCTACCAGAGAAGTGTTACTTATTCAAAGTAGTGCAATACCTAGGCAACTCATTGTGAAGGTGTTCACAATATGAGATATGAATAAACGATGCATATATACTACCTGGGTAGTAGAAATGATGGAAGTGCCATGCCCATGCAAACCGCTTTCATACTCTTAGACATTGTCAAGAAATACTTTTTAATTTTCTTGATAATTTTGAATTTTTTGTAGACAGCTTCTTATTCAGTATTAGATTGATTATATTTTTTACCTCGTAGTGTGGTTGATGAAAAGCTCTTACTAGAGAAATATCTGCGTCACTATTTTCTTGTTGGTCATTTCTTGGTAGTAGCATTATCAGTATTATCCTCAGAAGTGAACAGCAGCTGAAATTACCCTGGAAGGGGTTACTCCTTGGTTCTACCCCCAATAGGGGTGTATTACACAATATGACCCTGAAAATCTTCTGTTGGTTGTTTTATGTAGTGGTGTAATACAAGCATTTTTTAAAACTGTAGCACCAATACCTTGGCTGAAAGAATTATCAATCAAAAATAATAGCTAAGAGAGCAATGTGATTGGAACTAATTGCACATTACTTCCAAAATAACATAGCAGCACCATCAGGACCTGTATAATTGGTTTATTGGAAACCTCTTTCTTCTTGCAGTTAAGAGCTCAGCATTCACTTCAAAGTCAGTGAAGTTAATCAAGTTAATGTTTCCAGAAGAGCTAGGATGATATTTGAAAGGGTAGCATAAAATTTTGAAAGCTATGAGGTAGAATGAGAGACGACAGGAGACTCCTATTTGTTTCTCATTTAATTCTAGCAATTTCCTTTCAATGTCTCCAGAAAACTCAAAGATTTAATATGTTATGAAATGTTTGTTCTTTTCCTGTTAAGTCTTATGCTACTGAATTTTTAATTTTAAACAACTTATAATCTTGTGTGAGGACCAAGAAAGTAAGTAGTCAAAAAGAAGTGCTAAATGATAAAGAAAGGCACAGTGTGATCGATCATTTGGCTAATCTGTTAAGGGCACAGAGGGAGATATTCATGTGGAGAAGACCGCCACTATGTTAAAGTTTATGGAACCCATGCATCTGTGGGGTGACTTGATTAAGTATTTAAATTATTAAAAGGATTTAATAAACGAGGGGATAATTACAGAACAGACTTCACTTTCATTTAGTGAGAGTGATTGGTTGTTGGAATAAACTATTGCCTGCTTTTGTAGTCAGAAGTATTTTCTAAATGCAGGAAGACATTAGACAAATAATTTATGAAGAAATGGGCAAATGAAGTGAAGGAACATAAATATGATTTCTTTTTTTGTTGTTGTTGTTGATGCTGCATAAGCTTGCTTCTTTGCATCATTTTAAAATACTAAAGTAATGTTAATTTTATAAACAGTAACTATATAGAACTCGAAATACCAAAATGTTTTTCTTTTGCTGTTCTCCCCCCCCCCCCATTAGTTTTGGATGAAGAAAGAGAGAAGAAAATTATAAATTTTATGTATCTCAGTTTGATTGACTATATGTTTGAAAATTGTAGAGAAAAAGATAATTTTAATTTGTTACATGTAAATAGGAATGGAAAGAACTGCCTAATTTGTTTTTCTTTCTTCCCATACAGAACTCGCATATGCGACCCTCCCCACCTCAGCAGCCAGTGTCTCAGCCGTCCCCCCATCCTCAGCCCCCACCTCCACATAGTCAAATGATGCAGACTCAGGTGAGTATAACTTGCTCTCTTTATTATATAAGTAAAGACTGTTTGAACTTATTATTGCTGTACGTCTTTTATTTTTCCTTAAACCACATTTGTACTGCAGTTATTTTTTCGTGGAGTGTAGTAAATCTTGTACAGTTTTGAAAACATTTGTTGATTGATAGTTTTGGAAGACATGGTTTTTTGTTTTTTTTTTTATTGATTTCAAACAAAACAAAACAAAAAAAAAAAAAAAAACAGTTAAATTTATATTTTGATGATAAAATTATCTTCATATTTTCTGAAAGAGAATTGACTTACCTGAACTACAGTAGAACATCAGTTATCCGGAATAATTTGAAAGGCTGATCTTTTTTTTTTCTTTTTTTTTTTTTATTAACAGTAGTACAGTAAGCGCCAGTTATAGTGATCACGTTTTCAAACTGAATTTTGATTCTAATAAGCGAAAGATCGAGTTTATTATCCATTTATAACAGACTGTACAAACAACAAGTCCAATAAACCGAAAAATGCAAATTGTTTTTATTGTTGTGACCTCTAGAATTCTACGTAACCTTCAGAAATGTGCTGTATTGTTGAAGTCCCCACATTAAACTCTTTGGAGGCATTTCCTAAATTTTCTTTTCTAATTATAATAATATTTACGTTTTTTGTTGCAATGTTAAAACTGCGTGTTTTCTTTTCGTTCACATTTTACCATAAAAAAAAATTGAGAAGAAAAATATTTTTCTTACTGGAAATATGCTTATAGCCCAGGCTAATTTGTAAAGTACTAGAGAGATATAGCTGTGTGAGTGACGTGATATGCATTGTTATTTGTATAAAGTAAAACTAAAGTTGTTTGATACTAAATCCTTGAAATCATCTCTGTATTACATGTAGCATTTATTATTATTTTTTTTTTTAGTAGTAGTAATAGTGGCATGTGATGCAAGAAAGCGTATGAGCTTATGCAGCATCAGCCAAAAAAAAAATTTGCACAACCCTTCCCTCTAAATGTTTGTCCAGTTCCTCCTTAAATTTATTTAACCTATCAACTTCAACAATGACAGATGGAAGTCTGTTCCAGCAATTAACCACCCGCTGGCTAAAGGCAAATTTCCGCACATCTATTCTACATCTGTCTTTCCTCAATTTGAATTTATGCCCCCTTAGGTTTGTAATCTGAACAAGCGGAAGAATCCCATCAGAATTCAGCGTGCTTAACCCATTCAAGGCCTTAAACACCTCAATCAGATCACCTCGCAAGTGCCTAGTCTCTAGCCTCTGAAATTTGTAGAACTTAAGCCTCTGCGTACAGGCCTCCAGACCTGTACACAGTACTCAAGGCGTGGCCTGACCATTGCCTTATACAGAGGGACAATCACCTCCTTTTCCCTGCTAGCAAAATCCCTGTATATCATTGACAAAACCCCATGACCTTCTCTGGCAGCCTGTCTACATTGCTCAGAAAACTTCATATCTGACTGCACAATTACTCCCAGGTCTTTTTCATTTTCTACCACCTTAAGTGTAGTACCGCACAGTTGGTACGTTCCTCTGGGGTTACTTCTAGCCATATGCAGTACTTTGCATTTGTCAATATTAAACTTCAGTTGCCACTTCTCAGCCCATTTTCCCAAATTTTCTAGATCCTGTTGCAGTAGCACACTGCTATTACTGTCATTAACAACCCTGCCAACCTTTTTATCATCTGCAAACTTCGACACTAAGTCTGATATACCTTCATCAATATCATTGATAAATATACAAAACAACAGTGGACCCAACACAGAACCCTGTGGGACTCCACTAATAACATCAGTAGTAGTAATTGAGTAATTTTTGTTTCATAAATATATTCGCTTAAGCTTAACACATTCCCTGCCTTTTATATTTGCGAGGGCACATCTTTTTGTGCCTTGCCTTGCAGTGCTTCTCTGAGGCACTGGAACAAGTAGGCAGTGATTTTTAGTAAATGGATTTCATTTCTGAAGGGTCACTCCAATAACACTGTTATCTGTTTGTTACATAACACCAACAGATGCATTTGTCGCTGATCAAATGTTGCATTTGATCAGTATCAATTGACATATTATAAACATCTGATTCAGTGTCATCAGCTTCAACATACTGTCCATCCCTGTTCTTTTCAGTTCTAATCTTTCAGGCTGTGAATCCATTATAACAACCCTTTAGGGTAAAATTTTATAGGAAATACTTTTACACAAATTTTTTCAGTAGACTCACATTAAAGATGATGTTTTGTTCTTCACTAACTAAAGAATTAAAATTCAGCAAGCATAATCTTCAAAACACTTTACATTTTCTTGTGGAAAATACTAAACTAGATAAAATAACTTCAACATAAGCAAAGAACATATGAAACTGGGAACCAAGTATACAAATTTTATAGCGCTCTCTAGACAGTGTGATTGACACTAAGCAAAGTTCCAGCCAGAATGCAATAGTGCATGGTTCAGTCAGTGTGCTGATATCAATCAGTTGTTCATTTCATGTGCGTTTCCTTTTACTGCACTCATTTATTGACCACAATTGAATGGAAAATTGCAGTCCATTTGGGCACGGTTTGTGTTTAGGCAGGTAAACATGTTAATTTCTGTAAGATTTTAAGTTAATAATGATTGTTACAAGATCCATTTTGAATACCTGAAAAAAGACAAGGAAAAGAAAGATCAGCCTTTCAAATTATTCGGATAACCGACTTTATACTGTAATTAAGTTGTAATCGATTCATTAACAAAAGTACATATAACTCTTATATTTAGCATTAGGAAAAATTACACTCAGTAAAGATGTTATTATGCTAAGTTTGTTTGTTTGTTATTTGATTTTTAGGAGCATTAGCAACTAAGGCCATATTGCTCTGGGGATATGAGGTGGTCATTCCTTGACCTTTCTGCATTCTCCGTATTTGGTGGTCATGTGCTACGCACTGCCCACCTGGCTACGGAGGCGCCATGATGTTAAGTAAATTGTACAATACAAGGTGATTATAATAAATGTGTAAAGCAATTCATTCTACACAGCATTCCATGGACCAGTTAAGATGAGTTCTGCACCATGTTAGTTGATGCTCTTAATTTTGTGCTGCAGCTCCTCTGTAAAATCCTGTACAGTTCATCTTTCCCACATATCATCCTTGCATTAATATCAGTTCTTATGGCTGAGGACTTTTGGAATCTGTGTACTACTTTTCTGAGAACCTTCACTCTATCAGTTTCTGTGGGTTCCCTGAATATTTTTCAGCTTTCACTACGAACAATGTCATTTGATAATTAGATAAATTGTCATTGATCTAGGGCAGTTATAAGTTCTACCATAGAACTGGGCTTGAGTGGCTGTAGTACTATTCTATGAAAGTCTTGACTTTAAAGTACTTACTAAGTCAAGAACTGAAGAATTAATAGGAGAGGTCTGGTACCAAGTTGTTAAATACCATTGGGTAGCACCCTCATGATGGAAACACAATCATAATGCATGTTAAAATCTATAAAACACTGACCAAAACTGTAGTTTAAAAAAAATAAATAAAATAATTAAAAAAGAACTTCAGTTTACATCTGGAATAAATATAATATTACAAAATCAATGTACAGTAGAACGTTGATTATCCAAACTAATTGGGACCAAGGTTGGTTCAGCTAATCAAACATACATGAGAATACCCAGTTTATACGAAACAAAGTGTAATTCGGCCTACAATTAAATTATTGTATGCAAGATTATTACCACTGCATTTTGAAATATGAAGTATTATTAAAAAATTAATTGATTTAGGAAATGGTTTGTAAATAATAACCAAAACATTTTGAAGAAAAAATATATATTATATTTATTTCAAACTTATTTAATTGTTTTACGTGGTTTCAACTATAAATCACACTTTTTTTACATAAACAGAAAGAAACAAACACAAGTAATTGCACACAAATAAGAGTATAATGAATCTTGCCAGGGTTTATTTTTTAAAATATGTAATCTTGAATTTATATCTGAACCATGCAATATTGTCTTTTTCACGGCAAGGTCTCATCCTCTGATAGCAGTATTTCTGTAGAACTGCATTCAGACTGTTGCTCACACCATTTCATTGCAGTTTCTAGTGCAGTGAAAGCTTCCGTGGTTTCGCTCCACACTTCCTTTTCTTCTTTGTCTTCAGAATCCCCTTGGTTAAAATCAGCACGTTCTTCATCCTTGACTAATGCAACAATTTCTTTTTCTTTGGTTAAAATATAACCAGGATTACCAGCATCATTGTTTAACCATGCTTGTGCATCATCTGGCCCACCCTCGGAAAACCTGGGAATGGAATCCTTTGAAATAAAGTTACAATCTCACCTATGTCTTCATTCAAATCTTGCATGTGTGTGATCGTCTCTTCGGTCCACTAGCTTGGATGAAACAGTAGCTAAAGCCAACACTTTGAGAGTAGGAGTGTGCTATAGGCCTAATGACTCTGATGAGTATAATAAGAAACTGTACAGGGAAATAGAGTGGACCAGTAAATCAGAGAGTCTTATAATGGGGGATTTTAATTTCCCAGATATTGACTGGAATTTGGGGGCTGGTCACTCACACACTAGCAAGGCTTTTGTGGATTTATTGGTTGATTTTTTTCTACATCAGCATGTTCGGGAGGCGACTAGAGGGAGTAATACTCTTGATTTGATTATCAATAGTGATTCTTCATGCATTAAGAAACTGCAGGTAAATGAACCACTAGGTGATAGTGATCACAGTGTGCTGAAGTGGGATTTACTCAGAGGTAACTACCATTAGGGGTAAAGGGAAGGGTTATTGCTTTCGTAAAGGCGACTACGATGGACTGAGACAGTATTTAAATTCTATACAGTGGGACCAACTGATGATGTTACCAACAGCAAATTCAAAATGGGAAGCATTCAAAGAACTTACCTTGGAAGCTACTAGGCTTTACATACCAACTAAGAAATATTATTCAAGGTTTAGGCCTAAGTGGATGTCAGATGAACTAATGAGACATATGGCAGAGAAGACAAATGCATGGGATACATACAAATTAACACGTGACACAGAAGCCTATGATAGATACAAGTTGATCTGTAACCAAGTTACAATGGAGGTTAGGCAGGCGAAGGCAGATTACGAGAAATCTTTGGCAACGGATGCAAAGAAAAACAGCAAAGAGTTCTTAACTTATGTAAACTCTAGAAGGAAGGGGATGAATCAGATTGGTCCACTTGATATCGATGGGTCAACTGTTGATGATCCTGCTCAGGTAGCTAACAAACTGAATGAATATTTTGCATCGACATTCACATATGAGGAGTTATTCAGCGAGGGGAATGACAGAGGTGTATCCAACTCTGGCAGTAAGCTAGAGAATCTTGTAATAACTGAGAGTAAAGTGGAGGAGAAATTGTTGAAGATAAATACAAGAAAGGCACCTGGGGTGGATGAAATCTATCCAGTTATAGGCAGCAAAGGAAGTAAGCAAACCCTTAGCCATAATTATGAGAGCTTCCTTGGACTCAGGGGAAGTACCCATGGACTGGAGATGGGCAAATGTGACCCCAATTCACAAAGGAGGATCAAAGGGCGACACAAATAATTATAGACCTGTTAGTTTAACTTCTGTTCTTGGAAAATTAATGGAGGCACTAGTTAAAGAAGCACTGCAGGATCATCTAGACAAGACTTCAGTCATAGCTCAGACACAGCATGGTTTTGTTAAGGGGAAGTCTTGCCTGACCAATTTGATTGGATACTATGATGCAGTCACAAAAGAACTGGATGCAGGGAATAACTTTGATATTATATACTTGGATCTTAGAAAGGAGCAGTGTGCATTGGAGGCAAATTGCTGCTATGGATAAAGGGGTGGTTGAGGGGGAGAAGACAGAGAGTGGTAATCAATGGACACTGCTCATCGTGGACTAATGTTATTAGTGGAGTCCCTCAGAGTTCAGTATTGGGTCCATTATTGTTTTCTGTATTTATAAATGATATTGATTAGCATTAGCATTAGTAGAGGCATTTGATGCAAGAAAGCAAGCTTATGCAGCATCAGCCAAAAAAAAAAAAAAAAAAAAAAAAAAAAACACTTCCACTTCACCCCTCTGTTCGTTCAAAATACCTCTCCAGCTGAGCCTTAAACTTATTTAGGCTATCAACTTCCACGACAAGGGATGGAAGTCTGTTCCACCAACCAACCACCCGCTGGCTAAAGGCAAATTTCCGCACATCTATCCTACATCTGTCTTTCCTCAATTTGAATTTATGCCCTCTCAGGTGATTATTCTGAGCGAGAGGAAGAATCCCATCAGCATTGAGCATGCTCAAACCATTCAAGGGTTTATACACCTCTATCAGATCACCTCGCTGGTGCCTAGTCTCCATACACTGTAATTTGCAAAACTTAAGCCTTTCTTCGTAAGAGCACCCCTTTGTTCCACTCACTAATCTTGTTGCCCTTCTCTGTACTTGTTCCAGCAGCTCTACATCCTTCTTGAAATGAGGCCTCCAGACCTGTATACAGTACTCTAGGTGTAGCCTGACCATTGCCTTATACAAGGGAATAATCACCTCCTTATCTCTGCTAGAAAAATTCCTATATATCATTGACAATACACCATGAGCTACTCTTGCAGCCCATCTACACTACTCAGAAAACTTCATATCTGCCTGCACAACCACCCCCAGACCCTTTCATTTCATTCCCTTTCATTCTCTACCACTGTCAGTGTAGTACCACAGAGTTGATACGTTGCTCTGAGGTTGCTGTTTCCCATGTGTAGTACTTTACATTTGTCAATGTTAAACTTCATTTGCCACCTCTCAGCCCATCTGCTCAACCTTTCCAGATCCTGTTGCAGCAGCATAGTGTCAGTAGTGTCCTTGACAATCCTGCCTGCCTTTGTATCGTCTGCAAACTTCGACATTAAGCTTGATATACAATGATCAATATCATTTATGAATACAGAAAACAATAATGGACTCAACACTGAGCCCTGAGGGACTCCACTAATAACATTAGTCCACGACGAGCAGTGTCCGTTGATTACCACTCTCTGTCTTCTCCCCCTCAGCCACCCCTTTATCCACAGCAGCAATTTGCCTCCAATGTCACACTGCTCCAATTTGTGCAGCAGTCTTCCATGTGCAACAGTATCAAAAGCCTTTCTAAGATCCAAGTATATAATATCAAAGTTATTCCCTGCATCCAGTTTCTTTGTGACTGCATCATAGTATCCAATCAAATTGGTCAGGCAAGACTTCCCCTTAACAAAACCATGCTGTCTGAGCTATAACTGAAGTCTTGTCTAAATGATCCTGCAGTGCTTCTTTAACTAGTCCTCCATTAATTTTCCTGGAACAGAAGTGAAACTCACAGGTCTATAATTACTTGTGTCAGCCTTTGATCCTCCTTTGTGAATTGGGGTCACATTTGCACATCTCCAGTCTGTGGGTACCTCCCCTGAGTCCAAGGAAGCTCTCATAATTATGGCTAAGGGTTTGCTTACTTCCTTTGCTGCCTCCTTTAATATAACTGGATAGATCCCATCCACCCCGGGTGCCTTTCTTGTGTTTATCTTCAACAATTTCTCCTCCACTTTACTCTCAGTTATCACAAGATTCTCTATCTTACTGCTAGAGTTGAATACACCTCTGGCTTTCCCCTCGCTAAATAACTCGTCATGTGTGAATGTCGATGTAAAATATTCATTTAGTTTGTTTGCTACCTGAGCAGGATCGTCAACAGTTGACCCATCGATATCAAGTGAACCAATCTGATTCATCCCCTTCCTTCTATCGTTTACATAAGTAAAGAACTCTTTGCTGTTTTTCTTTGCATCCCTTGCCAAAGATTTCTCGTAATCTGCCTTCGCCTGCCTATCCTCCTTCGTAACTTGGTTACAGATCAACTTGTATCTATCATAGGCTTCTGTGTCACGTGTTAATTTGTATGTATCCCATGCATGTTTCTTCTCTGTCATATGCCTCATCAGTTCATCTGACATCCATTTAGGCCTAAACTTTGAACAATATTTCTTAGTTGGTATGTAAAGCCTAGTAGCTTCCAAGATAAGTTCTTTGAATGCTTCCCATTTTGCATTTGCTGTTGGTAACATCATCAGTTGGTCGCACTCTATAGAATTTAAATACTGTCTCAGTCCATCGTAGTCGCCTTTACGAAAGCAATAACCCTTCCCTTTACCCCTAATGGTAGTTACCTCTTTGAGTAAATCCCACTTCAGCACACTGTGATCACTGCCACCTAGTGGTTCCTCTATATGCAGATTCTTAATGCATGTAGAATCACTACTGATAATCAAATCAAGAATATTACTCCCTCTAGTTGCCTCCCGAACATGTTGATATAGATAACAATCAACCAATAAATCCATAAAAGCCTTGCTAGTGTGTGAGTGACCAGCCCCCAAATTCCAGTCAATATCTGGGAAATTAAAATCTCCCATTATAAGACTCTCTTATTTACCGGCCCACTCTATTTTCCCTGTACAGTTTCTTATTATACTCATCAAAGTCATTAGGCCTATAGCACACTCCTACTCTCAATTTTGATCTCCCAATGCTTATGTCACACCAAACTGACTCGACACTGCACTGTCCAGCGATGTCCACTGGCTTCACTTCCTTGGATTTTATGTATTTCTTAACTAATAGCATAACCCCTCCTCCCTTCCTATCCAGTCTATCCTTCTGTAGACGTTGTACTCCCCCAAATTCCAGTTCTGCATTCCTTATATCTGTGTGACACCACATCTCTGATATCCCAACAATATCTGCCTTTGATGTTTTGAGCAATACCTCAAATTCATCAAATTTATTCACTAAAACTCCTAGCATTGGTGTACACGCAAGTATACATGCACCTATTTCTATTCTTAGCTACCCTAACACAACCCATGTGTTTACTTGTACCGCAATGACTCCCAGCAGTCTCTGAAATATCCTGCATCTTGTTTTTCAGGCTTCTGCTCATTCCAATAGAAGCAGTGCAAGAATCTCTTTCACCTCTGCCAGTGGCTACTGTTAATCTATTCGTCTTTGTCTCCCTCCAAGCTAGCAGTTTTCCGACCCACCTAACACTGCCTCAATAGCATCAACAAATATTCACAAATCATCAGCAAAAGCAATTAGCAAATTGATGATGGTATATCAAGCTTAATGTCCAAGTTTGCAGACGATACGAAGGTTGGCAGGGTTGTCAAGGACACTACTGACACTATGCTACTGCAACAGGATCTGGAAAGGTTGAGCAGATGGGCTGAGAGGTAGCAAATGAAGTTTAACATTGACAAATGTAAAGTACTACATATGGGAAACAGCAACTCCAGAGCAACGTATCAACTCTGTGGTACTACACTGACAGTGGTAGAGAATGAAAGGGACCTGGGGGTGGTTGTGCAGGCAGATATGAAGTTCTCTGAGCAGTGCAGATGGGCTGCAAGAGTAGCTCATGGTGTATTGTCAATGATATATAGAAATTTTTCTAGCAGGGATAAGGAGGTGATTATTCCCTTGTATAAGGCAATGGTCAGAATGCACCTAGAGTACTGTATACAGGTCTGGAGGCCTCATTTCAAGAAGGATGTAGTGATGGTGGAACGAGTACAGAGAAGGGCAACAAGATTAGTGAATGGAACAAAGGGGTGCTCTTACGAAGAAAGGCTTAAGTTTTGCAAATTACAGTGTCTGGTGACTAGGCACCAGCGAGGGGATCTGATAGAGGTGTATAAAGCCTTGAATGGTTTGAGCATGCTCAATGCTGATGGGATTCTTCCTCTTGCTCAGAATAATCACCTGAGAGGGCATAAATTCAAATTGAGAAAAGACAGATGTAGGATAGACGTGAGAAAATTTGCCTTTAGCCACCGGGTGGTTGGTTGGTGGAATAGACTTCCATCCCTTGTCGTGGAATTTGATAGCCTAAATAAGTTTAAGGCTCAGCTGGACAGGTATTTCGAACGAACAGAGGGGTGAAGTGGAAGTGGTTATTTTTTTATTTATTTATTTATTTATTTATTATTTTTTTTTTTTTGGCTGATGCTGCATAAGCTTGCTTTCTTGCATCAAATGCCTGTGCTAATGCTAATTTGATTTTTAACTCCTGTAATGACAAATTAAGACTATTTCTATGCTATACTGCCTATATCTTCGTATAAATAATCTGAAACGAATGCATTAAGCAGTGGAAGTAATATTTCAGCATAACAACCAGTGCAACAAAAGTAGATATAGCAGTCGCCCCCCCCCCCTTATCCGCAGGGATACGTTCCAAGACCCCAGTGGATGCCTGAAACTGCGGATAGTACCAAGCCCTGTATTACTGTTTTTTCCTGTACATACATACCAATGATAAAGTTTAATTTATAAATTAGGCACAGTAAGAGATTAACGTCAGAAGGAGGATCATCAAGCCATGACGATGTCAATGGGTGGGGATCCTCGATAGTTAAAGGTTTTTTTGCCGAACACTTTTGGAAGAACATTATAATCTGAAGTTGTTGTCTCTTTCTTCTTAACTCACCAAAATGTTGCTGCAGAGGTTGTAATCCTTTGGTGATCATACGGGTGACTTTAATGCTGCGTTCCGTCCAAGAATCGTATTCCATAATTTTGTCCTTTAATGTCCGTGCAATTCGAAACACTTTGACAAATTTTGATAATGTCCACATTGTTAGTTTTTCTTCAGTTTCTTCTTCTTCATCTTCCTCTTTAGATGACTCAACAAGTTCTCCCAATTCCTCATTTGTTAACTCTTCTCGATTGCCTTCAAAATGTTCTTTCACTTCTTCATCAAGCATGTCGACAAATCCTTCTCCACCAACTTGTCTTGCTGCGTGATTGATTTTCCTAATGTCTCCATCAATCCCCAGAAACCCTTTAAAATCATTCACGACTTCACTCCATAAGTTCTTCTAGCAGGCATTTTCAGTTTACGGTTTTAATTTATCCATTGCAGCTTTGATGAATGTTATTGTGTCAGCTTAGAGGGGAACAGGTATCCTGGGTGTTATCAGACACTCAGTCTAAAACACTGATGGATCCAATATCTTTCTATTACAGAAGATTTAGGAGAAGTCCGGTTGGCCGGCCTGCCTCCCTAAAATCCACTCATGCACACCTTCTCAATGGTAAGCCCTGTTACATCACTTACGTGGCAACGAACGTGTAGAGTGGTTCTCTTCAAGATGCCTGGTCGGCGTGAAGAGGAAAAGACCAAACCCTCCAGATTATGACATCACAACAAAACAAATGGCCCTCAGTCCCCAGCAGCTTTCACTCCCCCTCTTATGGCAGCGAGAGGATCGGAGTGGAAGCAGAGGGTGCTAAGAATCTCTGGGTATGACCAGGCTGCCATGCACGGAAACTGAACTTGGCCTGTTACAACGTAAAATCACTCATCGGTGAAGACAGGATATTAGAGCTGGAAAAAGAATTAGAAAATGTGAAATGGAATATCATCTGTTTGGCTGAAACAAGAAGAAGAAATGAATCACTTAGACGTTTATCAAGTGGAAATCTGCTGTACATCAATGGAAACAGTAAAAGGAGTGAAGGTGGAGTTGGGTTTCTGGTCCATAAAGATTTAAAAAACAACATTTTGGAATTCAAAAGTACATCACCAAGGGTGTAGTAGTAGTAGTAGTGGCATGTGATGCAAGAAAGCAAATGTATGAGCTTATGCAGAATCAGCCAAATTTAAATTTATTCAACCTATCAACTTCCACAACGACAGATGGAAGTTTGTTCCAGCAATTAACCACCCGCTGGCTAAAGGCAAATTTCCGCACATCTATTCTACATCTGTCCTTTATTAATTTGAATTTATGCCCCCTTAGGTTCGTAATCTGAACAAGTGGAAGGATCCCATCAGAATTCAGCGTGCTGAACCCATTCAAGGCCTTATACACCTCAATCAGATCACCGCACAGGTGCCTAGTCTCCAGCCACTGCAATTTGCAGAACTTAAGCCTCTCTTGATAAGAGGATCCCTTCATTCCCTTCACCAATCTTGTTGCCCTTCTCTGTACACGCTCAAGTAAATCTACATCCTTCCTAAAATGAGGCCTCCAGACCTGTACGCAGTACTCAAGGCGTGGCCTGACCATTGCCTTATACAGAGGGATAATCACCTCCTTTTCCCTGCTAGCAAAATTCCTATATATCATTGACAAAACCCCATGACCTGTCCTGGCAGCCTGTCTGCATTGCTCAGAGAACTTCATATCTGCCTGCACAATTACTCCCAGGTCTTTTTCATTTTCTACCACCTTAAGTGTAGTACCACACAGTTGGTACGTTCTCTGGGGTTACTTCTACCCATATGCAGTACTTTGCATTTGTCAAGGTTAAACTTCAGTTGCCACTTCTTATCCCATCTGCCCAAATTATCTAGATCCTGTTGCAGTAGCACACTGCCATTACTGTCATTAACAACCCTGCCAACCTTTGTATCATCTGCAAACTTCGACACTAAGCCTGATATACCTTCATCAATATCATTGATAAATATACAGAACAACAGTGGACCCAACACCGAACCCTGTGGGACTCCACTAATAACATTAGTCCAAGAAGAGCAGCACCCATTGATTACCACCCT
Organism: Mastigoproctus giganteus; assembly: GCF_048544385.1. Classification (NCBI taxonomy): domain Eukaryota; kingdom Metazoa; phylum Arthropoda; class Arachnida; order Uropygi; family Thelyphonidae; genus Mastigoproctus; species Mastigoproctus giganteus. Next base: position 134,179,234 of record NC_143578.1, on the reverse strand, counting down.
CTGTCTTCTCGCACTTAACCATCCTTTTATCCATTATAGCAACTTACCCTTAATACCATTCTGCTCCAGTTTGTACAGTCGTCTTCCATGCGCAACAGTGTCAAAAGCTTTCCTGAAATCCAAATATATGATATCAAAATTATTTTTTGCATCCAGTTCCTTTGTAACCACATCATAATATCCTATCAAATTTGTCAGACAAGACTTTCCCTTAACAAACCCATGCTGTGTCTGAATTATTGCTGCAGTCTTGTCTAGATGATCCTGCAATGCATCTTTAACCAGCGACTCCATTATTTTACCCGGAACAGAAGTTAAACTAACTGGTCTGTAATTACTCGTGTCACCCTTCAATCCCCCTTTGGGAATTAAGGATACATTTGCACATCTCCAGTCCGTGGGAACCTCCCCTGAGTCCAAGGATGCTCCCATAATTATGGCTAAGGGTTTGCTTAGTTGCTTTGCCACCTCCTTTAATATAACTGGATAGATCCCATCCATCCCAGGTGCTTTTCTTACGTTTAACTTCAACAGTTTCTCTTCCACTTTGCTCTCAGTTATTACAAAATCATTAAGTATCCTGCTACAATTTGTTAACCTTCTGCCATTTTCAAACCTTAATAATTCCTCACGTGTGAATGTATATGCAGAATACTCATTCAGTTTGTTTGCTATCTGAGCAGGATCATCAACAGTCGAACCATCGATGTCAAGTGGACCAATCAGATTCATCCCCTTCCTTTTAGAGTTTATATAAGTAAAGAAATCCTTGCTGTTTTTCTTAGCATCTTTTGCCAAGGATTTCTCGTAATCTCCCTTCGCCTGCCGAACCTCCTTTGTGACCTGATTACGGATTAACTTATATCTGCCATAGGCTTCTGAGTTGCTTGATAATTTATATGCATCCCATGCATTTTTCTTCTCTGTTACGAGTCTCATTAGTTCATTTGACAACCATTTAGGCCTAAACCTTGAACAATATTTCTTAATAGGTATGAAACTTTTAGTAGCATCCACGATTAATTCCTTGAATGCTTCCCACTTAGAATTTACTGTTGGTAACATTGTCAGTTGATCCCACTGTACAGAATTTAAAAACTGTCGTAGACCACTGTACTCGCCTTTACGGAAGCAAAAACCCTTTCCTTTAGACCTGATGGTAATTAAATCTTTAAGTAAATCCCACATCAGTACACTGTGATCACTGCCATCTAGTGGTTCTTTTATCTGCAAATTCCTAATACATGAATGATCATTGCTGATAACCAGATCAAGAGTATTACTTTCTCTGGTTCCCTCTCGAACATGCTGCTCCAGAAAACAATCATCCAATAAATCCACAAAAGTCTGACTAGTGTGTGAGTGCCCAACCCACAAGTTCCAATCAATATCTGGGAAGTTAAAATCCCCCATTATAAGACATTCCGATTTACTAGCCCACTCTATTTCTCTGTACAATTGTTCATTGTACTCATTCGAGTCATTAGGCCTATAGCACACTTCTACTCTTATTTTTGCTATAGTGTCAAGACTAATACTCAAGATTTCTAAGAGGTACAAGCTAAAGGTTATAACGATTTATGCACCAACATCGAGCCATGATGATGAAGAGGTTGAAGAAATGTACACCAAAATTGAGTCTTCTAGATGAGCAGAAAACCCACTACACTATTATTATGGGGGACTTCAATGCTAAGGTTGGAAAAAGACAAAACAGTGCAGAAAGGGGTACTATAGGAAATTTTGGAATTGGTGAAGAAATGAAAGAGATGAAAGCCTTGTGGAATTTGCAGAATCTCAAGGATTATCAGTAATGAACACTTTTTTTTCAAGAAAAGGGTGAACAGAAAGTGGACATGGAAGAGTCCAAATGGATTAACAACTAATGAAATCAACTTCATCCTCACTAACAGAAGATATATTGTGAACGATGTTACCGTGCTGAATAAGGTAAATGTTGGAAGTGATCACAGAATGGTAAGATGTAGTAGTAGTGGCATGTGATGCAAGAAAGCAAGTGTATGAACTTATGCAGCAGCCTTCCTAAAATGTACACTTGATATAGATAAAGGAAAGGAAAAAACTGACTCGAATAAAGAATACAAAGGTCTTTCAGATAACAGAAGAGGAGAAAAAGCAGTATGTACTGGAACTTAAGAACAAGTTTGAGCTTCTGCAGACTGCTCAGACCAAGATATCGACGAGGAATATTACAACTTTCTGAAAGTGATAAAGCCCAAGAAACCTATAGGGAAAAAGAAATCCAAAGAAGAAAAAATTAGTCAAGAAACACTTGCTATGATGAACCGAAGGTGAAAAATGAAGAGCAAGTTAAACACTGACAAGGAAAAAATTGAGTATACTGAGTTATGCAAGCCATTAGAAAGAGACTCAGAGAGGACATAAGAAGATTTAACACAAGAAAAGTAGAACAAGTATTAAGGGAAAACGAAGGATTTAAATCAGCAGCCATGAGCAGTAATACAGAAAGACAAATGATACTGAAGAATAGCGATGGTGTACTTATAAACAGCAGAGAAGGCATAATTCAAATAGCAGAAGACTACTATAGAGAATTATACAAAGAGCGAGGGAATGATGCCAGCAGTGGGGAAGATGGATTGCAAAGTAGCAACACATACGACATACCCAATATTCTTCCTGATGAGATAGAACATGCATTGAAGAAAATGAAGAATCAGAAAGCCCCGGGGGAAGATGAAGTTACTGTAGAGTTGTTAAAATTGAGAGGAAGAGACATAACACAAAAACTGGCAAGGCTCTTCACAAAGTGCATTAGAAAAGATGTGATGCCTAAGCAGTGGAATAATGCAGTCATAGTTTTGCTGCATAAGAAAGGAGATAAATTGGAAATTATAAACTTGTTAGACCAATTAGCTTGTTATCCCACATCTACAAGTTGTTCACAAGGGTCATTACTAACAGATTAGAAAGAATACTTGATGGGAATCAACTGAAAGAGCAACCTGGCTTTAGGACAGGATTCTCAACTATGGATCACCTTTATGTAATATCACAGCTAATGGAGAAAGCAAATGAATATTTACAACACCATTATGCCTGGCATTTTTGGATTATGAAAAGGCGTTTGACTCCATACAGCATAAGGCAATGTTTCGGGCACTAGAAAGACAAGGCATAGATTCCCCACATATTATGATTTTGAAGAAAATATATGAGAATGCTACCTCCTTTATTAGACTAGACAAAGAAAGTAGGAAATTTAAAATCGAGAAAGGAGTTTGACAAAGAGACACAATATCTCCAAAGCTGTTTACTGCTGCCCTTGAGGAAGCTTTCAGAAGATTAGACTGGTCGCAGAAAGGAGTCAATGTGAACGGAGAGTACCTAAACCATTTACGATTTGCAAATGACATTGTGGTCATAAGCCACGATCCCAAAGAATTAGAGGAAAATCTTAATCAGTTATGCACAGTTAGTAAGGATTTTGGACTAAAGAGAATATGGCTAAAACAGAAGTAATGATGAACAAGTATGCCATGGAAAGGGAAATAATGATTGAAGGAGCAGTAATTGAAAAGGTGGATTCATATACTTATCTGGGACAAGTTATTAGCTGTAATAATGATAAATGGCTGGAAGTCAAGAGAAGAATAAATTTTGTAAGGATAGTATTCAGGAAATATAGTCACATACTGAAGAGCAATATCCCAGTTTGTCTAAAACGTAAAATAATGAACCAATGTATACTCCCCACCATGACTTATGGAAGTGAAACTTGGGCACTCACCAAAAGAATGGAAGAGAAGCTGAGAACTACACAGCGAAGAATGGAACGAATTATATTGGGAATCCGACTGTTAGATGAGAAGAGAAACACATGGATTAGGCAGCAAACTCAATCAAGGACATTCTAATCAAAACTAAAGAACTAAAATGGTCTTGGGCAGGACACAGCTCGAAGGCATGATGACAGATGGACTAAGAAAATAACAGAATGGTACCCAAGAGGAGCTAGAAGAAAACCTGGAAGACAAAGGTGGAGATGGATAGATGAAATTCATGAGTTTGTGGGTAGTAAATGGATGGCCAGTGCTCAAAAGAGAAGGAACTGGAAAGTTGCTGGAGATTCCTTCATTCTGCAGTGGATTTAAAATGGCTGATGATGATGATGATTGTGTCAGCAATAGTGAATGATTTCCAGCACTGCATTATGCCTAGATTAGGGTCTGCATCAGTTGCTGATCGAATGCAATCAGATACCAGGCTGGTGTATGTGGCCTTGACAAACTGAATGATGCCCTGGTCAAGTGGTTGAAGCAGTGAGGTTCTATTTGGAGGTAAAAATACAACCTTGACATTTTCATTTTCATAGCAAACAGATTCAGGATGGCCAGGTGCATTGTCTATTATTAATAGGACTTTAAATTCCAACCCTTCCTCTTCCAAGTATTTTTTCACTTCTGCGATGAAGCATTGGTGGAACCATTCAATTAAACAAGATGACTGTCACCCACGCTTTCTGATTATGTTGCCAGAACACGGGCAGATAATTTTTGTTTTTGAGAGCACTTGGGTTCTTCTCTCTCTACACTACGCCTGGCTTTAGAAGCATAGTACCAGAGTTAATCTGTCCTTCCATGTTTTATGCCCTGGTGTCTCCTTTGCACTTTTATGAATGTCGGTTCTATTGGGTGTCTGATACCAGAAATGCCCAGTTTTGTCACAATTGAAGACTTGCTTCGGATGGTATCCTTTCTCCTTAATCAACTTCTTCAACTCTGCCTGAAATGTGGAAGCAGCTTCTTCATCGGCAGATGCAGCCTCTCCAGTAATTTTTATATTTTTCAGTCCAAATCTATTCCTGAATCAATGTAACCATCCCTTACTTGCAATAAATGGCTAGGTGTCACTTGTTCAGGGGATCCCTTGCTGAAGTCTTCGTATAGGCTCAATGCTTTCTGGAGCAACACATTGCCGTCAATTGGAACACATTTTCTGTTCATGTCGTCCACCCACAAATTTAATACCTTTTCCATCGTAACTATGCTCTTATTACGCACTGTGGCCGTAACTTTTGCAGTGCGACAGCAAAACTAGCACAAATTTCTTTTTCCTTCTTCACAATTTCACAGATAGAAGATTTGTTCTTACTGTAGATTTTATCAGTCTCAGCATACAATTTTTTTTCTTTCTTTATTAAGTTGAGAACTTTTTGCTTAAAGGAAGCACTTTACGGCTTCTCTTTGGCATATTTGAATTGTCTATGTCACTACTCTTGCACTTTGGGACCATTATTAAGTAAAATAAGGGTTACTTGAACACAAGCACTACAATACCACGACAGTCGATCTGATAACCAAGATGGCTGCTAAGTGACTGACTGGTGGATAGCGTATACTGCGTGGATACGCTGGACAAAGGGATGATTCATGTCCTGGGCAGGACAGTGTGAGATTTCATCACGCTACTCAGAACGGCGTGCAATTTAAAACTTATGAATTGTTTATTTCTGGAATTTTCCATTTAATATTTTCGGACCATGGTTGACTGTGGGTAACTGAAACCACGGATAAGGGGAACTACTATAGTGTAATATTTGGGGGAGGGTGGTGGTTCGGATAACTGACATTCGGATAATCAACTTTCTACTGTATTTACGCTGTGTACATAATTAAAATATATGTAAAATATGAAACACTATATACAATTAAAATTTAGAAGTGAAAAATGAAATAACATTTTATATACTAAAATAAAATGACAGAAGTTGTGGAATAGGGAGACAAAAATAATAGAAGACTGATATTTGAATTTTGCATTACACTAGTCTAGTTTGAGGGCTTTGTCAAAGCTTTCAGGCACTTCGATGCAAATAAGAAACATATCTCCTCTTCCTCCCATCTACAGAAGGAGTCATTGTTCCTTTTATACTTCTCTTTTCCAGACATTAAAAGATTTATACTGTTTTGAGCTGGAGTCCAGATTATGCCACTTTTACATTTCCATGTTAATGTGGCTTTTACTTAGATAGTTGAGCTAATTTGTTCAAACACTTCACTCTTATTTCATAGAATATTAGAGAATAGCAACGTTATATACTTATCAGTGAGTTACTTGCCAGAAATTAATTATTTATGCCAAAATAAAGAACCAAAATGGTTCTTTATATCCTGGAAAAAAGTATTAATTCCAATAATTATCTTTACTTTTTTTATTAATTTTCTAGTCCTTCATGTCTCCGAGGTATCCCGGTGGACCGAGACCTGGCGTTCGAATGCCACAGCAAGTAGAATTCAACGTAAGTTTTTACTCACTCTACTGCGATGGACACTATAGCACAATTTTAAAATTGATGTCTTTTAGCATAATTTTAAAATTCTGTTTCACTCTATTAAACTTCAAACATTTGTTTTCCATAATTAAGTAGATTATTTACTTCAGAATTAGCAAAAGGGGAATGCAGACCTAATTTAAAGAGATATGAAATGGCAACAGAATTATATTGGCTGTTAAACCTAAATGAAGGTGCAACTTGACAGAACGGATGCAATTTAAATTACAATATAATTGCAAATAATTCCCACAAGATATGATATAAGACAAATAAAGTCCTCATTAATTTTTAAAAAAAGTGATATAAAGAAAGACATAACAAAGGAACAGTTTCTAAAAGAACAAGCAAGAACAACACATAAAAATGTGGATAAGAAACTTAGAACAAAAAAGCAATTGTATCGTTCAAATAGAAGTCATGTGATGCTCTTCCTCTTAAAGTAGTGGAATTGCTACCATAAAAAATTTACAACTGTAAATTTACCAAGTTAGCACTAACCAATCTGAAATATATTAAATCCAAGTTAAAATTAAGCCCTTGCTATTTTTTGAATTTAATTAAATCCAAGTTTATGCTTAACCATATCCCCGTCCGTTGGGGTACGTACTAGCCCCAACTGGGTTCAGCAAGTTAATTCTATAATTTTTACTCTAATTACAGAGCTGAAACTCGCTATAGTTGGAGCCAGAACTGTTTTCTTGAATTTTCCCACTTAAATTTTCAAAACCTTCTATTGAATTTCACGCAAATGACAAAAATGTGACATCAAGTATGCAATTTTTTAGGCCTTTTCAATTAATTTTTTTACCCCCGCCCTAACCAGCCTAGAGCTTATGAAACCCGACACTTGATTCGTTTCTTGGTGTAAAGCGCGCGAATTTATTTTTACGGAGAGGAGCAGTTCTGATAAACAACTCCGCGTGAATACGAGCGAAGCTTGGGAGGTATATATCACGTTACCAGTACAAATACATCGAGACGGTAAGGGAGAAGTGTAAATAAACAAAAGACGAACAGGAGCTACTGTTTTTGACATAAGAAGCAATAAAGCCGTACAGTACCAATAACAGTTTATGGAAGGTGAACAGATCGTATATCCTATCTTCAACGTGTATTGCTCCTACGAACAGAAGATCAAGGAAATTCATCTGTTGGAAACGGGAAAAACTGGTGTAAAACTGATATTTCACTGCATTATACTGATATATCACAGATAACACTGCAATGCGCATTTGATAAAAAAAAAAAAAAAGTTCGCTTTATTGTAATTGTTTTTAGTAAACAATATCAGAACAGCAGTTTCCATCTTCTAACCAAATTTCGAGAAAATATTTCCACCCATAGCTGCGTTATAAACTTCTAAACTTCGAAACTGGTGCATCAGAAGAAAGAAAAACAAAATCATCCGCTATGAATTTCTTTCTTTCTTGAAATGTGTATTGTTCATATTTGTGAACTGCAATATTTGTAACAATACAAAGCTAACAGATTACAACTAACGGCTGCTCAAAAAGTATCGTTAGAAGATATTTGCTTGTTACGCTTTGATGTCATAATGTTAGAAAGTAAAAATGCGAAATATTGTTCTCTAAAACAATTGCAGTTTCGGCATCCTAGGATGAAGCTGACTTAGAGCTGCAATGCTGTTTTTTTTATTATTATTTATTTTTTGTTTTTGTATGGGCGGCTCCTAGAACAAAAGTTCATCTCGGCCTCGTTGCTCTGTTCAGTTTTTACGCATTGTCAGGGTAAGGCCATTGTGTGTCGTGAAAAAAAAAAAAAAAATCATCCCGCTTAGGAATATCCCATGTTGGATGAAGACAGATGAAAAGGAAGGCAAGAGAGAGAGAAAAAAATTTTTCATCCCACACTGGAGAAAGTGACAGGAAAGAAAAACTGTTTGTGAGCTTATGTGTGTGTTCTGTATTGTGATGTTGTATTTGGGCATTCTGGCTACCTGGAAGCAGCGATCACCTGGACGACTGCCTCCAGGTACTCGTCCCTAGCAGGAGGGCAAGATCTCCCCTACTAACTGCACGCCCTCCTCCCTGGGGAACTACTAGTAGTAGTAGTGGCATGTGATGCAAGAAAGCAAGTGTATGAGCTTATGCAGCATCAGCCAAAAAAAAAAGTTCCCAGGGAGGAAAGAAAAACTTGTATAAGATAAAGAGAGGGAAGGAGAAAAGAGGAGAAGCACTATCACGGCCCAGGGAAGCCCCAATCCAGGATGGATTGCTAGAATAACACAAGAAAAAAAAAATAATAATAATAATATAATAAATAATAATAAATAAAATAAATGAAAGTTAGCGCTCTAGACCTTTGACAATCTCTTGGCCTTCTGCCCACCAAAAGGGTATTTTTTATTTCTCTCTCTCTCTCTCTCTCTCTCTCTCTCTTTCTCTCCAGGGTCGGACTAGAAAGGGTGGACTCCCTCCCCTAAGGAGTTTTTTCCCCTCAAGTGAAAGAAGGGAATTGGAAATTTCATGAAAATGAACCCTGTTTTTCTTCATTCGGTGAACGGCTACTCTGTCAGCGCAAGAGAAGTGAAATTACATTTGCAGCTCAGAATGGAATTCAAACATTGAAACACATGACATTTTACGTTGAATTTTTCGGGCGTTGTGTGATAATGAAAATTCAGTTTTTCTCTGGAAATTTTTTGATGTTTTCAAATGCATATCAAGGAAATATTGAAGTATTCAATAACAATTACTTACAATTTCCCAATCCCTCACTACGAGTAACGGATTGTTCTCACAATCTGTTACTAGCTGCGCATTTTTTTTTTTTTTTTTTTTTTCGTTTGTACACCAGTGAGATGCATGTGAAGTTCCTTCGATATCAGTTTTCGAAGTTTATAACGCAGCTACGAATAGAAATACTTTCTTGAAATTTTGTAAGAAGATCAAATATACATCCATGAAACTGCTGTTCCGATTTAATCCTCTAGAAACAATTACAATAAAGCGAACTTTTTTTTTTTTTTTTTTTATGAAATGCGCATTGTAGTGATCAGTTTTACGACAGTTTTTTTCTTTCTGCTTCCAGTAGATGAATTTCCTTGATTTTTTTTTTAGTAGATAATACATATTGAAGAAAGGAAATGCAATATTTTAGTTTTTCAAAACCAATTCGTTGCAATTCTTTCGTACAACAATTACGAAAAGCAATAAAGCTACTGTTGTGAGTGAGCCATGCAAATTAGTGTTCGCAAGTAATGATGCTCAACTGTTTGTTTTCCACGAAAGTTGTTTACAGTTTCATTTTCTCCTTGGATCACCTTGGTAACGCTAATGACGTAAGCTTGACCAGTCAATTATCTCTCTGCGTGCGTTGATTCGTTTTAGCCAGAGGCACCGAGCTGACGCGCGAATTTTGAACTAATGAAGTAACGCGTTTTATTTTCAAAGCTTGGATCTTGTTTTGCCGACATCAAAATTTAATAAATTGAAATGTGATCGTACATTTTTGCTGTTTTAGAGTGAATTAATAGTTTTTGCTGAGCGCTAAAGGTAGGAAATCAAAGAATATACTTCTGTTTATGTATATTGAGAGTTTCAATTTGGAAAATTGAGTAGAAATTATGAAAATTATTAGTTTTCTTCGGGGGGAGTAACTTTCGAGTTAGGGTTAAAAATTAGACAAAAACAGGGCGGACCAGGCTCGGGTTAATATATTGAGAAACATTTTTAATGTTGCAATTAATAAAATTAACAGGGATGCTGCTTTTTATCAATTTAGTACAAAGGTGACAAACTTTTGTAAATAATATTTGACTGCTACTTAAGTTGGCAAGTCTAATAATCTGTGTACAGATAATATTTTTGTGCACTTTAATGGAAATATTAGAATTCCAGTTGGTAAGGTAAATAATACTAAAATTCAATTTGCTTCTTTTATCAAATAATTCCAGATTATGAAGATGAGGTGGACTATTTAGGGTAATGCTGGGATCAAGAAAATTAGCACACTGATTACCAGTATTTGCTTTGTTTAAGATGAGTTCATTCGGGTATATGTTCAAAATTTACATTCAAAATAAGAATATCATTTACATAGCAAAAAGCTAAAAAATTACAATATGGGTTGTTAGAAGCATATAATTCTTCATAATAATGTAGGAAAAAATTACAAACTAAGCTAGAATTTTGCGAACCCATGGGTACTCCAATAGTTTGTCTGTATGTATGCTTGCTGTCAAAAATGAAATTATTAAGAAAACATTATATATAATTACAGTAATTATATATATTTCTATATATATAATTGATGCGATATGATGCTATTGAGGCAATGTAAGGTGGGTCAGAAAACTGCTAGCTTGGGGGGGATACACAGACTAAAAGGTTAACAGTGTCTGCAGGAAGAGGCAAAAGTAATTCTTGCACCGCTTCTATTAGAATGAGCAGCAGCAGCTTGGAAAGCAAGGTAATGGAGATTTCCAGGACTGCTGGGAGTCATAGTGGAATAAGTACACGGGCTGTGTTAGGGTGACTAAGAGTAGACACAGGTGCATGTATACTTGCATGTACACCAATGCTAGGAGTATAGTTAATAAATTTGATGAGCTTGAAGTGCTAGTCAAGACATCAAAGTCAGGTATTGTTGGGATATCAGAGACATGGTGTTACACCGATATAAGCAGTGCAGAATTGGAATTTGGGAGTACAGTGTGTGCAGGAAGAATAGACAGGACAGGAAGGGAGGAGGGGTTATTCTCTTAGTTAAGAAACACACAAAGTTTAAGGAAGTGCATCCAATTGATGTTGGTGGACAATGCAATGTTGAGTCTGTTTGTTGTGACATAAGCACTGGGAAAGGAAAAATGAGAGTAGGTGTGTGTTATAGGCCTAATGAATCTGATGAGTATAATGAGCAATTATGCAGAGAAATAGTGTGCCAGTAAATCAGAATGTCTTATAATGGGGGATTTTAACCTTCCAGATATTGACTGGAACACGTGGATTGGTCACTCCGCACATTAGCAAGACTTTTGTGGATTTATTGGATGACTGGTTTTCTACAGCAACATGTTCGAGAGGCAACCAGAGGGAGTAATACTCTTGATGTGATTATTCATGCATTAAGAATTTGCAGATAAAGGAACCACTGGGTGACAGTGATCACAATGTACTGATGTGAGAATTACTTAAAGATGTAACTACCATAAAGGCTAAAGGGAAGGGCTTTTGCTTTCGTAAAGGTGACTACAGAGGTCTTAGACAGTTTCTAAATTCTGTACAGTGGGATCTACTGACGATGTTACGAATGTTGAATTCTAAATGGAAAGCCTTCGGGGTCTTAATTTTGGAGGTTACTAGTCTTTTCATTTCAACGAAGAAAAATTTTTAAAGGTTTAAGCCTAATATGGATGTCAGGTGAATTAATGAGGCTCTTGGCAGAGAAGAAGAATGTATGGGATGCATACATTAACTTTACTGTCATATAAAGTATCAGGTGACACAGAAGCCTACGGTAGATATAAACTCGTCTGTAATCAAGTCACAAAGGCAGATTACGAGAAATCTTTGGCAAAGGATGCAAAGAAAAACAGCAAAAAATAAGAGTTCTTTACTTATGTAAACCCTAGAAGGAAAGGGATGAATCAAATTGGACCACTTAACATAGATGGGATGACTATTGATGATCATCATGATCAGGTAGCTGATAAACTGAATGAGTATTTTGCATCTACATTCACACATGGGAGTTATTCAATGAGGGAAGTGCCAGAAGTTTATCAGATGCTAACAGGGAGCTAAGTGATTTTGTAATAACTGAGAGCAAAGTGGAGGAGAAATTGATAAAGTTAAATGTAAGGAAGGCACCTGGGGTGGATGGGATCTATCCAATTATATTAAAGGAGGCAGAAAGGAAGTAAGCAAAACCCTAGCCATAATTATGAGAGCTTCCTTGGACTCAGGGGAGGTTGCAAATGTATCACCAATTCACAAAGGGGGTTCAAAATGTGACACAAGTAACTATAGACCTGTGTAACTTGTGTTCCAGGGAAAATAATATAAACACTGTTTAAAAGAAGCATTGCAGGATCATCTACACATGACTGCAGTAATACTTGAGACATAGCATGGGTTTGTTAGAGGGAGGTCTTGTCTGACCAATTTGATTGGATACTATACTGTGGTCACAAAGGAACTGAATGCCAAAAATAATTTTCATGTCATATACTTGGATTTCAAGAAAGCTTTTGATACTGTTGCACATAGAAGACTGCTGTGCAAATTTGAGAGGTATGATATTAAGGGTAAGTTGCTACAATGGATAAAGGGATGGTTAAGTGGGAGACAACAGAGTGGTATTCAATGGACACTGCTCTTTCCGGACAAATGTTATTAGTGGAGTTCCCCGGGGTTCGGTGTTGGGCCCATTATTGTTTTGTATATTTATCAATGATATTAATGAAGATATATCCGGTTTAATGTCCAAATTTGCAGATGATACAATGGTTGGCAGAGTCAGTAAAGACAGTATGCTACTCCAACTGGATCTAGATAAGTTGGGAAAGGATCTAGATAAGTTGAGCTGAGAAGTGGCAACTGAAGTTTAACATTGACAAATACAAAGTACTGCATATGGGTAGCTATAACCGAAGAGAAACGTAACAACTGTTTGGTACTACACTTAGGGAAGTTGTAAGTGAAAAAGACCTGAGGGTAATTGTGCAGTCAAATAATGAAGTTCACTGAGCACTGCAGCCGGGCTGGCAGATCATGGAGTCTTGTCAATGATATATAGGAATTTTGCTAGCAGAGACAGGGAGGTGATTTTCCCTTTATACAAGACAATGGTCAGGCCCCACCTAGAGTACTGTGTACAGGTCTGGAGGCCTCAGTTTAGGAAGGATGTAGAGTTACTAGAATGAGTACAAAGAAGGGCAACAAAATTAGTGAGGGGAACAAGGAGGTGCTCTTACCAAGAAAGGCTTAAGTTCTGCAAATTGCAGTGCCTGGAGAGTAGGTACCTGCAAGGTGATCTGATTGAGGTGTATAAGACCTTGAATGGGTTGAGCAAGCTGAATGCTGATGGGATTCTTCCTCTTGCTCAGATTAAGAACCTCAGGGGAACAGTTTCAAATTGAGGAAAGACCATTGTAGAATAGATGTGTGGAAATTTGCATTTAGCCAGTGGGTAGTTGATTGGTGGAACAGACTTCCATCTTTTGTTGTGGAAGTTGATAGCCTAAATAAATTTAAGACCGAGCTGGACAGGCATTTAGAATGAATGGAGGGGTGGGTGAAATGGGATTTTTTTTTTTTTTTTTTTTTAGGCCGATGCTACATAAGCTTACTTTCTTGCATCATATGTCTCTGTTAATGCTAATATAAGATACACCATAGTTAACCCATAAAATTAAACTACATATGTAGTGTAAAGGCATTGTTTTAATCATAACTGTGGTGTATCTACACTAATATTATATAGTTAATTTAAACCTATATGGAATTGTGCATTGTGCATTTAGTCTTTAAATACAATATCATTCTGTTCACCATTTGGCATCTCTCATATTGTGGAATTAACTTCACAACTGTTGATGGCATGTTTTCATTATCAGGGTACCTACCTACTCACCGATGATAGGCCAACAAGTCTTGAAACTGTGTTGTCTAGGTGGTGGGTGCTCACTGAGAATAAGTAACAGTAGTCTTCTCTACTAGAGAGGCGTTACTTAATCGAAGTAGTGCAATGCCTGATACCTTGTTGTGTAGGCAGCCACAATATGAGATATAATTAAAATGATGTATTTATACTACGTACATAATTTAATTTTATGGGTTAACTACGGTGTATCTACACCAATATTATATAGTTAATTTAAAGTTGATAGCCTAAATAAATTTAAGGCTGAACTGGACACGCATTTGGAACGAATGGAGGGTTTTTTTTTTTTTTGGCTGATTCTGCATAAGCTTGCTTTCTTGCATTGTATGCCTATGCTAATTAAGCCTGATATGCCTTCATCAATATCATTAATAAATACAGAGAACAACAGTGGACCTAACACTAAACCCTGGGAGACTCCACTAATAAGATTAATCCACAAAGATTAGTCCATTGATTACCACTCTGTCACAACCACCCTTTATCCATAGCAGCAATTTGCCTCCAGTGCCACACTGCTCCAATTTGTACAGCAGTCTTTCATATGCAAGAGTATCAGAAGCCTTTCTAAGATCTAAGAATATGATATCAAAATTATTCTTTGCATCCAGTTCCTTTGTGACCACGTCATAGTATCCAATCAAATTGGTCAGACAATACTTCCCCTTAACAAACTCATGCTCTGTCTGAACTATAACTGAAGTCTTGTATAGACTTTCCTGCAGTGCTTCTTTGACCAGTGCCTCCATTAATTTCCCATTAATGGCAGCACGGGTCATTAATTTAGCTCACTGCCAAAGTTTAATACACCTCTGACATTCCCTTCCTTGAATAACTTCCCATGTGAAATGTAGACAAAATACTCATTCAGTTTGCTAGCTACCTGAGCAAGGTCATGAACAGTTGAACCATTGATATCAAGTGGACCAATCTGATTCATCCCCCTCCTTCTAGAGTTTACATAATTAAAAGAACTCTTTGTTGTTTTTCTTTGCATCCTTTGCCAAAGATTTCTCGTAATCTGCCTGACGGCCTTTGTGACTTGATTACAAACCAACTTATACCTACCATTGTTTTCTGTGTCACCTGTTAATTTTATATCATATGTATATGTATCCCATGCATGTTTTTTTTCTCTGCCACATGTCTCATTAGTTCAACATCCATTTAGGCCTAAACCTTGAACAATATTTCTTAGGTGGTATGAAAAGCCTAGTAGCTTCCAAGATTAATTCTTTGAATGCTTTCTGTTTAGAATTTGCTGTTGGTAACGTGATCAGTTGGTCAAACTGTATAGAATTTAAAAACTATCTCAGACCACTATAGCCACCTTTACGAAAGCATAAACCATTTTTATTCCTGATAGTAGTTATCTCTTTGACTAAATCCCACTTCAGCACACTGTGATCACTGCCACCTAGTAGTTCCTTTATCTGCAGATTCTTAATGCATGAAGAATCATTACTGATAATCCGATCAAGAGTATTATTCCCTCTAGTTGCCTCCCGAACATGCTGTGTAGAAAACAATCATTCAATAAATCCACAAAAGCCGTGCTAGTGTGTGATTGTTTTCTTCAGCAGCATGTTTGGGAGGCAACTAGAGGGAGTAATACTGTTGATCTGATTATCAGTAGCGATTCTTCATGCATTAAGAATAACTTAATGAACTATTTAGGAATTCGTTACAACATGGAGAATTTTTATTGACTCATCAAAGAGGAGTCTCAAAGGTGTGTTCCTCTGCAATGGAAATAAATATTGTTCTATTCTAGTAGTTCTCTCTGTGCTATTAGAAACATATGAGAACTTGAATAAGTTTTTGACAAATATTACGTAAGAACAGCATGGTTGGTTGGTCATTGCTGACTTTCAATTGAAGGACATGTTACTTGGACAGCAATCTGGCTACAACAAAATTTTAGCTTTTTTGTGTGGATGGGAGAGTCGAGTAAGGAGTAAGCACTGGAATTTCAAGGTCTGGCCGAAGAGGAGCAGTTTGTTCCTGGATCAAAGAACATAGTTTGTAGACCACTAGTAGACCCCAAAACTGTCTTCTTTCCACATCAAACTGGGTTTGACGAAAAAGTTTGTGAAAGCTTTACCTCAGGAAGGTCCGTGCTTCAACTACCTTTGTATTAAATTCCCATTGATCACCCAGCAAAAGCTAAAGCAAGGTATTTTTGTTTGACCTCAAATTTGCAAACCGTTGAGGGACTGAGATTTTGAGGGAACTATGAATAAAAGAGAAAAACAGGTATGCATTAGCTTCGGGGCTGTTGTTGAGAACTTCTTAGGTAACAACAAGGATCCAGACTACAAGAATATAGATGAAGATATATTAGCAAACTTGAAGAAGCTGGGCTGCAACATGAGTGTCAGGGTACATTTTTTACACTCTCATATTGACTAATTCCCAGAAAATCTAGGAAGTTTTAATGAAAAACAGGGCATGAAGTTTCACCAGTCATTATAAAGACATGGAGATGAGTTACCAGGAGAGGTGGAATGTACACATGTTGGCTGCCTATTGCTGGATGCTGAATAGGGACTATAAAGTAGAAGATCTACAAGAAAATCAAAGAAACAAAAATTTTAAAATGAGAGGTCAGTGTTTACTGGAAATTTTACCACATGCCCTTTTTAATAGTGTTTTCATCTATCCAGTCGCAACCGACTTTCAGAGACTTTATGGATGAAATGCCTTCATGCTGTCCGGTCTTCAACAGATTTTTTCAAGTCCTTCATGCTCATGCCAGTGTCGCTCTTGATGGTGTCGAGTCAACATGTTCTTTGCCAACATCTTCTCCTTGTTCCACTGACCTTTTTTAGCATTATCGATTTATTCTTGAGCTTGTTCATAAAGTTTTCCAGTGAAGAATACTGGATTATGTCACCATGTCTTTTTCCATTATTTAGATAGAAAGGCCATTTTTGAAATCGGCATTAGAAAATGATTCAGAAATACTTTTCTGAGAAAACATCAGTGAATTTTTTTTAAAAATGCAAAATAGTGTAATCAACAAACCTTAAACACTAAAAGGAGGGAGAAGAGCATTATTTTATATGTTTAAATATTTTTAAAATAATAACAAACTTATTTCATCCTTTTATTCACAGCCTCCTGGTGCTGTACCTGGCCAACCGATGATGCCAAACAGTATGGACCCAACGAGGCAAGGTAAGCTTAATTCAAGTAAGACTGAACAGAATCAGCTTTTCTTTACTATTACCTCAGATAGTGATGAGAATTTGTGAGATCTGCATCATGAAACTGATATGCTGCATACATAAACTCTAATTGTAACGAATTATTTTTGTCGCTAACCATTCCATGTTAGGTTGATTATGGCTGTTGATAAAATCTATTTTGTTCATATTATTAATAATGGAGATACCGTATTTCCCCATGTATAAGACTCTCCCATGTATAAGACGCACCTTAATTTTGGGGCCCGAAATTTGAAAAAAAAATGTATTACATAAAGTTATTGAACTCAAGTTTTATTCATCATAAAATTCATACAACTCCTCATCACTGTCAAAACTCCCATCCATTACCTTGTCCTCATCTGTGTCTGATGACGAATCACTGTCTTCATATATTGCCTCGTCCTTAGTTCCATCTATGGCATTTGAAATGCCACACTTCTTAAATAACTTGACAACGATCTCAATCTTGATATTATCCCAGGATCTTTTCACCCAGGTACAAATTTCTCCTATAGTTGGTTTCTTCACTCTTCCTGCTGGTGGCAAATTGTCCCCAGAAGACTTCATCCATTGGTTCCATTCGTCTCTCATGTCAGCTTTGAAGGGTTTATTAATGCTGACATCAAGTGGTTGGAGCTGGGATGTCAAGCCTCCAGGTATGACGGCAAGTTTTGTTTTTTGCTCTGCAGCAATCTTATTTGTGTTTTTTGTTATGTGTGCTCTGAACTGATCAAGCACCAATAGGGCAGGTTTGCGTGAGAGCCCACCTGGTCTCCTTCTCCAAACTTTCTCAAACCAGATCTTCATCCCATCCTGATCCATCCAACCCTTGTCATGAATGTGGACAGTCACTCCTCGAGGAATGTCTTCTTTTGGCATTGTTTTGCGTTTGAAAATCAGCATAGGAGGCAGCTTGGTTCCGTCGGCACAACAAGCTAGAACAACTGTATAATGGCTCTTTTCATGTCCACTTGTCTTCACAGTTACAGTTTTCACCCCCTTCTTATCAACAGTTCTGTTACTTGGGCGTCCATATTTGCAATCTGTCCCAACTCAAACTGATGTGTCTTCCGACATTGAATGACAAAACGATGAAATTCACCTTCTGCTCATAGCTTTCAGGCATCTTTTGGGCAAGTCTGGTGCGTGTACACATGCTTAGTCCATTCCGTTTCATGAACCTGAAGTACCAATTGTATCCTCCTTTGAAATCAGTAACTTCTTTTTCGTCAGCAATTCTTCTTGCCTCATGCTGAACCATCTTTGTGGACACAGGAATTCCAATTGCCCTTTGCTGTTCAATCCATATCTTCAATTCCCTCTCTAAATCAGGCCATTTTGCTGATTTGCCTCTCATGGCCTTCTTCTGCCGTGGCGTTTTCAGTGGGGTTTCTTCTTCCTGTAGCCAGTCTCGGATTGGTTTCTCAGTTGGAGGAGGACCAAACTTATGTTCAGCAGCACGATTTCCATTCACTTTTGTAAATTGGATCACTTTTATCTTGAATTCAGCACTGTACGAAAATCTTTTCTGTGCCATTTCTGGGCAGAACATGGCAAAACGTAACCTAATATACCAGTAACAAGTGTGAAACAATGAGTGCAAAGACAGCAAGCGCAAAAAAAGCGGAAAATTCAAGTAAAAAAATCTACAACCACTGTATAAGAAGCACTCAGTTTTTAGACCCCAAATTTTTCAAAAAAGGGTGTGTCTTATATATGGGGAAATATGGTACTTTGTTTCTCGTGTTTACAGAACTCTCCTTAATGGTCCTTTGAATCCTGAATTAATATTTCCAGTTTGCTTTCTGAATAACAGTTCTTACTCTGTTGCATGATCGTTGGAGAAGCGAAAAATTACAGCACACCACTGATGTAGTTTTTCCTTCTCTTCCATTGGAAGTGGGGATATTCTTATATCACACGATCAGACATGAGAATTGTTGCTCTCTAGAATGTTTGATACATCAATCAAGTTCTAATGCTCTGGTTCTTTCAATAGTTGATATGGCTTATTACATATATTTTTACAAGTAAACTGGTAGATTGAATTCTCAGGTGTTTTTTTTTTTTTTTTTGTAATTTCTCAAGGATTAAAAACTTTAAATTATTTTTGAGAATTATGGTGGAAAAAATATGCATTGAAATTGAACAACAAAATATACATTTTTATTATTTATTTTTATGTTTAAAACTTAAAAATAACTTATTTTGCCACTACATTTTTCACATATAAATAACAGAAAAAAACCTTTAAAGGTAAAAAATATTAATATTAAAATAACATATAAAGCATTTAGGGCATAAGCCTCAAGCTATGGAAAAGTCTAGACTATGTATAAGTATAGTGCAAAGGCATCAATAATACATAGCCAAATCTGAATGAACCGAATATTAGCAAAGCGTTATACTTCATAGCTGTTTTGCCATCATTGCATCACTCGGGTACCTACCCACCCACCAAAGAAGGGCCAAATAGCCCTGAAACGGTGCTGTCTGGGTGGTGGTGGTGGTGGTATCCATCTGAGAATAAGTAACATTAGTCTTCTCCTCAGGTGAAGTGTTACTTGTTTGAAGTAGTGCAATATCATGGCAAATCGTTGTGAAGGTATTCACAATATGAGATATAACTTAAAATGATGCCGCTTTGCTGATAATCTGTTCATTCAGATTTGGCTATGTATTATTATTGTCTTTTCACTATACTTATACATATTAAAATAACAATAAAACAAACAGAACAAAGCAAAGTTTTAACTAAGAGATGTTATATACAGTATATTGTTGCAATTTGTGGCATGACATTATTTTTATTTATTTTTTATTTTATTTTATTGTTGTTAAATGACTTTTAAAAAAAAACATGGGCATCAATGAATGATTTTCCCAATAATCCCATTCTCCTTTGCACTGCCAGCATATAAAAAATTTCTTTCATTTTCAGTGGAAGTGTTTTTGTTTCTAAAGTACTCTTTAGTGATTGTAAATTTAATATTATTCCAAGTGCTTTTTAAATATATCCTTTGATAACAAACCTGATTGATTTTAGAACTGATTGTCCTAGGATCCCTCCCCCCTTTTGTGGAGAACATTTTTTTGAACTTTTATTCTCTGTAGTGATACCTGTCTTGAGAGCATCTACCCATGGTTACACTGAAGTGTAGCCAACTTACAGAAAATTTCTCATTTTTGTGCTTATTAAATTACTGCAGACTTAACTGTTATTGTGGTTTTTTGTCATCACGTTAAACTTTTTTTGAAGCATTTTTTTTTGATCCCATTGCTACTAGGGAAGTTGCATACCTAATGTGAAATAAGTGGATCTGAAATGAATGAGGAAAAAGATGCAGTAAACTTTTAATGATAAATCAAAAAGTACAGATACAGTATAATAATCTGAAGACTAACAAAATGTACTATTTGGCGGGCCATTAACTGTACAGTGTAATATAAAATTTGTACAAAGTTTTTCTGAACTGAGATTCGCCAATCTCAAAATCTTCATTTACAGTAACCATTGATTTTAGTCTCTTTTATTATTATCTTAGCATCAACTCACTGTGTTTCAATATCATTATATATAAATTAAAAAGATCCATGAATTGAAATTGGCAGGCTGAAGGGTACTTAATTTTTACACATAGTAGAACATCTTTGTAGGCTGGCATGTTCTTCATGCACTGTGCCTTTTATAATAATCTTGTTGTCATTCTCATCACACAATTCTTGGTTGGAAGGAGTCCTTCACTATCCTGAAAAATTTATTGAATGTATTTTCATCATTCATAAATATGCAAAAATTTCATTATGCATAAATTCACGTAATTATGGAATGTATTCAGTTTGTGGACAGTGCCAGTGATGTATTTTCTGGCTTGTTAATAGAAATCACATCCTTCTGACTATTCAATGGAGGAGAACTAATCACTTAAGCTAGATGTGTGTTTTTCTCTAATCACCTTATATTGGTGATGGAAACTTGCGAGTTGAAAGTACTTCAATAGTTTCTTGTGAAATTTCCACCAAATTGTATTTAGTGCTAATACTGATTTGTTAAATTCAGATTTTGTAACAGGCTCTAACAACTCATCTAGTGGTTGAACTTTAGATTTTGGAGCCAGTAGAAGGGATTTCATTGTTACTTTTTTCCCAAAGATTTACTGGTAGCATTACCGGAAAGCAGCAGAATCTCAAGATTTTCTTCTTCACCTGCTGGTTTAAGGTTGTAAACCATTCTTCAGATATTATAGTAATGCATTACTTTTTATTGGAACATTGGGTAAACTCTGTATTCACGGTGTTCCTTAAATATGCAAGGTTTTGCAGCATTTTTAGTCACTAAATAAAGTTGGCAGATCCATTGCCTGATTGTGTCTTATAGAAACTCGGCATTTTCACACTTGGCAACACGTTTATACAATATCATAAAACCCTTTAGACAGATGATAAAATTCAGGATTAAAAACTACAACACATTATTTAATACTCTTAAAGATTGCAAGATCGGCGGTAATGATAAGTTGATTTTGTTAGATGTCACTTCTTTGTACATGAATGCTAATGTTGAATATGCACTTGATATAGTTTGGGAGTTATTAAATAATAATACCATTGTAGTTAATCATACCAAATTGCCAAAAAAAAGAAAATTTCTATTTAATTAAGCTTCTGATTGATTGCAGCTAATTATATTACCTTTCAGGCAAGATATATAAACAAATTTTGGTTCTACCAATGGGTCTAAGCCTCAGCAGCCTAATATCAGAGATTTATCTTGGTAACATAGAACACATACACTTAAGGGCATTTCTTCCCTGTATTACTTATTATGGGAGGTATCTGGACGATGTGCGCATAGTTACCGATGATTGCACCACAGTATGTTTCTTCACTATAATAGTTGCAGCTGTAAAAATAGGTGTGCGGAAGTTTTCCTTTAGCCGAGTAGTTGATTGCTGGAACAGACTTCCATCTGTTGTTGTGGAAGTTGATAGCTTAAATAAATTTAAAGCTGAACTAGACAAACATTTGAAGTGACTGGATGGGTGAAATTGGAAGGGTTGTTTTTTTTTTTTTTTTTTTTTTGTCTGATGCTGTATAAGCTTGCTTTCTTGCATCATATGCCTCAGCTAATGCTAATACTCAACCAATTTATTAACACTTATAAATATTCCACAACTGAACCCACTTTAGACTCAGATACTCAGGTATTAACCAAAAGTTTTTAAATATCCTCTCACCACTATTGACCAAATCAAATTACAAGCAAAAAACAGGTCACAGAATAACACTCTAATTATTAGAACCAATAATAAAAAATACTTTATTTCCATTCCGTAAATTGAACAATGGCACAAAAAACATAGTAGACTCTAAAGATACAGAATTTAAAATTGTAGCAAGACCAGTGCAGAAACTATTCTGAAAAATTGCAGTCCTTCCTTCTTTTTCATTTGAAGTAAATGACCTCATGTATAATATTTCTTGTGGTGAATGTGACTTGTCTTATCAAGGCTCGACTTGGTGTACCCTAGATTTGAGGGTGAAGTAGCATGCCACTTCTGTCGGTGCCTCCGTAGCCAGTTGGGCAGGAGCAGCAGTGAATAGCACATGCTTCTTGATTAGACCAGGGTTCGAGCCCGTGACCACCAAATATGGAGGATGCGGAAAGGTCAGGAAATGACCACCGCATATCCCCAGAGCAATATGGCCTTAGTTGCTAATGCTCCTAAAAACCAAACAACAAGCCACTTCTGTCTGTTCTTTGCATGCAACTGCGTCAGAATTGGCTTTTCATGCCGTGAATGAAAGTCATATATTACTATTTAATGAAGCAAAAATTCTGAACGTTCAACACAACTACACAAAGTTATTAATTTCTGAAACCCTTGAAATTAATAGTATGAAAATTCTATCAACGTGTGTCGTCCCTGTGTCATTTCAGATTCATGGTCTTTTATATGCACGTGCCAAAACAAACAATCTCTCTATTTAATATCTTGACACACACACACACGCTTCGCATTATATCCAACCTGTGATCAAGATGGTTTGTCGAAAAGCCTAGTCAGCTTAAGGAAGGAAAGTTTCTTAAAATTGTTTTAATTTTTTTCGTCTCAATTTATTTTATCACTGTGATAAATTCTTCCATTTTAATTAATTTTGACACAATGTCTTCTCTCACTCATAGTTTCGTGGGGGGTGGTTTGATGTGTTTTGGGGTCAGGTTAGGGTCCTTGGCCTTCAATTCCAGGGTGTGTTGAATCATTCTTGGGGCTGTGAGGGCAAGAATTCATTAAAATTATTTTATCCATTTACATTTGGACAGCGTCATCCTGAAGTTATTCTATGGACCGGTTTGAGGTAATTTCTTTTATTTTTTTAAAATTTGATTATTGTCAACTTGTGACTTCAGTCTGTTTGTGTTTGCCATTATTTAAATGTTTCTGATTTGTTTTTAAGTTTTGTCACTACCAAAGTAAAACAGTATTATTTGAGTTTACAAAACATCTGATTTGTTAATTTTTAATGAAGTAATTTGTGCCAATTATCCTGTGTTTGTGTCATTTAGACCAGACATGGAAAAATTTGTGTACCTCACCAGCAATCAACAAACATTACTAGCATATAATATGAAGTGCCTCTTTCATCATTCATAGGATTTCACTACATAATGTCTTTCAAAAACCATGACACCAAAAAAAAAAAAAATTACTAAAAGAGACTTTTATGATAACTTCTATACATTTGTAATTTCCAGTTTAGGATCATTAGCATTAGTTGAAGCATATGATACAAGAAATAAAATAAAAAAAAAATTTAAAAAAACCTTCCTATTTCACCCATCCAGTCACTCCAAATGTTTGTCTAGTTCAGCCTTAAATTTATTTAAGCTCTCAACTTCCATAACAACAGATAGAAGTCTGTTCCAGCAATCAACTACCTGCTTGCTAAAGCATATCTAACTTAAGCATATCTATTCTACAACTGTCTTTCCCCAATTTTAATCTGCCCCCTCAGGTTCTTAATCTGAGCAAATAGAAGTATCTCATCAGCATTTAGCCTACCCAAACCATTCAACGCCTTGTACACCTCATTCAGATCACCTCGCAGGTGCCTAGTCTCCAGATGCTACAACTTACAGAATTTAAGCCTCTCCTGGTAAGATAACCCCTTTGTTCCTCTCACCAATCTCGTTGCCCTTCTCTGTACTCGTTCTAGCAACTCTACATCCTTCTAAAATGAGGCCTCCAGACCTGTACACAGTACTCAAGGTGTGGCCTGACCATTGTCTTATACAGAGGTATAATCACTTCTTTGTCTCTGCTAGCAAAATTCCTATATATCATTGACAAAACTCCATGACCTTCTCTGGCAGCCCATCTGCACTGCCCAGAGAACTTTGTATCTGACTGCACAATTACCCCCAGGTCTTTGTCATTCTCCACCTCCCTGAGTGTAGTACCACACAGTTGGTATGCTTCTCTTGGCTTACTGCTACCTGTATGCAGTATTTTGCATTTGTCAATATTAAACTTCAGTTGCCATCTGCCATCTTCTCAGCCCATCTGTCTAACTTTTCTAGATCCTGTTGCAGTAGCATACTGTCTTTACTATCACTAACAACCCTACCGACCTTTGTATCATCTGCAAACTTGAACATTAAGCTTGATTCCTATGATATATCATCATCGATATCACTCATAAATTCACAAAAGAACAATTGGACATCACTGAACCCTAGGGCTTCACTAATTAGTCCATGTAGAACTGTGTCCATTTATTACCACTCTCTGCCATCTCCCACTCAACCATCCCTTTATCCATTGCAGAAACTTGCCCTTAATGCCATACCGCTCCAATTTGTTCAGCAGTCTTCCCTGTGCAACAGGAGGCGCCTCCGTAGCCAGGTGGGCAGGAGCGGCAGTGCGTAGCACACGCTTCTTGATTAGACCGGAGTTCGAGCCTGTGACAACCAAATACGGAGGATGTGGAAAGGTCAGGGAATGACCACTGCATATCCCGGAGCAATATGGCCTTAGTTGCTAATGCTCCTAAAAAAAAAAAAAAACCAAACAACCTGTGCAACAGTATCAAAAGCTTTCCTGAAATCCAAGTATAAGATATCAAAATAATTTTTGGATTCAGTTCCTTTGTGACCACATCGTATTATCCAATCAAATTGGTCAGACAAGATTTGCCCTTAACAAATCCATGCTGTGTCTGAACTATTACTGCAGTCTTGTCTAGGTGATCCTGAATCACCTAGACAAGACTGCATTTTTTTTTTTTTTTCATTTATTTATTTTCTCTTTTCTGTACCTCTTTGCTGGATTACTTATATTTCTTTTGTTATATATATATATAGTATATGAGAAGATAGGTATTTAGATAGTATGATGATACATAATTGTAAAATAATAAGAGAAGAGAAGTTTACCTGAATATAGTATGTAGAACACTTCCATATGATACTCTCCAGAAATTTCTGTAGAGTATCATACAGAAGTGTTCTATGTACTATATTCAGGTAAATCTCTCTTATTATTTTACAAATATTGATATCAACGTAGAACATATTGAGCATTATAGCTCTGGTTTATACTAGCTAGATGATATAATAAAGATTAACTAATTAGTTTTTAAATTTAGTATTGATTTATATGCTAGTGCCAATTCTGCAGAAATATGTACACTAAGAGCATAATGTAAGCTACAATACATTATGTTAAAGTATATGTATTAGCATTAGCAAAGAATATTAAATAACTGATAGACTACTTAGTTAAATCTATGAAATACATATAGGTAAATTAATGTCACAGATTATTAAAAATATATACAGGATAATATGTAAAATTGCTAATCATTGCATAGTTGCAACCTCAGTAACTTTTTCAGAGGTCAATCACTCAGATTAAAAGGAAGAACAATAATAAGAGATTCTTAGTTTCTGTAATAATCAACATGCAATGTTTTAAAACAAATGTTTTAATCTTTTTTAATTTTATAAATTGTGTGCATAGTGCACGTTATCATTGATCTAACAGAGAACTAATAAACTGAAATCCAAAGCAGAACTTAAGAAACTTAAAACCATGAGTTGACTTATTATGCCCAAGCAAGTTTTTATTCCCCCCCCCCCCCATGTTTTATAATCTTGCTTTGTTGTTTTCTCTTGTTGCTACTAATACTTAAAAGTATCTTCTGACAGTAATGGAGTCAAGATTAGTAGTGTATTCAGTGTAGAAGGCTGAGCTACACACAAAGTCTTGCTCACAGGCACTAAATTGCTCATTTGAACTTATAAATTCACTTAACATTCTCCAGTTGTAGAACTTTTTTTTTTTTTTTTTTTTTGCCGACTGTCCTGGAATATAAAGATATAATATACAGCAACTGTTTCAATTAGGTATCCATTTTCAAGTATATTTTAAAACATCTATATAAAAATTAAATGTACTCCAGAACTTTCACATTTGAGGTGCTTTCATAGGTGGCAGTGCTCTATTTCATAATATGTGGAAAAGGCAAAGTTGAGTTTCACTGAACTTTTCCATTGAATTTGCCCAAAGATGAGTTAGCATGAACCAGTATATCACCAGTGGATTGACACTGGTGGAATCTGTATTGACAGTCATTGATCAGATGGAAGGTTTTAAGGTAATGGTAGAGTTGGCAGTTGATAGATTTCTCCTTACTCTGGATAGAGTAGAGGTAAGTTCTATGGTATGATAATTGGAAAGAAGGAATTTCTTACCCTTTTTTAGGAATTAGAATACATGTCAAAGCAAGCTCTGGAGCCCAGCTTTTGAAAACAAGTGATGAAATCCCATTAGGATCTGGAGACTTTTTATCATTTAGATTGTTCAGAATTCTTCTGTGATTGTATGTCAGAAGACCGTAGGAGTCATTGAGTGTAATCTCTTTGTTATAGTAAGGGGTGATGTGCCAAGCTTGTCTATACAAATGTCAGAGGAAAAGTGAGGTAAACCTCTCGAGTACCTGTGTACTCGAGAGGCTCACCCCAAATTTAGTTTCAATTTTGAATATAAATTTGGATTGAGCTTGTCCTCTAATGTGGAGATTGTTGTATTCACTGGGCTTTATTCAGTCACTAGTAGAAGGCGTGTTCTCCATTTTATTTGAAGGAATTGTTATACCACAACTTGCAGCAGAAGAGGCCTTGTAGGTATGATTCACCTAATACAGATCTCAGGAATTAATCTGATTCAGTGATCCGCTAGACGAATATGGATGGGGTCATATGGTACAAACTTTTGTCTTGCTTTTAAAATACATTGGTGCCAAACAGTGTTTACATCAACTAATTTATCATTATCTGATTTAATGTCTTTCATATTCGCTAACATGATTTCTGTTAGTTCTACAATGAAGTGCGTAATAAACAAAATCAAGCTCAGTATTAAGTGAGATGAGGAGCTTCTTTTCTGAAACTCTTAGTTATAATTTCTCTGAGTTAGAATCTTTCTATTCATTTGGCATGAAAAAGCAAGCCTACAGACTGACCAAAACAACCCACACTATTATTCCAGACCACTTCCAAATTTACTATATTTGGAAGTTGCTATATAGTTAGCATTTTGAATTGTATGCAGGAATCTCTTTTAGGAAAAACTCTTTAACAGTTCTTCTACCAAGATGATAGTCCTTGACCCAAGAGTAGGATGACCTCATACTTTTGTCCATTTCCAGGACTCTTTTGAACAATAAAAAAAAAAAAGACAATGAAAACTTCATGTTTAAGTACTGTATACTCTAAAAATTAAACAGAAATATTTATAAAAGAGAAAATATGGGTTAATATATCATAAAATAATTGAATTTATGTACCTTAATGGCATAAATGGTTTTTACATCCAGGCAATTTCATTCATCTAATCAATGCACATGGACCAGATGAGATAGCTTTGTAAACACACAATTTAATTAATACGGTAAGTTAAAACTGTAACATTAGCATTAGTAGAGGCATATGAAGCAGGAAAGCAAGCTTATATAGCATCAGCAAAAAAAAAAATACTTTCCCATTTCACCCATCCATTAACTCAATGTTTGACTAGTTCTGCATTGAATTTATTTAAGCTGTCAACTTCTACAGTGACAAATGGAAGTTTGTTCCAGCAATCAACCACACGCTGCCTAAAAGCAAATTTCGGCACGTCTATTCTACAACCACCTTTCCTCAATTTGAATTTGTCCCCTCAGGTGACTAATCTGGGCAAGAGAAAGAATCCCATCAGTATTGAGCTTGCTCAAACCATTCAAGGCCTTAATCAGATCACCGCAGGTGTATAATCTCCAGATACTGCAATTTGCATTACTTAAGTCTTTCATTCCACTCGCCAATCTCGTTGCCCTTCTCTGTACTCATTCCAGCAGCTCTATATCCTTCCTAAAATGAGACATCCAGACCTGTATGCAGTACTCAAGGTGTGGCCTGACCATTGCCTTATACAAGGCGGAAATCACCTCCTTATCCCTGCTAGCAGAATTCCTGTATATCATTGACAAGATGGCATGAGGTACACTTGCAGCCTGTTTGCATTGCTCAGAAAACTTAATATCTGACTACACAATTACCCCCAGGTCCTTTTCATTCTCCACTACCATGAGTGTAGTACCATCCAGTTGGTCCGTTACTCTGGGGCATACTGCTACCCATATGCAGTACTTTATGTTTATCAATGTTAAACTTCAGTTGCCACATCTCAGCCCATCTGTTCAACTTTTCTAGATCTTGTTGTGGTAGCATACTGTCATTAGTGTCATTAACAATTCTGCCAACCTTTCTATCGTCTGTAAACTTGGACATTAAGCCTGATATACCTTCATCAATATCATTGATAAATATAGAAAACAATGGGCCGAACACAGACCCCTGGGGGGACACCACTAATAACATTAGTCCCAGAGAAGATGTCCATTGATTACCACTCTTTATCTTCTCCCGCTTGACCATCCCTTTATCCATAGCAGCAACTTGCCCTTAATTCCATAATGCTCCAAATTGTAGAGTAGTTTTCCATGTGCAACAGTATCAAAAGCTTTCCTGAATTCCATGTATACGATATCAAAATTATTTTTTTGCACCCAGCTCCTTTATGACTTCAGTGTATTATCCAATCAAATTGGTCAGACAAGACTTCCCCTCAACAAACCCATGCTGTGTCTGAAATATAACTGCAGTTTTGTCTACATCATCCTGCAGTGTTTCTTTAACCAATGCCTCCATTAATTTCCATGGAACAGAAGTTAAACTAACAGGTCTGTAATTACTTGTGCCACCCTTTGATCCCCTTTGTGAATTGGGGTCACATTTGCATATCTCCAGTCCAAGGGGACCTCCCCTGAGTCCAAGGAAGTTCTTATAATTATGGCTAAATTTTCTTACTTCCTTTGCTATGTCCTTTAATATCACTGGATAGATCCCATCCATCCCAGGTGCCTTTCTTATGTTTAACTTCAACAATTTCTCCTCCACTTTGCTATCATTTATTACAAAATCATTTAACTTTCTGCCAAAGTTTGATAAACTTCTGGCATTCCTCTCCCTGAATAATTCCTCATGTGTGAATGTAGATGCAAAATACTCATTCAGTTTGTTAGCTATCTGAGCATGATCATCAACAGTCGAACCACCAGCGTCAAGTGGACCAATCTGATTCATCCCTTTCCTTCTATACTTTACATAAGTAAAGAAGCCTTCGTTGTCTTTCTTTGCATCCTTTGCCAAAGATTTCTCATAATGTGCCTTCACTTACCTAACCTCCTGGCGCATTATAGCCTTAGTCGCTAATGCGCCAATAAAACCCAAGCAGCAACAACGACCTAACCTTCTTTGTGACTTGATTACAGACTATCTTATTTCTGCTATAGGCTTCTGTGTCACCTGATAATTTAAAAGCATCTGCCGCAAGTCTCATTAGTTCATGTGACATCCATTTAGGCTTAAACAGTATTTCTTAGTTGTGGCAAAAAGCCTTGCATCTTCCGAGATTACTTCCTTCAATGCTTCCCATTTAGAATTTGCTGTTGGTAACATCATCAGTTGATCCCACTGTATAGACTTTAAAAAATGTATCAGTAGTCACCATCGTAGTCACATTTACGAATTCAAAAACCCTTCCATTTACTCCTGACAGTAGTTACATCTTTGAGAAAATCCGACATCAGCACACTGATCACTGCCACCTAGTTCCTTTATCTATAGATTCTTAAAGCATGAAGAATCACTACTGATAATCAGGTGGAGTATTAATCCCTTTAGTTTGCTCTTGAACATGTTGCTTTATAAAACAATCATCCGATAAATCCAAAAAAGCCTTGCTAGTGTGTGAGTGACACCCAGAAGTCCCAGTCAATATCTGGGAAGTTAAAATCCTCCATTTTAAAACAGTCTGATTTACTGCCTCACTCTGTTTCTCTCTACAATTGTTCATTATATTCACCAGAGTCATTAGGCCTATAACTCTTTACTACTCAATTTTACTTTCCCAGTGCTTATGTCATGTCAACTGGATGCATTTCCCTAGATTTCATATTTCTTAACTAACAGCATAAGCCCACCTTCCCTCCCCTCCCCGTACACATTTAACTCCCCAAATTCCAAATCTGCATTCCTTGTATCTGTGTGACACTACATCTCTGATTTCCCAACAATACACTGGTGTTCAAAGAAAGTGCATCACCCCTTAAAATTGTAATTGTTGTCCGAATAATGTAAGTATATGGCAGTATTTTTTACAGATTGCATCAGATAAGATTGACATGCATAGGTGATGATGTAATATTGCATCAGCTATTACTTTTTTTTTTTTTTTTTTTTTTGTGTTAGTTGTTGGCGCATCAGCTTCTATGGCCATATTGCACCTCCCAAAGTTTTTGCATTTTTACTATGATCCAAGCCCGAGGCGGGAATCGAACCCACGACCTTTGGGTTGCCAGGCAGGCACTTTACCTACCTGGCTAGCCCGGTCGGCGCAGCTATTACTCTCAGCTATATAAGCATGCTTATATAGCTGAATGACTGCAAGAGTTGCAGTCATTCCTTGTTTGTGTCAGAATGGCAAGTTACTTGCAGTTGATGCCACGATGAAAGAGTGCTATTGTTGCTTTACATGAGGAAGAATGTTCTTCCCATCTTATAGAGTGTCTTGTAATCAGTCAACAGGGAGTAGATTTCTTTCCAAATTCAAGAATACTGGTTCTACTGATAGGAAAAAAGAAACCAAATGCAAACGAGTCTACACTAAAACAGGACCACGTTTTTAAGCGCTTGTGCCTTAAAAACCGTAACTCTTCTTCGTCTGAGCTGAAAAGGAAAGAACATACAGGAGTGGTAGCAAGTGCAGTAACAGTCAGAAGATGCCTCTTCAAAAATGGACTTGTAGCCTATCATCCTAAGAAGAAGCCCCTCCTCACACAAAAAATGAAAAAGGCCTGATTAATTTGGTGTAAGGAGCATGTCAAATGGACCCCTGGGCAGTGGAAGTACAGTTATTTTCTAGGATGAGAAGAAATTCAACCTGCATAGCTCTGATGGGAGACAAATGATTCACTGTGGATGTGGTGAAGAATACCATCCAGACTGTATGGTGTCTCCAGTGAAATTCCCTACCAGCCAAATGATATGGGAGTGCATTTCGTATCGCTGAGTAGCTCATCTGCAGTTTATAAAAGGTTCTATAAATGCCAATGGATACCTGGCTATATTGGAAGGTAAATCGCTGCCAGCCATTAGAGACCATTTCAACCTGCCAAGTAACTGCGTCTTTCAGGATGACTTTGGTCCTTCTCATCGGGTGAAAAGTGTAAGTAGGCGCTTCTGTAGTTACCTTAGCTTTATTTCTGCATTAGAGGTCCGACAGTAATGTGTTTACATTTGTTACAGGTGAAAAAATGGTTGGAAGAATGGTCCATTACAACTCTTAACTGGCTAGGAATCGGCCCTGACCTGAATCCTATAGAGAACTGATGGCATCCTGTGGAATGTGCAGTTGCCAGAAAGAAACCAAACACCCTTTGTGAACTTCAGGAAGCCGTAGTTCGTGTTTGGAATGACAAACTATCAGTTGATTATCTGCAAAAATTGACCTTGCCATTGCCTCGATGGTGTGTTGCTGTCATCAGGGCCAGAGGCGGTTCAACTAAATATGTATACGTGGTGAAGAATACCATCCAGTAATACCATACAGTAACGACTAGCACCTTCACCATGTGAAGAATACCATCCATTGCAATCTTTTGAGAGCACCTGTCAAATATTACTTAGCTTTGCCTTAACTGTTAATAAATATCTTTTTTTATATTTCTATTTGTGATGCTAGTCATTAATGTAACATAACATCACAAAAAAGGCTTAGAAATGTGAAATTCATACAATGATGCACTTTCTTTGAACACCAGTGTATCTGCCTTTGATGTTTTGACCAGCACCTCAAATTCGTCAAATTTATTTACTAAACTCCTAGCATTGGTGTACATGCAAATATACATGCATCTGTTTGTATTCTTAGTTACCGTAACACAGCCCATGTATTTACTTGTTCCGTGATGACTCCAGCAGTCCCTGAAATCCCCAGCAACTTGTTTTCCAGTAGAGCAGTGCAAGGATTACTTTCACCTCTGCCAGTGGCTACTGTTAACCTATCAGTCTATATATCACCCCAAGCTAGCAGTTTTCCGTCCCACCTAATACTGCCTCGATAGCATCAGCAAATATTCTTGCACCTTTACTATTTAAGTGTATCCTATCCCTGTAGAAGCAGTCTCTTCTGTTAATAAGCACAGACCACAATGAGAAAAATTCTACCCCATTAGCCTTGCACAATTTCTACAGGATCAAATTGATTGGCTCTAATCATGTACTCCATCCTATCGTATCTGGGCAGAATTGCAGACAAATTAATTTTCCAAGCAAATGTAAAGAGTTCTAGTGTGATTGATAGCAGATTATAAACTACAAAATGTTTTATATGAGTTACAGTTATTTCTCAAATATAATTTGAGGCACTCGATACCTGTGTGACAGAGCTGAGGAGTGTCGCATTGTAATAAGTTTGGTATTGATTCATGAATTTCTGAAAATATTCCTTAAACATTTCTGTTATGTGCCTGAATGGCAAACAAAAAATCAGATAATTTTTCTACTTCTGAGGTTTTTCCTTGAAATCGAAACTTTGGGGTGGGGGAATGACTGCTGCCTGTAACAAGATCTCTTAAGCCACTATTTTTCCCTTTCAGTTCTTCTAAAATGGAATTTTTAAGTAAAGAAAACTGACTAAATAAGTTTTCATCGATTTGAAATTCAATACCATTGCAAATCTTAAATGTATTTGGTACTTCCTCCCAAACTGGTGTGTTTATTTGTTTTTTTTTTTTTTTTGAGCATCCATACCATTTGAATTTTTCAAAGGTTTAGCCCCTCTCCCCCCTTTTTTTTTTCTTTCCAAAGTCATTTTGTACACATTAAATATTTCATCTTTAAATGATATGGTATCATTCTTCACACTGGATCAGTTAAAATTGGGATCAGTTAAAATTTTGAAAGCACTTCAGAGAATAAATTTTTATTCAATACATTTCAATCAACTGATGTATGAAATATCTGACCTCTATTAATTATGCAAATTTTATTAGTTGCTTATTGAATATGCTAAGTATACTGTGCATAACATAGAAATACACTTCATTTATTGATGGTTCAAAAATTTTAGCTACTGTTCTTCTTTAAGAAAAATTGCATTCAGTATTTCAAAAATATTTAGTATTTAATTGATATCTCGCTATAAACTTAAACAGCAAGCTTTTGATTATGTCAGTAACTTGTTATAAATTATGTCTAAAGAGCAAAATTTTCAAATTACAAGAAGAAATAACATTACATCCATAAGCACAATCAGTGGAGATTGCAAAGCTGCTTTTCTGTTCTTTGTCCACACAGACTAAGGACAGAATTTTAGCCCACAGGATGGCACAGCAGGTGCTCTCAAAATCTGCATCACTAACGTTGCTTATAGATAGAAAAGAAAGGGAAATACATGCTAGTGCCCGGTATCATTCTTATTTTCTTAGAATCAATATTCTGTGAATTTACGCATGTAAGTGGTTTTTCCAGCATTACAAATGCCAATACCTTTTATAAAGTCATATTTGGTAGATCAAATTTGAGAATGAAAGTGAATTCTTACAAACAGAGATGATTAAAATCCAGTAAAAATCCAAGAAAACTGGAACATGTGATCATATTACTCAAGAGTTCCATTGAAAATTTTCTGATTGTATTACTTGCAGAATAATTTCAGCTTAAAACAGGTAGCTCACTAGGTAATAACCACCCGCATGTTGAACTGATCAATAAAGGTTCCAAACTTTACTCTCTAAGTAAACTTTTTTGAATTACTTGTCAACCTTTGGTCTTATTCAGCTCTGTCTTGCATAGTGTCTATACTCTCTCAGCTGGAATGACAGCATTTTTATGTGCTTTTGTGATAGATCATTCCGTATTGTTTGTTTTAATATTTTTCTTTTGTTGACTGTTTGATTTTACAAGAAACAGCCAGGTCTTTGATTCTTATCATAATGTACCCGAACACATTTCATTTAATATAATGGCAAAGAAAATGTGTCAGGTTTAATATATTATTTTATCAAAATATGTTATGGTTTTGTTATATTAATTTCAAGTTTGAAATAAAATTTTTCGTGGAAAGGATAGAAAGAAATTTTTTTTTCTTCTCTTTTGAAGGTGAAGGTCTTAAAAATATTAAAATTATATGGTTTCTGTAAATAAGCTTTTTATAACTGTATTTGTATTATTTTTTTCCCATTTTACTGTTCACCTAATTAACAGTACTAATCCTGTTTTTTTACATTACTAATATGCCCTTGTTACTAACATCAACTAATCCTTTCTGCTTCTAGGTGATGGGGAGTTCGTTGGATGGCAAGGTAGGTTATTTATTTATTTTTTGGTTGAATATTTAAAACAATAAATTATTTGTATTTGATTATTTTTACCATTTATTCCTAAAATCCAAATGAAAGTTTCCAATTTCCTCTTAGTTTCTAGGTTTATAATTACACATAGTACATATATTATGAAGTCTATATCTTTATTAAAATAAAAGAAATTAAATGCAAATAATAATATGAACACAGAGCTCATTCATATCCTTCAAATTTTCCACCAGTTTAAGTGAATGAGACAGACAACGGGAAAGTTATTTAAAGCATTAAGTAAAGTATTATTTATTTACATGTTGTCATGGATGGACTGTTTTGTTTTTGTTAAACAAAAACAAAAAATAAATAAAAATCATGTCTCTGTTTGTTAATATAATGTGAAAATATCTGTTTTTCTCTCCCTTCCTATTTACAGATTACTGTAGACAGTAGTTTCTAAACATAATGAAAAGTCAGATTCCCACCTACACTTCACCCTAAATAATTTAATTAAATTTTTTTTTTTTTTTTTTTTTTTTGTTGCAATTCTTTACATATTATGAACCTCTCCAGAGTTTCTGAAACTGCTACTGTAAATGATTGTCTTGTAGTGAGTTAATTTTTTGCAGGCGAGACATCTGTAAGGAGTTTCATTTAAGGAGCTTAAGTAGATCGCACAGTTTTGATTCCCCACCTCCTTATTATCTTTTAATTGAGAAGAGAATTTAAACTGCAAATAAACTTATACAACATAAAAAAAGTAGGTAAATAAAACACCACACACACACACACATATATATATATATATATATATATATATATAAAACTGCAAGTTAAATTAAAATAGGATATTTGCCAGTAGCATGGCAAGCAGTAGAGTGAAAAAGAACTTAACCAAATAAAATAACATAACAATGACAGAAAAATATATATGGGGGGATAAAGAAGAGGGTAGTTTTGAAGCAATGTTCCTAAAAAAATTTAGAAAATTAAGCCAATTGAAAGAAATTTAGCGGCACCCCCTTGATGGCACCCGTTTCCGA
The DNA here is from genome assembly GCF_048544385.1 of Mastigoproctus giganteus. Classification (NCBI taxonomy): domain Eukaryota; kingdom Metazoa; phylum Arthropoda; class Arachnida; order Uropygi; family Thelyphonidae; genus Mastigoproctus; species Mastigoproctus giganteus. The sequence continues at coordinate 134,143,070 of NC_143578.1, read as the reverse complement.
ATTATGTGAAATCTCACAAAGGTTGAAACGTAGACTAACAACATTACATGACCAAATAAATTAAAAATAATATTCGCTATCTTTGCCAATAAAATTAAATTTAAAAAAAGCGTGTTATATACACTGAGTGATCACTGAATTATGACCACCTACCTAATACTTCGTAGGTCCTCCTTTTGCCCTCAGTACAGAAGCTATCCGACATGGCATTGATTCAACAAGAAAAATAATAATTAATAAAATGAAATAAAAAAAAGCATGTTATATACACCGAGTGATCACTGAATTATGACCACCTACCTAATACTTCGTAGGTCCTCCTTTTGCCCTCAGTACAGAAGCTATCCGACGTGGCATTGATTCAACAAGATGTCAGAAGCATTTGGGAGGTATGACCAACTGAGCTGTGTGGCTAGCAATGCAGGTATGGAGGTGATTGGTGTATCTAGACACCTGATATGCCTTTCCATGTTGTCCCACAACTGCTCTATGGGATTGATATCGGTGGAGTTCGGAGGCCAGTCGATATGCTGGAAGTCAGAACTGTGTTCCTCAAACCATTCCTGCACATCAAGTGCCTGATCTCTCGGCGGATTGTCATCTTGGAAGACACCATCACCATTCGGGAAAAAGTGTAACATATAGCCGAGTGTACACAGTCAGATAGTAGAGACGAGTGATACGTTGTTCCACATGCACCAGGGGTCCAAGTTCCTGCCAGTGAAACATGCCCCACGCCATACAACCACCTGGTGCCTCTAGCCAGGTGGGCAGGAGCAGCAGTGCATAGCACACTCTTCTTGATTAGACCGGGGTTTGAGCCCGTCACCACCAAATACGGAGGATGCAGAAAGGTCAGGGAATGACCACCGCATATCCCCAGAGCAATATGGCCTTAGTTGCTAATGCTCCTAAAAAACCAAATAACAATAACAACATACAACCGCCTCCACCGGCCTGCACTTTTGATACCATACATGATGGATGAGGAGTCTCATGTTGTTGATGCCAAATCCATACACGACCATCAACGGTGTTTAGTAAATAACGTGACTCTTCCGATCAGCACATCTTCTTCCACTCTTCTAACGTCCAACTTGCATGTGCTTTGCACCAGGCGAGTCTTTTATGCCGATGAACCTTGTTTAGGAGAGGATGCCATAGGAGTCATCTGCTGGTATAGCAGATGACTCCTATGGTCACACGTGCGAGCATGTGAAGCATGGTCATGCCAGATATTGTTCCGGGCCAACTACCCAATACAACATATCTTGAACAATACATTGTATTGGGTAGTCACCTCTTCAATAGTGCTGTGCCTGTTTTAGTCATCGGACACGCCGCTCACCTCTAACATCAACCTTTCACTGACATTTGCAGTTTTGCCATCGAGTCATTGTTTGACCATTTTGACGGCAGTCCTGGTACACTTTAACAACAGCAGCTCTCAAACATCCCACCAGTTCATCCGTTTAGGAAATCAAGGCACCAGCTCGTCAATCACCTACAATCTGTCCTTTATCAAAGTCCAATAAATCCTTCCTTTTACCCATCACGCTCTGAATTTTACTACCTTCTGAACCACTGACACTTTATCTATGCTGTGTAGGTTGACTAACTCCGCACTCTCGTACCTCACGTGGTCAACGGGTCGCATTCAGTTTTCATAGGGGTGGTCATAATTCAGTGATCCCTCAGTGTATGTAACTACATAAATAACTGCATAATTTCAAGGAACAATTTACAAGACAAAGATTCTTGAGCAATTTTTAGGGATGTTCCCAAATGCATAAGGCAACCATGGGAGGTCATGGTTTACAGACTAATAGTTTAGTGACAGCCATAAGAGAGAGAGGTGGGATTGATTCTTGTATTGCTTCTATTGTGACATTCAGTAGCCTGAAAAGCTGGAGGGGGGGGATAGCATTAATAAGGCTTTTATTTAGTTACATGAAGGACTATGATAATTACATATGCAGGTAGTTCCTAACTTTACGAGTTAATTCGTTCTTGGCACACGCTCATAAAGCAAACTCGTAAGGCGGGAATTTATTTCCCATAGACCTAATGTTAAAAATAGGGGTTACATTATCAACAATGAAATTAGTTAGCTAATTAGTTTGTTTAAACAATGATTGATTTATCCAAAGAAATTAAAACGTAGCCTGTAAAATCAAGCAAATTATAATAATAAATAAATTATTTATGACTTACAAATTTAAAGAATGTTTATTCTTCGTCATCATTGACTAAATGCACAATCGTTGATCACTCATTATTGGCTCGGCACTCGTTGGTTTGTTGCACAAGGAATCTTCATAAATGCTTCGAGGCATTTGTTTCCAAGGTAATCTTTTCTTTTCTTTATAAATAGCATGCATAAGCATTTTTTAAGGGAACGCACAAATTGCAACTAACACTATTTGCATGTAGTAACAAGTTTACGAAATTTAAAAAAAAAAAAATGAATGAAGAGAAGATTCTGAAAATTTATGTTTTTTATACTATTGAAGATTTCAGTAAAGGGGAAACACATTTCACTATAATAACATATCTTATAACAAGAACATATGATAACGATGAAAGTGTAGTGGATTTTAATGATTTGAATTGGTAACTAATACAATTTACACTATAAAAATGACCAAAAAGAGAGCTATCTAGCGAAAACTTCAACTTCCCGGGGTCGTGGAACAAATTACCAAAAAACAATGTGTTATTGGGTTCACATTACGATATTTTCACGATATGATAGTGTCTCTGGAACAGATTAATATCGTAAAGCAGGTTACACTATTGTATAGCTACGCGCGTGGTTTGAAATTCGGTATTTATGAATGTTTAACATTCATTTTTTGCAATTAATGTTCATATTTTCAATTTTGTTGATACTTGAAAAAAAAAAAAAAAAACGTAAACCCGGGAACTGCCTGTATGCATATGCACACGATAGACCCAAATATACGTTAATAGGACTAAAATAAATTGAATTAAAATTATATTAAATTAAGATTGAATATAAATCATAAACATTGCACATATTATCTTTTCAAGAAGATACAGCGTGACCATGGTTTTTGAAAGCAAAAAGTATTTCATTGACCAGTCAGTTCAGTGCATTTTCTGCATAGAAATCGTATGTTATTTAAATAATTAATTTTTCTATTTTGCTAAATATTTAATGTTTTCTATGCAACTGAACTGAAACAGTGGCTTTGATACTTTGTAAGCAAAAAATGAAGAAAATAAAATAAATAAATAAATTTTCTGTTTATACTCTGGGACAACCAAATGATCAGAAAATGTTAATTATATTTGGACAAGCAAAAGTGAGAGAGAGAGAGAGAGAGATGGCTCATGTTCTGTTGGAATACACACATAAAGAGTTCTGATAAACCTCCTGGATTTTGGTAATAGGTCCAATTAATTTGGATGATTGATGAAAGGGATATTATATGTATATGCAGTAAACCCTCATTAATCTGGACCCATACATCGCTTAATCCGGACAGCTCTAAAAAAATTTAAAAGTGTAAAAATCAAATGACGATCGGGCTCAAGGGTCATATGTATTGTGTCAGAGGTCCTTGGGCCATGATGACTCATGCTGCACAAACAACCTGGTACCCGGCTGCAGTTCAGACAATTGTTTGTCATTTGCTCTGCAGTTACATGCATCTATCTTTTGTCGTTTATGCTATGCAGTTAAACAATGTCTTTAAGTAAGCAACCTAGTGTAGGACAGAAGCGTAAGCATAAAACGCTTTCTCTTCACGATAAACCATTGATGATAGAAAAACTTGATAAAGGAGTTTCAGTGTCCAGCATCTGTCTTGAGTACAGCATCGCAAAACAAACCATGTCGGACATTAAAAACAAAAAAAGTGAAATTTGTAATTTTGTTCTCGAGTTTAACGTGGAGAAAGATCGCAGATAGTGTTAATGGGGGCAGCAGAAAGTTCAGAGGAGGAAGAAGATGAAGTCAGCAACAACTCTCAGCCAAAAATTAAGGTAAGCGAAGTGAAAGACCACTTGAATTTCGTAATTCAGTACGTTGAACAATCAACAAATGAAAACGGATCTGCCTATTGTGAACACTTAAGACACCTACGTGAATTGGTAGTAAAGATAAACTGCAAACAATCACAAAAAAAGATAAGTAATTTTTTTCAAACCAGTGAATGTGACAAGTGATGTAAGTGAAGTTGAACCAGTGCAATCTTGTTCTAAGTGATTAGGGACATTATGTATTTTTAATGTAAATACAGTATATACATATATTTACTACATATTTTTGACTGTGTACATTAAAAATCATATTTTTAATGTAAAATAAACATATTTTTACTGTTATCCACGTACATTATGTTGTTTAAATAAGCATATTTCATATAATCCAGACTTTCATTAAAACGGACACCTCTCAGCCCCTATTAGTCTGGTTTAATGAGGGTTTACTGTAATTATAAATACAGTGAAACTTCTAACGGACACCTCTCGTTAATGGACATCTCTCTCTCTCTACAACGGACATTTTCAAATTCCCCAATTCACCTCTATTGGTTTTAATGTGTTTGCAGTTTCTGTCTAGCGGACTTTCTCTGTAACGGACACGGACAGGCAATCTGCACTGTTTCATTTAGATTAGCACTTAATTTGATCTCCCCATAACGGACTGCGGGAGAGCTCACGCCCCTTTTTCTAGGAACATTTCTTCCACGTATTGCCTCAATCGTGTGTTTATTTTCTATTTCCGATTCTCTGAATTTTATCAAGGTTTACGTCGCAGTTCTAAACCCTTTTTCAAGAATTTTAAGGCACATGTAAAACTTCTGATGAATTCGGTGTGTGCGGGGGGGGGGGATATGGTCGGCCTTTCGTCTTTTCAGTTTTGTTCAGTGTCGTGTGAAGTGCACAATGTCTTCTCGTAAACATTTAACTTTAAAAGATAAAGTCGAACTCATTAATGCATATGATCAGCAAAAAAATAGTGTTCGCAATCTCACTGCAAAATTCAAAATCGGGAAGACGCAGGTAAGCAACATCCTAAAGAAAAAAAAATGAACTGCTCAAATAATTTCGGCAACATGGAAATGATCAGGTTCAAAAATCATTCCCGAAAACTGTTGGACTTCAAATTGACAATGTTATGTATGAGCGGTTTTGTCGCGAACGTGCTAAAAAAAAATTCCCATTAATGAGCCTATTATTAGGGAAAAGGCTTTGGAGGTTGCGAAATCTATGGGAGTAAATGAGTTCAAAGCTTCTGTGGGATGGCTAGACAAGTTCAAAACTCGGCATAAAATTTCTTGGAAAACTGTAAGTGGTTGAAGGTGGATCTGTTGATACTGCGGTTGTAACAGAGTGGACCGTCAAATTGGAAGATTTATGTTGTGATTTTGAAGCTAAGGATATTTACAACTGTGGCGAAACAGGGTTGTTTTTTAAAGCTCTTCCTGAAAAAACAGTGAGTCTAAAAAATGAAAAGTGCCAGGGCGGAAAAATTTCTAAGGAACGCTTGACTGTACTATTGTGTACAAATATGCTGGGAGACTTTGAACAACCTCTTGTTATAGGAAAACCACAAAATCCTCGTTGTTTCAAGGGCATAAAGTTGAATCTTTCGAATGTTGACTGGAAGTCTAATAAAAAAGCGTGGATGACACGAGATATCATGAGCGAATGGATAAGTCACTTTAACCAAAACATGATTCGTCAAAACCGAAAAATTATTCTTTTCATGGATAATGCTGCATCTCACCCGCACATTGAATTGTCCAACATTCAAATCGTTTTTCTTCCACCGAACACATCTGCAGAGTGTCAGCCCTTGGATCAAGGGATAATAAAAAATTTTAAACTTCACTACAGAAAACGTGTTTTAAGACATCTCATTGCAAACATGAACGATGTAACATGCGCGAGTGACCTTGCAAAGAAAATCAGCATCCTAGATGTGATTAAATGGATTTCCTCTTCAGTAAACGCAATTAGAAAACAAACTGTCGTGAACTGTTTTGTAAAGTCTGGCTTCTCAAACGCAAAAATTGAAGTTGTGAACAGCAATGTGGAGCACCAAGAAGAACAAGAGCTTCAACATCTATTGATAATGTACGACACTTCAGCTACAAGTGACCCTGGCTACAAAGATATAGACTCGAACCTCACTACAGAAGATGGTGCTCTAGATATCAACAACATTATCATCAATATTTTTCAAGAAGTTCCTCATGAGGATGAAGAAATGGAAGGAGGTCATTCTGTCGAAAAACATATTAACAACGAACCAATGTTTTTCACCGCTGAAGAAGATACTGAAGGACTTTCGATGGTTTCTTCACTCCAAACAAATGTTGAAAACGAAATTATTAGCCGGAAGAAGGTGCAGAAGAAAATAAGTGATTACTGTATGTATTTTTCTTAAGATAAAGTCATAATATGCATAGCACAATTGTATGTATATTATTTACAAAAATATTGTGCAAAATCTGTATATATTTTAATTTAATTTTACATTAAATGTTTAACGATTTTTCTTTTTTTTTTTTTTCTCCCTCAGACTTCTTGTTAGCGGACACTTCTCTCTAATGGGCACATTTTCGTTCCCCATGGCTGTCCGTTAAAGGGAAGTTTCACTGTATATGTAAAAATTATGTAAAGCTTTAGTAAGCAATGGTGATGAATCAAAATAAATGCAGTAATAGATTTGACAAAAAAAAATTGTATTTGGTTGTATAGTACACGAACAAATTCCAAATTCTACTTAAAAAGCAGTTTAGACAAAATTAAGCCATCCTTAGAGACAGTAGTAGTAGTAGTGGCGTGTGATGCAAGAAAGCAAGTGCATCAGCCAAAAAAAAAAAAAAAAAAAAATCACACCATTCCCTCCAAATGCCTGTCCAGTTCCTCCTTAAATTTATTCAACCTATCAACATCCACAACGACAGATGGAAGTTTGTTCCAGCAATTAACCACCCACTGGCTAAAGGCAAATTTCTGCACATCTATTCTACATCTGTCCTTTATTAATTTGATTGGAAGGGTCCCATCAGAATTCAGCGTGCTCAACCCATTCAAGGCCTTATACACCTCAATCAGATCACCGCGCAGGTGTCTAGTCTCCAGCCACTGCAATTTGCAGAACTTAAGCCTCTCTTGGTAAGAGGATCCCTTCATTTCCCTCACCAATCTTGTTGCCCTTCTTCTTCTCTGTACACGCTCAAGTAAATCTACATCCTTCCTAAAATGAGGCCTCCAGACCTGTACGCAGTACTCAAGGCGTGGCTTGACCATTGCCTTATACAGAGGGATAATCACCTCCTTCTCCCTGCTAGCAGAATTCCTATATATCATTGACAAAACCCCATGACCTGCCCTGGCAGCCTGTCTGCATTGCTCAGAAAACTTCATATCTGACTGCACAATTACTCCCAGGTCTTTTTCATTTTCTACCACCTTAAGTGTAGTAACACACAGTTGATACATTTCTCTGGGGTTTCTTCTATCCATATGCAGTACTTTGCATTTGTCAAGGTTAAACTCCAGTTGCCGCTTCTTAGCCCATCTCACAAAATTATCTAGATCCTGTTGCAGTAGCACACTGCCATTACTATCATTAACAACCCTGCCAACCTTTCTATCATCTGCAAACTTCGACATTAAGCCTGATATACCTTCATCAATATCATCAATAAATATACAAAACAACAGGGGACCCAACACCGAACCCTGTGGGACTCCACTAATAACATTAGTCCACAAAGAGCAGCACCCATTGATTACCACCCTCTGTCTTCTCCCACTTAACCATCCTTTTATCCATTGTAGCAACTTACCCTTAATACCATTCTGCTCCAATTTGTACAATAGTCTTCCATGCGCAACAGTGTCAAAAGGTTTCCTGAAATCCAAATATATGATATCAAAATTATTTTTTGCATCCAGTTCCTTTGTAACCACATCATAATATCCTATCAGATTTGTCAGACAAGACTTTCCCTTAACAAACCCATGCTGTGTCTGAATTATTGCTGCAGTCTTGTCTAGATGATCCTGCAATGCATCTTTAACCAGTGACTCCATTATTTTACCCGGAATAGAAGTTAAACTAACTGGTCTGTAATTACTCGTTTCATCCTTCGATCCCCCTTTATAGCAATATACTGTATCCCCAAAACAATAATATAATATGATTCAAAAATTGATGTATCCTATTCTGCTGGTTTAATTATATCGACATCAGCCTTCACCATGTGTGTATGTGTTCACCATGTGTGTATTATATATATATATATATATATAACCTATATATATATAGGTTGTACGGTAGAACCTCAAAAGTCCAGAATTTTAGAAACTGGAACTTTTTGAATATTTTATGAGAATAGTCCTGTGCAAAGGCACAGGAAAAGGCTGGCTTGAGTTAAAAAAAAAAAAAACGGCACAACTCAGGTGCTGAATTTATGCATTTCATTCCAATAATAATTTCCAAAGAACAATTTCATTCTGTTTTACATTTCTTACACTGTATGTCATTGTTACTGTCTATTTACATTGTACAAAATCATTCATTTTGTGAGACATTCAATAATAATTCACAGTATAGTACTTAATGTAGTGGTGTATTTAGTTTTTAAGGCAATTCAATTGCCGAAATCATATTACACTATTTATACCTCATGTTGAAAAATATTGGACGGTTGCAACACCCATACCAACCTTTATTTCTTCTTAAGATAGATGTGTTACCCACTGGACCAATCCAGCAGTAGTTGACACGTTAGCTTAATGCTGGCAGATATAATTCTGTAGAGATTATAGGGATCAGAGCTACTGTAATAGCTAACAGAAATAAGAAAATAACCCTTGAACACTTAGGCTATATGCATAACCTTTAAAAAAATAGGAATTCTTAAAAATCATCAAATATGTGCTCTCCCCAGGGATACCAAATTCATGAGGCTCCACTGTATGTATTTACATCCCATTAAACCAGAAGTTTGCTGACCTGGGCCCCACCAACACACACAAGTTACTACAGCCGTAACAGATGAAAAATTTGCCTAGTCTGTTGCTGATAATTTCGCCAAGGAGGAGGAAAATGAAGATTAACCCAAACAAATTTCAGTTACAAAACAGCAAACTTGTGAGGCTATAGCCGTTCTGAGGAGAGTGTTAGAAGAAACTGGTGCAAGTGATCATTAATATACTGTTATACAATATTGAAAAATCTATAAATAGATCTTGTAGGGATAATTTAAAGTAACATCAAATAAGTGACTATTTTAAATTATAACCATATTACAAAGTGTTATGTTCATTTCAAATGTATATTAATTAAGCTGTGTACATAAGTATAAATTTATTTTTATTTTGCTACCCTGTGGATAGAAATATTCTTCCGATTTTCAATATCATTTAATTGGTAATAAAGTGTAAATCTGCATTTTATATCTTTATTTTTATAGCCTGTGGATAATATTCATCGATTTTCACTTATTAGAATCAAAATTCAATTTGCAAACGTGATCACTAAACTGGCACTTACTGTATTATAATAATAAGATAGTAATGAAATAATTTTAGGTCATTTGCATACCTTCTCAAGGTTTGTAACAATTCCTATCCCTTTGTACTTTAAATTCTGGCATGTGCATTGTCTCACTATACTGAAGGCTTTACAACTTTTCCCACACACACTCTGAAAATCTAAATGAAAACAAAAGTCATTATTATTATCTTAATATATTTATATTTCATGCTTAACATTTTAAAATCGGATTTCTTATATGTTAATGTATGTAAATGTACAGTATATATATTTTTTTTTATATAAAAATCCCAAACATGAAGGATATTAGAACCTATAGTACCTAGTTCCATGCTTGCATTGAAGAATTTCTGTAGATTGTAATTTTTAGGAAATACATGTGAGAAAAGATTGGTTAAGAGAAAAGAAATAGGTAGGATGAATAAGGAAAAGGAATAGTTAGTTCTGTGATTTTGAGGCTGATCAGTGAATGGATGGATACTGACTTGGTGTGTCACTTATTCAGACTAGTTTGAAAGAGAATGGTGTGAGAAATTACAGATACTAATTTAGAATAGTGCCTGTGGAAGTATCTATAGAAAAGGCATGTTGCATAAATTTCAGAGCAGTTTTGGGGGCATCAGCCCAAATATGGGAACAATATTCAGTGGTAGAGTGGATTCAAATTAAGTGGATTCAATTATTTGTGATAGAAATCTGAATGTCATCAAAGATGAGCATAGGTGCAGCAGACTTTTTTTGTTAGAAATAAGATAGGGCTGAGTTTTGAAAGGATTGAAGTTAACTAAGTTTTCTTTGTGCATTGGAAAATTATCTGGAGATCAGCATTTAAAGAAATTGGTGTTGGATATTCAAGATGTTGGAACTCATCTATAGAAAGGTTTTTCAAACTGGAAAGAAGCACAATGTCTTTTGCTGTCATCAGTAAAACTGTGGATAATATTTCCAGTCAGTGACAAAAGGTAATTAATATACAATAGGAAAAGAATGGAAGAAAGAACAGAACCTTGGGTAATACTAGCTTTGATAGAGAAGTTAGAAGATAGAGCTGCTTACCATCACCCACAACAAGTCATCAGAGAGAAAACTGGATACCCAATTGCAAAAAAAAAAGTCAGCAGTCCATACCATTGGAGCTTGTTTAGAAGAACATTATGCTAGAGATTATTACAAATCTTGGAAATGTAAACAACTACTTGATTTTCACCAAGCTTTTTTAATAAAATTGGTAAAAAGATGATTGACACAAGCCAGTACATCGCTTAGTAAATTGACACTGACTGAATTCATATTGGCACTGGAAGGTTTTAAAGATAGTTTGTTTTTGGCTAATGGATTTTTCCATTACTTCAAAAAGAACAGAGGTAAGTGAAGTGGGATGATAATTGGAAGAGGAGGATTTGTCACCTTTTTTAGGAACTGTCTAGATATCAGCCAATTTTTAAGCAGAATCAAGAACCAGTGGAATAAGAAAGTGTAAAAACGCAACACAGAACAGGAGCAAACTCAGAAGCACAGGTTTTGAGAAAAAGTGGCGAAGAAATACCATCATGACCTGGAACACTTTTGAACATTTTACATTGTTCAAAATTAGTACAGTGAAACATCTCTAAAATAGATACCATTAGGTCAGAAAAGGTGTACACTATAGGGAGGTATCTGCTTTGCAGAGGTCTATGCATCTGTTTCTCACTCAAACTATTTTTAATTGATTATCATTCTATATAAGTGTTTCAAATTAATTAGCTTTTAATTAATTAATAAGATATTAATTAACTTTTAGTTTAGAAATGGAAGAATTACATCTATGATGATGTCTTGCAGAACACTTCAGTGCTGATACTCTCTGTAGTTGAATAACTATACAAATCGATTACATGTATTCCACTCCCTTGTAGACAAGATCAGTGATCCCATGTACCACGGAACTGCGGACCCGCAGACCCCAAGCCCAACCCCAAAATACATCGAATCACCACCCCAATCTTTGAGCGAGAGAATACAATACGTCCGTATTTTAAAAACAATTTAAATGCTTAGTGACCAAATAAATAAATAAATAAATAGTGAATCCATACTTTTAATACTTGAAAAACTAATATTATTAAAACATAAAAAACAGAATCCTCTAAAATATTAAGAGGCTAAGGAATTTCGTTACTTCCCTGCGAAAGCAGTTATGAAAGTAATGTCATCGCATGGCATTTTATCAGATGTATTTTATCAATGTTCACAAAGCTCCTTTAGAAAACTAACAGTTGCTGCTTGAATAAGGTTGATGATACAAATCTAAAACTGTTGCCAAGTGATAGACATTTTCTTTAAGTTTTATTGATCAATCAGAAAATGTACATGCTGTAGTACATCTCCTTCAATATGAGATCTCTGTGCCTGGAGGATTCCACCTACCCAGCTCTGAGCCACCCCAACAATTTGCCCTCTTCGCTCACACCTCCACTTATCAGATCGCTTCCTACCCTACCAGATGCTCAGAATAATCCAGGGCATCGATGCTGACTTGCTGAGAAATTTGCTGTTAATTGTCACTGTAGGAAGAGGATTCTGGGTCTCACACATCCCATGCTCTCCAATCACTCAGCATAGACAGAGGGCACCCTCGAAGCAATCTAGTGACATGCAAATTTACCCCAGGTTCCCTCCAGTAAGGACTAGTCAACGAAGGTCCGGACAGTCTGCAAAATGAAAAGCGTTCTCTTCATCACATCCAAGCCAACATGCCCTCCACTTACCGCTTTAATGCTCTGATTAATTAATGAGCATACTGGGAATGGAGCCAGCGGTAATCGCATCAACTGCCTTTGTTCATGTTGTTATCTCCCACGAGCTGCGAAGAAGAAAATCTGGACTTTCAAGTGTCATTTTGTTAATTTAATTTAAATGTTACATTACACCAGTATTTATTCAATGTAATTTTATTCAATGTCATTTTTATGTCATCTTAATATTTTGATGTAATCTAATGCCATTATGGAAGTCATTGTATCGTCTTATTAATAAGGTCATATGTCGTGTGATATTAATTTCATTTAATTTGTTTTATGTGCTATATCACTTAATGGCAGTTTATTTATTTCTGTAATATATCTGCTTGTTGTCATCTCTATAAGTGTTAACCACTGGCTTTTTTGGCCATGAAGGAACATTGTAACACGATCCAGTCATATAACTGTCACAACTGAAGGTAATGCAATAAAAAGATTCTCTCCCTCCCTCTCGATGCAGAGCATATTGCAAATCTGTAATAAATTCCTAATTTATTCATGTTGTCAACTTCTGTTTTCTGGAACAACCTTCCTTTATACATATTTCCTGAAAATTACAGTCTACAGAAGTTCACAGCAAAGGTAAGCCCACACTAGAAGCATGCAAAAGTTTGATGAAATTTACTGGTAAAATTACTTTGCCGTAATGGCATTTGTATTGTTGCTCACTCGGTAAACAGATGGTGGGTGTTATTGGTCTGGAATAGCAGTTGAATCCCATGGGAGCTTGAAACACTCCCGAAGTGGAGGGGGTTAACCTGACCTTTTTTCTTTAGAATCATTAATTGAATCATGAACAGAGTCATATTGGAAGTTCTGGCATCGTAAAAAATGTTCGTAACATAGTTTCACTGGTAAACTTTTGCCATGCTTCTCGTGTTGGCTTCCTTTGCCTTTTGTTTTTTTCTTAATAAACAATTTATTCACTAGTCCAACAGTGATTCTGAAGAAAAAAAGGTTAGATTACCTTTTGGGAGTTTGACTACCTCTTTCGGGAGGGTGTCAAACTCCCATGGGATTCAATTTCTGCTCCTGACTGATAACACCCACTGTATGTTTACTGAGCAAGCAACAATACAAATGCCATTATGGCAAAGTACTTTTACCGGTAAATTTATCAAACTTTTGCATGCTTCTCATGTGGGCTTTCTTTACCTTCGCAAAGTTCACTTCTAATGTCAACAAGTTTTTTCTTTCAACTCTTCAACCCATGCATGGTTCTAAGTACTATAGGATCTAAAAAAAAAAGTACCTGTACATAATGATCCTTGAGAATGAAAAAAAAAAATTAGTGTGGAAAACATATTTATTTAATACGATATACTGTAAAATAGTAAACTAATTGAATTTTGGGAGATGTGGTTTCTTTCTTTGGCAATTCTTTACTTTTTATTTAATTTTATTTTACTTTATTATTTATTATTAGTTATATTTCGTAGTTTACAACAATAGACTTATGTAAATCTAAGTACATGCCATTACAGAATTTTTAGTTCGAATCCCCAGGGGTTTGCGAACCACCGATTGGGAACCGTTGCCTTAATCCATAGCAGCAACTTGCCTTTAATGCCATACTGCTGCAATTTGTACAATGGTCTTTTATGCGCAGCAGTATCAAAAGCTTTCCTGAAATCCAAGTATATCATATTAACATTATTTTTTGCATCCAGTTCTTTTGTGACTACATTATAGTATCTAGTCAAATTGGACAGACAAGATTTCTCCTTAACAAATCCATGCTGTGTCTGAACTATAACTGCAGTCTTGTTTAGATGATTCGGCATTGTTTCTTTAACCAGTGGCTCCATTATTTTCCAGAGAACAGAAGTTAAACTAACAGGACTAATTACTCATGTCACCGTTTGAACCCCCTTTGTGAATTGGAGATACATTTGTACATCTCCAGTCCGTGGGGACCTCCCCTGAATTCACGGATGCACTCATAATTATGGCTATAGGTTTGCTTACTCCCTTTGCCAATTCCCTTAATATAACTGGATGGATCCCATCCACCCCAAGTGCCTTTCTTATGTTTAACTTCAAGTGTTCCTCCACTTTCCTCTCAGTTATTATAAAATCGTTTTGCTCGCTGTTAAGAGTTTGAACTTCTGGACCCCACTTCTGTAAAGAATTCTTCGTGTATGAATTCAAAATACTCATGATGCAAAATACTCATTCAGTTTATCAACTACCTGAGTAGGAACATCAACAGTGTAACCATCGATATCAAGTGGACCAATCCGATTCATACCTGTAAGAGTTTACATATGTAAAGTCTTTACTGTTTTTCTTTGCATCCTTTTCCAAAGATTTGTCATAACTTGATGCACTGCATGAGATTTTGTTTCCTAACAGCATAACCATTTCTATTCTGTCTGTCCTTTCTGTGCACATTGTACTCCTCAAATTCATATTCTGCGTTCCTTATGTGTATGACACCACGTCTCTGATATCCCAACAATATCTGCCTTTGATGTCTTGACCAGTACTTCAAATTCATCAATTTTATTTACTATACTCCTTAGAATGGTGTACATGCAAGTATACATACACCTGTTCTTACTCTTATTTATCCTAACACAGTCCATGTATTTAGTTGTTCCATGATGACTCCCAGCAGTTTTCGAAATCCTCAACAACATGCTTTCTAGGCTGTTTTTCATCCAATATAAGCACTGCAAGAATCACTTTCACCTCTGGCTGCGGCTATTGTTAATTTATTAGTCTGTGTATCCTCCCAAGCTAGCAGTTTTCCAACGCACTTAACACTGCTTCAATAACATCAGCAAATATTCTTGCACCCTTCCTATTTAAGTATCCCATCCATGTAGAAGCAGTCTCTCCTGTTAACAAGCTCGGACCACACTGAGAACAATTCTTCCCCATGAGCCTTGCACAATCTCTCCAGGGCTAAATTGATTGACAAGGTTCTCCTCATATACTCCCTTCTATCTTCTCTGGACAGAATTGCAGACACTTTCAAATATAACCCCAATGCGACTTTTTTTTAAACATTGACCTGTACTCATTAAGTAAGTCCACAGTTTCCTACACTTAATATTATTAGTGCCAGCATGTGCAACAATATCTCCCTTTGTGCTCTTAAAAAATGATATCTACTCTACAACGTCATCAACTTTTGCCCCTGGTAGATACCCTCATCCTATTCCACCTATCATTTTTGCACAATGTATTTCCCATTTCCCTGACAAAGACAATAGAGATACCAACAATGACTAGATCCTGTGAGACCATACATTCTGCTGCTGTGTTGCCTGATGATCAAGTCCTTTGAGGAAATCCAACCTGTTCTTCAAGCTCTCATAAAGGCCCATAGTAACCCTGAGTGGGTGCCTAACATCCACAGTTTACATCGAGCACACACACAAAACATCCCCATTGGCAATATCATGTCCCATTCCTGATATGCCTACAAACATCAAACAAGCAGTACATTTCATAAGGCTGTGATTCAGAGGACACCCCCCTAAGTTCTCCTCCACTACTTGAAGCCTTTTTCTTTTCTGCTCTGGTCTGAGGCATGATTTCAGTTTAAATTCAATATAATTAAAAATACTATACTAAACTTATATGCTAATGCAGTAATAAAACTATGCACTGTGAAGTTTATATTATTGAATATATACAGCCAGGCCTCGCATAATGTGAGTTCGATTAGTGCGTTTTTCAGTTACCGCTATTTAAAAAAATTATACCACTTTACACAATGCAAATTTCCAGTTAAAGCAAATTTTTTTTTTTTTTTTTTGTGATAGTTGAAAAAGATTTGAAGTTGGATGGGCAATACACAAATGTTTGCCTGCTGCCCACCTCTGTGTGTTCCATTAACCATCGGAAGAAGACATGTTACTTGTTTGTCTCCCGCTAATAAAGTCAATGGAGACTTGCATTTAAAAATTTTAGTTTTTAAATGAGCCAGATGAAAATTATACCGCGAAGGAGATAACGGTAAAAGAACTAGATGAAATCTTTTGTTATGCAGAGAACCTCAAACAAAAGGTTTGAGGTTCTCTGCGATATTTATTTTGCCAGTGCCCAGAGAAGATTGTTGTCGGCTATCGGAAATTGATTGATGAAAAGAGAAAGTCGACTCTGTTCAAATATTTCCATAACAAATTGTTTCTTCATTTTGTATTTTATGTCAGAGGTTCTCAAGCTTTTTCAGTTCACGGCGCCCTTAGCATCTGAGTAATTTTTTCATGGAGCACCTAGACCAAAATAAATACCTAACAGTTCCATTTATTAAGTAGTTAGGTCCAAACAACTTAATAAGAAATATTGAAACTGTGAACTACCTCGAGCTAGTAGTTTGCACGATGTCTGGCAAATGTAGAGTATCGCTGTGTTTCCCTCAAATTTAAAATATTCCATCCATGGCGCACAGTTTGGGAACCGCTGTTGTATGCAATAAACCTTTAATTCCATAATTATTTTCATTATCTTTTACATGGTATACAGTTAAAAAGTTATTTAAAAGGCATTTTTAAAATTCTTTATGGACATTCCTGAAGGTCAAGACCAGTTAGAATTTTTCCTATTGATTATTATATTCAATTAATGCGTTTCTGTTTTGTGCAATGCACTCGGGGGGACAAATTAATCGTGTTAATTGAGGTCAACCTGTGTGTGTGTCTGTATGTGTATATATATATATATATATATATATAATGAATATTTCAATCTCAAGCTTATGACATATATTTCTTATCTCGTTGTTGTTTGTTATTTGGTTTTTAGGAGTATTACTCTGGGGATATACGATGGTCATTCCCTGACCTTTCCACATCCTCCGTATTTGGTGGTCACTGGCTCAAACCCCAGTCTAATCAAGAAGCATGTGCTATGCACTGCTGCTCCTGCCCACCTGGCTACGGAGGTGCCATTTCTTATTTCCTACCATGTTTACCTTATATGAATTCTGTATCTTCTATCAAGTTTAAGTTGTATTACAGTATAATGCTAAGTTTGTAAATTCTAAGCAGTTATAAGAAATAATAAATGCAACTATCTGTCACAACCCTACATGATTCGAACTCTCGCGTGACCTATTTGCAATACTATATCTATGCCAAATCACCGATACTAAAAGCCCTATGAATATTAATGTCATACATTACGGACTACATGGTAAAGTTAGGTTACTAAAACACGTGTAGTGCTATAAATTATAGCTTATAAGCCTCTTCTGATACTGATTAAAGATAAACTGTAGCCATTATCAACCCACTGCAGGATGGAAGCCTCCTCAACAATTCACGTTGAGGGAAATAAACCATAATCTTGCCACACTGGTCCAGTGCAGGTTGGCAGATCGACCATATTTAGCATTCAGGGGCTTGAACCCCGGTCTACTCAAGAAGCGTGTGCTACTGCACTCCTGCTCATGACCACTCGGCTACGGAGGCCGTCTGATACTGATTACACTGCTACAAACCTGCATAGAACTATCCAGTATCTGCTATATTATAGTATTGATATGTTTAGTATTGATATCTAAATATATATTGATATATATATATATATATATATATCAATACTAACTATATGTTTAGTATTGATATCTACTATATCAATTCTAAACATATGGTTTCATCATCAGTTGGCAACATAACATTACAAACCATTGACCTTGACATAAGCTTGTATCTAGCATGTCATATGGATTTTGCAGTTGATATTTCTGTGAAAATTGCTCAAACCAGCCCAACTGCAACCTCACTGAATTTTGTTTAAAACATCTGCCAGGATGATTGCATAACTGTGAGTCTATCAGTGGCTTCCTTTTAAACCAAGTTCGAAATTAACATATAAGAGTGACAGTAAACTTTAGATCGTTGAACCAAAGTATTCACTGTGCCTTCTCAGAGAGGTAAATTTTTTCACAATTGGAGTTTTGCAATAATGCTAACGTCTACTTGAGGAAGCAGTTTTCTAGCCAGTGAATAAAAACTTGGATATCCTTTATCACTTAAAAATGGTTTCAGATTTGTATCATGTCAGGCACGCGGGTGCATAAGTACACGTGCCTTGAGTGACTGGGGTTCAAGCCCGTGACTGCTGAATATGGTACTGTTTCTTGTATTCTGTCTGTCTTGTGAACTCCTCTGACCATTTGGTCGTCCTGGAGTATAAAAAGAAAATTTATTTATGTATTCTATTCACACAATGTTTTGGTTTTGTAAAGAGGTTCGTGAATACCCTGTACTTGTGGATGCTGAAAAGCCTCATGAACTACAGAATAAAATTATCTGTGCAATCTGTTGGTATAGGTGTTTTTTTTTTTTTTTTTTTTTTAATTCTGGAAACAGCTTTCTAAGTTTATCAATTTTATTGCAATGCTGAGTGATGAGCAGCAGTGGAACTGCATTGGACAGCTCAAATAAGGTTGTAACTATTCTTTATGAACAGTGATGATTGTATTAATAATATATTGTGCCATCGGTTTCGTGAATAATCTATGACCATCACAAGTCTAATTTAGTATTATTGTAATGAAATGCATATGGATGTCAATTACCCTTGAAAATGTCCCATTTAGGGAGGCCAAAAATTCTAAAAGGATACTTATTGGTGTTCACATGTGTATTAATGTCCATTTTCGAGAGGTTATCTAACATGTAATTTCTAATACTTCTTGTTGGAATCCAAGCCTGAGTGCCAACAACAAGAGGTGTCTCTTTTAGATTCGTCAATTAAGGGAGGTTTCTCTGTAGTAGTATTAACCACATAGTGTGTAGAAACCACAGGTATTTTCTGCACTAGTGAAAAAAAAAAAAAAAATAAATGAAATCACTAAATAAAGTAATAAAAATGAAAAATTTTTATATAAACAAGAAAATAACATATGTTTTTCCTTTTGCACAGAGGTAACTCTCCAGCTGACCTTAGAATTTATCCAATGTTGTCAGCCTACAGAGGTAACTTATACCAATAATTAACTTGCTGGGTAAAAGAAAACTTACTACAATTCAGTTTAAATCTATTTCCCAAGAATTTTAATTTTGAATTTATGGCCCTTAGTTCTGGAATCATTTATATTGCTGAAAATTTTACCCTCATTCATTTTAATATCTCCCCCCCCCCCCAGAACCTCACAGATCTCAGTGCCTTTTAAGGTGCTTGGTTGCCAAGCCCACATCTTTAAGGTCTTTTCTCATGCGGGTCATTTTGCAGATCTCACTAAGCAGGTGCAGGTGATCCTTTCAAGAAATTTGCAACAATTTTTTTTTTTTTAGATGTGGTCTCCTTATTTGGATACAGGGCTTTCCTGTGTCTACAAGCAAATGTTCACCAAAGTTATTTTGTTGTTACTGTTCATGCTCTAACCCTTCATCAATGTCATTTATGAAAACGAGAAACAATAGTGGTATCAGAATTGATCCTTGGGGGACCCCATTTATAACATTAAACCAATCTGAAGAGTAACCATTAATTGCAACCCTCTGCCTCCTGCCATGAACCCACCCTTAACACTACCTTAGAATCTCACCAGTGATCCATATGTGTCCCATCTTATATAGTAACCTCTCAAGAGTCTGAATCAAATGCTTTGCTAAAATCAAAGTAAACAATATTTCCTACATTTAGTTCATGATTAACATGATTTTCCCTTAAAACCTTGCTGTATATACTTCAGAATTTTATTTTTATTTAAATGTCTCTGTATTACACTTTTTTTTTCCATTGCTTTTATGATTTTTGCTACCAGTGAAGTCAGGACTGACAGTTATGTGGATATCTACTTCACTCTTGGAATGAACCACCTTTAGGCTTTGGCAATATATCAGCACTTCTCAAATTGAGAGGAATCTCTCCTTCAAATGATTTTCTTGCCTAACCTGTCAGTATTACTGGGTATATGCCATCAATTTCAGAGGCTTACTTGCCTTTAGGCGTGAAAGTTTTCTAATGAAGTAGGTTGAAGTTTCCCATAATGGGACAGTTAATTTTCCTAATGAAATTTTTATTGTACTCCTCGGAGTTATTTGGCCTATAACGTAATGCCACTATCATCTTTCACACCACACAGAATCAATATCTACATTACCACGTTTGCTACATCTTACATTTGTAAGTGTATTTTCTGTGCACCTTGGGACATTTATCTGGGGTGCTGGAATAAGTAGGCACTGTTTTTTAGTAAATGGAAGGGATACTGTCTGTGAAGAATCGTCACTCCAAGTAACACCGGCATCTGTTGTAGCAGTCTGACATCGACAGATGCATTTGAAATACATTCAGAATCCACATCACTTGAATATAATTCTATTTCAGTATCGCATGACAGAGTAATAGTAGTAGTAGTGGCATGTGATGCAAGAAAGCAAGTGGATGAGCTTATGCAGCATCAGCCAAAAAAAAAAAAAAAAAAATCACACCATTCCCTCCAAATGCCTGTCCAGTTCCTCCTTAAATTTATTTAACCTGTCAACTTCCACAACGACAGATGGAAGTTTGTTCCAGCAATTAACCACCCGCTGGCTAAAGGCAAATTTCCACACATCTATTCTACATCTGTCTTTTCTTAATTTGAATTTATGCCCCCTTAGGTTCGTAATCTGAACAAGTGGAAGGATCCCATCAGAATTCAGCGTGCTCAATGGAGGCATGTGATGCAAGAAAGCAAGTGTATGAGCTTATGTAGCTTCAGCTAAAAAGAATTCACACATCCATTCCCTCTAAAGGTTTGTCCAATTCCTCCTTGAATTTATTGAAGCTATCAACTTCTGAAGTTTGTTCCAACAATTAACCACCTGTCGGCTAAAGACAAATTTGCAGACGTCTATTCTACAACTGCCTTTCCTCAATTTGAATTTATGCCCCCTCAGGTGACTAATCTGGGCAAAAAGAAGAAGAAACCCATCAGTATTCAGCTTGCTCAAACCATTCAAGGTCTTATACATCTCAATCAGATCACCTCGCAGGTGCCTAGTCTCCAGCTGCTGCAATTTGCAGAACTTAAGTCTTTCTTGGTAAGAGAACCCTTTCGTTCCACTCACCAAACTTGTTGCCCTTCTGTACATGCTCAAGCAATTCTACATCCATCCTAAAATGATGCCTCCAGACCTGTGCACAGTACTCAAGGCATGGCCTGACCATTGCCTTATACAAAGGGATAATCACCTCCTTTTCCCTACTAGCAAATTTCCTATATATCATTGGCAATACCCCATAACCTGCTCTAGCAGCATGTCCGCACTGCTGCCAGAGCAGGTTATGGGGTACCACACAGTTGGTACATTACTCTGGGATTACTTCTTCCCATATGCAGTACTTTGCGTTTGTCAATGTTAAACTTCAGTTGCCACTTCTCAGCCAATCTTCCCAAATTTTCTAGATCCTGTTGCAGTAGCACACTGCCATTACTGTCATTAATCATTAACAACCCTGCCAACCTTTGTATCACCTGCAAACTTTGACATTAAGCCTGATATACCGTCATCAATATCATTGATAAATATACAATACAACAGTGAGCCTAACACCAAACCCTGGGGGACTCCACTAATAACATTAATCCACGAAGAGCAGTATCCACTGATTATCACTATCTGCCTTCTTCCACTCAGCCACCCTTTTATCCAAGTATATGATATCAAAATTATTTTTTGCATCCAGTTCTTTTGTAACCACATCATAGTATCCAATCAAATTTGTCAGACAAGCCTTTCCCTTTACAAACTCAAGCTGTGTCCGGGCTATAACCGAAGTGCTGTCTAGATGATCCTGCAGTGCTTCTTTGAACAGTGACTCCATTATTTTCCCCTGGAACACAAGTTAAACTAACTGTTCTCTAATTACTCATGTCACCCTTAGATCCTCCTTTATGAATTGGGGACACAATTGCACTTCTCTGGTCCGTGGGAATTTGCCCTGAAGGATGCTCTTACAATTATGGCTAAGTGTTTGATTACTTTCTTTCCCACCTCCTTTAATATAACTGGATAGATCCCATCCACCCCAGGTGCCTTTCTTATGTTTAACTTCAACAATTTCTCCTCCCATTTGCTCTCAGTTATTACAATGATGATGAGAGCCTTGTCAATCAATTCGGCCCTGGAGACATTGTGTGAGGCTCATGCGGTAGAATTTTTTTTCAGCATGGTCTGTGCTTGCTAACAGAAGAGACTGCTTCTACTGGGATGGGATAAACTTAAATTGAAAGGATTCAAGAATATTTGCTAATGCTATCGAAGCAGTGTTAGGTGGGTCGGAAAACTGCTAGCGTGGGGGGATACACAGACTATAAGTTTAACCGTGGCTGCAAGCAGAGGCAGAAGTGATTCTTGCAGTGCCTCTATTAGAATGGGCAGCAAACTGGAAAGCAAGGAAATGGAGATTTCCAGGACTGCTGGGAGTCAGTGGAACAAGTAAATACATGGGCTGCGTTAGGGTAACTAAGAGTAAGAACAGGTGCGTGTATACTTGCACGTACACCATGTCTAGAAGTATAGTGAATAAGTTTGATGAATTTGAAGTGCTGATCAGGACATCAAAGGCAGATATTGTTTGGATTTCAGAGACATGGTGTCACACAGATATAAGCAGTGCAGAACTGGAATTTCGTGAGTACAATTGTGTACAGAAAAGCTAGACAGGGTAGGAAGGGAGGAGGGGTTATGCTGTTAGTTGAGAACCATATAAAATCTAAGGAAGTGCATCCAGTTGAAATGGGTGGACAGTGCAATGTTGAGTCAGTTTGGTGTGTCATAAGCACCGAGAAAGGGGAAATGAGAGTAGGAGCGTGTTATAGGCCTAATGACTCTGATGAGTACAAGAACAATTGTGCAGAGAAATAGTGGGCCAGTAAATCAGAATGTCATAATGGGGATTTTAATTTTACCAATATTAACTGGAGCTTGTGGGTTGGTCACTCACATTGGAGAATTGTTTTCTACAGCAATGTGTTTGAGGGGCAACCAAAGGGAGTAATACTCTTGATCTGATTATCAGCAGTGATTATTCATGAATTAAGAATTTGCAGATAAAGGAACTATTAGGGGACAGTGGTACTGATGTGGGATTTACTTAAAGATGTAAGTACCATCAAAGGTATAGGGAAGGGTTTTTGTTTTCGTAAAGGTGACTACAGTAGTCCCAGACAGTTTTTAAATTCTATACATTGGGATCAACTGATTATGTTAAAGCGGCAAATTCTAAATGGGGGAAGCCTTCAAAGAATTAATCATGAAGCTACTGGGCTTTTCATACCAATTAAGAAATACTGTTCAAGATTTAGACCTAAATGGATGTCAGATGAACTAATGAGGCTCGTAGAGAAGAAAAATGTGCGGTATGCATATAAATTATCAGGTGACACAGAAGCCTATGGCAGATATAAGCTAGTCTGAAATCATGCCACAAAGTAGGTTAGGCAAGCGAAGGATGATTACGAGAATTCCCAATGCGAAGAAAAACAGACTTCTTTACTTTGTAAACTCTAGAAGGAAGGGGATGAATCAGATTGGTCCACTTGATGTTGGTGGTTCAACTGTTGATGATCAGATAGCTGACAAACTGAATGATTATTTTTCATTTACATTCACACATGGGGATTTCTGTAAGGAAGGGGAGGACAGATGTTTACTAAACTCTAACAGGGAGCTAAATGATTTTGTAATACTGGAGAGCAAAGTGGAGGAAAAATTATTGAAGTTAAACATTAAAAAGGCACCTGGGGGCAGATGGAATCTATGCAGTTATATTGAAGGAGGCAGCGAGGGAAATTAGCAAACCCTTAGCCATAATTACGAGAGAGCATCCTTAGATTCAGGGGAGGTCCCCATGGATTAGAGATGTGCTAATGTATCCCCAGTTCACAAAGGGGTCTCAAAGGGTGACACAAATAATTATAGACTTGTTAGTTTAACTTCTGGTAATTCCAGTAATACCAGACACAAAATTCTTGGAGTGTATATTTGATAAAAAAAATTGACTTTTCAAGTGCTGGAGAGGTTTGAACATTCTACATACTCTCTCCTCTTATTCTTGCAGTGTGCACCATATTGCACATGTATTCTGCACTTATGTGATGTAAACTGGATTATAGGTCCCAGGTATATGCATCTATCAGAAATTGTGTACTTCAATGGCTGGATTCCACCTACTGTCAGGCTATTTGTATTGCTACTGGAGAATTTCAAATATTTCCTATCCAGAGTTACTATATGGAATCAAATGATCTATCGTTATCTCTTTGATGAGAACAGTTGTTTCTAAACTTTGTTTTCAAAATGAAATCTCTTTTTGAGCCACATTGGGAAAAAATTTTTAACACCCGTAAGACTGCCAACCGCTGCTTTCGTATCTGTGTAGAGGAGCTATTCTGAGGCATCTGTATCACAGTAGACAATGTTGCCCCATCACCAAAGCAGTTTATCTCACCCTAGCATTCTCATGTTCTAGCATATGATTTCTTCCTTAAGATTCAAGTGAGGTATATTCTGGCTTCTGTAGCTCTGTTCAGCACTTGTTGTTGAACACTGAGTTCTTGTCATTTTACACAGATGGCTTGGAATCAGAATTACTCGTTGGATCTGCAGCTACTGCTGTCTTTCTGTACATGGGAAATCTACTCAGATAACATTATATTATCTGAGTAGATTTCCCATGAATGTAGCGACATTGGAATTAGAAGAAGTGATCTGTCTGTTACTACAGACAATTCATATAGTTCCCGTGAATAATTTTAGCTTGTTATTCCCCTATACTGACTCCAGGCAAATAATGTGATAAGATACATTCCCAGGACAATATTCGTGGAATGGAGAGACTACAAATAAATTACATAAAATAATGGGCACAGGAAAAACAAAGAGGAAGTTTAATCTAAAAGATATTTCTTGGCTAAATGCCTAAGAGTATGAAGGGTGTTTGCTTATTCATGTGTAATGCATGTGCACACACACACATACACAATTTCTACTACCAAGGTAATTTGAATTACAACAATGCATTCCAAATTACCTTAGTAGTAGAAATGATGTCTGTGCATTACCCATGCATAAGTAAGCTCCTTCGAAGAGGAAGTTGTTTTAGCTCAACTCTGCATAGATCAGAATCTCCTTATCATTCTTTTCTGTTGAGGGCTGATGACCCTCCTGTATGTGAATAGTGTGACACCACTTTAACCATTACTATTTGACTGACATTTATGCTAGAGCACTTTTAACTGTGTGACTGAGCCTTATATGTCTCAATCAGACAGTTAAAAGCCACTGACAATGTTTCAAAATTTTTTTTATTATTTAAAAACTATAAATACAGTATTGATTATTCTGTGTGATAAATTTCATATAAACACGTGTCTAATTCTCAATGGATACAGCAGTGGTTTTCTACCAGGATGCCACAACATTCCAGGGGTGCCACATAATTTGGGTTTCAGTTACTTAAACTTTTTTTTTTTTAAATTTATATATTTATTTCATTATAAAAAGGTGTACGGTTTTTAATTTTGTGGTGATCTATAATCTGTTTGTTTAGTACCTTTGTATAAAAAAATAAAATTATTATATAATGTAATATAAAAGTTAGGCAAAAGTAATAAAAATAAATAAATATAAATATGAAGCTATCATTAGAGGCAGCAAATGCACATCCTCCACATGAAGCCTAATTATATCTGATAATTAAAATAAATCTGATATTTAAAATAAAAATAAAATAAAATAAAAAACAGCAGTGGTTTTCTACCAGGATGCCACAACATTCCAGGGGTGCCACATAATTTGGGTTTCAGTTACTTAAACTTTTTTTTTTTAAATTTATATATTTATTTCATTATAAAAAGGTGTACGGTATCTTTTTAATTTTGTGGTGATCTGTAATCTGTTTTTTAGTACCTTTGTATAAAAAATAAAATTATTATTTATATATATATATATTATAATATAATGTAAAAGTTAGGCAAAAGTAATAAAAATAAATAAATATAAATATGAAGCTATCATTAGAGGCAGCAAATGCACATCCTCCACATGAAGCCTAATTATATCTGATAATTAAAATAAATCTGATATTTAAAATAAAATAAAAAACATCAGCCAGTAGTACGGCAAAAATGTAGAGTATTTCGCTCTACATTTTTGCCGTACTACTGGCTGATGTTTTTTATTTTATTTTAAATATCAGATTTATTTTAATTATCAGATATATATAATTTGTATTATGAATTGTAATTTTGTTTATAGTTATATTATTGTAATAACTATCATATAACATTTTTTTTAATATTAGATATATCTATATATACGCAGTCGATTCCGGTTATTTGGGACACATCGGGACTAGTGCATTTTGTCCCGATTAAGCGGCTGTCCCAATTATCCAAAGTTTCACGTAAAAAAAAAAGTTAAAAAAAAACAACGAACCCTTGCTTTACAATTAGTTCACTGTACAATCAAATCACGTTACGATGGAGTCACCATAGTAAAGTACCGTTCACTATACAATGTGTAGTAAGCGCCTTTGATTGTGATCACGTTTGTGAATTGAATTTTAATTCTATTAAATAGCGATTCTAATTAGCAAAAATAGGAGGAATATTATCCAGAGGCTAAAAAAGTAAAGAAATATTAAGCACAGATTTACCCTTTATTACCTTACCAATTAAAAAATTAAATGATACGTGATAATCAGCATAATTAATACATACTGTAATATGTATGTACTAATTAGTTGACATTTCTGTTCACCGACATTTGTGGGTGGGGATTAAAATTTAAAACAGAAAAAGATAAGCAATCAATAACAAAGAACATGGTGCACAAAAATTGCAAGTAACACAATACGCGCAAGTCAGAACAGAGTAGCAAGTTACGAAGCTTTAAAAATAGGAATGAAGAGAAGATTCTGAAAATTAATTTTTTTATATGATTGAAGATTCCATGAAAGTGTAAGCACATTTCATCATAATAAGCCACAGAATTCCAGGTGTCGGTGTTATCGCAAATTCAATAAGATCGAGTTTACTAGCCGTTTATGATAGGTTGCATTAACAGAAAAGCCCAGTAAACAGGTGACTGCTAATTGTTTTATGGTTGTGACCTCCAGAAATCTGACCGAACCACGTGGAACGGGCAGAGACAATCGTAGGGTAATTTCGAGTGCTGCTGTTTCCTACCCCAATTAAACGGCATGTTGTCCCAATTAAGCGAAGTAAACCCTGGCTATTTTCTCTGTTCTATTTTGGGTTCTGTTTTTTAAGATTTGTCCCAAACAAACAGCTGCCCTGATTAACCGGTGGCCCAAATAACCGGAATCCACTGTGTGTGTGTGAAGAGAGAGAGAATCAGATCTAACAGGCAGAAAATTGAATAGGAGTGGCACAAAATAAAATAAATTACGTAAGGGTGCCATTATTTAAAAAAGGTCAAAAACCACTGGGATACGGAGATACTGCTGTTTGAAACTGGCATGCACAGCTCCCTGAATCAGATGTTACCAAGAAGCAGTTATAACCTGCCACTGTTTGGTATTAGAAGTGTTGTTGGAAATGCTTCACACATGCTGAATATGCCGATATGGTGTTTGTCTATGTTTTTTGTGGTGGAAGTGCTACTGCTGCTTGTAGAGAATACCATAGATGGTTTCCTAACTGCAGAATACCAGATTTAAGAGCATTCCATAGCCGAGTGGTCAGAAGCGGGAGTGCAGTAGCACACGCTCTTTGAACAGACCGGTGTTCAAGCCCCTGACTGCTAAATATGGTGATCTGCCAACCTGCACTGGACCAGCGTGGCAGATTATGGTCCATTTCCCTCAGCATGAATTGTTGAGGAGGCTTCCTTCCTGAAGTGGGTTGATAATGGCTGCAGTTTACCTTTTTTTAACTAGTGTTTACACCAAACTGTGTGAGACTGGTACAATCCCAGCATTCATATTTCTTCTAAACATGCAAATGAACAAATTATGGATGAAACAGAACACATTCTTCAGTCAGTAGAATGTAGTACTACTGCTAGCATATGAAGAGAATTTCTGCGCATGTCAGCATTCCACAGACAAGAGTATGCCACACATTACGGCTTGTATCCATTTCACATACAACGGTTGCAACACCTTCAACCAAGTGTTGAAGGTGTGACGACACCTAGCGATTGGAATTTTGTCGATGGGTAAATGCTAATCGTTGATTAATTCCATTAATACTGTTCAGCAATGAAGGTACTGTCACCTTGGTGGTATCAACAACACCTATAACTCTCATAGATGGTCAGACGAAAATCCACATGCCACTGTAGAAACAAATTTTCAACATTGCTTCTCTGTAAACGTGTCATGTGGTATCATCGACAATCAGGTGATTGGGCCTGTTGTGTTACAAAATCGTCTTACAGGGTTCATTTACCTAGAATTTCTGCAAAACAAACTTCCACTTCGAGGATGTTCCCTTGGCTACAAGGATTGGTATGTACTTTCAGCATGACGGAACTCCTGTACATTACACCCATCATTATACTCAATATCTAAATGAAACTTTCCCAGAGCGATGGATCGGCCGCGGTGGTCCCGTTCATTGGCCACCAAGGTCTTCAGACCTCACTTCGTTAGATTTTTGTTTATGGAGATGGATGAAAAGTGGCGTATACAAAGAAAAGATGAATACAAGAGATAAGTTGCTTTCTTGCATTTTGAATACTGCTGCCCTGGTATGCCAAGACAACCTCAGAAGAACAACACTTCATATTACCACAAGAGTTGCAAAATGCATTGAGGTTGGAGGTGGGATTTTTGAATATTTATTGTGAACTGTAAAAAATTTGTCAATTATTTGTGTTTTGTATCATTCAAAAAGTCAATAAATGCAAACAATGTCATTTTTCGTTCTTTAATACCTCTCATAATGGCTTTGTACACTCCAGTCTCAAACAGCTGTATCTCTGTATTCATTGAGAATTGGACACATGTATATAAGAACTTTTTTACTCAGAATAATCGATACTATGACCTTCTCACACACCTATTATTTACTATTCTTCCTGAATCACACTGTATATTCCAACATATATTATTTTAATATCCCTTTTTTCGATTTATAACTAAATTTAACCACCCATTTCTGATGATGGCTATCTCATCTTTTTTTTTTATTTTATTTGTGTAACCATTTTGTATTAATCATTTTACTTTACAGTTCCCTAACCCTAATTGGCTTTGCACTTCAGCCTATAATTCTCTTAATTCATCATAACATATAGGATATTCACATTCTTTCTTTTTACAAATCTACAATACTACTTATTCCTGCTATCCTCTCCCTTCTAATTTTTGGCACCTTGTGTATTTTTCATTACCATCTGTTCATTAAATCAAAATTTAGCAGACTTATAAAATCCTGCATATATATATTTGTTAATGTAAGTTTTTCGATTTTTTTCATTTTAATTTCTGGAGAGTATCATACGGAAGTGTTCTACGTACTATATTGAGGTATATTATTATTATACCGAGGTATAAGGTATATTGTGCGCCTCCGTAGCCAGGTGGGAAGGAGCAGCAGCAGTGCGTAGCACATGCTTTTTGATTAGACCGGGGTTCGAGCCCGTCACCACCAAATATGGAGGATGCGGAAAGGTCAGGGAATGACCACCGCATATTCCCGGAGCAATATGGCCTTAGTTGCTAATGCTCCTAAAAACCAAATAACAAACAAACATAAGGTATATTATTATATCTTATACCTCTTATTATTTTACAAATATTGATATCAACGTAGAACGTATTGAGCATTACAGCTATGGTTCATACTATCTAATACATACACACACACACACACATACATATATATATGTGTGTGTGTGTGTGTGTTGACTTTTCTAAGTGTAGGTTGTTTCCTTAAGCAGTCCATGTCTGGCTATATAGCTAATGGGAGATGAAATTAGGAAAGTACTTAGGATAGCAATAGACACTCCTGCCCTCGTATTGCACTAATAGCTCAAAGTGTTGAAGAATTTTAGGGCGAAGGACAGTGAATAGAATATGATTGTAGAAAATACAGTTGGTGCTCAGGAAATCCGTGGGTGCAAGTTTTAGAAAATAAAGTTGGTGCTCAGGAAATCTGGGGATGCAAGTTTTCTACAATCATATTCTATTCACTGTCCTTCGCCCTGAAATTCTTCAACACTTTGAGCTATTAGTGCAATACGAGGGCAAGAGTGTTCCATTGCTATCCTAAGTACTTTCCTACCTTCACCTCCCATTAGCTATATAGCCAGACATGGACTGCTTAAGGAAACAACAACCTACACTTAGAAAAGTCAGTACAAAAATATTTATTTACTAGCTCTATCTTTGCAGCCTGCACAAGATAGGCAAGTATTTTCGTACAGTTACAATTAGAATTAATATAAAATAATAGCTAATAAACCACTTGAATATATATATAAAAATGCTTAGGTATGCTGCCCAAATTTTCCAACTGCTAATTGTTGCTAGCACCCATTCACACGGTTCACCATGCATGACCACCATACCAGCCTCATTCTTTATTAATTTTTGTACTAACATTTTTTGACTGAAGAAAGGCAACCTATGCCTGAAAGCTATTGACGTATGTTTATTTTAACTGTATTTTATATCTTCAATTTTAATAAACAGTTCTAAGTTTTAAAAAGTGTAAAAATGGCTGAACAATGTGTAAGAACTTTGAAAAAATGTAGAAGAAATGCTAATGAAACATTAGAGGAGAAATCTAATAGACTAAGAGACCAAAACGAGACTGTACGACTACGAAGATGGACAGAAAACATTGAAGAAAGAGAGGCAAGATTGGAAATTTGAAGATGGGCAAAACATCTTAGGACTAATCAAATAGAAGTACCGGATGCGAATAATCAATAAGCTGTAATTAATGTGGAAGAGCATGACATAGGAAATATTTGTTACAACTGTGAGTATTACAATGCATGATATTGGGGACATGAGTTAAACACATCGAATAAATACACTAAATGGTCTCATGATGGAAAGGTTTCACTTGACCCATTGTCTGAGACACCAGCTCAATTACCAGAGCTGCTTACAGGGGAGACATGTGAAGCAAATAACTACAGAGAACATATAGGAGAGTACAACACAGCAATGGCGTTCACATCAATGGGTGCAGAGATAAATCACTGCCTGGAAATGGTCCATACTATTTTAGAATACATGGCCAGATTTACCGTTTGGTCTCACCGCTGTATCCAAATGATGCAATTAAGCCAATATACAGACAACTTTATATTTTCTATTCTGCTGAAGCAAGAATTGGATGAGATGCTGCGACAAGTTAACCCATTTGCTGAGTCATTTAAACAAATGCATCAAATAAGGCCAATCCAAATAAATGTGCGCATGGCATTTATAGAAGACCTGGACTTAGATAAGAGATGAATTAATGCACCTACATCCAAAATGGAGGTTGCTGCAATATTTGTTGGAGAAGAGAGGGAACCACCTGCAAATAGAGACATATGCATATATTCCACAGGTGACTGCTGTAGAATTATATCACCACTAAACAAAAATGGTGGAGACTGAAGAATCTAGATTAAACTATTTATGCCATAATCAGAAAGATGGCATTTGTTTTATATACACACACATGCACACACATTCTTACTTAGTCATATTTTATGTGTTTACTGCTTTTATTTATATATATATATATATATATATATATATTTTTTTTTTTATGTGGTGGCTTATTTTTATGTCACCGATGACTTTTTATTTTCTTAATCTTGGATTTGGTGCAGTGTGGCATACGTTTCCAATGTGCTATAAAACATCAAATCATTGCCATCATGATCATCTGGATAAAGAGGTAGTCTAGTGGGAGGAGACAGAGACTGGTTATCAGTGGACACAGATTCTCTTAGACTTAATATCTAAGTTTACAGATGATACAAAAGTTGGTTGGGTGGTTAAAGACAGTAATCAAGCTATGCTACAACAGTAAGATCTAGAAAAATTAGGCATTATGTGCTTGAGAAATGGCAATTAAAGTTTAATATTGATAAATGCAAAGTATTGCTTATGGGCAGCAGTAATCCTAGAATCACATACATACTGTACTAGAATAATATATCACTTGCTACTACTGGTATGAAAGAAAGGTTATGTATGCTACTAGTTAAGAAATGGATGATATTAATAACCATGGATGTATGTATGTATGTAAGAGAGATGGGGGGGGGGTACGTCAACACAACTGAAATTGAAAAAACTGAATGGTATTATCAAAAATTGCATTGTCTCAGAAATGTTGGTGCTAGGGATACTTAAGATATGTTTTTCATAAAGGGAGTACATTGCACAAAATGGTTGAGATACACTTATATAATGCATTTTTGATTTTTGTAAGAAGTGCATAGATTTAATAGCTTCAACACAATTGTTATTCCTATTGCATATCTGACAAGAGCTGTGATGTGAACACAGGTACTTTTTTATGTAAAACATGCCACTATTAGTAGTGTAAACTGATGTAAGGAAAGTAAGCTGTTAGACCAAAGGAAATAAAAAAAAATATAAAAAAAACTACTGCTTAATCTCTATACCCCTTTAACAATTTATTTGAACTACCTACTTCCACAACACCAAATAAAAGTTTGTTCCAAAAATCAACTCACTGGCTGAAACCGAATTTTCACATCTCTCCTGCAATAACCCTTTTTCAATTTAAATTTGTCTCATTATGAATAAAGAATAAAGAAGCCATCGGCATTTAGTTTGCTCAATCCAAATAAAGCCTTGAATCAATGTTGCCAAAAAAGAAGAAAAAAATAAACACATAGTTTTGGAAAAATCCCCAAAAAATCAATGGTTCCATATGAATCTTCATAGCATTATTTATTACTAAATTAAAGATATGTATATGCTGTACAGAACACATGAAATAC
The DNA here is from genome assembly GCF_048544385.1 of Mastigoproctus giganteus. Taxonomy (NCBI): domain Eukaryota; kingdom Metazoa; phylum Arthropoda; class Arachnida; order Uropygi; family Thelyphonidae; genus Mastigoproctus; species Mastigoproctus giganteus. The sequence continues at coordinate 134,109,828 of NC_143578.1, read as the reverse complement.
TAATAATTTTATTTTTTGGAAAGCATTATTTTTTTGCGCCTTCGTGTGCGAGGCTTTACCATACCCATGTGTGTAAATTAATATTCATAATAAAATTTATTGTGAATGTAAACTTGTTAGAAAATTCAAAATCAGAAATATTCAGGAAAGTAAATACTTATGTTTGGCTTAAATATCGGCTATAGCAATATTATCACTAAACAAGTCTCATGATGATAGAAAGGTGGGCATAGTGGTTATTGGTAGAAATTTTCAGCATTCCTGATAATGCATTTGTTTTTCCAACCTGCTTGCAAGTTCTCTCCTTTCACCAATTTGGAGACATTCAGGAATAATGTGCAATAGGATCACCCAAAATAGTGAAGAGACAATTAGGAGACTTATTGATAGAAACCACAGAACTTGGACTATTATTAAGACTCTCCTCCTTAACATGTTCAATGCTGCTTATATTTGTGAGGGTCCTTTATTTGTGCCTTGGATAGATCCTTTCTTTTCTAGGAAAAACAGATAACAAAGATTCTGGATTCCTGTTTTTCCTAGAAAAGAAAGGACTAAATATGACTTTTACAAGCAAGCAACTAATGAAAAAACAGATAGAATCAGCTTCTACTAAAACTGAGTAATGCAGCATGTCATTCAATGGAACTGCAGAGGTTTATGTAGCAATTCTGATGTGATATCTATGACCTCATTTCCCAATATGATCCCATAACTATTTTCTTGCAAGAGACAAATTTAACTGCACACTTCCAAAAGTTACATAATAAACCAAAAAAAGCAGAAGCAAGAACAATTAACATTGAAAAAGATGACAAGCTGGCACCAACACATATCATTTTGATATTCAGTACTTTAAATATGCCATTCTCAAGCAAAGCTAGATATTACACTACTGTGTTTGTCCATACATCCCAAATCCCATAAGATATTACAAATGCCAAAAATTTGGCCATTCACTGCCCAAACAATTTGTAGAGGTGATACTACATGTATTAATGCAGTATCAGTTAATTCTAAATCATGCAAATTATGGACAGTTGGGAAAAATACAAAATTGAGAATAAGGTATTGTCCCAAGAGGCCAAAAAGCAAGTTAAGTTAACTATGCCAAAATGTACATGCGCCTACACTGCCCAAAATTACCAGGCTGTGGTAATACAAACAGATGTGTCAGACACAACAGTTACAGAATGGGCCAAATCAGTGTTCTTAAACAAATAGTCATCCAAGTCATATCTGATAGATAAAGCAAACAATACTTCAATCACAGTTCCTTCAGAAATCACCTTAGTTCATAAAGCAAACAAAAAACCACACAACTTGGAGACCATTGAAGTGAAACAACATCTAAGTAGTATGGATATGGACAACAATGCCAGTAAAGATAAAATAATGCTTTATCTGCATGCCAAAGAAGATATTTCCACTGAATGTGCTATTTACCTTAATAGAAATACAACAGATAGCAAAGATTCTGGACTCCTGTTTTTTCCTAGAAAAGAAAGGACTAAATATGAAATTCACAAACAAGCAACTGATAAAAAACAGGCAGAACCATCTTATTCTACCAAAACTGAGTAATCCAGCATGTCATTCAATCTGACTGATTTCCCAGTATTATCCCGTAGCTATTTTCATGCAAGAGACAAACTTAATTGCTCAAGTTACTCCCAAGATCAAAAATTACACAATATACTGAACAATACAGAAATTCAGTTTTCTCCACACACAGAAAGGTGGCACTCCTGGTACATGCAAGAATCCAATCAAAACATTTCAGTACAAACATCTCTATAAATTACCCCCAGGGGGTCACATCTGGTGAGTATGGGCTTGGCACACCCAGGGTCCTGAGCTGGATATCATCGTTCTTCTCTTGATGATTCCAAATCTACTTCTGACTCTCTCTCTCTCTCACAGGGTAACTCGGAAATTCTTTTTTTGGCTGGTGCAGCATAAGCCTCAGGCTTCCTTGCACTATGTGGCTAGTAATAATAATAATTGGTTGCTGCCCGTGTTGCCCTTTGAATTACTCTAACTACTGTATTGATATATCTCTCACTGAATCATGTCTGTAGCACTTAAGAACTTATAGCACAAATACCAGTTCCTTTCTATTTTTTAGGTGACTTTAATGTACTCCATTCGTTATGGGGATTTCCCCATATGAATAACCGAGGGAAGATCATTGAATTGTTTCTAGATCAACACGCCTTGAACTTATTGAATGCAGAATCAATTATTCATATATATTTTCAAACAGGACCTTGCATAGCTGTTCACCTATCTGTATGTTCTCAGGTTTTGTCTCCATGCATAATGGGAGAGGTCTAAATGACCTGCTCAGCGGCATTCATTTTTCAGTCATTTGTAAATTGCAAATGACAGTATCAACACATACAGAACAAAGAAAAAGATGGAAATTCTCCAAAGCACAAGGCTTAAGCCTAAGGCAAGACAAATAAGATGAACCATATATGACTCCACCTTTTCAATTTCTGCTCCTTCAATGATTATATTCCTTCCTGTAATATAATTATTCATCATTACTTTTGTTTTAACCATATTCATCTTTAGTCCAAAATCCTTACTAACTCTGCATAAGTGATTAAGATTTTCGTCTAATTCTTCAGGGTTATGGCTTATGACCACAGGTGTCATCTGCAAATCATAAATAGTTTAGGTACTCTTCATTCACAATGATTCCTTTCTGCGACCAGTCCAATCTTCTGAAAGCTTCAAGGGCAACAGTAAGCAACTTCGGAGATATTATGTCTCTTTGTCGACTTCCTTTCTCACTTTTAAATTTGCTACTGTCTTTGCCTAGTGTAATGAAGGAGGTAGCATTTTCATATATTTTCTTCAAAATCATAATGTATGAGATGTCTTTGCCTTGTCTTTCCAGTGCCCAAAACATTGCCTTATGTCTTATGGAGTCAAATGCCTTTTCATAATCCACTGATTCCAGGCATAATGGCATAGGTACATCAATCCCACCGATGAGCCAAAACATTATGACCAGTGAGTCATTATGCAAATCGAAGCAACTGCAGGTAAACTATGGCACGTGCGCTGGTCGGGGGCACAGTATAAAAAACCTGATACTGAGCTCCTTTAACTCTTGTTACTCTTGTTCTTCAGATGGGAAAGGCAGACTTAAGCGAGTTTGACAAAAAGGTCAAATTGTAATGGCCAGATGACTGGGTCAGAGCCCATTTGAAATGGCACGGCTGGTGGGGTGCTCACGGTCAGCTGTGGTTGGTACCTACTGAAAGTAGTCAGAGGAGAGAAAACTCACGAACCACTGGCAAGGTGCGATACGACCACGGCTCATCGATGCTCGAGGTGGGCAGAGGCTTTCCTGGATGGTACAATGCAGCAGAATTGCAACTGTGACGCAACTTGCCGGTAACTGGAATGCTGGTGATGGGAGTAATGTGTCACAACACACAGTACATTGAATCCTGCTGAAAATGGGGCTGCGTTGCCGCAGGCCACTCAAAGTGCCCATGCTAACAACAGTTTACCAGCGACAGCGCCTACAGTGGGCACATGAGCATCGAAACTGGACCTATAGTGATTGGAAGAAGGTTGTCTGGTCCGATGAATCGCATTTCCTGTTGCACCATGTGGATGGCCGTGTACGCGTGCATTGTTTACCTTGGGAAGTGATAGCACCTGGATGCACTGTGGGACGAAAACAAACTGATGGCGGCGATGTTCTGCTGGGATAACCTGAGTCCAGTCATCCATGTGCTGGGTACTCTGACATCTACCACCTATCTAAACATCATTTCTGACCAGGTACACCCTTTCATGGCAACTGTCTTCCCCTCTGGCGGTGCCGTATTTTAAGCAGGATAATGTGCCATGCCACACAGCATGGATTGTTCGAGACTGGTTCACAGAATGTGAGGAAGACGTCCGGGTATTTTTTTTTTTTTTTTGGTAGTTGTTGGCGCATCGGCTTCTGTGGCCATAGTGCACCTCCCAAGGTTTTTGCAGTACTTTGATCCAAGCCTGAGGTGGGATTCAAACCCACGACCTTTGGGTTGCCAGGCAGGCACTTTACCCACCTGGCTAGCCCAGTCGGCACATCCAGGTATTGCCCTGGCCTCCAAATTCCCCAGACATCAATCCCATCAAGCATCTGTGGTTTGTGTTGGAACAGCAACTCCTATCTGCAGTGGCTCAACTACGGACCTTACAGGAGTTAACGGATCTGCTAGTTACGTTTGGTACAAGATACCACAAGACACATTTAGAAATCTAGTAGTGTCCATACTGCGCTGGGTACAAGCTGTTTTGGCTGCATGTGGAGGACCAACATCATATTAGGTATGTGGGTCATAATGTTTTGGCTCATCGGTGTATTCATATTCTTTCTCCATTAGCTATGATATTACTTGAAGGCGATTCATAGTTGAGAATCCTGTCCTAAAGCGAGCTTGCTCTTTCGGTTGATTCTCATCAAGTATTCTTTCTAATTTGTTAGTGATGACCCTTGTGAACAACTTGTAGATGTGCGACAAAAATTATAATAGATCAATTAGCAATTGGTCTATAATTTCCAATTTCTGATTTATCTTCTTTCTTATGCAGAAAAATTACGATTGCATTATTCCGCTCCTTAGTGCCTTTCCTAATGTATTTTGTGAAGAGTCTTGCCAGTTTTTGCATCATGTCTCTTCCTCCTAATTTTAACAATACTACAGTAACTTTATCTTCACCTGGAACTTTTTGATTCTTCATTTTCTTCAATGCATGTTCTACCTCATCAGTAAGGATATCAGCTATGTTGTATGTGTTGCTAATTTGTGATCTGTCTTCCCCACTGCTTGCATCATTCCCTTGCTCCTTATATAATACAGGTTGAGTATCCGAAATTCCAAAAACAGAAACTTTTTAAAAAATACTCGAAAGTCCTGGAAACTGGGAACCCTGGCGGGAAAGCGGTGTGCTGACGTCAGTAAAGCACCAGTTATCATTACACAAGGTGTCTATGTCCATTACTCACCATTCGTTTAGTTTATTCTCTGCTCTGTGGTGCAAAGATATTGTTGAAAATGTCAAAAAAACCTGATACCCTAGGTAACAGTGATAAGAAGAAGAGGAAACATTTAAGTTTATCTATAGAACAGAAAGTGAATTTGTTGAAGAAACTGGGCAGTAGTTTAAGTGTGAGGCATGGTACAGAAGAGTTTTGTGTTGGAAAGACTACCATTTATGACTTGAAGAAAGAGAAAGATAAACTGTTCAAGTTCTATACTGAAAGTGATGAACAATAGTTAATGAAAAATAGAAAAACACTGCATAAAGCTAAATATGAAGATCTGGATTATGTTTTGAAAGAGTGGATCCGTCATTGTCGCAGTGAACGCATGCTGCTTACTGGTCAGCTGATCATGGAACAAGCAAAGATCTATCATAAAGAACTGAAAATTGGAGTGAACTGTGAATATTCAACAGAAATTCATGAAAAGACAATATATTAAATTTTTAAAAATTTGTGGTGATGAAACATCTGCTGATCATGAGGCAGGTGAGAAATTCATTGACGAGTTTGCTAATGAAAATCTGACTGCAGAACAAGTCTATAATGCTGATGAAACATCATTGTTTTGGTGTTATTTCCCTAGAAAGACACTAACTACAATTGATGAGACAGCCCCAACAGGAATTAAGGATGCCAAGGACAGATTTACTGTGCAGGCACGCATAAGTGTAAACTTGCTGTGATAGGTCAAAGCTTGCATCCTCGCTGTTTTAAAGGAGTGACTTTTTTACCAGTCCATTATGATGCTAACAAAAAGGCATGAATCACCAGGAACATCTGCTCTGATTGGTTTTACAAACATTTTGTACCAGCAGTTCGTGCTCACTGCATGGAAGCTGGACTAGATGATGGCTGCAAGGTTTTGTTATTTCTTGACAACTGTTCTGCTCATCAAAGATAATGTTTATGCCATGTACTTTCCCCCAAACGTGACTTGAATAATTCAGCCATGTGACCTGGTATCCTTAGATCAATGAAGCGTAAATATAAAAACACTTTGCCGCCTCCGTAGCCAGGTGGGGCAGGAGCAACAGTGCTTAGCACACACTGCTTGATTAGACTAGGATTCGAGCCCGTGACCATCAAATACGGAGGATGCGGAAAGGTCAGGGAATGACCACCACATATCCCCGGAGCAATATGGCCTTAGTTGCTAATGTTCCTAAAAACCAAATAAACAAACAACAACAAACAATAAAAACACTTTCTTGAACAGCATGCTGACAGCATTGAACAGAGGCGTGGGTGTGGAAGGTTTCTAAAAGGAGTTTAACCTGAAAGATGCCATATATGTTGTTGCAAATGCTTGGCACACCATCTGGCCTGCAACTATTGCTCAGTGGTGATGATGATGAAGAAGCTAAAGATTTTGAGAAAAAGATGATGTCTGAGATCCTTACATATGCAAAAACAGTGCCTTCGGAGTCTGTCAGTAAGCTGGAAAAAGTGGATATCGAAGAAGTCTTTAACATTGATAATGAGGCTCCAGTTATTCATTCAAAGACTGATGGTGAAATAGTTTTGAATCAAGACGATCAGGGTAAAAGTGACGATGAAGATGACATTGTTAGCACTGCAGTAAAAATACCTGTAGACGACATAATGAAAAAGTGTGATGAACTCATTTAAGGACAGATATCGAAGAAGTCTTTAACATTGATAATGAGGCTCCAGTTATTCATTCAAAGACTGATGGTGAAATAGCAGAAATAATTTTGAATCAAGACGATCAGGGTAAAGGTGACGATGAAGATGACATTGTTAGCACTGCAGTAAAAATGCCTGTAGACGACATAATGAAAAAGTGTGATGAACTCATTTAAGGACTAGAGCAGTGTGCTTTTATAACAGAACAAGAAATAATATCAGTTTATAAAATAAAAAGGAGACTTCTATAACAAAAACCTTTGTTAATTAGGCAAATTACTCTGGAAGAAACATTTAAAAAGGCCATTCAGCACAATGTTTCCTCATCCCTGAAGGACCCGGTTCCTGGTCCTTCAACCACTTATGATGTTCCTTGTCAAGGTGGTAAATAAAAAGGAACTTTTTTCGCATATGAATTTTGAATTAGTTGTTCGAATAATATTTTTTGTTTGTTGCATTTATATTCTTTTGGAAGTAGTGGCCATTGTTTTTTTGGTAAATAAAATTAAATTTGTTGCACGAAATTTAAATTTTATTTCCACCTTACTTCAACTCCACCATGCCATGTATTCCAAAATCCAAAACATTTCCAGCCATAAGCATTTCGGATTAGGGATACTCAACCTGTACTTTATAGTAGTCTTCTGCTAAAATAAGTGTACACTATCACTATTCTTCAGATTCAGTATCATTTTTCTTTCTGTATTACTGCTCCTGACTGATGATTTAAGTCCTTTGTTTTCCCTTAATGCTTGTTCTACTTTCCTTGCGTTAAATCTTCTTATGTCCTCTCTGAGTCTCTTTGTAATGGCTTTGCATAACTTGGTATACTCAACACACTTGCTGGAGTTTATCTTGCTCATCATTTCTTGTCTTCAGTTCATCATGTCACATGCGACGAGAGTAGCCTCCTGTGGGCAAAGTTTTTACGGCTCCCACTAATAGAGAAGTTTTTCTTAAATTTTTGCTGTTTTATTGACTTAAATTGGCATATTAATTTATTTTCTTGAAGTAGCTTTATATTCCTAATTACAATACTTAGTTTAATTTGAACAAAGATAGAGATTTTGTAGGTATCCAATCCATGTGTTAGACAAGTTTATGGGCTAAGTTTTTAATTATATTTAGCCGTTTTATTGACTTAATTGTAATATTAAATTATTTTCTATAAGTAGCTTATATACCTAGTCAAGCCCCTTGGTTTATTTTGAATTTAGATAGTACAATTTTGAAAGTTAAGTAATACTTAGTGTCCATAGATTTGCCATTCATAATTTGCTGCCATTGTTATACAATACAACGTATATCCCAAATTAGATAGCGTATGGTTTCATGTAAAACTAGATAGCGAAACACGTAGCACTGTATTAGAAATCTGTTAGCTTAGTATAGTGTAGTATTATAAATTAATCAGTGAAATTTATTAATCTTATTAAACTTCATTATCAATTAAATTGTACTTTTTTTAACTAAATATATATGACTTAGATTTTACAAACATAACATTATTAATTAATACATATAACTTTTTTAACTAAATATATATGACTTAGATACGGAAATCATATAATGTAACTCGGAGATTTACATTATATGATTACTCAATACTGAAATATATATATATATATATATATAGTGTTATAACTGTATTGGGATATAAGTTTAGGGTTATAATTTTGTACTGAAATTGAATCGAAATCATGACTCAAACCAGAGCAGCAAAGCAAAGGGCTCAAGCTAATGGGAGTGCTGTGGCTCAGGGGAGAACTGAGGGGGGGGGGGCAGTTGTCCTCTGAATCACAGCCTTTTGAAATGTACTGCTTGTTTCATGTTTGTGAAGCAATCAGGTATGGGACATGATATTGCCAATGGGAATGTCTTTGTGTGCAGAAATCAGGTGCCAACTCAGTGTTGTTATGAGCCTATATGAGAGCTTGAAGGACGGTGGATGCCTCGAAGGATTTAAATTGAGGGGCCCATTAAGTTCTCAGTTGCCACATCAATGCCAGAGCTTGCAACTGAACATCACACAACACAGCGGCAACCCCCAAAGCAGAATGTGCTGGTCCCATGCGAACTAGTAGTTGTCAGTGACTCTATTGTGAGGGAAATGGGGAACATTATGCATGAACAGCTAGTCATGATGAGTCTTGGTGTGGAAAAAGCTTTTGACACCATGTGGAGATTTGACATTCTTTAAGACCTTCATACTATTATTGGACTCTGCAGAAAATTACCTTTTCTTATACAAAGTTTTTTTTATTTTACAGGACCATTCAGATACACTAATCAGAATGCTTTATCTCGATTGTTCAAACAAGAAGAAGATGTTCTGCAAAGTTCAGTACTTGGCAAGACTGTTTTCACTCCAAAGAAATAATATATGATACAAGATATACCACATACCATTGGGATATATCTGTATGCAGATGTTCTGGCTATCTCATGCAATTTGCAAAACATGGCAATCATTGAGAGACAGCTTCAGATTGCAAGAAAAGACTGGATGAAATGTAACAGTTATTGCATATCAGAATGGAAATCAACAGTAATTCACTTTTGGAAAAAAAAAATGCAGCATACATCCTGAACAAGTAATTTCAGTCACTAGTATTATCTGCTTCTTAGGATTAATCCTAGACAACAAACTTTTTTTTTTTTTTTTGTACTTATTACATATTTACAAACCATTTCTATTAAAAAATTATAAAATCTTAGAAATCTGTCTGCAACGTTGTGGAGTGTGGATTGGTATGCCCTATTACATTAATATCATGCCTTAATCAGATCCCACATAGATCTTCATTCCCCAGTTTGACTCTGCCAAAAAAAGCATTCTTATAAAGCTGAATACCATACAAATACAGTAATTCGCTTTTGTATTTGTATGGTATTCAGCTCCACAAAGTATTTACTCCACAAATTGTCTTGAGAGCCTTCAATACTTCACAAGTTCAAAACCTATACATAGAAGCTGATGAACCCCCATCTTAGGAGGACAAAAGCTACTACTAAACTGTGCGGCAGAAATCCACACTCTCTCTCTCTCTCTTCCAATCCAGTTCAAGAATATCTTTTCAAACAGTAGCACACTGACAGTAATGGCAGTGTGCTACTGCAAAAGGATCTAGAAAAGATGGGCTGAGAAGTGGCAACTGAAGTTTAACATTGACAAATGCAAAGTACTGCATATGGGTTGAAGTAACCCCAGAGTAATGTATCAACTGGGTGGTACTACACTTAGGGTGGTAAAAAATGAAAAAGTGGGAGTAATTGCAGTCAGATATGAAGTTTTCTGAGTAGTGCAGACAGGCTGCCAGATCAGGTCATGGGGTATTGTCAGTGATATACATAAATTTTGCTAGTAGGCAAAAGGAGGTGATTATCCATTTGTATAAGGCAGTGGTCAGGTAGAGTTGCTTGAGCGAGTACAGAGAAGGGCAACAAGATTGGTGAGGGGGAATGAAGGGGTGGTCTTACCAAGAAACGTTCTTGCAAATTGCAGCATCTGGAGACTGGACACCTGCGAGGTGATCTGTTTGAGGTGTATAAGGCCTTGAATGGGTTGAGCAGGCTCATTTCTGATGGGATTCTTCCTCTTCCTCAGAATACGAACCTGAGGGGGCATAAATTCAAATTGAGGAAAAACAGTTATACAATAGATGTGCAGAAATTTGCCTTTAGCCAGTGGGTTGTTGATTGCTGGAACAAACTTCCATCTGTCATTGTGGAAGTTGATAGCTTAAATAAATTCAAGGAGGAACTGGACAAATGTTTAGAGGGAATGGATGTGTGAAATGTTTTTTTTTTTTTTTGGTTTGGCTGATGCTACATAAGCTTGCTTTCTTGCATCATATGCCTCTACTAATGCTAAACCACAGTTTGTACATTACTACAACAGTAGACCCAATGAAAACAAGCTAGCTGGAATCTGACTACAAGGAATAATGGGAATCTGGGACACATGCTTTCACAATATATACCAAGAAACAGATGAGCTAGAATCACCTGAAACACAAACACCCACATGTGATGACTACTTTTGATAATAGGACCAAAACTTGATTGACACTTTCAGCATGCAGTCCATTCTGTAGGCAACTCTCAGAAAGTACAGATATACAGTAATGGATTGAAAATGCTGACTGTCATGAGAGCAACAGCAATATCTCATTCATCATATGTTGCTGCTTGCAGTGCAGAATTATGAAATTCAGCTAGCATTGGAACGTCTTAACAACTGATCCATTCTGCTGACCTTAATATATATCATTTCTTTAAGTGTGGTATCTAACCTGCAAAATTATATGTTGTATTCACATTACATTGTGAATCAAATACAATCCCAGCTGAGGAAATTAAGTACAGCAAACTAGTCTGTCACTTTTTGCCAGATCCCAGGACCTGCTGACTTTCCAGGGAATGAGCTAACAGATGAAGCTGCAAAAAAAACCAAAGAATTTGACTGCAGCAAGTTTCTTGTACTGCATACAAACTATAAATTGATAATAGAAAGAACTTGAGGGGAAAATGGGTTCAGATCTGCAAACTAATAATGCTATTCCAGATAAAATAGAGACCACAACTTTGGCTCTCCAGCTTCAGACAAAATTAAATGTAGAAGTAGTTTTACACATATTAGAAATTAGAACACATGTTGGACAACAGTTGTTTGGCCCACCTGTTTCTATTAAAAGGTGATAATCCATCCCACTGTCAGTATTGTTGTAGGCAACTTACGGTACGACACATTCTTGTTGACTAGTTACTTTAACAGCATCCAAAGGGCAGCTTACAACAGTCACTGACACTAATGCACATAATAGATAACAATGCAATCTAGATGAATTTTTCAGATATCTAAAACAAATCCAATTATGTAATCAACTTTAATGTAAGATAACTATGAATGTAAGCAGCCCTGTTTCATGGGTAAATTTTGGATTGGCACATCATGACCTTAAAGTCCTTGTGCCAGAACACCCTCACTTTAACCTAACAACCAACCAACCCTTATCAGCAGTGTCCTATGCACTGTGGCACTGACTCATGCCTCAATCATCTCACTTAGGTCCTGGGTATGTGCCACAACAAATTTTACCATTATTGGGACACCACAATTCTTTGTGCTCCCTGGTTTATGCCAGCTTAGGAGTTTTCCAGGTTGTTTTGTGACTATTTTGGCATCAATCTGTTTCCATTTGCAGATCCTATCACCATTTGTTGAACTAGTGATCATCATTGCTGTTGAAAAGTCATGTTGCCACTCTTTATCATTCCACACTGGAAGTTTTTAATTCTGTCAGTCTCATCATCTTGTGTTTACAATCGTACTGTTGTCCTGAAAGACTTACATGCATATTTATAGTTATTATTATTATTATTAGCCGTATGGTGCAAGGAAGCTTATGCTGCACCAGCAAAAAAAAAAAAAAAAAAAAAAATTCTCCGAGTTACTCTGAGAGAGAGAGAGAGAGGAATCACCAAGAAAGAGAAGAATGATGATATCCAGCTGAGGACCCTGGGTGTGTCAAGCCCATACTCACCAGATGTGAGTTGTCTGACATCTGGTGCTTGGGGAGGATATGACCAACTGTCGAAAGAGGGTTGTCCATTTATGATAGGCTAATGTGTGTATGTGTTTGTATATATATAAATAGAATTATATCTACTATATTTACTTAAATATCAGCTATAAAGTCAATACTAAATTAATAAATAGACAAAATATATGTACTACGACAATAAAAATATTTTACTGATGATATCATTTTGAAAGCATATTTTATTTATAAGTTCAGATATGTGATACAATAGATATGGCTTATTGTTACTTTCACATATTGCGTGTGCACTGTTTGCTAATAGGTCAATTTTTATCATCTATCATGTGTAGCCATATAATGAACTGACTATTGACAATAAATGTTAATACATCAGTTTTGTTTTCAATGTCTGGGGTGACCATCCATGAAGAAGTATATCACTCCTTGTTGATACATGCTATTTAATTGACATCAGCAGCATGCACCAGCTCTATGCACTTTTTTTTTTTTGATAAAATTGCAATGATGACAGTAGCATGTTAGTCATTTGTATGTGGGTTCTGTATAACTCCTGCTAGGGGAAATCACTCATACATTACACTATCAGTGAATTTTGGATGCTGTACAAATTTCAAGAATTGAACTGGCAGCCACATGAATGAATAAATAAAATTTTATTTTATTTATTTTTTTTTTAAATATGCATTGTAATTAAAATGCATATTAGTTAATTTCAGTACAAATTTAGATGTGATTTAATGCAGGTAATATAAATACTTTAAATAAGAAGGAAAGGATGAATATTGCATTGGACTGCTAATTTAATGCAGGATGTTAATTCTCTGTGTCCTGTCAGAACATAGGTGTTTGCACTTAATATTAAGTTTGTTCGTTCACCAGTATTGAACGAAAACATTCTGGAAAAGCTGTTGTCGCACCAGATTAGATGTAATGGTATTTCTATTGCAAGAATAAATGCTAAATTCCCATTGTGTTCACTCAAAAGTTGAATAGAGGACACTTCCAAAAAATTGTATAGGATTCCTCTATGGTTTTGTTAAGGCACCTAAATGCGACTTACAGGGGTCACAGCACACCAACAGAGAAGGGCAGTCAAATTGTGACATCCCAGCTGATTTTTTTGAATGAATGGATCATTTTAATATGATCCATTCATTCAGTAGCAAATACTAAAGAAGGCATTATTAGAATAATTGTATCAGACCTAAAATGAGCAAAATTCACACTGACCGATGCTGATCAACATGTGCACTGTTTGCTAACAGGTAAAATTTTATCATCCATCATGCCTAGCCATGAAATGAAATGACTATTGACAATAAATGTTACTTTTGGCTTTAATGTAACATCTATCACCTTTAAGCTGACCGCCTGGGTGGCTTCAATAGTAGGTGACCAGTTTAAAGCAAAAATTTAATCCATAGTTTATAAAAAATATAATAAGATAGATGAACTGGCATCTAAAAGGGAAAATATATATTTTTTCCCTTTATGGTACCTGGAAAAAAAAATATAAATATGATGTATGCTTTTCTATATGCCATTTATTTTACGCAATAAAAAGACATACAATTATAAGGTACACATGTTTTGTAAATTAACTATAGAAAGTTAAAGCTTCAAAATTATAAAATGAATAATATTATTTGATCTCATTGAAATACATAATACTGTAATAATACTCCATAGGTAAATATGATTTAGTTATACAAAATATATACTGCATATAGAAACAATATTTGTATTACGAGATAGCTCAGGTAAGAGATATTTAAAAATATTAAAAAATTCCAGCTTAAAACTTACTGTAATACATTAATTTTTTTATTTATACTCTAAAATGTTTACTCTAAGTTATAGAAAAGTAAGCAGAGCCATTAACAAAGTTATCCACATCAGCGAAATTAACAAGGACAAATGGGAACGTCGAAAAAAGCAATATATTTTTTCTAATCTTATATGTAATTGTGAGGACTGTGTTCTCCTTTTGTGTGTTTTTGCAGCTAGTAGTATTTAAACTGCCTAGTTAATGTATTGGTCTTGATAACTCAGAGGAGAATACACTTTATCTTCATAATGAATTGCCTTGGTATTGCACTACTTTCAAACAAAAGGTTATTCTGACATTTGCTTATCAGTGGGTTAGATACTACCATGATAGCCTGTTTCAAGACTTACAGGTCCTTTAATAAGTAGCAGTAGTCTCTTTTAAGTAAGGCGTCTCCGTAGCCAGGTGGGAAGGAGCAGCAGTGCGTAGCACACGCTTCTTGATTAGACCGGGGTTCGAGCCCGTCACCACCAAATACGGAGGATACGGAAAGGTCAGGGAATGACCACCACATATCCTCGGAGCAATATGGCCTTAGTTGCTAATGCTCCTAAAAACCAAATAACAAACATCTTTTAAGTAACTGTCAGATTAACCGTTTGGCTATATTGTTTGAAGGTAATGTAGAACCAGGGCATCTTGTTCTGACGGCACTGTTTCTTCTGCTAAAACACATGAAATGACAAGAATCCAGTTAAAGGCCACTATTTTGTTATGGAGGGTAACCTCCATACTACTCCTTTTTATTTTTTAAAATCCATATTATTTGCACCATGCTACCAAATTAATACTTTATTGTACTAGTCTGCATCGATATGGAGGTTCAAAATGCTACGAAGTCTGAGACAGGCTGTCACAGTTGTAATCCCCTGATGATGTTGGCCATGGCAACCTATTCCTACTCATTAAATTCTAAACTATATTGATACTGTTGCATAGCTACTCTCTTATACTTTTATAATTTGCCTTTTTGTCTTTTACATGTGCAGTCAAAAACTATTTATTCTACATCTTCATTCTTAACCACACTTGCAACAATAGCAATATGAAATATTAGCATTAGCATTAGTAGAGGCACACGATGCATGAAAGCAAGCTTATTCAGCATCAGCCAAAAAAAAAAAAAAAAATTCCATTTCACCCCTCCATTCGTTCGAAATACCTGTCCAGCTGAGCCTTAAATTTGTTTAGGCTATCAACTTCAACAAGTGATGGAAGTCTGTTCCACCAACCAACTACCTGCTGGCTAAAGGCAAATTAATATGTTTATTATGATAATTTTTATTAATTTTATGACTGTTTATTGAATTATAATTTATTACTTTTCATTCAGTTATTATTTATTGATACTTAATTCTTTAACTTCTGAGTCTGGGCTTCAATTTCGTCATACTTTTATTCTTACTCCTTATTCTTCCTTTTATCCTGTACTGCTAATAGTTCTGGAAATTTATGCAATGACACCTAACATTGTCATATTTCGTCATCTATATTATACAGCACACACACAAGGTAGTGTTTTAAAATCAGGAAAGTGTTATAAGCAGAATCTCCCTTTTTTGGGGGGAGCTTTATTTTCATGTTTCTTCAGTAGTTTAGTAGATAGTATCGATGTTTCAGTTTTTTTTTTTGTTTTTTTTTTTTAATGTATTGTTTATGAAGTGATAGTGAATATGGAAGTCAAAACCTGCACTTTTGCATTTTAAACAGGAGCACTATAGATGCTAAAAATGCATGGTACTCAGAGGCAGACTGAGCCAAAAATTCTTACAGGGGAAAACTTGTAACAGTCTCATTCTAGTGTTTACGGGTAAAATCACACTGGCCTCTGGCCTACCGGGGTTTCCCCGGTAAGTCTTATGTCTCTACCTAGTCTGCCCCTGATGGTACTTCATAGGATTGATCATGGGACCAGAAGAAACCAGTGTTATGAAAAGTGCAAGAACACTATAAACAGGAGCATTACAATGGGAGTTTACTATGTGTGTGTTTTAATACATGAAATTGTGGAAGTTGTTTAAAAAATTATCCATCAAAATTAGCAAATCATCAGCAATCTGACTATTATTTGTTGTATTTGTTAAGTTAGTTGCATGGCTGAAACCAGATCCAAGAGGATTATCGATGAAAAGAGTGTTGCAGCTTTTACCTGTTAAAGGAAAAATATAATTATGATTAATATGACATGGTTGTAAAAGATAATCTACCTCTAAAAAGCCATTTTCACTGAATAAATCAATATTTAATCTCATTAATGGCAGTTTACACATTCAAATCACGCGGAGGTTGCTAAAGAGTTTCAAGTGTAACAAAATCTCATCTGAAATATCATGTATAATATCAATGATAAAATTTTCTTCAAAATATGAAATTAAGTTGTGTGTATCATCAATAAAAGATAGAATTCAATCATTAGCATCATGATATCATGTTTTGAATATAATGATGCAATGATAATTATTTTTGTGAAATGCAACAATGCATAAAGGGAAAGGCTGGAATAGGTGAAACACTAAAAAGAAAAGTAGAAACAGTTATGTTGAAAAATTTTAAGCAGTTCCAGTGCTACTGGAATATTGAGCAATTTCAGAGAAAAGAGTTTTTCACTGCAATTTAATGTTATTCTTCACTTGAGGTGGTGCTGCTGCTGCTGCTGCTTACTATGTTGGTAGCCATGCATTTGTGTACCCTTGTTTTTTCACTTTTATACGCAACTTTTGTTGTATTTAATGAAAGAGGCAGAATGGATCTTTGAAGCAATTTTAGCAATGAGGAGGATATGACAGTAGACCATATAATCCTCATCATTACTAAAACTTTCTCTTTTTTTTTTTCTTTTTTTTTTTTTCTTTTCTTTTTTTTTTATGATCGGGGTCTTCAGGAATGGGAACTACAGATTGGCATTTGTTAGAGGCATATGATGCAAGAAAGCAAGCTTATGCAGCATCAGCCAAAAAAAAAAAAAGCTCCCATTTCACCTCACCGTTTGTTCCAAATGCATGTCCAGCTCAGCCTTAAATTTATTTAAGCTATCAACTTCCACAACAAGGAATGGAAGTCTGTTCCACCAACCAACTACCCACTGGCTAAACGCAAACTTGCACACATCTATCCTGCATCTGTCCTTCCTCAATTGGAATTTATGCCTCCTCAGGTGATTATTCTGAGCAAGAGGAAGAATCCCATCAGCATTGAGCATGCTCAAACCATTCAAGGCTTTATACACCTCAATCAGATCACCTCGCAGGTGCCTAGCTTCCAGACACTGTAATTTGCAAAACTTAAGTCTTTCTTCGTAAGAGCAACCCTTTGTTCCATTCACTAATCTTGTTGCCCTTCTCTGTACTTGTTCCAACAGCTCTACATCCTTCTTAAAATGAGGCCTCCAGACCTGTATGCAGTACTCAAGGTGTGGCCTGACCATTGCCTTATACAAGGGGATAATCACCTCCTTATAACTGCTAGAAAAATTCCTATATATCATTGAATAGACACCATGAGCTACTTTTGCAGACCGTCTGCACTGCTCAGAAAACTTCATATCTGACTGCACAATTACCCCCAGGTACTTTTCATTCTCTACCACTGTCAGTGCTCTGGGGTTGCTGTTTCCCATATGTAGTACTTTACATTTGTCAATGTTAAACTTCATTTGCCACCTCTCACCCCATCTGCTCAACTTTTCTAGATCCTGTTGCAGCAGCATACTGTCGTTAGTGTCCTTAACAACCCTGCCAACCTTCGTATCGTTTGCAAACTTGGACATTAAGCTTGATATTAGCATTAGCATTAGTAGAGACATTTGATGCAAGAAAGCAAGCTTATGCAGCATCAGCCAAAAAAAAAAAAAAAAAAGTAACATAAATAAATAAAAATAACCACTTCCACTTCACCCCTCTGTTCGTTCGAAATACCTGTCCAGCTGAGCCTTAAACTTATTTAGGCTATCAACTTCCACGACAAGGGATGGAAGTCTGTTCCACCCACCAACCACCCGCTGGCTAAAGGCAAATTTCCGCACATCTATCCTACATCTGTCTTTCCTCAATTTGAATTTATGCCCTCTCAGGTGATTTTTCTGAGCTAGAGGAAGAATCCCATCAGCATTGAGCATGCTCAAACCATTCAAGGCTTTGTACACCTCTATCAGATCACCCCGCTGGTGCCTAGTTTCCAGACACTGTAATTTGCAAAACTTAAGCCTTTCTTCGTAAGAGAACCCCTTTGTCCCATTCACCAATCTAGTTGCCCTTCTCTGTACTCGTTCCAGCAGCTCTACATCCTTCCTGAAATGAGGCCTCCAGGCCTGTATACAGTACTCTAGGTGTGGCCTGACCATTGCCTTATACAAGGGAATAATCACCTCCTTATCCCTGCTAGAAAAATTCCTATATATCATTGACAATACACCATGAGCTACTCTTGCAGCTCGTCTGCACTGCTCAGAGAACTTCATATCTGCCTGCACCACCACCCCCAGGTCCCTTTCATTCTCTACCACTGTCAGTGTAGTACCACAGAGTTGATACGCTGCTCTGGGGTTGCTGTTTCCCATATGTAGTACTTTACATTTGTCAATGTTAAACTTCATTTGCCACCTCAAAGCCCATCTGCTCAACCTTTCCAAATCCTGTTGCAGCAGCATAGTGTCAGTAGTGTCCTTGACAACCCTGCCAACCTTCGTATCGTCTGCAAACTTGGACATTAAGCCTGATATACCATCATCAATATCATTTATAAATACAGAAAACAATAAAGGCCTCAATACTGAACCCTGAGGGACTCCACTAATAACATTAGTCCACGATGAGCAGTGTCCATTGATTACCACTCTCTGTCTTCTCCCCCTCAACCACCCCTTTATCCATAGCAGCAACTTGCCTCCAATGCCACACTGCTCCAATTTGTGCAGCAGTCTTCCATGTGCAACAGTATCAAAAGCCTTTCTAAGATCCAAGTATATAATATCAAAGTTATTCCCTGCATCCAGTTCTTTTGTGACTGCATCATAGTATCCAATCAAATTGGTCAGGCAAGACTTCCCCTTAACAAAACCATGCTGTGTCCTAGCTATAACTGAAGTCTTGTCTAGATGATCCTGCAGTGCTTCTTTCACCAGTGCCTCCATTAATTTTCCGGGAACAGAAGTTAAACTCACAGGTCTATAATTACTTGTGTCAGCCTTTGATCCCCCTTTGTGAATTGGGGTCACATTTGCACATCTCCAGTCAATGGGTACCTCCCCTGAGTCCAAGGAAGCTCTCATAATTATGGCTAAGGGTTTGCTTACCTCCTTTGCTGCCTCCTTTAATATAACTGGATAGATCCCATCCACCCCAGGTGCCTTTCTTGTGTTTATCTTCAACAATTTCTCCTCCACTTTGCTCTCAGTTATTACAAGATTCTCTAGCTTACTGCTAGAATTGAATACACCTCTGGCATTCCCCTCGCTGAATAACTCCTCATGTGTGAATGTCGATGCAAAATATTCATTTAGTTTGTTAGCTACCCGAGCAGGGTCATCAACAGTTGACCCATCGATCTCAAGTGGACCAATCTGATTCATCCCCTTCCTTCTAGAGTTTACATAAGTAAAGAACTCTTTGCTGTTTTTCTTCGCATCCCTTGCCAAGGATCTCTCGTAATCTGCCTTCGTCTGCCTAACCTCCTTTGTAACTTGGTTACAGATCAACTTGTATCTATCATAGGCGTCCGTGTCACGTGTTAATTTGTATGTATCCCATGCATTTTTCTTCTCTGCCATATGCCTCATTAGTTCATCTGACAACCATTTAGGCCTAAACCTTGAACAATATTTCTTAGTTGGTATGTAAAGCCTAGTAGCTTCCACGATAAGTTCTTTGAATGCTTCCCATTTTGAATTTGCTGTTGGCAATATCATCAGTTGATCCCACTGTATAGAATTTAAATACTGTCTCAGTCCATTGTAGTCGCCTTTACGAAAGCAATACCCCTTCCCTTTACCCCTAATGGTAGTTACCTCTTTGAGTAACTCCCACTTCAGCACACTGTGATCACTGCCACCAAGTGGTTCATTTATCTGCAGATTCTTAATGCATGAAGAATCACTACTGATAATCAAATCAAGAGTATTACTCCCTCTAGTTGCCTCCCGAACATGCTGATGTAGAAAACAATCATCCAATAAATCCACAAAAGCCTTGCTACTGTGTGAGTGACCAGCCCCCAAATTCCAGTCAATATCTGGGAAATTAAAATCCCCCATTATAAGACTCTCTGATTTACTGGCCCACTCTATTTCTCCGAACAGTTTCTTATTATACTCATCAGAGTCATTAGGCCTATAGCACACTCCTACTATCAATTTTGATCTCCCAATGCTTATGTCACACCAAACTGACTCGACACTGCACTGTCCAGCGATGTCGACTGGCTTATACCATCATATATACCATCATCAATATCATTTATAAATACAGAAAACAATAATGGGCCCAACACTGAACCCTGAGGGACTCAACTAATAACATTAGTCCACGATGAGCATTGTCCGTTGATTACCACTCTCTGTGTTCTCATCCCTCAACCACCCTTTTATCCATAGCAGCAATTTGCCTCCAATGCCACACTACTCCAATTTGTTCAGCAGTCTTCCTTGTGCAACAGTATCAAAAGCCTTCGGTGCCTCCGTAGCCAGGTGGGAAGGAGCAGCAGTGCATAGCACACCCTTCTTGATTAGACCGGGGTTCAAGCCCGTCACCATCAAATACGGAGGATGCAGAAAGGTCAGGGAATGACCACCGCATATCCCGAAGCAATATGGCCTTAGTTGCTAATGCTCCTAAAAACCAAATAACAAATAACATAAGCAATTTTCTTAAAAATCGAACATTCCAAGTTCGTCTTAAGAACACACTTTCCAAAGTCATAAAATGGACTTAAAGAAATTGATACAGAATTCCCACACAAAAAACCATATGTATACATTTTTGCAGGTAAAGGGGTCTCCATCTTGATCCCGAACTCCAGCTGAAAGGGCAGATCATCCCAGTTAGAAGTGTCTGTTTTCTAGGGCTTGTTTTTGACAAAAAATTAACCTTTTTGGAGCACATTAGTCACTTAAGAGTTCAGTTTCTAAATAAAATGAATATCTTTGAAGGTCCTGTCCACTATGTCCTGGAGAGCAGATAGAATAATACTATTACAATTATATCGCCTACTCATTCATTCCAAGTTAGACTAAGGGGCCCAGTCTATGACTTGGCGAGATCTAGTGCTCTGAAATGGCTTGACCCAGTACATCACTGTGCCCTCCGAATAGTTCTTGGAGCTTTCCGTACTTTGCCTGTGCAGAGCCTGTATGCGGAAGCCCAAGAAATCAGATCAAATCAGAAGACATAATCGATTACTTTCCTACGCAACTAAAATAAAACCCCTACCGGGTCACCCCATACAGGAAATTCTTTTCACACAAAAATGGGAATAACAATACCAACAACAGCAAAGAATCAATAAACCTGTGAGCATCAGATTAAAAAACCTTCTCCTCAGTAGAAATCTTAACCTTGATAATATAATTCCACTGACGAAGCAGTCTACACCACCATGGATCATCAAACAGCCTACATATGATTTCTCCTTCAACATTTGGGACAAAGGTTGGCAGGGTTGTTAATGAGTAATGGCAGTGTGCTACTGCAACAGGATCTAGATAATTTGGGCAGATGGGCTAAGAAGTGGCAGCTGAAGTTTAACCTTGACAAATGCAAAGTACTGCATATGGGTAGAAGTAACCCCAGAGAAATGTACCAACTGTGTGGTACTACACTTAAGTTGGTAGAAAAAGAAAAAGACCTGGGAGTAATTGTGCAGTCAGATATGAAGTTTTCTGAGCAATGCAGACAGGCTGCCAGGGCAGGTCATGGGGTTTTGTCAATGATATATAGGAATTTTGCTAGCAGGGAAAAAGGAGGTGATTGTCCCTCAGTATAAGGCAATGGTCAGGCCACGCCTTGAGTACTGCTTACAAGTCTGGAGGCCTCATTTTAGGAAGGATGTAGATTTGCTTGAGTGTGTATAGAGAAGGGCAACAAGATTGGTGAGGGGAATGAAGGGATCCTCTTACCAAGAGAGGCTTAAGTTCTGCAAATTGCTGTGGCTGGAGACTAGGCACCTGCGCGGTGATCTGATTGAGGTGTATAAGGCCTTGAATGGGTTGAGCACGCTGAATTCTGATGGGATCCTGCCACTTGTTCAGATTACGAACCTAAGTGGGCATAAATTCAAATTAAGAAAGGACAGATGTAGAATAGATGTGTGGAAATTTGCCTTTAGCCAGCGGGTGGTTAATTGCTGGACCAAACTTCCATCTGTCGTTGTGGAAGTTGATAGGTTGAATAAATTTAAGGAGGTACTGGACAGGCATTTGGAGGGAATGGTGTGATTTTTTTTTTTTTTTTTTTTGGCTGATGCTGCATGAGCTCACACACTTGCTTTCTTGCATCACATGCCACTACTACAAACAATCACTTCCACTTATCAACTATCAGTATCTGCATGCTGCTTATAAGTTGCAATTTTTAGATCATCACTTCCTATATATAGATGGCTCAAAAACTGATTATCATGTGGCAGTGGCAGTTTATACATCTGATGTCACCACATCCCAAAATACTGCAGCATGTATATTGATGTTAGCGTTAAATCAAATCGAACACTCAATCTCACCAAACAGCATCATTTTTACTGACTCCTTTAGCTCCATGATGGCTATACAAAATGTCAACTCTAATAAACACCCACTTATTCAACACAACAAATTCAGTGCCAAGTATCAAAGCTCCTTGAACAAGGTCATAACATAAGATTTTGCTGAATCCCAAGTAATGTCTGAATATATGGTAATGAACAAACAGACAAAGCTGCTAAGGAAGCTAACAGCAACATTTTCGCACCTGAATCCATTCCTTCCACAGATTACAAAAAAAAGTTATTCATAGCAGTGGGATACACTACTGGAAACAGAAATGGCAAGGTCTAAACAATAACAAATTGCACCGAATTAAAAGTTTACTCCAACCATGGAAATCCAGCAAACAACAAAACAGACATGATGAAGTGATACTCGCAAGGTTAAGAATAGGACATGCTCATTTCAGCCATTGTCATCTTTTGCAAGGAGAAGATCCCCCATCTATGTACTATCTATCACACAACAAACAGTAGAACATGTACTGATTACATGTCCAGCTTTTACATATGTGTGCCAAAGTTACTTCAACGAGTTGATAACAAAACTTCACTTTCTCACTCTCAAAACCATACTGGAAGATAGAAAAAATATAGCTGTCATTTTTCAGTGAAATAAATTTCTATAATATAATGTGAAACCAAATCTAATCTCTGCAGTAAGCTATAGTCACTCCGTGACTCTTGGAAACTATTCGCAGCAAAATATGAATACAAACAAAACTGTTGTAAAAACATTCCAGGCGCATTTTAGCTGCAGTAGCTCCTTACGCCAAGAATTTTTAAATCATTCAATCAGTCCATTGATTGCCACCCTCTGTAGTCTCCCACTCAATCATCCCTTTATCCATTGTAGCAACTTACCCTTAATGCCATAAATCTGCAATTTGTACAGCAGTCTTTCATGTGCAACAGTATCAAAAGCTTTCCGGAAATATCAAGTATATGATATCAAAATTATTTTTGGCATTCAGTTCCTAATTCTTATAAGCTTATAAACATTCAGTTTATCAGCTTATAAGAACAAGCCGAAGTGCCGTGAAGCACTTCAGGTTGTTCATGATCCCACCAACATATGGAAGTATAGAAATCTTTACTCCACATCTTTTACAGTCAGTTGACTGTTTATTATAAAAGTATTGGTCAAAATTCTGTACAGTGGTACTCTTTCTGCCCTTCTCTTTTCTGCCTTAATTCTTCCACCTCTGCTAATGGCAGTGCCCTTCATTGGCTATGCTGATAATATCAAAATATCAGCTACCCTACGTCACTTGAGGTGACACAATGAAATAGTTCATATATTAATCATACCATTTCTATGGTTTTTATCTTCCTTATTTCATCTGGTACTGGTGCATCTCTTTATGATGCAATGACTTTAATGGCATGGACATTTCCTTTAAATGATTGATTTGGTGGTGAAAAAATACCCATATGTATTGTATTACTTTATCTTATTGTGCTATTTACATATATTATTTAAAGCATTTGTATAGATGCATCTCTATATGGATGGTGCGGTTGCCCGAGAAGCTGGCTGGGACTGCCAACTTTAATAAATAAAAATATATGGTTTTAATCTGTGCGGGGTCTTGCAGGCTGTGCATTAGAACAGATTAATATTTATTAACAGAGTAGACGTAGGATGTGGGCACAGTTCTGATTACTGGTGGGAGTCAGCTTTGCTCTCATCTCCTCTCCCTTCCTTAACTCCCAAAAATCTTCTCTTTTATGACCTAGTTTTGGTGCATTATAGCCTTAGTCGCTGATGCACAAGTAAATCCCCAAAACAACCAACCTCGGCTCCCAATGTCTGCTATTCAGCTAGTTTCATCTGCTATGTTGAGTTGTGTGCTGCCACAACTTTCGGTTTGGACTATATTCTGATTTAGTGATCATTAGCATTACCATTAGTAGAGGCATATGATGCAAAAAAGCAAGATTATGTAGCATCATCCAAAAAAAAAACTTTCTTATTTCATCCATCGTTCGCTCCAAATTCTTGTCCAGTTCTGCCTTGGACTTATTTAAGTTTTTGACCTCCACTACAACAGGTGGAAGTTTGTTCCAACTATCAGCCACCTGCTGGCTAAAGGCAAATTTCCACACATCTGTTCTACAATTGCCTTTCCTCAATTTGAATTTATGTCCCCTCAGTGAGTAATCTGAGCAAGAGAAAGAATTCCATCAGCATTGAGCTTGCTCAAACCATTCAAGGCCTTATACACCATAATTAGATCACCTCACAGGTGCCTAGTCTCCAGATGCTGCAATTTGCAAAACTAAGTCTTTCTTCATAAGAGCAACCCTTTGTTCCATTCACTAATCTTGTTGCCCTTCTCTGTACTTGTTCCAACAGCTCTACATCCTTCTTAAAATGAGGCCTTTAGACCTGTATACAATACTCAAGGTATGGCCTGACCATTGCTTTATACTAGGGGATAATCACCTCCTTATCCCTGCTAGAAAAATTCCTGTATATCATTGACAAGACACCATGAGCTACCTCTTGCAGACTGCCTGCACTGCTGAATTAATCCACAATTACCCCCAGGTCCTTTTCATTCTCTACTACACTGAGTGTAGTACCACACAGCTGGTACATTACTCAGGGTTTACTGCTACCCATATGCAATACTTGACATTTGTCAATGTTAAACTTCAGTTGCCACCTCTCAGCCCATCTGCTCAACTTTTCTAGATTCTGTTGTAGTAGTATACTATCATTACTGCCATTAAAAACTCGGCCAACCTTCATATCGTCTACAAACTTAGACATTAACCCTGATATACCTTCATCAGTATCATTGATAAATACAGAAAACAACACTGGGCCCAAAACCGAACCCTGGGGACTTCCACTAATATTAATATATTACTATTACTATTAATATATTACTAGTTCAGGAAGAGCAGTGTCCATTGATTACCACTCTCTGTCTTCTCTCATTCAACCATCCTTTTATTCATTGCAGCAACTTTCCCTTAATGCCATACTGTCCAATTTGTTCAGTAGTCTTCCATGTGCAACAGTATCAAAAGCTTTCCTAAAATCCAAGTATATCATATCAAAATTATTTTTTGCATTCAGTTCCTTTGTGACCACATCATAGTATCCAATCAAATTTGTCAGACAAGGCTTCCCCTTAACAAATTATGCTGTGATCTGAACTATAACTGCAGTCTTGTCTAGATAATCCTGCAGTGCTTCTTTAACCAGTGACTCCATTATTTTCCCTTTATTAAAAACTATAAGAGGAAACCTCATACCTTTATGTAGGACCGGAATTCTCTCAAGAATTATGTGATTATTTGTGAATTCTTGAAGGATTATGTGATTATTTGTGAATTCTTGAAGGATTATGTGATTATTTGTGAATTCTTGAAGGATTATGTGATTATATGATCATATGAATAAACGCCCCATGTTTAATTAAAAACTACATTAAAATTATATAAATAGCTACGTATTAAAAGATTGTCATGTATTCAATTCTCATTCCCAACATAACACATCAAAAAAAGCCTGGGGAAGCCGACAGTCACCCCCCCCCCCCCCTCACCAATGCTGCATGCTAACATGAGAACTGAAAACAGTTGTCGAATAAATCTGTTAAGAAACATGGGATAAATATACATCGGTTTAAAATATATAAAAACAAAATTGTCTAAACTTCTTATGAGGGACCAAACTTATTCAGGTAGATTCCTTGCTCGCAAGAAGTAAAATGTTTTTCCCGAATGATGTCCGCCCTTTTGTGTACATAAACCTATCGAGTCCCTGATATGAGATTATTTATACTAACCAATGTGTGAATTACCTTCACACATGCGCATAAAAGTCCGAAATAGTGTAAGACCTACGAACATTAATCAGCCGACCGGGCTAGCCGGGTAGGTAAAGTGCCTGCCTGGCAACCCAAAGGTCGCGGGTTCGATTCCCGCCTCGGGCTTGGATCAAAAGTACTACAAAAACCTTGGAAGGTGCATTATGGCCACAGAAGCCTATGCGCCAAAAACTACCAAAAAAAAAAAAAAAAAACGAACATTAATGGAATTTGCATTTAACCCCATTTCCAGTGTTTTGGCAATTAATAACTTAATATATTCTTGTTGTGTATTTAAAACTTTCGCTTCATTAAAAAGAAACACATGGCTATCATTGATAGCATGGAAGGCAATTTCTGAGGCACATGTTCTTGTAGCCCTAACTGATGCCACATGTTGTTCTGTCCTCTTCGAAAGATAATTTGTGTCGAACCAATATACAAGGAATTGCATAATTGCAATGCATTTTAAAATGTATATTCTTATTGAAATTTTTTCTATAAATCGGTTTCCTATAAATTTAAAAATTTATAGGAAATCGACAAATACTGGCAAATTCTTACACTGTTCTAGTTATCATCCATTCACATATAAATAGAGCATTATTTTGAATCAGTTTTACAACGCATACAAATATAGCTCTACTCAGGAGTTGTTACTAGATGAACTTGTGGAACTTGCGAAAATATTTTTAAATAGGGGTTACACATTTAATACTATTATGAAGATAAGCTGACAAGCAAAACTTAAACTTGAGACTGGTATAATTAATAACAGGTATGAGCAGAAACATTTTATTAAAGTTCCATATATACTGTACTGGTACAAACAATTCATTAATATTTTTAAGAACACTGAATTTAAGATTATTGCCCAACCAACCGACTAAAACTCAATGATATTTTGAAGCATAGAGCGGTCAGCTCCATTTCAATCATGGATGCACACAATATTGTTTATAATATGTTTTGCAGTGAATGCAATTCCTCGTGTATTGGTTCGACACAAAATTATCTTTCGATGAGTGTACAACAACAACATTAAATAATCTTATAGTATTTAATAATAACTTTAGTAGGACACATTGAGCTTTATTGCTCTTACAATCATAATTGTTTTCCCTGGAACAGAAGTTAAACTAACACATCTGTAATTACTTGTGTCACCCTTTGATCCCCATTTGTGAATTGGGGACACATTTACACATCTCCAGTCGATGGGGACCTCCCATTTTTTTTTTTTTTTTTTTTTTTTGATTTGGTAGTTGTTGGCGCATCGGCTTCTGTGGCCATATTGCACCTCCCAAGGTTTTTGCAGTACTTTGATCCAAGCCCGAGGCGGGAATCGAACCCGCGACCTTTGGGTTGCCGGGCAGGTACTTTACCCACTCGGCTAGCCTGGTCGGCGGGGGGGACCTCCCATGAGTCCGAGGAAGCTTTCATAATTTTGGTTAAGGGTTTGCCTACTTCCTTTGCTGCCCCCTTTAATATAACTGGATAGATCCAATTCACCCCGTGTGCCTTTTTTATATTCAACTTCAACAATTTCACCTCCACTTTGTGCTCAGTTATTACAAAATCATTTAGCTCTTTGCTAGAGTTTGATAAGCTTCTGGCCTCCACTTTCCTACAGACTTCCTCATGTGTGAATGTAGATACACAATACTCATTCTGTTTGTCAGCTACCTCAGCACGTTTATCAACAATCAAACCGTCTAGTGGACCAATCAGATTCAACTCCTTCCTTCTAGAGTTTACATAAGTAAAGAAGTCTTTGCTATTTTTCTTTGCTTCCTTTGCCAAAGATTTTTCATAATCTGCCTTTGCTTGCTTAACCTCCTTTGCAACTTGATTACAGACTAGCTTATATCATAGTCTTCTGTGTTTATTTTTTTTATTTATGTGCATCCCATGCATTTTTCTTCTCTGCCACGAGTCTCATTAGGTCATCTGTCATCCATTTAGGCCTAAACCTTGAAGAGTATTTCTTAGTTGGGACAAAAAGCCTAGTAGTATTCCAAGATTACTTCATTCAGGGCTTCCCATTTAGAATTTGCTGTTGATAACATCATCAGTTGATCCCATTGTATAAAATTAAAAACTGTCTGAAACTTCTGTAGTCACCTTTACGAAAGCAAAAACCCTTCCCTTTACACCTGATGGTAGGTCCATCTTTAAGTAAATCCCACATCGGCACACTGTGGTCGTTGCCAGCTAGTGGCTCCTTTATCTGCAGATTTTTAATGCATGAAGAATCACTGCTGATAATAAGATCAAGATTATTACTCCCTCTAGTTGACTCTCGAACATGCTACTGTAGAAAACAATTATCCACTAAATGACAATTATCCAGTCAATAACTGGGAAGTTAAAATCCCCCATCATAAGACAATCTGATTTACTGGTCCAATCTATTTCTCTGTCTAAACTTCTTATGAGGGACCAAACTTATTCAGGTAGATTCCTTGCTCGCAAGAAGTAAAATGTTTTTCCCGAATGATGTCCGCCCTTTTGTGTACATAAACCTATCGAGTCCCTGATATGAGATTATTTATACTAACCAATGTGTGAATTACCTTCACACATGCGCATAAAAGTCCGAAATAGTGTAAGACCTACGAACATTAATAGTTCGTTGTACTCGTCAGAATCATTAGGAGTATAACACACTCTCTTCTCAATTTTGCTTTCCCAGTGCTTATAGTCGTCTCCGTAGCCAGGTGAGCAGGAGCAGCAGTGCGTAGCACACGCTTCTTGATTAGACTGGGATTCGAGCCCATGACCACCAAATACAGAGGATGCGGAAAGGTCAGGGAAAGACGACCGCATATCCTCGGAGCAATATGGCCTTAGTTGCTAATGCTCCTAAAAACCCAATAACAACAACAACCCAGTGCTTATGTCACACAAAACTGACTCAGCATTGCACCGTCCACCCATGTCTGCTGGATACACTTCTTTAGATTTTATATGTTTCTTAACTAACAGCATGACCCTCCTCCCTTCCTGTCCTTTCTGTACACACTGTACTCCCCAAATTCTAATTCTGCATTCCTTATCTCTGTGTGACACCACGTCTCTGATATCCCAACAATATCCGCCTTCAATGTCTTCACTAGCACCTCAAATTCATCAAATATATTTACCATACTCCTAGCATTGATGTACATGCAAGTATACATGCATCTATTCTTACTCTTAGTTATCCTCACACAGCCCATGTATTTACTTGTTCCATGATATATCCGAGCAGTCCTGGAAATCTCCAGGCTTGTGCTCATTCCAGTCGAAGCAGTGAAAGAATCACTTCCACCTCTGTCTGCGGCTACTGTTAACACCTTAGCTGCCGATCACGCGCAGGCCCAGGATGTGGCATCATTACCCAGTAGCCAATCACGCACGGGATTCGTTAGTATGAAGTTCTGAACTTCAGTTGGCATTGTGTTTCTGCTTTGTATAGTTGTTTCATCGTCAAGTAGTTGTATGTGGTGTTGAACATTTTGTTACGTGATGTGCGGAAAAGCCTTGTAATATGAGTTGTGCAGATGATAGTTTAGCGGGCCTGTCACGCCCAAAAAGAAGAAAAGTGCAATATAAAAAATGCCTTACAAATGAAGAAATTGCAAAAATGTTGGAAGAGTTATCTGACGTATATCCCAGTGACGTCAGTTACGACGATGATGAAGATTTTATCCCTCCAAAGGACGCTTCGGATTCGGAAAGTGTATATGAAGAAGATATTGTAGAAGAGGCTACACTTCCACAGCAGGATTCCGGTGAGTTGGAAAACGTCATGTGGGAAAATGACGTAACATCAATGAAACAGTTTTGTTTTACAAAATCTGAGTCTTTGCTGCAACCCGTGTCAGGTAATAATCCTATAGATTACTTTCGTCGTTTAAGGGCCAACAATATCTTGGATGAAATAATTACACAAACAAATGTTTATGCTCGTGAAATACTTCTTCCCTGAGAAAATAAAGAACATTCTCAAATAAATGCATGGAAGGACACCACTAGAGATGAAATGCTGGTATTTTTTGGATTGATTTTACATATAGGAACCATTCGACTGAACCGCATACAAGATTATTGGAAAACAGATAAACTATATGGACAATTATTACAATAGCTATGAACTCACCAAGTGTCTTACTGACAGACAAACCCATTGTACTGGGACAATCAGAAGTAATAGGAAAACATTTCCGAAAGAGGTTCGAGAAAAAAAGCTGAAGAAAGGGGAAACTTTATCAAGGTGTGCCCATGGTGTAATGATTTCTAAGTGGAAGGACAGAAGAGATGTCAGTTACATATCTACAGAATACCAAAATGATATGGTGGAAATGCAGAACAAACGAGACAAACTGAAATCAAAACCATTGCCTATAATTGAATATAATAGGTTTATGTCAGGCAATGACAAGCAAGATCAGATGCTTACCTATTATCCTTGCGAAAGGAAAACCATTAGGTGGCCTACAAAAATATTTATGCATATTTTGCAACTAATAATGATGAATGCACACCATATCTATACTAAATATTCACATAACAAGATGCAACTTTATGACTTCCATTTATCAGTGATCAGATCTTTATTGAAACAGCCATCTGATCTCCCTGAACTGGAACATGTGCTCAAACCGCAGGAAGAAAGAAAAGGTGGAAAGATATTGAGGAAGCAATGCAAACGTTGCTATTCCGAAGGGAAACGTAAGGATATAATCTATATCTGCAGTGTTTGTGAAGTATCACCTGGCTATTGCTTAGATTGTGCGAACATTATACATAAGTAATATTCTTACACATAGTATTTGTAATCTGTATTGGTTTGGTATGAAATAATACGTATTTCTTAATGTTACCATGTTTTTTGTTTTATTATTTACATACTATATTATTATGTTTTTGTGTCACGCGGTGGCGCGTGAATCTCAAAATCTTTTGGAAACTGCTTATACGACACTTGAATATTGATATGGTACACCTAACAATCCCTTATTACCAATTTTCAAGCTTTTTCGTTATGGAAACACAGTTGGCTTCTGGCAACAGTCTTCTCCTTTTCTCCTTCTATGCCACACTATTGACGATAGCATGCTAACTCATCACCGGCAGCGAACGTGTTAATCTATTAGTCTGTGAACCACCCCCCCCAAGCTAGCAGTTTTCTGACCCACCTAACACTGCCTCGATAGCATCAGCAAATATTCTTGTGCCCTTTTTATTTAACCCCAGGGGCTCACATCTGGTAAGTATGGACTTGGCATACCCAGGGTTCCTGAGCTGGATATCATCACTCTTCTCTTCCTTGGTGATTCCCTTTTATCTCTCTCTCTCTCTCTCTCTCTCTCTCTCTCTCTCTCTCTCTCTTGGGGTAGTTCACAATTTTTTTTTTTTTTTTTTTCGGCTGGTGCAGCATAAGCCTCAGGCTTCCTTGCACCATATGGCATTATAATAATAATAATAATAATAATAAGTGTTTTCGATCCCTGTAGAAACAATCTTTCCTATTAACAAGCACTGGCCATGCTTGAGCCTTGCACAATCTCTCCAGGGCCGAATTGATTGACAAGGCTCTCATCATATACTCCCTCCTACCGTGTCTGGGCAGAATTGCAGACATTTTCAAGTTTAATCCTAATTCGCAACTTTCCTTCAATATTGACATATACTTGTTAAGTAAATCTGCAGATCTCCTACTTTTAATGTTATTGTGCCAACATGTACAACAATATCACCCTTTGCACCCTTAAAAGATATCTGCTCTACAGTCATCTACTTTTGCCCCTGGCAGACATACTCCGGTCCTGTTCCACCTATCCTTTTCCCTCAATAAATTTCCCATCTCCCTGACAGTAGATTCACCAACAATAAGTAGTTCCTGTGGGACCAGTGCATTCCCCTGACAATTGCCTCTGTTACTTGATGCACAAGAGTGATCTCTGGCATTGAGTTGGGCAGCTGATAGCTTGATGGATCCCCAATTTTAATTCTTTCGAAGGCATCTACCCAACTCTTCAAACTGTCATAGATGCCGATCATAACACTGAGTTGGAGCCTAATTTCTTGACACACTCTACATACCTGTCACACACAATGACATCCTCCTTGGCCAGATCATGTCCTGTCCAGGAAGTCCACAAACATTTCACAAGTTGCACATTTTTTTAGGTTGTGATGCATTGGAGATTCGCCTCCTCGGTTCTTCCCCAAGCTACAGCACTCCCGTTACTTTGTGCACGTTGCTTTGCTACTCTAGTCTGCATCTTGATTTCTGTTTAAATATGATTTAATTAATTTAAAATGAAAATTTAATAAGGTTAATAAATTTAATTGATTAATAGACTATACTATACTACACTTGATTGTGTACAATATTATACTAAGCTAATGCAGTGATACGTATTATGCTAAGTAGTTTTGTGTTATAACTTAACGCTGCCACGTAATCATACATACTTGATGTACTGCTGATGATGGGTGGACTTAATTTATTTATCTGAACTTGCTGCTAATAGTGTTTACAGTCTACCAAGATGTACCACATATGGAGAGCACATCCTTTTGGACTTCTTTTAGACTTGATTGAATTTAATCAATTAATGTGGATTCTTTCTGGTGGCACCTACATTAATTCATTAAGTCTGAACTTCATCGTTGTGCAGTTTTTTATAATTGATGTACTGATCGTGTTTTAGTGAGCTTCCTGTCTAATGAGGTTGTAGTTTTTGAGCATCTCTGAGTCATATTGGAATAGCATTGATTACATTACCTATTTGACTGGACTAAGTGGATCCTATGTACTAAATATATGTATGTATAAGTGGATCATGTATCTATGTATTTGAGTACAGTATTGTGTAATATGTCAGGGGATACCAGTTTTTAGCAGGGAATGCCGAGTATAATAAATTTTAAAAAATAAGTAAAAGTTCCCCAACCCTCCCAGTTTCACATAACATGAATGAAAGTTCCTACATGTATATTGCTTATAAACATGGTAATCTACCGTAAAAGTTTTAAAACTTAAATTATATTTTTTTAGAAATAATGTTAAGAGACTGAACTTCTTGTTTAAATCCATAGGGGTTTTTTTTTTTTTTTTTTTTTTTTTTTTGTCTTCTTGGAAATGACTGTCTACCTCTCAGCACAGTCTTTTGATGTTTTTGTAGGCAGGACCTAGGTTCTCATCATTCTGAGGCCTCGCTACATTATACCAAATATACTGTACAAAATCTTGCCTTAAATCTAATTTTATTTGTTTTTAAAGAAATTTGAAAACACTTCTATAAATTTGGTATAGTTATTTACACAGCACTTTTCCAGCCATAACTTGCTTGCAGTACAAACTTTGGTGTTGTTAATGATTTTGCTAACATAAAAAGTTGAAGAAATAGTTTCTCTTAGAAATCTGTGTTTAAAAATTAGTTTGGAGAATTTTGTTGTTGGAATGAAATCATTGAATTCTATTTGAATTATAATTTTTCAGCCTAGCCCCCTGTGTTTTTCTAGGTCCTAAACACATTGCTTAAAGTATTTCAAGATGGCCCTGCCATTTCTCCAGCCAGAGAACCTGTGTTTGGAAATGTTTAAAATCATCACTTTTTTTTTTTTTTAAATCAAATTAATATGTATACTTCATTGATTCCAAATGTAAAATTTCTGGTAAAAATACACATTGATTCTGCTTCCAACATATTTTAGTCATGCATTTGTACTGCTTGGGGGTGGACATTGCTTTGTATTTTTCTCATTTTATTTTGAATATTGGGGTTGTGTTGATATTAGGTAATGGAATCACATGTTTATATTTAAACATTTTCCATTAAAACATATCATGTTTGTCATTAACTGGGAAGCACAATTTTTTTTTTAAATTTTGACATTAAACTGGCCAGCCACTATTTAAGCTACTCATGTGGTCAGCTTAAAAGTCAAAGTTCAGCCTAGCATAATGTGTTTTTGTCACTAGTCAGCCTATTAATTTCAATTATTTACTCAGTTGGTTGTATCTTGAATAACAATAACATTCATTTTTATTCACAAATATTGCAGAACTTAATGAATTGCAAAATTTTTCTTAATTTAAAATATATGGGCAATTATTAATCTAAAACAAAGATATAAATATTTTACCAGTATGACTTTTTTCCCCCCTAGGACCACCAGGAATGACGCCAATGAATCCACGTATGAATCCTCCTAGAGGACAACCTCTTGGCCCTATGACTCCAGGAGTAAGTGGTTTATTCATCTAAAAATTTAGTGTTTTGCTGTTTGAATTGTGCATTATGCATGCACAATTTTAAAATATTCATGAATTCAAAAATTTATCTTTTCCTTTATTTGAAATTTTTATTATTCATGTATAAGTATTACTACTTTAAAAGAATGCCGATTTTGTTCTTGTTATTTTGGAGAATGTTGGCAAATGTATCAAGTTTCTGTTAGTTTTTGTGTGTCTGCATATAACAGTTCGACTTCCACCAAACAAATTTTCATGAAATTGTGTTTGGCTTTTTTAGAAAAATTTTTGTAAGTCATCTTAATTTTGATAAAATTAGAAAAATATAAATCCCCCCCACCCCAATACATTTCTTAGGGTATCAATATGTCACATATAAATGATGTTCAGGTATTAGTTGAGAAGATGATGATACTGGATCAACACCAAATTTTTAGCATGCAATTTGTTGATCCCAATTTCTCTCCCTCCAACAGCATCACTATCTTTCAGAATTGCAGAACTTATTTAAAATATTGTTACAGACTTATTTATCAGATTTAATGTCAATAGGTTAACAATAGGGAGAAAATGCAATTCATTTCAGAGAAAGAAAAAAAAAACTTCCGGAAATATAGACCTATAATTCCATTTGCCTAACTTTTTCCCCTCGACGTGGGCACCTGTACGTGGTGAGGGGACCTCCCAGTGACACTGCTGGACTTCCAGACTAGCATCACTGGGATCCAACGCCCACAGCCCAGGTTCCAGGCTTACATCAATGGAATCCGGCGTGTTTGCCGTGCGCTGCGACCCGTGGAAATTCGGAAAGGGGGATCCTGGTGGTTGAGGGGCCCAGCTTCGATACACCACTTTGGCCCCTGCTTCGACAAGACGGGTGGTCCTGGAAGGCCCGGCTAGGATCAGTCGGCTAGTAGGCTCGCCTGCGAGGGTCAACCGTGTCAATGCCACTCCCCTACCCTCATGGTCCGAGGGACAGTATTCAGGCTGGCGGCGGTGCGGGTATAGTGTCTGGGTAGCTCTGGCGTCCCACTCCCGAGCGCATTTATTGCATGCTGGGTAGTGGGCGTCCCTTTGGGCTCCGTGGTGGGTGGGGAGCCCGGGCACTGAAAAATTTAAAAAACTTCATGAATCCTGATAAACATATTCCTTCATGGGCCCCAACCCGGTCCCTATCTGAAAATAATGACGGAGAGGCAGATAGCATTATTCCTACAAAGAGGCAGCGAACCGAACTACCATCAGGGCCTGTCCCAAGGTTCTTAATAATGCATTCCACCAACGAAACACCGATTGGTAAAATGTCGCCCTTTTTTATACAAAAAGGGTTGGATGGGTTAGCAGGTACACCCAAGTCAGTTAAGAGGCTCCGTTCTGGGGACCTCTTGATTGAAACAAAAAATGACAGGCAGTCTGAACATCTACTCCGAGTAACATCAATCGGAGGTATACCCATAACAGTGACACCACACAGAACACTAAATTCATCGAGAGGTGTCATTTCGGAGTGGGACCTTCTCGACGTCACCGAGGAGGAAATCTGCTCCGAACTAAAACCACAGGGAGTTACTGCCGTCAAGAGAATCACTGCACGAAGGGATGGAAAAATAGTTAAAACCAGGAGTGTTATCCTGACTTTTAACTCTCCCAAACCTCCTGATGAGATTAAAGCTGGATACATCAACTGTCCAGTACGTCCATACATTCCGAACCCTTTACGGTGTTTTAAATGTCAGAAGTATGGACATTCTCAAATGGCCTGCCGTGGAGTCCTTGCATGCGCCCGGTGCGGTGCAAAGGACCACGAAACAACAGCATGTTCAGCCACTAAACCCACCTGCATTAACTGTGAGGGAGAACATCCGGCCTATTCAAGGGCATGCCAGAGGTGGAAAGAAGAAAAAGAAATTCAACGGCTGAAGGCAGAGCTAAACATATCGTACAGGGAGGCAAGAAAAGCAGTGAAACCTCTTAACATCAAAAAACCTACCTACGCCCAGAAGGTAGCAGGGAAGTGTTCGATTGGGACTCAGACGGATATGTCCGTCCCTCCTAAAGAATCATTTACTCCCATTGCACGTTATCTTTTAAGCTCCCAAAAACCTGCACAGAAGGACCAATCAGCTGCCACTCCTATATCGGTACCTCCAAATGCTCCACAAGTAACAAAAGCAAAAGAAAAGAATAAGAAAGGGGAAGTAACACCTAGTACCCAGGAAAACATGGATGTCGAGCAGAAGGAGGTACATGATGAGTCAGTTTTGGAACTCTTCGCTGAGGAAGAAATGGACACAGGACAGCGTCCATACTTCCCCAGGAAAGATAAATCCAAGACTGACAAAATTAAGCCCTCAGCACCTCGGAAGCCGCCTGATGGACCCACCAAGTCCAAATAATGGCTAAATTCCTACAGTGGAATTGTCGTGGATTCCGGCAAAATACTGACGACATCAAGGCACTCCTGCAAAAGCACAAACCAGTTTGCTTTTGCATACAGGAGACTTATTTAAAGGCAAATGATGACCCCACCATGCATAACATTACCATCATTCGTAAGGATAGAATTGTGGATGGTCCTGCCCATGGAGGAGTCGCAATCCTCGTCGGCAACCAGATCCCACTTCAGCCTTTGCAGCCTACAACTAGCATTGAAGCTGTAGCAATTCGCCTTACAGTGGGGTTCTTATTAACTGTCTGCTCTGTTTATTTGCCACCTGGGATTGACATCCCCCAGAAAGACCTTGATGATCTTATCATATATCAAGATCTTATAGATCTTATTGCATGATAAGATCATTAAACCCTTGTTTAATTCTTGGGGATTTCAATGGACATAACACTCTGTGGGGTAGTGCTGACATCAGTGGAAGGGGACGAGTCATAGGATAAGATCATAAGATCTTATTGCATGATAAGATCATTAAACCCTTGTTTAATTCTTGGGGATTTCAATGGATATAACACTCTGTGGGGTAGTGCTGACATCAATGGAAGGGGACGAGTCATAGGGCATATGCTCACTGACAATGATCTCTCCCTCCTAAATGTGGAAACAAACACCTTCTTCCACATGCCTACCTGTACTTTCTCTGCCATTGATCTTTCTATCTGCACCCCTTCTCTCCTTCCTTCACTTGCTTGGGAGGTAGAGGAGAACCCATATGGAAGCGATCACTTCCCCGTGATAATCACCCTAACTAGTAGTAGACCGTGTCTTCCATTTAGTTTACCGCGGTGGAAGCTTGATCAGGCTGACTGGAATGCCTTTCAACATATGGCAAATCTTGACATCGCTACAGTCAGTCAGGTGCCAATCAATGATGCAGTCGTGTACGTCACAGAAACAATTGTCCAAGCAGCTGCAATTGCAATCCCAAAATCATCTAGCCGGTTCCCACTATTTCCGAAACCTTGGTGGAAATCCGAATGCACAGCAGCAAAAAAAGCACAAAATAAAGCGTGGGGGATATTCCGCCGATATCCCACAACTGAAAATTTAGTAAAATTTAAACGTGCACGTGCGAAAGCGCGTTATGTACGACGTCAGAGCCAAAGGAAATCTTGGATTCGTTTTACATCTTCCATAACTCAGGCTGCTAGCTCAAAAGTAGTCTGGGATAAGATCTGGAAAATGAAGGGAAAATATCCACCATGCCCTTCTGTGATCCTCGAGCATAACAGATGTCCAATGGCAGATCGAACTGCAGTAGCAAATACTCTAGGGGAAACATTTGCAAAAATATCTGCAATAACATCTTTTCCCGCAGAGTTTTTGGCCCTGAAAGAGAAAAATGAGAAAAACCCCCTGAACTTCTATTCAAAAGGGCTTGAATCATATAACAAGCCCTTTTCACAGGAGGAATTAAATGCTGCACTCTTTCTCACACACATAAGTGCTGTAGGGCCCGATGACATCCACTACGAAATGGTAAAACACCTCACACCACAATGTAAGGATCACCTTTTAATTCTGTTTAACAGAAATTTTCTTAATAAACAATTTCCGGATTCCTGGCGGAAGGCAATCGTTCTTCCCTTCCCAAAACCAGGAAAGGATCCTAGAAATCCAAGTAACTATCATCCTATTGCTCTGACAAGCTGTTTGTGCAAGATCCTGGAAAGAATGGTAAATTCTCGCCTGGTATGGTATTTAGAAACAAATGGTCTGCTTTCCAGGACACAGTGCGGCTTCCGAAGAAATAGATCCACTCTGGATCATTTAATCCGATTGGAAACGTCCATTCGTGATGCTTTTATTAAATCCGAGCATTTGGTAGCAGTTTTCTTTGATATTGAAAAAGCGTACGACACAGCCTGGCGATTTGGGATTTTAAAAGACCTCTATAACTTTGGTCTTAGAGGTAACCTTCCTCTTTTTATTAAAAACTTTCTTTCGAATCGCCAGTTTCAAATCCGTTTAGGATCCACCCTCTCTCGAGTTTTCTCTCAGGAAGAGGGAGTCCCACAAGGATCCGTTCTAAGTGTCACGCTTTTCGCAATCAAAATAAACTCTATCGCAGAACAACTTCCACCCACTATAAACAATGCCCTCTACATTGATGACTTTGCTTTATTTTGTCAATCATGCAATATGAGGGTCATTGAAAGGCAACTGCAGAAAACCATTGACCATCTTACAGCTTGGTCTTTGGCTAATGGGTTCAGATTTTCATCACAGAAGACTGTTTGTGTACACTTCTGTCGCAAACGTAAACTTCATCCTGACCCAGAATTAAGGCTTGGGCAAAATAACATCCCAGTTGTAGCAGAATTCAAATTCCTTGGACTTATTTTCGACAAAAAGCTGACATTTTTACAACACATTCGTCAGCTGAGGACAAGATGTGTCAAAGGGCTTAACATCCTTCGTGCCCTTTCGTCAACCTCATGGGGCGCAGATCGTGCTACCCTTCTTCGTCTCTACCGGACACTTGTCCGTTCCAAACTCGACTATGGGTCTCAGGTCTATGGTTCTACTAGAGATAGTGCACTTCGGTGGTTAGATCCAATCCACCATCAAGCCATCCGGACAGCCACTGGAGCATTTCGCACATCTCCTGTCCAAAGCCTTTACGTTGAAGCAAATGAACCATCTCTGTCTCTTCGACGTAAGCAGTTGTCCTTACAGTACGCCTTCAAATTAAAATCCCTGCCCGATCATCCCACGTGGCCATCCGTTTTTGAGCCGCGCTGGGAAAATCTCTACAACACCCGTCGGACTGCCAACAAACCTTTTGGTATTCGCATTCAAGGGCTGCTGAATGAGCTGAACTTGACGGTAGACAACGTTGCCCAGTCACCAAGGCAATTCTTTCCACCCTGGCATGCTCAGTTTCCAACTTGCGACTTCTCCCTTAAGATCTGGGAGAAGGCTACTACACCGCCATCTGTCTACCAGCAACTCTTTGCATTACATCGACAGCAGTATTCTGACTTTCTGCCAATCTATACAGATGGCTCAAAGTTAGAATGTCATGTGGGATCTGCTGTTGTGTTTCCTCACAAAACATTATCCTATAAGATCCCACAAGAAACTAGCATTTATACTGCAGAGTTGCATGCAATACAAACAGCCCTAGATCACATTAAAAATCGCGACTACCAGAGGTATATGATTTACTGCGATTCATCGAGCGTGTTACAGGCTCTGGTATCAGTGGGTTTTAACCCTCATCCGATCCTGTCCAGGATCCAGCAGATTCTTTTTTCTCTCATGAAATTAGAATTCGATATTCGCTTTTGCTGGATCCCAAGCCACATTGGGATCCGGGGAAATGAATCGGCTGATGCCGCTGCCAAATCAGCCATTTCCCTGGATAATCATTGCTTGTCAGTCCCCTATACAGACTACAGGCAAATAATACATTCTAAACTGCTTTCCCAATGGCAAGATTCTTGGCACGGACAGACCACAAATAAATTACATCACATCAAGCCTGTAATTTCGCAATGGCAGTCCAGTCTACGCAGGGTCCGAAGAGAGGAAGTTGTTCTTGCTCGGCTCCGCATAGGTCATAGTCATCTAACCCATTCCTACTTGCTGAGGGCGGATGACCCACCTATGTGCGAGATGTGTAATGTTATTTTAACCATTAGTCATATTTTAATAGAATGTCCTGTTTTTATAGAAGCCCGACGCTTGTATTTTACCGCTTTTAATAATTTGACTGAGCCATTTACACTCAGTCAGATTATAGGTGACAGACACAATATGTCTGACGTTTTTAATTTTTTACAATTTATTAATTTTTATACAAAGATGTAAGTTTATGCTTTTACTTTTATACCTTTTTAACACAATAATTGCTTGACGTGGTAGCCTTGGCTACCAAAATGTTTAACAGCATTTTAAAATTTGACTTGGCGCATTATGGCCTTAGCTGCCAATGCCCCATAAAAAACCAAATCAAATCAAATCAAGCCTAACTTTTTTATTTATTTATTGTACCAGGCAATTTCTGTCAAATTCTGGCCTACTGCTGTAAATTACATACCGTACAAACAATATTTATTACAATTTACACCATTATACAGAAAATGGGTTAAAGCCATTCAAAAGTATGGAACAATGTCCGAAGTCCATCTGGCTCACTCTCATAGAGATAAGAACTGAAGTCCACCCACACATTTTCGCAGCCCAGAACTGAACAGCACAAGGAAGTGCCCAGTCCTGGTAGGAACCATCCCTGTTAGTTTTTGTGTTTAAAGAATAATGTGTTTAAAGATACTAAAGAATAATAGCTTTCCTCCTTCCTCCAGACATCAGGAATAGGGTTTTTTAAGGGTAAGAAACCTACCATTGATCGGATCATACTGCATATCCTATGCCTATCCTAATCAATTAAAACTTCTGTTCCTATAGCTGGAGGCTAACTTACACATATTCTGCCTTTGACCTCCATCATAGTTCTTAATGTAATCAGAAGTCATGCATTTTTCTCTAGCCTAATCATCTTGGGTCTGCTCCAATTGCAGGAATACTCGTCTTCTTTGAAGAGCCTTCAAGGCAAAGGATTGGAATGCTAAAAAGCTTCCTTCATTGCAACAAGACATGCCTCACATCCTGGTGCCAATGACTGAAGATGAGTCACATTACTTACTAACAGGACATGTTCCCAGTCCTCCCATGTCCTACAAACACTCATTTTGTGCTCACTGACCCAAAGGCACTTAATTTAGCAAAAATTGAGCCATGTCCAGTGATAAAGAATGTAGACTTCCAGTTTGGATTGAACCATGCAGGCATACCTCTGCCAGCCTTATCAACATAAGGAAGAAACTTTTTGGTTCGATCCTTTGATGCTGCTATCCCACCATTCCTGCCATAACCGTGCTAGGCAAGCCCGTATCCACATTGCAATGGACATTCACTCATACATTTGTCCTTTCTGATGGTGAAAGCACATTGACCTAAAAATGTGCTTAAGGGGAAGAGGTACTCTTCCCATTAAGCCTGCAGTGTTCATCTGACACTGTCTGGCATGGCATACTGAGCCATAGCAGCATCTGAATTGCAAGTACCTTGCACACATTTGTACTTTGTGATATGCAGTCTATCCAAATATGAACCCCATAACGAACAATTTGTAAAAAGACACAGCCAATAACTTCTGCATGATGTGATTGATGTGCAACACAAATCTTAGACCTCTATCTATTTTTGCCCCTAAATACATTACTGTTTTCATACACTATAGGCCTATGCTTCCTGTCCTAGTGACTGGTTTCCTTGTGACAGAAAGATCTCATTTCAAGAGAATAATGGACTTACCTTTGGTATACATACATTTACCTTTGGTAGACATACATCATTTACTTTATTCATAATCTGCATTCTCACTCTACTTGCATTCTTTTTTTTTTTTTTTTTTTTTTATATAGTTTTTTCTTATATTTTATATATATATATATATATATATATATTTTTTTTTTTTTTTTTCTTTTCACTCACACTCATTCATCTTTTTCTCCCACACCAGAGGGGATGCAATGATGTGTAGTGTAAATTTAAATACTAATTAAAACTAAGGTTAGTGTGTACTTATTTGTGTTCTTGTGTGTTTGTGTTCTTTTTCTCACACACTTTCATTCATTCTTCTAGCTTTTATTTCATTTATTCGACTCTTGCTTTCTGCACTGCAGTCTCTGGGCACCTCAACTTACTTTTATTCTTCAGTTGTGGTGCAGGTCAGGGGAGAATGCAGTGATAGTGTTTGTGTGGTTAGTAAATGTTTGTTAATATATATAAAGTAGTGTAAGTTATTTTTAACTTTGTATTCTTTCGGCCAATTACATTTGCTCTTCCACTCATTCCCATTCACTCTCTCTCTTTTCCTCATACTAGGTCACTCTTTCTTTCACCAAAACTGCCATTTATTCCCTTTTACCAATTGCTAGTTCACTCAGTGCCCAACCTATTCATTCTGTCTTTCATTCTACATTGCATCCCCTTGCTACCAGCTTACTGATATTTTTCAGCTAATCTGCTTTCCTGGCTGCCTGTACATCTCCCTCCCCTACATGGTTACTTATTTGGTGTAGGTCCCCAGGTTCCTGCACATGGCAGGGTAGTCCTCGGGAATTTTGTCATGTCAGGTTTCTGTCAGGGCACAGAATACTGCTATCCTGACAGTTTTTAAGTCATCGTTTGGGTGTGGTGGGAAACTTGGGCAATTTTAACTATTGATTATTGTTTAATTGCTGGGGGGCTGAATTGCCATTCTTTGGATTGTTCTGTGCATTTTGAATACTTTCTGTGTGAAAGATGTAAAGGCTTTATAAATTTCCTCTTCTATGATGAACAGATGTTCTTCTCCCTTGGGAAGGGGCCAATCTGTGCTATTAGCTCTTTTCTGGGAATGTCATATATTATACATTCATATAGAATGTGTGCCCAGTCTTCACTCTTGCCACAGGTGCAGTTTGGGTCATCAGTCAGCCCTAACGAGGTTCGTTTCACCTTTAGGGAGTCGTGACCTGTCAATATAAATGTAAAAAGTCCAGGGGCATACCACTTAGGTGGCTTTGGGCTAACCATTGACACCCGTGGCAGAAACCGTTTGGTAACCAGACCTCTGGTTTCCTGCTCCCATTTCGTTTGCCATAGCCCATGGAGCTTTGTGGCTATTCTTTTTCTTTCAGCATTGAAGGTGTTGGTTGTATCAAGGGCTATCCCCAGAAATTCTGTGGTTTTGCCCTTTTTAAATCTATAATATAAGCCTCTTTTGGCTACTTCCAGGTAAAGTGGGAGAGCTCCGGCCAGCAACTGTAGTGCAGGTGTGCTTACTGTGCGCATTATTATTATTATTATTATTATTCTTATTATTATTAGCTATATGGTACAAGGAAGCCTGAGGCTTATGCTGCACCAGCCAAAAAAAATTTCTGAATTACCCTGAAAGAGAGAGAAAGTAAGTAGAAGCGAATCACCAAGAAAAAGAAGAATGATGATAGGACCCTGTCCAGCTCAGGACCCTGGGTGTGCCAAGCCGATTCTCACCAGATGTGAG
Source organism: Mastigoproctus giganteus (assembly GCF_048544385.1). Taxonomy (NCBI): domain Eukaryota; kingdom Metazoa; phylum Arthropoda; class Arachnida; order Uropygi; family Thelyphonidae; genus Mastigoproctus; species Mastigoproctus giganteus. The sequence continues at coordinate 134,065,410 of NC_143578.1, read as the reverse complement.
CCCCTGGGGTAATTTTTGCTGAATTAAAGCATAGCTGCCACTTTTCTAACCATTCCGGAAGTCTATCTAGATCACTCTGAAGAAGCTCTGCTTGGAGGCGATCATTAACTACTCTACTGATCTTTACACCATCATCTGCAAGTCGCAAGACCTCACGCCCTCCATTCCTTCATAGATGTCATTTAAGATAATCAAAACCAACACTGGTCCCAATACTGATCCTTGGGGAACCCCACTTCTTACATTAACCAAATCTGAGGAATAACCATTTATCACAACCCTCTGCCTGGTGCCCTCAAGCCATCGTTCTATCCATCTAAGGATTTTCCCTATGATTCCAGCCTGCTCCAACTTATAAAGTAACCACTCATGTGGGACTGAGTCAAATGCTTTGCTGAAATCCAAATAAACAATGTCGAAATTATTCCCTAAGTCCAGCTCTTGAGTGACCCTGTCAGAATAGCTAACCATGTTAATTAAACTTGATTTTCCCTTTACAAAACCATACTGTGTATCATACAGAATTCCATTTCCATCTAAATGATCCTGATTCCACCCTTGATCATTGCCTCCATGATTTTCCTTACTACTGAAGTTAGACTGGCCGGTTGGTAATTTTCCGTTACACTCCTTGAACTGCCTTTATGTTCCAATTTACACCAATCCAACTTAACATCTCCTGAGTCCAGTGATGCTCTCATAACAAGCCTTAATGGTTCAATGCACTCACTTTCCACCACCTTTAAGATTATAGGGTATATGCCATCAACCAGAGGAGCCTTACTTGCCTGTAGGCACAAAAGTACTCATTAAATAATCATTTGAAATTTCAACATCATTAATTAAATTTTTGTCAACTTCACTTCCATAATATCTCATTCACACAAAGGGTTTTTTTATGTAAATATCAATGCAAAGTAACTGAGTTCATCTGCAACTTCAGCTGTGGTATCTACTACTGTCCCATGCCCATTACATAAGGGTCCAATCTATGCTCTGGTAATAGTGAGTAGTATTGTCCTTTGTATCAATTCTAATTTATTCCTATTTCTTACTATGGCCGAGCGGGTGAACCACGCACCAGCTCCATAGGTGATAACAGGTAGGAACATTGCATGGTATATGATTGCCATGGTCTTTCTTTTGAATCCCAGTCTGCTCGATTGATCCTGGCAATCATACCAGCATAATTTCTCACTTTCTTCGCCAAGTAGATCAAATGGGGGTAAAAAGTTAATTTTGAATCAAAGACCACTCCAAGATATTTTAGTTCTATTACCATTTTTATAGTGGTTGTGTTAATTTTGATTTCTGGACGTCTTCTTATGTCTAAATTGCCTTTTAGAAGTATTTGTTTGGTATTTTCAGGCAATATTTTGAGCATGTGCATTTGTTCCCACTCCTGCAGCTGCCAGAAGGCGGCATTTGACCTTTGCTCTACAACTACTCGCGTGTTACCTTTTACAAAGAAAATCATGTCATCTGCAAAGGCCTGGCTTTCCACGGGGCCCAGATCCAAGGCCAGAAATTTGTCCAGAACAGTGTTCCAGAAGAAAGGGCCAAGGATTGAACCCTGCGGGCAGCCTTTATTCACAGGGCATGTCAATTCCTGGAACCTTGTGTGTACTGAGACACTTATGTTTGTAAGCTAGCTGTTTATTATCTCATAGAGGTTTTGTGGAGCATTTGCCTGGCACAATCTCCTAAGGACACTAGGCCACCAGAGTGAGTCAAATGCCCCAGCAAAATCAAAGGAGATTGCTAGCATATATTTCTCCTCCTGAGGCTTATGCTGCACCAGCCAAAAAAAATTTCTGAATTACCCTGAAAGAGAGAGAAAGTAAGTAGAAGCGAATCACCAAGAAAAAGAAGAATGGTGTCAGTAGGTGGTGCACGGCATCCTCCGTAGAATTGCCCTGCTTAAAACCATACTGATTGTTGGAATGTGAACCTGCTTCTGTGTAATATTGATCTAATCTGCTTTATATTAGTCTTTCATATATTTTCCCTAGTACAGGGAGTAGGGCTATTGGTCTGTATGATTTGGGATCAGTATGGAGTTTTTCAGGGTTTTTGAGAATTAATCTTAACACTGCTTTTTTCCATATTTTTGGGAATATACCTTCTGTCATACAGTTACTATATAGTGCTATTAATTTGTCTGGTGCTAATTTTTTGATAATCTCAACCTCTAAGAGATCAAAACCTGGGCATTTATTGTTTTTGGTTTTAGATAGTGCTATTTCTAAGTCTTATAGTAAACAGGTTCAATATTGGCATTATCATATTCAGTGTTTTCTTTTATAATATCTAGCTGGGTGGGGGGGGGGGAATGATTCCCAGTTTCAGTCTGAATGATACTGTCTAGGATGTTATTTACAAAATCCACCCAACACAGAGTTGGGGTTCCATCAGGTTTGACAATAGTTTCTAAGACATCTTTACATCTCCTCTTGGCAGCTTGTTGGTCACCATTCTGTAGACAACTCCCCAAGGGTTATTGTTTCCAGTAGTTCCCACCAAGTGCCTCCAGCATTTTGTTTTTTTCTTGTCTCTTATGAGGGCTGTATACTGATTCCTGAGAGTTCTATAAGAATCTCTCAGTGCATCCACCTCATTTTGTGGCCAAGATGTTCTGGCTCTTTGAAAATGTCTCCTTGCCTGGTTAACCCTACTTCTGAGTATAATCAGTTCAGGGCGCCACCAGGGAACTGCCTGCTTCCTCGTTTTTTTCTGTGGGATACACAGGGTTGCTATTTTTGTTAAAATGTTTGTCATAATCAGTGCTTGCTCATCCGGGCTACAGTTGCCTGATCTAGACCACTCATTTTCCTGTTTTTGCAGTTCAGCTGCTGTATGTTCTGCAAAAATCTGCCAGTTTGCCTTTTTAAGGTTATACCTTTTGATATCCAACAAGGAATGTTGGGTTGTTTGTAATTGCCTGTTTAGTTTGAAGGAAATGGCTCTATGATCTGATGTTGTCCAGGCTAGCTGGACACACCAGTCTGTGATTTTATAAGCTATTGAATTGGTGGCAAGAGTAACATCAATATCACTCCCCCACATGGTACTGCTAAAATTGGGAGGTTATTTGGTTGGTTTAGCACTTGAAAGGGTGAGGTGGCTATATAGTCTGAAAGTATCTGGCCATTGTGTGTGTGTGTGTGTGTGTGTGTGTGTGTGTGTGTGTGTGTGTGTGTGTGTGTGTGTGTGTGTGTGTGTGTGTGTGTGTGTGCCTGCTCTGTCTTCTGTACAGCTATGCCATAATGCTGACCAGCAGTTGACATCAGCACACACTATGATATTTGCAGTAGGTAGCAAGTTTGTGACTGCTTGTAGGTATTCATTAGTTGGATTTATATCTTCACCTGGTCTGAAATATAGTGAAATAATGTAAAACTGTCCTACAGCACTAGTGATATGGGCACACACTCCCACTGGGGAGCAGAGGTGGCCCACTTTTGTGACTGTAAGGTCAGTATTTTTCACTACTATTACTGTAAAAGGGACACCTGAGGTGTATTCTATTATTTTATAGCCTCTTGGGTATCCCTGAACCCTACCCATATGTGTGTGTAGGGCTCCTGGAGTACCAAGATATCTATATTATTTTCTTCTAATTTGAGTTTGATCTGATCTACAACAGCTCTTGCTCTTTGAGCATTTAATTGGACGAGATTTAGAGCCCTAGTCACATTTATGTTTTCAATCTGGCCCATAGTTGGTTCTAGATTGAATAAGTTTTGCCATTTTTTTATAACGGGGCATTTATCATCCCTGATACTATGTGTATAGTCAGTCAGCCATGCTGCCTTGCAGGAAGCACATTTTGGCTGCTGAAACTTATTTTTGCAATTTTTGTAATCATGGCCAGCTACTGCACAGTAACCACACACAGGTTCTTTCTGACTGCAGTCTCTGGCAATGTGACCATATTTATGGCAGTTAAAGCATCTTTGGATAGGGAAGTGTTCCCTAAATCTATGACTGGTCCAGCCAGCATAGATTCTCTGTTGTCCCTTCAATACCTTTCAAATTTTTGGTGTAATTTCTACAGTTATGTTGAGCTGTCCATTCCTTTTGTTTTTTGTTGCTCTTTTCAGCAGAAACTCAGCAGCAAATTCATCTATTGTCACTTCATTGTTAAAGTTTTTGAAGTAGATGTCCATCATGAATTCTTTTTCTATTACTGACACAGGTATATCATATATTATAATATTTGGGTTTTTTCCTTTTGGTTTTTCAGGGAGCAAGCCCAGTTTTCCACCTCAGGATGGTTTTCTATTTTTCTTAGATCTTCTTTGCTTGCTACCTAATCAGGACTCCATTATTCCTGATTTTCCGCATGTTGTTTATCTTTATTTCTCTCAGATGAGGCCTCAGCTTTGTTACCACTTTGTTCTTAACTGCCTCGCTGGTTTTATGGGTAGAGTGACTTTTTGCTTTCAGAATAATAATGTTGCTTTCCTTGTTTATATTAGGTAGCTTAGTAGCTATTTGTTTTGCTCTAGTTATGTCCTGTTTGCCATTAATCTTTGCACATTGGGCATAGGTTAATGTGTTCATTGTTTTATAGTTGTTCTTTTCCTCAGTTATAATCTCTAATTTTGATTTTAACACTTGGTTCTCTGTGTTTAATTCAATCAGGCACTGCTCAAGCAGTGACCAACAGTTCACTATCTGCAGCCTAATTGCAGAAGTAATCCTGTTGGTTTGCTTATGCATATATTTTTCTTGATACACTCTGGTTTCCTTTATCTGTTTGAGAGCGTCAGTCATTTGTTAAGTAGTCTAGTTTTAGTTCTTCTGCCTTTTGTTGCATCTCTGGAATTTCTGTAGTTTCTTAATTTTTCCCTTTCCTGCCCTTCTTAATACTGAGGAGGCCAGCTATCCAGTTCATTACCATTTTCCTTTAGTAGGGGCTTTCTCCCTGAGAACTCCAGCTCCATTTTCAGATTTGATTTAACAACTCAGTCTCAGAAATAATCTTTAACAACTGAGTAAATTTGGGACATACACTGGGCTTTATGAAGTACCATTAATAGAATACACTGTTCCAATTAGTGATGTCAAATGCACCAGCAAAGTCTATAAATAGTTGATTGGAAGACAACAGAGAGTGGTAATCAATGGGCACTGCTCTGTGCGGACAAATGTTATTAGTGGAGTTCCCCAGGGTTTGGTGTTGGACCCATTGTTGTTTTTTATATTTATCAGTGATATTGATGAAGGTATATCAGGTTTAATGTCCAAGTTTGCAGATGATACAAAGGTTGGCAGGGTTAACAACAGTAAAGACAGTATGCTACTCCAATTGAATTTAGATCAGTTGGGCAAATGGGCTGAGAAGTGGCAACTGAAGTTTGACACATGCAAAGTACAGCATGTGGGTAGGAATAACGGAAGAGAAACGTACCAACTCTGTGGTTCTACACACAGGGAAGTGGAAAGTGAAAAAGACCTGAAGGTAATTGTGCAGTCAAAATGAAGTTTGCTGAGCAGTGAAGACGGGCTGCCAGGTCATGGAGTCTTGTCAGTGATATATAGGAATTTTGCTAGCAGAAACAGGGAGGTGATTATCCCGTTATACAAGGCAGTGGTCAGGCTACACCTAGAGTACTGTGTGCAGGTCTGGAGGCCTCATTTTAGGAAGGATGTAGAGTTGCTAGAACGAGTACAAAGAAGGGCAACAAGATTGGTGAGGGGAACAAAGGGGTGATCTGATTGAGGTGTATAAGACCTTGAATGGGTTGAGCAGGCTGAATGTGCTGATGGGATTCTTCCTCTTGCTCAGATTAAGAACCTGAGTGGGCACAGATTGAAATTGAGGAAAGATAGTTGTAGAATAGATGTGCGGAAATTTGCTTTTATCCAGTGGGTAGTAAATTTAAGGCTGAGCTGAACAGGCATTTGGAACTAATGGATGGGTGAAATGGGAACGGGTTTTTTTTTTGGCTGATACTGCATAAGCTTGCTTTCTTGCATCATATGCCTCTACTAATGCTAATTCTAATAGGCCCAAACTACTTTTTTTTTTCTTTTTTTTTTTTTTTCACAATTTTTGACAGTCATTGTCATCCTTTCCAAGTCATTGTCCATTCCTCTCCCTGGTTTAAACCCAAATTGATCATCCAACAAAGCATGCCTCTCTCGAACTGCATCTGATATTTTTGTCAGTAGCAGTCATTCATGAACCATGCTTATCCTACTCAACAAAGAAATTGGGTGATACGAATCCACCTTATCCTTTTCAATAAAGTATTCTGCCAGAGAGAAAAATGGAAAGAAAGGAAATAACAGGTTGCAGGTAAAAAATATGCTTAATGCTTACTATGAACACAAACGCAGGTAAAAAATACAGGAAAGTAATACATAGCTTTCGGACGTGAGGGCATCCTTCTTCAGTTGTGACCGTTAATGGACAAATATACTTAAGGTTATGTGCGTGCTACAGGTGCAAGTAACAATTAGCTTTTAGAAGGGAATGCTTGCAGTTGTAGCTGTAATTCCTGGGAACGTTATAAATGCCAACGTTTGTCAGCCAAAAGGATGGTCCCCTCAGTAATGGGAATGATATGACATCCTCTGTTCCGGTTAAAAGAACCACTACAGCACGAGATGTGCGGCAATTCCAGCCGAGACGTGGCGATGGTAATGGGGGGACCGATCAATAATCATGACATTGCTGCGTGGATCAATGTCGTGTTGGGTTGACCGGAGGTGCTCAGCAATGGCTGAGTGCACAACTACTGAGTTTCCTGCTGGTTTCCCCAACGTAGCAACCAGTGCAGTCACAGCAGGAAATACGGTAGACTAATCCACTCTGCAGCAGAGGGGGAGGGGTTACTGATGTCTTAACCCTGGAGATAAGGGATCGCAACTTCCTGCCCAGGAGTTGTAAGCACTTTATCCCATGAGCCTTTAAGACTCTAGAAATTTGTTACGATAAGTTTGGGTAGAACAGGATAAAGGCGGTCGAGGCAGAGTCATTACTGTGCATGGTCCTGTGGGCTGCTATGAGGTTGCGAGCCTGTAAGTCACACCTATCCAGGGCACTGGTGGGGTAGCTGCACCTCGCCAGATCTGTCTTAACCCTAGTAATCTTAGTGCACCTCTCATCTGCAGAACTAGAGTGGGTCCAGGCACAGGTTAGTAGGGCTCGTGCCATGCCTAGAAGATGGCTGCGTGCGAGTGCTGATCAGTAGTTGGTGAACTGGCCAGCACACATCAGCTTGCAATAGACTGATGTCTTCGAATGTGGGCCCTCTTGCTGGACAAGGATATCCAAGAAAGAAAAAGTATTGTCTGACTCTAGTTCGATGGTGAATTGAATGAATGGCGACAGAGAGTTAAGGTGGTGCAAAAGTCAGTTGCCCAACACCTGAGGAATGACCAGAAACACATCAGAAACTAGAAACCATGTAGCGACACCAAAAGGCAATGGGATCTGGCAAACCCACATATGTGCAACTCTCTAGCTCCTCCATTGCAATGTTTGCTGTAACTGAACTAACCGGGGAACCCATGGCTGTACCGTGTATCTGTTGGTAAAGGGAGTCACCTAAAATGACAGCCCACCAGTCAAGCACAAACTAAGGGCGGTGAAAATGTCCTCAGAAGTCAGAGAAGGTTTGGCCGCAGTCTAGAAGCTCCTTGGCACACGTGATAGCCAGTTTGACTTAGATTGAAATGAAAAGAGACACCATGTCAAATAAAGCCATGACTTTATCATCTGAGATGGATAGGGTACGAATCCGGTCCAGGAATTTCCCACTGTTTGAAATGTTGTTGGTCTTGCCCACAAGGGACCAGAGCAAGCTTGAAACGAACTAAGATAATTCATAGGTCTGGGCACCACAATAGGAGATGATAGGTCTTAAGGGCACTCCTTCCTTGTGGACCTTTGGAAGACCATAGAACTGCAGAATCGGGCAGCTGGAGACATATAGATGCCAGCGCATGGATTCAGTGACTTTCTCCGATCAAAACTAACTGTTGACGAGGTTGTTTACCTTGGACTCCCATCGCCCCAAAAATTCTGGATTGCCACCAATAACTCATCCATAGTGAAATTGGGCTCCTCCAGCAAATACAACATTGTCTTAATTTCCACATACTTGGGATTCTCACCGTCATCAGCCCGGTTTTGATTCTCAACCAAGAGTTCTAACATAAGGGTAACACTCTCTTCCCATGTATGTGTAAATCATCCATTCCCAGTAGCAATGAAACATATCACATACCCTGCTGAATTTTTCCACTTGTTAGTACACAATTTTTATGCCAGGGATCATTATGTTGCCACAAGTCCTTACCAGTTCTTTCCACGATTGGTATTTCTCTTTAAAACTGATTGTATATAATTTTTTTTCTCAACCGCTGATATTCAATTCACAACCAGTATTAGTAGAGGCATATGATGCAAAAAAGCATGCTTATATAGCATTAGCAAAAAAAAAAACCATTTCACACATCCATTCCCTCTAAACGTTTGTCCAGTTCCTCCTTCAATTTATTTCAATTATCCACTTCCACAATCACAGATGGAAGTTTGTTCCAGATATCAACAGCCTGCTAGCCAAAGGCAAATTTTTGCACATCTATTCTATAACTTCCTTTCCTCAATTTGAATTTATATCCCATCAGAATTGATCCTTCTCAACCCATTCAAGGCCTTATACACCTCAATCATATCAGCTCACAGGTGCCTATTCTCCAGAAGCTGCGATTTGTACAACTTAGCTTTTCTTTGTAAGAAGACCCCTTCGTTCCCATCACCAATCGTGTTGCCTTCCTCTGTACTTGTTCCAGCAATTCTACTTTCTAAAATGAGGCTTCCAGACCTATACATAGTACTCAAGGCATGGCATGACCATTGTCTTATACAAAGGGATAATCACCTCCTTTTCCCTACTAGCAAAATTCCTGTATATCATTGACCATACCCCGTGACCTGCTCTGGCAGCCTGTCTGTATTGCTCAGAAAATTTCATATCTTACTTCAAAATTACTCCTGGGTCTTTTTCATTTTCTACCACCCTAAGTGTAGTACCACACGGTACATTACCCTGGGGTTACCTCTACTTCTACCCATATGCAGTACTTTGCATTTGTCAATGTTAAACTTCAGTTGCCACTTCTCAGCCCATCTGCCCAACTTTTCTAGATCCTGTTGCAGTAGCACACTGCCATTACTGTCATTAACAACCCTGCCAACCTTTGTATCATCTGCAAATATTGACATTAAGCCTGATATACCTTCATCAATATAAAAAACAACAGTTGGCCCAACACCAAACCTTGGAGGACTCCACTAATAACATTAGTCCACGAAGAGCAGTGTCCATTGATTACCACTCTCTGTCTTTTCCCACTCAACCACCCTTTTATCCATTGTAGCAACTTGCACTTAATACCATACTGCTCCAATTTGTACAGTAGTCTTCCATGTGCAACAGCTTAAAAGCTTTCCTGAAATTCAAATATATGACATCAAAATTATTTTTTGCATTCAGTTCCTTTGTAGCCACGTCATAACATCCAATCAAATTTGTCTGACAAGACTTTCCCTTAACAAACCCATTCTGTGTCTGAACTATAATTGCAGTCTCATCTAGATGGTCCTGCAATGCATCATTAACCAGTGACTACATGTTTTTCCCCAGAACAGAAGTTAAACTAACTGTTCTGTAATTACTTGTATCACCCATAGATCCCTCTTTGTGCATTGGTAATACATTTGCACATCTCTGGTCCGTGTGGACTTCCTCTGAGTCCACGGATGCACTCATAATTATGGTTAAGGGTTTGCTTAATACCTTTGCCACCTCCTTTAATATAACTAGATAGATCCTATCCACCCCAGGTGCCTTTCTTATGTTTAACTTCAACAATTTCTCCTCCTCTTTGCTTTCAGTTATTAGAAAATAAGTAAGCACCCTGTTACAGTTTGATAAATCTCTGGCATTCTCTTCCCTTAATAACTCCTCATGTGTGAATGTAGATGCACAATACTCATTCAGATTGTCAGCTATCTGAGCAGGATCATCAACACTCGTGCCATCGATATCAAGTGGACCAATTTGATACATCCCCTTCCTTCTAGAGTTTATGTAACTAAAGAAGTTCTTGCTCTTTTTCTTACCAAATTACCAAAAATTTCTCATAATCGGCCTTCCTTTGCCTAACCTCCTTTGTGACTTGATTACAGACTAACTTATATCTGCCATAGGCTTCTGTGTCACATGATGATTTATATGCATCCCGTGCAGTTTTCTTCTCTACCATGAGTCTCATTAGTTCATCTAACATCCATTTAGGTCTAAACCTTGAACGGTATTTCTTAATCAGTATGAAAAGCCTAGTAGCTTCCACTATTACTTCCGTGAATGCTTCCCATTTAAAATTTGCTGTTCATAACATCATCAGTTGGTCTCACTGTGCAGAATTTCAAAACTGTCTGAGACTGCTGTAGTGATCTCTGCGAAAGCAAAAACTCTTCCCTTTACATCTGATGGTAGTTACATCTTTAAGTAAATCCCACATCAGTACACTGTGATCACTACAGCGTATTGGTTCCTTTATGCATGAATAATCATTGCTGATGACCAGATCAAGAGTATTACTCTCTCTGGTTGTCTTTCTAACATGTTGCTGTAAAACACAATCATCCAATAAATCCACAAAAGTCTTGCTGGTGTGCGAATGACCAACCCACAAATTCCAGTCAATATCTTGGAAGTTAAAATCTCCCATTATTTGACAATCTAATTTATTGGCCCAGTCTATTTCTCTATACAATTATTCATTGTACTCATTAGATTCATTAGGCCTATAACACACTCATACTGTCACTTTTGCTTTCCCAGTGCTTTTGTCACACCAAACTGATTCAACGTTGCACTGGCCATCTGTGTCAACTGGATCCACTTCCTTAGATTTTGTGTGTTTCTTAACTAGCATTAGCATTAGCATTAGTAGAGGCATATGATGCAAGAAAGCAAGCTTATTCAGCATCAGCCAAAAAAAAAAAAAAAAAAAACAACCACTACTCCCATTTCACCCCTCAATTCGTTCGAAATACCTGTCCAGCTGAGCCTTAAATTTGTTTAGGCTATCAACTTCCACAACAAGCGATGGAAGTCTATTCCACAAACCAACTGCCCGCTGGCTAAAGGCGAATTTCCGCACATCTATCCGACATCCGTCCTTCCTCAATTTGAATTTATGCCCTCTCAGGTGATTATTCTGAGCAAGAGGAAGAATCCCATCGGCATTGAACATGCTCAAGCCATTCAAAGCCTTGTACACCTCTATCAGATCACCTCGGCGATGCCTAGTCTCCAGGCTCTGTAATTTGCAAAACTTAAGCCTTTCTTCGTAAGAGCAACCCTTTGTTCCATTCACTAATCTTGTTGCCCTTCTCTGTACTCGTTCCAGCAGCTCTACATCCTTCTTGATATGAGGCCTCCAGACCTGTATACAGTACTCAAGGTGTGGCCTGACCAATGCCTTATACAAGGGAATAATCACATCCCTGTCCCTGCTAGAAAAATTCCTGTATATCATTGACAAGACACCATGAGCTACTCTTGCAGCTCGTCTGCACTGCTCAGAGAACTTCATATCTGCCTGCACAATTACCCCCAGGTCCTTTTCATTCTCTACCACTGTCAGCGTAGTACCACAGAGTTGATACGTTGATCTGGGGTTACTGTTTCCCATATGTAGTACTTTACATTTGTCAATGTTAAACTTCATTTGCCACCTCTCAGCCCATCTGCTCAACCTTTCCAGATCCTGTTGCAGCAGCATAGTATCAGTAGTGTCCTTAACAACCCTGCAAACCTTTGTATCGTCTGCAAACTTGGACATTAAGCCTGATACACCATCATCAATATCATTTATAAATACAGAAAACAACAATGGACCCAACACTGAACCCTGAGGAACTCCACTAATAACATTAGTCCACGTTGAGCAGTGTCCATTGATTACCACTCTGTCTTCTGCCACTCAACCATCCCTTTATCCATAGCAGCAATTTGCCTCGAATGCCACACTTCTCCAATTTGTGCAGCAGTCTTCCATGCACAACAGTATCAAAAGCCTTTCTAAGATCCAAATATATAATATCAAAGTTATTCCCTGCATCCAGTTCTTTTGTGACTACATCATAGTATCCAATCAAATTGGTCAGACAAGACCTGCCCTTAACAAACCCATGCTGTGTCTGAGCTATAACTGAATTCTTGTCCAGATGATCCTGCAGTGCTTCTTTAACCAGTGCCTCCATTAATTTTCCTGGAACCGAAGTTAAACTAACAGGTCTATAATTACTTGTGTCAGCCTTTGATCCTCCTTTGTGAATTGGGGTTACATTTGCACATCTCCAGTCCATGGGTACCTCCCCTGAGTCCAAAGAAGCTCTCATAATTATGGCTAGGGGTTTGCTTACTTCCTTTGCTGCCTCCTTTAATATAACTGGATAGATCCCATCCACCCCGGGTGCCTTTTTTATGTTTATCCTCAACAATTTCTCCTCCACTTTCCTCTCAGTTATTAGAAAATCATCTACCTCACTGCCAATGTTTACTTCACCTACGACATTCCCCTTCCTGAATAACTCCTCATGTGTGAATGTAGATGCAAAATACTCGTTTAGATTGTTAGCCACCTGAGCTGGATCCTCAACTGTTGAACCATCAACATCCAGTTGACCAATCTGATTCATCCCTTTCCTTCTTGAGTTTAAATAGGTAAAGAACTCTTTTCTGTTTTTCTTTGCATCCTTTGCCAAGGATTTCTCATAATCTGCCTTTGCCTGCCTAATCTCCTTTGTGACTTGGTTACAGACCAACTTATATCTATCATAGGCTTCCACGTCACCCATTAATTTGTATGTATCCCATGCATTTTTCTTCTCTGCCATATGTCTCATTAGTTCATCTGACAACCATTTAGGCCTGAACCTTGAACAATATTTCTTGGTTGGTATGTAAAGCCTGGTAGCTTCCAAGATTAGTTCCTTGAATGCTTCCCATTTTGAATTTGCTGTTGGTAACATCATCAGTTGGTCCCACTGTATAGAATTTAAATACTGTCTCAGTCCATTGTAGTCGCCTTTACGAAAGCAATACCCCTTCCCTTTACCCCTAATGGTAGTTACCTCTCTGAGTAACTCCCACTTCAGCACACTGTGATCACTGCCACCAAGTGGTTCATTTATCTGCAGATTCTTAATGCATGAAGAATCACTACTGATAATCAAATCAAGAGTATTACTCCCTCTAGTTGCCTCCCGAACATGCTGATGTAGAAAACAATCATCCAATAAATCCACAAAAGCCTTGCTACCGTGTGAGTGACCAGCCCCCAAATTCCAGTCAATATCTGGGAAATTAAAATCCCCCATTATAAGACTCTCTGATTTACTGGCCCACTCTATTTCTCCGAACAGTTTCTTATTATACTCATCAGAGTCATTAGGCCTATAGCACACTCCTACTCTCAATTTTGATCTCCCAATGCTTATGTCACACCAAACTGACTCGACACTGCACTGTCCAGCGATGTCGACTGGCTTCACTTCCTTGGATTTTATGTGTTTTTTAACTAATAGCATAACCCCTCCTCCCTTCCTATCCTGTCTATCCTTTCTGTAGACATTGTACTCCCCAAATTCCAGTTCTGCATTCCTTATATCTGTGTGACACCACGTCTCTGATATCCCAACAATATCTGCCTTTGATGTTTTGAGTAATACCTCAAATTCATCAAATTTATTTACATTAGTGTACACGCAAGTATACATGCACCTGTTTCTATTCTTAGCTACCCTAACACAACCCATGTGTTTACTTGTACCGCAATGACTTCCAGCAGTCTCTGAAATATCCTGCATCTTGTTTTTCAGGCTTCTGCTCATTCCAATAGAAGCAGTGCAAGAATCTCTTTCACCTCTGCCAGTGGCTACTGTTAATCCATTAGTCTTTGTCTCCCCCCAAGCTAGCAGTTTTCCGACCCACCTAACACTGCCTCGATAGCATCAGCAAATATTCTTGCACCCTTTCTATTTAAGTGTATCCCATCCCTGTAGAAGCAATCTCTCCTGTTAACAAGTACAGTCCAGGCTGAAAAAAATTCTACCCCTTCAGCCTTGCACAATCTTTCCAGGGCCGAATTGATCGACAAGGCTCTCATCATATACTCCCTCCTATCGTGTCTGGGCAGAATTGCAGACACTTTCAAATTCAACCCTACTTCACGGCTTTTTTTCAACAGTGACCTGTACTTGTTAAGTAATTCCGCTGGTCTCCTACTCTTAATATCATTAGTGCCAACGTGTACAACTATATCACCTTTTGTGCCCTTAAAAGATGATATCTGCTCTACAACGTCATCAACCTTTGCCCCTGGCAGACATACCCTGGTCCTGTTCCACCTATCCTTTTTACAAAGCATGTTCCCCGTTTCCCTGACAATTGAGTCACCAACAACTACTAGTTCCTGTTGGACCAGCACATTCTGCCTTGGGGGCTGCCTCTGTGTTGCAAGATGACCAAGTCCAAGCTCTGGTGTTGATGTGGGCAGCTGAGAGCCTGATGGGCCCCTCAATTTATTTCCTTCGAGGGCATCCACCCTGTCCTTCAAGGTCTCATATAGGCCCATAACAACGCCGAGTTGTCGCCTAATTTCCTTGCACTCCTTGCATCGTGCACACACAAAGACATCCCCCATGGCAGTATCATGTCCCGTACCCGATTGCTCCGCAAACATCAAGCAAACAGTGCATCTTAAAAGGCCGTGATTCAGGGGGCAACCGCCCCCCCTCAGTTCTCCCCTGAGTCACAGCACTCCCATTAGCTTGAGCCTTTTGCTTTGCTGCTCTGGTCAGAGTCATGATTTCGATTTAAATGTCAAAATTATAATTTCAGAACAAAATTAAAACCTTAAACTTGTATCTTAACACAGTTATAACGCTATATTTATTTTTCGGTATCGAGTGTTATCTACGAGTTCCCTTTATATAACTTCCGTATCAAGTATGTATTAATTATTTGTTACGTTTGTACTCTAAGTCGTTATATATATATAGTTAAAACTACAATTTAATTGACAATGAAGTTTAACAAGATTAATAGATGTACTGATTAATTGACAATATTATATTATGCACTATACTATACAAAGCTAATGCTATCGAATTCCGGATATGCTGTATCGCGCTTCAGTAACGAGTGTTATCTACGAAATCCCTTTATATAACTTCTGTATCAAGTTATGTATTAATTATTTATTTTTACTAATTATTTATGTTCCGTAACCTAAGTGGTTATATGTATAGTTAAAATTACAATTTAACTGCCAATGAAGTTCGACAACTAACAGCAGAACCGCTCCTCCCTTCCTATCCTGCCTGCCCCTCCTGTACATGTACTCCCCAAATTCCAATTGTGCACTGCTTATATCTGTGTTACACCACTTCTCTGATATCCCAACATCTGCCTTTGATGTCTTGACCAGGCACTTCAAGTTCATCAAATTTATTTACTGTACTTCTAGCATTGGTGTACAAGCAAGTATACGTGCACCTATTCTTAATCTTAGTTACCTGTTAACACAGCCCATGTATTTATTTGTTCTGTGATGACCCCCACCATTCCCTGAAAAACCCAGCACCCCACCCTCCATTCTAATAGAAGCAGTACAAGAATCACTTTCATCTCTACTTGTGGCTATTACTAATCTTTTAGTCTGTGAATCCCCCCCAAAGCTAGCAGTTTTCCAACCCAACTAACACTGCCTCGATAGCATCAGCAAATATTCCTTTACCCCTTCTATTTAAGTGTATCCCATTCCTGTAGACGCAGTCTCTCCTGTTAAAAAGTACAGACCACGCTGAAAAAAATTCTACTATGTGAGCCTTGCACAATCTCTCCAAGACCGAAGTAATTGACAAGGCTCTCGTTATGTACTCCCTGCAATCGTGTCTGGGCAGAATTGCTGACACTTTCAAATTTAACCCTTAACTCACCACTTTTTTTTCAACATTGATCTGTACTTGTTAAGTAAGTCTATAGATCTCCTACTCTTAATGTCGTTAGTGCCAGCATGTACAACAATATCACTTTTTGTGCCTTAAAAGATTATATCTGCTCTATGACATCATCAACTTTTGCCCATGGCAGACATACCCAGGTCCTATTCCACCTATCCTTTTCACACGGTATATTACCCGTCTCCCTGACAATAGAGTCACGACAATAACTAATTCCCGTTAAACCAGCATATTCTGCATTGGAAATTGCCACTGTATTGCCTGATGACCAAGAGTGATCTCTAGCATTGAGTTGGGCCGTTAAAACCTGATTTGGTCCCCCATTTTAATACCTTCAAGGGCATCTACCCAACTCTGCAAACTTTCATAATGCTGAGTTGGCATCTAATTTCTTGACACGCTCTGCAGCTAGCGCGCACACACACACACACACACACACACACACACACACACACACACACACACACACACACACACACACACACACACACACACACACACTAAGACATCCTCCTTGACTAGATCATATCCTGTTCCAGATTGTTTTGCAAACATTTCACAAGTTGCAAATTTTTTTAGGCTGTGATGCGTTGGAGAATCATCCTCTCAGTTCTTCCCCGAGTGACAGCACTCCTGCCACTTTGTGCCCATTGCTTTGCTGCTATACTCTGAGGCATGAAATTGTATACTATTGATTAACAATGAAAATTAATTAGATTAATAAATTTAATTAATTAATTATCAATAGTACACTATCTAATCGATTCCTAAATGCAGTTATATGTATTATGCTATCTAGTTTTATGTCAGAGCAACCTGTTTACCGCACTTAGAAATTTGGATTCTCTGCCATTCACTCTATGCTATAACAGTGGATGCAAGATCCGAACAAAACATCGGTTTTACGTATATTAAGTAGTGACCTACAAGAACTATCTAAATTAAAAATAAAAATAATGAGCGTAACTAGAACTATAAAGCTACTTATAAAGTACAATATAATATGACAATTAAGTAAATAAAATGGCAAAACACTTGTGCTTTTTTCTGGAGCTTGAATTCACAGCTGGAACTTGTAAAGACAGTCAGCGTCCACCATTTGACAGGACCACTCTTATTTTATTGTTTCATTGTTAGGTCAGATACACCATATTACCAATCCTGCACCAGCTGAGCAACCTCCCCACTCGTCTATCCCAACATCTCTGGAGTTCTACCTGCTCAGTTGTTTTAATTTTTTATCTGTTCCCTTATTTCCACACTTCTCCAGTTTATACAGCAGTCTACTGTATGCAACAGTACCATAAGCTTTCCTGAAATCCAAGTATATGATATCAGGAATTATTTTTTGCATGTGGTTTATTTGTTAGTGCATCATAATACCCAGTCCGATTGGTCAGATTGGATCGCCCCTTAACAAATACGTGCTGTGACTGCAGTATAATCTTTGCCAACGACCTCTTGTAATGTCTTAGCTTGCTTAACCTCCTTTGTGACTTGTTTACAGACTAGTTTATATCTACCATAGGCTACTCTATCACCTGATGACTTATATGCATCCTGTGCATTTTTCTTCCCTGCCACAAGTCTCATTAGTTCATCTGACATCCATTTGAATCTAAGCCTTTATTTCTAAGTTTTTATAACTCAGTATTACTTAGTTAGTATGAATAGCCTGTGATTACCGTGAACCAGAGGGTCTTACCTGCAGATTCTTAATGTATGAAGAATCCTTTCTGTTAATCAGATCAAGAGTATTGCTTCCTCTCGTTTCTTCTCTAATATGATACTGTAAAAAAACGGTCATCAAATAAATTCACAAACACCTTACTAGTGTATAAGTGACCAACCCACAAATTCCAGTCAATATTTGGAAAGTTAAAATCCCCTATTTTAAGACATTCTGATTTAGTGGCCCACTCTTTTCTTTATAGTGTGGTTTGTTATACTCATCACAGTCATTAGACCTATAACACACTCCTACTCTAATTTTTGTTTTCCCAGTGTCACACCAAATAGACTCAGCATTGCACTCGCCATTCACGTTTACTGGATGCACTGGCTTAGATTTAATATGCTTCTTAACTAAGAGCTTAACCCCAGCCCAGTCCTGTTCTGTCTGTCCTTTCTGCACACATTGTACTTACAATATTCAAATTCTGCTTCCCTTATGTGTGAGTGACACCATATCTGTGATATCTGTACTTGTTAACAGGAGAGAATACTTCTACAGGATTGGGATACACTTAAATAGAAAGGGTGCAAGAATATTTGCTGATGCTATCGAGGCAGTGTTAGGTGGGTCGGAAACCTGCTAGCTTGGGGGGGATACAAGGACTAATAGTTTAACAGTAGCCGCAGGCAGAGGTGAAGGAGATTCTTGCACAACTTCTATTAGAATAAGTAGCGACCTGGAGCAAGGGACGGATGGCAGTCATCGTGAAATAGATGGGTGTATGGGATGTGTTAGGGTAACTAGGAATAGGAGCATGTATTCTTGCATGTATACCAATGCTAGAAGTATAGTAAATAAATTTGATGAATTTGAAGTGTTGGTCAAGACAAAAAAGGCAGATATTGTTGGGATAGCAGAAACGTGGTGTCACACAGATATAAGGAATGCAGACCTGGAATTTGGGGAGTACAGTGTGTACAGAAAGGATAGACAGGATAAAAAGGGAGGAGGTGTTATGTTGTTAATTAAGAAAAACATAAAATCAAATGAAGTGCACCCAGTTGATATACATGAACAGTGCACTGTTCAGTCAGTTTGGTTTGACGTAAGCACTGAAAAATCAAAAATAAGAGTAGGAGTGTGTTATAGGCCTAGTGACCTCGAATGAGTACAATGAACAATTGTACAGAGAAATAGAGTGGGCTAGTAAATCAGAAGGTCTTATAATGGGGGATTTTAACTTCCCAGATATTGAATGGAACTTGTGGGTTGGTCACTCACACACTAGTCAGACTTTGTGGATTTATTGGATGATTGGGTGTTTTCTGCAGCAGCATGTTCGAGAGGCAACCAGAGAAAGTAATATTCTTGATCTGGTTATCAGCAGTGATCATTCGTGTATTAAGAATTTGCAGATAAAGGAACCATTAGGTGGCAGTGAACACAGTGTACTGATGTGGGATTTACTTAAAGATTTAATTACCATCATCGCTAAAGGAAAGGGTTTTTGCTTCCATAAAGGTGAGTACAGTGGTCTCAGAAAGTTTTTAAATTCTGTACAGTGGGATCAACTGACGATGTTACCAACAGTAAATTCTAAGTTGGAAGCATTCAAGGAATTAATCGTGGATGCTACTAAAAGTTTCATACCTATTAAGAAATATTGTTCAAGGTTTAAGCCTAAATGGTTATCTAATGAACTAATGAGACTCGTAACAGAGAAGAAAAATGCATAGGATGCATATAAATTATCAAGTGACTCAGAAGCCTATGGCAGATATAAGCTAGTCTTTGCGAGATTGGAATTCCCTATGCGTAAGTGGAAACGATATGTTGATGACATGTTTACTATTGTAAAGAAGGGGAGAGGGGAAGATGTGGTCTCGTTTCTCAGTGGTTTTTCCCTCTTTATAAAATTCACCTCGGAGGTAAAAATAGATGGTACCCTCCCATTTCTAGACATTATGGTATATAGGGAAGGCCCCAGACTTAGAACTAAGGTTTATAGGAAACCAATGTGTAGGGGCCAGTACACACATTATAGGACGGCACAGACTGCCCAACATAAAAATAGTGTGGCCAGAGCACTTTTGGGTAGGGTGAGGACACATTGCAGCACCTCTGAGGAGGGGGAGAAGCAAGTTAGGCAAATAATGACGGATCTTATGAGGTGTGGTTACCCCCAGAGGGTCATTGATAAATACAATAGAGAGGAAGAGCCCAATCGGGTAGTTCCGCCTGTACTGCTTACCACAGTGTATGTTCCTTACTATCCGGGCCTGTCGGATCGCATTGCGAGGATGCTTCGCGATTTTCAGACACGCTGTCTGCAGCTCCCGAGCCGGAGGTTGCACACAGTAGCGTCACAGGTCAAAGACCCCATTACTGGGGATTCTAGTAATGGGGTCATATATGAGATCACATGTCCGGATTGTGGGGAATGTTACGTGGGGGAGACAGGACGGCGTATCAAGGACCGTCTGGGGGAACATTCAAGAGCGATACGGACCACAGAGCTCAATAAATCCGCCATTGCCGAGCACTATTGGGAAAAACAACACCAGATCTCCCCCGACAACGCTGTCATCCTTGACCGGGCGCATAGATTCTGGTACCGCAAGTGGCTGGAAAGTCTGTGGATTGGATCGTCTGGCAACAATAGCATGAACAGAGACAGGAGAGTTAGGCTTCACCCCCTTTTTGAGGACGTGGTTTTTGCCAGAGATAAATGTTTTAGTTTTCCACATCACCAGACCACTTCCGGTTCTGGTACAAGTGAAAGGAATACCGAGTATGCACCTGGTCATCCACGTGTGCCGTGAACATGGTACTTAAGGATGTGTCGCTTAAATTTCACTATTGCTGAGGAAGGAGGCAGACACCTCCGAAAGCTTTAATAGTGTTTTTATTGATTTTAAATTTATATTTTAATGCATTTTAACTTATTTACTTATTTTATTTTATTTTATTTTTGTTGTAAATTAGTTTTTTGTAAATAATCATATTTTTGTAAATATTATTTTACAGTCTTTTGTATCATTTTATTTTATTTTATTTTACTATTAAATCAGTTATAAACGGTTGGTGTATATGTTTAAATTTGTGGTATGAATAATCCCAACCTTAGAAGCCTTATTGCAGATATAAGCTAGTCTGTAGTCAAGTCACAAAGGAGGTTAGGCAGGCAAAGGCAGATTATGAGAAATCCTTGGCAAAAGATGCTAAGAAAAACAGCAAGGATTTCTTTACTTATATAAACTCTAAAAGGAAGGGGATGAATCTGATTGGTCCCCTTGACATCAATGGTTCAACTGTTGATTATCCTGCTCAGATAGCAAACAAACTGAATGAGTATTTTCCATCTACATTCACACATGAGGAATTATTAAGGTTTGAAAATGGCAGAAGGTTATCAAATTGTAGCAGGATACTTAATGATTTTGT
The DNA here is from genome assembly GCF_048544385.1 of Mastigoproctus giganteus. Classification (NCBI taxonomy): domain Eukaryota; kingdom Metazoa; phylum Arthropoda; class Arachnida; order Uropygi; family Thelyphonidae; genus Mastigoproctus; species Mastigoproctus giganteus. Next base: position 134,044,231 of record NC_143578.1, on the reverse strand, counting down.
AATAATTGAGAGCAAAGTGGAGGAGAAATTATTGAAGTTAAACATAAGAAAAGCGCCTGGGGTGGATCGGATCTATCCAGTTATATTAAAGGAGGCAGCAAAGCAACTAAGCAAACCCTTAGCCATAATTATAAGAGCATCCTTGGACTCAGTGGAGCTTCCGACGGACTGGAGAGGTGAATAGACCGACGAGGCTACTAGAGACGGTCGTTTTCAAAGCCGCTAAGTGGATTTTTCTTATTTATTGATTTGAAATTATTGTTTTTCTAAAACTTTTGATTTAAATTTAGTAGTATAACATTATTTTGTGATTTTCTGATTAATTTGGTGTATTTATTCTTTACTCGGCCTTGTAATTGCATAAAAGTATCGGTAAAGGTTTCCACGTGTTTCAAACTCCGCTAACCGTTCGTAATTTTCCCGCCTTTGTGATACGATATACCGTACTAGATAGCGTTAGTTGAACTTCGTTAGCAGTTAAATTGTATGTTTAAATAAATACATATAACGACTCAGATTACAAACGTAATATAATTAATTTTATTTAACATAATTAATTATACATATAACCACTTAGGTTACGTAACATAAATAATTAGTAAAATCAAATAATTAATACATAACTTGATACGAAAGTTATATAAAGGGATTTCGCAGATAACACTCGTTACTGAAACGTAAATATTTCGTAGATAACACTCGTTACTGAAACGTAAATATTCCGTAGATAACACTCGTTACTGAAACATAAATATAGCGTTATAACTGTGTTTGGATACAAGTTTAGGATTTAATTTTGTACAGAAATTGAAATTTTATTGAAAGTAAATCTAAATCATGACTCAAACCAGAGCAGCAAAGCAAAGGGCTCAAGCTAATGGGAATGCTGTGGCCCAGGGGAGAACTGAGGGGGGCAGTTGTCCTCTGAATCACAGCCTTGTAAGATGCACTATTTGCTTGATGTTTGCGGAGCAGTCAAGTATGGGACATGATACTGCCATGGGGGATGTCTTTGTGTGTGTGCGATGCAAGGAGTGTAAGGAGATAAGGCGACAACTCAGCGTTGTTATGGGCCTATATGAGAGCTTGAAGGATAGGGTGGATGCCCTCGAAGGATTACAAGTGAGGGGCCCATCAAGCTCTCAGCTGCCCACACCAATGCCAGAGCTTGCACTTGGTCATCGCGGAACACAGCGGCAACCCCCAAGGCAGAATGCGCTGGTCCCAAAGGAACTAGTAGTTGTTGGTGACTCTATTGTCAGGGAAACGGGAAACATGCTTTGTAAAAAGGATAGGTGGAATAGGACCAGGGTATGCCTGCCAGGGGCAAAAGTTGATGACGTTGTAGAGCGGATATCATCTTTTAAGGGCACAAAAGGTGATATAGTTGTACACGTTGGCACTAATGACATTAAGAGTAGGAGACCGGCGGAATTACTTGACAAGTACAGGTCACTGATGAAAAAAAGCCGTGAATTAGGGTTGAAATTGAAAGTGTCTGCAATTCTGCCCAGACACGATAGGAGGGAGTATATGATGAGAGCCCTGTCAATCAATTCGGCCCTGGAAAGATTGTGCAGGGCTCAAGGGGTAGAATTTTTTTCAGCCTGGTCTGTACTTGTTAACAGGAGAGACTGCTTCTACAGGGATGGGATACACTTAAATAGAAAGGGTGCAAGAATGTTTGCTGATGCTATCGAGGCAATGTTAGGTGGGTCGGAAAACTGCTAGATTGGGGGGATACAAGGACTAATAGATTAACAGTAGCCACTGGCAGAGGTGAAAGTGATTCTTGCACTGCTTCTATTGGAATGAGCCGCAGCCTGGAAAATAAGATGCAGGATATTTCAGAGACTGCTGGGAATCATTGGGGTACAAGTAAACACATGGGTTGTGTTAGGGTAGCTAAGAAAAAGAACAGGTGCATGTATACTTGTGTGTACACCAGTGCTAGGAGTTTAGTAAATAAATTTGATGAATTTGAGGTATTGCTCAAAACATCAAAGGCAGATATTGTGGGGATTTCAGAGACGTGGTGTCACACAGATATAAGAAATGCAGAACTGGAATTTGGGGAGTACAATGTCTACAGAAAGGATAGAGAGGATAGGAAGGGAGGAGGGGTTATGCTATTAGTTAAAAAACACATAAAATCCAAGGAAGTCAAGCCAGTCGACATCGCTGGACAGTGCAGTGTCGAGTCAGTTTGGTGTGACATAAGCATTGGGAGATCAAAATTGAGAGTAGGAGTGTGCTATAGGCCTAATGACTCTGATGAGTATAATAAGAAACTGTTCGGAGAAATAGAGTGGGCCAGTAAATCAGAGAGTCTTATAATGGGGGATTTTAATTTCCCAGATATTGACTGGAATTTGGGGGCTGGTCACTCACACGGTAGCAAGGCTTTTGTGGATTTATTGGATGATTGTTTTCTACATCAGCATGTTCGGGAGGCAACTAGAGGGAGTAATACTCTTGATTTGATTATCAGTAGTGATTCTTCATGCATTAAGAATCTGCAGATAAATGAACCACTTGGTGGCAGTGATCACAGTGTGCTGAAGTGGGAGTTACTCAGAGAGGTAACTACCATTAGGGGTAAAGGGAAGGGGTATTGCTTTCGTAAAGGCGACTACAATGGACTGAGACAGTATTTAAATTCTATACAGTGGGATCAACTGATGATATTGCCAACAGCAAATTCAAAATGGGAAGCATTCAAAGAACTTATCGTGGAAGCTACTAGGCTTTACATACCAACTAAGAAATATTGTTCAAGGTTTAGGCCTAAATGGTTGTCAGATGAACTAATGAGGCATATGGCAGAGAAGAAAAATGCATGGGATACATACAAATTAACACGTGACACGGACGCCTATGATAGATACAAGTTGATCTGTAACCAAGTTACAAAGGAGGTTAGGCAGGCGAAGGCAGATTACGAGAGATCCTTGGCAAGGGATGCGAAGAAAAACAGCAAAGAGTTCTTTACTTATGTAAACTCTAGAAGGAAGGGGATGAATCAGATTGGTCCACTTGAGATCGATGGGTCAACTGTTGATGACCCTGCTCGGGTAGCTAACAAACTAAATGAATATTTTGCATCGACATTCACACATGAGGAGTTATTCAGCGAGGGGAATGCCAGAGGTGTATTCAACTCTAGCAGTAAGCTAGAGAATCTTGTAATAACTGAGAGCAAAGTGGAGGAGAAATTGTTGAAGATAAACACAAGAAAGGCACCTGGGGTGGATGGGATCTATCCAGTTATATTAAAGGAGGCAGCAAAGGAGGTAAGCAAACCCTTAGCCATAATTATGAGAGCTTCCTTGGACTCAGGGGAGGTACCCATTGACTGGAGATGTGCAAATGTGACCCCAATTCACAAAGGGGGATCAAAGGCTGACACAAGTAATTATAGACCTGTGAGTTTAACTTCTGTTCCCTGAAAATTAATGGAGGCACTGGTGAAAGAAGCACTGCAGGATCATCTAGACAAGACTTCAGTTATAGCTAGGACACAGCATGGTTTTGTTAAGGGGAAGTCTTGCCTGACCAATTCGATTGGATACTATGATGCAGTCACAAAAGAACTGGATGCAGGGAATAACTTTGATATTATATACTTGGATCTTAGAAAGGCTTTTCATACTGTTGCACATGGAAGACTGCTGCACAAATTGGAGCAGTGTGGCATTGGAGGCAAGTTGCTGCTATGGATAAAGGGGTGGTTGAGGGGGAGAAGACAGAGAGTGGTAATCAATGGACACTGCTCATCGTGGACTAATGTTATTAGTGGAGTCCCTCAGGGTTCAGTATTGGGGCCTTTATTGTTTTCTGTATTTATAAATGATATTGATGATGGTATATCAGGCTTAATGTCCAAGTTTGCAGACGATACGAAGGTTGGCAGGGTTGTCAAGGACACTACTGACACTATGCTGCTGCAACAGGATTTGGAAAGGTTGAGCAGATGGGCTTCGAGGTGGCAAATGAAGTTTAACATTGACAAATGTAAAGTACTACATATGGGAAACAGCAACCCCAGAGCAACGTATCAACTCTGTGGTACTACACTGACAGTGGTAGAGAATGAAAGGGACCTGGGGGTGGTGGTGCAGGCAGATATGAAGTTCTCTGAGCAGTGCAGACGAGCTGCAAGAGTAGCTCATGGTGTATTGTCAATGATATATAGGAATTTTTCTAGCAGGGATAAGGAGGTGATTATTCCCTTGTATAAGGCAATGGTCGGGCCACACCTAGAGTACTGTATACAGGCCTGGAGGCCTCATTTCCAGAAGGATGTAGAGCTGCTGGAACGAGTACAGAGAAGGGCAACTAGATTGGTGAATGGGACAAAGGGGTTCTCTTACGAAGAAAGGCTTAAGTTTTGCAAATTACAGTGTCTGGAAACTAGGCACCAGCGGGGTGATCTGATAGAGGTGTACAAAGCCTTGAATGGTTTGAGCATGCTCAATGCTGATGGGATTCTTCCTCTAGCTCAGAAAAATCACCTGAGAGGGCATAAATTCAAATTGAGGAAAGACAGATGTAGGATAGATGTGCGGAAATTTGCCTTTAGCCAGCGGGTGGTTGGTGGGTGGAACAGACTTCCATCCCTTGTCGTGGAAGTTGATAGCCTAAATAAGTTTAAGGCTCAGCTGGACAGGTATTTCGAACGAACAGAGGGGTGAAGTGGAAGTGGTTATTTTTATTTATTTATGTTACTTTTTTTTTTTTTTTTTTTTTTTTTTTTTTTTTGGCTGATGCTGCATAAGCTTGCTTTCTTGCATCAAATGCCTCTACTAATGCTAATGCTAATGCTAATGTGTAAATGTATCCCCAATTCATTAAGGGGGATCGAAGGGTGACACGAGTAATTACAGACCAGTTAGTTTAACTTCTGTTCCGGGTAAAATAATGGAGTCACTGGTTAAAAATGCATTGCAGGATCATCTAGACAAGACAGCAGCAATAATTCAGACACAGCATGGGTTTCTTGACGGAAAGTCTTGTCTGGCAAATTTGATTGGTTATTATGATGTGGTTACAAAGGAACTGGATGCAAAAAATAATTTTGATATCATATATTTGGATTTCAGGAAAGCTATTGACACTGTTGCGCATGGAAGACTATTGTACAAATTGGAGCAGAATGGTATTAGCATTAGTAGAGGCATATGATGCAAGAAAGCAAGCTTATGCAGCATCAGCCAGAGGGGGAAAAAAAAAACTTCTACTTCACCCCTCCGTTCATTTGAAATACCTGTCCAGCTGAGCCTTAAATTTATTAGGCTATCAACTTCCACAACAAGGGATGGAAGTCTGTTCCACCAACCAACTACCCACTGGCTAAAGACAAATTTCCAGACATCTATCCTACATCTGTCTTTGCTCAATTTGAATTTATGCCATCTCAGGTGATTATTCTGAGCAAGAGGCAGTATCCCATTAGCATTGAGCATGCTCAAACCATTCAAGGTTTTATACACCTCTATCAGATCACCTCGGTAGTGCCTGGTCCCCAGACACTGTACTTTGCAAAACGTAAGCCTTTCTTCGTAAGAGCAACCCTTTGTTCCATTCACTAACCTCGTTGCCCTTCTCTGTACTCGTTCCAGCAGCTCTACATCCTTCTTGAAATGAGGTCTCCAGACCTGTATACAGTACTCAAGGTGTGGCCTGACCATTGCCTTATACAAGGGATTAATCACCTCCTTATTCCTGCTAGATAAATTCCTGTATATCATTGATAAGACATCACGAGCTACTCTTGCAGCCCGTCTGCACTGCTCAGAGAACTTCATAACTGTCTGCACAATTACCCCCAGGTCCTTTTCATTCTCTACCACTGTCAGTGTAGTACCACAGGGTTGATACGTTGCTCTGGGGTTGCTGTTTCCCATATGCAGTACTTTTGATTTGTCAATGTTAAACTTCATTTGCCACCTCTCAGCCCATCTGCTCAACCTTTCCAGATCCTGTTGCAGCAGCATAGCATCAGTAGTGTCCTTAACAACGATGACAACTTTAGTATCATCTGCAAACTTGGACATTAAGCTTGATATGCCATCATCAATATTATTTATAAATACAGAAAACAATAATGGGCCCAACACTGAACCCTGAGGGACTCAACTAATAACATTAGTCCACGATGAGCATTGTCCGTTGATTACCACTCTCTGTGTTCTCATCCCTCAACCACCCTTTTATCCATAGCAGCAATTTACCTCCAATGACACACTGCTCCAATTTGTGCAGCAGTCTTCCATGTGCAACAGTATCAAAAGCCTTTCTAAGATCCAAGTATATATTATCAGAGTTTTTCCCTGCATCCAGTTCTTTTGTAACTGCATCATAGTATCCAATCAAATTGGTAAGGCAAGACATCCCCTTAACAAACCATGCTGTGTCCGAGCTATAACTGAAGTCTTGTCCAGATGATCCTACAGTGCTTCCTTAACCAGTGCCTCCATTAATTTTCCAGGAAAAGAAGTTAAACTCACAGGTCTGTAATTACTTGTGTCAGCCTTTGATCCTCCTTTGTGAATTGGGGTCACATTTGCACATCTCCAATCTATGGGTACCTCCCCTGAGTCCAAGGAAGCTCTCATAATTATTGCTAAGGGTTTGCTTACTTCCTTTGCTGCCTCCTTTAATATAACTGGATAGATCTCATCCACCCCAGGTGCCTTTCTTGTGTTTATCTTCAACAATTTCTCCTCCACTTTACTCTCAATTATTACAAGATTATCTAGCTTACTGCCAGAGTTGAATAAACCTTTGGCATTCCCCTCGCTGAATAACTCCTCATGTGTGAATGTTGATGCAAAATATTCAATTAGTTTGTTAGCTACCTGCGCAGGATCATCCACAGTTGATCCATCGATATCAAGTGGACCAATCTGATTCATCCCCTTCCTTCTATAGTTTACATAAGGAAAGAACTCTTTACTGTTTTTCTTTGTATCCTTTGCCAAAGATTTCTCGTAATCTGCCTTCGCCTGCCTAATTTCCTTTGTAACTTCATTACAGATCAACTTATATCGACATAGGCTTCTGTGTCACGTGATAATTTATATGCATCCCAAGCATTTTTCTTCTCTGCCATATGTCTCATTAGTTCATCTGACATCCATTTAGGCCTAAACCTTGAACAATATTTCTTGGTTGGTATGTAAAGCCTAGTAGCTTCCAAGATAAGTTCTTTGAATGCTTCACATTTTGAATTTGCTGTTGGTAACATCATCAGTTGGTCCTACTGTATAGAATTTAAATACCGTCTCAGACCATCATAGTCACCTTTACGAAAGCAATAACCCTTCCCTTTACCCCTGATGGTAGTTACCTCTTTGAGTAAACCCCACTTCAGCACACTGTGATCACTGCCACCTAGTGGTTCCTTTATCTGCAAATTCTTAATGCATGAAGAATCACTACTGATAATCAATCAAGAGGATTACTCCCTCTAGTTGCTTCCCGAACATGCTAATGTAGAAAACAATCATCCAATAAATCCACAAAAGCCTTGCTAGTGTGTGAGTGACCACCCCACAAATTCCAGTCAATATCTGGGAAATTAAAATCCCACATTATAAGACTCTGATTTACTGGCCCACTCTATTTCCCTGTACAGTTTCTTATTATACTCATCAGAGTCATTAGGCCCATAGCACACTCCAACTCTCAATTTTGATCTCCCAGTGCTTATGTCACACCAAACTGACTCGACACTGCACTGTCCAGTGATGTCGACTGGCTTCACTTCCTTGTATTTTATGTGTTTCTCAATTAATAGCATAACCCCTCCTCCCTTCCTATCCTCTCTCTGTAGACGTTGTACTCCCCAAATTCCAGTTCTGCATTCCTTATATCTGTGTGACACCACATCTCTGATATTCCAACAATATCCGCCTTTGATGCTTTGAGCAATACCTCAAATTCATCAAATTTATTTACCAAAATCTGCCTTCCATAGGCAGATTTTCGTAAATTTACCAAAATTTACCAAAATCTACCTAGCATTTGTGTACACGCAAGTATACATGCACCTGTTTTTTTCTTAGCTACCCTAACACAACCCATGTGTTTACTTGTACTGCAATGCCTCCCAGCAGTCTCTGAAATATCCTGCATCTTGTTTTCCAGACTTCTGCTCATTCCTATAGAAGCAGTGCAAGAATCACTTTCACCTCTGCCAGTGGCTACTGTTAATCTATTAGTCCTTGTATCCCCCCAAGAGGTTGTAGCAACTTACCCATTAAGAGTAAACTGCTACAATGGATAAAAGGATGGTTAAGTGGGAGAAGACAGGGTGGTAATCAATCGGTGCTGCTCTTCGTGGACTAATGTTATTAGTGGAGTCCCACAGGGTTCGGTGTTGGGTCCACTGTTGTTTTGTATATTTATCAATGGTATTGATGAAGGTATATCAGTCTTAATGTCGAAGTTTGCAGATGATACAAAGATTGGCAGGGTTGTTAATGACAGTAATGGCAGTGTGCTACTGCAACAGTATCTAGATAATTTGGGCAGATGGGCTGAGAAGTGGCAACTGAAGTTTAAACTTGACAAATGCAAAGTACTGCATATGGGTAGGAGTAACCCCAGAGAAACGTACCAACTGTGTGATACTACACTTAAGGTGGTAGAAAATGAAAAAGACCTGGGAGTAATTGTTCAGTCAGATATGAAGTTTTCTGAGCAATGCAGACAGGCTGCCAGGCCAGGTCATGGGGTTTTGTCAATGATATATAGGAATTTTGCTAGCAGGGAAAAGGAGGTGATTGGTGATTGTCCCTCTGTATAAGGCAATGGTCAGGCCACGCCTTCAGTACTGCATACAGGTCTGGAGGCCTAATTTTAGGAAGTATGTAGATTTGCTTGAACGTGTACAGAGAAGGGCAACAAGATTGGCGAGGGGAATGAAGGGATCCTCTTACCAAGAGAAGCTTAAGTTCTGCAAATTGCAGTGGCTGGAGACTAGGCATCTGCACGGTGATCTGATTGAGGTGTATAAGGCCTTGATTGGGTTGAGCACGCTGAATTCTGATGGGATCCTTCCACTTGTTCAGATTACAAACCTAAGGGGGCATAAATTCAAATTAAGAAAGGACAGATGTAGAATAGATGTGCGGAAATTTGCCTTTAGCCAGCGGGTGGTTAGTTGCTGGAACAAACTTCCATCTGTCGTTGTGGAAGTTGATAGGTTGATAAATTTAAGGATTAACTGGACAGGCATTTGGAGGGAATGGTGTGATTTTTTTTTTTTTTTTTGGCTGCATAAGCCCATACACTTGCTTTCTTGCATCACATGCCACTACTACTACTATCTGCACAATGTCTGGATTTGATGACTTTACCAGCACTTCAAATTCATCAAATTTATTTATTATGGTCCTATCGGTAATGTATATGCAAGTATACATGTATCTGTTCTTACTAACAGTCCATATATTTACTTGTTTCCTGATGACACACAGCAGGGTCTGAAATCCCCAAAACCCTTTCTTTCCAGGCTGCTGCATGTTCCAATAGAAGTAGTGCAAGAATCACTTTCACTTCTGCTTGTAACACTAGTTAATCTATTATTTTGTGTATTCTTCCAATTTATCAGTTCTTCAACCCACCTAACACTTCCTTGATAGTATCAGCAAATATTCTTGCTTTCGTTCTATTTAAGTGTATATCCATCCCTGTAAAAACTGTTAACAAACACAGACTATGCTGTGAAAAATTCTACCACTTGAGCCTTGCACAGTCGCTCCAGGGCCAAACTGATTGACAAGGCTGTCAACATGTACTCCCTTCTGTCTTGTCTGCGCAGGATTGCAGACACTTTCAAATTTAATCCTAACTTGGGACTTTTTCCCAACATTGCCCTTTGACAATAGTGAATGGTCTTATTTATTTAGATAGAATCAAAGATAGTGTCAATGTGTTGCACAATAGTCGCAAAAAGGATATGAATTTAGGTGATGTAAGAACATGGTTTGAAGAAAATGAAAGGGCAGCAGTGTTCCTAGAGGATAACTGTGTAGGCAAAGTAAAGAAAAGAAGAATAAAAAGTTACCTAGATGCCTAGTTATGCTCTTCTTAAATGTGTTAATTTTGACTGGGAATTCAGAATTTATTTCTATGCTCTACTAAAAATGAAGAATGACATTATTATATATCCATTTATTTTTAGCGGTCATAATTACAAAGCAGTAATAATGTCAGTATGAGAGGCATTTGAGAAGTTTGTCACCTGAGTATAAAGGATTTATTTGAGGACTCTGGTAAATAGTTACTTTTTGAAATAGTCCGCTTTAGATCCAGTAAACCAAACCCTTGCCACCAATGCTAATGTGCACTGATTCCAGCTACAAAGAAAGTTTTTTCTTGAGTTTCAAGATATTCAACCACTGCAACAATGATGTCATCGTCGGTGGGAAAATGGATACCAGCCAGATACTTTATCAAATTAGGAAATAAGTGAAAGTCCAATAGTGCTAAGTCTGGTGAGTATGGGGGATGGTCATTGTCATTAGCATTAGCATTAGTAGAGGCATTTGATGCAAGAAAGCAAGCTTATGCAGCATCAGCCAAAAAAATAAATAAATAAATAAAAAATAACCACTTCCACTTCACCCCTCTGTTCGTTCGAAATACCTGTCCAGCTGAGCCTTAAACTTATTTAGGCTATCAACTTCCACGACAAGGGATGGAAGTCTATTCCACCAACCAACCACCCGCTGGCTAAAGACAAATTTCCTCACGTCTATCCTACATCTGTCTTTTCTCAATTTGAATTTATGCCCCCTCAGGTGATTATTCTGAGCAAGAGAAAGAATCCCATCAGCATTGAGCATGCTCAAACCATTCAAGGCTTTATACACCTCTATCAGATCACCTCGCTGGTGCCTAGTCCCCAGACACTGTAATTTGCAAAACTTAAGCCTTTCTTCGTAAGAGCACCCCTTTGTTCCATTCACTAATCTTGTTACCCTTCTCTGTACTCATTCCAGCATCTCTACATCCTTCTCGAAATGAGGCCTCCAGACCTGTATACAGTACTCAAGGTGTGGCCTGACCATTGCCTTATACAAGGGAATAATCACCTCCTTATCCCTGCTAGAAAAATTCCTATATATCATCGACAATACACCATGAGCTACTCTTGCAGCCCGTCTGCACTGCTCAGAAAACTTCATATCTGCCTGCACAACCACCCCCAGGTCCCTTTCATTCTCTACCACTGTCAGTGTAGTACCACAGAGCTGATATGTTGCTCTGGGGTTGCTGTTTCCCATATGTAGTACTTTACATTTGTCAATGTTAAACTTCATTTGCCACCTCGAAGCCCATCTGCTCAACCTTTCCAAATCCTGTTGCAGCAGCATAGTGTCAGTAGTGTCCTTGACAACCCTGCCAACCTTCGTATCGTCTGCAAACTTGGACATTAAGCTTGATATACCATCATCAATATCATTTATAAATACAGAAAACAATAATGGACCCAATACTGAACCCTGAGGGACTGGACTAATAACATTAGTCCACGATGAGCAGTGTTCATTGATTACCACTCTCTGTCTTCTCCCCCTCAACCACCCCTTTATCCATAGCAGCAATTTGCCTCCAATGCCACACTGCTCCAATTTGTGCAGCAGTCTTCCATGTGCAACAGTATCAAAACAGTCATTGTGAAACAAAACTCCTTTGCTGAGTGTGCCTCCTTTCTTAAGGTAATCTGCTAGCAACACTCCAACAGCACCCCAGAAACCCCTGCCATCACCTTTCCAGCAGAAGGAATCGATTTCCTTTGTCTCTGGTTGAAAGTGATGGACCCATGATTCATCCATGGTCACAAATCTTACAAGAAAAAAATGCCAGATCTGCTTGAAAATGATGCAAATGTTCACTTTACTTGAGAATTCTTATGCATTTTTGATCTGCTGTCAACAGCTTTTGGACCCATCGTGCCGATACCTTTTTCCATAGTATGAACTGGTCTTATTATGCAACACATGTTCAGCTGAGATTCCCAGGATGCCAGCAATGTATTGAATTAACACTCATTGATCACTGATCAGTAGATTATGCATACTCCCAACAACTTCTGGAGTAATGAACATTCCAGGTCTTCCATGGTGTGTGTTATCCTCCACATTCTCCTTCTCATTAAATTCTGCTGTCCATTTTGTTAACCATGTGATGGGAAAGGCCATTTCCCCTTTGGCATTAGTCCCCTTTTCCTAATTATTGGAAGACTGCACTATTGGAAGATTGAAGGTGTTTGAAACTTAGTAGGTTACTATTTGAAGTGGTACACGTTAAGTACAGAAATTTTTAACGCTATACTGCTACCACAGGCCACGGACTTTTCAAATGCCCCTTGTACAAAGAACCAAGAAACAGCGGTTTGGTCAGAGCAGGTCAGCTTAGGTGCCATCCATAGCAGAGAAAAAACATAGATGTCTTACAGCATGACCTGAGACAACCATGGAACAGCTGTAGTGGCTGACATACACAGTGGTTAATAAAATAAAGTAAAAATTAAATAATTTATAATAAAAACCATATAGTTGTAGGAAAAGCATGGAAAAACATTAAAATATTAGTGTATTCAGTCATTTAAAATTTAATTTAATTAGAAATGGCAGCCAAATTTAGCATTGCCATGCAAAGTACCTCATATGGGTAGCATTTACCACAAGTATTAGCATTAGTAATGACATATGATGCAAGAAAGCAAGCTTATGCAGCATCAGCCAAAAAAAAAAAAAAAAAAACCCCTCCTCATTTCACCCATCCACTCACTCCAAATGTTTGTCTAGTTCTGCCTTGAATCTATTTAAGCTATCAACTTCTACAACGACAGATGGAACTTTTCCAGTAATCAACCACCCACTAGCTAAAGGCAAACTTCCGCACATCTATCCTACAACTGTCTTTTTTTTTTTTTTTTTTTTTTTTTTTTCAATTTGAATTTATGCCTTCTCAGGCGATTATTCTGAGCAAGCGGAAGAATCTCATCAGCATTGAGCATGTTCAAACTATTAAAGGACTTATACACCTCAATCAGATCACCTCGCAGGTGCCTATTCTCCAAACACTGCAATTTGCAAAACTTAAGCCTTTCATCCTTTGTTTCATTCACTAATCTTGTTGCCCTTCTCTGTACTCGTTCCAGTAGTTCTACATTCTTCTTAAAATGAGGCCTCCAGACCTGTATACAGTACTCAAGGTGTGGCCTGACCATTGCCAATGACACATTACTGTCTTTAGTGTTATTAACAACCTTGCCAACCTTCGTAACGTCTTCAAACTTAGACATTAAGCCTGATACAAAGGGTACTAGGAAAGTTTTGCAATATGACGCAACAATGAATCACAGGAAGCTGCTTGTTGCTGCATGTTGAGACATGTTCATACGTGCATAGTAGCCGCCGCGGCAAGTCGATGGGCTCAGTTATTCATTAGTAGTGAGAGTGTAAAGTGCTTGCGATGGCATCGTGGTCACGAAATGAGATAAGGACAGTTTTGTGGTATAATTTCGTGCGTGGTTTAACCATAGACCAGTGCTTAAAAGAAATGACTCTTGCACTAGATGATGATTGTCCACATCGTACAATGATATTCAGGTGGTATAGAGAATTCCAAAGGGGAAATTTCACTCTGGAGGATTCTGAGAGGCCGGGAAGGCCACGAACGTCAGTTACGGAGGAAAACGTTACTGCTGTGAGGAAAATGCTTGACGAAAACAGGCAAGTGACCTACCAACAGATAGAGGATACTTTGGGCCTAAATGCACCAGCAATTCGTTCGATTCTGCAAGATCATTTTCACGTGAAGAAACTTTGTTCTCTTTGGGTGCCGCATCAACTGACTGAAGAGCAGATGACACGACGTGTGACTTGGTGCCGGGAGATGTTAAAAAAGTTTGATAAGGGACAATCTCGGTATGTGAACAACATCGTGACAGGTGACGAGACTTGGCTGTACTATTACGATCTGCCGACCAAGGCTCAAAACAAAGTTTGGGTCTTTGATGATGACGACACACCCATAATTGTCAGAAAATCCCGATCTGTAAAGAAGAAAATGATAGCTGTATTTTTCAAATCGAGTGGAATTGTGGAACTTGTCGTTTTGGACACGCAGAAGACAGTCACAGCTAAGTGGTATACTGAACAATGCCTGCCTAAAGTCATTGGATCTATGAAGAACCTGCGGCCAAAGTCAAGAATGGACACCTGGTACCTCCATCACAAAAATGCTCCAGCTCACCGCGCCAAAGCCTGCACCGAATATTTGACCACGACAGGACTGAAACTTCTCGAGCACCCTCCCTACAGTCCAGACCTTGCTCCCTGCGACTTTGCACTGTTCCCGCATGTGAAAATGAAGCTAAAAGGGAGGCGGTTTTCCAGTGATGAGGACCTTCTACGGGCTTGGGACAACGACTGTGCTTTACTCCCTAGTGAAACTTGGCAGAACTGGTTTAAAGATTGGTTTCGGAGGATGGAGAGGTGTATTGAATGTAGGGGAAATTACTTTGAAAAAATTAAATAAACAAAGCTGTATTGCAAAACTTTCCTAGTACCCTTTGTATACGATCATCAATATCATTAATAAATCCAGAAAACAACAATGGACCCAACACTGAACCCTGGAGGACTCCACTAATAACATTAGTCCATGAAGAGCAATGTCCATTGATTGCCACTCTCTGTCTTCTCCCCTCAACCATCCCTTTATCCATAGCAGCAATTTGCCTCCAATGCCACGCTGCTCCAATTTGAGCAGCAGTCTTCCATGTGCAGCAGTATCAAAAGCCTTTCTAAGATCCAAGTATATATTATCAAAGCTATTCCCTGCATCCAGTTCTTTTCTGACTGCGTCATAGTATCCAATCAAATTGGTCAGGCAAGACTTCCCCTTAACAAAGCCATGCTGTGTCTGAGCTATAACTGAAGTCTTGTCTAGATGATCCTGCAGTGTTTCTTTAACCAATGCCTCCATTAATTTCCCTGGAACAGAAGTTAAAATAACAGGTCTGTAATTACTTGTGTCGCCCTTTGATCCTCCTTTGTGAATTGCGGTCACATTTACACATCTCCAGTCCATGGGTACATTCCCTGAGTCCAAGGAAGTTCTCATAATTAAGGCTAAGGGTTTGCCTACTTCCTTTGCTGCTTCCTTTAATATAACTGGATAGATCCCATTCACCCCAGGTGTCTTTCTTATGTTTATCTTCAACAATTTCTCCTCCACTTTGCTGTCAGTTAGTTTTGGTTTGAGTGAAGGACACAGTATTCAAGTGTACAAGAATTCATTGGAAATATCGAGAACATTATCTCATTAGCCTTGCAGTTGTTTATAGAAGATAAAGGACATACAGCAAAATCTGCTGTTCAATATGAAAATTTTTTCATTCAATGTAATTTATTGTTATTTGTTAATACAGATTTGTTATAGTGAATTTTTAAATCCCAGATGTTTTGTATATATTTCTTTAATTTCCTTAATTATGAATATTTTAATCTAGAATTATGGTGGTGGAATGAGACCACCAAGCAGTACAATAGGACCCAGTGGACCTACAATGCCACCTATGTCTATGTAAGTATGTAAAATGTAAGGTACCATTTGTGCCTCTATAATTATTTCACATTTACTTTTAACTATAAGCAGAATATTTCATTCATTAAATGATTGAGCAGTTATGATAATTTTGTTTTACCATTATTTTAAAAAAGATTACTTAAATGTAATTAAGAATTTCTGAATTTGTAAGTAGTAGTAGTAATGGAAAATGATGCAAGAAAGCAAGCTTACATATCCAAAAAAAAATTAAAAAATTGCAGGTGTTTATAGCAGATAAAGATTATTCAGCACAAGTATTGAGATTGTTTTTTAATAGCATCGTATCAAAGAACATCCAGTTCACCAGTAGTTACTACTATGTGTGAGAGCGTTAGAATTGAAAGAAGTTTTGTGTTTTTTATTTGCTCACAGAATTTTTTCCTTCAGATAATTTCAGCTCCTATATTTGAAAATTTAAAAAGCATATTTTAGCATTAGCATTCGTAGAATCGTATGATGCAAGAAAGCAAGCTTATACGACATCGGCCAAAAAAAAAAAAACCCTTCCCATCCATTCACTTCAAAAGTTTGACCACTTCTTCCTTGAATTTATTTAATCTATCAACTTCCACAAAGACAGATGGAAGTTTGTTCCAGTAATCAACTACCCACTGGTTAAAGAAAAATTTCTTCACATCTATTCGACAACTGTCTTTCCTTAGTTTCAGTTTATACCCCCTCAGGTTTGTAATCTGAGCAAGTGGAAGAATCCCATCAGCATTAAGCCTGCTCAATCCATTCAAGGCATGCACCTCAGTCATATCGCCTCACAGGTGCCTAGACTCCGGACACTGCAGTTTGCAGAACTTATGCCTTTCTTTGTAAGAGCACCCCTTTATTTCCCTCACCAGTCTTGTTTCCCTTCTCTATACTCGTTCTATCAACTCTGCATCCTTCCTAAAATGAGACCTGTACGCAGTACTCAAGGTGTGTCCTGACCATTGCCTTATACAATTGGATAATCACCACCTTATCCCTGCTCACAAAATTCCTGTATATCATTGACAAGACCCCATTACCTACTCTGGCAGCCTGTCTGCACTGTTCAGAAAACTTCATGTCTGACTGCACAATTACCCCCAGGTCTCTTTCATTCTCCACTACTCAGAGTGTAACACCACCCAGTTGGTACATTTGTCAAAGTACTGCATATGGGTATCAGTATCTATAATAACTGCATGGAACACACCAATTGTCTATGACAGAAACTTTATTAAAATAATAATAAACTAAGACAGGATGAAATCTGTTGTAAAAATAAAATACGCTGACTGTAAAGTTAAAAGTGATAAAAACAACCATAGCTTTCAAAGGTGATCTCCTCCTTAATCAACAGTAAAACTTAACTGTCATGGCACATTCCTAAATAACATCAGCAGGATCGCGGCTCGCAGCACATGTTATCTTAGGAGCATGAGCATTATCTTCCACACATGCATGGAAACCAGAAATGGCTCAAGACTGTTCCAGGCAGAACCATTCATCCCATCCAAGAATACTGTTCCACTTTTAGCTAACCTTTTAGATTATGTTAATATTATGGTAAGATGCAATGTACTTTACATTTCAAGGGTACAGCTTTAAAAGGGCTTTCATAGGTTGGCCTCTAGGTAGTCCATTGACCAGAATTGACCATTCTTCCATCAGGATATTTGTCAGCTGCCACCTTGTCATTGGTAGAGAACTGCAAAGCCAAACTGCGCTTTCCAGTATATCCTAGACATTCTCTGTTGGATTCAGATCTGTAGAAATAGGTGGCCAGCATTGATGTTGGAAATCTTGGAAATGTTTCTCGAACTATTCAGATACAATTTTTGCACATTGGATAGTTGCATTATTGGCTTAAGAATCTATTACAATCTAAGTAAAAATGAAGTATTGCAGGATGAATTCTTCCGATACAATAGAAAAATATTCATTGGAAGTAATGCAGCCCTCTAACAGTATGAGTTGATCCACTCCTTACCAACAGAACATATCCATCCTTGAATGGTTAAAAAGAGACAGTCTGGATGCATAACTTCATGAGTTTCACACCACACTTTCACTCTACCACTGGTGCAAAAAAGTGTAGAGATTCTTCATACCACATGAACTTTTTTCTGCTGTTCCTCAGCAGCAGCACTCCAGCCAAATCTTTAGATTGTTTTATAAAAAGAAGTGGCTTTTGTGTAGACATATGACTACCAAATCCTGAATTGTTTGACTCCTGTTATGTTATTTGCTTTTTAGGAGCATTAGCAACTAAGGCCATATTGCTCCGGGATGTGCGGTGGTCATTCCCTGACCTTTCCGCATCCTCCGTATTTGGTGGTGACGGGCTCGAACCCCGGTCTAATCAAGAAGCGTGTGCTACGCACCGCTGCTCCTTCCCACCTGGCTACGGAGGCGCCTGTTTGACTCCTGCCACATAGTTTGATTTTAAATGGGACTTCTTTTGTCCCATTGAATTTTTCAGTTGTTTGCTGCACTGGACCTTCTGTTCTGCTGCACAATTTGCTTTAAATTCATGCAGTCTTTTTTGTGGAGTAAGACTCTGTCATCCAACCATCTGCCACATTTCTTTCTTTTAGAGCTGCATTCTCTTTTTATTTTACACTCATTGTATAATTTTGAAATGGTTACTTTTGACACACCAATGATTTCATTTGTTTTCTCAATTGTGGCTCCTGCTAAAAATGTTCCAACAGTAACACCCTTCCAAAAATTGGAAATAACCTAAACCAGATTGACTAGACCCCAGGAAACCATAAAATATTTATCTGATACCAGAGAACTTGTGATCATTCCACATGACAACTTACATTATATTTACATACCACACACTTGATTATCAGTCGATACTTTGCGGAAGGTTTCTAATTTTTCAGCATATGTGTGTCTTACATTTTACTTTATACAGTAGACTCTCGATTATCTGGGATAGATGATAAAAAACAAATCCCGGATAATCGATTTCCCAGTTAATCCAAAAATACAAAAGTCCCCGACATACGTAAGAGATGCGTTCCAGGACTTCTAACTTTGTCGAGTTTTACGTTACTTGGGAATGACTAATAACATATTGCTACTATATTATTATTGACAAATCTGAATTCCGCACGATACTTGTTAATGTTTGGCCATTTTAATACATCCTTATTATAATAATTCCTTACAGATTTAACAGATGCACCGTTTTCAAGTTTTTGTTTAACTGAAAAGGCAACTCTTTTGCGTTTACTCATCATTTTTGCGATTTCTAAACAAAAAAATTTACTAAAAAAAAAATTCCATCCCTGACATAAATAATGAAACAAAATTTGTCCTTTTGCACTGCAACAGAGCAAACAATCGATGCGACGCACTAAAACAAACTAAACATTTGGTCTCTCTCTCTCTCTCTCTCTCTCTCTCTCTCTCTCTCTCTCTCTCTCTCTCTCTTTCTCTCTCTCTCTCTCTCTTTTTTAATCGGTGGGTGTGAAGACAGCAGGGATTGAAAGATAATAGGTACGCTAATCTCCCAATGACGACTTATAATTCCACTTGTCGTTTATTTACGACTTGCAAAATATCTGTTTATACCTATTCTAATTATTACTTGAATTTTTTGATTTCTGGTTGATTTTTTATTTTTTTTTTTTTGGAATCTGGAAGTGTCCCGGATAATCATCCTGGTTAATCGAGAGTCTGCTGTATAAATATTACATTAGCATAAAACCAGTGCAGATAATTGTAAATAAATAATGTAAAAATTTATTCCTCAACACTGAATCCGAAGTGAAGAGGGCTTTTATAAGAGAAAATTTATGTAATATTTATGAAAGAATATATCTCTTGTACATTTGTTTATTTTACCTTATTGTAGCCCTTCCTCAGTCTTTTAGACCCAGATAAAATTTCATCAGTTGCATGCTATAATTTCTACTCTGCCCACACAGCTGAAACTCCTACTATCTTTCAACAAAAATGTTTTATTTCAGTTCCCCATTTTAAATTCCACAAATCACCATTAGTTTTTGAGAAAACAGGAAAAATATCAGATCAAGTATGAAAATGCTATTAAGCGTATTTAGTTTAATTTCAACATAAATGTAGTCCTTGCTAAACTGACATCAGAATTTTGAAGCATGAGTGGTTCATGCACTTAGCCATAACAATTGAGAAATTAGCTGGTGCATGGCAGCCATACATGGTTCACTCAGCTAAGGTGCGCTTGCTCTTGCTTGTTTCTCTCAGAAAAGAAACCATGTCATAACAGTTTTCTTTGCACGCAGTGAAAAATAAAAGTTTGCTCTCCTTGCAATGAATTGTTTTGTGTTATACTTCCTTTTTTCAGTGTGTATTACATCTACTAACAAACTTTTAAAGAAAATTCATCTATTGACAGCATCATTATAAATTGCAAAAACTGGTGTCAAACAAAAAACACTGCCCACCGAATAAAAAATAAGTTCACATTACTCATATAGATTTATTTTTTGAAAATGATATTACAACAGCATCTTTCTCAGATGTATATTTGATCTGGTAAAAAAATTTCAACAAAAAATCTCTATTTGCATCCACAATACAAACATCTGAAAAGTAGCATCTAACCTGAAGCCCTTACCTCCATCATTACTCTTGTGCAAAAGAAAAAAAGCTTGCTACTCGTAATGAGTTGTTGTTTGAAAATGTTACAAAATCTTTTTGATATGTATTTGATATACAGGCAGTTCTCGCTTTACAAGTTCCCGGGTTTACGAGAACAATTTTTACGGGTCAATTTTTTTCCCAAGTATCAAGTATCAACAAATTTTTGATTATTTTTGAACATTAATTGCAAAAAATGAATGTTAAACATTCATAAATATCGCATTCCAAGCCACGTGCATAGCTATACGATACAATGTACCCCGCTTTACGATATTAATGAGTTCCAGAGACACCATCGTATCGTTAAAATACCGTAATGTGAACCCAATAACACATTGTTTTTTGGTAATTCGTTTCAAGATCTCGGTAGTTGAAATTTTCGCTGTATAACTAAGCTATTTATCTTCGTGGTGGTTTGTAAATTGTATTAGTTACCAATTCAAATCATTAAAATGCACAAAACTTTCATCATCATCATATGTTCCGTTATAAAAATCAATTTTGAACGCCTTTGTGATATTTTTCTAAAGCACATTTCTGGAGGTTACGACCATAAAACAATAAAAACAATTTGCACTTTCCGGTTTATTGGGCTTTTCTGTTACTGCAAGCAATTATAAACGGGTGGTAAACTCGATATTCTTGCAATTGCGAAAATACCGGTAGCTAGAATTGTGATGTTTTTTACGTTATTATGGTGAAATGTGTTCTCCTTTACTGAAATATTCAATTGTATAAAAAACAAATAAATTTTCAGAATCTTCTCCTCATTCCGTTTTTTTTTTAAGCTTCGTAAACTTGTTACTCCTCACGAATCATGTTAGTTGCAATTTGTGTGTGCTGTTAAAAAATGCTTATGCATGCAATTGTGAAATTTATAATTAAAAGAAATTATCTTGGAAACAAATGCCTCTTGAATGAAGAAGACAACTTCTTGTGCAACAAACCGAGTGCCGAGCCAATAATGAGTGATCAGTGAGTGTGCATTTAGTCAATGATAATGAAGAATAAACATTCTTTAACATTTGTAAATCATAAATAAATTCTCTATTATTATAATTTGCTTGGCGCCTCCGTAGCCAGGTGGGCAGGAGCAGCAGTGCGTAGCACACGCTTCTTGATTAGACCGGGGTTCGAGCCCGTGACCACCAAATACGGAGGATGTGGAAAGGTCAGGGAATGACCACCGCATATATCCGGAGAAATATGGCCTTAGTTGCTAATACTCCTAAAAAACCAAATAACAAACATACTTTTCTTGATTTTACATGCTACGTTTTAATTTCTTTCGATAAATCAATCATTGTTGAGAACATAACCCCTATTTTTAACCTTATGTCTATGGGAAATAAATTCCCGCTTTACGAGTTTTCGCTTTACAAGCGCGCGCTAGGAATGAATTAAATCATAAAGTCGAGAACTACCTGTAATCATAAAATTTCAAGTAAACATATCTATTATCACTGGATCAGGATGTACTTCTTCTACCTATGACTATTTAGAAGTCTGCATTATTCCTCGTGAGCTGCAGAGATATAATTGATTGAAAAATGGATTTTTTTTTTTTCAATGTGACAACTGCAGTGTGCGAAAATGTTTTACACCATGATTACTCTCAAGATAGTATGTACGCATTTCACATTAGCTCTTAGACCTAAGGTATATTGTATCTCTCAGTTACCAAGAGTTGCTTCATGGAAGTGGAAAACATTCTCCCTTCCCAACAATTAAGAACACTCTCTCACTTCACGCACAGAGAAAACCAAAGGCGCTGTTCATAAATAATTTAAAATATATATATATATATATGTATTATTTCTTTGATGGTATTGCATCTGCCAACAAGATTTCAAGGAAATTTATCTGTTGGCAATTGTATCATAAACTGACGAAAACCAAAATCAAACTTTTAACTTTAGTTTGCATGCAAAAGGAAAAAAGCATGTGCTCATAAAAAATTGTTTTTTTGAAATTTCTATGGTTACACAACCACAGAAATTTCAAAAAAATTTATGTGGTTGTGTAACCACATGTGGTTTGCTTCTACCAGAGTATTGTGTTTGTATGAAGAATTTATGCAGTATCTTAATAAATCGTGGTATAACTGTTTTTTAAATGTTGATTTATTTATTCATAGGTTGGGTTGAAATTTGAAACTGAAAAATAAAATATCTCTACACTCGGGGTATGGGATTATATTTAAGTCGCCAGTTATAATATGATTATGGTGGGGGTCTACGCATTTGCACAAAGAAGAGCTGCAACAAACTCATGCCTTGTTCACTGCCGATATTGTGAAGGATGGTAGCTGTTACTTTGTAATTACGTGCGTTTAAGCCAAATGGTTTAGTGCAGCGGTTCCCGAACTCTTCGGCCTGGCCAGCACTGCAGCGAACTCACAGGGGTTATTAAGTTGTTTGGATTTAACTACTTAATAAATGGAACTGTTAGGTATTTCTTTTGGCCTGGGGGTGCCGTGAAAAAAATTACTGAGATACTAAGGGTGCCGTGAACCTAGAAGGTTTGGGAACCTGTGTAGTGTATTTAAATCTGATATTAATATTTGTGATATTAATGGGTAGTAAATCATTATGCAGGTTAATTGTTTGTACATATCTAAATTATCCATAATTTTGTTTTGAAAAAACTGGACAAATATAGAATTTTCTGGTCACTTGTTGATATGTAAGATTTTGATTCTGAATTTACTAATGTCTTGTATGATGTGCATAAGGTGACTTGACTTAAAGTCGTAATTATTAGCTTTCTTGCTTAGGGCTTTGAGTACACTTAAGTTTAATACTCAAAAGTGTATTATGTATTGAGCTAATGTTTATAGGATCATCGTCCCACATTTTAAATAAATCTAGGAAGTCCCTTAACTTTTCTCGGTTGTTCTTGGCTCTTTTCGATATAGCATATTTTCTTTTGTTTTTAGATTTGTGTAGTTTCTTGGCTATTTGGAACATGTTATAAACACAGATGTCATTCATATTGTTGGTATGTATTTTGGTTGAATTTGTTATTCGGTCCATATGGATATAGATTTTATATCGTAACATGCAAATCTCTTGCATTAATCTGGTTTTAGTGTTGCTAATTACGTTAAGTACTGTAATAAAGATATTCGGAAAACTATATTTTTGGAAGTGTCTATATTTGATATCGTGTTCAAGATTACCCACTTTCTTGCTAGGTTTATTATTAAATGTATTAATGTCTGAGTGGTGTAGTTCATTCTAATATGTAGATTGTTACTGGTTTGACCGATATATTTACAATTGCAAGTACAGGCACTCCTTTACTTACACACAAACAACTTATGTACAACTCATAGATATGTACAAAGCACAAAGCTGTTGTTATGTTTGGTTATAAGAATCAATCTTGAATGCCTTTGTGATATTTTTTGAAGCAGATTTCTGGAGGTCACTCCCACAAAACAATAAAAATAGTTAGCAGTTTCTGGTTTATTAGGCTTTTCTGTTAGTGGACTGTATTAAAAATGGGTAGTAAACTCGATCTTATCGCATTTGCGATGATACCGATAGCTGGAATTCTGTGGGTTTTTACATTATGGTATTATGGTGAAATGAGTTCCCCTTCTGAAATCTTCTATCATATAAAACACATTAATAAATTTTCAGAATCTTCTCTTCATTCCTATTTTTTGAGCTTCGTAAAGTATCTCACTTGTGTGTATCTTCTTAGTTGCAATTTGTGCGTGCCGTGTTCTTTGTTATTGATTGCTTATTTTCTTACTGTTTAAATTTTACAACCAAAAAAAAAAAAAAAATGTCAGTGAACAGAAATATCAGTTAGTTACAGTATTATGTACGTAAGCATAAATTTATTTTTATTTTGCTAACCCATGTGAAATATTCTTCCAATTTTCATGCATCATTTAATTTTGTTAATCGGAGAAAGTAAAGTGTAAATTTGTGTTCTTTACTTTTATATTTTGTGATCTTTACTTTTATAGCCTGTGGATAATATTCCTCCTATTTTCGCTTATTAGAATAGCTGTTTAATACAATTAAAATTCAGTTCACAAACGTGATCACAATGACCGGTGCTTACTACATATCATATTGGAGAGTCCATCGTAAAGTGATTTGATCGTAGATAAAATTAAATTAAGATCGTATTTTGATTAATTTAGTTTTGAATAAATACTGTACTCTACATTATTATTCATTGTATGTTTTTTCAGCCTCATTTAACTCGGTTACAAATCGTAAAATGCTGTACATGATGAAGTTTGTTGGGGGTTATAATCTTAGTGCATTGGGCTGTACATGTATTTTGTATCTACAAGATAAAAGTTGAACTTACGTACATGAAAAAAAAAAAACAATTAAGTATGTAAGTCAAGGAGTGCTGGTACAACAAGTTATCGTATATATATATATATGACATTATTCATTTTGCAGAATATCTGTGCAGTTTCATTATGAGTAGTGTGATTGCAAGTGCATATAGGAGCAAGGAAGACAAATTATTATTGCAACGTTGAAATAAGATTATTTAGCAATCCATTGTTACATGTATTTAGATTATTTAGCAATTCATTGTTATCTGTATTAAGGTTAGGTTCTTGGCAATTAGAGCAAGAAGCATTATATTCTAGTTTACTCTGCGATGTATGTTATTTGTATATGTGTTGTTGTATTATCATTGTTAAGAGAACTATCTAGAGCAGAAATAATCTCCTCGGTCAAATTTAGTCTACCCTGCCGAGCTAGCATGTTTTAAATCAAACTTCTAAGTTGCATGTTTATAATTCAGGAAAATTAACGTTAGCATTAGTAATGTTAGTGGAAATAAATTTAACTCAAAAGCAGAGCCGGCAGCAAACTTTGCAGGTCCCTGTGCAAGGTGAGACAGTCTAGGAAGTTCGGGAGAATTAGCCAGTGTTTAAAATTTTCTTAATTATTACATATTTATTTCACGTAGGAAGAATATAAGAAAATAACGTGATATTATGATCAATATTTAATATACTGATAAATTAGCATTAGTAGAGCCATGCGATTCAAGAAAGCAAGCTTATGCAGCATCAGCCAAAAAAAAAAAAAAAAAAATTCACTCCTTCGTTCATTCCAAATGCCTGTCCAGCTCGACCTTAAATTTATCTAGGCTATATCAACTTCCACAGCAAAAGATGGCAGTCTGTTCCACCAATCAACTATCCGCTGGTTAAAGGCAAATTTCCACACATCTATTCTACAACTGTCTTTCCTCAATTTGAAACTGTGCCTCCTCAGGTTCTTAAAACACTATATTAATATAGTGTTTTAACACATATTTACTGAGTCAAACACACATATAGGGGTGCCATATTCTAATTGTCACTAGAGGGCCATGCTTTACATACAATTTCATTGGTTCGTCTGCTTGGATATGGTAAATATACTTTATTCTTATTCTAATTTCTAAACTAACATACATTCTCTGTTGGGTCAACGATGATCACTGAGCACTGTGTAGTATTTTAAATTAACATTCTTAAAATATATGTTAGATTATAATTTAAATGAGTATTCTAAATTTTAAAACCTCTAAATTCTGTTATTTATTTTAATTTATATTATTGGTTATTCTACTTCAACATCACCTCAAAATTGATTTCAACATAGTGTAAGTTGATCGTCACAGAAATAGAGAACTTCTTATCGCTGTTTTACTTTCAGTTTTGGTGGTTGACCCCAGACGAAGTCACCCGAATTGTGGGTATGCTACAATAAGACGTATATTTTACTTTTGTATATACAGTGTGTTTCAAAAGTGATGGTCAATAATTTAAAGGCGAACTATACAGACTACAATATGCAAAAAAAAGCCTAGTAAACATGGGTCCTTAAGTGAATTATTTTCGAGATATTGCACATTTCTAGTTGGGATCCACCACTGACTTGTTTGTTTAGGTTAGGTTATGCTCATTCTCTCCCTTTCCCCTTTCTCAATAATCTGAGACGTAGCAGGCATACCAGTACTTGTCAAAGGATAGTCAACACAGAAAGAAGTTACAGCAACAAAGAAAATGCGGACATGCACTTCATGTATGGCAAAGCCAACGACAGTGCACTCGAGGCTGCACATTTGTGCCAAGAAACATTTCCCCGTCGAAGGCAGCCCAACAGCCTCACATTCATCAGGGTACATCAATGCCTTCAGAGAACATGGGCGCTTTGCACATGGAGTACGAGCAGGTAGGCCCAGAAGCATAACACCTGATGTTGAGGAAAGGGTGTTAAAAAGAATAGAACAAAATCCAGTAATTTCGACAAGGAGAGTTGCTCTGCAAGAGCATGTACTGAGTCATAGCAATGTGTGGCAAATTTTACATTTCCAATTACCCTACCATATCCAGCATGTACAAGGTCTCAGCAATACAGACTACCCTCCCAGAATGCTCCCATAGTCAGTGGTGGATCTTAACAGAAAATGTGCATTATCTCGAAAATGGGTCATTTGCAGCTTGATGTTCACTGGTACTATTTTGCTTATTTTAGTTTGCACTTTTCACCTTTAAATTATTGACCATCCTTTTTTAAAAACCCTGTATTTTCCTTCTATGCATTTTCCATAGATTCGTCTAGGTATATATCGAAATATGATTATAATACTATAACTTTCCTCACAATATATAAACATATACAACACATTATGGACATAGTGTATCCATTGTCACTGCAACAGCACTAGTCCATAAATACAGTATATTAAAGCAGTACGTTAAAGTCACTGTATTAATGATTAATATTAACATATGTATATATATATATATATATATATATATATAGGGGTCTGCAAACTTTTTTTGATTTTTGAAAGGGTCCATAGGTCTCAGTAGTTTGGGAACCAATGGTCTAGATGATCCTGCATTTCTTCTTTAACCAGTGACTCCATTATTTTCCCTGGAACAGAAGTTAAACTAATAGGTTTGTAATTGTATAATTACATTTGCATATCTCCAGTCCATGGGGACATCCCCTGAATCTGAGGATGCTCTCATAATTATGGCCAAGGTTTTGCTTACTTTGCTGCCTCCCTTAATATAACTGAATAGATCCCATCCACCCCAGGTGCCTTCCTTATGTTTGACTTCAACAATATTTCTTCTACTTTCCTCTCAGTTGTTACAAGATCATTTAGCTTTCTGTTAGAGTTTGAGAAATTTCTGGCATCCCCTTCCCTAAAGAATTCCTCATGTATGAATGTAGATGCAAAATACTCATTCAGTTTGTCAGCTACCTGAGCAGGATCATCAGCAGTCAAACCATCGATATCAAATTAACCAAACTAATTCATCTCCTTCCTTCTAGAGTTTACATAAGTAAAGAAGTGTTTGCTGTTTTTCTTTGCATCCTTTGCCAAAAATTTCTCATAATCTGGCTTTGCTTTCCTGGCCTCTTTTGTGACTTGATTACAGACTAGTTTATATCTACCATAGGCTTCTGTATTGTTGAATAATTTATATGCATCCCATGCACTTTTCTTCTCTGCCACGAGTTTCATCAGTTTATCAAACATCCATTTAGACCAATGCCTTGAAAAGCATTTCTTAGTTGGTGTGAAAAGCATTATGGCTTCTGTGATTAATTCCTTGATTGCTTACCATTTAGAATTTGCTGATGGTAACATCATCAGTTGGTCGCACTGTATAGAATTTAACAACTGTCCGAGACAACTGTAGTTACCTTTACAAAAGCAAAAACCCCTCCTTTTACTCTTGATGGTAGTTACATCTTTAAGTAAATCTCAAATCAATACATTGTGATCACTACCACCTAGTAGTTCTTTTATCTGCAGATTCCTAATGCATGAATAATCACTTTTATTTTAAACTGTATTTTAGAGACACTTGTATTTCAGATTCCATTTCATGTACTGTAATTTTTATAACGTTTGAGGGCAACTTGGTATATTATGTCTGCCTTAAAAATAAATAATAGTTGAAAAGTATGTCTGGAATTCATAGGTAAAAACAAACACTTTTGGGCCAATCTGTAAATCAGAAAAAATGTCAATATATACATATATTTATATATATATTCCTTGTACATAAAGGAACCTCAATACCAACAAAGAACAAATAAACATTCTACCATCTCTTTACAGCACACGGATAGGGATAAACAAAAACCAAGCATTGCTGAAAATTAGTGCAACTTCAATGATTGTGCTGATATCAAGCAGTTGTAATTTCAACTGCTTGATATCAGCTGCATTTACTTTTACAGCACTTATTTATTGACTGCTTAAGAATGACTGCGTGGATGCAATGTGCCACATCATTTGTTGCGTTCACAGCAAATGTGTTAAAGTTCCTGTACCAACACAATTAAAATGATTTTCAGTACAAGATTGATATAGCAGAGTTGATTTTCCTTTCACAAAAGAACATGGTGTGTGTGGCTGGACATGTCTAGTATGTGACAACCCTCCCTCACTCCTCTGAAGGGATCCAAATCCTTCTTTTTCCCATGAGAATTTTGAGTTTCTGTTTCCTCTTCTGTTCTCTTTAATATTTTTCTTCAAACTAATTCTTTTATTCTTCCTTCTTCTTTTCTTTCCTTACTCTGTATACACACACTACTATAGTGTTTTAAGATATGTATGATGAATAGATGGACAAGTGTTAATCTGTCCTAGGTGGTAGATCTGTGGCCCGGCTCCACATGCCAAGGACGGAAACTAGCTCATGGCAGCTTGCTGCAGCGAACTAGGCACTCAACACAACACAACCCAACACTGTACTACTGTACAAATACACCACTACACCGATTGGCCTTTATCTGTACAATAACTACACATTTTAAATGTGGAGTTCCCATAGTTTGGTTGGGGCTGCACATATACCAATTAAAAAAAAAAAAAAAACACCTATCATTGTATGCATATGCCTTTTATATGCTGACTTTAAATTCTGCTGTTGTATACCTGTTACGCAACCTTTACAATTAACCATTATTCCTTAGGGATGACATGTTGAAGAACAGTGTAAATTTAATATAATTATATATTACTAGACCTCTGAATAAATCATATTGAGTATCATAGTGTAATATATTTATTTTTAAGTCAGGAATTGTAAATGCTCTATCCACATTTGTATTTTTATGTTTGGCATCTGTATAGTTTTATGTGTTCATTTTTAGGCCTGCTCCAGGAGGTAGACCATGGCAACCAAGCACATCAACAGTAAGTTTTAACTTAATTAACGAATTCTTTTTTCATTATTATGTTTTAACTTTTCTAAAATTAAATAAATTTCTATGTGCATGTATGAGAGAGAGAGAGAGGCAGAAAGAGTTGGCTTATATTGATTTTCAAAATTAATGAACAGATATTTAAATATGATTATGTTGACACAGCTGTAAAAAATATTGCTAAAAAAAATTATTGGTTATTATGATAGAACGTGACAATAACAGTATAAAAATATGATACAGGTGTTCTTGTTTTAATGACATGAGTAAGAAAGATGTAACAAATTATAAGACAAGAACACTAGTAAAGAGTCACATGTGATTGCTGTCAGACCTTCACTGCATTAGGCAACACAAACCAATGTTGCAGTAATGCACTTCTTAGTTACTAGAAGGTTCATTGAAACACTTGCCTGGGGCATATAGAATATGTGGTTGAAACATATTCACAGTGTTATTTGATTGCTACTTAGATACAGTGAATGACTCGGTTTTGGTTTGTATTTTTCATTGCTCTTTTTGCTGCCTTTTTTTATTTATTTATTTATTATTTTTTTGTTGTTCCAGCTAGCCACCTCTAAACCTCTATTCTAATTTTAGCATTAGCATTAGCATTAGCATTAGTAGAGGCATTTGATGAAAGAAAGCAAGCTTATGCAGCATCAGCCAAAAAAAAAAAAAAAAACCCACTTCCACTTCACCCCTCTGTTCGTTCAAAATACCTGTCCAGCTGAGCCTTAAACTTATTTAGGCTATCAACCTCCACCACAAGGGATGGCAGTCTGTTCCACCAACCAACCACCCGCTGGCTAAAGGCAAATTTCCGCACGTCTATCCTACATCTGTCTTTCCTCAATTTGAATTTATGCCCTCTCAGGTGATTTTTCTGAGCTAGAGGAAGAATCCCATCAGCATTGAGCATGCTTAAACCATTCAAGGCTTTATACACCTCTATCAGATCACCTCGCTGGTGCCTAGTCTCCAGACACTGTAATTTGCAAAACTTAAGCCTTTCTTCGTAAGAGCACCCCTTTGTTCCATTCACTAATCTTGTTGCCCTTCTCTGTACTCGTTCCAGCAGCTCTACATCCTTCTTGAAATGAGGCCTCCAGACCTGTATACAGTACTCTAGGTGTGGCCTGACCATTGCCTTATACAATGGAATAATCACCTCCTTATCCCTGCTGGAAAAATTCCTGTATATCATTGACAATACTCCATGAGCTACTCTTGCAGCCCGTCTGCACTGCTCAGAGAACTTCATATCTGCCTGCACAATCACCCCCAAGTCCCTTTCATTCTCTACCACTGTCAGTGTAGTACCACAGAGTTGATATGTTGCTCTGGGGTTGCTTTTTCCCATGTGTAGTACTTTACATTTGTCAATGTTAAACTTCATTTGCCACCTCTCAGCCCATCTGCTCAACCTTTCCAGATCCTGTTGCAGCAGCATAGTGTCAGTAGTGTCCTTGACAACCCTGCCAACCTTTGTATCGTCTGCAAACTTGGACATTAAGCTTGATATACCATCATCAATATCATTTATAAATACAGAAAACAATAATGGACCCAACACTGAGCCCTGAGGGACTCCACTAATAACATTAGTCCACGATGAGCAGTGTCCATTGATTACCACTCTCATTTTGTATAGAGATTATACAGGGTGGTTAAAATGACACCAGGGTGCATTTACATTGCATGCACTCACACAGCTGGCACTCGGTGTAATTTATTTAATCGAGTTACAGTAAGATATGAAGAAGTTCTAGGTTGCAAAGATAAAATTGCTCACTGTGATAACCATTTGTATTACAAATGCCTCAAAAGCACATTGCAGCATGGTCAACTGTTGCCGAAAGCAAGTCATATCATAGTGAATTTTAGTAATGTGTTTGTGATGTTTCCCTTCAATTCAATCACAGACTGCACGTTGCCTTAATAAACTGTGCCCTTAATCTGCATAATTGAAAGTCACAAGAATTACAGTACAAAGAATAGCATTAGTAGAGGCATTTGATGCAAGAAAGCAAGCTTATGCAGCATCAGCCAAAAAAATAAATAAATAAATAAATAAAAATAATAATAATAATAAATAAATAAAAAAGTAACCACTTCAACTTCCTCTGTTCGTTCGAAATACCTGTCCAGCTGAGCCTTAAACTTATTTAGGCTATCAACTTCCACGACAAGGGATGGAAGTCTATTCCACCAACCAACCACCCGCTGGCTAAAGGCAAATTTCCTCATGTCTATCCTACATCTGTCTTTTCTCAATTTGAATTTATGCCCTCTCAGGTGATTATTCTGAGCAAGAGGAAGAATCCCATCAGCATTGAGCATGCTCAAACCATTCAAGGCTTTATACACCTCTTTCAGATCACCTCGCCGGTGCCTAGTCTCCAGATACTGTAATTTACAAAACTTAAACCTTTCTTCATAAGAGCACCCCTTTGTTCCATTCACTAATCTTGTTGCCCTTCTCTGTACTCGTTCCAGCATCTCTACATCCTTCTTGAAATGAGGCCTCCAGACCTCTATACAGTACTCTAGGTGTGGCCTGACCATTGCCTTATACAAGGAAATAATCACCTCCTTATCCCTGCTAGAAAAATTCCTATATATCATCGACAATACACCATGAGCTACTCTTGCAGCCCATCTGCACTGCTCAGAAAACTTCATATCTGGCTGCACAACCACCCCCAGGTTCCTTTCATTCTCTACCACTGTCAGTGTAGTCCCCCAGAGTTGATACGTTGCTCTGGGGTTGCTGTTTCCCATATGTAGTACTTTACATTTGTCAATGTTAAACTTCATTTGCCACCTCTCAGCCCATCTGCTCAACCTTTCCAGATCCTGTTGCAGCAACATAATGTCAGTAGTGTCCTTGACAACCCTGCCAACCTTCATATTGTCTGCAAACTTGGACATTAAGCTTGATATACCATCATCAATATCATTTATAAATACAGAAAACAATAATGGACCCAACACTGAACCCTGAGGGACTCCACTAATAACACTAGTCCACGATGAGCAGTGTCCATTGATTACCACTCTCTGTCTTCTCCCCCTCAACCACCCCTTTATCCATAGCAGCAATTTGCCTCCAATGCCACACTGCTCCAATTTGTGCAGCGCAGTCTTCCATGTGCAACAGTATCAAAAGCCTTTCTAAGATCCAAGTATATAATATCAAAGTTATTCCCTGCATCCAGTTCTTTTGTGACTGCATCATAGTATCCAATCAAATTGGTCAGGCAAGACTTCCCCTTAACAAAACCATGCTGTGTCTGAGCTATGACTGAAGTCTTGTCTAGATGATCCTGCAGTGCTTCTTTAACCAGTGCCTCCATTAATTTTCCAAGAACAGAAGTTAAACTAACAGGTCTATAATTATTTGTGTCGCCCTTTGATCCTCCTTTGTGAATTGGGGTCACATTTGCACATCTCCAGTCCATGGGTACTTCCCCTGAGTCCAAGGAAGCTCTCATAATTATGGCTAAGGGTTTGCTTACTTCCTTTGCTGCCTCCTTTAATATAACTGGATAGATGCCATCCACCCCAGGTGCCTTTCTTGTATTTATCTTCAACAATTTCTCCTCCACTTTGCTCTCAGTTATTACAATATTATCTAGCTTACTGCCAGAGTTGAATACACCTCTGGCATTCCCTCGCTGAATAACTCCTCATGTGTGAATGTCGATGCAAAATATTCATTCAGTTTGTTAGCTACCTGAGCAGGATCATCAACAGTTGACCCATCGATATCAAGTGGACCAATCTGATTCATCCCCTTCCTTCTAGAGTTTACATAAGTAAAGAACTCTTTGCTGTTTTTCTTTGCATCCCTTGCCAAAGATTTCTCGTAATCTGCCTTCGCCTGCCTAACCTCCTTTGTAACTTGGTTACAGATCAACTTGTATCTAACATAGGCTTCTGTGTCATGTGTTAATTTGTATGTATCCCATGCATTTTTCTTCTCTGCCATATGTCTCATTGGTTCGTCTGACATCCACTTAGGCCTAAACATTGAACAATATTTCTTAGTTGGTATGTAAAGCCTAGTAGCTTCCAAGATAAGTTCTTTGAATGCTTCCCATTTTGAATTTGCTGTTGGTAACATCATCAGTTGGTCCCACTATATAGAATTTAAATACTGTCTCAGTCCATCGTAGTCACCTTTACGAAAGCAATAACCCTTCCCTTTACCCCTAATGGTAGTTACCTCTTTGAGTAAATCCCACTTCAGCACGCTGTGATCACTGCCACCTAATGGTTCATTTACCTGCAGATTCTTAATGCATGAAGAATCTTGATAATCAAATCAAGAGTATTATTCCCTCTAGTTGCCTCCCGAACATGCTGATGTAGAAAACAATCATCCAATAAATCCACAAAAGCCTTGCTAGTGTGTGAGTGACCACCCCCCAAATTCCAGTCAATATCTGGGAAATTAAAATCCCCCATTATAAGACTCTCTGATTTACTGGCCCACTCTATTTCCCCGTACAGTTTCTTATTATACTCATCAGAGTCATTAGGCCTATAGCACACTCCTATAGCACACGCCTACTCTCAATTTTGATCTCCCAATACTTATGTCACACCAAACTGACTCGACACTGCACTGTCCAGCAATGTCGACTGGCTTCACTTCCTTGGATTTTATGTATTTCTTAACTAATAGCATAACCCCTCCTCCCTTCCTACCCTGTCTATCCTTTCTGTAGACATTGTACTCCCCAAATTCCAGTTCTGCATTCCTTATATCTGTGTGACACCATGTCTCTGAAATCCCCCAATATCTGCCTTTGATGTTTTGAGCAATACCTCAAATTCATCAAATTTATTTACTAAACTCCTAGCATTGGTGTACACGCAAGTATACATGCACCTGTTCTTTTTCTTAGCCACCCTAACACAACCCATGTGTTCACTTGTACCCCAATGATTCCCAGCAGTCTCTGAACTATCCTGCATCTTATTTTCCAGGCTGCGGCTCATTCCAATAGAAGCAGTGCAAGAATCTCTTTGACCTCTGCCAGTGGCTACTGTTAATCTATTAGTCCTTGTATCCCCCCAATCTAATAGTTTTCCGACCCACCTAACACTGCCTCGTAGCATCAGCAAACATTCTTGCACCCTTTCTATTTAAGTGTATCCCATCCCTGTAGAAGCAGTCTCTCCTGTTAACAAGTACAGACCAGGCTGAAAAAAATTCTACCCCTTGAGCCTTGCACAATCCTTCCAGGGCCGAATAGGATGTCAAAATATTGGTAAAATGCTGGAAAGTCATGGTCACTATTATCATATGTGTGTTTGTTCAGTGGATCACCATCCTGTGAAAAACATTTGTATCCAAACATTCTATACCTTGAAGGGTAGGATTTAATGTGGCATCAGAGAAGTCACAGTAATGGTATTTTTTTCGTCAGTAACACAAGGAGGCAGTGAATCCTATAGTGGGCAATTATTGGTACTCATGCCACTGCTTAGCAGGGGGGGGGGTGTTTCAGTGTCATATGTCATCCACCTTCATTGCCAAAAATCATGTAGCAGATTCATTAAATTTTTGGGGATCATGTGGAGTTGACTTGTGCAACACATCGATTCTCTAAAGTGGTGTTCAACCTTTTCCCATACATGGGCCATATTCAAAGTTAGATTTGTTTCGCGAGCCGCACTGTGAGTGGTTTGAGAAAAATCATTGTGTTACATGTAAAAGGAAGTTTCTATTTTCGTGTTAATGTTTTTTTATTTTTAAACTATATATAAAAATTACAAATTCCTAACACTTTGTGCAACATGTCTATGAATTTATTTTTTCGATTTTATTAAAATTATAAAAATATGACTTACTTTTGTTTTTTTAAAAAAATACCTTACTTTTAAATTTGCTCATTTTAGAAAATTTACAACCTGAAAAGTATCACTGCTTTTCAGTGTTAAGGTGAATAAATAAAATATAATGATACACCTAAAATTGAAAATATTCAAAAACTTTATTAAGTACAATACACAATAACATTTACTGAACAAAACTTAACATTTAATGAGAAAATTTTGGTTGATAATTTACAAAATTTAAAATGCTCTTTTCATTCACTTTCCGCATGGGCCGTATAAAAATTATTCCCAGGCCACCACTGCCGTAAAGGAACCATTACAGGAGAGATTGAAGTGCCTTGTAAACTGATGCTTCTGGAGCATTGTGTTGTCAGTGATGAAATTGTTAAATTGTTGTCATTGTGTTGTCAGTTCTGGAAGTAATGAACAAGTGTGCATCAGTGAATTCACCAATAGCAGCTTTGCAATTTATCAGCCTCCTCTGCCTCTATCTCCATTCTCATCCTCAGACTTCATCTTTTTAACTCAGTTTAACCTGTTCTCCATCTCATTGTCATAATGTAGTTGACAGTTTTCTTTCTTTTTTTTTTGTAAAACTCGGCTTTTCTGTCTTTCACTTTTTAAAAAAAAAAAATACTAAAATGCTACATTTAAAAAATGCAATTTTTGTTTTTTAATTTTGAAAATTTTTACTTATTTTTCATTAATGAATTGGTTGTAGTATACAAATTAATGAATTGGTTCTACTATACAAATTTTTACTTATTTTCATTAATTAATTGGTTCTAGTATACAAATTTTTACTTATTTTCTTTAATGAATTGGTTCTAGTATACATTGCAAAATAGAAATGTGGGATGATAATGTTGTTCTCCGTAATGTGTGCCATGTCGTGGAATGTATGTGAAAGTTGCCACAAAATATGGCAGAACCAGGAGTGATAAACATTACTTTCAGACTGAATTATGTAATTTGATTAATTAAATAAAACTATAACCAAATGTTTGAAAATTTTGAGATTTTTATAATAATGAGTAAGTCTAAAGGAAATACAGCAAAGGTAAAGAAAGCCAACACAAGAACTATGTGAAACTTACCAGACAAACTGGTTTGCCACTATCACAGTTTCTCTCTACATTCTTGGAAAATGGATGGTGCATGTTATTGGTAGCGGCAGTAGAAGTTGAGGATTGATTGACACGTGGATGTGATAGATGATAACATCATAGCGTTAAGTTAAATATTCTTTTCCTATTATTTCCTAACCTAAAATTTATGTACAGGCAGGTTATGAAATATAACAAAAAATAAAGAAACCTTTTCTTTTTTCCTAACCTATCCTTTAAGGTTAGGTTAGGAAATCTAACCTTAAAAATGTACAAAAAATCAGTAATATGGTTTTTTTTAATAGCAAAAACGCTCATGAACTCCAATAATCTGCTTTTAATAATGAGAAAAACTAATCATTACATCATCTGTCACGCCTACGTGTCAATCAGTACGTCGTTCTCGAATCCTCCTACTGATAACGTGCACAGTCTGTTTACTGAGAATGCAAGGAGAAACTGCAGTAGTGACAAACCAGTTTGTTCGGTAAGTACCCAAAGTTTGCTGTAGTTCTCGTGTTGGCTTTCTTTACCTTCACCAGAAATGCTTTTAAAGCATAAAAGAAAACAGGATAAGTTTATTAATTATTATTGTTATTAAATATATGTTATTATTCATCAGGGAACATATTGTGTATGGGGGTTCTAGGCCTTCCTCAGATGCCACAAAGTTTAAGATGGCAGCAGTTCACTGGAAGATTGGCAGGAAATAGAAATATACACTGGGACATGTAGCCTCCACAACCCTCTGTATTAGGGAACTTCGTCATAAGATTTCCCAGCAGCTTGCCACTGCAAATTTCACCCAATAGGATCGGAAACAGTATATGACTGGACTATCAAAGTTTGGTCTTTTGCAGAGCTATAGAGGATTTCCAGGGCAAAATATGTTAAGTAGTGGGAGTCAGAATTCATTTTAGAATAATCCAGCATTGGACTTATCAGAATTTTCTTCCCTTAAAAACAGAAATTCGGACAGTAGTAACACAAATTTAAATTCTAATCTAATGGCAGGTAGACTCCCATACATGGGCATGATAAAACAGTGAACATTTTCCTGCATCACTTGGGATTCAAAATCAGGATAATAGCCAAGAGAATATCAATTACTAGGTGGAGGAGAAGAATGTTTGGAAGAAGCTCATTTTTTTAGTGATAGAAACTCAAGTTCTGAAGCAATTCAGACATCAAAAGATGGACGAGTAACAAATATCCCACAAGAAATGATAATTATTTGGGGTGGTTGGGCTGCTTACATTTATTCATGCAGTGAACGCCAATCCTAATCTCATTTCCCTTGCATTAGGCAGCGACTTAACCACATTTTACCCCAGGGGCTCACATCTGGTGAGTATGGACTTGGCAAACCCAGGGTCCTCAGCTGGATATCAGCTTTCTTGGTGATTTCTTTCCACTTCTCTCTCTCTCTCTCTCTCTCTCTCTCTCTCTCTCTCTCTCTCTCTCTCTCTCTCTCTCTCTCTCTCTCTCTCAGAGTAATGCGGGGAATTTTTTTTTTTCTTTTGGCTGGTGCAGCATAAGCCACAGGCTTCCTTGCACCATATGGCTAATAATAATAATAATAATAATCAGGCTTGTGAATCTCAACACTCCAGAACATTTCTATCCCATCTTTGGTAGACCATGGGCTCATCAACCATGTAAGCTTTTGCCCTCTAAATGCTTGGTTAATCAGACTATTACTATTAGAGTTAAACTGGCACCAATTAAATTAAGTATTGCTGATAGGAGTCTTCCTCTTGTTCAGACTGCACACATGAAGGGGGCATGGGTTCAGATTGAGGAGGGACAGTTGAAGGATGGATGTGTGGGTGTGTGCCTTCAGCCAGTTCGTAGTTGATTGTTGGAATGGGCTTCCATTTGTTGTGGAGGTGGGTGATTTTGATAAATTCTGGGAGGACCCAGACAGGCTGCTGGATGGGATAGGTGGGTAATGGAGGTCCCTCTTTTTTTTCCTTTTTTTTTTTTTTTGCTGATGCTGTATAAACACTTGTTTTTACATCATATGCTATTACTAATACTAATTTCAATAGTACTTGTGTAGCAAAGCTAATTAAGATCATATTTCTATGACATCCTTCGATAGGATGCTAGATAAATATGACATAAAATTTCAGAAGACGTGCAGTATTTTCCCTTTATTTGTAAAATCTAAAAAAAGGATAATGCATTTGCCTGGAGTACTGTATGTAGATATGATTTTTTAAATTTCAGACAGTGAGCAATGCAATATAATCAGACATTTTCAAACAAATAAGTGTAATGCACAGTGTGCAATGCATAGAAATACAAAAATAATGTAGAATTTCGTAGTGACAATGATGTCATGTGTCCCAAAAATTTATTTGCGTCTTTTGTTTTGGATAAAACCATAATGCTGAAGCCTATCTAGATGTCCTGGACAATAATGCATTACCTACATTGTGGCAGCACGTCTGGGAAAGCCCATACCCATATCAGCAGGACAAATTTCCATGTCATACTGCTCCCATTGTAATCGATTTGTTTGAGAACATTACTGTTGAAAAGTTGGACTGGCCACCCCAGAGCTCCGACCTCAGTTTTATAGAGCACATCTGGGATCAATTGAATTGGGAACGTGAGGAGAGACTGATAGGGG
The DNA here is from genome assembly GCF_048544385.1 of Mastigoproctus giganteus. Lineage (NCBI taxonomy): Eukaryota > Metazoa > Arthropoda > Arachnida > Uropygi > Thelyphonidae > Mastigoproctus > Mastigoproctus giganteus. Next base: position 134,005,166 of record NC_143578.1, on the reverse strand, counting down.
GAAAAAAAAACTGAACTAGTCGCCACTCTAAAGGCTAAATAGCAGAAAATACCGGAGGACATTTACAAAAAAACTGTTGAGGTGTTGAGTGTTCCTCAGAGATTATAGGCTGTCATAAATTCTACATATTTAGCATTAGTAGAGACATATGATGCAAGAAAGCAGGCTTATGCAGCATCAGCCAAAAAAAAAAAATTCCCATTTCACCCCTCCATTCGTTCCAAATCCTGTCTAGCTCAGCCTTAAGTTTATTTAGGCTATTAGCTTCCACAACAAAAGATGAAAGCCTGTTCCACCAATCAGCTACCTGCTGGCTAAAGGCAAATTTCCGCACATCTATTCTACAACTGTTTTTCCTCGACTTGAAACTGTACCTCCTCAGGTTCTTAATCTGAGAAAGAGAAAAAATCACAGCATTCAGGTTGCTCAACCCATTCAAGGCCTTAGACACCTCAATAAGATCACCTTGCAGGTGCCTACCCTCCAGGCACTGCAATTTGCAGAACTTAAGCCTTTCTTGGTAAGAGCACCCCTATTTTTCCCTCACCAATCTTGTTGCCCTTCTTTGTACTCGTTCTAGCAACTCTACATCCTTCCGAAAATGAGGCCTCCAGACCTGTACACAGTACTCTAGGTGTGGCCTGACCATTGCCTTGTATAACAGGATAATCACCTCCCTGTCTCCGCTAGCAAAATTCCTATATATCATTGATAGACTCCATGACCTGCCCTGGCAGCCTGTCTGCACTATTCAGCGAACTTCATTTTTGACTGCGCAATTACCCCCAGGTCTTTTTCACTTTCCACTTCCCTGAGTGTAGAACCATACGGTTAATATCTTTCTCTTGGGTTATTGCTACCCATATGCAGTACTTTACATTTGTCAATGTTAAACTTCAGTTGCCACTTTTCAGTCCATTTGCCCAACTTATCTAGATCTAGTTGGTGTAGCATACTGTCTTGACTGTCGTTAACAACCCTGCCAACCTTTGTATCATCTGAAAACTTGGACATTAAACCTTATATACTCTACCTTCATCAATATCATTGATAAATATACAAAACAACAATGGGCCCAACACCGAACCATGGAAAACTCCACTAATAACATTTGTCCACAAAGAGCAGTGTCCGTTGATTACCACTCTCTGTCGTCTCCTACTCAACCATCCCTTTATCCATTGTAGCAACTTACCTTAATGCCATACCTCTCCAATTTGTACAGCAATCTTCCATGTGCAACAGAATCAAAAGCTTTCCTGAAATACAAGTATATGATATCAAAATTATTTTTGGAATTCAGTTCCTTTGTGACCACATCATAGTGTCCAATCAAATTGGTCAGACAAGACTACCCTTTAACAAACCCATACTGTGTCTTAACTGTTACTGCAGTCTTGTCTAGATGATCCTGCAATGCTTCTTTAATTGGCAATTCCATTATTTTCCCCATAACTCAAGTTAAATTAACAGGTCTATAGTTACTTGTGTCACCTTTTGAACCCCCTTTATGAATTGGTGATACATTTGCACACCTCTAGTCCGTGGAGACTTCGCCTGAGTCGAAGGAAGCTCTCATAATTATGGCTAAGGGTTTTCTTACTTCCTTTGCTCCCTCCTTTAATACAACTGGATAGTAGATCCTGTCCTTCCTTATGTTTAACTTCAACAATTTCTCCTCCAGTTTGCTCCCAGTTATTACAAAATCACTTAGCTCCATGTTGGAGTTTGATAAATTTTCTAGCACTCTCCTCATTGAATAACTGCTCATTTGTGAATGTAGATGCAAAATACTCATTCAGTTTATCAGCTACCTGATCATGATGATCATCAATAGTCAACCCATCTATGTTAAGTGGTCCAATCTGATTCATCCCTTTTCTTCTAGAGTTTACAAAAATAAAGAACTCTTTGCTATTTTTCTTTGTATCCTTTGCCAAAGATTTCTCGTAATCTGCCTAACCCCCTTTGTGACTTGATTACAGACTAGTTTATATCTGCCATAGGCTTCTGTGTCACCTGATACTTTATATACATCCCATACATTTTTCTTCTCTGCCATGAACCTCATTACTTCATCTGAAATCCATTTAGGCCTAAACCTTGAACAGTATTTCTTAGTTGGAATGAAAAGCCTAGTAGCCTCCAGAATTAAGGCCCTGAAGGCTTCCCATTTAGAATTCTACGTTGGTAACATCATCAGTTGATCCCACTGTACAGAATTTAAAAACTGTCTGAGGTCCCTGTAGTCATCTTACGAAAGCAAAAGCCCTTCCCTTTAGCCTTGATGGTAGTTGCATCTTGAAGTAATTCCCAGATCAGTACATTTTGATCACTATCACCCAGTGGTTCCTTTATCTGCAAATTCTTAACGTGTGAATAATCACTGCTGATAATCAGATCAAGAGTATTACTCCCTCTGGTTGCCTCTATAACATGTTGCTGTAGAAAACAGCCATCGAATACATCCACAAAAGTCTTGCTAGTGTGCGAGTGACCAATCCACAAGTTCCAGTCAATATCTGAAAAGTTAAAATCTCCCATTATAAGACATTCTGGTTTACTGGTCTACTCTATTTCTCTGCACAATTGCTCATTATACTCATCAGATTCATTAGGCCTATAACATACACCTACTCTCATTTTTCCTTTCCCAATGCTTATGTCACACCAAACAAATTCAATATTGCATTGTCCACCATAGCCAGGTGGGCAGGAGCAGCAGTCCATAGCACACGCTTCTTGATTAGACCGGGGTTCGAGCCCGTCACCATCAAATACGGAGGATGCGGAAAGGTCAGGGAATGACCACCGCATATCCCTGGAGCAATATGGCCTTAGATGCTAATGCTCCTAAAAGCCAAATACAAACAAACAAACAAACCAACATCAATTGGATGCACTTCCTTGGATTTTACGTGTTTCTTAACTAACACATAACCCCTCCTCCCTTCCTGTCCAGTCTATCCTTTCTGTACATATTGTACTCCTCAAATTCCAATCTCTCACTGCTTATATCTGTGTGATACTAGGTCTCTGATATCCCAACAATATCTGCCTTTGATGTCTTGACTAGCACTTCAAGCTCATCAAATTTATTAACTATACTCCTAGCAAGTATACATGCACCTGTTCCTACTCTTAGTTACCCTAATACAGCCCATGTATTTACTTGTTCCACTATGACTGCCAGCAGTCCTGGAAATCTCCATTACCTTTCTTTCCAGGCTGCTGCTCATTCTAATAGAAGTAGTGCAAGAATCTCTTTTGCCTCTGCCTGTGGCCACTGTTAACCTTTTAGTCTGTGTATTCACCCAAGCTAGCAGTTTTCCGACCCACCTAACACTGCCTCGATAGCATCAGCAAATATTCTTGCACCCCATCTCTATAGAAGCAGTCTCTCCTGTCAACAAGCACATATCATGCTGAAAAAAATTCTTCCCCTTGAGCCTTGCAGCCTCTCCAGGGCTGAATTGATCGACAAGGCTCTCATCATATACTCTCTCCTATCGTGTCTGGGCAAAATTGCAGACACTTTCACATCATCATCATCATCAGCCATTTTCAATCCACTGCAGGATGAAGGCCTCTCCAGCAACTTTCCAGTTCCTTCTGTTTTGAGCACTGGCCATCCATTTACTACCCAAAAACTCATGAATTTCATCTATCCATCTCCGCATTTGTCTTCCAGGTTTTCTTCTAGTTCCTCTTGAGTACCATTCTGTTATTTTCTTAGTCCATCTGTCATCATGTCTTCGAGCTGTGTGGCCTGCCCAAGACCATTTTAGTTCATTAGTTTTGATAAGAATGTCCTTTACTTGAGTTTGCTGCCTAATCCATGTGTTTCTCTTCTTATCTAACAGTCTGATTCCCAGTATAATTCGTTCCATTCTTCGCTGTGTAGTTCTCAGCTTCTGTTCCATTCTTTTGGTGAGTGCCCAAGTTTCACTTCCATGTGTCATGGTGGGGAGTATACATTGGTTCATTATTTTACGTTTCAGACAAACTGGGATATTGCTCTTCAGTATGTGACTATATTTCCTGAATGCTATCCATCCAAAATTTATTCTTCTCTTGACTTCCAGCCATTTATCATTATTACAGCTAATAACTTGTCCCAGATAAGTATATGACTCCACCTTTTCAATTACTGCTCCTTCAATCATTATTTCCCTTTCCGTGGCATACTTGTTCATCATTACTTTTGTTTTAGCCATATTCATCTTTAGTCCAAAATCCTTACTAACTGTGCATAACTGATTAAGATTTTCCTCTAATTCTTTGGGATCATGGCTTATGACCACAATGTCATCTGCAAATCGTAAATGGTTTAGGTACTCTCGATTCACATTGACTCCTTTCTGCGACCAGTCTAATCTTCTGAAAGCTTCCTCAAGGGCAGCAGTAAACAGCTTCGGAGATATTGTGTCTCTTGTCGAACTCCTTTCTCAATTTTAAATTTCCTACTGTCTTTGTCTAGTCTAATAAAGGAGATAGCACTCTCATATATTTTCTTCAAAATCATAATATATGGGGTGTCAGTGCCTTGTCTTTCCAGTGCCCGAAACATTGCCTTATGCTGTATGGAGTCAAATGCCTTTTCATAATCCACAAATGCCAGGCATAATTGTGTTTTATATTCATTTGCTTTCTCCATTAGCTGTGATATTACGTGAAGGTGATCCATAGTTGAGAATTCTGTCCTAAAGCCAGCTTGCTCTTTCGGTTGATTGTCATCAAGTATTCTTTCTAATCTGTTAGTAATGACCCTTGGAACAACTTGTAGATGTGGGATAACAAGCTAATTGGTCTAACAAGTCTATAATTTCCAATTTCTGATTTATCTCCTTTCTTATGCAGCAAAACTATAATCGCATTATTCCACTGCTTAGGCATCACATCTTTTCTAATGCACTTTGTGAAGAGCCTTGCCAGTTTTTGTGTTATGTCTCTTCCTCTCAATTTTAACAACTCTACAGTAACTTCATCTTCACCCGGGGCTTTCTGATTCTTCATTTTCTTCAATGCATGTTCTACCTCATCAGGAAGAATATTGGGTATGTCGTATGTGTTGCTACTTTGCAATCCATCTTCCCCACTGCTGGCATCATTCCCTCGCTCTTTGTATAATTCTCTATAGTAGTCTTCTGCTATTTGAATTATGCCTTCTCTGCTGTTTATAAGTACACCATCGCTATTCTTCAGTTTCAGTATCATTTGTCTTTCTGTATTACTGCTCATGGCTGCTGATTTAAATCCTTCGTTTTTCCCTTAATGTTTGTTCTACTGTTCTTGTGTTAAATCTTCTTATTTTATGTTCTCTCTGAGTCTCTTTCTAATGGCTTTGCATAACTCAGTATACTCAATTTTTTCCTTGTCAGTGTTTATCTTGCTCTTCATTTTTCGCCTTCGGTTCATCATAAGTGTTTCTTGACTAATTTTTTCTTCTTTGGATTTCTCTTTCCCTATAGGTTTCTTGGGCTTTATCACTTTCAAAAAGTTGTAATATTCCTCGTCGATATACACTTTCACATTCAACCCTAACTCTCAATTTTTTTTCAACATTGACATGTACTTGTTGAGTAAATCTGCAAGTCTCTTTCTCTTAATTTTAGCACGTTATTAATTTTTCTGTAAATAAAAGTTATTTGTATATATGCAGGTACCCTTAATATTACTGCTAAGGCAGTGTGTGCACACTAAAAAAAAAAAAAAAAAAAAAAAATTGACATACCTCTAATAGTATCTAACAATGGGACATGCACTCTATAAAGCCTCTAAATGGTGCATGAAGTATGTTCTGCCATATCAGTAGGATTGCATCCCTTTGATCTTCAGTAATCCATTATAGAGCATCCAAAAGCCAAATCTGTTGAGCCACATAATCCTAGAGTGCTGTAGGATTCGGATCTGGTGAAATTGGTGGCCAAGGTAGCACCAGGAAGTAATTATTGTGTTTGGTAAACCACTCTCAAGCAATATCAGTAACATGACAGGACACATTATCGTGCTGGAACACACCTCTGCCATCAGGAAAGACTCACCATGAAGGGGTGTATTTGATCAGCTCCAATGGATAGGCAGTGTTTAGAATGCTGAGTGCCGTCAAGGGTTATGAGGGCTCCAAGAGATCCCCAAGAAAATATCCCTCATACAAAAACACTGCTGCCATCTGTCTATTTCTGTTGTAAATCAGATTGTTTCCTCTCTGCAGTTCATCGCCTTGTCTTCCATCTACCATCCACACAGAATAGTAGAAAATGTGATTCATTGGAAAAGGCAGCTTTTTCCAGTCACCAGTGGTCCAGTGATGCTTTTCAGAAGCAAAATTTAGGCATCTTTGGTGACATGTTGCCATTGGGTACCTTGGCCGAGTGCCTTCTCCAGTGGACCATGTGGGGGAGGGTTCTTTGGATCTTGGTCTTGGAAACAGCACTTGTTGTCCCCTGATTAAAGTCCAATGTCAGCTGTTCCACCATTTTCTGTCTGTTGGCTTGCACAAGGCAAGACAGCCTACATTCACTGTGACCACCCTTATCCCAGAAACTGCTGTTCTTTCTATTATATGTCCACTTTGGAACACCTTAACTTCAGTACAAGCAATCAGCCCAAATTATTTGCAGTTTCCATAATACTGCCACCTTACAACCAGTACCTGACGTTATCACTCTGACACGTCTTTCACAGATAGAGAGGAACAGCCAATTGCTAAAACATGAATGGTCATAATGTTTTGACAGAGCAGTGTATATCATTAAAAATTTCTTAGAATTTCTTACAGATATGAAATGCATTTGATGAAATAAAATCTAGTTATTTTATTACAAAAGTATTCATATAACTTTTGTCATTCATGAAATTCAGTGTCTGGAATGGAGTAATTAAAAATTAGGTAATTTTCTTATTTTTATTTTGTAATGATTTATTTTCAGTGTTAACTTGTATTTCTCCAGCTGTTTTTCTGGGATTCATAGTCTGTTCCTTACTGTAACTTGCTTATGACCTGATATTTGGAGGGAATAGCGTGTTCTCGCCTATATACGTGGAAACTGAAAAAATCAGCAGATTCAGTCCAGTTTTAATCACTCTTCTATATTGACATAAAATCATTCATAAAATAATCATCATCACTGTCATTTGAAATTGGAATGGCGGATAAGTATATCATCCATTTTCTACATTGGATTCCAGATTTTTATATTCACAGATTAAACATAATTCCTGCATTCAAGCCTTCCCTAAATGAAACTGACTTCTAGTAATCAGTTTTGTGCTTAACAAAATTATGAATAGCCATCTCAAAATTAACAACTATAGCTTGCAGCCTTATTACTAAACTATATACCCATTTCTGTTCTAATTAAGATATTAATTAATTTCTTAATCTAAAGGATGCAATGAATAAATTCTAGAAATGCATACAAATTTCTTAGTATCATACAAAAATACCACAATTATTATTCTCTTTTTTCTATATAAAATTTTCTAATTATGTTTAGAGTTAATGGTGAGAACACATCATTGTTTCTTAGTGGGAAACTGATAAAACTGGCTGAAGTTTTTTATTTGAATTATAAATATTTTATTTAATGTTATTTATATCTTTAACATTAAAATTTTCAGAGTTTGGATTAATTTTTATACAGGAATGAAATACTGTAATACCTTGTGTAACACCATTAATTGGTTCCAAGGAAGTACCACGCTAATCAATACATTATTACATACAATGGATTATTGCTTTTTTATTTATTTTTATTTTTCCAAATACGCCTTTCTGGCCTTTAATTACACTGTAATGCCTCACTAAAACCAGTGAGCAATTATTTATTATTTGGTACCAAAATATTAAAAACATGTATTTTTAGAGATGTTTATTACTGAAAGCAAGAAACAGTTTTGGCTAAGGTAGAGAAAGCACACACGAGAAGCACACAAAAATTTGATGAAATTTACCGACAAAAATTACTTTGCCATAACAGCATTTGTATTGTTGCTCAGGCGCCTCCGTGGCCAGGTGGGAAGGAGCAGCAGTGCGTAGCACACGCTTCTTGATTAGACCGGGGTTCGAGCCCGTCACCACCAAATACGGAGGATGCGGAAAGGTCAGGGAATGACCACCGCATATCCTGGAGCAATATGGCCTTAGTTGCTAATGCTCCTAAAAAAAAAAACCAAAAAAAAAAAAAAAAAAATTGTTGCTCACTTGATAAACAGACGGTAGGTGTTATTGGTCTGGAGTAGAAGTTGAATCCCATGGGAGCTTGAAGCCCTCCTGAAATGGAGGGTAATCTGACCTTTTTTTCTTTAGAATCAGTAATTGAACCACGAACAGAGTCATATCGGAAGTTCTGGCATCGTGAAAAATGCTTGTAACGTAGTTTCACTGGTAAACTTTTACGAAGTTTGCCGTGCTTCTCGTGTGGATTTCCTTTACCTTTGCCTTTTTTTTCTTAATAAGCAATTCATCCACCAGTCCACCAGTGATTCTAAAGAAAAATGGTCAGGTTACCCCCTCCATTTTGGGAGGGGTTCAAGCTCCCATCAGATTCAATTTCTACTCCTGACTGATAACACCCACTGTATGTTTACCGAGTAAGCAACAGTATACAAATGCCATTACGGCAAAGTACTTTTACTGGTAAATTTATCGAACTTTTGCGTGCTTCTCGTGTGGGCTTTTTTACCTTCGTCACAATTTTTTATTGTTTTTTAAAAAAATTCAACAATGAAGTTTGTACACATTTTTTCTTCTGTTTCTCACTATGCATGTCTCTATAACAACGAACTGCATTTTCTATAGCATTTTGAACTCTAGAGCTTCGTTCGATGTTAGGATTAGCATTCATAAGAAAATCAGAAACATCTTCAACTTTCCTGAGCAACATAGAAAGATCACTTAATGAAAATTCCCTTGTACACACCTGGACATCATCATTTTTTTCTTCCTCATCTTCGTATGCTCGCTGGACCTCAATTTGCAGAAGAGTTGAGTTGATGCACTATCTTGTTGGCCTTTCCTGTTTTCACTCATAATTACCGTATTAATAAAATAATTTTCACACTGCCAACCATGAGATAGAGTCAATACAGCCACAAGCACCTGAGACGATAACGAGCAAACACAACTGTCCTCCAACTATGCTAATACAACACTGAAGTATGAACTGCGTGTAGGAATGTTGCCGCATGCAACACTGCATGCGGCAGCATATCGGTTATGGCTGACAACTGATTTTGACATTCAGATTTGTTTTAAAATCATAAACCGTTTTGTTTTTGTTTTAAAATTATAAATGTTTTAAAATTATTTTTAAAATTATGAATTGTGTTGTAGCAAAACCCGCACTGATCAAAACCACGTTACACATGGTATTACAGTATCTTGCTAGGCTGTTCAGAAATGTCATTAATGGCTTTTATTACATTTTTCTTTAGTGAATTTTTTACTAAAGAATTTTTTTCTTTAGTAATAACTAAAGAAAAATTCTTTAGTTATTAGTTGAAAAAAAGTAATGAGTTAAAGTTAAAAGTTACTAAAAATAATAAGTTCTAACTTAACTTTTATTGTTGTCGCTCAACCAAATCTCATCACATGAGATGAGATTTTTCCCAAATCACATCAGAAATAAAAATTATATATAATTTTCCACCATAAATTCTGGGTGGGTCCATTATGTAAGTGTGATGAATATTCATGGAAACGTGACAGATAATAATAGTAACAAATATACAGGCAACCCCCATATAACACAGTACTTCTACAACATGGTTTCGCTCTAACACAATTAATAAATTGCGGCAATCCTCACACAACACGGTACTTATATAACAAGGTTTCGCTCTAACACGGTTTGAGAATTACAGGAAAACCATGCTATTATGTTAGATGTCATTTTCAGCATTTCCATTCCTTTTTGTGAATCCCTGCTGTTGACTCACTAGTCATTATCGCCTTCATGATATTTTTCAAAAGCACATTCCTAGAGGTCACAACCATGAAACAATAAAAATAATTTGCACTTTCCGGTTAATTGGACTTTTCTGTTATTCAATCAATTATAATCAGGTAGTAAACTCTTATCTTCTTGCATTTGCTATAGTTCTGATAGCTGGAATTCTGTAGGTTTTCACGCTATTATGGTGAAATATGTTTTCCCTTCCATGAAATATTCAATCATATAAAAAACATAAATAAATTTTCAGAAACTCATTACTCCATATCTCACTTGTGCATATCGTGTTTGTTGCAACTTGTGCGTGCCGTGTTCTTTTTTTTATTTATTAAAGCAGAAAAATCTAGATTTCAAAGTTTTATTACTATGGGATAATATGCCAGGCCATCCAAAAGGTTTAAGTCATCTAAATGTTGAAGTAATGTTCCTACCACCTAATACAACTTCTTTAATTCAGCCATTATATCAAGGCATTATATCTACTTTTAAAACTCATCACATCAGAAAATTGTTACAATGGATTTTGGAAAAAATTGATTCCAAATCTGTTGAAGCGATGGAGGCATGGAAACATTTTTCAATTGTAGACCATATTGGAATCATAGCTTTATCACTCAAAGAAGTAAAACTGTAAACATTAAATACATGTTGGAAAAATGTATGGCCAGAGTGAGTTCATTCAGGAAATATGGTCAAACCAATGTGATAGTAGAACTTGTTAAGTCGGTATGAGGGGAAGGTTTTGATATGATTACTGAAGACATTCAGGAATTATTGTTAGTAAAAGAGGCTGGCAAAGCGGATTTGGCGGAAATGGCATCGGAGATAAATCAAATCAGAGGATATTATGTTATGTTATGTTGTTTGGTTTTTAGGAGCATTAGCAACTAAGGCCATATTGCTCCAGGATATGCGGTGGTCATTCCCTGACCTTTCCGTATTTGGTGATGGACTCGAACCCCGGTCTAATCAAGAAGCGTGTACTACTCACTGCTGCTCCTTCCCACCTGGCTACGGAGGTGCCATCAGAGGATGATAGCACAGATAAAAATTCTGAAGTTCCAAATTTTACACTATAAAGCATATGGGAAGGCATAAACTTAGCCGAGCAATTAGAATCTTATTTTTTGGATGCAGATCCTTCAACTGAAAGGAGCACAAAGTTCAAAAGGGAGCTTCAAAAATGTTTAGCTCCATACCAAGAAATTTACAAAGATCTATCAAGCATAAGCAGACAAACCAGCGATGAAGAGGAAAAAAATTAAATGAACGTACATTATCTGACATATATGTATCACAGTTTGTAAGGTAAGACTATTATAAAAATTAAGTTTCCGATAGTTATAAAAAAAATGGTGTTTTTTTTTTTTTTTTTTTTTTGTTAGCTTTTGAAATGTACGTACCCCCCCTCCCATTTTGTACTGGTTTTTAGTCACATATAACTCGGTTTCGCATTACACAAGATTTTGTAGGAACCAAACTACCGTGTTATACGAGGGTTACCTATCCTATATTTGTAACAAATATACTATATATTACTAAACCTAAACTATTTGCTTGCTTTAAAAACTTTCTAAGAATAACTGTTATTTTATTAAAAATTATGTAATAATCGGCTGTTAATAATCATATATTATATGTTCATTTATTCATTAGGCATGTTATTTAAAATTAAAATATTCTACATTGTTTTATTCAGTCAAAAAATTATTATTCATATTTTACCATGAATTTTTTATCTCAAAAATAAATTGATATTTACTGTAATATATTAATATTTGCAAAATCAAGCATTTAATTTAGATTTCTATTTCAACAGATGAGTTACTCATCTTCATCACCAGGAAGTCATTATGGAGTAAGTAATTCAAGATTACAGTGTATTTAAATGTATTAAATAGAAGTTATTTTTATTAAATTACCAAAAATTATATAATTATTTTTGAATTACCATAAAATGTAGACATCAGGAAATAATATCATTTTGTAGTTTTAGGTAATCACATTATAATAGTTAAATTATAATAATAACAAATAGAATGGGTTGAACCACCTTGCTTGTCTTAAAAAACTTCCAAGAGATATTATCATTATTAACATAATTCTATATAATAATAATAAGCTAATTCCACTCACACTCAAAGTTTGGGGACAAAAATGCTTCAGCTAGATTAATTTGAGTTAGTTTGTTTAATCATTGGAATAAAAATATTTAATCTTTAAATATTCATTCATTAAAATGGTGTTTAATCTTTTTCGGCTTCTGAAATTAAATAAAGATAATGTATTATTTTTCTAAATTAATTTCATAGAACTTCAGAACATTGTAACGCGATTCTGGCAGTATGGTACAAGTAAAGGATAACTTAAGCAAGTTTTCATGGTATTTCTAATCAGACTTAGACAAGTGAAGGAGCTATTAACAATCCTGTATGGTCTGATAATAGTAGCGCTACGTGTAGTGGCTGTGTTAAAATGTGCTCTCAGTTATATTAAAATTTGGTGGTTTAAGCATAAAAACTGAAAATACATCTTAACATACAGAAGAGATACAAAGGATTCATTAGACACATAATTTATATCTATGTGGTAAATATTTAGGCTCCAAGATTAAAATAACAGTTTAAAAGTTAGCTCGTTTCAAGAATACAGAAGATTATGCAGCAGTTAATGCCATATGAAAGGAGTGTAGAATTGAAATATAGGAACAAATATTTTAAAATGTAAGAAATGTATTCATTGGGGGTTAAGACTGTGCAAATCAGCATGAAAATATGTTTATGGTAAGGAAACGTTGCATGCTTTATTGTTTGGGAGAAAATTATTTTAAAATATGTTCAACATAATTAATTGGAAATATTGGACTTTAATTAGACATCAAAGAAGGAAGAAGAAGGGTTATAGCGTCACCGTATGAGTAAATTCATTGACTGAAGATATAATAATTACTTGTGTGAATCTAATGATTAATATATATCCGTGTATATACATAGCCGACCTTGGAAACCAGGTAAAAACCAGTTGTAATCAGTCTTCTGCACTAAGTGGGGCTCTGTTGTAGTCACCATTCCTCTTCAACAGCCTCTCATGGGATGCATGATGACTTTTCCTATAATTAAAGCCGGCCCCTTACAAAATCGGCCATGTGGTGGGAATTGGCATACCACCACATTATCTGATGCCACAGAGACCATAACAAAACCAACTCCAGAAACTTGTTAAAGGAAGATCTGCAACTAGGTGGAAGGATGGATCAGTGAACTTTTGGACATGACATTTTGCAGTACCGCTCATATAACACATGAATGATACAGTGGGAGGAATTTGTTGGTGGCCCCAACAGCTCCTCAGGGAACTGTGTGACTGAAAGAAGAAGATGGTCTGATGATGGGATTCTGCAATAATCCTGAAACGATATCTTTGTAATAAGTTTAGGAATTACATCAATGCACTTATTAATAAACTAATTTTACATTATTATCATGGTAAAAGAGCAGTTAATTTCAAAATTAATCCATGAATAATCACCACATAGTGTTATTTCCAAGTTATATTTTAATGGAATTATCTATTCTTGTTTTTGTTATTAATGGAAAATATGAATGCTGCATAACAGCATCATTATTCTGTATGGTATGCGACCATTTCATCAGACATCTGTGCTATGAAGCTGGTTAACAATGTTTTTCACTAAGATGCCAAAGAAGTATAACATAAAATTTCAGAAGACATATATACACATTTTCCATGTATTATAAAATCTGGAAAAAGTAACACATTTACTTTGTGCTTTTTGTAGATATGATTTTTCAATTTCAAGTAGCAGGATATGCAATGTGGTCAGATGTTTGCAAATACATATGCATAAGGACAGCAGTTAATGCTATATGTATATGCATAGTGCACAGAAAAATCTAAAAGTAGATATAGCATTTCGTAGTGTTAGTGATGATGCTGTCATATGTGCCAAATGCTTATCCACAATGTTTATCACAGAATATAATGTTTCTTTGAGTTGTGCTAATCATGCAGGCATATCATTCAGAAATATGGTTTCTTGTAGTAAAACATCAAAAGAATATGGTTATGAAAGAACAGAAACAGCTGTTCTTTCATAACCAACTCATTTGCTTGCATGACCAGAGGTGGAAGTTCAGAAATTAATTAGCACCACCTCATATTGGCGAATGAATAATAAGCTTTTGTAAACAAATACATGTGGACATGTGTGGACATGTGTTTTTGTAAGGGGCGGCTCCTAGAACGTTAGTTCAACTCCGCCTCGTATCTCTGTGAAGATCAGTATCTCTACAAATGGGCCAGATATGTGTGTGACGTCGGTTTGTGTGTATTATGTGTGTGTTCTGTTGTTCTGTTCTGGCCACTTGGCTACCCAGAAGCATCAGTCACCTGGACAGATGATTCTGGGTACTCGTCCACACCACGGGAAGGTGGGCCAGTTCCAGCTAAACACGTACCGTCTCAATACGAGACTCTGATCCACCTGATGTTGCCAAAAGGTGGGCCAGATTCCTCTAGGGGCCCACTCCAGAGGAGAGAGAGAGAAAAAAATAAATAAAAATAAATAAATAAAAAATAATATATATATATATATTTAGATTTTCCCGTGGTGCAAAAGGAAAAAAAAAAAAAACAGTCACTGTAAAACGCGAAACAACAACAAAAAAAAAAAAAAAAAGTGACAGCAACCCTGAAGTTCGCAAAAAAAAAAAAAAAAAACCAACCATGTGACTGATTGTAGAACGCGAAGAAAAAAAAATAAATAAATAAAAATAAATAAATAAATAAATAAAAAATAATAATAATAATAATAAATAATAATAAATAAATAAATAATAATAAAAAAATAAAAATAAAAAATAATAATAATAAAATAAAAAGAATAAATAAAATAAAATAAATAAAAAATAAAGGGGGGGAAGAGAGAGATGGTGTTTTCCTTCCAGAACACAGGCCGCAGAAACAAGCTCCACAGCCCATGTAGCAGGATGGAGGGGGGGGGGGAATACATGGTTGGTTTCAGTTCACTGCTGGGTCCTCGATGTTTGCCACTGGGGGCCTGTTAATCCTTCGTCTGCGCTTAAAGACTTCAGCTGAGTGGGTTTGCAGTGCAGGGAGGTTGTTAGGGTTCTGTAGGAAGAGCTCTAGATGCTCGCCAGAGATCTGTGTACAGCTGACAAGGTTGTGTCTCAGATCAGCATACGTAATGCACTCGAACAGTACATGCCACCAGTTCTCTTTGGCTCCACAATGGCAGAGGTCTGTTGGGTGGAGACCCAGATGGTGTAATTTTTCATTCATGGATCCGTGTCCGGTAATTAGGTATGATGTTTCTAGTGAAGGGGTGAACCAAGACTGTACAGATTTAGTAGCAGTGTAGGTTACATCAGGTAGGAATCTTTTTGTGACAATGCCCAGTGTTGAATTATGCCATCGAGTTTGCCAAATGTTGAAGAGCTTGTTGTAGCACCGCGTCATCTCAGCCTTGGGGTCAGCATCCAGATTAACCTCAATGTCGAGGATCCTTGTTGGGATATTTCTCGTAATTCGGAAGCACAACCCTCGGAAAATGACATGTAGATCGAGCGGAAGTGCTCCCGCAATGACCTGAATGGCAGGAGTGGAGACCGTTCTACACACTCGGCAGATTGCCATTAACATTGACCTCTGGATGGTTCCAAGCTTGTCTCGCATCTTTACAAGAGTTACCCGATGGAACCAGGCTCCGGCTGCATAGGTCACAATTGGTAAAAATACTGCATTGTAATACAACCGTAGGGACCTTTTGGAGAGTCCCCAATCATTCTTAGAGATGCGTATGATGGTTCCTGAGAATCTCTTAACTTTGTTTCGTAGATTAACAAGATGTGGGAGAAAGCTGAGTTTGTGGTCAATAATCACTCCAAGTACCTTGGTTTCAGTGACAATTGGCAGTTGAGCGTTACATATCTTTACTTGCGGTGGGCGCCTGAGATCCAGTCTATTCTTAAATAGCATCATTTTAGTTTTCGTTGGGTTGATATGCAGCTTATTAAGTGCGGCCCAAGTTGAGAGATCTTCGAGGACCTGGTTCGCATTTTCTTCAATGGCCTTCCGTGAATGCCCTGACACCACAACTGTGAGATCATCAGCAAAGGCCACAATTTTTGCATTCCTGAAGGTGCGGGAGAGCCAGTCTTGGAGGACTATATTCCAAATGAGGGGTCCCAGGACTGACCCTTGGGGACAACCTCGATTTACTGATCTGGTGACTTGCTGGAATTTTGACTTGAGAATAACTGCTCGGTCAGAAAAATAATTCTGGAAGAGGCTGTATAATTGCCGGGGGCAAGCGGCAGTTCGAAGGCGTGCCAAGGCACTATCCCACCAGACGGTGTCGAAGGCTCCCTCGAAGTCTATGAAGATGGCCAATTCGAATTTTTCTTCAGAACTTTCAATATGTAAAACCAAATCGAAAAGAGCTTCTTCACACGACCTTCCACGGGTGAAGCCATACTGGCATGGTGAGACCAATTCATGCATTTGTAGCATGGAGACAACCCTCAGAGCCATGAGTCGCTCCAGGACCTTACCAAGGTTAGCCAGCAGGGCAATAGGCCGGAAGCTGCGGGGGTCTGTTGGTGGTTTGTGAGGTTTCTTGATGAGGCGTATGAGGGCAAACTTCCATTCTTTTGGAAAGCATCCTTCTTCCAAGCATTTATTGAAGAGAAGGAGTAGATGGTGCGGCCGCAGTGTGTAAAAGCGGATGATGAAGATATATTCTATTAGGTCAAGGCCTGGACACTTTTTGGCATTAATGTTTTTAAGGACTGCTCCCAGTTCTTCTAGTGTGAATGGGTCGGCTTGCTCTTTTGCTATATAATTGCTGTTGGCAGCTCTAATTGCTGAATGTTCTGGGTGATCCTCAGAGATGTCATCAGGTGGAAACAGTTTGTCTAGAATAAGGTTGGCAGAATCCTGCCAACACTTAGTTTCCTGAGCGTCTACTGAAACAGTGTTGAATATTTCTGGGGAGAAGGTTTTCTCTCTCAAGATCTTATATGCCAGGCCCATGGATTTGTACGGTTGGTTTCTTTTACGAAATTTGCCCAAGTTTCTCTCTTTCTGGTTGCAATTGCCTTGGTATACTCATTCTTTTTGGCGATATAATCCCTATGAAGGCGTTCGACATCAGGAGCTGGCCAATCACGGTGTCGCTGGTAGTTCCTGCGCGCAGAGTGGACTGACTTACGAAGGATGGTAAGTTCCCGGGTCCACCATGGGCAGATTGCTGGGCGGAACACCTTCTTCCTTGAGGACCTGTATGAGGCTCTGAGTATGGAGTGCTGGATAAAGGTGGTCAAATCCTCTGCATTTAGCGAGTCCATCTGTGATGGGTCTGGATTTGGAAAGTCCAGTTCTATGGAGCTGTCATATGCTTCCCAATTGACGTTTCTCGAAGAGAATCTAATGAAGTCAGTTGGCCTTGCTCTGTTGTTGTTTCTCGGTGGAACCAAGTCAAGATGGAACAGTATGGCTCTATGGTCGCTAACAGTCAGATCCGGAGTTACCTCCCAGCAACTAACTGACTGACGTAGGTCCTTTGTAGAGAAGGTTAAGTCAATATTAGATTCACCGGTGGAGCTAGAGTACGTAGTGAACTGGCTAGGCTGGTTATGGATAATAAGATTTTGGCTGAGGACAAAGTCCTCAAGAAGCTGGCCACGGCCATCAGCAACCGCACTGTGCCAGAAGGGGGATTTTGCATTCAAGTCAGATGCAACCAGGAGTTGTTTGGAGCCAATAAAATTCAGGGCGAATTCCAAAACGTTTAGTGCTTCATTGATGTTACCTGAGGGAGGGCTGTACAGTGACATCAGGTAGAATGATTGATCTGTAGATGTAATTTGGATACAGGTGGAGAACTGATTGCAGAGGCCCTGGACAACCAGGACATCGAGATCCCTATTTATGACTGCTATACATGTTTTAGGGTCCACTGGGACAGGTTGAATGACTCGAGTGTGTATGGAAAAGCCAGTAATTTTAGAGGTTGGTGGGGTTGTATTCTTGCAGCATACGGCTCTTGAATCAGAACTACATCAATTGAATGCTCCTCAGTGGCCTGGCGTATTTCATCTGCAACTGTGCGGGACCTTTGCCCATTTATTTGCATCATTCTCAAGTATTTAGTCTGAGATACGGGGGCTCCTCTTAGGCTTCCAGAAAGAGTGGGCAGGACTGGAGCGGGGACACAACTGGTATTTCTTGTTGGTTTAGGCATCAGCGGTCCTTAGTCTTACGAGTTCCAGAGCCCTTTGGTATTCTGGGCATAAAATATCCCGGAGAGAATGGTTATGTGCTCGCCTGTTCCTTTTACAATTCACACAAGAGAGTAAACCCCCGCTATTCGCGGTATCTGTATTCGCGATCGCCGATTTAATATAAAATGAAACCTAAACAAATGTGAATTTTAAAGCGCCATGAACATTTTCCGCCATAAAAAAACATGGGCGTAGCTAAAATTATCTTTCCCGGTCAAAACAGCGCTCAGTGGGTGGGGGGTGAGGGGTGACAAAATCGCGAGCGTGGTTGTTTATCGCTAATCCTTGTTCAGTATGTGTTATGCGCTTGTCATGGGAGGTTTCGTCGTTTGTTTTTAATTTATACACTTATAAATTGAATAAATTTATCAATTTATAAATTGATATGCTTACAAAAGTGATAAATCTACTGTTTTGCAGTGTAAAACAGACTGTTTTCAGGTGTGTTAACGGAAGAAAGTGACTATTGTGGACAAGTTCCTTCTAACCCCTACAAAAATATGGCTACAAATAACAAGAGAAATGTGAAAATATCAAAGAAGGTGATGACATTAGCGAATAAAATTGAGTTATTAGATAAAATTTGTAATGGTGAAAGTGAGTTAAAACATAAAATCAATGAGTCAACGGTATGATCAATCAAGAAATCGGAAGAAAAAATCCGCCGTAGTGTCCGTGAAAACGCGCTAATTGCTTCAAAAATTTGCTCTGTAACTCGTGATGTTAAATTAGAAAAAATGGAAAAGGCTTTAAATCTGTGGATAGAAGACCGAACTCAAAATAAAATTCCGTTAAGTTCACTCATCATTCGTGAAAAGGCAAAACTCCTTTATCAACAATTTAGTGAAACTGGTGACAGCACTGGCGGGATAAGTTTTTTTGCTAGCAAAGGCGCTGGTTTGAAAGATTTGTTTGAAATTTCTAATCAATATTACATTTAATATTAAATTGTTTCTTATTTTCATTTCTATGCCATATGCTTGCACATCACTATGTACTGTCTAAGTAGATAGTCATATTATGAAGGTATATATAATACATACATAGACAAAATTTTAGACTAGTTTTTCTTATATATTTCATACTTTGGAACGGAACCCCTTTATTACTATGGAAGCCATAACTCAGTATTCGCGACATTTCTCAGGAACATAACCCCCGCGAATAGCGGGGGTTTACTGTACATTTGTCATTCAGCTATATTACATAGGGGTGGCTGGAATCAATATCCCTATCTATATTTGAAGGCAAGTTGAAATCTCAAGTTATAAAGCATCCTTTGAGATGTTAATAAGGGGATTATAAGAAGTGAACTTGTACAAAGTTATGTTAGTCTGTAGGTGATCTATGGGGGGAGGGGTGCATATTCAGATTGCCAATAACTGTATATATTGAGAAGTGATAGACCTGCAAAATAACCATTGGAAAGCATTACTGTGGCCATATTGGTTTTGGACAGCACTCAATTAGATGACGAAGAAACTGCGATCGGTTCCATCTGGGATTTACATGCCCAGGAGGAAACTGATAATATTTGCCAATTACAGCAATAGTGTTTCCATATGGATAATTTAGTATTACAATCCTTTATTTAATCTTGTGGTGGATGTAAAGCAGACTGATATGTCGAGGGTTTTGTGTCAAACAACATTAACTACAAAACCGCGTTTTCTTTTTGCGATAACTTTAGTTTACTTTATACAAATAACAATGCATATCATGTCATAGAACTGTATCTCTCTAGTACTATACAAGTTAGCTTAGGCTGTAAGTACATTTCCGGTAAAGCAAGAAGATGTTAAATGACTTTTTTGGTTAACTACAAAATAATTTTGTAGTTAATGTTGTTTGACACTAAACCCGCGATGTGTGCCCTTTTAAAGATTGGGTTGTGACTATTAAATATGTACTGATAATTGAATCATGTACTATAGAACATTTAATAATTTGTCTGGGATAAGCATGATTATGGTGAGATTTCCTAGTAAATTATATGTATAAGAGATTCACTAAATTATTAAGAGGTGAAATATATTCAAGTTCTTGATAAGCAAATGAGGCATCACTGTGACCGCTTAAGCTTTTACTATGAGCAGAGTAGTGAGAGTACAATGTCTGTGGATTCCGGTATTGTTACATTGCAGGAATATTCATTTCAAGAGATGTATGAGCAGTTGGAAGCTCAAATGGGATTTTACTTTGAGGATGCATTACCTGAACTTGATAGTATGACTTACACAATTTTTTGGACAGAAATGGAAATAAATTCTAATTTCTTTAAGGAGAACTCGAAACAGTTCTTTTCAGTGGTAGAAATGCACAGTCAGCTGTTGAACTTGAGTGGGATTTCTTTCAGCGAGAGTATACATTCTGAATGGTGGTTATCAGTACTCCAGAACTCTAGTGAGGGAAGTGGTAGGTAAGATTATCAGACCAAAACAACTTTTTAATGAGTTGGTGAAGGATTCCATGATACATAATGACTCAGGATCTTCCTCGCCTACAGTTGTAATTAAAGCTGGGAAGATTCCCCTTTTTCTTCCAGTAAAGAGGTTAGAAAGGTTTTCCTATCTGAAATCAAATCAACCATAACAGATGTTAAGGTTAGACTAAGCTAAGAATGAAGCTGTGGTTTTAAAGGGGAAATAGCATGTGACATTGAATTGATTCAAGCAAATCATCCTCTGCGTGAATCTAGGCTTACAGCGAAAAGATCTATGCAATTATATTCATGCGTAATCATCTTTGACGTTAGTCTGGAAATAGATGCAGAAAAACTAATCGAGGAGCTGTTTATCCGGAACCTCTCTCTCTCTTGTCATGGCTCGATAAAGATGAATTTTATCATAACTCCCTGGCTTGCTTTTCAAAAGTAAATAAATAGGTATGGATCAGCACATAAGTGGATTTTAGCAGCATCAATTAAGATTCGAAGTTTGTCGGAATGATCTGACCGCATTGGAAAGCATATAATTTAAAAGTTATTATTTGGTATATTTGGGCTTTGGTATCATTATTTGGTATCACTATTTGGGCTTTGGACACACTGCAGAACAATGTTATTCCAAAGGAATCACATGTTTGCATTGTGCAGCCAAAGGTCACTCTTGCCATGAATTAAGAAGTGAAAAAACAGAATGTTAGATTGTTTAAACAGGTCATCTCATTCTGTCCATAACAGATCCTGCTCTTTTATTATAAGGCTAATGAGTATATTAGCATTAGCATTTTAATTAGCATTAGTAGAGGCATTTGATGCAAGAAAGCAAGCTTATGCAGCATCAGCCAAAAAAAAAAAATAAAGTAAAATAAAAAATAACCACTTCCACTTCACCCCTCTGTTCGTTCGAAATACCTGTCCAGCTGAGCCTTAAACTTATTTAGGCTATCAACTTCCACGACAAGGGATGGAAGTCTGTTCCATCTACCAACCACCCGCTGGCTAAAGGCAAATTTCCGCACATCTATCCTACATCTGTCTTTCCTCAATTTGAATTTATGCCCTCTCAGGTGATTATTCTGAGCAAGAGGAAGAATCCCATCAGCATTGAGCATGCTCAAACCATTCAAGGCTTTGTACACCTCTATCAGATCACCTCGCTGGTGCCTAGTCTCCAGACACTGTAATTCGCAAAACTTAAGCCTTTCTTCGTAAGAGCACCCCTTTGTTCCATTCACTAATCTTGTTGCCCTTCTCTGTACTCGTTCCAGCAGCTCTACATCCCTCTTGAAATGAGGCCTCCAGGCCTGTATACAGTACTCTAGGTGTGGCCTGACCATTGCCTTATACAAGGGAATAATCACCTCCTTATCCCTGCCAGAAAAATTCCTATATATCATTGACAATACACCATGAGCTATTCTTGCAGCCCGTCTGCACTGTTCAGAGAACTTCATATCTGCCTGCACAACCACCCCCAGGTCCCTTTCATTCTCTACCACTGTCAGTATAGTACCACAGAGTTGATACGTTGCTCTGGGGTTGCTGTTTCCCATATGTAGTACTTTACATTTGTCAATGTTAAACTTCATTTGCCACCTCTCAGCCCATCTGCTCAACCTTTCCAGATCCTGTTGCAGCAGCATAGTGTCAGTAGTGTCCTTGACAACCCTGCCAACCTTCGTATCGTCTGCAAACTTGGACATTAAGCTTGATATACCATCATCAATATCATTTATAAATACAGAAAACAATAAAGGACCCAATACTGAACCCTGAGGGACTCCACTAATAACATTTGTCCACGATGAGCAGTGTCCATTGATTACCACTCTCTGTCTTCTCCCCCTCAACCACCCCTTTATCCATAGCAGCAATTTGCCTCCAATGCCACACTGCTCCAATTTGTGCAGCAGTCTTCCATGTGCAACAGTATCAAAAGCCTTTCTAACATCCAAGTATATAATATCAAAGTTATTCCCTGCATCCAGTTCTTTTGTGACTGCATCATAGTATCCAATCAAATTGGTCAGGCAAGACATCCCCTTAACAAAACCATGCTGTGTCCAAGCTATAACTGAAGTCTTGTCTAGATGATCCTGCAGTGCTTCTTTAACCAGTGCCTCCATTAATTTTCCGGGAACAGAAGTTAACTCACAGGTCTATAATTACTTGTGTCAGCCTTTGATCCTCCCTTGTGAATTGGGGTCACATTTGCACATCTCCAGTCCATGGGTACCTCCCCTGAGTCCAAGGAATCTCTCATAATTATGGCTAAGGGTTTGCTTACTTCCTTTGCTGCCTCCTTTAATATAACTGGATAGATCCCATCCACCCCGGGTGCCTTTCTTGTGTTTATCTTCAACAATTTCTCCTCCACTTTACTCTCAGTTATTACAAGATTCTCTAGCTTACTGCTAGAGTTAAATACACCTCTGGCATTCCCCTCGCTGAATAACTCCTCATGTGTGAATGTCGATGCAAAATATTCATTTAGTTTGTTAGCTACCTGAGCAGGGTCATCAACAGTTGACCCATCGATATCAAGTGGACCAATCTGATTCATCCACTTCCTTCTAGAGTTTACATAAGTAAAGAACTCTTTGCTGTTTTTCTTTGCATCCCTTGCCAAAGATTTCTCGTAATCTGCCTTCGCCTGCCTAACCTCCTTTGTAACTTGATTACAGATCAACTTGTATCTATCATAGGCTTCTGTGTCACGTGTTAATTTGTATGTATCCCATGCATTTTTCTTCTCTGCCATATGCCTCATTAGTTCATCTGACATCCATTTAGGCCTAAACCTTGAACGATATTTCTTAGTTGGTATATAACGCCTAGTAGCTTCCAAGATAAGTTCTTAGAATGCTTCCCATTTTGAATTTGCTGTTGGTAACATCATCAGTTGATCCCACTGTATAGAATTTAAATACTGTCTCAGTCCATCGTAGTCGCCTTTACGAAAGCAATAACCCTTCCCTTTACCCCTAATGGTAGTTACCTCTTTGAGTAACTCCCACTTCAGAACACTGTGATCACTGCCACCTAGTGGTTCATTTATCTGCAGATTCTTAATGCATGAAGAATCACTACTGATAATCAAATCAAGAGTATTACTCCCTCTAGTTGCCTCCCGAACATGCTGATGTAGAAAACAATCATCCAATAAATCCACAAAAGCCTTGCTAGTGTGTGAGTGACCACCCCCCAAATTCCAGTCAATATCTGGGAAATTAAAATCCCCCATTATAAGACTCTCTGATTTACTGGCCCACTCTATTTCCCCGTACAGTTTCTTATTATACTCATCAGAGTCATTAGGCCTATAGCACACTCCTACTCTCAATTTTGATCTCCCAATACTTATGTCACACCAAACTGACTCGACACTGCACTGTCCAGCAATGTCGACTGGCTTCACTTTCTTGGATTTTATGTATTTCTTAACTAATAGCATAACCCCTCCTCCCTTCCTACCCTGTCTATCCTTTCTGTAGACATTGTACTCCCCAAATTCCAGTTCTGCATTCCTTATATCTGTGTGACACCACGTCTCTGAAATCCCAACAATATCTGCCTTTGATGTTTTGAGCAATACCTCAAATTCATCAAATTTATTTACTAAACTCCTAGCATTGGTGTACATGCAAGTATACATGCAACTGCTCTTCCTCTTAGCCACCCTAACACAATCCATGTGTTCACCTGTACCCCCATGATTCCCAGCAGTCTCTGAAATATCCTGCATCCTATTTTCCAGGCTGCTGCTCATTCCAATGGAAGCAGTGCAAGAATCACTTTCTCCTCTGCCAGTGGCTGCTGTTAATCTATTAGTCCTTGTATCCCCCCAATCTAGCAGTTTTCCGACCCACCTAACACTGCCTCAATAGCATCAGCAAACATTCTTGCACCCTTTCTGTTTAAGTGTATCCCATCCCTTGGGTGGTTGTGCAGGCAATATGAAGTTCTCTGAGCAGTGCAGACGGGCTGCAAGAGTAGCTCATGGTGTATTGTCAATGATATATAGGAATTTTTCTAGCAGGGATACGGAAGTGATTATTCCCTTGTATAGGGCAATGGTCAGGCCACACCTAGAGTACTGTATACAGGTCTGGAGGCCTCATTTCAAGAAGGATGTAGAGCTGCTGGAACGAGTACAGAGAAGGGCAACAAATTAGTGAATGGAACAAAGGGGTGCTCTTATGAAGAAAGGCTTAAGTTTTGCAAATTACAGTGTCTCGAGGTGATCTGATAGAGGTGTATAAAGCCTTGAATGGTTTGAGCATGCTCAATGCTGATGGGATTCTTCCTCTCGCTCAGAATAATCACCTGAGAGGGCATAAATTCAAATTGAGGAAAGACAGATGTTGGATAGACGTGCGGAAATTTGCCTTTCACCAGCGGGTGGTTGGTTGGTGGAACAGACTTCCATCCCTTGTCGTGGAAGTTGATAGCCTAAATAAGTTTAAGGCTGGGCTGGACAGATATTTTGAACGAACAGAGGGGTGAAGTGGAAGTGGTTTTTTGTTTTTTTGTAGCAGAGCAGCTATTTTAGCTTATCCATTATGTGTACAAACATGATTCTTGTTTATTGAAATGATTTGTACATACGTCCTCAGCCCAATCAAACTAGGATAGGGTAGTTGGGATATCCCATGAGGAGAAATTACTTGAGTCCAAGGTCTAGATCAGTGTTTCTCAACCTTTTTTAATTATGCCCCCTAAAGGGCTTTTTTAGGCAATTTTTTTTCCTAATTGCCCCCATGAAATTTTAAACAAGAAAATACTTTATACTTACTCTTTATTCAATGGGATCCCTGAGCCTGATGCTTCTTAGCAAAAAGTTCAGTGTTTGGTATGATGTTAGTAAGTTTAATTCTAATGTCTCCTCTTGAACATATCAATTCTGTTTCTTTCCTTTGTTAATATTTTATTTACTGAACTATAACCGCTTTCAACTAGAGCTTACAATACCGGTCAAAATCTTAATACCAGTATTTCAGTATTTTTAATTTATGAAACCGGGATACCGGTATTTCAAAAACAAACATTTTTCTCAATAAATTTTGATGACAATTAGGTGCAATAAAGTAAGATAAAAACAAATACTGTAATTACTTGAATTCACATTTTAAATAAACTTTTATTGCAATAATAAATATTCTGAAAAAAAATTATTAAAAATACAGTTATTCTAAAAACAAAAAAATACATATTGTTACTGCAAAGTTTAGTTATGTTTAAGCATCCACACTACCTGTCTGAATAAAGTGAGCTCTTAAGAAACATAAGCAATCAGTAGTATGAGCATTTAAAATGGATCTAATTTTGGTACATATTTGATTTGCAGCAGAAAACGCACTTTCAGATTCTATGGTGGATGGTGCTATTTTACTGATATAATCGTAGACAATCTCAGTCCATATTTTCTAGGCTTTGAACATTTTTAGAAAAAAAAAAACAGTTAAAAGTATTTCCGACTCAAGTTTATCTTTTAAAATCTCATTGAAATCGGACAATTTCTTATTTTGGAAAGAATTTACGGAACACTGATGTTCTGTTCCATGTTGGTCTTCCAAGGTTACGTTCATCATTTTCATGAAGTTGAAAATGAAAATTGTCATGAAGTTGAATCGGACAATTTCTTATTTTGGAAAGAATTTACGGAACACTGATGTTCTGTTCCATGTTGGTCTTCCAAGGTTACGTTCATCATTTTCTGAAGGAGAAAGACGTTTTATTAAGCTAAGTATAATTTTCACTATAGTATCTTTACTGAGTCTGGGAGAGAGAGGGAATAAGGAATAAAGAAGAGAGCAAAGAGTGCAGTTAAGGAATTCTTCACATATATAAATTCAAAGAAGAGAAGGGCAAATCAGAACGGACTCATATGTAATTGCATGGGATAGTATTAGATACCCCAACTGATGTTGCAAATGAACTCAACACTTACTTTGCATCGATATTTACAGAAAAAAACCCTTTGTGTGAATGAGATATTATGGGAGTGAAGTTGAAATTTCAAATGATTATTTAATAAAAAAACTTTCGCACCCACAGGCAAGTAAGGTTCCTGTGGTTGATGACATATACCCTATAATCTTAAAGGAGGGGGAAAGTGAGTGCATTGAACCATTAAGGCTAATTATGAGAGCATCACTGGACTCAGGAGATATTCTGTTGGATTGGCGTAAATTAGAACGTAAAGGCGGTTCTAAGAGTGTAATGGGAAATTACCGACTGGCCAGTCTAACTTGTAGTAAGGAAAATCATGGAGGCAATGATCAAGGGTGAAATTCAGTATCATTTAGATAGAAATGGAATTCTGAAGGATACATAGCATGGTTTTGTAAAGAGAAAATCATGTTTAACAAATCTGTCAGCCATTTTGACACGGTCACTCGTGAGCTGGATTTAGGGAATAATTTTGACATTGTTTGCCATGAAATTCAGCAAAGCATTTGACTCAGTCCCACATGAGCAGTTACTTTATAAGCTGGAACAGGTTGGAATCACAGGTAAAATCCTTAGATGGATAGAGGATGGCTTGAGGTCACCAGGCAGAAGATTGTGTAAATGGTTATTCCTCAGATTGGGTTAATGGTTATTCCTCAGATTGGGTTAATGTAAGAAGTGAGGTTCCCCAAGGATCAGTATTGGGAAGGGATAGAGGCTGTGATATCTAAACTTGCATATGATGTAAAGATAAGTAGAGTAGTTAATGATCACTGCCAATCAGAGCTTCTTCAGAGTGACCTAGATAGACTTCCGGGATGGTCAGAAATGTGGCAGCTATGCTGTAATTCAACAATATGCAAGGTCTTACACCTGGGGAACAGCAACCCCAAAATAACTTATACACTTGGTGGAGTTGAACTAAAGTCAGTAGTGGAGGAACAGGACTTACGATACGGTCAGACATGAAGTTGTCCAAAAATTGTGGACAGGTTGCAGTGTTGCATGGTGTCCTATTGATGATTTATCGAACATTTGGTAGGAGAGATAAGGACGTCGTAATCCCATTATATGAGTCTGTCATATAATATAATAGACTTATATAATGCTATTGTTAGACCACATTTGCAATACTGTGTTCAAGTATGGAGACCGCATCTAAAAAAAGACATCAAGTTTCTTGAAAGGGTACAAAGAAGGGGGAACTCTTCTGATGAGATCAGCAAAATGGCGACCATATGCGGAAAGACTTCTGACTGGAAAAATCATGGGGGAGGGATTAGACTGGATTGCACGAAGTTTTATATCAGCCAGCGAGTTAGAAATTACTGGAATAAGTTACCTACATGGGTTGTTTGGGAAATTCAAAGGTCAGCTGGATGGCAGGAGGGAAATGCATAGGTTGTCTATTTGCTTTTCTTTTATTAGTTATTAATTTTTTATTTTATTATTATTATTTTACTCTATTTTTTTTTCCTTCCTAGTGCAGCATAAGCCTTAGGCTTCCTTGCACCATATGGCCATTACTAATACTAAATAATTTGCTATCATATTGTGTCCCGCTTTGCAAATACTGAAGAACGTTATAAAATTGTATGCCTCTGTGAAATACGGAGTTTCAGTGCTGTATCTAATTCTGTAGCTATTTCAGATTTTTGATTGCCAAGAGTTTCATCATAAATTTTATAGCAGCATCTTCAGTTAAAAGATTTGCTTCTTTGGTACATAGTGCATCTACTGCTAACTTTATAGCCATTAACGTATATATATAGCTGCAGTTAATAAATTAAATTCATCCTCACAGAAATAAATACTTGAATCTAAATCAATTAAAGCTTCCTGCACACAATATCTCAACTTAAAAAAGCTTTCAAGCATGGACAATAAACTGTTCCAATGTGTCTTGGAATCTAATTACATGACAGTTTATTTGTCAACTTCTGCTGCAGTATACTTTTGTAAATATTTATCATTTTTGGTTGGTGGTTATAAAATCACATAAAGGTGCACGGTGCAGTATTGCAAGAACTTCAGGACATACTTCCTTTAGGTGAGCTATAAAACCTCTGTCTTCCAACCATGGAGGTAGCACCATCAGTGGTACAGGATACCAAATTTTCCAATGGTACTTGTTTTTCCATTAAACCATGTTTTTACAGCAGCAATAATGGATGCTTCAGTACAGTCAGTTTCTATAAATTTTACAAACAACATCTCTTCTTTCAATTTATAATCATCATCAAAATAATGAACATGTGCCAACAGAAGGGCCTTATTGTCAGTAACTATGGATACATCAATCTGAATAGAAAATTTTCTCGTTTTTAGTTTTTCAGTTAGCTGCTTTTCAATGTTACCTGATATCTTATTGATTCGTCTTCGAATTGAATCATTGCTCAATTGCAATGCTTTTAAAATACTGGAAGGATTTTGGTGCATCACTGTTGAAATTACAGTCTCTAATACAAGTTGTATCACAGTCCCAGTAACTGTATGAGCACTACCAGTTATTGCAATGATTTCTGCAATTTTATAAGATTCAACTATTCTATCGTCATTTTTTTGTGTGGTCTTCTTAAATAAGGAAGTAACAGTGTTACGTTGCTCTAAATTTCTGTTTTAAATTGATGGTTTAAAACAGAAATTCTTGATGGTTTCATAGCTTGAAACCATCAAGTCTTGATGGTTTCATAGCCTCATTTGAAAAATAACTATTACACACAACACACATAGGCTGTCTTGTGAGTCAAATAGGCTTTCAATAAAAGCATAAGCCTGATATTCATCCAGATATTGTCGACACTTTTTCTTTTCAGCACTTGACATGATTGATTATGGATTGAATAACTACAAAGAATTAAATAATAAAATATAAACTATTCTTATTTAACTCTCATAGCCCATGCCACTCACAAGAGCACTGTGGATCAAAAATAAACAACTTCCACAAGGAAACAATAAATCAATACTGTCGCTTATAAAGTAAAAACAATAGACTGAAACATTTCCTCATTCCATCCCATCCATGCCTCATATATTGACCAATGAAACAAAAGAATAATTAAATAAACCACGGCCACCATGCTGCCGCCAAGGTTGCAGCTATCCGAAAGGCACAAATGCAAAATTGCGGAAAAATTACCTCTGAAATCACTTAGGCATTCAATGCCTATGAAAAGCAAAGGTGGTTCAATTAAATCACACCAGTTATCTTCCTTTTATCAAAGTTTCTTACCACTCCTAACATAATGATGAATTTGAGGTATTGTTCAAAGCATCAAAGGCAGATATTGTTGGGATATCAGAGACGTGGTGTCACACAGATATAAGGAATGCAGAACTAGAATTTGGGGAGTACAATGTGTGCAGAAAGGATAGGAAGGCAGGAGGGGTTATGCTATTAGTTAAGAAACACATAAAATCCAAGTAAGTGAAGCCAGTCGACATTGCTGGACAGTGTACTGTTGAGTCAGTTTGGTGTGACCTAAGCATTGGGAGGTCAAAATTGAGAGTAGGATTGTGCTATAGGCCTAATGACTCTGATGAGTATAATAAGAAACTGTACAGGGAAATAGAGTGGGCCAGTAAATCAGAGAGTCTTATAATGGGGGATTTTAATTTCCCAGATATTGACTGGAATTTGTCGGTTTGTCATTCACATACTAGCAATGCTTCTGTGGATTTATTGGATGATTGTTTTCTACATCAGCATGCTCGGGAGGCAATTAGAGGGAGTAATACTCTCGATTTGATTATCAATAGTGATTCTTCATGCATTAACGATCAGCAGATAAAGGAACCACTAAGTGGCAGTGATCACAGTGTGCTGAAGTGGGATTTATTATTATTATTATTATTAGCTATATGGTGCAAGGAAGCCTGAGGCTTATGCTGCACCAGCCAAAAAAAAAAAAAAAAAAATTTCCTGAGTTACCCTGAGAGAGAAAGAGAGAGAGAGAGAAGTAGAAGGGAATCACCAAGAAAGAGAAGGATGATGATATCCAGCTCAGGATCCTGGGTGTGCCAAGCCCAAACTCACCAGATGTGAGCCCTAAAGAGGTAACTACCATCAGGGGTAAAGGGAAGCGTTTTTGCTTTCGTAAAGGCAACTACGATGATCTGAGGCAGTATTTAAATTCTATACAGTGGGACCAACAGATGATGTTACCAACAGCAAATTCAAAATGGGAAGCATTCAAAGAACTTATCTTGGAAGCTACTAGGCTTTACATACCAACTAAGAAATATTGTTCAAGGTTTAGGCCTAAATAGATGTCAAATGAACTAATGAGACATATGGCAGAGAAGAAAAATGCATGGGATACATATAAATTAACATGTGACAGACGCCTATGATAGATATAAGCTGGTCTGTAACCAAGTTACTAAGGAGGTTAGGCAGGCGAAGGCAGATTACGAGAAATCTTTGGAAAAGGATGCAAAGAAAAACAGCAAAGAGTTCTTTACTTATGTAAACTCTAGAAGGAAGGGGAAAAACAGCAAAGAGTTCTTTACTTATGTAAACTCTAGAAGGAAGGGGATATCGATGGTTCAACTGTTGATGATCCTGCTCAGGTAGCTAACAAACTAAATGAATATTTTGCATCGACATTCACACATGAGGAGAAATTCAGCAAGGGGAATGCCAGAGGTGTATTCAACTCTGGCAGTAAGCTAGATAATATTGTAATAACTGAGAGTAAAGTGGAGGAGAAATTGTTGAAGATAAACACAAGAAAGGCACCTGGGGTGGATGAGATCTATCCAGTTATATTAAAGGAGGCAGCAAAGGAACTAAGCAAACCCTTAGCCATAATTATGAGAGCTTCCTTGGACTCAGGGGAGATACCCATAGACTGGAGATGTGCAAATGTGATCCCAATTCACAAAGGAGGATCAAAGGCTGACACAAGTAATTATAGACCTGTGAGTTTAACTTCTGTTCTAGGAAAATTAATGGAAGCACTGGTTAAAGAAGCACTACAGGATCATTTAGACAAGACTTCAATTATAGCTCGGACTCACCATGGTTTTGTTAAGGGAAAGCCTTGCCTGACCAATTTTATTGGATTCTATGATGCAGTCACAAAAGAACTGGATGCAGGAAATAACTTTGATATTATATACTTGGATCATAGAAAGGCTTTTGATACTGTTGCACAGGAAAGAATGCTGCAGAAATTGGAGCAGTGTGGCATTGGAGGCAAATTGCTGCTATGGATAAAGGGGTGGTTGAGGGAGAGAAGACAGAGCGTGGTAATCAATGGACACTGCTCATCGTGGACTAATGTTATTAGTGGAGTCCCTCAGGGTTCAGTGTTGGGTCCATTATTGTTTTCTGTATTTATAAATAATATTGATGATGGTATATCAAGCTTAATGTCCAAGTTTGCAGACGATACAAAGGTTGGCAGGGTTGTTGTTGTTATTTGGTTTTTAGGAGCATTAGCAACTAAGGCTATATTGCTCCGGGGTATACGGAGCAATATAGAGCTCACTGGCTCGAACCCCGGTCTAATCAAGAAGTGTGTGCTAAGCACTGCTGCTCCTGCCCACCCGGCTACGGAGGTGCCGGCAGGGTTGTTAAGGACACTACTGATGCTATGCTGCTGCAACAGGATCTGGAAAGGTAGAGCAGATAGGCTGAGAGGGGACAAATGTAAAGTACTACATGTGGGAAATAGCAACCCCAGAGCAACGTATCAACTCTGTGGTACTATACTGACAGTGGTAGAGAATGAAAGAGACCTGGGGGTGGTTGTGCAGGCAGATATGAAGTTCTCTGAGCAGTGCAGACAGGCTGCAAGAGTAGCTCATGGTGTCTTGTCAGTGATGTATAGGAATTTTTCTAGCAGAGATAAGGTGATTATTCCCTTGTATAAGGCAATGGTGATCCCACACCTTGAGTACTGTATACAGATCTGGAGGCCTCATTTTAAGAAGGATGTAGAGCTGTTCGAATGAGTACAGAGA
Source organism: Mastigoproctus giganteus (assembly GCF_048544385.1). NCBI lineage: Eukaryota > Metazoa > Arthropoda > Arachnida > Uropygi > Thelyphonidae > Mastigoproctus > Mastigoproctus giganteus. The sequence goes on along the minus strand of NC_143578.1, from coordinate 133,972,518 downwards.
AGGGCAACAAGATTTGGGAATGGAACAAAGGGTTGCTGTTATGAAGAAAGGTTTAAATTTTGCAAATTACAGTGTCTGGAGACTAGGCACCGTCGAGGTTTTTTTTTTTTTTTTTTTTGATTTGGTAGTTGTTGGCGCATCGGCTTCTGTGGTCATATTGCACCTCCCAAGGTTTTTGCAGTACTTTGATCCAAGCCCGAGGCGGGAATCGAACCCGCGACCTTTGGGTTGCCGGGCAGGTACTTTACCCACTCGGCTAGCCCGGTCGGCTGCCGTCGAGGTGATCTGATAGAGGCGTATAAAGCCTTGAATGGTTTGAGCATGCTCAATGCTGATGGGATTCTTCCTCTTGCTCAGAATAATCACCCGAAAGGGCATAAATTCAAATTGAGGAAAGACAGATGTAGGATAGATGTACGGAAATTTGCCTTTAGCCAGCGGGTGGTTGGTTGATGGAACAGACTTCCATCCCTTGTTGAGGAAGTTGATAGCCTAAATAAATTTAAGGCTCAGCTGGACAGGTATTTCGAACGAAGGAAGGGGAGAAGTGGAAGTGTTTTTTTTTTTTTTTTTTTTTTTTTTTGGCTGATGCTGCATAAGCTTGCTTTCTTACATCATATGGCTCTACTAATGCTAATGTTAATAATATACCTATATGTTAAAAACCAGTTGTCTCAGCAGAAAACACCCAATGAGAGAAATTAAACATTAAGGAATAAGATGTCATCGGGTAAGGTTGAACTTTGGAGGGCCACAAACCATGCTATTACCAATGATTTCCCCCCCCCCAAAAAAAAAAAACTCACCACAGATAGGCCAGACAAGCTGTGCTTTGCTACCGTGGAGTCCAAAATGCTGATGGAACTGATATTCGGGTGACACTCAAGTCAAATGGACCCATTTTCGGCGAAGTCCAGACAGTCTGTGTAAGCCAAATCCTCTGCTTCCACCTTCATGATGGTGTGACTGTTAGTAATCCTGGGTATAACCCCCATGCGCAAGCACACTGTGGGTGACCACCCAGGTATGAACCAATGTAATCAGGAGTCGAAGTGTGGCACCCACACCACACAGAGGAATGCCGACCTTCTGTGTTACCAGGCAATACTAGGTGGTAGATGACTCTCATCGACCGCTACAATACCACCACTTTGCTTATTGGAAGCTTGAAATGCTGGAATCCGTGTTTAGTCCTGATTACATTGGTTCAGTATGATTGTTGTCTTTTGAGGTTGTTTGTTTGTTTGTTGTTATTTGGTTTTTAGGAGCATTAGCAACTAAGGCCATATTGTTCCGGGATATGCAGTGGTCATTTGCTGACCTTTCCGCATCCTCCGTATTTGGTGGTGACGGGCTCGAACCCCGGTCTAATCAATTTGAGGTTGTGTTGAACACCACGGTGAGATCCAAACTTCCTTACATTTTGAGGGTACAGCTCTAAAACGGAGTTCGCATGCCGTTCACTAGTTAGTGCAATGGACCGAACATACTGGTAACTCTGGGAGTTTTCCGGATCAGCTAGCGTATAATCTTACTACCTCTACTCTACCAGATAGTGACTAGAGGGATTCCAAGTAGTGTGTATGCAGGAGGCATTGTCGAGGCCACGTTATGTCAAAGATATGTGTATATTCTTATAATGTGTATACCATATCAAAAAATTTCATTACTTCATACAGCATGTCCCCCCCCTCCACTTTTTCTTACTATTCAATACACCATGAATTATCAAACTAATATGGCAAGCTTATCTGCGAAAAGATCCAAACCTCCCAGACACTTCATAGTTCATTTCATAAATATATGTGGTCTCAGTCCTAATCTCAACGATGTCCATTTCCACTTACAATCTGCCAAACCCCATATACTTTTTCTGACAGAATCTCAGTTATCAGTTGATTCAACCACTGCTCATCTCAGTTGCCCAAATTATTTGCTGTATGATTCCTTTTGCCTCAAAGGTGATACTTGTGCATATGTCCATTCCGATATTCCCTGTGAGGGACTTGGAAATTTGGAATCGCCTCTTTTCTGGCTTAAAATCTCTCTACCTCATTCTGTCAAATTCATCTGTTGTCTCTATCGTTTGCCCAAATTATTTGCTGTATGATTCCTTTTGCCTCAAAGGTGATACTTGTGCATATGTCCATTCCATTATTCCCTGTGAGAGACTTGGAAATTTGGAATCGCCTCTTTTCTGGCTTAAAATCTCTCTACCTCATTCTGTCAAATTCATCTGTTGTCTCTATCATTCTCCCAACTCCACTAATCACTTGGAACTCTTTGACTTCCTCTCTTTGCAACTTGACTTAGTATTAGTATTAGCCACATGGTGCAAGGAAGCCTATGGCTTATGCTGCAACAGCCAAAAAAAAAAAAAAATAATAATAATAATAAAATAAAAAAACAAAAAATAAAATAATAAGAATAAAACCAAATTAATAATAATAAGAAAAAAATTTAAAAAATAATAATAAAAAAATTAATAAGAGAAAAGGAAATGGACAACCTATGCATTTCCCTTCTCCCTTAGGTAATTATCCAGCTGACCTTTGAATATGCCCAGACTGTCAGTCTCTACGACCCATGTAGGTAACTTATTCCAGTAATTTATAACTCGCTGGCTAAAATAAAACTTCCTGCAATCCAGTCTAAACAACTCACACCATAACTTGAAATGATGGCCCCTAGTTCTAGAATCATTTATAACCATGAAAATTCTGTCCTTATTCATTTTTCTTATGCCCCTCAGAGCCTTAAACACCTCAATCAAGTCCCCTCTAAGGTGCCTAGTTTCTAAGCTCTGCAACCCACATATTCGAAGTGTTTCCTCATATGGACGTCCTTTTGCCGATCTCATAGGCAACTTACCTGTCTTTGGACCCTTTGAAAAAGAACAATGTCTTTCTTTAGGTGCAGTCTCCGTACTTGAACATAGGATTCCAAGTGTGGTCTAACAATAGCCTTATATAATGGGATTATGACATCCTTATCTCTACTAGCAATTGTTCAATAAATCATCGATAGGACACCATGGGACCTCCTTGCAACCAGTCTACAATGCTCGGAGAACTTCATATCTGACTGTATCATAATACCCAAGTCCCTTCCTCCACTACTGACTTTAGTTCAACTCCACCAAGTATATAAGTTATTTTGGGATTACTGTTCCCCGGGTGCAATACACTCTGCTGGATTAAAGCATAGCTGCCATTTTTCCGACCATCTCTGAAGTCTATCTGGGTCATTCGGAAGAAGCTCTCCCTGACGGCAATCATTAACTACTCTACCAATCTTTACATCATCTGCAAATTTAGATACCAAGCACTCTATCCCTTCATTGGTATCATTTATGAAAATCAAAAACAACAATGGTCCTAATACTGATCCTTAGGGAACCCCCACTTCTTACATCCACCAAATCTGAGGAATAACCATTAATTTTCTTTGGTGATTGTCTCTTCTCCAATGGAGCCTTTATCTCATGGTTATTCCCAACCTCGTGTTGTTTGGCATTACAAGAATGCAAAATGGGATGACCTACAAGATTTCTTTTCCTTGGTCGGATTACTGTTTCAAAACTTCTGATGTCACCATTTGCTCAGATCGTGTCAGTGAAATTATTCTTGTAGAAATGGAATCCTTTATTCCACACTCTACTTTAAAATCTCGTCCTTTATCTAAACCTTGGTTTTTCCAATAAGTGTGCTAATGCTGTTCAAGAGAAGAATGTTGCGTATTTTAATTGGCTTGCTTCCTATTCTTCAGTTTCATTTTCTACATACACCAAAGCTCGCAACAATTGTAAAGCAGTTATTAATCAGTCCAAACTAAATTTTGAACAGGCTAATAGTAGAAAACTTGCTTCTTGCCCTAATTGTAGCCGAGCATTCTGGTCTCTCGCCAAAGCTGTTAGCCACAATTTTGCCCATCTCTGCTCCCACATCTGTCAAAACCAGATGGTTCTATTGTCACTTCAGCCAAAGATAAAGCCGACCTTCTAACATCCCATTTTTCTTCCAACTCATATATTAATGATCTTGGTAAAACACCTGCCACCATTCCCAACACGCTTCATTCAATGACTCCTGTGGTCCTCCATCAAAAGGATATTAAAGGATTTTGATGAATCTTGATGGTAAGAATGCTCATATCCAGAAATTTGCTCATATCCAGCCAGTTCCTAAAAAGGGTGACAAATCACTCCCATCCAATTATCCTCCCATTGCAATTACTTCTACTCTTTCTAAAGTAATGGAGAAATCAATTAACTGCCAACTCTTAAACTATCTATAAACCTTCCATCTGATCAATGATCGCCAGTATGAATTCCATCAGCATCAATCCACTGTTGATATTCTGGCTTATTTTACCCATTTATGGACAAATTCAATGGAAAAGTTTGGTGAAACACAAGCAGTTGCTCTTGACATCTCAAAGGCTTTCGATCGTGTTTACCATGAAAGGTCTTACAGACTAATATAATTTGTTGTTAAGGATTGAAATGTGGACTTCATTTTATATTTGTATTCGGTTCTGTTCTTGGTAGTTTAGGTCTTCTGAAGTGATGTATTATTGATGAGAACTTGTTTTTGCTGTGGCATATTGACTTGTGTTCCCTGAGTTGAGAGTGATTGAGAAGTCTTAGAACTGATATTCTGTAGCTCACAATAGTGAGTTTATTCTTGAGCTGAGAATAGCACCACTGAATATGAGTAAGACTAATCTTAGTGGCTCAGTATATTATTGCATTCTTTTGAATTTTGAATTGGTCAGGTAGACTTTAGATATTGTCACCTACTTTTGAATGCATGCACCTAATTCTCTGTACAGTACTTTTGAATGCATGCACCTCATTCTCTGTACAGTAATCTGGGTCTGAAATGTGATATTTTAAATGTGTGGTGCCAGAATTTTGCAGGGACCACTTGGTACAATATAAAAAAAAAAAAAAGAACCTTACTAACAAGAAGGAAAATGCTACCCCTACCTGATTGACACAGTGGTGCCAAACACCAGCAACCTCCAGAAAATCTGTGAAGTAAAGATCAAGAAGTATATAGACCTTATAGGGGAAGTCAATGAAATGTGGCCTAATCACTGTGTTAACCCACCGCATAGTGCCAAAGAGCCTACATAAGAACCTAGAAGCAGTGCACCTACAAAAGAACACTTACAAGGAATTCCAGAAAGCTGTGATCCTGGACACCTGTTAGATTATCAGAGGATTCCTCAACCAATAATTATAACTGGACATAACAACCACCCTATGCACCTGGCACCAGAATCCATTATGGGAGTGGGAAAAAAAGACCCATAAGGAGAAGAAAATGTAATTATTATTATTATTATTATTATTAGAATAAATAAACCTCTCAAAAAGCATTTTCTAAAGTTCTGTTGACAAGGTGAATATAGTGTTGAATTTTAAATTACATTTGTAGTAACCCTATTTTTAATTTGAATTTTGTTTTTAATGGCAAAATGATGCTTTGCTGAACGAGATTAATTGTTCATTAGTAATTCTTTTTTTTTTTTTTTTTCTTTCAGTTATTTATATATACAGGTGATTCAGGAGGAATAGTAAATATTTTGGGAGGTTATAGTATCGATTATTCTGAGTAAAAAAGTTCATATAAACATGCGTCCAGTTCTCAATGGATATGTAGATACATCTGTTCGAAACTGCCACGCACAAAGCCATTATGAGAAGTATTAAAGAACAATATACATATTGTTTATCATTCTTTAATACCTCTTATTGTTTGTATTTATTGACTTTTTGAATGATACAAGACACAAATTTTTTTACAGTTCACAATGACCATTCAAAAATCCAACCACCAACCTCAATGCACTTTGCAACTCTTGTGGTAATATGACGTATTGTTCTTCTGAGGTTGTCTTAGTGTTCCTTTATTAGGGCAGCAGTATCCAAAATGCGAGCAAATAATTCGTCTCTTGTATACACCTTTTCTTTGTATACACCTCTTTTTATCCATCCCCACAAACAAAAATCTAATGGAATAAGATCTGGAGACCTTGGTGGCCAATGAATGGGACCACCATGGCCGATCCATCATTCGGGGAAAGTTCGATTTAGATATTGTATCACCAGACAGATATAATGTGCAGGAGCTCCATCATGCTGAAAGTACATATCAATCCTTGTAACCAAGGAAACATCCTCCGATAGCAGTGGGAGTTCATTTTGCAGAAATTCTAGGTAAATGGGCCCTATAAGACAATTTTGTGACACAACAGGTGTGATCAATTGATTGTCGATGATACTGCACCCACATGTTTACAGAGAAGCGATGTTGAAAATTTGCTTCTACAGTGGCATGTGGATTTTCATCTGACCAGCTATCAGAATTACGGGTGTTGTTGATACCGTCACGGGTGAAAGTAGCTTCATCGCTGAACAGTATTAATGGAATTAATCGGCGATTTAGCATTTACCCACCAACAAAATTTCAATCGCTGGCCGTCGTCTCCTGGTTGAAGGTGTTACACCTGCTATATGTGAAATGGATACAAGCCATAATGTTTGGCATACTCTTGTCTGTGGAACACCGATACGTGTAGAAATTCTCTTTGTGTGCTAGCAGTAGGACTACATTCTACCGACTGAAGAATGTGTTCTATTTCATCCACATTTTGTTCATTTGCATGTTCAGAAGAAATATGAATGCTGGGAACTGTACCAGTCTCATGCAGTTTGGTGTAAACACTAGTAAACGCTCTCTGGTATTCTGCAGTTAGGAAACAGTCGGCGGTATTCTCTACAAGCAGCAATAGCACTTCCACCACAAAAACCCATAGACGAACAACATATTGGCATATTCAGCATGTGTGAAGATGTGTGGCATTCTTAACAACACTTCTAACGCCAAATAGTGGCAGGTTATAACTGCTTATGGGTCACATCTGATTCAGGGAGCTGTGTATGCCAGTTTCAAACAGCTGTATCTCTGTATCCATTGAGAATTGGACATGTTTATATGAACTCTTTTACTCAGAATAATTGATATTATAACCTCCCAAAATATTTACTGTAGTAGTAGTAGTAGTAGTGGCATGTGATGCAAGAAAGCAAATGTATGAGCTTATGCAGCATCAGCCAAAAAAAAAAAAATAAAATAAAATCACACCATTCCCTCCAAATGCCTGTCCAGTTCCTCCTTAAATTTATTCAACCTATCAACTTCCACAACGACAGATGCAAGTTTGTTCCAGCAATTAACCACCCGCTGGCTAAAGGCAAATTTCCACACATCTATTCTACATCTGTCCTTTCTTAATTTGAATTTATGCCCCCTTAGGTTCGTAATCTGAACAAGTGGAAGGATCCCATCAGAATTCAGCATGCTGAACCCATTCAAGGCCTTATACACCTCAATCAGATCACTGCGCAGGTGCCTAGTCTCCAGCCACTGCAATTTGCAGAACTTAAGCCTCTCTTGATAATAGGATCCCTTCATTCCCCTCACCAATCTTGTTGCCCTTCTCTGTACACCCTCAAGTAAATCTACATCCTTCCTAAAATGAGGCCTCCAGACCTGTACCCAGTACTCAAGGCGTGGCCTGACCATTGCCTTATACAGAGGGACAATCACCTCCTTTTCCCTGCTAGCAAAATTCCTATATATCATTGACAAAACCCCATGACCTGCCCTGGCAGCCTGTCTGCATTGCTCAGAAAACTTCATATCTGACTGCACAATTACTCCCAGGTCTTTTTCATTTTCTACCACCTTAAGTGTAGTACCACACAGTTGGTACATTTCTCTGGGGTTACTTCTACCCATATGCAGTACTTTGCATTTGTCAAGGTTAAACTTCAGTTTCCACTTCTTAGCCCATCTGCTCAAATTATCTAGATCCTGTTGCAGTAGCACACTGCCATTACTGTCATTAACAACCCTGCCAACCTTTGTATCATCTGCAAATATTGACATTAAGCCTGATATACCTTCATCAATATCATTGATAAATGATATTGATGAAGCCTTAGGACTGATTTCAGGCAACTGAAACCATGAAAAGTAAAAAATAAAAGTTTTGACCAACTTAATAAATGTTCCTCCTGAATCACCCTGTGTGTATGTGTATATATATATAGTTAAATTTGGATAATATTGAATATGAAATTTTACTTAGTAAAAATAACATAAAAAAGTGCAAAGCACACATCAAAGGCAGCTAAAAGCACATCCCCTGTATGATGCTTGAAACATAATGATTAGCATAAAAATTATATAATGCCAGCAATACGACAAGGCAAGAGCGAAGAAACAAAAATAAACTAAATTCAATATTAACTGGGAAGGAAAAAGAAAGGTAACAAGAATAAAATATATTGCTACGGAAACTCTAATATAATTTAGAAAATCTAATTATACGAATAATAATTCATTAAAATTTAAAGCCAATAGAATAAAATTTAGCGGTGCCCCCTCGAAAGGCGCCATGTCCAAATTTATGTGAAATATCACCAAACAGAGAATTTAAACCGATCGCAATAAAACAAAACAAAACCAAAAATAATAAACTGACCATTATGCCCCATCTCAACAGAGGACCACAAGGCCAATAATAGTCAGGGAATCGCTGCATTTCGAACGCTAAACAAATCACCGCAAAGGCGAAACGATCGCGAGATCAGTCCGCCAAACCGATCTCCAGATCGACCGCCAATGCAGGGAATTGAAAAGCGGTGGTCCTGATGCAGCGAAAAATCAAAAATAGAACAGACAAAGCACTCAATACGAAGCCACACTACTGACACAAGTAAACTTAACCCACTAATATAAACCAAAATTAGGCTATAGATGGCAGTACAAGCGCAGCGTTAGCAATTCGCCCATTACTGTCATGTGACATAGTTAAATTTGGATAATATTGAATATGAAATTTTACTTAGTAAAAATAACATAAAAATATATATATATATATATATATATGAACATAGTATGAACGAGTAGGTGGTAACTAAGGGATGTGATATCAATCCTAGCTGACTTTGGTCCATGGTATAACCTAGTAGGGAAACATATAATTGTTATAGGCAAAATAAAACAAATAAATAAGGATAATTACTAAATTCCCATGTCAAGCCAATTGCAGTATAGATTGGTGGATACACATTACAAAGGACTTTATCGAGGGCTAACCCTTGCAATGTGTTTACCTACAATTAGCGAGCTATCAGTTTCTGTTGTCCTCTGCTTGTTATACCTGATGAATCATAAGGTATCATAAGGATATATAATTCGTTAAGATATACTAGATTATAGTATGAGATATTTAGATAAGGTGGGGGGGGAAACAATTTTAAGGTGGTTAACAAGCTAGATGACTTTAGCCCGACCGATAGCCCAGACCATGAAAACAATGTAAAAACCAAATAATGGTGATAGTAGAGAACCAATAATGCTTTATAAACTTGTTATTTGATGATAAAAGATAGTCAGCTATGCTAAAGAAAGGAGAACGGAAACAAGGTTATAGGAAGGTGATAGTACCTCAATCCCCCTCGAATTGCTCTAATAGTTCTTGAGGTATGAAATGTAGAAAAAGATAGTGTATAGTTAAAGTGAAGGAAGAGTGGTAAAGCAATTACTTCGGAAAATACCGGGAGCGTAACTTCCCGTCTCTTGTAGTAAGAGAACCTGGTATTGCAGTAGAGTTGTATAGCCAAAATTTGGAAAGCATAAAATAATATAAAATAAAATAAAATCAAATAAAATAACATAATAATATAAATTATTGAATGAAGAAAAGAATGGCTAGTTCCTGATTACTTACAGCAATGTGTAACTAGTAAAGCAGACTTACCACAAAGCTACGACGCGGGAAAAAAACCACGTTGTGGCATGCGTGTTAAAATATATAGGTATTGTATATGATGCCAGCGCCCTCTTACTGGCAAGTAGTTGGATGCGAAAATAATTTATAGCTTAAACCAAGATGGCCTGCGAGCCAACGGTAAGCTAGGCAGGTGGTAGATGGTTCTCCTGAAAAATGAAGGAAGAGTAAGGCAAGAAAGAAGCTAAGAATTGATTACTGCCTTAGAAGCAAATACAGGTACAACTTTTTCAATGAGTGTAAGCTGTATTAAATATGCTCCTAAGGCAGTGCCTAGTTATATACATATTTACAGGCTCTGTAAAACCGTCAAGATAATATAATCCAGTGGTGGAAGATTTACTTCCTCAAAACAGCAGTTATAATATGATGGTGGTCGATGTTATTATGGTATTTTTTTAAGGCTATTTGCATGGCCGTATGTAGGTTTATATTTGTGAAGCGTATTGGGAATCCATTCTCAGATAACTTATGCTTAAAGACTGTAAGAGCTCTAATTATGTTGTCTGCGTTGTTGCATATTTTAACTAATCTAATACTCTGGGATAATATTAAATTTTTTTGGATTCTTATGGAGATGTTTGAGTGCCAGTTAGTAAGGCTGATGGTGTTAAAGCCAAACGTATTTCGTTTGTCATATACGGAGGTATTTAACTGATTATTATTGTGCAATTGTATGCTGATATCCAAGTAATTGGCTTTTTTAGTGCTATCTATGTTGGTGGCCACTATTTCTAAATCAGATGGGTAGACATGGCCGGCATCAGTGAGGAAATTAGGATGATTAAAGACGATAACATCGTCGATATATCTGTAAAAGGTTATATCTTTGTTGATATTAACTTCAAAGTGATGTAGGTACAGATTTGCTACCAGACTAGAACTGCAGGCACCCATGGCGATCCCAGTTTTTTGTTTATATATACTGGTGCCATTGTAGATGTAGCTTTTGAATATGCATATATTTGTCAGGTCATTCCAATATGGAAGATTGCATGGTAACAGGTTATTATGTTCTTGGTAATAGTGGTCGAGTACATGTTTTAGGCTATCGTGCGGAATACTGGTAAAGAGATTTTTAAAGTCATAGGTGCTGATATGTTCAGTGGTATGTTTATTGTGCTTTAGAAAATCCAGAATAGGGTTGTTATTGCGGATAGCTCTAGTGTTATCAATGCTGTTGAAAATTATGTTTAGTAGATAGGCCAGTTTTTTATGTGGCTTTTTAGCATAACTATTCCTACAAGATGTAATAAATCTGAAGCTGATAGGTGTTTTGTGGAATTTTGGTATACAGTAGACAAATGGAAAATTAGTGTTTGGGTTGTTAAATTTTAATTTTTTATGCATAGCTAATAGTTTTTTCCTGATGGTGGTATTATTTGTGGTCTCAAGTATGTAGGTAGAACTGTGGTTCAGTTCGTTTAGCACTGTGGTAGTATAGAATTTTTTGCATATAAAACTGTAATTGTTAGCAGCTTTGTCTATGGTGGTGATGATAAATAAAGCCTGTAACTTTTTTAGATGTTGCTTAGCTTTTCCCAAATCGAAGGTCTTGGCAGGCAGTGATTTTCTGTGTACGAATGCAAGCTGTTTGTGAACCGCTTGATAAGTGAGGGATATCCATTTTTGGAAAGCTTCTAGCGGTATATTATATTTATAAGATAACTTTAGACAAAAGTGCAAGAAGTCCTGGTATATAAGTTTATACATCTTTTTGGTGATGCTTGTGGTGTTGGGCCTAAATTTAAAACCATAGGAAAGTAAGTTACGTAAATCTGGATCAGTAATGATGTTAAGGTCACCAGTAATAATGTGTTTGTGATCTTTGTCTACATATTTAAGATATTGTGGCAAATGGCAGAAACATTCGGCCTCGGCATCACTTTTGTCTAAGTTGCATACTACCTGTTTATAATTACATACAATAAGACCTATAGGTTTGTTATAACTGAATCTAGTATTTATGGTCAAATTATTGATTGGCAGATCTTGTTTATACATGTTCATGAGATGGTTAAGGTTTATGTGGTCTAGCAAGATGTGACTAAACTTAATGTTAATATATTCAGTGGTGGCTTTGTGGTTCTTACTGAGTCTGTATTTGAAGATATCTTTCAGTAGGTGGTTCAAATGTATGTTGATGTGGTTATAGGTAGCATTGGCTTTAGCTAAGGCTCTGAGTTTACTCAGTTTCAGGCTAAAGGTAGTGTCGTGTATAAGCTTGACGGGTATGATAGGTACATCCCAAGAGCTTAATACATCTTCAAATCTGCCCAGGGTATTGTTAGTGTGCGCTGCTATTTTGGTAATAGAAGAGGATTTGTTATCTGTAGCTTTTTTATATTTGAAGGAGGGTCTTTTGACAATGTGGAATAGGTTGTAGATACAGTTGTCAGTAGGTTTATTGGTGTAGCAATGCCCATTAAATAGGCTATTTAAACCATAAGGATAAAGGGTTTTGTATTTCAGTATGTTGTAGTTTTCTAGTTCAAGCCTAGTTCTATGTTTATGTTCTATATCTAAGATGGTGATGGTGATGTCATTAAAGTTATGCTGCTGGAAATGTTGTATTTCAGTGTCTTTTTGGTTAACATTATTTTTGATGTGGGATCTGTGCGTATTAATCCTGATGTGTAATTCTCCCCCAGTTTGTCCTATGTATTTAGCCAAGCAAGTGTTACATGTGATAAGGTAGATTATGTCTCTAGCATGGCAGAAGGTAGGGTCCTCAGCACAGTTAGTGACGTGTTTGTTATTCATCAAAGGGCAAGTTTGACATCGAGTGTTCCTGCAAGTATTGAACTTTAAGAGATTAAAGTTATCTACCGGAAGTTTGTGGTTGGCCAGTGTGGTATCTAGATGTGAACCGCGGTGATTAACAAGGTCTGGTGTATTATTAGTCATAGTATAATCAGATCCCCCTGCATTAAATTCCTGGCGGTTCTCCAGTGGGCCTAAAGCATTAGATGCTGTGTGGCTAGTATTGGGACTTATCGGACCACCCAGAGCCCCAGTGGTATCCGCGGTACAGATTATTCTACGCGACCGACGTAGCATTTTCATATTAATTGTGGTGTAAAAACTCATGGTAAATAAATTCAACAATAGCGCAATGCCCTCTCCAGATTAAACTAAATGGACCAAGAGGCTACTAAGATATGTAAGTTAAGGTAAAGGTTATAATTAATACGAATGTAAGTTATGGTAAGGGTTACAATTACGTATGCATAGTTTTTTTCCCGCGTCGTAGCTTTGTGGTAAGTCTGCTTTACTAGTTACACATTGCTGTAAGTAATCAGGAACTAGCCATTCTTTTCTTCATTCAATAATTTATATTATTATGTTATTTTATTTGATTTTATTTTATTTTATATTATTTTATGCTTTCCAAATTTTGGCTATACAACTCTACTGCAATACCAGGTTCTCTTACTACAAGAGACGGGAAGTTACGCTCCCGGTATTTTCCGAAGTAATTGCTTTACCACTCTTCCTTCACTTTAACTATACACTATCTTTTTCTACATTTCATACCTCAAGAACTATTAGAGCAATTCGAGGGGGATTGAGGTACTATCACCTTCCTATAACCTTGTTTCCATTCTCCTTTCTTTAGCATAGCTGACTATCTTTTATCATCAAATAACAAGTTTATAAAGCATTATTGGTTCTCTACTATCACCATTATTTGGTTTTTACATTGTTTTCATGGTCTGGGCTATCGGTCGGGCTAAAGTCATCTAGCTTGTTAACCACCTTAAAATTGTTTCCCCCCCCCCACCTTATCTAAATATCTCATACTATAATCTAGTATATCTTAACGAATTATATATCCTTATGATACCTTATGATTCATCAGGTATAACAAGCAGAGGACAACAGAAACTGATAGCTCGCTAATTGTAGGTAAACACATTGCAAGGGTTAGCCCTCGATAAAGTCCTTTGTAATGTGTATCCACCAATCTATACTGCAATTGGCTTGACATGGGAATTTAGTAATTATCCTTATTTATTTGTTTTATTTTGCCTATAACAATTATATGTTTCCCTACTAGGTTATACCATGGACCAAAGTCAGCTAGGATTGATATCACATCCCTTAGTTACCACCTACTCGTTCATACTATGTTCATAGTTATTAAGACTGATGTAATGTTTTATCTAGACATTGATGGCATTAATCAGCTCTTCTCACCTTTATTAGGTCTTTGATTTTTTGGTTTTTGCTATAGTTTTCACTGTTTGCATCACCTTCACAATTGAATATTGTACCTTTCAACTGTTAACTATTTGCCATATCTACTATATATATATATATATATTTTTTTTTTTTTTTTTTTTTTTTATGTTGTAAATGTATTGTTTATATATTTATGCATTAGTGAATATATTGTAATATATTGAGCATTATATTTAGGGTCCTCCAGTTTCGAGTGCAGGGCCACCTGGTCCCGGAACTCCCATTATGCCAAGTCCACAAGGTTAGCAAAAAAAAATTTTTTTTTCCCTTAATATCCATTCGCTTACTTTTATTGATTCTGTTTTTAATGTTTGTTGTCATATTATACAGTAAATGTGCTCTGTATTTTAAAAATAGAGAGCATGTTTATGCTGCTACCAAGTTTGTAGATATTGCAATATTTATTACAGTAGATATAATATCAACAATTTTTATGGTCTTATGCATATAAGAATTTCAAAATAAAATATAAGTGCACAAAAAATCTGAATAAGAACATACAAATTATCTCTGCAATGTCAGACACTATACCATTAGGTAGGAAATACATTCCTGTTGAATGATGCCCCCTCAGTGTAATTTACCTGAGGTATGCAAAGTGAACAGATTTCAGATGCAGTGTTATGTAGCACTAGTGCCAAGTTGTCAAAATGCATCATTAGTAAGCCTTAGGACTGATTTCAGGCAACTGAAACCATGAAAAGTAAAAAATAAAAGTTTTGACCAACTTAAAGAGATTATCTCTATATCACTATAACAACTGCTTATCAGAGCCATTAATTTATATTACATAACTGCAACGTGAATTCTCTGTGACCATAGAAAACTGTGTTTCTACTCCCAACATACAGAATTATCTTCACCAAAGAAGTCTTAATGCTCATTGAGCGGCAGTTTGCATTTGGTCGAATACACAGGACCCTAACCCATGCAGGGAGTGTTTTTGAAATCATCACGGCCACATCAGTAGAGCTGAGCTCTCTTCACAGATGTAACCAGATTACTGTTTCAGTTAGCACAGTAGTTAAGGTCACAGGCCTTAAGTACTATTTTTTATCCCCTATATGGAAAAAGCCTGGATTTAAATCTTTTTAAGATGAGTGGAATGAATTTTTGTGAGCTTTAACACTGAGGTCAAGAAGTTAACATTAGTAGTGACAAATGATGCAAGAAAGCCAGCTTATACAGCATCATCAAAACAAAGTTGCCTCCCATTACATGTATGTATTGTTTATCTAGTTCTTCCTTGAATTTATTTAAGCTCTCAAACTCCACAACAGCCAGAAGCTTGTTCCAGCAATCAGCCACCTCCATGCTAAAGGCAAACTTCTGCACATTATTCTGCAATCATCCTTCTTCGATTTGAATTTGGAGCCATCCTCATGTGTGTAGTCTGAGCAAGATGAAGAATCCAATCAGCACACCTTGCTCAATCCATTCAAAGCCTTAAACACATCAATCAGATAACTTTACAGGTGCATAGTCTCCAGACTCTGCAATTTGCAGAACTGAACCCTCTCTTGGTAAAAGCACCCTTTTTCCGCCTCACCAATCTCATTGCCATTCTCTGTACCCATTCCCACGGCCATAAATCCTTCCTAAAATGAGGCCTCCAGGCTTGTATACAGTACTCAAGATGTGGCCTGACTATTCCCTTATACAATGGGATAATCATCTCCTTATCCCTGCTAGAAAAATTCCTGTATATCATTGACAAAACTCCATGAGTTGTCCTGGCAGCCTGTCTGCATTGCTCAAACAACTTCATATCCGACTGCACAATTATCCCCAGTTATTTTTCATTTTCCACTACCCTAATTGTTTTTCTTAAAGAAAATTTGTTTTTCTTTAAGAAAAACTATCAAAATGACACTTTGATCAAGTGGCTGAAAAACTGATGTCATGCTAGGTGGCAGGTACTCAACAGCAATTGCATGAAGGCCATTCAGTTGACAGCAAGGGTCTGTTATCTGCAAATGGCAAAATTTTTCTGTTCTCCCAGTATATCTTGCGATCTAAGTCTCCAATCCATCCTTCGTAAAATTTTGATATCTTCTAAGCCTTTTGGCTTGCTCATATATAGTGGAAATGTCTTCAAAACTTTAAATCATTGGTGCTTCTGGACTTTTTCATCGATTAAGAGAAGTTTTTCTGTTTCGGACATGTTTGCAACTAGGTGAATCGTTAATCCATTGTTTCATCTTTTTTCTGCCATTACATTTCTCACCTTTAAATGTAAGCATTTTATCTGTTAACAAATTAGAAAATAAGTTCAGTTTCGTCAGCAGTGAAGTTGTTCTAGTCATATGTCAATTTTTTAAACTACAGTAATACCCCGACTTACGCTACCCCGACTTACGTGAACTCGGAGTTACGCGGTTCTTGATTTTTTCGTTTGGCAACGCTGCCGCCCACTATCTTCAAGGTCGTTTTTCATATGTTATCGATATACGGTGCAACGGCGTAGAATGAGAGCGAAAGTTGAACAAAATTCAACTTTGCTGCTTTTATGTTTTTTATATCAGTGAAGGGAAAAACACATTTCACCATAATAACGTAAAAACCAACACAATTCCAGCTATCGGTATAATCGCAAATGCAATTAGATCGAGTTTACTACCAGTTTATAACAGATTTCACTAGCAGAAACGCAACTGGATTTTTATTGTTTTATGGGAGTAACCCCTAGAAATGTGTGGTGTTAATAGTGTATCTCTGCCTTTATGGTGTTGTTTATTCAGTTGCTACATGCGGGCAGCTTTGTTTATGTGTATCAAGCGTGCCTCCTCGTTTTGTAATTGCGCTTTATTCCCTAAAAATGAATAAAATACTTAATTAAAAGGTGTGAAAAGGAAGCGTCCTGGTGAAGACACTGCAGATTCAGAGAGAAAAAGAAAAGCAATTATCGATAAACAGAGGCGGACTGGGTCAAAAATTCTTACCCGGGAAAATTTATAGTGGCCTCATACTATGGTTTATGGCCAAAGTCACACTGGCCCACCGGGGTTACACTGGCCCCGGTAAGGCTTATGGCCAGTCCGCCTCTGTCGATAGAGAAAAAATATGAAATTGTAAAACGCTTTGAGCGAAATGAAAGACCATGTGATATTGCACGTGCTACAGACCCAAATGAAGCAACGGCGAAAAGCACATGACAATTACAAACTCGACAGGTTGAAAATTGTAAAGGGCTCAATTGTAAAGGGCTTAAAAATTTTAGAAAACATAGACTCCAACGAAGAACGCGTTATAGCTACAAAGCAAGGAATAAAAAAATTATTAGCTTGCTACGAAGAAATTCTGCGTGAAAAAAAGAAGGCGCGTCAGACGAATTTGTTAGATTTTATGAAGCCATCGACATCGAAATAACTTTTTAACGTAAGTCATTTGTTTTTTTAATACATATTTTGTATTAAACTGTATAAAGAACTGCAATTTTATTAATATTTTTCTTCTAAACTAGTGTTTTTGTTAGTCCCTGGTCCCAATTAAGCAAAATTTATACGTATTTATATGCAAAGTTGTACCCCGACTTACGCGAATTCGACTTACGCGATTTTCGTCGGACCCACCTATCGCGTAACTTCGGGGTATTACTGTATTCTGCTTCCATAACTTCAGTGTTGATTGCTCTTCTTTCACTGCACATTTTTTTTGAAAGACAGCACATGGTGAGTTAAAATTTATAGAACCATTCATTCATTCTTGAAATCTTCAATCTTAATCTGATGCACAAACAAATTAGCTATGGTTTTTAAAAGATTTCCATCTACAGAAAAGTTTTTTTTTTTTGCATGTATCATCGTTAGCCATTCAAATAGTACCTTTTGAAAATCCAGTTACTTTGCCTTTTGTGCTCTGATCCTACTTGATCCAGTAGATTTCTCTAAGCTTTCTCTCTCTTTTTTTTTTTTTTTTTTTTTTTTGATCTTTTAGAATGTTGAACAGTGTTCTCTTAGGAATACTGAAGTGTTTAATAATATTGGAATGCGCACCATTACCTACATTACCTACTACGTTTAAAATTTTAATTTTGCCTGCGATTGGCAAAACTGCTTCGTAGGAGCCAAACCGATAAACTAACAGCGTTCTCTATATGTTGTGTAATGAAATGAACTTCTAGTTGAAGTTAATGTCATTATGCTAATGAGTGTGAGAAATTGCCAACAAGCACGGGAAATTCCTGAGTGATTCCTCATGGTCAGCTTGCATGCTTGTCATTAGCTTCAACTTTATTTCAATTGGAACTGTAAATATTGTAATAAAAAAGTGAAAGACATGCTAGTATGTTGGAAATTTTTTGATCATTATAAGAAATATATATATAAATCTTGTATGTGTGATCTCTCTCTTTCTCAGATAGTTACTTTTTTCCCCTTCAGATTATTTGCCTTAGTCTTGTTTGGTTACCCCTCTAATCAACATTTATTTCCTTTAAGTAAACTACCTAATGTAGGACGTAATTAGAAAAACTTACTTACTTCATGAGGTATAATATCAGATATATCGCACCCTGTGTGTGTGTGTGTGTGTGCGTGTGCGTGCGTGCGTGCGTGCGTGCGTGCGTGCGTGCGTGTGTGTGTGTGTGTTCTTAACATTTATGTTTCTCTGGGTGACAGTAAAATTAAAGATCAATGAAAACAACAGTCCAACATAAAAAAGAACATGACGTATTATTTAAACACACAGCTTTAAGTTACAAATTAGACAAACAGTATTCCTTGCATACAGAAAAACACAGTCTCAATGATTAAGTAGTTAAATTTGGACTCATCACTTCTCTGTTTTCCAATTAAGATGTCCATTAGCCCATATTGGACATTTTTGTCTTGTGAATTCATTCAATATGGGCTTCTTACAAAGTTAGTACACTTTCGTCCACTCATGGCAAGTCTACCTTGGGTAATTCACCAGTATCTTCTTCCCACTTGGCTTTTATATCTGTCAACCTACACAACAGTTCTGGATGATGAGATATTTTAAAAGTCTTTCTTCTGCTGGAGTACTAATCCTCTTCAATAGTGTTCTAGGTTTTTTTTTTTTTTTGACATTTTTGTAAGGCCAAAAAATGCAAAGAAGCTAAGGTTTTCTGCATCAGCAAAAAAAAAAAAAAAAAATAATAATAATAATAGTCTCATGGGGCCAAATCTGTGCAACAGGGAGGATGCAAAACAATTTCAAACCCCATTGAGAAGACTCTTGTCATTTAATGACAGTTTTAAGAAAGATAGAAATAAATCAAAAATAAAAAAACATACTTGTAGATAAAATGTTTATCTTTAATTATATGTACCTAATTTATTTTATATTATTATTATTATTATTATTTTATACTTCTTTATGGTGAACTGTTTATTACATTGATATGCAAGTTCTGGCATGTTCAGTTTTTGATTTACTGTATTCTTCCATTTTTCTTAGATTTTTTTGTTACTTAGTGCAGTGATCTTATATTATGGGGCACTTTGCCACGATTTACCTTGCATTGCACAACTCTAAATAAAAAGTGCTACTCCAGTGGATAATTCCAGTCAATTCCGGTTATTTGAGATTAGAACATTTTGGCCCGATTAAACGGCTGCCCCAATTATCCGAAGTTTCACGTAAAAAAAAGATAAAAATACAGTGGACCTCCACTTTACAATTGTTTCACTGTACAATCAAATCACGTTACAAAAGTCACCATAGTAAAGTACCGTTCACTATATGATGTGTAGTAAGTGCCGGTCATTGTGATCATGTTTGTGAACTGAATTTTAATTTTATTAAACAGCGATTCTAATTAGCAAAAATAGGAGGAATATTATCCACAGGCTATAAAAGTAAAGATATATTAAGCACAAATTTACCCTTTATTACCTTACCGATTAAAAAATTAAATCTCTAGAGCAAAGTTTCCGGCACCTCCAACCCCCCCCCCCCCCAAAAAAAAAAATACTTCTCCTTCAACACATGCACGGTACTAAGTACTATAGGTTTTGATACCTTTCATGTTTGGGGTTTTCATAAAAAAAAAAAAAAAAAAAAAAAAATGATATGGGAAAATTGGAAGAATATACGAGATAATCGGAATAATTAATACGTACTGTAATATGTACATACTAACTAGTTGACATTTCTGTTCACTGTTATTTGTGGATGGGGGTTAAAATTTAAAACAGCAAAAGGATAAGCAATCAATAATAAAGAACACGGCACACATAAATTGCAAATAACACGTACGTGCAAGTGAGAATGGAGTAACAAGTTACGAAACTTTAAAAATAGGAATGAAGAGAAGATTCTGAAAATTAATTTTTTTATATGATTGAAGATTCCATGGAAGTGCAAACACATTTCATCATAATAACCCACAGAATTTCAACTGTTGGCATTATCACAAATTCAATAATATCGAGTTTACTATCCATTTATGATAGATTGCACTAACAGAAAAGCCCAATAAACAGGTTACTGCTAATTGTTTTATGGTTGTGACCTTCAGATATCCGACTGAACGGTCAGGGACAATCGTAGGGTAATCTCCAGTGCTGCGGTCTCCTGCCCTGATTAAATGGCATGCTGTCCCAATTAAGTGAAGTAAACCCTGGCTATTTTCTCGATTGGGTTCTGTTTTTTAAGATTTGCCCCAAATAAACAGCTGCCCTGATTAACCGGTGGCCCGCAGTTTGATTTTTATTTAAAGTGTATGCCACTACCTAGACCTAGCTTTCAATCCCTTATCCCCCCCCGTGTTTTTTCTTCTCTCTCTCTCTCTCTTGTTTCATTTGATGGGTGAGAAGGCATTTCGTAAAGGTGAAATTATGAAGACATGAACAACTCATTAATGAGATATGTGATTAATAACTTATCAAAAAGTGCCTCCACAACAGCAGACCGATACACTAAGTAGCAAACACAGTGTGCTCAGAGCTATACAAAGAAAGAGGCTATGTGCAATACGCATAATGACTTTTTGTGGCTTTCATAGCTTGAGGCTTTTTTGCCCTGAACTTATTATGTCTACTTCACTACTACACCATCTCACATATTGTAGACATATTTTGTCACTGAATTATTCGGCACTTCATAATGCCTGTGTAACCACTGATGAGATCCAAAAAAAGGATCAAAATCTGGTCTGGTTAGACTTACTTGTCAACTCTGGGCACAATTGTCTGCCAGGGGCAAAAGTTGATGACGTTGTAGAGCGGATATCATCTTTTAAGGGCACAAAAGGTGATATAGTTGTACACGTTGGCACTAATGACATTAAGAGTAGGAGACCGGCGGAATTACTTGACAAGTACAGGTCACTGATGAAAAAAAGCCGTGAATTAGGGTTGAAATTGAAAGTGTCTGCAATTCTGCCCAGACACGATAGGAGGGAGTATATGATGAGAGCCCTGTCAATCAATTCGGCCCTGGAAAGATTGTGCAGGGCTCAAGGGGTAAAATTTTTTTCAGCCTGGTCTGTACTTGTTAACAGGAGAGACTGCTTCTACAGGGATGGGATACACTTAAATAGAAAGGGTGCAAGAATGTTTGCTGATGCTATCGAGGCAATGTTAGGTGGGTCGGAAAACTGCTAGATTGGGGGGATACAAGGACTAATAGATTAACAGTAGCCACTGGCAGAGGTGAAAGTGATTCTTGCACTGCTTCTATTGGAATGAGCCGCAGCCTGGAAAATAAGATGCAGGATATTTCAGAGACTGCTGGGAATCATTGGGGTACAAGTAAACACATGGGTTGTGTTAGGGTAGCTAAGAAAAAGAACAGGTGCATATATACTTGTGTGTACACCAATGCTAGGAGTTTAGTAAATAAATTTGATGAATTTGAGGTATTGCTCAAAACATCAAAGGCAGATATTGTGGGGATTTCAGAGACGTGGTGTCACACAGATATAAGAAATGCAGAACTGGAATTTGGGGAGTACAATGTCTACAGAAAGGATAGACAGGATAGGAAGGGAGGAGGGGTTATGCTATTAGTTAAAAAACACATAAAATCCAAGGAAGTGAAGCCAGTCGACATCGCTGGACAGTGCAGTGTCGAGTCAGTTTGGTGTGACATAAGCATTGGGAGATCAAAATTGAGAGTAGGAGTGTGCTATAGGCCTAATGACTCTGATGAGTATAATAAGAAACTGTTCGGAGAAATAGAGTGGGCCAGTAAATCAGAGAGTCTTATAATGGGGGATTTTAATTTCCCAGATATTGACTGGAATTTGGGGGCTGGTCACTCACACAGTAGCAAGGCTTTTGTGGATTTATTGGATGATTGTTTTCTACATCAGCATGTTCGGGAGGCAACTAGAGGGAGTAATACTCTTGATTTGATTATCAGTAGTGATTCTTCATGCATTAAGAATCTGCAGATAAATGAACCACTTGGTGGCAGTGATCACAGTGTGCTGAAGTGGGAGTTACTCAAAGAGGTAACTACCATTAGGGGTAAAGGGAAGGGGTATTGCTTTCGTAAAGGCGACTACAATGGACTGAGACAGTATTTAAATTCTATACAGTGGGATCAACTGATGATATTGCCAACAGCAAATTCAAAATGGGAAGCATTCAAAGAACTTATCGTGGAAGCTACTAGGCTTTACATACCAACTAAGAAATATTGTTCAAGGTTTAGGCCTAAATGGTTGTCAGATGAACTAATGAGGCATATGGCAGAGAAGAAAAATGCATGGGATACATACAAATTAACACGTGACACGGACGCCTATGATAGATACAAGTTGATATGCAACCAAGTTACAAAGGAGGTTAGGCAGGCGAAGGCAGATTACGAGAAATCCTTGGCAAGGGATGCAAAGAAAAACAGCAAAGAGTTCTTTACTTATGTAAACTCTAGAAGGAAGGGGATGAATCAGATTGGTCCACTTGAGATCGATGGGTCAACTGTTGATGACCCTGCTCGGGTAGCTAACAAACTAAATGAATATTTTGCATCGACATTCACACATGAGGAGATATTCAGCGAGGGGAATGCCAGAGGTGTATTCAACTCTAGCAGTAAGCTAGAGAATCTTGTAATAACTGAGAGCAAAGTGGAGGAGAAATTGTTGAAGATAAACACAAGAAAGGCACCTGGGGTGGATGGGATCTATCCAGTTATATTAAAGGAGGCAGCAAAGGAGGTAAGCAAACCCTTAGCCATAATTATGAGAGCTTCCTTGGACTCAGGGGAGGTACCCATTGACTGGAGATGTGCAAATGTGACCCCAATTCACAAAGGGGGATCAAAGGCTGACACAAGTAATTATAGACCTGTGAGTTTAACTTCTGTTCCCGGAAAATTAATGGAGGCACTGGTGAAAGAAGCACTGCAGGATCATCTAGACAAGACTTCAGTTATAGCTAGGACACAGCATGGTTTTGTTAAGGGGAAGTCTTGCCTGACCAATTTGATTGGATACTATGATGCAGTCACAAAAGAACTGGATGCAGGGAATAACTTTGATATTATATACTTGGATCTTAGAAAGGCTTTTGATACTGTTGCACATGGAAGACTGCTGCACAAATTGGAGCAGTGTGGCATTGGAGGCAAGTTGCTGCTATGGATAAAGGGGTGGTTGAGGGGGAGAAGACAGAGAGTGGTAATCAATGGACACTGCTCATCGTGGACTAATGTTATTAGTGGAGTCCCTCAGGGTTCAGTATTGGGGCCTTTATTGTTTTCTGTATTTATAAATGATATTGATGATGGTATGTCAGGCTTAATGTCCAAGTTTGCAGACGATACGAAGGTTGGCAGGGTTGTCAAGGACACTACTGACACTATGCTGCTGCAACAGGATTTGGAAAGGTTGAGCAGATGGGCTTCGAGGTGGCAAATGAAGTTTAACATTGACAAATGTAAAGTACTACATATGGGAAACAGCAACCCCAGAGCAACGTATCAACTCTGTGGTACTACACTGACAGTGGTAGAGAATGAAAGGGACCTGGGGGTGGTGGTGCAGGCAGATATGAAGTTCTCTGAGCAGTGCAGACGAGCTGCAAGAGTAGCTCATGGTGTATTGTCAATGATATATAGGAATTTTTCTAGCAGGGATAAGGAGGTGATTATTCCCTTGTATAAGGCAATGGTCAGGCCACACCTAGAGTACTGTATACAGGCCTGGAGGCCTCATTTCAGGAAGGATGTAGAGCTGCTGGAACGAGTACAGAGAAGGGCAACTAGATTGGTGAATGGGACAAAGGGGTTCTCTTACGAAGAAAGGCTTAAGTTTTGCAAATTACAGTGTCTGGAAACTAGGCACCAGCGGGGTGATCTGATAGAGGTGTACAAAGCCTTGAATGGTTTGAGCATGCTCAATGCTGATGGGATTCTTCCTCTAGCTCAGAAAAATCACCTGAGAGGGCATAAATTCAAATTGAGGAAAGACAGATGTAGGATAGATGTGCGGAAGTTTGCCTTTAGCCAGCGGGTGGTTGGTGGGTGGAACAGACTTCCATCCCTTGTCGTGGAAGTTGATAGCCTAAATAAGTTTAAGGCTCAGCTGGACAGGTATTTCGAACGAACAGAGGGGTGAAGTGGAAGTGGTTATTTTTATTTATTTATGTTACTTTTTTTTTTTTTTTTTTTTTTTTGGCTGATGCTGCATAAGCTTGCTTTCTTGCATCAAATGCCTCTACTAATGCTAATGCTAATGCTAATGCTAATTGTGATTGAAAGTTTAATTTGTAATGGCCTCTTCTGTTTCGACCAAGTGTTTCACTTCTCCTCTCAATCTCCTCCCCCCCTCCCTTCTTACAAACTGTGTTTTTGTTTACTGTTTTATCAAAACCCTCTTTTGAGGTTTGGAGTTTTTTTTTTTTTTTCCAAAATTAAAACCAAGGTCTTGCAGAGTGGCAGTTTTTATTATTATTGCACAAAATCTAGGCAATGCATGGGAAAATATGAAATTGATGTATTTTTTTTTTTTTTTTTTTTTTTTATGAAACCTCAAACACGAGAGGTATTAAAACGGATAGTACTTAGTACCGTGCTTGGGTTGGAGGTTGAGAAGACAAGAGAAGATATTTATTGACATTAGACTTGAACTTCTGTAGACAGTGATTTTCAGGAAATACATATGAAGGAAGGTTGTTCTAGAAAACAGCAGTTGAATGAATAAACAAGGAAGATAAAAACTTGGTTTTGTGAGTTTGAAGTTGGACAATAAATGGATGTTGGCTGGTGATAGTATGTGTTCGGACTGTTTTCAAAGAGAGAGTGGGAATTATAGAAGCCAATTCAGAAGAACAGTGCCCATGGAAGTATCTGTAGAAAAGGCATGCAGCAGAAACAGTACATCTATGAGACAGTGAGTAAAGAGACTCTGTTAGAGATGAGTCATTAATTAACCTAAATGCCGTCTTCTGAATGGAATCTAAAAGCCTGAGAGAGGTTTTGGGGGCATCGCCCCAGATGTGGGAACAATATTCAATGGTAGGGCAGATTTGTGATTTCTACAGAATGAACAGCAGTTTGGAAGAAAAGTAATGCCGAGAGCGAAAGAGAAAACCAAGTTTTTTAGATGCAGAAAAAGCAATATTTGTAATGTGCTTGTGCAAAGAGAGATTGGAGGCGGGGTAATTCCCAAAAGAGATATATCATCTTGCTTAGAAATCGGAGTGTCACCAAAGATAAACATAGGAGCAGAAGAATCGTTTTTTGCGAGATACAGTAGACTCTCGATTTTCCGGGATGGATGGCAAAAAATTAATCCCAGATAATCGATTTCCGTTTAATCCAAAAATACAGAAGTCCCCGACATATGTAAGAGATACGTTCCAGGACTTCTTACTCCGTTGAGTTTAACACAACTATGGAATGACTAATAACATATTGATACTATATTATTATTGACAAATCTGAATTCAGCACGATACTTGATTATTAGTTTAATTTTTTGATCCAAATCGATCGCTTTCCTTTTCTTGGTAGATTTAGTAGTACAGCTGTCACTTATTCTCTTAGTCAGCACCATGATAATGGTCAAAGTGAATTTTCTGTAAAGGACTTCACAGGGTTAAGGCGAAAACTCACTATTATCACACTGCGGAATCCTCACATTTTACTAAAGCACATTTCTTGAGGTCGCTACCAAAAAACAATAAAAACAATTTGCACTTTCCAAGTTATTGGGCTTTTCTGTTAGTGCAATTCATTATAAATGGGGCAATTCATAGTAAATTCGATCTTATTGCATTTGTAATAATACTGATAGCTGGAATTCTGTGGGTTTTTATGTTATTATGGTGAAATGTGTGTCCCCTTCACTAAAATCTTCAATCATGTGAAAAAAAAAACCATAAACAAATTGTAAGAATCTTCTCTTCTTTCCTATTATTTTGCTTGTTACTCCGTATCTCACTTGTGCAATTTGTGTGTGCCATGATCGTCGTTATTAATTGCTTATTTTATGTTATATTTTTTTTTGTATTATATTTTGCAATCCTAAAAAAAAAAAATTTGAGTGAAAAAAATGTACATAAGTCTGAAGTTGCGTAAGTCAGGGACTAACTGTATCGAAAAATTTTCAGCAACCTACGCAAAAAATTTGGGAATCCCTTTATTTTTTACGATGTTGCGTATGGTTTGGTCACCAACGTTATAATGGTTCATCATTAAAGATTTAACAGACGCACCGTTTTCAAAATTTTCAATAATTTCAAGTTTTGGTTTAACTGAAAATGCAACTCCTTTGCGTTTACCCATCATTTTCACGATTTCTTAACAAAAAAATAAAATTATTTACTATTAAAAAAATTTCTTCATCCCTGACAAATAACGAAACAAAATTTCTTTTTGCGGTGCAACAGAACACAACAATCGACATGATGCACTAAACCAAACTAAACACATTTCTTCTGCTTTTTTTTTTTTTTTTTTTTTTTGAGCGGCAGGGGTTGCAAGATAATAGGTACATTAATCTCCCAATGAAGACTTATAATGCCGCTTCTTTTCGCTTATTTTCCACTTGCAAAACATCTGTTTATACCTATTCTAGTTATTACTTGAATTTTATGATTTTAGGTTGGGTTTATTTATTTATTTTTTTTTTTTAATTTGGAGTCTTCAAGTGTTCCGGTTAATCCAATCCCGGTAAATCTAGAGTCTGCTGTATAAGACAGTACTGAGTTTTAGAAGGATTGAAATCTAAGTTGCCCCACTGGAGAATTACCTGGAGATCAGGATTTAAGGAATTGGTAGCAGATGTTCGAGAAGTTGAAGCTGATTGAGCAGGGTAGGTTTTATATCATAGTTTTGCCTATGATAGCACATTGCTATCATAGGCAGAACTATGGATAGGATTTCCAGTCAATGGAAGAAGGTCATTAATATACAAGAGGAAAAGAGTGGGGGAAAAGAACTGAACCATGGGAACATCGGCATTACTGGAAAAGTTGGAAAACAGAAAGCCATCTACCATCACCCTCAGTGAGCGATCAGAGAGAAAACTGGATAACCAATTACAAAAAACAGTTCACAAACCATGAGATGGAAGCTTGTTTAGAAGACCTTTATGTCAAACACGAACGAAAGCCTGTGAGATGTCAAGAGCAACTGCTTGTGTTTCACCGAACTTTTCCATTGAATTTGTCTGTAAATGGGTAACAAAAGCCATAATATCACCATGGATGGACACTGACGGAATCCATACTGGCGATCATTGATCAGATGGAAGGTTTCTAGTTAGTTTAAGAGTTGGCGGTTAATTGATTTCTCCATTACTTTAGAAAGAGTAGAAGTAATTGAAACGGGATTATAATTGAATGGGAGAGATTTGTCATCCTTTTTAGGAACTGGCTGAATATGAGCAAATTTTCAAGCAGAAGGAAAAATACCTTTGGAATAAGAAAGTGAAAAAAGGCGGCAAAGAACAGGAGTAAGTTCAGAAGCACAGGTTTTGAGAACACATGGAGAAATACCATCAGGACCTGCAGCTTTCTTAGCATCAAGATTCATCAGAATTCTTCTGATATCCTTTTGATGGAAAACCACAGGAGTCATTGAATGGAACGTGTTGGGAATGGTGGGAGGTGTTTTACCATGATCATTAATACATGAGTTGGAAGAAAAATGGGATGCTAGCAGGTCAGCTTTATCCTTGGCTGAAGTGACAACAGAACCATCTGGTTTTGACAGAGGTGGGAGCAGAGATGGGCAAAAGTTGCGGCCAAATCTTTGGCAAGAGACCAGAATGCTCAGTTACCATTAGGGCAAGAAGCACATTTTTTACTCTTAGCCTGTTCAAAATCTAGTTTGGACTGATTAATAACTGCTTTACAATTGTTGCGAGCTTTGGTGTAGGCAGAAAATGAAACTGAAGAATTGGAAACAGGCCAATTACGATATGCAACATTCTTCTCTTGAACAGCCTTGGCGCATTTATTGGAAAACCAAGGTTACATAAAGGACCAGATTTTAAAGTGGAGTGTGGGATAATGGATTCCATTCCTACAAGAATAATTTCACTGACACAATCTGAGCAAACGTTGACATCAGTTGACACAATCTGAGCAAACTTTGACATCGATAGTAAGAAAAAGTGTGGCAGGGGATACATGCTATATGAAGTAATGAAATTTTTGAATATGGCATACACATGGTAAGAATATACCCAGATCCTTGACATAATGTAGCCTCGACAAGGCCCCCTGCATACACACTACTCGGACTCCCTTCAGTCACTATCTGGTAGAGTAGAGGTTGCAAGATTATTCACAACTGATCCGGAAGCCTCCTAAAGAGTTATGAATAGGTCCAGTGAACTAACTAGCGGCCGGCCTGCGAACACCATTTTAGAGCTGTACCCTCGAAATGTAAGGAAGATTGGATCTCGCCACGATGTCCATCATAACCTCAAAAGGCATCGTCATGCTGCATGGTGGAAGAGATGGGGAATGGTTGACTGGAACTTAGCTCTGGAGAGTAAACATGGGTTCCACCACTTCAAGCCTCCAATAAGCAAAGTGGTGGTATTGCACTGGTTGATGAGAGTCATCTACCACCTAGTATTGCTTGGTAACACAGAGGGGCAGCATTCCTCCATGTGGTGTGGGTGACACACCTCGATCACTGCATACGTTAGTTCACACCTGGGTGGTCACCCACAGTGCACTGAGTTGCAAATCAAGTTTACTCAAAGCTATGTACAGAAAGAGGCTTTTGCATTGAACTGCATTATGTCTACTTCACTTATTGCACCATCTTGCGTATTGTGGACATATCTCATTAACAAGTTCTCATCTTCCCAATACCTACCTGCCCACGAATGACCCAAAAAGATCAAAACGCTGGTCTAATAGATTTGCAGACTGACTCTGAGCTATTACAGAAGAGGCTATTACAAACCATCAAACTCTCAACCTCAGCTAAGCTGAGGTTGAGAGTTTGATGGTTTATAATAGCCTCTTCTGTTTCAGCCAGATGTTTTTCATCTCTACTCTGCTCTGCTGGTTTTTTTTTGTTTAAGAAGTGGAGATTTTCTCTATCCTAAAGTTAAACTAGGTCTGGTGAGATTGCATTTCTAATTGAATCAACAGTCATTTGAATTTACTAATTAAATTATTGTATTTTTTACAAATAGCATACACTTTAAATAAAAAGCAGTGTACCATTTAGAGTAGTGCAATACTAAGATAACTTGTGCCAAAGTGCTTCCACAATATGAGATTGATGCACTAATTAGCAAATCCAGTTTGCTCAAAGCTTTGTACAGTAAGACACTATGCCTCATTAGTTAACTTAATCGTAGTTTTATTTTTTTGCTAATCATTCATATCCGAAAACTCACTGGAAATAAATTTTTGTCATACTTAGGATCATCGAGTCCCTATTCTCCTGCTAGCCACAGAATGACTGTTCCCACAGCATTAAGAGGTGAGGTTATATTTCTAATTGAATCAACACTTATTTGAATTCACTAATTAAATTATTGTATTTTGTACAAGTTCTTTGAGGCGCCTCCGTAGCCAGGTGGGAAGGAGCAGAAGTACGTAGCACATGCTTCTTGATTAGACCGGGGTTCGAGCCCGTCACCACCAAATACGGAGGATGCGGAAAGGTCGGGGAATGACCACCGCATATCCCGGAGCAATATGGCCTTAGTTGCTAATGCTCCTAAAAAACCAAAATAACTAACTAACAAGTTCTTTGTTTGTTAAAAAATGCAGTATTCAAAGTGCTTAAAAAAAAGTAGAAATACACAGCCCATTGAATTGTGGACACCTTCATTGTGATTTATACAGTCAAATTCACAAGTCTGGCTATTCTCTAAAGCATGTTCTAGCCAATTATGAAGGATGGTGATTTCACTTTTGAAGTTGGCCCAGCAGTGTTGATAAATATGACACTGTATCCCAATAATATTGATAAATTTGTTAGGTTATGGAGTTGTTTAATTCAGAAACTGAAACTTAGAATGAGTTGCCTAAAAGAAAATTAAGTGGGCCAAAAGATTGTGGTCTCTCAAAACACATATATAGGTCCGTGTCTGTTGCAAAAAAAAGGTACACTAAAATAAACATTCATTTTATTTTTAGTGTACTGTAGTACATACGATATGTTTACTATACCTTACCTTACCTTTTTAAAAAATTAAAAAACTGCCATTGTCCAGTACTGGGCACATAAAGGTAATCCCCCCCCCCCCCACTTTTATGACTTAAAAAAAGCCATCCAAAATCTGGCAAGAATTACTTTTTTCATAGAATTACTTTTCTCTTTATTCAAATTAGTAGACAGCCAGAGTAAATTGTTTTTTTGAAATGATAGTGGGAAATATGTATTTTTTTCTACATTTATTAAACTGTTTTCTTTGTTGATCAATAATAGCTGCCAAACTTCTATTTTGGAAATGGGGCAACTTTGAAACAGGCACACACACACAGCCTTCTCCACTGTTCAGTACCTTTCAAGATCTTTTCCATCTATAACATTAGCATTAGTAGAGGCATACGATGCAAGAAAGCAAGCTTATGCAGCAACAGCCAAAAAAAAAAAAAAAAAAACCTTCCCATTTCATCCCTCCATTCATTCCAAATGCCTGTCCAGCACAGCCTTAAATTCATTTAGGCTATTAGCTTTCACAAAAGATGGAAGCCTTTTCCACCAATGAACTACCCGCTGGCTAAAGGCAAATTTCCGCACATCTATTCTACAACTATCTTTCCTCAATTTGAAACTGTGCCCCCTCAGGTTCTTAGTCTGAGCAAGATGAAGAATCCCATCAGCATTCAGCTTGCTCAACCCATTCAAGGCCTTATATACCTCAATCAAATCACCTCACAGGTGCCTACTCTCCAGGCATTGCAATTTGCAGAACTTAAGCGTTTCTTGGTAAGAGCACCCCATTTTTACCTTTCCAATCTTGTTGCCCTTCTTTGTACTCATTGTAGCAACTCTACATCCTTCCTAAAATGAGGCCTGCAGATCTGTACACAGTACTCTAGGTGTGGCCTGACCATTGCCTTGTATAATGAGATTATCACCTCCCTGTCGCCACTAGCAAAATTCCTATATATCATTGACAAGACTCCATGACTTGCCCTGGCAGCCTGTCTGCACTGCTCAGCAAACTTCATATTTGGCTGCACAATTACCCCCAGGTCTTTTTTACTTTCGACTTCCCTGAGTGTCATACCACCCAGTTGGTACATTTCTTTTTGGTTATTGCTACCTATATGCAGTACTTTGCATTTGTCAATGTTAAACTCCAGTTGGAGTAGCATACTGTCATTAACAACCCTGCCAACCTTTGTATCATCTGCAAACTTGGACATTAAACCTGATATACCTTCATCAATATCACTGATAAATATGCAAAACA
Organism: Mastigoproctus giganteus; assembly: GCF_048544385.1. Classification (NCBI taxonomy): domain Eukaryota; kingdom Metazoa; phylum Arthropoda; class Arachnida; order Uropygi; family Thelyphonidae; genus Mastigoproctus; species Mastigoproctus giganteus. The sequence continues at coordinate 133,940,582 of NC_143578.1, read as the reverse complement.
CCAATGGGCCCAACACCAAACCCTGTGGAACTCCACTAATAACATTTGTCTGCGAAGAGCAGTGTCCATTGATTATCACTCTCTGTTGTCTCCCACTCAACCATGCCTTTATGCATTGTAGCAGCTTACCCTTGATGCCATACCTCTCCAATTTGTACAGCAGCCTTCCGTGTGCAACAGTATCAAAAGCTTTCCGGAAATCCAAGTATATGATATCAAAATTATTTTTGGCATTCAGTTCCTTTGTGACCACATCATAGTAACCAATCAAATTGGTCAGACAAGACCTCCCTTTGACAAACCCATGCTGTGTCTTAACTATTACTGCAGTCTTGTTTAGATGATCCTGCAATGCTTCTTTAACCAGTGATTCCATTATTTTCCCTGGGGAAAACAAGTTAAACTAACATGTCTGTAGCTCCTTGTGTCACCTTTTGAACCTCCTTTGTGAATTGCAATTCACATCCTTGAACTCAGGGGAGGTCCCCATGGACCTCCCCTGAGTTCAAGGATGCTCTCATAATTATGGCTAAGGGTTTGCTTAGTTGCTTTGCCGCCTCCTTTAATATAACTGGAGAGATCTCATCCACCCCAGGTGCCTTCCTTCTGTTTAACTTCAACAATTTCTCCTCCACTTTGCTCTCAGTTATTACAAAATCACTTAGCTCCCTGTTAGCGTTTGATAAACTTCTGGCACTCCCTTCATTGAATAACTGCTCATGTGTGAATGTAGGTGCAAAATACTCATTCAGTTTATCAGCTACCTGAGCATGATCATCAATAGTCAACCCATTTATGTTAAGTGGTCCAATCTGATTCATCCCTTTTCTTCTAGGAAAAACACTAGGAAAACACCTTGCTGTTTTTCTTTGCATCCTTTGCCAAAGATTTCTCATAATCTGCTTCGTCTGCCTAATCTCCTTTATGACTTGATTACAGATTAGTTTATACCTGCCATGGGCTTCTGTGTCGCCTGATACTTTATATGCATCCCATACATTCTTCTTCTCTGCCACTATCCTCATTAATTCATCTGACATCCATTTTAAGCATAAACCTTGAACAGTATTTCTTAGTTGGAAATGAAAAGCCTAGTAGCCTCCAGAATTAAGTCCCTGAAGGCTTCCCATTTAGAATTCACTGTTGGTAACATCATCAGTTGATTCCACTGTACAGAATTTAAAAACTGAGACCTCTGTAATCACCTTTATGAAAGCAAAAGCCCTTCCCTTGAGCCTTGATGGTAGTTACACCTTTAAATAATTCCCATATCAATACGTTGTGATCACTGTCGCCCAGTGGTTCCTTTTTCTGCAGATTCTTAATGCATGAAGAATCACTACTGATAATCAAATCAAGAGTATTACTGCCTCTGGTTGCCTCTCGAACATGTTCCTATAGACAACAGTCATCCAATAAATCCACAAAAGTCTTGCTATTGTGCGAGTGACCAACCCCCACAAATTCTAATCAGTATCTGGAAAGTTAAAATCTCCCATTATAAGACATTCTGGTTTACTGGTCTACTCTATTTCTCTGCACAATTGCTCATTATACTCATCAGATTCATTAGGCCTGTAACACACACATACCCTTATTTTTCCTTTCCCAGTGCTTATGAAACACCAAACAGCTCAACATTGCATTGTCCACCAACATCAGTTGGATGCACTTCCTTAGATTTTGTGTTTCTTAACTATCAGCATAATCATTCCTCCCTTTCTGTCCTGTCTATCCTTTCCGTATACATTTTACTCACCATATTCCAATTCTGCACTGCTTATGTCTCTGTGACACCAAGTCTCCGATATCCCCACAGTATCTGCTTTTGATGTCTTGACTGCACTTGAAGCTCATCAAATTTATTGACTATACTCCTAGCATTGGTGTGCATGCAAGTATACATGCACCTTTTTCTACTCTTAGTTACTCTAACACAGCCTATGTATTTACTTGTTCCACTATGACTTCCAGCAGTCCGGGAAATCTCCATTACCTTGCTTTCCAGTCTGCTGCCCATTCTAATAGAAGCAGTGCAAGGATCCTTTTGCCTCTGACTGCGGCCACTGTTTACCTTATAGTCTGTGTATCCCCCTCCACGCTAGCAGTTTTCCAACCCACCTAACACTGCCTCGATAGCATCAGCAAATATTTTTGCACCCTTTCTATTTAAGTGTATTCCATCCCTGTAGAAGCAGTCTCTCCTGTCAACAATCACAGAACGGGCTGAAAAAATTCTTCCCCTTGAGCCTTGCACAATCTCTTTAGGGCCGAATTGATTGACAAGGTCTCGTCATATACTCCCTCCTATCGTGTCTGAGCAGAATTGCAGACACTTTCACATTCCACCCTAACTCGCAACTTTTTTTCAAAATTGACCTGTACTTGTTCAGTAAATCTGCAGATCTCTTACTCTTAATGTCATTAGTTTCAACGTGCACAACAATATCACCTTTTGTGTCCTGAAAAGATGATATCTGCCCTACAATGTCACCAGCTTTTGCCACTGGTAGACATACCCTGGTCCTGTTCCACCTATCCTTTGTACCAATTGTGTGGTACTACACTTAAGGTGGTAGAAAATGAAAAAGGACTTGGGAGTAATTGTGCAGTCAGATATGAAGTTTTCTGAGCAATGCAGACAGGCTGCCAGTGCAGGTCATGGGGTTTTGTCAATGATATATAGGAATTTTGCTAGCAGGGAAAAGGAGGTGATTGTCCCTCTGTATAAGGCAATGGTCAGGCCACACCTTGAGTACTGCGTACAGGTCTGGAGGCCTCATTTTAGGAAGGATGTAGATTTGCTTGAGTGTGTATAGAGAAGGGCAACAAGATTGGTGAGGGGAATGAAGGGATCGTCTTACCAAGAGAGGCTTAAGTTCTGCAAATTGCAGTGGCTGGAGACTAGGCACCTGCACGGTGAGCTGATTGAGGTGTATAAGGCCTTGAATGGGTTGAGCACGCTGAATTCTGATGGCATCCTTCCACATGTTCAGATTACGAACCTAAGGGGGCATAAATTCAAATTAAGAAAAGATAGATGTGTGGAAATTTTCCTTTAGCCAGCGGATGGTTAATTGCTGGAACAAAGTTCCATCTGTCGTTGTGGAAGTTGATAGGTTAAATAAATTTAAGGAGGACCTGGACAGGCATTCGGAGGGAATGGTCTGTTTTTTTGTTTTTTTTGGCTGATGCTGCATAAGCTCATACACTTGCTTTCTTGCATCACATGCCACTACTACTACTACTACATAGTATATTCTCCGTCTCCCTGACAATAGAGTCACCAACAATAACTAGTTCCTTTGGAACCAGCGCATTCTGCCTTGGAGATTGCCTCTGTGTTGCCTGATGCAGAGGAGTGAGCTCTGTCGAGCTGGGCAGCTGGGAGCCAGATGGGCCTCTCATTAATTTCTTCGAGGGCAATTACCCTACACATCAAGCTCTCATAGACGCCCATCAGAATGCTGAGTTGGCACCTAATTTCTTGACACTCCAGACACCTAGCACCCACAAAGGCATCCGCATTGGCTAGATCATGTCCTGTTTTAGAAAGGTCGGCAAACGTTTCACATTTCGCTCAATTTTTGAGACTGTGATGCATTGGAGAATCGCCCCCTTCGTTTCTCCCCCTAGCCACAGCACTCTCGCTAGTCTGTGATCTTTGCTGCGCAGCTCTAGTCTGGGTGATGATTTCCGTTTAATTACAATTGAATTAACAACGAAATTTAATAAGATTAATAATAAAGTTTTACTTTATACCTTCGCTATCGGTTCGAGATATATATATATATATATATATATACGTTAAGCTATTTCTTATCGACTGCAATATGGCGGCTAGTTCAACAATATTGGCGGCAACACCGGGAATCTTAACTTCCAAAAATCGCGTTAAATTCAAAATAAGAAGCTAACGAATGCTACTAAACCTATTTAATATCTTCGTAAAACACAATGTACTATGTTAGATAACTAAGAATACGTTAAAAATTAAAAAATACTTATCCCTTTACAGCAGCCAAAAATCCACCATCCGTACTGTTCTGCGATCATACTGAGACAGTTCCTTTAGTTAACTCAAGAACTGCTATGCAGATATGTTTGTTCAATGCCTGGATAAAATTTACTCCATTCAAACAGTTCCGGTATTTTTCAATGTTATTTGGTTTTTAGGAGCATTAGCAACTAAGGCCATATTGCTCCGGGGATATGCGGTGGTCATTCCCTGACCTTTCCACATCCTCCGTATTTGGTAGTCGCGGGCTCGAACCCAGGTCTAATCAAGAAGCGTGTGCTATGCACTGCTGCTCCTGCCCTACGGTGGCGCCCTTTTCAGTGTAATAGAGAAAATATACTGAAACAGAGATCCTTCTTGAAAATGATTTGTAAATCACATTCTGTTGCATTTTTTGTGGGAACATTACGTGTCTGCTTGATTGTTGTAATTAATTTTATTTATTCATTTATAATGCAATGCCTGTTGCTTGCATCTCAGTGTAATGTTTATATTTACTTTTTAAAAAGGCCTATCAGAATGCATAATTTGTTGTTTATTTCTGTTAATGTATCCCTTCCTACACCATATGTATATTTTATGATTTGTAGTTTTCTAGCATAATGGTAAAGAAATTTATCAGTGAGATATAATATTTACCCACGTGTGTGCCAGAATCTCAAGATTTCACATGCGTGCTTTCATGTATTCTTCAATTGTGAAGAACATTAATAATGAAGAACATTTGAATAGTTACTTTTGATAATTAAATATGAAGAACATTATAATAGATATGTTTGAAAATTTACTTTTTGCTAGAGAGAGATGCTAAAAAAAGTTTGATACTTTATGCTAATAACAAAACAATTGTTTTTAGAATCTGTATCAGGCAGTTGCATTTGTAAGACAAAAGCTATTCACTGTCTCCTTTTCTGGCTTGGGGACAATATTTTCAAGTTGAATTGAGAAACGTAACCAATGTATAGTTTAGTAAACTGTTCATGGTTAAAATTTTAAGAATGAAGTGTGTTAAAGGCATTATATGATGAATACTCAAAATGTTTTCAAAAATTTTTTTTTTTTTTTAAATTATACATCTGTGCATTGGAGTTTTGCGAAAAGAAAATTTTAAGTTTTTAAGTATATGTCCTCTAGTTTGTGCTACCTATTAGTTTGTGCTGCACTACTAATAAGTAATGCTGCTTTAAAATGTGTTTACCAAACCAAATTTCTGCAAAATTCAGGCTTTGTTGTGCCACAATTATAATGGTGCTGAAGGACATTATGAATGTAGGAATGACTAGCTTTAAATAAATGTAGACTGCATGTCATTGTATTTGCATAGTAAGTTGGAATTATTTAATTAACTCTCAATTTATATGCCAAACAATTCTGTAGCACTCTCATCGGTGGGTATAATACAAAGAAATTGAATTTTACCTGCAAGGATGCCAGAAATCAAGTTGACCAAAAAAACCATCAAGCACTGTAACAGCTTTTACTTAACCCTTTCCAGGGTACATTTATATTACATAAATTTATATTTTATTTTGCTTGCGTGGGCTCCAGGGAGTATATATATTTATTTACATTTTCCAAAGTTGTTTTATATATATGAATACAAAAAAAGCTCTAATGAACAAATTGTTTTGATATCTTCCAATGCATGCTGCCATCTATTATTTGTGTTTAAAAATAAAACGAGACAGTTTTAATAGATGGCTACATGAAAATAGCACTGAAAATTATAGATGGAGGAGGAGTTTATACCTGTCAGCCATTTATTGTCCAATTTGACTTTTAAAAAAAGCCAAAGTTCTTTACAATTCGCACCTAGAAATTTTTGTAATTGAATTAAATGGTGTGTGTGTGTGTACACACACCATTTAATTCAATTTGGTGGAAGGCATTATTTGTATATATACAGCAGATATTACTGTGTTAAAATAATAACCACAAGTTTTTTTTACAAATTTTTGATTTGATTTCTGACAATAATTTCACTCAAAATAATAACAAATTAATACTTAAAATAACATCAAATTAATACTTAAAAACATGTTGGTGTAGAGTTTGTTTTTGCAATTTTTTAGAAATTCCATTAAAAAATTTATACCATGGAACCAATAGCAAAAACCTTGCTGTATGTAGCAGACTCTTGTTCAACAAACTAAATAAAAAAAAAATGTACTGTTCTTTCTATCAGATAATCAGGAACTCAAAAACATTAAAGTACATATAGTTGTAAACAATATGAATTTGAAAGAAATTTTTGCTATCTCAGCAGATGTCTCTCTTAATACCTTCTATGTCAGGATGACGTCTGAATAGCTACCTAATGGCTCGTATCCGTGTACCAGTAAACACCCACAGAAGCATAACTTTAAAATGAACGACATTAAAACATGAGTATTGTTATGGTGGAATTTGGATCAGTATTATATTGCTCAGGTATGAAAAAAATGTCTTCAAAAAATCATTGATCTCTCAAATTGAAAAGCTACCACAATGAGTTGCCTACACTGTACTACTAATAAGTAACTATTTCTATGAAAAATACAATTATAATATTACTTATTAGTGTGCGGTCCCTCCCCCAAAATGACCGTTTTCATTGGTTGTCAGCATCTCATCAGCAGAAGGCTGATGCTACACACTCCAAGTGTAGCATTGACAACCAGTAGTAGTATAAACTTACAAGATGAGAAGTGCCAAATGGTTTCAAGAGTAACTTTACAGTATGTGAGTTGAGGAAGCTTGACCCTGCTGTATTTAATACACTATTATTAATTAATCTGGCATTTAATACAGTATTGCTTTCACTGTTGCATAGCCCAGGTATGAAAAAGGATAAAGTAACTACTCCCTTTGTAAAGGGAGACCATGCTACCTGTCTAGGATGGGATACCATGGTGGAAGATTGATCATGCTGACTGGAATACCTTCAGACTTTTTTTTTTTTTTTTTTATGAAAATCCCAAACACGAGAGGTATTAGAACTTACTTAGTACCATGCATGGGTTGGAAGTTGAGAAGACAAAAGATATTAGTTAACATTAGGCATTAAACTTCTGTAGACTGGAATTTTAAGGAAATACGTATGAAGGAAGGTTGTTCTAAAAAACAGCAGTGGAATGAATAAAGGAGGAAGATGAAAAGTTGGTTCTGTGAGTTTGAAGTTGGACTGTAAATGGATGTTGGCTGCGGCACAAGTTCGGGACTGTTTCGAAAGAGAGAGAGAGACAGAGACAGAGAGAGAGAGAGAGGGAATTATAGAAGCCAATTCAGAAAACAGTGCCCATGGAAGCAGTAGTACTAGTAGTAATGGTAGGTGATGCAAGAAAGCATGTGTATGAGCTTATGCAGCATCAGCCAAAAAAAAAATCACACTATTCCCTCCAAATGCCTGTCCAGTTCCTCCTTCAATTTATTCAACCTATCAACTTCCACAACGACAAATGGAAGTTGGTTCCAGCAATTAACCACCCGCTGGCTAAAGGCAAATATCCGCACATCTATTCTACATCTGTCTTTTCTTAATTTCAATTTATGCCCCCTTAGGTTTGTAATCTGAACAAGTGGAAGGATCCCATCAGAATTCAGCGTGCTCAACCCATTCAAGGCCTTATACACCTCAATCAGATCACCGCGCAGGTGCCTAGTCTCCAGCCACTGCAATTTGCAGAACTTAAGCCTCTCTTGGTAAGAGGATCCCTTCATTCCCCTTACCAATCTTGTTGCCCTTCTCTGTACACGCTCAAGTAAATCTACATCCTTCCTAAAATGAGGCCTCCAGACCTGTACACAGTACTCAAGGCGTGGCCTGACCATTGCCTTATACAGAGGGACAATCACCTCCTTTTCCCTGCTAGCAAAATTCCTATATATAATTGACAAAACCCCATGACCTGCACTGGCAGCCTGTCTGAATTGCTCAGAAAACTTCATATCTGTCTGCACAATTACTCCCAGGTCTTTTTCATTTTCTACCACCTTAAGTGTAGTACCACACAGTTGTATGTTTCTCTGGGGTTACTTCTTCCCATATGCAGTACTTTGCATTTGTCAAGGTTAAACTTCAGTTGCCACTTCTTAGCCCATCTGCCCAAATTATCTAGATCCTGTTGCAGTAGCACACTGCCATTACTGTCATTAACAACCCTGCCAACCTTTGTATCATCTGCAAACTTCGACATTAAGCCTGATATACCTTCATCAATATCATTGATAAATATACAAAACAACAGTGGACCCAACACCGAACCCTGTGGGACTCCACTAATAACATTAGTCCACGAAGAGCAGCACCCATTGATTACCACCCTCTGTCTTCTCCCACTTAACCATTCTTTTTGTAGCAACTTACCCTTAATACCATTCTGCTACAGTTTGTACAATAGTCTTTCATCCGCAACAGTGTCAAAAGCTTTCCTGAAATCCAAATATATGATATCAAAATTATTTTTTGCATCCAGTTCCTTTGTAACCACATCATAATATCCTATCAAATTTGTCAGACAAGACTTTCCCTTAACAAACCCATGCTGTGTCTGAATTATTGCTGCAGTCTTGTCTAGATGATCCTGCAATGAATCTTTAACCAGTGACTCCATTATTTTACCCGGAACAGAAGTTAAACTAACTAGTTCACCCTTCAATCCCCCTTTGTGAATTGGGGATACATTTGCACATCTCCAGTCCGTGGGAACCTCCCCTGAGTCCAAGGATGCTCTCATAATTATGGCTAAGGGTTTGCTTAGTTGCTTTGCCGCCTCCTTTAATATAACTGGATAGATCCCATCCACCCCAGATGCTTTTCTTATGTTTAACTTCAAAAATTTCTCCTCCACTTCGCTCTCAGTTATTACAAAATTATTAAGTATCCTGCTGCAATTTGATAACCTTCTGCCATTTTCAAACCTTAATAATTCCTCATGTGTGAATGTAGATGCAAAATACTCATTCAGTTTGTTTGCTATCTGAGTAGGATCATCAACAGTCGAACCATCGATGTCAAGTGGACCAATCAGATTCATCCCCTCCTTTTAGAGTTTATATAAGAAAACAAATACTTGCTGTTTTTCTTAGCATCTTTTGCCAAGGATTTCTCGTAATCTGCCTTTCCCTGCCTAATCTCCTTTGTGACCTGATTACAGACTAGCTTATATCTGCCATAGGCTTCTGAGTCACTTGATAATTTATATTCATCCCATGCATTTTTCTTCTCTGTTACGAGTCTCATTAGTTCATTTTGATAACCATTTAGGCCTAAACCTTGAACAATATTTCTTAATAGGTATGAAACTTTTAGTAGCATCCATGATTAATTCCTTGAATGCTTCCCACTTAGAATTTACTGTTGGTAACATCGTCAGTTGATCTCACTGTACAGAATTTAAAAACTGTCTGAGACCACTGTACTCGCCTTTACGGAAGCAAAAACCCTTTCCTTTACCCCTGATGGTAATTATATCTTTAAGTAAATCCCACATCAGTACACTGTGATCACTGCCACCTAGTGTTCCTTTATTTGCAAATTCTTAATACACGAAGTAGCTATACAAAAAGCATGCAACAGAAACAGAATGTCTATGAGACAGAGAGTTGACAGAGTCTGTTAGAAATGAGTCATCTTCTGAATGGAATCTAGAAGCCCGAGAGAGGTTTTGGGTCTACCACACCAGATGTGTGAACAATATTCCATGGTAGGGCGGATTTGCGATTTGTACAGAGTGAACAGCTGTTTGAAAGAAAAGTAATGATGAGAGCGAAAAAGAAAACCAAGTTTTTTAGACGCAGAGGAAGCAATATTTGTAATGTGCTTTTGCTAGAAATCGGAGTGTCACCAAAGATAAGCATAGGAGCAGAAGAACTCTTTTTGCGAGATATAAGACAGAACTGAGTTTTAGAAAGATTGAAACCAATTAAGTTGTTGTTGCCCCACTGGAGAATTACCTGGAGATTGGCATTTAAGGAATTGGTAACGGATATTCGAGAAGTTGAAGCTGATTGAGCAGGGCAAGGTTTCTCAAACTGGAAATTTGAATGCAGTGTGCTGTCATCAGTAAAACTATGGATAGGATTTCTGGTCAATCGAAGGTCATTAATATTCAAGAGGAAAAGAGTGAGGGAAAGAACTGAACCTTGCGGGACACCAGCATTAGTGGAAAAGCTATAAGATAGAGAGCCATCTATCATCACCGTCAGTGAGCAGTCATAGAGAAAACTGGATAAGCAGTTACAAAAAACAGTTGGCAAACATAAGATAGAAGCTTCTTTAGAAGACCTTTATGCCAAACACAATCAAAAGTCTTTGAGATGTCAAGAGCAACTGCTTGTGTTTCATCGAACTTTAAAATTGAATTTGTCCATGAATTGGTAACATAAGCCAGAATATCACCAGTGGATCGACACTTACGGAATCCATAATGGCGATATTTGATCAGATGGAAGGTTTCTATATAGTTAAAGAGTTGCCAGTTAATTGATTACTCCATTACTTTAGAAAGAGTAGAAGTAATTTCAGTGGGACGATAATTGGATGACAGTGATTTGTCATCCTTTTTAGGAACTGGCTGGATATGAGCAAATTTCCAAGCAGAAGGAAAAGCACCTTTGGAATAAGAAAGGGGAAAAAAGGCAGCAAAGAACAGGAGTAAGTTCAGGAGTGCAGGTTTTGAGGACAAGTCGAGAAATACCATTAGGACCTCGAGCTTTCTTAGCATCAAGATTCATCAAAATCCTTCTGACATCCTTTTGACAAAAGACCACAGGAGGCATTGAATGGAGCATGTTAGGAATGGTGGGAGGTGTTTTACCAAGGTCATTACATGAGTTTGAAGAAAAATGGGATGCTAACAGGTCAGCTTTATCTTTGCCAAAGTGACAATAGAACCATCTGGTTTTGTAGGTGGGAGCAGAATGTGCAAAGGTTGTGGCCAATAGCTTTGGCAAGAGACCAAAATGCTCGGCTACCATTAGGGCAAGAAGCAAGTTTTCTACTCTTAGCCTGTTCAAAATCTAGTTTGGACTGATTAATACAATTGCCAGCTCTGGTGTAGGCAGAAAATGGAACTGAAGAATTGGAAACAAGCCAATTACTATATGCAACATTCTTTTTCTTGAACCGCCTTAACACGTTTATTGGAAAACCAAGGTTTTAGATAAAGGATGAGATTTTAAGATGGAGTGTGGGATAAAGGATTCAATTCCTGCAAGAATAATTTCACTGACACGAGCTGAGCAAACATTGACATCAGGAGTTTTGAAACAGTAATCCGACCAAGGAAAAGAAGAAAATAAATCTCGCAGATCAACCATTTTGAATTCTTGTAATGCCAAACAACACGAGGTTTGGAATAGCCATGAGATAAAGTCTCCATTGGAGAAAAGACAATCACCAAGTTGTGATCTGAGGTGCCTAAAGGACCACTTGCTTCAGCCGTGTGCTTAGAAGGGTTGTTTTTGAGAAAAAGATCAAGCGTGTTGGATGTATGGTTAGGATTGTCCAGTATTCTTGTAGGTAAATGAACAATCTGTGCAAGGTCATTAGTAATTGCCAAACCTCAGCATCTCGACCAGCTGGGTCAGTGTGACTAGAAAATGGAAACCAGCTGGAATTGTGAACGTTAAAATCATCAAAGAAATTACCTCACTTAGGAAAGTTGGACTGGAGAAGGTCAAGTTGCAAAGACAGGAAGTCAAAGAGTTCCAAGTGAATAGTGGAGTTGGGAGAACTGTAGAGACAACAGATGAATTTGACAGAATGAGGTAAAGAGATTTTAAGCCAGAGAAGATCAAAAAGAGGAAATTCCAAAGTACCAAGTCTCTGACAGGGAATATCGGAACGGATATCCAGAACTACCACCTTTCAGGCGAAAGGAATCATACAGCTTTTTCTGACAGAATCTGTCATAACTGAGATTCTGTTAGAAAAAGCACATGGGATTTGGCAGACTGTAAGTGGAAATGGACATCATTGAGATTAGAACTGAGACCACATATATTTGTGAAATGAACTAGGAAGTGTTTGAGAAGTTTAGATCTTTTCACATATAAGCTTGCTCTATTAGTTTGACAATTGATGGTGCATTCAGTAGTAAGAAAAAGTTGGGGGGGGACGGGACATGCTGTATGTCTGTATGAGAAAGTATTATGGCATGCACATAATAAGAATATACCCAGATCCTTAACATAACGTGGCCTCGCAATGCCCCCCATCCCCACCCCACATACACACTACTCAGACTCCCTCCAGTCACTATCCGGAAGCCTCCTAGAGAGTTACCAATAGGTTCATTCCGGTGTACTAACTAGCAGCCAGCTTGCAAACACCGTTTTAGAGCTGTACCCTCAAATGTAAGGAGGTTTGGATCTTGCCCTGGTGTTCATTATAATCTCAAAGGACATCAGCATCTGGCATCATTTAACATCACCACAGTCAGCAAGGAGCCAATTAGTGATGCAGTAAAGCACATCACAGAAAGTATCATCCAAGCAGCAGCAATTGCAATTCCAAAAGCAATGACCTGGTGTCCGTGATTTACAAAACTATTGTGGAATGGGGAATGCACAGCAGCTAGAAAGGCTCAAAACAAAGCATTGGGAATATTTAATTTGACTGTTAGTCCACCACAGATAACTCAATAGCCTTCTCATGTGCACATGCCAAAGCACGTTACATCAGACATCAGAGTCAAAAGGAATCTTGGGTCCGTTTTGCATCTTTCCTTACATGGGCTGCCAACCCCATATCCATCTAGGACAAAGTCCAGAAAATGAAGGGCAAGTATGCATTACACCTTTCATCGATCCTGGAACATAACGGATGTACAATTGCAGGTCTAACTGCAATTGCAAACACTTTTGGAGAGACACGTGTCAATTTTCTTCGACATGGAAAAAGCATATGGCATGCCTTGTGGATTCAGCATTTTAAAAGACATTTACAACTTTGGTCTCAGAGGACACATTACCATCTTTATTAAAAACTTCAAATACGGAGGATGCGGGAAGGTCATGGAATTACCACCGCATATCCCAGAGCAATATGGCCTTAGTTGCTAATGCTCCTAAAAACCAAATAACAAACAATAACAAACTTAACATTAAAAACTTACTTTCAAACCAATCATTCCAAGTTGTATGATCTGCCCTCTCTTGTCCTTTTTGCCAAAAAGAGGGAGGGTGGTGCTCTCTTTGTTGATGACTAGCATCTTTTCACAGGTATGGAACATGAGGGTTATCAAAAAAGACAACTGCAGCATGCCATTGATCAGGTCAGCTCTTGTGCAATGGCTAATGGATTCAGGTTCTCACCTCAGAAGACCATCTGTGTACGCAAATGGAACCCAGTTCACCTGAACCAGAACTCATACTCTGACAAAACATCATTCCAATAGCATCTGAGACAAAATTCTTGGGTCTTTTATTTGATAATAATTTAACATTTCTACCACATATCTGTCAACTGTTGGCGCCTCTGTAGCCGGGTGGGCAGGAGCAGCAGTGCGTAGCACATGCTTCTTGATTAGACCGGGGTTCGAGCCCATGACCACCGCATAATCCGTAACAATATGGCCTTAGTTGCTAATGCTCCTAAAAAACAAATAACTAATCTGTTAGTAATGACCCAAATAACAAACAATAACAATCTGTCAACTGCAGACAAAGTGCACAGTGGGATTGAATCTCCTATATACCATCTCCTCCAAATTAACATTTCTATCACATACCATCACCTCCAATTTAACATTCCTACCACATATCTATCAAATGCAGACAAAGTGAACAGTGGGATTGAACCTCCTACATACCATCTCCTTTGATTGGGAGCAGACTACTGCACTCTACTCCACCTCTATTGTGCATTTGTCCGATGTAATTAGATTGTGGGTCCAAATGTACGCATCTGCTTGAAACAGTATACTTCGATGGCTAGACTCAGTTCACCATCAAGCCATCTGCATCGCTACTGGAGCACTTTGAACATCTCCTGTACAGAGTTTATATGTTGAAGCAAATGAAGCACCACTGTCACTTCAACAAAAACAATTGGCTCTAAAGTATACGTTCAAACTGAAATCCCTGCCATACAGCCCTGCATGGACATCCATCTCTGAGCCATGATGGGAAAATCTCTGTAATACCCATCACACTGCCAATCGTCCCTTTGGTATTTGTGTCCAAGAACTATAAAGAGAAATAAACATCACAGTAGGCAATGTTACCTAGTCACCAAGGTAACCTTCCACCATGCAACTTCTCCCTTAACAACAGGGGAAAGGCCAGTACTTTAACATCTGTCTACCTACAACTCTATAAGCTGCACACCAGGCTGAATACTCTGACTTCTTGCCTGTTTTCACTGATGGCTTGAAGTCAAAGTCGTCTCAGAGTGCTGCCGGCTTCCTGATTAACACTTTTTGTTTGGGAAGCATTCCCCAAGAATGCAGCATATACACAGTTGAGTTGTACGCGTCAGAATTTGCCATAGACCACATTAAAACCCACTATTACCAAAGCCGTGTGGTGTATACTGACTCATTAAGTATACTAAAGGCTCTATCAGCGATGAGATATCCTCATTTGCACCTGATCCAGGTCCAACAGACACTCCATTGTCTTTCTGAGCATTCTTTTGACAACTGTTTCTGCTGGATCCTAAGCTACATTGGGATCAAGGGTAATGAACTAGCTGATACCTCAGCCAGGTCACCATAACCCCACGACAACAACAACAACAACAGTAGCCTCTTAGTCCCCTATAGAGACTGCAGGCAGCTAATACACTCTACATTGCTCTCCCAATGGCAACAGCCTTGGCATGAGCAGGTTACAAACAAGCTATATCAGATAAAGCCTGCTTTCCAACACTGGCAGTTTGGCATGCATAGGACATAGTCATCTTACGTGTACATTTCTGTTGAGGGCAGATGATATTTTAAACATATAAGTCATAATCACAAATGAATCCGTGTAATTAGGAAAGCGAAGCCATCTGGAATTATGAACATTAAATTCACTAAGGAAAATTACTTCATTATTAGGAAAGTTACATTGAACAAAGCCAAGTTTCAAAAATAGAGAAAGTGAAAGTTCTGAGTGATTTGTAGAGTTGGGAGGGTGATAGAGGCAGTGGAAGAATTTGACAGAATGGGTTAAAGATTTTTAAGCCAGAGGAGATCAAAAAGAAATGATTCCAAATTAGGAAATCTGCAACAAGCAGTGTCATTGTGGACTTGTGTGCATTCACCACCTTTGAAATGAAAGCAATCCTAGAATGAATAATTGAGGAAACAGATGATTAGTGGTTGAGGCAACCAAAAAATTAAGATTCCATCAGAAAAAGTATGTCGGGCTTTGCACACTATAAGTGAAAATGGACATAACTGAGATTTGGAACTGAGACCATGTATGTTTGTGAAATGAATGAAGTTTTTGGGAGGTTTATATTATTTGCAGATAAGTTTGCTCTGTTAGTTTGACTATTCAGTAAATAAGTCAAAAGTGGGGGGGAGAAGTTTTGGGAAACAAAGATAAGATTTGGCCACTCAAACAGAAGAATGCAAAAATTTAGAAAATAATAGAAAAAAAAAAAAAAAGGGAATTTATTTTGTATATACAGTACACTCTTGATTTCCTGGTTAATCCAAAAATACAGTAAGTCCTCGACATATGTATGAGATACGTTTCAGGACTTCTTACATAAGTCGAGTTTTATGTAACTTATGAATGACTAATAAAATATTGCTGTTATATATTCAGAAGAATGAAGAAAAATAGTTATATTTTTAATTTGTTCAATTAAAAACTTTATCTGGGGACAGCAAAGTAGCCTGAGTGGCACATAAGAAAAGAAAACATAAAAGGAAAAAAAACGCATGTTATTGTACTGTAAAAACTGGTATGCATTTCTTGTAGCCTTGGTTATTATAGTTGACCTTCATTGGTGCCAACCACTTCTCGTATTCTGTCTTTCTCCTTTATGATTGTGTTCACTGTTGCCACTGACAAATCTGAATTCTGCACTATACTTGTTAATGTTTGGCCATTTTCATACATCCTTATTATTTTAATGTTCTTATCCAACTCAATCGTTTTTCTTTTCTTGGTAGATTTACTAGTAGCGCTGTCACTTATTTTCTTAGTTGGAACCATGTGATAACGGTCAAAATGAAATTTTCTGAAAAGAACTTCACAGGGTTAAGGCGGAAACTCACTATTATCATTCCACCAGAGCTCACATTTTACTAAAGCACATTTCTGGAGGGCACTGCCATAAAACAATAAAAACAATTTGCACTTTCCGGGTTATTGGGCTTCTCTGTTAGTGCAAAAAGTATGGTGATAGATAAAAGATGTAAAAAACTTACCATGCACTACTCGTGTGTCCAATACGATGCGTATGTTTATTTTTTACAATGTCGCGTATGGTTTGGTCACCAACATTATAATGATTCATTAGAGATTTAACGGATGCATCGTTTTCAAACTTTTGAATAATTTCAAGTTTTTGTTTAATTGAAAGCACAACTCTTGTGTTTGCCCATCATTTTAGCGATTTCTAAACAAAAAAATAATAATAAAAATAAAAATTCCGACATCCCTGACATGCATAACTAAAAAAAATTTGTCCTTTTGCAGTGCGACGGAACACAACAATCGGCGCAACGCACTAAAACAAACTAAACATTTGGTTTCTTTTTTTCTCTTTGCTTTTTTTTTTTTTTTTTTTTTTTTTGAGCGGTGGCATGAAGACAGTGGGAGGTTGCAAGAAAATAATAAGCACTCTAATCTCCCAATGACGACTTATAACAGCGCTTCTTGTTGCTTATTTACGACTTGCAAAACATCTGTTTATACCTATTCTATATATTACTTGAATTTTATGATTTCTGGGTTTTTTTTATTTTTATTTTTTTTTTATTTATTTGGAATCTTGAAGTGTCCCAGTTAATCTGATCCTGCTAAATCGAGCGTCTGCTGTATTATTTTGTATAAAAGTATTCAACCTGATCCTACTTATAGGCAGGTTGGAAAGTGGATATGTGCCTGTTATCTTCAAAATGACTGTCTGTCCATATTGTAACAAGTTTACAATTTGGATGGAGAGTCATGCTAAAGATAACAAGTACATAATGAACCAATCAACACTGCTATTTTTGGACCACTAGGGTATACAGGGACCTGAGTGCAGGCTTGGTTTTGGGAATCCCCTCCCCCTTTCTTTTATTAAAGTTATACTATTTAAGAAATGCTTTGGGCCATTCTGTTGGGACCTGGATGCATGCTTCCCCCTCCCCCACTGGGTAACTTAAGTCTTTTCCTCAAGCAAATAAGTCAAACCACAATGGCTGTACAATAAGCAATGTACAGCCATTATATACAGACTCCCCTCTTAGTCTTAATTGTTTGGTGCAAAAATAAACACCCTCTTAACTAACCTCCTACATTCTAACCAAGTGTCTTCTGGCTTACCAGCCATTACTGGGCCAGACTCAAATTGTGAACGCCCTCCACAAAATCGCAGGGAAGCTCACTCACCTGTCCCCTGGTCGATGTCCCTACTTTTAGTAGTAGTAGTAGTGACAAATGATGCAAGAAGGTAACGTTATATAGCATCAACCAAAATAATAAAATGTCACCCATCTATACCCTCCAAGAATTTGTTTAGTTCTTCCTTGAATTTATTCAAACCATCCACAACAACAGATGAAAGCCTGTTCCAAAAATCAACCACCCACTGCTTGAAGGCAAACTGCCACACATTATTCCTACAACCATCCTTTCTCACTGAAATTTATGTCCCCTTATTTGTGTAGTCTCAGCAAGAGAAAGAATATCATTTACATTCAGCTTACTCAATCCATTTAAGGCCTTAAATTTAACCTCACTCAGATCACCCCACAGGTGCCTAGTCTCCAGTCACTGCAGTTTGCAGAACTGAAGCCTTTCTAGGTAAGAGTACACTTTTGTTCCCCTTACCAATCTGGTTGGCCTGTTCCAGCAGGTCTACATCCTTCCTAAAGCGAGGCCTCGAGACCTGTATACAATACTCAGAATGCTACCTAACCATGGGCTAGCAAAGGAGTAATCATCTCCTTCCTGCTAGTAGCGTTTCTATATATCAGGGGTGGCCAACTTAATTTGTGATGTGGTCTACTTTTTTTTCTTCAAAATGTGCCACGATCTACCATCTGAAGAATTTCATTGCACATGGTTAAAAAAGTTAATCAACACATTGAAAAATGTGTTTATAAATTTTAAAATTAAATACAATTCAGAATTCTTACTTTAAATTCACATGTATTTAAAATTTTAATTTATGCGAAGTTTGCATTTTCGTGTCATCTGCCAAGCTTACAAAATCGGGGATAATACCATGATAAGGCCAACCGTAAAAATCTTCTGTATGCAAGTCCGTAAGAGTAGAGAGATTCTTCGTCTTTATTTGTTTCAAAAGAAAAGGCCGATTCACATAGATATGTGGAACCAAAACAGGAATTTAAAAGTTCACTACATTTTTTTACATTTGGGTTCTTTTCTCGGCAAACATATTTTCAAAAGTCTTCTTCTTATGATCTGGCTTTTAGGAAGATATCGTTTGCAAAGTAATGTAATTTCATTTTCAAGCAATATTTTCTCCATTTGAAAAATCGCGGCGACTTTTTTGCAATTTGTTTTGTATCTAAGTCGACATTAAATGGATAAGAAATATATTGACAATGTCTTCAATTGTTTTAAAATCACTGAATCTGGTTTCAGAATCATCCACAATTTTCTCAATTTCGGAAACATATTTCTCACTATTAAATTCAAAAACAGGATATTTTTGCAAATGATCTTGTATATTTGCATGATCCTTAGCCATTGCCAAAATTTTATATTTATATGCAAAAATACCACTAATCAGTGCATTGAAGTACCTTTTTAAATTTCCTTTTTTTGGGTATAGCCACGGAAGCATTGAAAATTAAACAACAGCATTTTTCTTTTATCATTACAAAAAAAAAGTATTCTATTTCCCACTCTTGATGAAAACGGTACATTTTGCTCTTTTTTGTAGTATTCATTTTAAATCAAAGGTTATTAAATTAACGTATAAGTACTGTCCAGTTATTAATATTAAGTAAGCTAAATAAGAATTTGACACTGTGCTCTCCATTAAGTAACTGCGTGAATTTTCATTGGAAAAGCCTAGCGACTGCACGGCGAAAACAGTAGTTACATAGTTCAATGGATTTGTAATTAGCATATGCAGTGGAGCGCACAATAATAATATTTAGATTTTGACCAATCTATTTTTATATATATTTAAAATTCGTCGTAATCGACCGAAATTAAAGCCGCTATCTACTTGTTGGCCACCCCTGATGTTATCATTGACAAAACTCCATGAGCTGGTAATATATCTGAACTGCTCAGAGAAGTTCATATCTGACTGGATGATTATGCCCCCCTCCCCAGGTCTTTTTCATTTTGCACTACTCTGGCATTACTGCTACCCATATGCAGTACTTTTTATTTGTCAATGCTATACTTCATCTGTCATTTCTCAGCCCATTGACCCAATTTTCCTAGATCTTGTAATAGCTCACCCTGATATGTCTATCATAACCACCTTGTCAACCCTTGTATCATTTGAAAACTTAGACCAGGGGTTCTTAACCTGGTGCTCATGAGCACCCATTTTAGGATCAGGATGAATCCCACCCCCCCACTGTATAACTTAAGTCTTTTCATCAAGCAAACAATACAGCTAAAAAAGTAAATATAAATCTTTGTATTTATATATATCTTTGTATTTGCTTTCTATTTCTCAACTTTCTGCAATATTCTACAAAAATCCATGCCAATCTTCGCTAGAAAATTTTCTTTTGTTAGTGATTGAAGGGAAATTATATATTTTGCGATGTTTTAATCTCAAAAACAGTCAAAGGTTGACACTTTGATGGTATTTTTTAAATTTTTTTCTTATTATTTTTAATTTGACATTTATTTATCAAGAAAAATTTTTATGAAATACTTTGTTGAGAGTAGGATCATTGTTGCAGTAGGATCAAAATGAGAAACAACGGTGGTCCAAGAACCAATTCTTGAGGGACCCCACTCCTGGCGTTACATCAATCTGAAGAATATCCATTAATCACAACCATCTGCCTCTGCACTGCAGCCACCCAGCAATTCATCTTAGAATCTTACCAGTAATTCCAACCTGTTCGAGCAGTAGCCTGTGATGCAGGACCAAGCCAAATGCTTTGCTTAAATCCAAATAAACTATATTGAAATTATTCCCTAAATCCAGCTCATGAGTAACTGTGTCAAAATAGCCTACTAAGTTAGTTAAGCACGATTTACCCTTAACAAAGCCATGTTGTGTGCCCTTCAGAATGCCATATCTATCTAAATGTCCCTGAATTGGATTCTTAATCACTGTCTCTAAGATTTTTCCTACGACTGAAATCAGACAAACCAGTCTGTGGTTACTAACTTCACTCTTAGAACCATTTTATGTATTGCCGATACATTGACACTTCTCCAATCCAAAGGAATCTCACCTGAGTACAAAGATGGCCTCATAATTAACCTCAATGGTTCAATATTCAATCTTGGGGGGAGACAAAGACTAATAGATTAACAGTAGCCACTGGCAGAGGTGAAAGAGATTCTTGCACTGCTTCTATTGGAATGAGCAGAAGCCTGAAAAATACAGGATATTTCAGAGACTGCTGGGAGTCATTGCGGTACACGTAAACACATGGGTTGTGTTAGGGTAGCTAAGAATAGAAACAGGTGCATGTATACTTGCGTGTACACCAATGCTAGGAGTTTAGTAAATAAATTTGATGAATTTCAGGTATTGCTCAAAACATCAAAGGCAGATATTGTTGGGATTTCAGAGACATGGTGTCACACAGATATAAGGAATGCAGAACTGGAATTTGGGGAGTACAATGTCTACAGAAAGGATAGACAGGATAGGAAGGGAGGAGGGGTTATGCTATTAGTTAAGAAACACATAAAATCCAAGGAGGTGAAGCCAGTCGACATCGCTGGACAGTGCAGTGTCGAGTCAGTTTGGTGTGACATAAGCATTGGGAGATCAAAATTGAGAGTAGGAGTGTACTATAAGCCTAATGACGCTGATGAGTATAATAAGAAACTGTACAGGGAAATAGAGTGGGCCAGTAAATCAGAGAGTCTTATAATGGGGGATTTTAATTTCCCAGATATTGACTGGAATTTGTGGGTTGGTCACTCACACACTAGCAAGGCTTTTGTGGATTTATTGGATGATTGTTTTCTACATCAGCATGTTCGGGAGGCAACTAAATGGAGTAATACTCTTGATTTGAATATCACTAGTGATTCAACTCTTCATGCATTAAGAATCTGCAGATAAATGAACCACTAGGTGGCAGTGATCACAGTGTGCTGAAGTGGAATTTACTCAAAGAGCTAACTACCATTAGGGGTAAAGGGAAGGGTTATTGCTTTCATAAAGGTGACTACAATGGACTGAGACAGTATTTAAATTCTATACAGTGGGACCAACTGATGATGTTACCAACAGCAAATTCAAAATGGGAAGCATTCAAAGAACTTATCTTGGAAGCTACTAGGCTTTACATACCAACTAAGAAATATTGGTCAAGGTTTAGGCCTATATGGATGTCAGATGAACTAATGAGACATGTGGCAGAAAAGAAAAATGCATGGGATACATACAAATTAACACATGACACAGAAGTCTATGATAGATACAAAAAAAAAAAAAAAAGTTGATCTGTAACCAAGTTACAAAAGAGGTTAGGCAGGTGAAGGCAGATTACGAGAAATCTTTGGCAAGGGATGCAAAGAAAAACAGCAAAGAGTTCTTTACTTATGTAAACTCTAGAAGGAAGGGGATTAATCAGATTGGTCCACTTGATATCGATGGGTCAACTGCTGTTGATGATCCTGCTCAGGTAGCTAACAAACTAAATGAATATTTTTCATCGACATTCACACATGAGGAGTTATTCAGCGAGGGGAATGACAGAGGTGTATTCAACTCTGGCAGTAAGCTAGAGAATCTTGTAATAACTGAGAGTAAAGTAGAGGAGAAACTGTTGAAGATAAACACAAGAAAGGCACCTGGGGTGGATGAGATCTATCCAGTTATATTAAAGGAGGCAGCAAAGGAAGTAAGCAAACCCTTAGCCATAATTATGAGAGCTTCCATGGATGCAGGGGAGGTACCCACAGACTGGAGATGTGCAAATGTTACCCTAATTCACAAAGGAGGATCAAAGGCTGACACAAGTAATTATAGACCTGTGAGTTTAACTTCTGTTCCAAGAAAATTAATGGAGGCGCTGGTTAAAGAAGCATTGCAGGATCATCTAGACAAGACTTCAGTTATAGCTCGGACACAGCATGGTTTTGTTAAGGGGAAGTCTTCCCTGACCAGTTTGATTGGATACTATGATGCAGTCACAAAAGAACTGGATGCAGGGAAGAACTTTGATATTATATACTTGGATCTTAGAAAGGCTTTTGATACTGTTGCACATGGAAGACTGTTGCACAAATTGGAGCAGTGTGGCATTGGAGGCAAATTGCTGCTATGGATAAAGGGGTGGTTGAGGGGGAGAAGACAGAGAGTGGTAATCAATGGACACTGCTCATCGTGGACTAATGTTATTAGTGGAGTCCCTCAGGGTTCAGTGTTGGGTCCATTATTGTTTTCTGTATTTAGAAATGATATTGATTATGGTATATCAAGCTTAATGTCCAAGTTTGCAGACGATACAAAGGTTGGCAGGGTTGTCACGGACACTACTGACACTATGCTGCTGCAACAGGATCTGGAAAGGTTGAGCAGATGGGCTGAGAGGTGGCAAATGAAGTTTAACATTGACAAATGTAAAGTACTACATATTGAAAACAGCAGCCCCAGAGCAACGTATCAACTCTGTGGTACTACACTGATAGTGGTACAGAATAAAAGGGACCTAGGGTGGTTGTGCAGGCAGATATGAAGTTCTCTGAGCAGTGCAGACAGGCTGCTAGAGTAGCTCATGGTGTATTGTCAATGATATATAGGAATTTTTCTAGCAGGGATAAGGAGGTGATTATTCCGTTGTATAAGGCAATGGTCAGGCCACACCTAGAGTACTGTATACAGGTCTAGAGGCCTCATTTCAAGAAGGATGTAGAGATGCTGGAACGAGTACAGAGAAGGGCAACAAGATTAGTGAATGGAACAAAGGGGTGCTCTTACGAAGAAAGGCTTAAGTTTTGCAAATTACAGTGTCTGGAGACTAGGCACCAGCGAGGTGATCTGATAGAGGTGTATAAAGCCTTGAATGTTTGAGCATGCTCAATGCTGATGGGATTCTTCCTCTTGCTCAGAATAATCACCTGAGAGGGCATAAATTCAAATTGAGGAAAGACAGATGTAGGACAGACGTGCGGAAATTTGCCTTTAGCCAGCGGGTGGTTGGTTGGTGGAACAGACTTCCATCCTTTGTCGTGGAAGTTGATAGCCTAAATAAGTTTAAGCCTCAGCTGGACAGGTATTTCGAACGAACAGAGGGGCGAAGTGGAAGTGTTTTTTTTTTTTTTTGGCTGATGCTGCATAAACTTGCTTTCTTGCATCAAATGCCTCTGCTAATGCTAATACACTCCCTCGTGCTCTCCATTATGAGAGCATCCTTGGACTCAGGAGAGGTTCCCACGGACTGGAGATGTGCAAATGTATCCCCAATTCACAAAGGGGGATCGAAAGGTGACACGAGTAATTACAGACCAGTTAATTTAACTTCTGTTTTGGGTAAAATAATGGAGTCACTGGTTAAAGATGCATTGCAGGATCATCTAGACAAGGCTGCAGCAATAATTCAGACACAGCATGGGTTTGTTAAGAGAAAGTCTTGTCTGACAAATTTGATAGGATATTATGATGTGGTTACAAAGGAACTGGATGAAAAAAATAATTTTGATATCATATATTTGGATTTCAGGAAAGCTTTTGACAATGTTGCGCATGAAAGACTGTTGTACAAATTGGAGCAGAATGGTATTAAGGGTAAGTTGCTATGATGGAGAAAAGGATGGTTAAGTGGGAGAAGACAGTGGATGGTAATCAATGGGTGCTACTCTTCGTGGACTAATGTTATTAGTGGAGTCCCACATGGTTCGGTGTTGGGTCCACTGTTGTTTTGTATATTTATCAGTGATATTGATGAAGGTATATCAGGCTTAATGTCGAAGTTTGCAGATGATACAAAGGTTGGTAGGGTTGTTAATGACAGTAATGGCAGTGTGCTACTGCAACAGGATCTAGATAATTTGGGCAGATGGGCTAAGAAGTGGCAACTGTAGTTTAACCTTGACAAATGCAAAGTACTGCATATGGGAAGAAGTAACCCCAGAGAAACGTACCAACTGTGTGGTACTACACTTAAGGTGGTAGAAAATGAAAAAGACCTGGGAGTAATTGTGCAGGCAGATATGAAGTTTTCTGAGCAATGCAGACAGGCTGCCAGGGCAGGTCATGGGGTTTTGTCAGTGATATATAGGAATTTTGCTAGCAGGGAAAAGGAGGTGATTATCCCTCTGTATAAGGCAATGTCAGGCCATGCCTTGAGTACTGCGTACAGGTCTGGAGGCCTCATTTTAGGAAGGATGTAGATTTTTGCTTGAGCGTGTACAGAGAAGGGCAACAAGATTGGTGAGGCGAATGAAGGGATCCTCTTACCAAGAGAGGCTTAAGTTCTGCAAATTGCAGTGGCTGGAGACTAGGCAGCTGTGCGGTGATCTGATTGAGGTGTATAAGGCCTTGAATGGGTTGAGCATGCTGAATTCTGATGGGATCTTTCCACTTGTTCAGATTACGAACCTAAGGGGGCATAAATTCAAATTAAGAAAAGACAGATGTAGAATAGATGTGTGGAAATTTGCCTTTAGCCAGCGGGTGGTTAATTGCTGGAACCAACTTCCATCTGTCGTTGTGGAAGTTGATAGGTTGAATAAATTTAAGGAGGAACTGGACAGGCATTTGGAGGGAATGGTGTGATTTTTTTTTTTTTTTTTTTTAGCTGATGCCAATGAGGTTGTGTTTTAGGTAAGTGAATCATTGCCACAGTTACATCTGGAGAGAAAAAATTCAAACACATGCACAGTATAACCATGTTTATGAAATGTATAAGGTAGAGGCTTTCTATGCAGCTCACATGAAAATTTGTGCAGTCTTTTTTCATCTTTGCTGATACATAAATCATAGAGATCATTTACTTGATAAGGTACAGTTCTAACTTACACCACAGCTAGTTGATACTGCAAATGTGATTTTTGAATGGTATGGTGTCTTCTCTCAAACTCTGTAATAAGATTTAAGTGCTCTAAAATGAAGCCTTACCTGTTCATTATAATGCACATTACTTCATTGCCAGAAATAATTGAAACTTTCAAAAGCTGTGTAAACGGCGTAGTGGCAGTGATTTACCATGAAATCATTTGTGGTTTAATGAACAGTTATTGTCAACCATATGTAGAGTGAACTGAAATATTACTGTAAATGCTAAGCATCTTGCATTGGTCACGTTAAACCACTATAAGTAATGAAATTAACTGTTTTTAATGCTTCTTCAGTTTCTTGTTGTTTCAATATGTACTGTGTTTCTATGTTATTATTTGTATAATAAATATTTCACATTAGAATAGTTAACACAAACATTGAATAAATTGAACTGAATTGAATTAATACTCCTTTTTTTTTTTTTTTTTTTCCTTTTTTTTTTTTTTTAAGATTCTTCAGGCTCTGGTGCTGAAGGAATGTACACCATGATGAAACCTGTTCCTGCAGGAAGCATACCAGGAGTAAGAAAATTTCTTTTGCACTTATATTTATGCAGAAATATTTTTTTCCCTACTTCCACCACCCTCAAACTTAATTTCAACTAATATTGAAATCACTGTTAGCATCGTCTGTTTTCTCTCTGGACCAGCAAGCAACTTCAATAAAGTCATTCCTGATGGGCAGTTATTATTCATTTATAAAATCCCACCATCACACATAACCTGTTACATAAATGATAATATAAGGAGTTTTTATTTTCTTTCCCATGTCATTTATATTAGTTAAGTCATTTATCTGATTTAATTTAAGTAATATTGGTTAATTATATTTATTATGCTTTGGACAATGGACTTATAGAATCAGCCATCAAATAAAGCATTATTTTGTTATTATATGTTAAACCTTGTTTGAAATTAGCTTGCTGAAAGAAGTAAATCATCACACAGTTACATCTGGAGAGATAACTGTTGTTAAAAAAAAGTAGTTCGTTAAACATGAAGTGTGATAAATGTCTCTGTATTGTTGTAAAGCTTTACATTCTTGCACTCACTCACACACACACACACACACTCTCTCTCTCTCTCTCTCTCTCTCTCTCTCTCTCTCTCTCTCTCTCTCTCTCTCTCTCTCTCTCTCTCTCTCTCTCTCTCTCTGCATTACACAGCTAGCATAAGACAACATTAAGTATGCAACTATATACATTATGACAGAGCAACGTATGTCTTGCAACATAATGGACAGGAATAAACAAAAAAAATAAGAGAATAGTATGGCATCAGAATTTGTTTGTTGTGCTAATTTACCAATTTAACATAGGGCTATAGGGCTATGTAACTGATATCTTACAACATAAATATATCTTGAAAGAATTCTAAAACAAGTGAATTTTTTTCATGTAAAATAAGCATCAAAGAGGCAATTTTTAATATAGATAAAATTAAAACAATGTTGCCATTAGCTTCATTATAAGCTTATTTGACTTTCAACAAAAATTTAAAAATAGGGGAAGTAAAAAAAACTTTATCAGAACATTTGTTGCATTATGTTAGCTAATGTTTTCATTATCCTACTGCCACTAAGATTAACAAGACATTGCTACATTTTCATAACAGTGCAAGGTTATTATTATAACATATCTTCATGCTACTAGACATGAACATTGTCATTCATAGTGTAAAGGAATTACAATGGTTTTTTCCATTAATCAGACAGACAAACAAACAGTTTACCTATAGCAGTTTAAGTTTTAATTAAAATGTAATTAGTAGTTTAATTTTTTAACCAATTTAGTATATTTCTACCTCAAAGAATACAGGTACTTGAATGCAGTTCAAGTACCCTTGGGCGAAGAAAATATATTAATTATTTTCTCTGAGTCTTATCAATTATTCAATTCCCAAATGCATTGGGAATTTTTTTTTTTTTTTTTTTTGTTGAAATATGAAATAAAGAAAGCTAAACCTGTCATTCAGGCTGAAACCCAAACCTTATATTAGTATAAAAAAATAAATACCACTACTTTCTATGTGTTTAGCAGTAGACTATTAATCATTCTTTGATTTTAGTGTTTTCATTTTAGAACTACAGTTAATATAGAATGGAATAGTATAAAATGAACATTATACTCCATTCAGCCATTGCCTTCTAATAGATAACTTTCTCTATGAGCCCCAAGTTAATTTGTTTCTTCTAATATTTTAGAGTTGCCACCCCTGCAAGTTTTACCTGAGTCTTAGGTTTAACCATGCCATGTTTGATCTCAGTTCTTTTAATACTTCCCCATATTGTAGTTTAGTACAGAAAAAATAAAAATTCCATTCCATTTTGAAGTAAATATAATATTATTTTATGTTAATATATGCTTTTTTAAAATGTATATAACTTAGATAATTGATAGAGCTTCTAAATATACTGATATTTTGAAATTTGACTTAAAGAGATTAATAGCAAAGCTTAACTGATGGTACTCACCTCAAATAACCTGCTTAGTTTTAAGTATGGTCCTTGAGGTTGTCACAGACATTCTCTCAGATATGCCAGACAGAAGCTGTACTTGCTACCTGGGAGTCTAAAACGCTGATGGAACTGATATTCGGGTGACACTCAAATCAAGTGGGCCCAATTTCGGCAAAGTCCAGACGATCTGTGACAGCCAAATCCTCTGCTTGAACCTTCACGATGGTGGGACTATTAGTAATCTTGGGTATAAACCCCATGCACAAGCACACTGTGGGTGGCCACCCAGGGTGAACCATTGTAAGCAGGGATCGAGGTGTGCTGCCCACACCACATGGAGGAATGCTGCCCCTCTGTGTTACCAGGCAATACTAGGTGGTAGATGACTCCCATCAACTGGTGTAATACCACCACTTTGCTTATTCAAGTCTTGAAGTGGTGGAACCCATGTTTAGTCTCCAGAGCTAATTTCTGGTCAACCCTTCCCCATCTCTTCCATCATGCAGTATGACTTTTGAGGTTATGATGGACATCTTGACAAGATCCAATCTTCCTTACATGTTCACAGGCCGGCTGCTAATTAGTACACCGGATCGAATCTATTGGAAACTCTTTAGGAGGCTTCCGTATCAGCTAGTGTATAATCTTGCTACCTCTAGTCTGCCAGATAGTGACTTGAGGTAGTCCGAGTAGTGTATATATGCGACGAGGGGGCATTGTCGAGGCCACGTTATGTCAAGGATCTGGGTATATTTTTACCATGTGTACGCCATATCCAAAGATTTCATTATTTCATACGGCATGTTCTCCCACCCACTTTTTCTTTCTATTGAATACACCATGAATTGTCAAACTAATAGAGTAAGCTTATCTGCAAAAAGATCTAAATCTCCCAAACACTTCCTAGTTCATTTCACAAATATATGTGGTCTCAATTCTAATCTCAACATTGTCCATTTGCACTTGCAGTCTGCCAAACCCCATGTACCTTTTCTGACAGAATCTCAGTTATCGGTTGATTCAACTACTGCTCATGTCAGTTGCCCAAATTATTCGCTGTGTGATTCCTTTCACCTCAAAGGTGGTACTTGTGCAAAAGTTCATTCCGATATTCCCTGTGAGAGACTTGGTAATTTGGAATCTCCTCTTTTCAATCTTCTCTGGCTTAAAATCTCTCTACCTCATTCTGTCAAATTCAGCTGTTGTCTCTACCATTCCCCCAACTCCACTAATCACATGGAGCTCTTTGACTTCCTCTCTTTGCAACTTGACTTTCTCCAGTCCAACTTTCCTAACAGAGGTAATTTTCCTTGGTGATTTTAACATTCACAACTCCAGCTGGCTTCCGTTTTCTAGTCACACTGACCCAGCTGGTCGAGATGCTGAGGCTTTGGCAATTACTAATGACCTTGCACAGATTGTTCATTTACCTACAAGAATACCGGACAATCCTAACCATACAGCCAACACGCTTGATCTTTTTCTCACAAACTTCTAAGTACACGGTTGGAGTGGTCCTTAAGGCACCTTAGATCACAACTTAGTGATTGTCTTTTCTCCAATGAAGCCTTTATCTCATGGCTATTCCCAACCTAGTGTTGTTTGGCATTACAAGAATGCAAAATGGGATGACCTACAAGATTTCTTTTCTTCTTTTCCTTGTCGGATTACTGTTTCAAAACTTCTTCTCTGATCGTGTCAGTGAAATTATTCTTATAAGAATGGAATCCTTTATCCAACACTGGCTTTAAAATCTCGTCCTTTATCTAAACCTTGGTTTTCCAATAAATGAGCTATGGATGACACAGAATGGTTACCGACTATCCTATCAGAAATCAAGAGTCATTCACTTTTGTAATAAATGAAAGATGCATCCAGATCCAGAGGTGCATGCACCTAACAAATCATCCCATCACAGTAGTGAATAGCATTTGTCTCCTTGGTCTGATTTTTGATAATAAACTGAACTTCTCAGAATATATCACACATCTACAGACTGTTTTCCAGAAAAAAATGAACTTATTAAGAGTTATCTCTTCTTCATCATGGGGTGCAGATCGTTACACCTTACTTCACTTGTACAGAGCCCTAATCAGATCTCGCCTTGATTATGATGCCCCAATGTATGATTCTGCTAGGGAAAGCATGCTAGCACGTCTTGCCCCTATTCAACATTCTGCCCTCAGGATTGCTGTAGGCACTTATAGAACATCGGCAGTACAAAGTCTTTATATTGAAGCCCATGAACCTCCGCTCAACCTCAAGAGAAAGATGTTACTTCTGAACTATGCAGCCAAAATTCAAAGTTTACCTACTCACCCCATTAAGCCAATACTTAATGATCCACAGTTCACAATGTACTACAGAAATAAACCTAGAGCAGTCGAACCTACTGGCATCAGATTGCTGGCATTATCACAATCTTGGAATATACATCTGGACAAAATCCTCCATGATCTATTAAACCATCCTGTGACACCTATTTCTTAAACTGGGGAAAACATTCGCTTGCAAATACCAATATACAGCAACTCCATACTGCTCACACACAAAATTACACAAGTATACACTGATGGGTCAGTCTGGTAGTAAAGTCGATGCTGCAGCTGTCTTTCCCTTTAATACCATCTCCGTTTCACTTCCCACTGAATGCAGCAGTTATACAGCTGAATTATGTGCCATCAAGCTTGCCTTAGAAAACATTCTCCATTTGTCCATCCAAAAAATTGTAATATATACTGATTCACAGAGTTCACTTTCAGCCTTCCAAAATTCCTCCTCAACAAAGCATCCCTTAATAAAATCTATAAAATCTCAGCTAATACATATCCATGATCACCAGCAAGTAGCCATCTTTTGCTGGATCCGAGCCCACACTGGGATATCAGGGAATGAAAAAGCAGACTATGCAGCCAAACATTCATCCAACATGGCATCACCAGATTACTACGTTCCATATATAGTCTACGGATCCCATATAAGAAATACATGTAAGGAACAATGGACACTTCTATGGCAATCTCAACTGTATAACAAGCTCCGTGAAATAAAACCTGAACCACAGTTATGGATTTCCAGTTTTTGTGTAAACAGAAAGGAAGAAGTTACCCTGGCCAGAGCACGAATCGGGCACAGTCAGCTCACCCATATTTTTCTTCTTACAGGAAATGATCCTCCGCAGTGTATGCACTACAACTCTCCTCTCACAATAAAGCACATTCTCGTTGAATGCACCTTATACACTCAAGCCCAAAAAGCCTCATTCGGTAATCTCAAAAATCTTCATGAACCTTTGACACTCCACCAACTCATAGGTAATGATGCAAATCTCCCAGAATTTTTCTGATCTTCATCTCGTTTATAGGCGCAATATGGCCTAAGTAGCCCTTGCACCAGAAATAACCATACCAGTACCGGAAGTATAATGTAATAAATAGACAGTAATCATTTTGTGCACACTAACACTGATCTTTTTTTTTTTTACTTGTGCTTTATCACTTTATTTACTTGTGCTTTATAAATTTTAATTCAAACATAAATAAAATTATCTATAAAACATTGAAATTACAAGAATATTTATTTCAACTTAAGTTTCTTAAATTTTTTTTAAGTTCATTGGCATCAGAGAAAAAGGAAGGGATTAGAAGTGTTTTCTTTATTCCACCAGTGAACAAATAACATCATAAATTCCAATTTTCAGTAAATAAAGTAGAATTATTAGTGTTAGTGCACAAAATGATTACTGCCTATTTATGTTACATCATACTGTTGAAAAGGATAGCAGAGTTACTTTGGGCCCAGATATCCTCTTGGCACTGAATGCTATTGTCACTCCCCACCATGTGGAAAAAAGTCCTTTTCTTCTTTTTGCTACATTTTAGTCCACCCTGATAACAGAATTTTCATGGACTTTTGTCAAATTGGGGCTAATTTAGCTGGTCTCAAGCAAAGATTCCATGTTTCACTCCCCCACCCTCAGGAAAGTCGAGTTCTTCCAGTGAAACAAGTAAGTGGGTCTGTTTCACGTGAATGCCTACATTAGTTTGCCTTCACAATATACTGATGCCTTGTAACATTAGTTGCTCTGACATAAATTCAAAATAACCCAAAAATAAGCAACTCTGACCTGAGTATGATTACTATGAAAAATAGATATAGATAGCATGTTTCATTTCACACTCATTCTCAGCTAGGGTTGAGCAAAGCAGTTACTGGACCAAACTATGTAAAATTAAAAAATTTTGGCCCATGCAGACCTCTGATGACTTTCCATACACAAATTTGTTGGGTGTCACAAATGAATACTTAAAAACCATATAAGTTTTAAAGTCTTTATAAAACATTCATTATTGAAGCTTTACCTTGCTTATTTTAAATTGATACTAACATTGTTTTCCTAGCAGTTTCCAATGGGTCCTGGACCTGAAGGGCCCATGGGACCAATGGGTCCAGATATGGGACCTCCAGTAATGAATGGCATCTCCTCAGGTGAGTTGATTTTTCTCTCCGTTGTTGAAATAATTCTCTGTACATCTTATCTAAATTACATTTCAAGTTCTGAAAGTAAGCTACAAAAGAGAAAAGCATTCTCAGAGTCATTATGTAATAGTGCACTCTTATAACATATGAATAATTTAAAGTTAATCAAGTGCTCATGATCCAATTACACTAAATTTGAAACAAAAGTGACATTTCAAGACCCTTGCTGGTTGCTATCATCAGATCAATACATGAGCTGATAATAGCTCTTCACTCTGTGCCTCTCAAACCAAGCATGCCTTAGTACTGAGTAATTAGGTCATGAGAACAACTAAACTAAATTATTCACAATGGTATGAGAGTTTTATTGCATACTTAAACTGTAGATAATCACAACATATCATCTTTCCAAATTATATAAAAGCATTTGATTGAATTCACTTAGTCTTAACTGTGAAAATTCACTAAGCTCAGTCTGAATTAACTTCATTCTATGCACCTTCGTCATCTTAGCAATCTTGTAATCACATAGTCTCATTATGTGGTTAAAATTTATAAAAGTGTAGAATTATATATTAGCTTCATTAATAGGAAAACTAAAAATTGAATATGCAGTTTCAGTTACACTGTTATTATTGGTTATATGACACAAGGAAGCCTAAGGCTTTTGCTGCACCAGCCAAAAAAAAATTAAATGAATAAATAAAATTAAAGTACCTGTGTGTTTTCCTCCCCATATACATACCTATCCAGCTGAGCTTTCACTTTCCCTAAGTTGTCAGCCTCAACTGTCCAAGAAGGTAACTTATTCCAGTACAGGTGACCCCCACTTAATGCTGATAATTCGTTCCGGAAAAACTGAGCGCTAAGTGAATCCCCACTAAGAGAGCACCACATTCCCATAAGGTGGGAGTGGCCAACTTAACTTGTGATGGGATCTATTTTTTTCCCCTTCAAAATGTGGTGTGATCTACCATCTCAAAAATTTCATTGCACAAGGTGCACAAATCGAGGGATGACTGTATATTTAAAATTCATCATGATCGACCGAAATTAAATTCGCGATCGACTGGTAGATCGCGATTGACTCGTTGGCCACCCCTGCCATAAGGTAACATATGTATTTGTGAGTTGCAGTCAGTGTCATAGGATATTTCCTAATCAATAATAAACGGTAGTGAAAAGATGCACAAATGTCGGTCAAAATATTTAATATTCAAATATTTGTACATATAAAATATTCTGCATTGCATGCATGCATAATTATGTGGTAACTACTTATGTATCAAAATTAAACTTAAAATTCCAATTAAAATCATGAATTTAATTGATCTAAATTGATTTGATTTAATTGATGAAATTTAATCATGAAAAATATGATTTTGGGTTGTACTTTGGCCCTCTTCCTGGTAAACTAAAACAGGCTTTAATTTTAAATCCTCAGCAGCGTTACCACCCGACAATAAAGTCAACCGATCCTTCGCCGCTTTGAAACCTGGCATGTTTTTTTTTTTCTTCTTTCAATATGAAACTTCTTTTAGGCATTTGTTTCCAAAAAAGTCCTGCTTCAACTATGTTAAAAACTTGTTGAGAAGTATAACACATAATACCCCTCTTCAATAATTTTAACAAGTTCCTTTTTGAAAGTTTAAACTCCTTGATCTGCACTTGCGGCTTCTCCCTGGATTTTAAATCTATTACACCAGCTCTTACTAGTTTTAAAAGGTTTCACATTTTTTTTAGGTGAGTTTTTTCAGTTCATCATATAGTCTAATCTCATCCTCTCCTTTTTTTTTTTTTATTATACTATTTAACTTAACTGAATTCTGCATTGGATATTACCTTCAATATAATTAAAGTCTCTCCATTTCAATGCTAATAGCCGGCCTAGCCCTAGTTGCTTGCAGTGGAACAGCTGTCTTTCCCACTGCTAAAATTAAGTCTTTATTTTTTATAATTGTTCTTACAATTAAACCTGCCAGTCGTAAATTATGGCACACATCCACTTGTCATTGACTGGAATCGATTCGCTTCGAAACGCCTAATTTAATTTTCATTACATTTATAGCCTTCGTACTGCATCCAGACGTTTCTTTTTAATTCTTATCCGCCATTATTAACTCTTCGAAAGTGTAACTGTGTTGGTTGCATTAATTATGATACAATGTCCGAGTAAACTGTCCATTACGCACGATGTCTAACACTGTACGAGTGATGACTGGACTTTGGATAAATGCATATAACACAAATATTACAAGCAATATACTTATTATTATTATTAGCCATGTGGTGCAAGGAAGCTTGAGGCTTATATTGCACCAGCCAAAACCAGAATTACCCTGGGAGGGAGGGAGGGAGGGAGGGAGGGAGGGAGGGAGAGAGAGAGAGAGAGAGAGAGAGAGAGAGAGAGAGAGAGAGAGAGAGAGAGTCAGAAGTAGAAAGGAATCACCAAGAAAGAGAAGAATGATGATATTAAGCTCAGGACCCTGGATGTGCCAAGCCCCTACTCACCAGATGTGAGCTCCCTGATGGTGCTCGATCATTTTTTAAAATATTGATCTCGGAACTATGAAACAAGTCACTGTACTGCAATTAAATTAGCATGCAAGAAAATTTCACTGAGCGTGGGAAACGTTTTAATGCTGTTTTACTATTCATTTTCAAGCTGTCGACTCCATCAAAGGAAATGATTTCATTAAAAAGGCCAAAAATGCAATCTGTAAATGAGCATTATAGTAATTTGGGACAGTGTTAAAGTCAGGTACTGGTTATAATATACGAACAGCAATATAGTGAATCGGCATAAAGCGAACCACATTATAACGAGGGCCTGCTGTATTTAAGAACTTAATTTTTAAAAAAAACTTCCTTTAATAGAGGTGACTTATTCTTAACGCTGATAATTCGTTCCGGAAAAACCGAGTGCTAAGTAAATCCGCGCTAAGCGAGCGCCGCATTCCCATAAGGTAACATATGTATTTGTAAGTTGTAGTCGGTGCAATAGGATATTTCCTAATCAATAATAAACAGTAGTGAAAAGATGCACAAATGTCGGTCAAAATTTTTAATATTCAAATATT
The DNA here is from genome assembly GCF_048544385.1 of Mastigoproctus giganteus. Taxonomy (NCBI): domain Eukaryota; kingdom Metazoa; phylum Arthropoda; class Arachnida; order Uropygi; family Thelyphonidae; genus Mastigoproctus; species Mastigoproctus giganteus. The sequence continues at coordinate 133,905,223 of NC_143578.1, read as the reverse complement.
TGTGCATATAAAATATTCTGAATTACATATGTATATAATTTTGTGGTAACTACTTATGTATCAAAATTAAACTTAAAATTCCAATTAAAATCCTGAATTTAATTGATCTAAATTGATTTAATTTAATTGATGAAATTTAATCATGAAAATTTTTAATAATTTAGTAACATTTAATAATTCAGGCAGATTACGAGAAATCTTTGGCAAGGGATGCAAAGAAAAACAGCAAGGAGTTCTTTACTTATGTAAATTCTAGAAGGAAGGGGATGAATCAGATTGGTCCACTTGATATCGATGGTTCAACTGTTCATGATCCTGCTCAGGTAGCCAGCAAACTAAATCAATATTTTGTATCTACATTCACACATGAGGAGTTATTCAGGAAGGGGAATGCCATAGATGAAGTAAACACTGGCATTGAGCTAGATGATCTTGTAATAATTGAGAATAAAGTGGAGGAGAAATTGTTGAAGATAAATACAAGAAAGGCACCTGGGGTGGATGGGATCTATCCAGTTATATTAAAGGAGGCAGCAAAGGAAGTAAGCAATCCGTTAGCCATAATTATGAGAGCTTCCTTGGACTCAGGGGAGGTACCCACAGACTGGAGATGTGCAAATGTAACCCCAATTCAAAAAGGAGGATAAAAGGCTGACACAAGTAATTATAGACATGTGAGTTTAACTTCTGTTCCAGGAAAATTAATGTAAGCACTGGTTAAAGAAGCACTGCAGGATCATCTTGAGAAGAATTCAGTTATAGCTCAGACACAGCATGGTTTTGTTAAGGGAAGGTCTTTCCTGACCAATTTGATTGGATACTATGATGTAGTCACAAAAGAATTGGATGCACTGACTTTTGATACTGTCGCACATGGAAGACTGCTGCACAAATTGGAGCAGTGTGGCATTGGGGGCAAATTGTTCCTATGGATAAAGGGATGGTTGAGTGGCAGAAGACAGAGAGTGGTAATTAATGGACACTGCTCATCGTGGACTAATGTTATTAGTGGAGTCCCTCAGGTTTCAGTGTTGGGTCCATTGTTGTTTGCTGTATTTATAATGTCCAAGTTTCCAGACGATACAAAGGTTGGCAGGGTTGTTAAGGACGCTACTGACACTATGCTGCTGCAACAGGATTTGGAATGGTTGAGCAGATGGGCTGAGAGGTGGCAAATGAAGTTTAACATTGACAAATGTAAAGTACTACATATGGGAAACAGCAACCCTAGAGCAATGTATCAACTCTGTGGTACTACACTGACAGTGGTAGAGAATGAGAAGGACCTGGGGGTAATTGTGCAGGCTGATATGAAGTTCTCTGAGCAGTGCAGACGGGCGACAAGAGTAGCTCATGGTGTCTTATCAATGATATACAGAAATTTTCCTAGCAGGGATAGGGAGGTGATTATTCCCTTGTATAAGGCAATGGTCAGGCCGCACCTTCAATACTGTATGCAGATCTGGAGGCCTCATTTCAAGAAGGATGTAGAGCTGCTGGAACGAGTACAGAGAAGGGCAACAAGGTTAGTGAATGGAACGAAGGGTTACTCTTACGAAGAAAGGCTTAGTAAATAAATTTGATGAATTTGAGGTATTGCTCAAAACATCAAAGGCAGATATTGTTGGGATATCAGAGACGTGGTGTCACACAGATATAAGGGATGCAGAACTGCAATTTGGGGAGTACAACGTCTACAGAAAGGATAGACAGGATAGGAAGGGGGGGGTTATGCTATTAGTTAAGAAACACATAGAAACCAAGGAAGTGAAGCCAGTCGACATCGCCGGACAGTGCAGTGTTGAGTCAGTTTGGTGTGACATAAGCATTGGGAGATCAAAATTGAGAGTAGGAGTGTGCTATAGGCCTAATGACTCTGATGAGTATAATAAGGAACTGTACAGGGAAATAGAGTGGGCCAGTAAATCAGAGAGTCTTATAATGGGAGATTTTAATTTCCCAGATATTGACTGGAATTTGGGGGCTGGTTACTCACACACTAGCAGGGCTTTTGTGGATTTATTGGATGATTGTTTTCTACATCAGCATGTTCGGGAGGCAACTAGAGGGAGTAATACTCTTGATTTGATTATCAGCAGTGATTCTTCATGCATTAAGAATCTGCAGATAAATGAACCACTAGGTGGCAATGATCACAGTGTGCTGAAGTGGGATTTACTCAAAGAGGTAACTACCATTAGGGGTAAAGGGAAGGGTTATTGCTTCCGTAAAGGCGACTACGATGGACTGAGACAGTATTTAAATTCTATACATGGGACCAACTGATGATGTTACCAACAGCAAATTCAAAATGGGAAGCATTCAAAGAACTTATCTTGGAAGCTACTAGGCTTTACATACCAACTAAGAAATATTGTTCAAGGTTTAGGCCAAAATGGATGTCAGATGAACTAATGAGGCATATGGCAGAGAAGAAAAATGCATGGGATACTTAAAAATTAACACATGACACAGAAGCCTATGATAGATACAAGTTGATATGCCACCAAGTTACAAAGGAGGTTAGGCAGGCGAAGGCAGATTACGAGAAATCCTTGGCAAGGGATGCAAAGAAAAACAGCAAGAGTTCTTTACTTATGTAAACTCTAGAAGGAAGGGGATGAATCAGATTGGTCCACTTGATATTGATGGGTCAACTGTTGATGACCCTGCTCAGGTAGCTAACAAACTAAATGAATATTTTGCATCGACATTCACACATGAGGAGTTATTCAGCAAGGGGAATGCCAGAGGTGTATTCAACTCTAGCAGTAAGCTACAAAATCTTGAAATAACTGGGAGTAAAGTGGAGGAGAAACTGTTGAAGATAAACACAAGAAAGGCACCCGGGGTGGATGGGATCTATCCAGTTATATTAAAGGAGGCAGCAAAGGAAGTAAGCAAACCCTTAGCCATAATTATGAGAGCTTCCTTGGACTCAGGGGAGGTACCCATAGACTGGAAATGTGCAAATGTGACCCCAATTCACAAAGGAGGATCAAAGGCTGACACAAGTAATTATAGATTTGTGAGCTTAACTTCTGTTCCAGGAAAATTAATGGAGGCACTGGTTAAAGAAGCACTGCAGGATCATTTAGACAAGACTTCAGTTATAGCTCAGACACAGCACGGTTTTGTTAAGGGGAAGTCTTGCCTGACCAACTTGATTGGACACTATGATGCAGTCACAAAAGAACTGGATGCAGGGAATAACTTTGATATTATATACTTGGATCTTAGAAAGGCTTTTGATACTGTTGCACATGGAAGACTGCTACACAAATTGGAGCAGTGTGACACTGGAGGCAAATTGCTGCTATGGATAAAGGGGTGGTTGAGGGGGAGAAGACAGAGAGTGGTAATCAATGTACACTGCTCATCGTGGACTAATGTTATTAGTGGAGTCCCTCAGGGCTCAGTGTTGGGTCCATTATTGTTTTCTGTATTTATAAATGATATTGATGATGGTATATCAAGCTTAATGTCCAAGTTTGCAGATGATACAAAGGTTGGCAGGGTTGTCAAGGACACTACTGACACTATGCTGCTGCAACAGGATCTGGAAAGGTTGAGCAGATGGGCTGAGAGGTGGCAAATGAAGTTTAACGTTGACAAATGTAAAGTACTACACATGGGAAACAGCAACCCCAGAGCAACGTATCAACTCTGTGGTACTACACTGACAGTGGTAGAGAATGAAAGGGACTTGGGGGTGGTTGTGCAGGCAGATATGAAGTTCTCTGAGCAGTGCAGACGGGCTGCAAGAGTAGCTCATGGAGTATTGTCAATGATATACAGGAATTTTTCCAGCGAGGATAAGGAGGTAATTATTCCATTGTATAAGGCAATGGTCAGGCCACACCTAGAGTACTGTATACAGGTCTGGAGGCCTCATTTCAAGAAGGATGTAGAGCTGCTGGAACGAGTACAGAGAAGGGCAACAAGATTAGTGAATGGAACAAAGGGGCGCTCTTACGAAGAAAGGCTTAAGTTTTGCAAATTACAGTGTCTGGAGACTAGGCACCAGCGAGGTGATCTGATAGAGGTGTATAAAGCCTTGAATGGTTTAAGCATTCTGAATGCTGATGGGATTCTTCCTCTAGCTCAGAAAAATCACCTGAGAGGGCATAAATTCAAATTGAGGAAAGACAGATGTAGGATAGACGTGCGGAAATTTGCCTTTAGCCAGCGGGTGGTTGGTTGGTGGAACAGACTTCCATCCCTTGTGGTGGAGGTTGATAGCCTAAATCAGTTTAAGGCTCAGCTGGACAGGTATTTTGAACGAACAGAGGGGTGAAGTGGAAGTGGGTTTTTTTTTTTTTTTTTGGCTGATGCTGCATAAGCTTGCTTTCTTGCATCAAATGCCTCTACTGATGCTAATGTTAAGTTTTGCAAATTACAGTGTCTGGAGACTAGGCACCGGCGAGGTGATCTGATAGAGGTGTACAAAGCCTTGAATGGTTTGAGCATGCTCAATGCTGGTGGGATACTGCTCCTTGCTCAGAATAATCACCTGAGAGGGCATAAATTCAAATTGAGGAAAGACAGATGTAGGATAGATGTGCGGAAATTTGCCTTTAGCCAGCGGGTCGTTGGTTGGTGGAACAGACATCCCTTGTTGTGGAAGTTGATAGCCTAAATAAATTTAAGGCTCAGCTGGACAGGTATTTCGAATGAACGGAGGGGTGAAGTGGAAGGGGATTTTTTTTTTGCTGATGCTGCGTAAGCTTGCTTTCTTGCATCATATGCCTCTACTAATGCTAATGCCAATAATATAAGAACAGCATTATACCGAATCGGCGTAAAACGAACCGTGTTATAACAAGGGCCATCTGTAGTCTAAATCTCCTTTCCAATAAATTGAATTTATAGCCCCTAGTTCTGGAGTTCACCAAATACGGAGGATGCGAAAAGGTCAGGGAATGACCACCGCATATCCCGGAGCAATATGGCCGTAGTTGCCAATGCTCCTAAAAACCAAATAACAAGTTCTGAACATTTATAACTGTGAAAATTTCGCCTTCATTCATTTGTCTCTTCTCAGAGCCCATAGACCCTAATCAGGTCCCATCTCCCCCCCCCACCAAGAGGCCTGGTTACCAAATTTTTAACCCATATATTCAGTCTTTCTTCATGTTCATGCCCTTTTGCCTGCTTCACCAGCAGGTGTGTTTTGCCTGTCTTTGAACCCTTTCAAGAAGCCAGGTTTTTTATATATATATATACTGAATAGAATAATAAGAAGGTAGAAAAATGGAAAAAAGAGGAAGTACAGGAATTCTCTGACTTACGTAATACTCTACTTATGAAAATTCCACTTTACATAAGTTTTTGCCAGCCGATGCAAACTTAAAAACATTGTGGAAACGTATTTTGCATCCCGTATGAATAAATGGAGGTATCATGAAAATATCATAATGTGAACCCAATAACACATTTTTTTTTTTTTTGTTTGTTTTTGTTTTTTTTTCTGTAATTCGTTCCAAGTCCTTAAAAGTTAAATTTTGCTGTATTACTAAGCTATTTATCTCTCTAAAAGATTATATTTATAACGGAAATTGCACTACACTTTCATCGTTATTATATGTTCCCGTTATAAGAATAAATTTTGAACACGATTGATTCAAATTTCAAAATTTTTCAATTTTGAAATTTGAATCAATCGTTTTTTCTAAAGCACGTTTCTGGGGATTACAACCAAAAAACAATTTGCACTTTTCTGTTACTGCATCTAATTAGAAACAGGTAGTAAACTCGATCTTATTGCATTTGCGATAATACCAATAACTGCAATTGTGTGGGTTTTTACGGTATTATAGTGAAATGTGTTCCCCATCACTGAAATCTTCAATCGTAAAAAAAACAAGAAACTTCTATTCGTTCCTATTTACATATTACAATAATGAAGGGAAAGCAATCAACCGAAAGTGCAAGTGCTGATAGTGCCAGGAAACGAAAAAAAATTGATTTAGAAATGAAGATGAAAATGTCTCTAAATGTAACGAGGCTGGGAAAACTCATATTAAATAATTAAACTTCACACCAACCAGTACTTTAAAATGTTTTAATACTATAACTAAAAACACTGTATTTACAATAAAATAATTAAAACTAGTTTAAAATATTTAAAAAATATGACTGAAAGCAGTAATGTTAAAAATTTTAAATATACTGTAACAACTGTAGCTTTCGGAGACGGCAGTCTCCTTTCTCAACAGCGTACATTTCGCTGTATGCCACATCCTTAAATAGCAGGTCCAAGGCATTCGTCATGTGGTTCCCCAGGAATGTGATTGGTATTTCCCATTTGCACACCAGAACCGGAAATGGCTTGGGAGCGCGCTCCCCGAAACCGTTCATCGTGTCCCAGGACAACTGTTTCAAAGAGAGGGTGTAAATGTACACCCTTATCTCTATTAATAGTATTACTGGCTATCATGCACAGGGGTTCTGGAACCGTAAATGGCTCAAGAGCTTACGCATTGGAGCAGCCAGTAATACCATTAATAGAGATAAGGGTGTACGTTTACACCCTCTCTCTGAAACGGTTGTCTTGGGATAAACTGGGATATTGCTCTTCAGTATGTGACTATATTTCCTGAATGCTATCCATCCAAAATTTATTCTTCTCTTGACTTCCAGTAAAATAGCTGTAATAATGATAAATGGCTGGCCATTTATCATTATTACAGCTAATAACTTGTCCCAGATAAGTATATGCCTCCACCTTTTCAATTACTGCTCCTTCAATAATTATTTCCCTTTCCGTGGCATACTTGTTCATCATTACTTTTGTTTTAGCCATATTCATCTTTAGTCCAAAATCCTTACTAACTGTGCATAACTGATTAAGATTTTCTTCTAATTCTTTGGGATCGTGGCTTATGACCACAATGTCATCTGCAAATCGTAAATGGTTTAGGTACTCTCTGTTCACATTGACTCCTTTCTGCGACCGGTCTAATCTTCTGAAGGCTTCCTCAAGGGCAGCAGTAAACAGCTTCGGAGATATTGTGTCTCCTTGTCGAACTCCTTTCTCAATTTTAAATTTGCTACTGTCTTTGTTTAGTCTAATAAAGGATGTAGCACTCTCATATTTGGTCCTTGAGGTTGTCACAGACATTCTCTCAGATATGCCAGACAAGCTGTACTTGCTACCTGGGAGTCTAAAACGCTGATGGAACTGATATTCGGGTGACACTCAAGTCAAGTGGACCCAATTTCGGCGAAGTCCGGACGGTCTGTGACAACCAAATCCTCTGCTTGCACCTTCACGATGGTGGGACTGTTAGTAATCCTGGGTATAACCTCCATGCACAAGCACATGGTGGGTGACCACCCAGGTGTGAACCAACGTAAGCAGGGGTCGAGGTGTGGCGCCCACACCACATGGAGGAATGCCGCCCCTCTATGTTACCAGGCAGTACTAGGTGGTAGATGACTCTCATCAACCGGTGAAATACCACCACTTTGCTTATTGGAGGCTTGAAGTGGTGGAACCCATGTTTAGTCTCTAGAGCTAAGTTCCGGTCAACCCTTCCCTATCTCTTCCATCATGCAGTATGATTGATGACTCTTGAGGTTATGATGAACATTGTGGCGAGATCCAATATTCCTTACATTTCGAGGGTACAGCTCTAAAACGGTTTTCGCAGGCCGGCCGCTAGTTAGTACACCGGACCGAACCTATTGGTAACTCTCTAGGAGGCTTCCGGATCAGCTAGTGTATAATCTTGCTACCTCTACTCTGCCAGATAGTGACTGGAGGGAGTCCGAGTAGTGTGTATGCGGGGAGCATTGTCGAGGCCACGTTATGTCAAGGATCTGGGTATATTCTTCCCACATGTACGCCATATCCAAAAATTTCATTACTTCATACAGCATGTCCCACCCACTTTTTCTTACTATTGAATACACCATGAATTGTCAAACTAATAGAACAAGCTTATCTGCGAAAAGATCTAAACCTCCCAAGGATTTCCTAATTCATTTCACAAATATACGTGGTCTCAATTCTAATCTCAACGATGTCCATTTCCACTTGCAGTCTGCCAAACCCCATGTACTTTTTCTGACAGAATCTCAGTTATCGGTTGATTCAACTACTGTTCATCTCAGATGCCCAAATTATTCGCTGTATGATTCCTTTCGCCTCAAAGGTGGTACTTGTGCATATGTCCGTTCTGATATTCCCTGTCAGAGACTTGGCAATTTGGAATCTCCTCTCTTTGATCTTCTCTGGCTTAAAATCTCTCTACCTCATTGTGTCAAATTCATCTGTTGTCTCTACCGTTCTCCCAACTCCACTAATCACTTGGAGCTCTTTGACTTCCTCTCGTTGCAACTTGACTTTCTCCAGTCCAACTTTCCTAACAGTGAGGTAATTTTCCTTGGTGATTTTAATGTTCACAACTCCAGCTGGCTTCCGTTTTCTAGTCACACCGACCCAGCAGGTCGAGATGCTGAGGCTTTTGCAATTACTAATGACCTAGCACAGATTGTTCATTTACCTACAAGAATACCGGACAATCCGAATCATACAGCCAATTCGCTTGATCTTTTTCTCACAAACAACCCTTCTAAGTACACGGTCGAAGTGAGAGGTCCTTTAGGCACTTCAGATCACAACTTGGTGATTGTCTCTTCTCCAATGGAACCTTTATCTCATGGCTATTCCCAACCTCGTGTTGTTTGGCATTACAAGAATGCAAAATGGGATGACCTGCGAGACTTCTTTTCTTCTTTTCCTTGGTCAGATTACTGTTTGAAAACTCCTGATGTCAACGTTTGCTCAGATCGTGTCAGTGAAATTATTCTTGCAGGAATGGAATCCTTTATCCCACACTCCACTTTAAAATCTCGTCCTTTATCTAAACCTTGGTTTTCCAATAAATGTGCTAAGGCTGTTCAAGAGAAGAATGTTGCATATCGTAATTGGCTTGTTTCTAATTCTTCAGTTTCATTTTCTGCCTACACCAAAGCTCGCAACAATTGTAAAGCAGTTATTAATCAGTCCAAACTAGAGTTTGAACAGGCTAAGAGTAGAAAACTTGCTTCTTGCCCTAATGGTAGCCGAGCATTCTGGTCTCTTGCCAAAGCTATTGGCCGCAACTTTTGCCCATCTCTGCTTCCACCTCTGTCCAAACCAGATGGTTCTGTTGTCACTTCAGCCAAGGATAAAGATGACCTGCTAGCATCCCATTTTTCTTCCAGCGCATGTATTAATGAACTTGGTAAAACACCTCCCACCATTCCCAACACGGTCCATTCAATGCCTCCTGTGGTCTTCCGTCAAAAGGATATCAGAAGGATTTTGATGAATCTTGATGCTAAGAAAGCTCCAGGTCCTGATGGTATTTCTCCACTTGTTCTCAAAATCTGTGCTCCTGAACCTACTCCTATTCTTTGCCGCCTTTTTTCACTTTCTTATTCCAAAGGTGTTTTTCCTTCTGCTTGGAAATTTGCTCATATCCAGCCAGTTCCTAAAAAGGGTGACAAATCCCTCCCATCCAATTATCGTCCCATTGCAATTACTTCTACTCTTTCTAAAGTAATGGAGAAATCAATTAACCGCCAACTCTTAAACTACCTAGAAACCTTCCGTCTGATCAACGATCGCCAGTATGGATTCCGTCGGTGTCGATCCACTGGTGATATTCTGGCTTATGTTACCCATTTATGGACTACTTCAATGGAAAGGTTCGGTGAAACACAAGCAGTTGCTCTTGACATCTCAAAGGCTTTCGATCGTGTTTGGCATAAAGGTCTTCTAAACAAGCTTCCATCTTATGGTTTGCCAACTGTTTTTAGTAATTGGTTATCCAGTTTTCTCTCTGATCGCTCACTGAGGGTGATGGTAGATGGCTCTCTGTCTTCTAACTTCTCCACTAATGCCGGTGTCCCCCAAGGTTCAGTTCTTTCCCCCACTCTTTTCCTCTTGTATATCAATGACCTTCTTCCATTGACTGGAAATCCTATCCATAGTTTTGCCGATGATAGCACATTGCATTCAACTTTCCATTTTGAGAAACCTTGCCCTGCTCAATCAGCTTCAACTTCTCGAAAATCTGCTACCAATTCCTTAAATGCCGATCTTCAGGTAATTCTCCAGTGGGGCAAAGACAACTTAGTTGATTTCAACCCTTCTAAAACTCAGTCTTGTCTTATATCTCGCAAAAAGGATTCTTCTGCTCCTATGCTTATCTTTAGTGACACTCCAATTTCTAGGCAAAAGGATATATCTCTTTTGGGGATTACCCTGACTTCTAATCTCTCTTGGCACAAGCACATTACAAATATTGCTTCCTCTGCATCCAAAAAACTTGGTTTTCTCTTTCGCTCTCAGCGTTACTTTTCTTCCAAACAGCTGCTCACTCTGTATAAATCGCAAATCCGCCCTGCCATGGAATATTGTTCCCACATTTGGGGTGGTGCCCCCAAAACCTCTCTCAGGCTTCTTGATTCCATTCAGAAGAGGGCAGTTAGGTTAATTAATGATTCATCTCTAACGGAGTCTCTCCACTCGCTTTCTCACAGACGTACTGTTTCTGCTGCATGCCTCTTCTACAGATATTTCCATGGGCACTGTTCTTCTGAATTGGCTTCTATAATTCCCACTCTCTCTTTCAAAACAGTCCGAACACGTGCCGCCACCAGCCAACATCCATTTACTGTCCAACTTCAAACCCACAGAACCAACTTTTCATCTTCCTCATTTATTCATTCAACTGCCGTTTTCTGGAACAACCTTCCTTCATACGTATTTCCTGAAAATTACAATCTACAGAAGTTCAAGTCCAATGTCAACAAATATCTTCTTTCGTCTTCTCAACCTCCAACCCAAGCACGTTACTAAGTACTATAGGTTCTAATACCTCTCGTGTTTGGGGTTCACATAAAAAAAAAAAAAAAAAAAAAAAATATATTTTCTTCAAAATCATAATATATGGAGTATCTATGCCTTGTCTTTCCATTGCCCGAAACATTGCCTTATGCTGTATGGAGTCAAATGCCTTTTCATAATCCACAAATGCCAGGCATAATGGTGTTTTATATTCATTTGCTTTCTCCATTAACTGTGATATTACATGAAGGTGATCCATAGTTGAGAATCCTGTCCTTAAAGCCAGCTTGCTCTTTCGGTTGATTCTCATCAAGTATTCTTTCTAATCTGTTAGTAATGACCCTTGTGAACAACTTGTAGATATGGGATAACAAGCTAATTGGTCTATAATTTCTGATTTATCTCCTTTCTTATGCAGCAAAACTATGATTGCATTATTCCACTGCTTAGGCATCACACCTTTTCTAATGCACTTTGTGAAGAGCCTTGCCAGTTTTTGTGTTATGTCTCTTCCTCCCAATTTTAACAACTCTACAGTAACTTCATCTTCCCCCAGGGCTTTGATTCTTCATTTTCTTCAATGCATGTTCTACCTCATCAGGAAGAATATCGGGTATGTTGTATGTGTTGCTACTTTGCAATCCATCTTCCCCACTGCTGGTATCATTCCCTCGCTCCTCGTATAATTCTCTATAGTAGTCTTCTGCTATTTGAATTATGCCTTCTCTGCTGTTTATAAGTACACCATCGCTATTCTTCAGTTTCAGTATCATTTGTCTTTCTGTATTACTGCTCATGGCTGCTGATTTAAATCCTTTGTTTTCCCTTAATGCTTGTTCTACTTTTCTTGTGTTAAATCTTCTTATGTCCTCTCTGAGTCTCTTTCTAATGGCTTTGCATAACTCAGTATACTCAATTTTCTCCCTGTCAGTGTTTTTCTTGCTCTTCATTTGTCGTCTTTGGTTCATCATGACAAGTGTTTCTTGACTAATTTTTTCTTCTTTGGATTTCTGTTTCCCTATAGGTTTCTTGGGCTTTATCACTTTCAGAAAGTTGTAATATTCCTCGTCGATATCTTGGTCCTGAGCAGTCTGCAGAAGCTCAAACTTGTTCTTAAGTTCCAGTACATAGTGCCTTTTCTCCTCCTCTGTTATTTCAAAGACCTTTGTATTATTTACTCGAGTCAGTTTTTTCCTTTCCTTTCCTACATCTATATCAAGTGTACATCTTACCATTCTGTGATCACTTCCAACATTTACCTTATTCAGGACGGTAACATCATTCACAATATATCTTCTGTTAGTGAGGATGAAGTCGATTTCATTAGTTGTTAATCCATTTGGACTCTTCCATGTCTACTTTCTGTTCATCCTTTTCTTGAAAAAAGTGTTCATTACTGACATTCCTTGAGATTCTGCAAATTCCACAAGTCTTTCACCTCTTATTTCTTTCACCAATTCCAAAATTTCCTATAGTTCCTCTTTCTGCGCTGTTTTGCCTTTTTCCAACCTTAGCATTGAAGTCCCCCATAATAATAGTGTAGTGGGTTTTCTGCTCATCTAGAAGACTCTCAATTTCAGTGTACATTTCTTCAACCTCTTCATTATCATGGCTCGATGTTGGGGCATAAATCATTATAATCTTTAGCTTGTACCTCTTAGAAATCTTGAGTATTAGTCTTGACACCCTTGGTGATGTACTTTTGAATTCCAAAATGTTGTTTTTAAAATCTTTATGGACCAGAAACCCAACTCCACCTTCACTCCTTTCACTGTTTCCATTGGTGTACAGCAGATTTCCACTTGATAAACTTATAAGTGATTCATTTCTTCTTGTTGTTTCAGCCAAACCGATGATATTCCAATTCACATTTTCTAATTCCTTTTCCAGCTCTAATATCCTGTCTTCACCGATGAGTGATCGTACGTTATAACAGGCCAGGTTCAATTTCGTGCATGGCAGACTGGTCGTACCCAGAGATTCTTAGCACCCTCTGCTTCCACTCTGATCCTCTCGCTGCCGTACGAGGGAGAGTGAAAGCTGCTGGGGACTGAGGGCCATTTGTATTGTTGTGCTGTCATTGCTGGAGGGTTTGGTCTTTTCCTCTTCACGCTGACCAGGCGTCTTGAAGAGAACCACTCTACACGTTCGTTGCCACCTAAGTGACGTAACAGGGCTTACCATCGAGAAGGTGTGCATGAGTGGATTTTAGGGAGGCAGGCCAACCGGACTTGTCCTAAATCTTCTGTAATAGAGAGATATTGGATCCATCAGTGTTTTAGGCTGAGTGTCTGATAACACACAGGATACCTGTTCCCCTCTAAGCCCCTATACCATGTGCTTGTTACTATTTATTTTAATTCTTTTAATCTCCTCAAAATTCCAACACTAAAGCATTTTTCCCACTCTGAAAACACTTAATTATATGGTAAGTTATTATGTAGCACAGAGCAAAACGGAAGACAAAATAAATGACAAGTTTAATGTTAAGTTGTAAAACACAATATGTTAAATACATACGGTACAAAAAGCCTTCAGTTATTATGATAACTTCATCTGTCAAACTGACAGAGTTTAGGAATGTAGAACTGTGCATGATTGGCACTACACGCCCTTATGTTCTACATTCCTAAACTGTCAGTTTGACTGATGAAGGTTACCATAATAACTTTTTTGTCACCAAAAGGAGAGTTACTTAGTACAAAGAAGCGCACTATCGAAGTGCAATAAAATTTTGTTTTTTTAATTTTAACACAAAAAGTAAATGATAGATTTCAATCGGAATAGTTTTCCTTTGATAAGCATCGAATAACGCATAGCTAATGGGATTTTTAAATTTTTTTAGTATGTTTAAAATATAAATATGAGTATGCTCAATGAGTATGTTTAAAATATAATTTTCGTGCCCCAAAATTATATTTTAAACATACTCATTGAGCTCTTTCCAACGGTATAGCTATAGGCTGTCGACAACATTTTTATCCCCCCACATTTTAATCCTCCTCCAATTCTCAGACAAATTTTTTTCAACAACAATCAATATGGCATTATGTTGGCCCACTTGATGTGCAAACCCATGCAAAATTTCTAGTCAGTAGGTTGAGTGGTTACAGAGATACAATGCTGTGACAGACGGACGGACAGGCAGACATCTGAGTGACATTTTAAGGGTTCTTTGTTAGACTATGGCCCCTAAAAATAATAAGTAAAAATGAATAACATAAGTAAAAATAATTTTATAATAAAGTTTTTGTAGAATATTCCAAATTTTTATTAAGTTTTCATCCGACACCCTATGCCAACTTCTTTTCTTCCTCTTTGTGTGTGTCGGTTGCTGAATGACGTTTCCGAAGCAACCATGAATTGACATATTTTGCTGGATCGAAGCGGGTCAGCGGTGGGCATACAATTTTAAGTAACAGTAGTCAAGAAGCTGTTTTTGTCATCAACGAAGCTCTGGTTGGGCTGACAATCAGATTCATTTGTGAAAATTCTCGTTCACATTCACTCGATGAAATTGGTATCATACTCAGAGCATCCATCAAATTCTTCAATTCTTCCGAAACCATCTTTTCAATTAGGTACCCCCGAAATCCACGAATTGCATTTAACTGTAACCTAATTGACAATTTTCTAACTTTATTTTCACCAAATGCCAACAATTCATGCTTAGAAGGTTTTAATAAATAAAAAAATAAATAAATTTTCTGTTTATACTCCGGCACGACAACCAAGTCAGTAGAGTTTACAATAAATCGTCAATACAAATATTTATCGTATTTAGTAGTCACGGGCTTGAACCCCGGTCCACTCAAGGAACGCGTGCGATGCACTCTCGCTCCTGACCACTGGGCTACGTCAGGCCTAATGCCTTCGTTGTCCTCGTTTTCCTTCTCTCGTCATCGGTATTGTCACTAGTTCTTAAATTTGAATTTTTTTTTTTTTTTTTTTTTTGAAACTGTCCAAAATGTCATTGTCATTCGGATATGCGGGTACTGTGACCGTGTAAACAGAGATAGGAAAAATTTACGGAAAAATGTGGATAACGCACTTCTGCAAAACAACAGATGATTATTTGTCGGGGTAAAAGAAAATCACTCTCCCCTAATTCTCGAACGGGGCGCTTACAGTTGATTCACAGTGGTGTCGAACCTACATCCTGCAAGGAAAGTGAACTAAAACAGCATTTTAAATTTTGTTAATTATCAAAAAATTCTCATTAAATGTTTTTGTTCAGTAAATGTAATTGTGTATTGTACTTAATAAAATTTTTGAATATTTTCAATTTTACTTTTACATGCAACAAGATATGGCAAAATGTAACACACTAAATAAATAAATCTAACTTTGAAATTTTTTCAATATGTCCCCTGTACAGGAAATGTTTGGACACCACTGCAGTAGAAGGTGGACCAGAGTCCATTGGGAATACACCTTGATCTGCTCACTGCAAACTAGCGCGACTTCTCTGTATGTGGGACGGGTGGTCGAATAGTTTTTACCAGGTACCACTAAGTTGTAGAATGGTAATCCCTTCAGCTCTCTTAATTTGTGCAGCAGCACTAACTGCCTAAATTGCCTGAAGGCGAGAAATGCGAACAGTGCGTACCGAGTTAATTCTCTCCTAATCTGTTCGCTATATGAAAATTTTCTCGCTCAACAGAAACTATTTTAAATGTAACTTCCAAGGGGAATTCAAAATAACGAAACAGAGGTCCAACTGAGTAATTTAGAATTATAGAAATGGTTATACAGTTTTATATAGAAAATATCTTAACAATAGACAGTGAAAAATATAAATTTAGTTAAATAATTTTAAGCTTATTTGAATAGTAGATAAACATGTGAAAAAAAATTTACGGAATATTACAAATTTCGAAGTGCACTGCATCCCAATGTCACACGTCACTGTTAATAAAGGTGCCAGTACGCTGTACCATCACAAAAAAAGCACTGCTTTCAGCTATATAAGCACGCTCTGCAAGAATTGCAGTCATTCCTTGCTTGTGTCAGGATGGGGGAGTTACATGCAGTTGACGCCACCAAGATAGAGTCCTATTGTTGCTTTACGATAGGTAGGATGTTCTACCCATGATATTGCTTATTGAGTGTCTTGTAATCAGAAGACAGCGAGTAGATTTCTTTCCAAACTCAAGAATACTGGTTCTGCTGATAGGAAAAAAGGAACTGGATACAAATAAGTCTCTATGCCAAAACAGGACCGCATTTTGAAGTGCTTATGCCTTAAAAACCGTAAAGGTTCTTCGTCTGAGCTGAAAAGAGAATGGGAAGAACATACAGGAGTGGTAGAAAGTGCAGTAACAGTCAGAAGATGCCCCTTCAAAATTGGACTTGTAGCCCGTTGTCCTAAGAAGAAGCCCCTCCTCACACAAAAAATTAACCCCTGAGCAGTGGAAATCAGTTATTTTCTCGGATGAGAAGAAATTCAACCTGCATGGCTGTGATGGGAGACAACGATTCGCTGTAGACAGGGTAAAGCATACTATCCAGACTGTATGGTGTCTACAGTGAAATTCCCTACCAGCCAAATGATATGGGGTGCAGTTCGTATCGCGGAGTAGGTCATCTGCAGTTTATAAAAGGTTCTGTAAATGCAAATGGATAACTGGGTATATTGGAAAGCAAGTTGCTGCCAATGCCAACCATTAGAGACTATTCAACCTGCCAAGTAACTGCATCTTTCAGGATGACTCTGCTTCTTGTCATCAGGTGAAAAATGTAAGTCGGCATTTCTGTAGTTACTTTAGCTTCATTTCTGCGTTAGGGGTTTGACAATAATGTTTACATTTGTTATAGGTGAAAATATGGTTGGAAGAATGGGCCGTTAAGACTCTTAGCTGGCCAGGAAACAGCCCGGATCTGAATCTTACAGAGAACTGTTGGCATCGTGTGGAATCTGCAGTTGCCAGAAAGAAACCAAAGACCCTTCGTGAACTTCAGGAAGCTATGATTCGTGTTTGGAACCACGAACTATCAGTTGATTATCTTCAGAAATGGATCTTGTCATTGCCTAGACAGTGTGCCATCAGGGCCAGAGGCAGTTCAACTAAATATTAGTTTGCACCTGGTGAACTTTTCATTTTGTTTTCCACTTAAAATGATAAACTGAAGCAAAATGAGGGCTTCTGATAACATTTCAGCCGTAATTGTGTTTACTAAAACTGTTGTATAAAGGATGCAAATGCTCATTTTGGAATATTTTGAGAGCACCTGTCAAATATCACTTAGCTTTGCCTGAAATATGTTAAGGGCTTTAGCCTCAGGCTGCGAGAGATTTAGACAACGTACAAGTTAGTGCAAATGCATCATATTAGTACGCAGTTAAACTCTGAATTAGCAAAAATATGCAAGAATAGAATCGTTTAAGTTATATCTCATATTGTGAATGCCTTCACAATGAGTTGCCATGATATTGCACTACTTCGAATAAGTAACGCTTCACCAAAGGAGAAGACTTTTGTTACTTATTCTCAGCAGATACCACCACCCAGGTGGCACCGTTTCAGGGCTTTTTGGCCCTTCTTCGGTGGGTGGGTGGGTAGGTAGGTACCCTAGTGATGCAATATGAAATATAACTTAAACGATGCCGCCCTTGCATATTTTTGCTAATTCAGAGTTTAGCTGTGTACTAATATATTAGCATTAGCATTAGTAGAGGCATATGATGCAAGAAAGCAAGCTTATTCAGCATCAGCCAAAAAAAAATACACACCACTCCCATTTCATCCCTCCGTTCGTTCGAAATACCTGTCAAGTTGAGCTTTAAATTTGTTTAGGCTATCAACTTCAACAACAAGTGATGGAAGTCGGTTCCACCAACCAACCACCCGCTGGCCAAAGGCAAATTTCCGCACATCTATCCGACATCCGTCCTTCCTCAATTTGAATTTATGCCCTCTGAGGTGATTATTCTGAGCAAGATGAAGAATCCCATTGGCATTGAGCATGCTCAAACCATTCAAAGCCTTATACACCTCTATCAGATCACCTCGCCGGTGCCTAGTCTCCAGACTCTGTAATTTGCAAAACTCAAGCCTTTCTTCATAAGAGCAACCCTTTGTTCCATTCACTAATCTTGTTGCCCTTCTCTGTACCCGTTCCAGCAGCTCTACATCCTTCTTGAAATGAGGCCTCCAGACCTGTATACAGCACTCAAGATGTGGCCTAACCATTGCCTTATACAAGGGAATAATCACCTCCTTATCCCTGCTAGAAAAATTCCTGTATATCATTGACAAGACACCATGAGCTACTCTTGCAGCTCGTCTGCACTGCTCAGAGAACTTCATATCTGCCTGCACAATTACCCCCAGGTCCTTTTCATTCTCCACCACTGTCAGTGTAGTACCGCAGAGTTGATACGTTGCTCTGGGGTTACTGTTTCCCATATGTAGTACTTTACTTTTGTCAATGTTAAACTTCATTTGCCACCTCTCAGCCCATCTGTTCAACCTTTCCAGATCCTGTTGCAGCAGCATAGTGTCAGTAGTGGCCATAACAACCCTGCCAACCTTTGTATCATCTGTAAATTTGGACATTAAACTTGATATCCCATCATCAATATCATTCATAAACACCGAAAACAACAACGGACCCAACACTGAACCCTGAGGAACTCCACTAATAACATTAGTCCACGTTGAGCAGTGTCCATTGATTACCACTCTCTGTCTTCTGCCACTCAACCATCCCCTTATCCATAGCAGCAATTTGCCTCCAATGCCACACTGCTCCAATTTGTGCAGCAGTCTTCCATGTGCAACAGTATCAAAAGCCTTTCTAAGATCCAAATATATAATATCAAAGTTATTCCCTGCATCCAGTTCTTTTGTGACTACATCATAGTATCCAATCAAATTGGTCAGGCAAGACCTGCCCTTAACAAAACCATGCTGCGTCTGAGATATAACTGAATTCTTGTCTAGATGATCCTGCAGTGCTTCTTTAACCAGTGCCTCCATTAATTTACCTGGAACAGAAGTTAAACTAACAGGTCTATAATTACTTGTGTCAGCCTTTGATCCTCCTTTGTGAATTGGGGTTACATTTGCACATCTCCAGTCTATGGGTACCTCCCCTGAGTCCAAAGAAGCTCTCATAATTATGGCTAGGGGTTTGCTTACTTCCTTTGCTGCCTCCTTTAATATAACTGGATAGATCCCATCCACCCCAGGTGCCTTTTTTATGTTTATCCTCAACAATCTCTCCTCCACTTTCCTCTCAGTTATTACAAAATCATCCAGCTCACTGCCAATGTTTACTTTACCTACATCATTCTCCTTCCTGAATAACTCCTCATGCGTGAATGTAGATGCAAAATACTTGTTTAGATTGTTAGCCACCTGAGCAGGATCCTCAACTGTTGAACCATCAATATCCAGTGGACCAATCTGATTCATCCCTTTCCTTCTTGAGTTTAAATATGTAAAGAACTCTTTTCTGTTTTTCTTTGCGTCCTTTGCCAAGGATTTTTCGTAGTCTGCCTTTGCCTGCCTAATCTCCTTTGTGACTTGGTTACAGACCAACTTATATCTATCATAGGCTTCCATGTCACCCATTAATTTGTATGTATCCCATGCATTTTTCTTCTCTGCCACATGTCTCATTAGTTCATCTGACAACCATTTAGGCCTAAACCTTGAACAATATTTCTTAGTTGGTATGTAAAGCCTGGTAGCCTCCAAAATTAGTTCCTTGAATGCTTCCCATTTTGAGTTTGCTGTTGGTAACATCATCAGTTGGTCCCACTGTATAGAATTTAAATACTGTCTCAGACCATCATAGTCGCCTTTACGAAAACAAAAACCCTTCCCTTTACCTCTGATGGTAGTTACCTCCTTGAGTAAATCCCACTTCAACACACTGTGATCACTGCCACCTAGTGGTTCATTTATCTGCAGATTCTTAATACAAGAAGAATCACTACTGATAATCAGATCAAGAGTATTGCTCCCTCTTGTTGCCTCACGAACATGCTGATGTAGAAAACAATCATCCAATAAATCCACAAAAGCCTTGCTAGTGTGCGAGTGACCAACCCACAAATTCCAGTCAATATCTGGGAAATTAAAATCCCCCATTATAAGACTCTCTGATTTACTGGCCCACTCTATTTCCCTGTACAATATCCTATTATACTCATCAGAGTCATTAGGCCTATAGCACACTCCTACTCTCAATTTTGATTTCCCTATGCTTATGTCACACCAAACTGACTCGACACTGCACTGTCCATCGATGTCGACTGGCTTCACTTCCTTGGACTTTATGTGTTTCTTAACTAATAGCATAACCCCTCCTCCCCTCCTGTCCTGTCTATCCTTTCTAATATATGATGCATTTACACTAACTTGTACGTTGTCTAAATCTCTCTCAGCCTGAGGCTAAAGCCCTTAATGTATTTCAGTCTTAATTTTTATTGTACACCATCAGGCATCTCTCATATTGTGGAGTTATACTTCTTAAATGATGCCACCCTTGCATATTTTTGCTAATTCAGTGTTTATATTTCTAGTTGTGATGCTAGTCATTAATGTAACATGCCATCACGAAAAAGGGTTCGAAATGTGAAATTCCTAGGTGATGCACTTTCTTTGAACACCAGTGTATATATATGATTTGTGCAGGCATAAACAGGTAGTAAAAAACCTTACTAATGTAAGATTCCCTTATAACTGTGTAAAGCAAGAAAAATTGCTGAAGATAGATAGGCTGCTGTTTTATTAGCCATCCATTCTGTCTTGTTAACCAATAATATGGCTGACCCATCAACCCTAGGCTGCTTTTTTTTCCTTTTTTTTTTAGATATTCTTAAATTGGTAAAATTATTTCAAATTCACTTGCCTCCTCACACAGTGATCCTAAAAATATCAAGTACTTTTCATATGTAAAATACAGAACGTTCTCCCCCTCCCAGGCTGCTAGATTACTAAAGCACTTAAAGAAACTGTTTTCACTAGGTTGTTTGACATTTTGCTAGAAAATTCTTTTAAGTGGGTATTCTATTAATTAGTATTGCAGTACTTGAAGAGCATGTTTAAATGTAGAGTAATGATGAAAAACATACTTCTGTGCATTAATTAAACTGAATTATTTCTGATAAAACATAACATTAAAGGTGAATCAAATATTTCTCTATAACTCTATATACTTTCATTGGTGATTAACCATAGAAAGGTTTGGATATTGAATGGTCTTTACATTGCTAAAGGCCTACTCATACAGAGATCAAGAAATACAAAGAAACAAAGGATCTCTGTAAATAAGATAGTTCTTACATGCATCTGTCCTTAATGTCAAAAACGTAAAACAATAAACTCTTTCTCACTGATAAAAGTATGCATAATCATATTAAAACATTTGATTCACCTTTAATGTTAAATTTTAAGTTTTTTCCCAAAATAAACTAGCTTAACTTAATGATGGTAAGTGTACTTTCAGCCTGAACTTATAAACATAATGAACTTTAAAAAAATGGTACAAACGCAAAGAAAGAATTTTATGATGAAAAATTTTAAACATTAAACCATTTTTGTTTTTTTTTTGTTTCATTCATTTCATATGTGATTAATTCTTGTAGTAATCCTTTTGTATCATTCTTTCTTCTTTTTTCTTTTTTTTTTTTTTTTATTATTTCAGACTTGTAATTAAATACTATTTTATTATGAATTTAGGAGATGGATTAGATGGTATGAAAAATTCACCTGCCACAGGTCCAGGAACACCAAGAGAAGATGGACCTCCAATGGGAGATTATGGCATTCCAGGTTACGGACAAGAAAATGTAAGTATTTTTTCGTCACATTTCAAAAAAATGTTTTTATTGCTAGGTATATTAGACTATTAGTGAATTTAAAACAAGAAAGAAATTCTTGTTTATTTCAATAGTCAACAGATGATAGATATTGAATAATTAACTGTTTCTTTAGAATGGAGACTAATTACTGCCATTGGCAGTTAATAGTTACTTTATATCATAATATTCATATGAAAGATATAATATTCACATATTCTATTTCATGTTGTCTGATTGCTTATATCTATTCTAAATATTGAAATACAACAAAAAAAAAAAGTTATTATTTTTATTTATTTTTTCGGCATACCTTCTGTATACGTGCATTAGAAACAACACAAAATAGCATCAGACTGATACTCCGAGTATAGAACAGCACTATATCATCATGTTTCTATTAAAGAAGAAAGTGAAACTGGTTGAAATTCTCTGCAGGTTAAAGTGCACATTATTAGGAAAAAGATCCAATCACATGAAATGCATATGATTGGCGCAAAGAGTTTACTAAAGGCAACAAAGAGGTCTCTAACCTACTGCATGCTGATACATAGCTGACTGCCATCACAGATGTCAACATTCATTGTGTTAAGGAGCTACTTTTGGAAAACAGATGATTATAGTGTGCAGTATTGCATTGAAAGTGTAGAGGCAATTATTTGGATATACTTATTGTTCGAGGAAGTGTACACATTGTTGGTCCCAAAGGTGCCTATGTTTGATCAGTGCCAATAAAAGCCATGGGTGAGCTGAGCAGTGGGCTGGGGCACTGTCTCAATTCTCCATTTCTGTCTCTATAATATATGAAAACTCTTGAAAATGGTGAGATCCTATTGGACACTGTTATGAAAGAAGAAAGTTTTATCTGTCGTGGTGCTTAGTTTGGATATTAACAAATGCACAAGGAAAACTGAAATCTCAAATGATTCTTGGCATTTTAATAATTCCCCATAGCAGTGCTGAATGTCAGAGAATATTTAATCAGGTGAAAAAATAAATTCAGTTATTCTCTTTCTGGCAAAGTTGTAGAAGTGCAAAGTCTGCTGCAGTATCTTTCTAGAAACACTTGTAATCAGTCATGTCTAACAGATAATTCAAACAGAAATCTGCTGACAGAAAAATTTTAGGTAAGCTTATATTTAAAAGAATACTACAGTGATAAACAGTCCTCTGGCTTTTTTTAATATAAAATGTGTATTTTGTTAATTTAATTTCTAGTGCAGTGTGGACTTCAGAACTCCTGCTTTTCACCTGTTTTGGCCCAAAAAATACTTCTGTTTTCTTTCTGCTTACAATTACCAGATCTCCAGCTTTCTGAAAGTCAGAAGTTGGTAGCTGTGTATAACACTTGTGTAATGCTTGTGCAGTTAATTAGTTCATTCATCTAACTTGTGTAAATAGAATTACATAAGTTAGTTAATATATGTACATACATTTCAGTTACATTAGATTTTTATTTCTTAATAATTTAAGAAATAAAATTGAATATTTTTGTTTTCAATGATTAGCAGAAGCAAGGTGTAAATTCATTTATAATAACTAAAATTGTTACCAATTAATTGTTAATTTATTAACTGAAATGGAAAAATATAATTGTTTTTACTTCACTCAATAGATCTTCCAGTGTAAAATTCACTCCATTTTGCAGTAAGTAAATCAAACAGTCATAGTAAACTGTTATGGCTTTCATAATGCAGTTTATGTATTTATTCATGGATTTTAAGTATTTAATAAAGGAAGTAACATGGAAGTATTTAATAAACTGATAAAAAAAAAAAAAAAGAGAGAGAGCAAAAAAGCAATCATTTTTAAGAACAAATCAAGAACATTTCATTTCTGCACATTGCATTATTCACCATCCATTTTGCCAATCAATGCATAGCAAAAATAATATGTGATGCTTCACCTACAATATACACTGGTGTTCAAAGAAAGGGCATCACCCCTTAAAATTGTAATTGTTGTCCGAATAACATAAGTATATGGCAATATTTTTTACAAATTGCATCAGATAAGATTGACATGCGTAGGTGATGACATAATATTGCATCAGCTGTAATTTTCAGCTATATAAGCACGCTCTGCAAGAGTTGCAGTCATTCCTTGCTTGTGTCAGAATGGTGAATTGCATGCAGTTGATGCCACAAAGAAAGAGTGCTATTGTTGCTTTACCTGAGGAAGGATGTTCTTCCCGTCATATTGCTTATAGCGTGTCTTGTAATCAGTCGACAGCGAGTAGATTTCTTTCCAAACTCAAGAATACTGGTTCTGCTGATAGGAAAAAAGGAACCGGATGCAAACGAGTCTCTACGCCGAAAGAGGACCGCATTTTGAAGCGCCTATGCCTTAAAAACCATAAAGCTTCTTCGTCTGAGCTGAAAAGAGAATGGGAAGAACATACAGGAGTAGTAGCAAGTGCAGTAACAGTCAGAAGACGTCTCTTCAAAAATGGACTTGTAGCCCGTTGTCCTAAGAAGAAGCCCCTCCTCACACAAAAAATGAAAAAGGCCCGATTAATTTGGTTAAGGAGCATGTCAAATGGATCTCCGAGCAGTGGATGTCAGTTATTTTCTCGGATGAGAAGAAATTCAACCTGCATGGCTCTGATCGGAGACAAAATGATTCGCCGTAGACGTGGTAAAGAATACCATCCAGACTGTGTGGTGTCTACAGTGAAATTTCCTACCAACCAAATGATATGGGGGTGCATTTTGTATCGTGGAGTAGGTCACCTGCAGTTTATAAAAGGGTCCGTAAATGCCAATGGATACCTGGCTATATTGGAAGGCAAATTGCTGCCAACCATTAGAGACCATTTCAACCTGCCAAGTAACTGTATCTTTCAAGACTGCTCCTTGTCATCGGGCAAAAAGTGTAAGTAAGCACTTCGGTAGTTACTTTAGCTTCATTTCTGCATTAGAGGTTCGACAGTAATGTGTTTACGTTTGTTACCGGTGAAAAAATGGTTGGAAGAACGGTCCATTACAACTCTTAGCTGACCAGAAAACAGCCCGGCCGGACCTGAATCCTATAGAGAACTGTTGGCATCGTATGGAATGTTCAGTTTCCAGAAAGAAACCAAAGACCCTTCATGAACTTCAGGACGCCATAATATGTGTTTGTAACCACAAACTATCAGTTGATTATCTTCAGAAATTGATCTTGTAAATGCCTCGACGCTGTGCTGCTGTCATCAGAGCCAGAGGCGGTTCAACTAAATAATAGTTTGCACCTGGTGAACTTTTCATTTTGTTTACCATTTAAAATGATAAACTGAAGCAAATTGAAGGCTTCGATAACATTTTAGCCATAATTGTCATGTTTACCAAAACTGTTGTATAACGGTTGCAAATGCTCATTTTAGAATATTTTGAGAGCACTTGTCAAATATTACTTAGCTTTGCCTTAACTATTAATAAATATATTTTGTTTATATTTCTATTTGTGATGTTAGTCATTAATGTAACATACCATCGCTAAAAAGAGTTAGAAATGTGAAATTTAGAAATTATATATACACAGTCGATTTTTGTTATTTGGGACATATCAGAACTAGTGCATTTTGGCCTAATTAAGCGGCTGCCCCAATTATCCGAAGTTTCACTTAAATAGTTAAAAATACAATGGACCCCCGCTTTACAGTTGGTTCACTGTACAATCAAATTGCGTTACGATGGACTCGCCATAGTAAAGTACCGTTCACTATATGGTGTGGGGTAAGCGGAATGTTATCCACTTACCCTGCATCATAGGAGGAATATTATACACAGGCTATAAAAGTAAAGATATATTAAGCGCAAATTTACCCTTCATTACCTTACCAATTAAAAAATTAAATGATACGTGAAAATCAGAATAATTAATACGTACCATAATATGTACGTACTAACTAGTTGACATTTCTGTTCACTGACATTTGTGGGTGGGGGTTAAAATTTAAAATAGTAAAAAGATAAGCAATCAGTAACAAAGAACACGGCACACACAAATTGCAAGTAACATGATAAGCACAAGTGAGAACAGAGTAACAAGTTATGAATCTTTAAAAATAGGAATGAAGAGAAGATTCTGAAAATTAATTTTTTTATATCATTGAAGATTCCATGGAAGTCTAAACACATTTCACCATAATAACACACAGAATTCCAGGTGTCGGTATTATTGCAAATTCAGTAAGATCTAGTTTACTATCCGTTTATGATAGGTTGCACTAACAGAAAAGCCCAATAAACAGGTGACTGCTAATTGTTTTATGGTTGTGACCTCCAGAAATCCGACTGAACTATGTGGTATGGTCGGAGACAATCGCAGCGTAATCTCTAGTGCTGCGGTCTCCTGCCCCGATTGAATGGCATGTTGTCCCAATTAAGCGAAGTAAACCCTGGCTATTTTCTTGATTGGGTTCTGTTTTTTAAGATTTTCCCCCAAATAAACAGCTACTCCGACTAACTGGTTGTCCAAAAAACTGGAATCCACTGTATATATATATATACACACACACACAATATATGAATAGCTTTGTGACATGTATGAGAAAACGAAATAATTATTGCCATATTTCTGTGGGCCCCGATTTTAATGAAATTTGCGAAGGATTGATAAATCTTTCTAAAAGAATCAAATTATTAAATGCAGGCAGACAAATAAATAATACTTGATAGATTTCTATTGGTTCAATTTTAATGAAATTTTTTGGATGGCTTGTCAAGTCTTTTGAGAATAGCCAAATATGGTCAAAGCCAGTGGTGAGCTGTGAATATTTTAACAAAGAGCACGCTTTTTGATCGGTCACGGAAGTGATGTCATCCGCGGTTTCCACCAGAGGCGCTTCCCACACTCCCACTACTAGTAGTGTAATTAGTGCGTGTGATGCATTTTTCGTGACTGACTGGTATGATATCTGGAGTCAGGAGCAGTTCGGGGGAGGGTGGACAGATGGGCCTGTTACCCCCTTAACCATACAAATAAGTGTATGTGTATAAGGTCTACTAAAAAAAAAAACGTAAAAACCTCATCGTCATGCCTCCCTTTACAATGATACCTCAATACGATAGTGTCTGGAGTTCTTTTTAGAATTTTTGAATAGTATGACGTCACAATCATACTTCTTGAAATTACTACTGTAGTAAGTATGATTGCAACGATAAAAGTATTTTTCATATGACTGTAACAATACAAGTATTTGTCATATGACAGCAACAATACAAATATTTGTCAGCAATTTCTTTTTTCGTCTCCCATTTTCGTTACATTCCATTGTTAGGTTCCCCTAACGGTTGCGTATGTCGCTTCAACTACAAGATTGGTACTTCAGTAAACACTGTTTTCCAGAGATATTTAGATATGTTGCAATCGCAAGTATATATCTTTAGTTATCATAAATCCGTTGTATCTTGTCTTCCAGAAAATATGAAAATTTCTGAACGTTCAATAAAATATTTACATTACAAAAGCTCTTTTATTTCGTAATCAATATACCTAAAAGAAATGCGAAGGATGTTTCACATAAACCATCTACCGCGCCTGCTCGGCACACGCGCATTTTTATTCATCGTTTTTTTTTTTTTTTTCACAACTCGGAAAATATAATGGATACATTTTTTTATGATAGAATTTTAATATTGTGAATAAAAAATAACACGAAATATTTCCCATATCACAAATAATATAAAAACTATTACAAAACATTTCACAATATTTTTTCACAAATATTACATAAAAAATTATTACACAAATATTCAAGAAAATTTATTCTAAAAATTGCCATATTCAATTTACTTCTTTATTAATATTTGTTGTCGAAATGCTTTGCTCAATAGCTGAGCGATGATTACAGAGGAATGATTTGGCGCAATGATCTGGATCAAATTGAAGCAGTGGTTTTCGATTTAGATGTATGGTCATCATAATGTGCAAAGTGTTTAATTGTCAACATTATTTATTTATTCATTCATTCACTCAATATTAGCATTAGCATCAGTAGAGGCATTTGATGCAAGAAAGCAAGCTTATGCAGCATCAGCCAAAAAAAAAAAAAAAAAAAACCCACTTCCACTTCACCCCTCTGTTCGTTCAAAATACCTGTCCAGCTGAGCCTTAAACTTATTTAGGCTATCAACCTCCACCACAAGGGATGGAAGTCTGTTCCACCAACCAACCACCCGCTGGCTAAAGGCAAATTTCCGCACGTCTATCCTACATCTGTCTTTCCTCAATTTGAATTTATGCCCTCTCAGGTGATTTTTCTGAGCTAGAGGAAGAATCCCATCAGCATTGAGCTTGCTTAAACCATTCAAGGCTTTATACACCTCTATCAGATCACCTCGCTGGTGCCTAGTCTCCAGACACTGTAATTTGCAAAACTTAAGCCTTTCTTCGTAAGAGCACCCCTTTGTTCCATTCACTAATCTTGTTGCCCTTCTCTGTACTCGTTCCAGCAGCTCTACATCCTTCTTGAAATGAGGCCTCCAGACCTGTATACAGTACTCTAGGTGTGGCCTGACCATTGCCTTATACAATGGAATAATCACCTCCTTATCCCTGCTGGAAAAATTCCTGTATATCATTGACAATACTCCATGAGCTACTCTTGCAGCCCGTCTGCACTGCTCAGAGAACTTCATATCTGCCTGCACAACCACCCCCAAGTCCCTTTCATTCTCTACCACTGTCAGTGTAGTACCACAGAGTTGATACATTGCTCTGGGGTTGCTGTTTCCCATGTGTAGTACTTTACATTTGTCAATGTTAAACTTCATTTGCCACCTCTCAGCCCATCTGCTCAACCTTTCCAGATCCTGTTGCAGCAGCATAGTGTCAGTAGTGTCCTTGACAACCCTGCCAACCTTTGTATCGTCTGCAAACTTGGACATTAAGCTTGATATACCATCATCAATATCATTTATAAATACAGAAAACAATAATGGACCCAACACTGAGCCCTGAGGGACTCCACTAATAACATTAGTCCACGATGAGCAGTGTACATTGATTACCACTCTCTGTCTTCTCCCCCTCAACCACCCCTTTATCCATAGCAGCAATTTGCCTCCAGTGTCACACTGCTCCAATTTGTGTAGCAGTCTTCCATGTGCAACAGTATCAAAAGCCTTTCTAAGATCCAAGTATATAATATCAAAGTTATTCCCTGCATCCAGTTCTTTTGTGACTGCATCATAGTATCCAATCAAGTTGGTCAGGCAAGACTTCCCCTTAACAAAACCATGCTGTGTCTGAGCTATAACTGAAGTCTTGTCTAAATGATCCTGCAGTGCTTCTTTAACCAGTACCTCCATTAATCTTCCTGGAACAGAAGTTAAGCTCAGAGGTCTATAATTACTTGTGTCAGCCTTTGATCCTCCTTTGTGAATTGGGGTCACATTTGCACATTTCCAGTCTATGGGTACCTCCCCTGAGTCCAAGGAAGCTCTCATAATTATGGCTAAGGGTTTGCTTACTTCCTTTGCTGTTTCCTTTAATATAACTGGATAGATCCCATCCACCCCGGGTGCCTTTCTTGTGTTTATCTTCAACAGTTTCTCCTCCACTTTACTCCCAGTTATTTCAAGATTCTGTAGCTTACTGCTAGAGTTGAATACACCTCTGGCATTCCTCTTGCTGAATAACTCCTCATGTGTGAATGTCGATGCAAAATATTCATTTAGTTTGTTAGCTACCTGAGCAGGATCATCAACAGTTGACCCATCAATATCAAGTGGACCAATCTGATTCATCCCCTTCCTTCTAGAGTTTACATAAGTAAAGAACTCTTTGCTGTTTTTCTTTGCATCCCTTGCCAAGGATTTCTCGTAATCTGCCTCCGCCTGCCTAACCTCCTTTGTGACTTGGTTGCATGTCAACTTGTATCTATCATAGGCTTCTGTGTCATGTGTTAATTTGTATGTATCCCATGCATTTTTCTTTTCTGCCACATGTCTCATTAGTTCATCTGACATCCATATAGGCCTAAACCTTGACCAATATTTCTTAGTTGGTATGTAAAGCCTAGTAGCTTCCAAGATAAGTTCTTTGAATGCTTCCCATTTTGAATTTGCTGTTGGTAACATCATCAGTTGGTCCCACTGTATAGAATTTAAATACTGTCTCAGTCCATCGTAGTCGCCTTTACGGGAGCAATAACCTTTCCCTTTACCCCTAATGGTAGTTACCTCTTTGAGTAAATCCCACTTCAGCAAACTGTGATCACTGCCACCTAGTGGTTCATTTATCTGCAGATTCTTAATGCGTGAAGAATCACTGCTGATAATTAAATCAAGAGTATTACTCCCTCTAGTTGCCTCCCGAACATGCTGATGTAGAAAACGATCATCCAATAAATCCACAAAAGCCCTGCTAGTGCGTGAGTAACCAGCCCCCAAATTCCAGTCAATATCTGGGAAATTAAAATCTCCCATTATAAGACTCTCTGATTTACTGGCCCACTCTATTTCCCTGTACAGTTCTTTATTATACTCATCAGAGTCATTAGGCCTATAGCACACTCCTACTCTCAATTTTGATCTCCCAATGCTTATGTCACACCAAACTGACTCAACACTGCACTGTCCAGCGATGTCGACTGGCTTCACTTCCTTGGTTTTTATGTGTTTCTTAACTAATAGCATAACCCCTCCCCCCTTCCTATCCTGTCTATCCTTTCTGTAGACGTTGTACTCCCCAAATTGCAGTTCTGCATCCCTTATATCTGTGTGACACCACGTCTCTGATATCCCAACAATATCTGCCTTTGATGTTTTGAGCAATACCTCAAATTCATCAAATTTATTTACTAAACTCCTAGCATTGGTGTACACACAAGTATACCTGCACCTGTTTCTATTCTTAGCTACCCTAACACAACCCATGTGTTTACTTGTACCGCAATGGCTCCCAGCAGTCTCTGAAATACCATGCATCTTGTTTTTCAGGCTTCTGCTCATTCTTATAGAAGCAGTGCAAGAATCTCTTTCACCTCTGCCAGTGGCTACTGTCAATCTATTGGTCTTTGTCTCTCCCCAAGCTAGCAGTTTTCTGACCCACCTAACACTGCCTCGATAGCATCAGCAAATATTCTTGCACCCTTTCTATTGCCGACCGGCTAGCCGAGTGGGTAAAATACCTGCCCGGCAACCCAAAGGTCGCGGGTTCGATTCCCGCCTGGGGCTTGGATCAAAGTACTGCAAAAACCTTGGGAGGTGCAATATGGCCACAGAAGCCGATGCGCCAACAACTACCAAATCAAAAAAACAAAAACCCTTTCTATTTAAGTGTATCCCATCCCTGTAGAAGCAATCTCTCCTGTTAACAAGTACAGTCCAGGCTGAAAAAAATTCTACCCCTGAGCCTTGCACAATCTTTCCAGGGCCGAATTGATCGACAAGGCTCTCATCATATACTCCCTCCTATCGTGTCTGGGCAGAATTGCAGACACTTTCAAATTCAACCCTAATTCTCGGCTTTTGTTCAGCAGTTACCTGTACTTGTTAAGTAATTCTGCCGGTCTCCTACTCTTAATATTATTAGTGCCAACGTGTACAACTAAATATTATTCATTACGCTGAAAGCTCACTCAGCTTCAGCACTGCTAATTGCAATGTTTTCAAAGATACTCCTGGCTTTTTTAATTGAAAACTGTCTTCGACAAAATATCTAAAATCATTAATTTTTATTTCATATTTTATCAGAAAACTTAAATTTCTTATTCGGTTTTCACCCTCTTGCCACCGAGAAAAAAGTTCTTTCGCATTCCACGATTTTGGGTAGCATATGTTTAAAATTTCTTTCAATGGTATTGTTATTTTCTTTATTTAATTTAAAATCACCCAGTTGCATTAATAACATGTCACGAGGTAATTTTTTTACTTTCAATTTTGATTCCTTCAAATTCATTCAACTTCAATGTGCTCTCAATTTTAGCTTCATAATTTTTCAAATTATAAATAGCATTGATAGTTTGAATAATTAACTTATCTGCTTTTACCCTAGTGATTCCATAAAGCTTTGAAAGGTAAGAGAGCCCCTGCAGGATGTCGATCATTAGTGCTAAATGGTTAAGAAATTCAAAATTTAAAAGTCCAGTTAATAACCCTGGATTATTTAACTTCTGATTCCGAATGTTTGCACAAAGCGGGATAATTCCTCCAACCCACAATTGCTGTCCGCAAGCTACAAGCTGCTCATTCCACATCAAGTTCTTTAGCAATCATCCTTAATTTGTGCTAGTTTTTTGGAGATTGGTGAAAGTTTTTTTTTCAATTATTGCCTGTATGCCATTATAGTTCAGAACATTTTTTAAATGTTCTAAAAAAATGCTCGACAAAGTTTCAAAATCTTTCATACATTTCATCTTCGTAAAGTTTATATAATATCTTAGTTGCCTCAATCCCCCACTCTACGTTGCTACTGTCACTAGTCCTTTGAATACAGTGCAAAATGTCAGATCACATGGATATTGAGCTACTGTGACCATGTAAACACAGACAAGAGAAATTTACTGGCAGGCGTAGATCACTCACTTCTCCGAAAAACATATATCCGTTTGTCGGAGTATAGGAGAACCACAACACAGGTTGACCAGAGACTATAATCCGTGTCGAGAATCTTCTTAATCCACTGACTGGCTATGGAAAGCATATTGACTAGCGCAACTTCTCGGTATGTGACTGCATAGGTTTTACAGACGCCACTAAAATTGTGAAATGGTAATCCCACGAATGGTGCGAAGCTACCATCCATGGGATTATGACTGAACGCCTCTAAGTCAGAATCCCGTCTAGCCACTGCAACGATACCGTTCGTGCCTCGTGCATTGAAAGGCCGCGCTAGCCGGAGTTGCTTTCGTGCTGTCATGGCACGATCGCTCTGGCGATGAGGCCGCTAGAACGGGAGCATCGCGGCAGCTGTTGAGAACATGCGGCCGCTGCTTCCGATGCCGCACCATTCAGGTGTGACGTGCGGGCACCAAATCGTCCGCAGACGACCTAGGTACTGGTCTGGGTGTTGTGCTTAGAAGAGCAGCCACCATACTGCGATCTATTGAGACTCATCCTCTGACTGGGAGATTTGTAAGAAAAAGGGGCTTAGAGGGGAACAGGTATCCTGTGTGTTATCAGACACTCAGCCTAAAACACTGATGGATCCAATATCTCTCTATTACAGAAGATTTAGGACAAGTCCGGTTGGCCTGCCTCCCTAAAATCCACTCATGCACACCTTCTCGATGGTAAGCCCTGTTACGTCACTTAGGTGGCAACGAAATGTAGAGTGGTTCTCTTCAAGATGCCTGGTCAGCGTGAAGAGGAAAAGACCAAACCCTCCAGCAATGAGAGCACAAAAATACAAATGGCCCTCAGTCCCCAGCAGCTTTCACTCTCCCTCTTACGGCAGCGAGAGGATCAGAGTGGAAACAGAGGGTGCTAAGAATCTCTGGGTACGATCAGGCTGCCATGCACGGAAATTGAACTTGGCCTGTTATAACGTACGATCACTCATCGGTGAAGACAGGATATTAGAGCTGGAAAAGGAATTAGAAAATGTGAATTGGAATATCATCGGTTTGGCTGAAACAAGAAGAAGAAATGAATCACTTATAAGCTTATCAAGTGGAAATCTGCTGTACACCAATGGAAACAGTGAAAGGAGTGAAGGTGGAGTTGGGTTTCTGGTCCATAAAGATTTTAAAAACAACATTTTGGAATTCAAAAGTACATCACCAAGGGTGTCAAGACTAATACTCAAGATTTCTAAGAGGTACAAGCTAAAGATTATAATGATTTATGCACCAACGTCGAGCCATGATGATGAAGAGATTGAAGAAATGTACACTGAAATTGAGAGTCTTCTAGATGAGCAGAAAACCCACTACACTATTATTATGGAGGACTTCAATGCTAAGGTTGGAAAAAGGCAAAACAGTGCAGAAAGAGGAACTATAGGAAATTTTGGTATTGGTGAAAGAAATAAAAGAGGTGAAAGACTTGTGGAATTTGCAGAATCTCAAGGACTGTCAGTAATGAACACTTTTTTCAAGAAAAGGGTGAACAGAAAGTGGACATGGAAGAGTCCAAATGGATTAACTACTAATGAAATCGACTTCATCCTCACTAACAGAAGATATATTGTGAATGATGTTACCGTCCTGAATAAGGTAAATGTTGGAAGTGATCACAGAATGGTAAGATGTACACTTGATATAGATGTAGGAAAGGAAAGGAAAAAACTGACTCGGGTAAATAATACAAAGGTCTTTGAAATAACAGAGGAGGAGAAAAAGCAGTATGTACTGGAACTTAAGAACAAGTTTGAGCTTCTGCAAACTGCTCAGGACCAAGATATCGACGAGGAATATTACAACTTTCTGAAAGTGATAAAGCCCAAGAAACCTATAGGGAAACAGAAATCCAAAGAAGAAAAAATTAGTCAAGAAACACTTATGATGAACCGAAGGTGAAAAATGAAGAGCAAGATAAACACTGACAAGGAAAAAATTGAGTATACTGAGTTATGCAAAGCCATTAGAAAGAGACTCAGAGAGAACATAAAATAAGAAGATTTAACACAAGAAAAGTAGAACAAACATTAAGGGAAAAACGAAGGATTTAAATCAGCAGCCATGAGCAGTAATACAGAAAGACAAATGATACTAAAACTGAAGAATAGCGATGGTGTACCTATAAACAGCAGAGAAGGCATAATTCAAATAGCAGAAGACTACTATAGAGAATTATACAAGGAGCGAGGGAATGACACCAGCAGCGGGGAACATGGATTGCAAAGTAGCAACACATACGACATACCCAATATTCTTCCTGATGAGGTAGAACATGCATTGAAGAAAATGAAGAATCGGAAAGCCCCGGGGGAAGATGAAGTTACTGTAGAGTTGTTAAAATTGGGAGGAAGAGACATAACACAAAAACTGGCAAGGCTCTTCACAAAGTGCATTAGAAAAGGTGTGATGCCTAAGCAGTGGAATAATGCAATCATAGTTTTGCTGCATAAGAAAGGAGATAAATCAGAAATTGGAAATTATAGACCAATTAGCTTGTTATCCCATATCTACAAGTTGTTCACAAGGGTCATTACTAACAGATTAGAAAGAATACTTGATGAGAATCAACCGAAAGAGCAAGCTGGCTTTAGGACAGGATTCTCAACTATGGATCACCTTCACGTAATGTCACAGCTAATGGAGAAAGCAAATGAATATAAAATACCATTATGCCTGGCATTTGTGGATTATGAAAAGGCATTTGACTCCATACAGCATAAGGCAATGTTTCGGGCACTGGAAAGACAAGGCATAGATACTCCATATATTATGATTTTGAAGAAAATATATGAGAGTGCTACATCCTTTATTAGACCTGACAAAGACAGTAGCAAATTTAAAATTGAGAAAGGAGTTCGACAAGGAGACACAATATCTCCGAAGCTGTTTACTGCTGCCCTTGAGGAAGCTTTCAGAAGATTAGACTGGTCGCAGAAAGGAGTCAGTGTGAACGGAGAGTACCTAAACCATTTACGATTTGCAGATGACATTGTGGTCATAAGCCACGATCCCCAAGAATTAGAGGAAAATCTTAATCAGTTATGCACAGTTAGTAAGGATTTTGGACTAAAGATGAATATGGCTAAAACAAAAGTAATGATGAACAAGTATGCCACGGAAAGGGAAATAATGATTGAAGGAGCAGTAATTGAAAAGGTCGAGTCATATACTTATCTGGGACAAGTTATTAGCTGTAATAATGATAAATGGCTGGAAGTCAAGAGAAGAATAAATTTTGGATGGATAGCATTCAGGAAATATAGTCACATACTGAAGAGCAATATCCCAGTTTGTCTGAAACGTAAAATAATGAACCAATGTATACTCCCCACCATGACTTATGGAAGTGAAACTTGGGCGCTCACCAAAAGAATGGAAGAGAAGCTAAGAACTACACAGCGAAGAATGGAACGAATTATATTGGGAATCAGACTGTTAGATAAGAAGAGAAACACATGGATTAGGCAGCAAACTCAAGTAAAGGACATTCTTATCAAAACTAAAGAACTAAAATGGTCTTGGGCAGGACACATAGCTCGAAGACATGATGACAGATGGACTAAGAAAATAACAGAATGGTACCCAAGAGGAGCTAGAAGAAAACCTGGAAGACAAAGGTGGAGATGGATAGATGAAATTCATGAGTTTCTGAGTAGTAAATGGATGGCCAGTGCTCAAAACAGAAGGAACTGGAAAGTTGCTGGAGAGGCCTTTATCCTGCAGTGGATTGAAAATGGCTGATGATGATGAATCCCTTTCACTCTTAACTCGCGCTTTCTAATTACCTAAATTGCCTAAAAGCCAGAGGTGAGAACAATTCATACACAATTGTCTATCCTGATCCGTTCGTTACATGGAAATTTTCTTCGTTCAAGGGAAACTATTTAAATGTAATTACCTAGGGGAATCAAAAAAAAATTGCTATAAAGAAGTTCGTTAAACAGAGTTCCGACTGTAATTGTATCAAAAATGAAGCAATTTTAAAAAACATAACCGATCGATTGCGCATTAAAATGCTGGGAATGGGGGCCTCCGCTCGTCCCACCATAGTTTCGGCTCTGGATATTCAATAATTGCCCATTTAGGATTTCATTTGTAAAATAAATGATCGTCTCAACAATGGGCTCGCAAATTTTCAAAAAAAAAAATAACAGTGGGCTCATGCGAGCCCACTACAGCTCACCTCTGGTGAAAGCTCTTTATAACAATCATTTTTTAACATCGCAGAACCTTATAATGATAATGATGATCCTATATAGATCATCATTATCATTATTGGCCATTTTCAATCCACTGCATGATGAGGGCCTCTCCAGCAACTTTCCAGTTCTTTCTGTTTGTGCAATGTATGGCCATTGCACAAACAGAAGGAACTGGAAAGTGCAATGGCCATCCATTTTCTGCCCACGAACTCTTGAATTTCACCTGTCCATCTCCGTTGTTGTCTTCAAGTTTGCTTTTAGCTCCTCTTGGGTACCATTTTTTGTTCTTTTCTTAGTCCATGTGTCATCATGTCTTGTCTTCGAGCTATGTGTCCTGCTCAAGTCCATTTCAGT
Source organism: Mastigoproctus giganteus (assembly GCF_048544385.1). Classification (NCBI taxonomy): domain Eukaryota; kingdom Metazoa; phylum Arthropoda; class Arachnida; order Uropygi; family Thelyphonidae; genus Mastigoproctus; species Mastigoproctus giganteus. Next base: position 133,868,462 of record NC_143578.1, on the reverse strand, counting down.
TCTTTAGTTTTGATAAGAATGTCCTTTACTTGAGTTTGCTGTGTGGTTTTCAGCTTCTCTTCCATTCTTTTGGTGAGTGTCCAAGTTTCACTTCCATAAGTTATGGTGGTTTATACGTTCTTTCATTATTTTACATTTCAGACAAATTGAAATTTTATCTTATTTTTAATTAGTTACCTTATTAATTTTTGTTTTACAAATAGATTAAATAGGCTTAGTAACTTTCATTGCTTATTTTTTAAATTTTGCTATTAATTTTGTAAGTTACAACTCGCTACTCCTACCGCTATCGTAGCAGTGTTTTTGGTGGGAATATTGTAGCTAAGGGGCTTAGAGGGGAACAGGTATCCTGTGTGTTATCAGACACTCAGCCTAAAACACTGATGGAACCAATATCTCTCTATTACAGAAGATTTAGGAGAAGTCCGGTTGGCCTGCCTCCCTAAAATCCACTCATGCACACCTTCTCGATGGTAAGCCCTGTTACGTCACTTAGGTGGCAACGAACGTGTAGAGTGGTTCTCTTCAAGACGCCTGGTCAGCGTGAAGAGGAAAAGACCAAACCCTCCAGCAATGACAGCACAACAATACAAATGGCTCTCAGTCCCCAGCAGCTTTCACTCTCCCTCTTACGGCAGCAAGAGGATCAGAGTGGAAGCAGAGGGTGCTAAGAATCTCTGGGTATGACCAGGCTGCCATGCACGGAAATTGAACCTGGCATGTTATAACGTACGATCACTCATCGGTGAAGACAGGATATTAGAGCTGGAAAAGGAATTAGAAAATGTGAATTGGAATATCATTGGTTTGGCTGAAACAAGAAGAAGAAATGAATCACTTATAAGTTTATCAAGTGGAAATCTCCTGTACACTAATAGAAACAGTGAAAGGAGTGAAGGTGGAGTTGGGTTTCTGGTCCATAAAGATTTTAAAAACAACATTTTGGAATTCAAAAGTACATCACCAAGGGTGTCAAGACTAATACTCAAGATTTCTAAGAGGTACAAGCTAAAGATTATAATGATTTATGCACCAACATCGAGCCATGATGATGAAGAGGTTGAAGAAATGTACACTGAAATTGCGAGTCGTCTAGATGAGCAGAAAACCCACTACACTATTATTATGGGGGACTTCAATGCTAAGGTTGGAAAAAGGCAAAACAGCGCAGAAAGAGGAACTATAGGAAATTTTGGAATTGGTGAAAGAAATAAAAGAGGTGAAAGACTTGTGGAATTTGCAGAATCTCAAGGAATGTCAGTAATGAACACTTTTTTCAAGAAAAGGATGAACAGAAAGTGGACAAGGAAGACTCCAAATGGATTAACAACTAATGAAATCGACTTCATCCTCACTAACAGAAGATATATTGTGAATGATGTTACCGTCCTGAATAAGGAATGTTGGAAGTGATCACAGAATGGCAAGATGTACTTTTGATATAGATGTAGGAAAGGAAAGGAAAGGAAAAAACTGACTCGAGTAAATAATACAAAGGTCTTTGAAATAACAGAGGAGGAGAAAAAGCAGTATGTACTGGAACTTAAGAACACGTTTGAGCTTCTGCAGACTGCTCAGGACCAAGATATCGACGAGGAATATTACAACTTTCTGAAAGTGATAAAGCCCAAGAAACCTATAGGGAAACAGAAATCCAAAGAAGAAAAAATTAGTCAAGAAACACTTGTCATGATGAACCAAAGACGACAAATGAAGAGCAAGAAAAACACTGACAGGGAGAAAATTGAGTATACTGAGTTATGCAAAGCCATTAGAAAGAGACTCAGAGAGGACATAAGAAGATTTAACACAAGAAAAGTAGAACAAGCATTAAGGGAAAACAAAGGATTTAAATCAGCAGCCATGAGCAGTAATACAGAAAGACAAATGATACTGAAACTGAAGAATAGCGATGGTGTACTTATAAATAGCAGAGAAGGCATAATTCAAATAGCAGAAGACTACTATAGAGAATTATACAAGGAGCGAGGGAATGATACCAGCAGTGGGGAAGATGGATTGCAAAGTAGCAACACATACGACATACCCGATATTCTTCCTGATGAGGTAGAACATGCATTGAAGAAAATGAAGAATCGGAAAGCCCCGGGGGAAGATGAAGTTACTGTAGAGTTGTTAAAATTGGGAGGAAGAGACATAACACAAAAACTGGCAAGGCTCTTCAAAAAGTGCATTAGAAAAGGTGTGATGCCTAAGCAGTGGAATAATGCAATAATAGTTTTGCTGCATAAGAAAGGAGATAAATCAGAAATTGGAAATTATAGACCAATTAGCTTGTTATCCCATATCTACAAGTTGTTCAGGCGCCTCCGTAGCCAGGTGGGAAGGAGCAGCAGTGCATAGCACACGCTTCTTGATTAGACCGGGGTTCGAGCCCGTCACCACCAAATATGGAGGATGCGGAAAGGTCAGGTAATGACCACCGCATATCCCGGAGCAATATGGCCTTAGTTGCTAATGCTCCTAAAAACCAAAACAACAAACAACAAGTTGTTCACAAGGGTCATTATTAACAGATTATAAGGGTCACAAGGGTCATTATTAACAGCCAGGTGGGAAGGAGCAGCAGTGCATAGCACACGCTTCTTGATTAGACCGGGGTTCGAGCCCGTCACCACCAAATATGGAGGATGCGGAAAGGTCAGGTAATGACCACCGCATATCCCGGAGCAATATGGCCTTAGTTGCTAATGCTCCTAAAAACCAAAACAACAAACAACAAGTTGTTCACAAGGGTCATTATTAACAGATTATAAGGGTCACAAGGGTCATTATTAACAGCCAGGTGGGAAGGAGCAGCAGTGCATAGCACACGCTTCTTGATTAGACCGGGGTTCGAGCCCGTCACCACCAAATATGGAGGATGCGGAAAGGTCAGGTAATGACCACCGCATATCCCGGAGCAATATGGCCTTAGTTGCTAATGCTCCTAAAAACCAAAACAACAAACAACAAGTTGTTCACAAGGGTCATTATTAACAGATTAGAAAGAATACTTGATGAGAATCAACCGAAAGAGCAAGCTGGCTTTAGGACAGGATTCTCAACTATGGATCACCTTCACATAATATCACAGCTAATGGAGAAAGCAAATGAATATAAAACACCATTATGCCTGGCATTTGTGGATTATGAAAAGGCATTTGACTCTATACAGCATAAGGCAATGTTTCAGGCACTGGAAAGACAAGGCATAGATACTCCATATATTATGATTTTGAAGAAAATATATGAGAGTGCTACATCCTTTATTAGACTAGACAAAGACAGTAGCAAATTTAAAATCGAGAAAGGAGTTCGACAAGGAGACACAATATCTCCGAAGTTGTTTACTGCTGCCCTTGAGGAAGCTTTCAGAAGATTAGACTGGTCGCAGAAAGGAGTCAATGTGAACGGAGAGTACCTAAACCATTTACGATTTGCAGATGACATTGTGGTCATAAGCCACGATCCCCAAGAATTAGAGGAAAATCTTAATCAGTTATGCACAGTTAGTAAGGATTTTGGACTAAAGATGAATATGGCTAAAACAAAAGTAATGATGAACAAGTATGCCACGGAAAGGGAAATAATGATTGAAGGAGCAGTAATTGAAAAGGTGGAGTCATATACTTATCTGGGACAAGTTATTAGCTGGAATAATGATAAATGGCTGGAAGTCAAGAGAAGAATAAATTTTGGATGGATAGCATTCAGGAAATATAGTCACATACTGAAGAGCAATATCCCAGTTTGTCTGAAACATAAAATAATGAATCAATGTATACTCTCCACCATGACTTATGGAAGTGAAACTTGTGCACTCACCAAAAGAATGGAAGAGAAGCTAAGAACTACACAGCGAAGAATGGAACGAATTATATTGGGAATCAGACTGTTAGATAAGAAGAGAAACACATGGATTAGGCAGCAAACTCAAGTAAAGGACATTCTTATCAAAACTAAAGAACTAAAATGGTCTTGGGCAGGACACATAGCTCGAAGACATGATGACAGATCGACTAAGAAAATAACAGAATGGTACCCAAGAGGAGCTAGAAGAAAACCTGGAAGACAAAGGCGGAGATGGATAGATGAAATTCATGAGTTTTTGAGTAGTAAATGGATGGCCAGTGCTCAAAACAGAAAGAACTGGAAAGTTGCTGGAGAGGCCTTCATCCTGCAGTGGATTGAAAATGGCTGATGATGATGATGATGATTGTAGCTTAACCAGAAGCTTAGAAGAATAGTAGGGTTTAAATTGTAATAAATACGTAGTTTTATGGATTTAATCACCTTTTGGGCATATATCTGTTTTATTTTTTGATTAGTTAACAGATTAATTTGTGTTTTACAAATAGATTAAATAAGCTTCGTAAAGTTCATTAGCGTATTTTTTTAAAAATTTAGCTAGCGACTTTGTAAGTTACAACTCGCTACTCTTGCCGCTATCCTATCGGCATTTTGGTGGAATATCATAGCGTAATCAGTATAGAAGAATAGTATGGTTTTTTGTAATTCTTGATTAGACCGGGGTTCGAGCCCATCACCACCAAATACGGAGGATGCGGAATGGTCAGGGAATGACCACCGCATATCCCGGAGCAATATGGCCTTAGTTGCTAATGCTCCTAAAAAAAAACCAAACAACGACAAACAACAATAACTCCTCATGTGTGAATGTCGATGCAAAATATTCATTTAGTTTGTTAGCTACCTGAGCAGGATCATCAACAGTTGACCCATCGATATCAAGTGGACCAATCTGATTCATCCCCTTCCTTCTAGAGTTTACATAAGTAAAGAACTCTTTGCTGTTTTTCTTTGCATCCCTTGCCAAAGATTTCTCGTAATCTGCCTTCGCCTGCCTAACCTCCTTTGTAACTTGGTTACAGATCAACTTGTATCTATCATAGGCCTCTGTGTCACGTGTTAATTTGTATGTATCCCATGCATTTTTCTTCTCTGCCATATGTCTCATTAGTTCATCTGACATCCACTTAGGCCTACACCTTGAACAATATTTCTTAGTTGGTATGTAAAGCCTAGTAGCTTCCAAGATAAGTTCTTTGAATGCTTCCCATTTTGAATTTGCTGTTGGTAACATCATCAGTTGGTCCCACTGTATAGAATTTAAATACTCTCAGTCCATCTTAGTCGCCTTTACTAAAGCAATAACCCTTCCCTTTACCCCTAATGGTAGTTACCTCTTTGAGTAGATCCCACTTCAGCACACTGTGATCACTGCCACCTAGTGGTTCATTTATCTGCAGATTCTTAATGCATGAAGAATCACTACTGATAATCAAATCAAGAGTATTGCACCCTCTAGTTGCCTCCCGAACATGCTGATGTAGAAAACAATCATCCAATAAATCCACAAAAGCCTTGCTAGTGTGTGAGTGACCAGCCCCCAAATTCCAGTCAATATCTGGGAAATTAAAATCCCCCATTATAAGACTCTCTGATTTACTGGCCCACTCTATTTCCCTGTACAGTTTCTTATTATACTCATCAGAGTCATTAGGTCTATAGCACACTCCTACTCTCAATTTTGATCTCCCAATGCTTATGTCACACCAAACTGACTCGACACTGCACTGTCCGGCGATGTCGACTGGCTTCACTTCCTTGGATTTTATGTGTTTCTTAACTAATAGCATAACCCCTCCTCCCTTCCTATCCTGTCTATCCTTTCTGTAGACATTGTACTTCCCAAATTCCAGTTCTGCATTCCTTATATCTGTGTGACACCACGTCTCTGAAATCCCAACAATATCTGCCTTTGATGTTTTGAGCAATACCTCAAATTCATCAAATTTATTTACTAAACTACTAGCATTGGTGTACACGCAAGTATACATGCACCTGTTCTTTTTCTTAGCTACCCAAACCAACCCATGTGTTTACTTGTACCCCAATGAGTTCCAGCAGTCTCTGCAATATCCTGCATCTTATTTTCCAAGCTGCTGCTCATTCCAATAGAAGCAGTGCAAGAATCACTTTCACCTCTGCCAGTGGCTACTGTTAATCTATTAGTCCTTATATCCCCCCCAATCTAGCAGTTTTCCGACCCACCTAACACTGCCTCGATAGCATCAGCACCCTTTCTATTTAAGCGTATCCCATCCCTGTAGAAGCAGTCTCTCCTGTTAAGAAGTACAGACCAGGCTGAAAAAAATTCTACCCCTTGAGCCTTGCACAATCTTTCCAGGGCCGAATTGAACGACACGTCTCTCATCATATACTCCCTCCTATCATGTCTGGGCAGAGTTGCAGACACTTTCAAATTCAACCCTAATTCACGGCTTTTTTTCAACAGTGACCTGTACTTGTTAAGTAATTCCGCCGGTCTCCTACTCTTAATATCATTAGTGCCAACGTGTACAACTATATCACCTTTTGTGCCCTTAAAAGATTATATCCGCTCTACAACGTCATCAACCTTTGCCCCTGGCAGACATACCCTGGTCCTGTTCCACCTATCCTTTTTACAAAGCATGTTTCCCGTTTCCCTGACAATAGAGTCACCAACAACTACTAGTTCCTTTGGGACCAGTGCATTCTTCCTTGGGGGTTGCCGCTGTGTTGCGTGATGCCCAAGTGCAAGCTCTGGCCTTGGTGTGGGTAGCTGAGAGCTTGATGGGCCCCTCACTTTTAATCCTTCGAGGGCATCCACCCTGTCCTTCAAGCTCTCCTATATGCCCATGACAATGCTGAGTTGTCACCTGATTTCCTTACGCTCCTTGCATTGCACACATACAAAGACATCCCCCATGGCAGTATCATGTCCCATACCTGACTGCTCCACAAACATCAAGCAAATAGTGCATTTTAAAAGGCTGTGATTCAGAGGGCAACTGCCCCCCTCAGTTCTCTCCTGAGCCACAGCACTCCCATTAGCTTGAGCCTTTTGCTTTGCTGCTCTGGTCTGAGTCATGATTTCGATTTAATTTCAATAAAATTTCAATTTCAGTACAAAATTAAAACCCTAAACTTGTATCCCAACAGTTATAACGCTATATTTATGTTTCAGTATCGAGTGTTATTTACGAAATCCCTTTATATAACTTCCGTATCAAGTTAAGTATTAATTATTTATGTTATGTAATCTAAGTCATTATGTGTATATAGTTAAAAGTACAATTTAATTGACAATGAAGTTCAACAAGATTAATAGATTTACTGATTAATTGACAATATTATATTATGTACTATACTATACTAAGCTTATGCTATCTAGTTCGAGATATTTTGTATCGCGTAACAATGGCAGCAATTACGAACGGTAAATCTACGGACACTTAAGTATCGATTAACTTCCAAATCTCGCTGTCTCAATTCAGAATAAACTAAGGATCCTGACTAGCTACTTACAGAAAATAATTTGATATAACAATTGGTTAATAAATCGGCTAAATATGGTTTAAAAAAAAAAAAAACATCTCGTTCAACGGAGCTGCAACTTGTAACATGTGGGTTTGATACCCTTACCGATACTATGTAATACCTACAAAATCTCTATCTAAGTTAAACTTTAAACTAAGTATCGTAACTAGGAATATAAAGCTACTCTAGAAAATAAGTTAATATGCCAATTTAAGCTAATAAAACAAAAAATAAATCAGAAAAAACTTCTTTGTTCCAGGAGCGGCAATAAGCTACGTCCACACAGGCTACCCTCGTTCTCAAAACAAGAGTAGCCTGTTTAACTGTAAGAAAAAGTTTAACTGTAAGAACAATTATAAAAAATAAAAAGAATTAATTTTAGCATCGAGAAAGACAGCTGTTCCACTGCAAGCAACTAGGGCTAGGCCGGCTATTAGAATTTAAATGGATAGACTTTAACTAATTTTATTGAAGATAATATCCAATGCAAAATTCAGTTAAGTTAAATATTATTTTTAAAAAAAGAGAGAGAGAGATTAGCCTATATAATGACCTGAAGAAAACTCGCCTAAAAAAAAAAAAAAAATATGGAATCATTTAAAGCTAGTAAGGGCTGGTTGAATTGATTTAAAATCTAGGGAGAAGCCGCAAGTTCAGATCAAGGAGCCGAAACTTTCAAAAAAGAACTTGTTAAAATTATTGAAGACTGGTATTATGTGTTATACTTCTCAACAAGTTTTTAACATAGATGAAGCAGAACTTTTTTTGTAAACAAATGCCTAAAATAAGTTTCATATTGAAAGAAGAAAAAAACATGCCAGGTTTCAAAGCGGCGAAGGATCGGTTGACTTTATTGTTGGGTGGTAACGCTGTGGGGGATTTAAAATTAAAACCCCTTTTAGTTTACCAGGAAGAGCGCCAAAGTACAACCCAAAATCGACACGTTTTTCATGATTAAATTCATCAATTAAATTAAATCAATTTAGATCAATTAAATTCATGATTTTAATTGGAATTTTAAGTTTAATTTTGGTACATAAGTAGTTACCACATAATTATATACGTATGAAATTCAGAATATTTTATATGTACGAATATTTGAATATTAAATATTTTGACCGACATTTGTGCATTTTTTCACTACCATTTATTATTTATTAGGAAATATCCTATGGCACCGACTGCAACTCACAAGTACATTTTTTACCTTATGCGAATGCACGCTCACTTAGCACGGATTCACTTAGTGCTCTGTTTTTCCGGAACGAATTATCAGCGTTAAGCGGGGGTCACCTGTACTTTATATTAGTCTTCTGCTATTTATAAGTACACCATCACTGTTCTTCAGATTCAGTATCATTTGTCTTTTTATATTACTGCTCATGATTGCTGATTAAGTCCTTTGTTATCCCCTTAATGCTTGTTCTACTTTTCTTGTATTAAATCTTCTTTTGTTATAGTTTTGCATAGCTCAGTATACTCAAGTTTGCCGTTTTCAGTGTTTATCTTGCTCTTCATTTGTTGTCGGTTCATCATGATAAGTGTTTCTTGACTAATTTTTTCTTCTTTGGATTTCTTTCTACCTATAGGTTTCTTGGGCTCTTTCAGAAAGTTGTATTCCTCTTCAATATCTTGGTCCTGAAAGGTCTGCAGAAGCTCAAACTTGTTCCTAAGTTCCAGTATATACTGCTTTTCTCTTCTTCTGTTATCTCAAAGACTTTTGTATTATTTACTCAAGTCAGTTTTTTCCTATTTTTCTTACATATATCAAGTGTGCATCCTACCATTCTTGGTACTTTTACCTTGTTCAGGACGGTAACATTGTTCACAATATATGATCTGTTCATGAGGATGAAGTCAATGTCATTAGTTGTTAATCCATTTGGCTCTTCCATGCCCTTTCTGTTTGCCCTTTTCTTGGAAAAAAATGTTCTTTACTGACATTCCTCGAGATTCTGAAAATTCCACAAGTCTTTCACCTCTTTCATTTCTTTCACCAATTCCAAAATTTCCTATTGTTTCCTTTTCTGTGCTGTTTTGTCTGTTTCCAACCTTAGCATTGAAGTCCCCCATAATGATTGTGTAGTGAGTTTTCTATTCATCTAGAAGTCTCTTAATTTCAGTGTGCATTTCTTCAATCTCTTCTTCATCATGGCTCAGTGTTGGTGCATATATCATTATAACCTTTAGTTTGTACCTCTTAGAAATCCTGTGTTAGTAGTCTTGTACCCTTTCATGATGTACTTTTGATGGGGATAGGTCCTGTTTAATTTCCCATTAACTTAATATTACTTTACATTCATTATAACAACCTTGAAAGACCATAATAATCTGATAATTTCTACTGCTCTACCTTGTTTTTTTAATTTTTTTGATTACAATATTCTCATTTCAAAATGAAAGAAAAAAAAACAAAAATATGAAAAAAAATATATATCCTGTTTTTATCTTTTAAAAACTAAGCCTGAATTGTTTGCGTATCTTATAAATATTGAAGATTTCAAATCTTCTGGTGGGTAGTTCCAAAAATTTGAGAAAAATTCATGCAGTAAAAAAGTATGCAGTAAAAGTGCAGCCATCACCACCATTGAAGCAATGGAGGAATAGAAGGAGAATTGTTTAAAAAATTTTAACGTATGACATACAACTAGAATGACACCTTCGGTGCTTTCAAAACTGGACCTTTTATTTATTATTTATTTTTTTTTTTAATTTTGGATAAAATGCATTTAAAGGTGAGAAATATGGTGGAGGAGAAAAGAGGTAAAACAACAGATTACCTCCCCTGGTGGCAAACATGTCTGGCACAGAGAAACTTCCTCTCTAATCAGTGAGAAATCCCCAGAGTCCCAGTGCTTTAAAGGTTTAAAGACTGCCAACTATATATTGAGCAAACCAAAAGGCTCTTGGATGTTGTCAAAAATCTATGAAGAATAGATCAGGGACTTAGATCACAAGATGAGCAGGAGAATAAACAAATTTTGCTGTTTGTAGATAATTGCACACCTCACTGCCAAGTGAATGGCCTATGTACCTTCAGCAGCAGTGCGTAACACACGCTTCTTGATTAGACCAGGGTTCGAGCTCGTGACCGCCAAATACGGAGGATGCAGAAAGGTTGGGGAATGACCACCGCATATTCCGGGAGCAATATGGCCAAAGTTGCTAATGCTCCTAAAAACCAAAATAAAAACTTTGTATCTGCCAACCAGATTATGCCACTTGATCATGGTGTAATCCACTGCTTTGAAAAAAACTAATAAACTGAGAAACTATTAAGGAATGCTATTAAACAAAATTGTACTGTCTAAAAAGCAAAACAATGTGAAATCGACTCACTGCAAGCAATGTATTTAAGTTTCAGCATGGAATGAGATTGGCAAAAAAGTTATCACCAACTACTTCGAGCATGCTGGGATTTGTTGCCTTGAATGATGCAATGAATGAAGCTTTGGATATTTCTGTCTCTATTAATTGCAAAGAACAGTCCAATAAAAAATAGTGAATAAATTTTTGAGGATGCGCATCATTGCCTAAACTTAGGGAGAATTGTGTTCTGAAGACTACGCTGAAGTCGGTGCAGACTTTAGATATTTAAGGATATGCATGATAGAAGAGGAACTCATTGTGGATTTAATGGAACCTGAAAATTGTCGTAAATGAAGAGAACCTTCTGTGGTCCTTAACTGTGAAAGTGAATGAACCATTATTGTGCACCTTCACAATCCTCTTTTAAAACATTTCCTGTCACTGAAACAATGCATTTTGATGGATTGAAATCTGAAACTAATTCTCCTGTCTATGGTTAGGCCTGAATTATGAACACCTATTTAAACCACATTGAGCTACCATTTGCACAAATAACAGCAGCTGTTTGCCTAGGCATTAACTCCACTAGATGTATTAAGACATCTGTAGGGATTTGCAGCCATGCTGCCTGCAAGACCTTCCACAGTGATGGGAATAGATAGCAGTTGCATGGCCATATGCCTCATTTCCCATTCCAAAACATCCCACTGCTTGTTCAATTGGATTGAGGTCAAGTGAATTTGGAGACCAGTCAAGATGGATGATATTTTCACTGTGTTCCTTAAACAACTTGTATCACAAAGTCAGAGATAGGGAGGGCAGATTGTATGCTTTAATCTGGAGGTTTAAACATATTTGGGTATCCCCCCCCCTCTACTGTCTACTTTTCTCTTAAACCTTTGAGATATTCAAAAATAGGTACCTACAATATGAATTTACAAGTGTATTACATTACAGTACCTAAAAGATTGATGATCATCTTGATTCATTTACAATATGTAAATGTATCAAAATGATTCATTAAAAAAAATAAAAAAGAAACCTTTTTTTTCCGCGTTCTTTTCTTTTCTTTGTGTATTTACTCATTTTTAAGCATTCTTAAAATACATAAATTCGTGTGCCAAAATTAAGTTACGTGTTTTCCACTTTAAAACCGCATATGTAGGCTATTTCAGAAGTATTTGCAAAAAAACCTTCAATGTGTCCTAAGGTCCAAAATAAGTTTTATATAAACATTTCCAATTCTGAACATTATGGGACTGTGGTATTTTTATTATTTTTCATCATCATTATCATGAACCTGATCTGGTTTAGGTCTTTTAAGACCTGAACCAGATCAGGTTCCATTTTAGCTCTTGGAGGTGGTCTTGATCTCGCCATCATTCTCTCGGTCAGCTCACATCCCTCTTTTGCCTGAAGGTTTGTAGTTAAATGCTAATTTTGGGATCTGATTTGGGTTCATTCTTTCTATGTGACTGATCCATTTTTTCTAATTCCATTTTATGTCATCTACTATATTATCTACTTTTAATTTCTCATGAATACCTGAATTTCTTTGTTAGCCTAACCTTGTAAAGCCTAATAATGCTCTTAAAAATCTCATTTGTGCTGCTTCTAGTTTTTGTGCATCTTTCTCATTTATATTACCCACTGTAATAAAAGAGGGCTGGTTTTGAAGTAATGTTGTGCAGTGGTAATTTTGTTTCAGTTGTAATTTGTTTTCCAAAGTGGTATTTAATTGTTCTATTCATTTTATTACAGTAAACCCCCTCTATTCTCGGTATCTGTATTCGCAGTCGCTGATTTAATATAAAATGAAACCTAAAAAATGTGAATTTTAAAGCACCGTGAACATTTTCCGCCATAAAAAACATGGGCGTGGCTAAAATTATCTTTCCCGGTCAAAACAGTAATTAGTGGGTGGAGGGAGATGGGTGGCAAAACGCGAGCGTGGATGTTTCTCGCTAATCCTTGTTCAGTATGTGTTATACGCTTGTCGTGGAAGGTTTCACCATTTGCTTTTAATTTATATGCTTATAAATTGAATAAATTTATCAATTTATAAATTGATATGCTTACAAAAGTGATAAATCTACCGTTTTGCGGTGTAAAACAGACTTTTTCGAGCGTGTTAACGGAAGAAAGTGACTTTATTGTGGACAAATTCTTTCTAACCCGTACAAAACTATGGCTACGAATAACAAGGGAAATGTAAAAAGATCAAAGAAGGTGATGACATTAGAGAATAAAATTTATAATGGTGAAAGTGTCTTCTCGGTGGCAAAACATTATAAAATCAATGAGTCAACGGTACGATCAATCAAGAAATCGGAAGGAAAAAATCCGCCATAGTGTCCGTGAAAACACGCTAATTGTTTCAAAAATTTGCTCTGTAACTCGTGATGTTAAATTAGAAAAAATGGAAAAAACTTTAAATCTGTGGATAGAAGACAGAACTCAAAATAAAATTCCGTTAAGTTCACTCATCATTCGTGAAAAAGCAAAACTCCTTTATCAACACTTTAGCGAAACTGGTGATAGCACTGGCGGGATAAGTATTTTTTGCTAGCAAAGGCGCTGAAAAATCTTTCAAAAAAGCATTTGAAAGATTTGTTTGAAATTTCTAATAAATATTACATTTAATATTAAATTGTTTCTTATTTTCATTTCAATGCCATATGTTTGCATTTCACTATGTACTGTCTATGTACATAGTCAGAAGGTACATATAATACATACATAGACAAAATTTTAGACTAGTTTTTCTTATATATTTCATACTTTGGAACGGAACCCCTTTATTACTATGGGAGCCATAACTCAGTATTCGCAGCATTTCTCAGGAACGTAACTCCCGCAAATAGCGGGTGTTTACTGTATATGTTTGTAGTTTAGTGTGGATGTCTTTTCCTTCATTTGATATTAAATTTCTCAAATAGGTGAAATTGTTCTATTATTTTGTCATCAATAGCAATTTTCTACATAATTCCATTGATTTTGTTTTTGAGGTGGAGATCTTCATCTTCCGATTTTGCAATAATAACTTGATCATCAGAATATAATATAGTTTGGATTTTATTCCTGCCATTCAACTGTATTCTATTGTTAACTGTTTGTTTCCATTCTTTAATAATTTTATTGATGTAAATATTAAATAAATTTACTGACAGTCCACATCCTTGTTTGACTCCTTTATTACTGTTAATTGGATCTGATAGTTGGCCATTAGAATATTTTATGCAAACTTCTGAGTTTTTATATAGGCTTTGTATCACTTTCCGGATTTGGGTTGGGATATTTTCTTCATGTGAAATCTGCCAAAGTTTTTCCCAGTTTACATTGTCATATGCTTTTCATAATCAATAAATAGCAGAAATGTTGCATATGCTGGCGACTTAATTTTTCTGTTTGAAGGCGACTTGAGGCTCCAATTAGAAGAGCAATCGCACTTCATTTTGTCAGAGCTGAGTACTTGCTGTAAGTTGCACAGGCTTGTGGTTTCAACAGAAAAGAGCAAAACTGTGTTGTTAAAAGGGTACCTGTGTATTACGAGAAATTCAAAATGTCAAATTAGCATTAGCATTAGCATTAGTAGAGGCATTTGATGCAAGAAAGCAAGCTTATGCAGCATCAGCCAAAAAAAAAAAAAAAAAAAAACACTTCCACTTCACCCCTCTGTTCGTTCAAAATACCTGTCCAGCTGAGCCTTAAACTTATTTAGGCTATCAACCTCCACCACAAGGGATGAAGTCTGTTCCACCAACCAACCACCCGCTGGCTAAAGGCAAATTTCCGCACGTCTATCCTACATCTGCATCTATCCTTTCCTCAATTTGAATTTATGTATAGAATTTAAATACTGTCTCAGTCCATCGTAGTCGCCTTTACGGAAGCAATAACCCTTCCCTTTACCCCTAATGGTAGTTACCTCTTTGAGTAAATCCCACTTCAGCACACTGTGATCACTGCCACCTAGTGGTTCATTTATCTGCAGATTCTTAATGCATGAAGAATCACTGCTGATAATCAAATCAAGAGTATTACTCCCTCTAGTTGCCACCCGAACATGCTGATGTAGAAAACAATCATCATCCAATAAATCCACAAAAGCCCTGCTAGTGTGTGAGTAACCAGCCCCCAAATTCCAGTCAATATCTGGGAAATTAAAATCTCCCATTATAAGACACTCTGATTTACTGGCCCACTCTATTTCCCTGTACAGTTCCTTATTATACTCATCAGAGTCATTAGGCCTATAGCACACTCCTACTCTCAATTTTGATCTCCCAATGTTTATGTCACACCAAACTGACTCTACACTGCACTGTCCAGCAATGTCGACTGGCTTCACTTCCTTGGTTTTTATGTGTTTCTTAACTAATAGCATAACCCCTCCCCCCTTCCTATCCTGTCTATCCTTTCTGTAGATGTTGTACTCCCCAAATTGCAGTTCTGCATCCCTTATATCTGTGTGACACCACGTCTCTGATATCCCAACAATATCTGCCTTCGATGTTTTGAGCAATACCTCAAATTCATCAAATTTATTTACTAAACTCCTAGCATTGGTGTACACGCAAGTATACCTGCACCTGTTTTTATTCTTAGCTACCCTAACACAACCCATGTGTTTACTTGTACCGCAATGGCTCCCAGCAGTCTCTGAAATACCATGCATCTTGTTTTTCAGGCTTCTGCTCATTCTAATAGAAGCAGTGCAAGAATCTCTTTCACCTCTGCCAGTGGCTACTGTCAATCTATTGGTCTTTGTCTCCCCCCAAGCTAGCAGTTTTCCGACCCACCTAACACTGCCTCGATAGCATCAGCAAATATTCTTGCACCCTTTCTATTTAAGTGTATCCCATCCCTGTAGAAGCAATCTCTCCTGTTAACAAATAGATGGAGTCAGTCTGCAGTGTGTAAAGACAATCAAATACCTAGAAGTTAAGATTGATAGGCAGTTACGGTTTGCCTCACAAATCAGTTACATTGCTGAGAAGATTCGTAAATTGGTTGGTATGATTTGGTGTGTAACTAGGAAGGAGTTGGGGGAGCAAATGCAAAGCATTGAATCTATTTTATGACTGTATCTTCTTGCCAATTGCAAGCTCTAGTGTGAACTTCTAGCTAGATTGTGCATTGCAAAAGACAAACGTTAGGAAAATACACTGGACCCCCACTTTATGATTTAAATGACCCACTTTATGATTGTTCACTGTACAACCAAATCACTTTACAATAGACTCTCCATAATAAAATAACATTCACTATACGATGTGTAGTAAACACCAGTCATTTAGATCACATTTGCGAACTGAATTTTATTTCTATTAAATGGCAATTCTAATAAGTGAAAATAGGAGAAATTTATGCACAGGCAATAAAAGTATAAAGATATAAAGTGCAAATTTATGCTTTATTACCTTACTGATTAACAAAATTAAATGATACATGAAATTGGAAGAATATTTTCCACAGGTTAGCAAAATAAAAATAAATTTATGCTTACATACCAAATTGATATTTCTGTTCACTGACATTTTTGGTGGGGGGGATTGTTAAATTTAAAACAGTAAAAAAAGATAAGCAATCAATAACAAAGAACACAGCACGCACAAATTGCAACTAACATGATACGCACAAGTTACGAAGCTTAAAAAATAGGAATGAAGAGAAGATTCTGAAAATTTATTTATGTTTTTTATATGATTGAAGATTTCGTGGAAGAGGAAAGATATTTCACCATAATAACATAAAAACCCACAGAATTCCAGCTATTGGCATTATCGCAAATGCAATAAGATTGAGTTTACTTCCCATTTATAATAGATTGCACTAACAGAAAAGCCCAATAAACCAGAAACTGCAAATTGCTTTTATTGTTTTATGGCATTGACCTCCTGAAATGTGCTTTAGAAAAATATCACAAGCATTCAGAATTGATTCTTATAACCGAATGTATGATAACAATGAAAGTGTAGTGCATTTTAATGATTTGAATTGGTTTTTTGAAATTTGATTCTTATAAAGTGGCTGATTCTACTAACTAGTGATCCTGTTAACCAGCGCCTACTTACTTCACTTTATTTTCAAGATGGCTTATGATTGTCTCCGATCGGACCACATGACCTTTCCTCTCAGCCAATAGCAGTATTTATAAACGTGTTGGCCATGTTTTGTTTTTGCATCCTTTAGTTGAAGTGATTTTTTGTGTTATTTGACATAAATTTACTGTATTGAATACGTGTACATACAACCTGATAATATGGCCCCTAAAGAGTGCAGTAAGAAGAAAAATTTCAACTTCTGAGGTCTTGAAATGAATTGCCAAAAAACAATGTGTTTTTGGGTTCGCATTATGATATTTTCATGATATGATGGTCTCTCTGGAACGGATTAATATCGTAAAGGGGGGGGTCCACTGTATTTTCAATTCAACAGGTAATGTTGTTACAACTCAGTATGGCCTGTAAGACTGTGAAATGAGGCCTTGCGGGTGATAACAGGATGACTGCCACTGGATCTTGTCTTAATATTTAAGTGCTTCGATTTGAGGCACAGATGGCCATATGAGCGGATATCAATTGAGGTTTGTTGTGATGGTGGTTATGATTTGGAGAGGAAACGATTGTGGATGCTTCTGATTTGATGGCAAGACAGATGGAACAATCGTACCAAAGGTTTAATAACCAAAAAGAAGTTTCTCTCAAGAATTAAACCAACTTGCCATACCCTTCCCACAGTTTAGGAAGGTTATGGCAAGTTGGTTTCAACCAAACCTCTATATAACATTCCTGACTATAAGACATGGGTCCTTCTTTCGAAAATTAAATGAATTAGGTATTTCAGCACGTTCTTGGTGTACTTGTGGAGAAAAAGAAGACTGGGAACATCATCTTCTATATAGGTGCCATGAGTACCAGAATCTGAGATCAGTTGATTGATGGAGCACCCAGTGTGCAAACGCTCCAATACCCTACAGTGGAGCAGGCACATGAAGTGCAGAAGTTCAATATGTTATAATGGAGCAATTTGTATTTATCTGTACAGTATGTTGTAAATAGTGGCGAGGATGCCAGGAAAGCTGGCTGGGACCACTTAGTTCGATAATTTTTTTAAAAAAATACATATCACATAGACTATCCATAGACTGTATATTGTAGCTGGAACACTCGATATTGTTTTTTGCCATGAGCTGATTGGAGGAATGAATGAGCAGTATAGTATATGTGCAGAAATTAAGTGTTTTTGGTTTCACATATAAAATGGTCGCTTTTTGATACCAGTTTACTAAGTAGTAACTTTTTATCTAAATCATGAATTATATTTATTATATTAAGTCCAGAAAAAAAAACATGAATTTTGTTTTATCTTTCAGTTATTATTAAAATCCAGGAGGAATTAAGTAAAGTGCATTACAAAAATACTGACTGCATACTACAATCTGAAGTATGTGTCACTATTATTTATTTTATTAAATCACAGGAGATTTGTGAAATACAGGTTTCATATAATTTTTGTTAAAAATCCAGGAGGAAATGAATATTACAAAATAGTGAGTAAATATTATGTTTTAACATATACAATGATATGGAAACAATTACTGTTACATATTATTAGTTAATTAGCAATTAATTAGTAACAAGATAATCAATTATTTACTTTTCAACTTCTCTTCATCACAGAAAAATTAAAAATTCAATAATTTAAGAAATAAAAATCAAATGCTCTTGAAATGTAATGCACTGTGTGCATTAAAAAAATTCTGTTTGTACTTCAGAATGACCACATAGTGTCAGAGGAGTTCACACACAGAGTACAAGAACATCACTGTATTTAGTAATCATGTGAGCTTGAACCATGGTAATTCAAGCACATACTATTGTACCTTTGCACTTGACCACCTGGCTACAGCACTTGTGTATGTTATTAATTTATTTATGAATCAGTAATTAATTGGTAACAGGATAATCAGTTATTTACTCTTCAGTTCTATTATTCACAGAAAAAAATTTGTTAAGTTAAAATGTAAAAAGTGAATGTGATTGAAGTGTAACACCTCATTCACATCACTTGGAAGGTGATCTGATTGAAGTGTGCAAAGCTTTGAATGGATTGAACAAGCTCATTGCTGATGGAACTCTTCCTCTTGCTCAGACTATACACAAGGAGACATAAATTTAAAATGAAGAAGAAGGGTTGCATGATAGATGTGTGGAGGTTTCCCCTCAGCCATTGGGTGGTTGATGGTTGGAACAAACTTCCATCTGTTTTTGTGGACACTAGACAAATTATTGGAGGGGTAAACAGGTGATTGAGAAGGGGTTTTTTTTTTTTTTCTTTTATTTGGCTGATGCTTTATAAGCTTGCTTTATATACCACCACCACTACTCCTAATAATAATAATAATAATACATTATACATGTGTACTATTATATAATTTGTTTACATTTATTCCTGTGGTGAAAGGAATGTATCTGATATGTGCTTCTTAACCATTAGCATAACTCCCACTCCCATCTGTTCTTTGCATACAAGAATCACAATGCAATTCAATACCACACCACACTACGATACATAAGTGCCACTTCACTGATAGGCCTTTATCTGACTGGTATCTTTACTTATTACATAGCAATTATGCCAAAGGTTGACTGGGACCACCTACACATAAATTTATCCTTTCTATACACCATTCCATGTCAGCCTAGTCAACATGATACTTTGTTTACCACTTGTTATTGAAGTCTTTCATTTGCCTTCATTTCATGTGCCTTCATCTCAGGCCCATTGCGCCATATGCTTTGTCTAGTGGTTCCTTGCACCTCAGATTATATTTTTGACTTTATTTCTAATGTGTCATGTAATTTGTTATTAGCATTGGTAGAGGCATATGATACAAGAAAGCAAGCTTATGCAGCATCAGCCAAAAAAAAAAAAAAAAACTTCCACTTCACCCCTCCGTTCGTTCAAAATACCTGTCCAGCTGAGCCTCAAATTTATTTAGGCTATCAACTTCCACAACAAGGGATGGAAGTCTGTTCCACCAACCAACTACCCGCTGGCTAAAGGCAAATTTCCGCACATCTATCCTACATCTGTCTTTCCTCAATTTGAATTTATGCCCTCTCAGGTGATTATTCTGAGCAAGAGGAAGAATCCCAACAGCATTGAGCATGCTCAAACCATTCAAGGCTTTGTACACCTCTATCAGATCACCTCGCCAGTGCCTAGTCTCCAGACACTGTAATTTTCAAAACTCAAGCCTTTCTTCGTAAGAAGAAAGGCTTAAGTTTTGCAAATTACAGTGTCTGGACATGTTATATATTGATATATTATCAACATATAACCTATTATATGGTATATTATCTGAACATGTTATATGTTGATAGAGAATGATTACTTGAATTCTCTCAGCTTGTAATTTATGATCATTTGTATGTAATATATGTATAGTATGTATATACTATATATAGCAGAATTGCCGGTTTCTGGCTAGGGGCCGCTTTTTAATAAAAAAAATATAAAAATGGGGGGAATTAAATGTTCGGAGAAAGAGATCTTGGTTTGATTCCAGTCAACAACTGCAGGAATTTCTAAAATCCTCTTCATTCAAGGCTTTAGTCTGTGATTGCATGCTTGGGGTGGGGGGGGAAGCATTAATCCCAATATTTACTTTTTTTCTTTTCCCTTTCTGTACACATTGTACTTACTGTATTGAAATTCCACATCCCCATTCTGTGAGGGGTGACCCCTGTTTCTGATATTCTTACAGTGTTTGCGTTTGATGATTTAGCCAGTACTTCAAATTTATCAAATTTATTTATTATATTAATAGCATTAGTGTACAAGCATGTATATGTGCCTGTTTTTGCTCTTAGTATTCCTAACTAGCCCTTACATTTCCTTGTTTCATGAAGATACCCCTCCCCCCACCCCCACCTTTTCTTCCAGGCTGCTACATGTCCCAATAGTTGTAGTACAAGAATCAATTTCATTTCTACTGTTGGCTGTTGTTAAACTATTAGTATGTATCCTCCCCCCCCCAAAACTAGCAGTATTTTGACCCACCTACTTTTAACACTGCCTCATTAGCATCACGTATTCTTGCACCCTGTCTATTTACATATATCCCATCCCTGTAACTCCTGTTAATAAGCACAGGCTAAGGAAATTTTTACCTCCATGGGCACTACACAATCTCTCTGGGGCGAATTGACAAGGTTCTCATAATGTACCTCTCCTATCATTTCTATGCAAAATTCTAGACCCTTTCAATGTCAATCCTAACTCATGCCTTTTTTTCTCAGCATTCCCCTATACCTGTTAAGTAAATCTTCAGATCACCTGTTAAGATCAGATCGCTTAACATGTATTGATATCTTTTGAAAAACTGTTAATAAAGGTGATTTGATCTGACATGAGAATAACTAAGAAAATTAATGGTCCTGATTATCTAGACAGTTAAAGTTAAATTCACCTTTACTGAACCCAAAATAAGTTTGTATGGTAGATTCAAGTCCAGTAATTCCCTTTATGATATTAATGATAAATTGTGGAAGCAGTATCATTCCATATAAGTGCATACATCATACTTCAGACCTCCTCTATAACAAAGGTATCAAATTAATGTTTTCTCAAATTTTAATTTTTTTTTTATAACAGTTGTATGTAATGACCAAACTTGAGGCATATTCTAGAATGGAGGACACCCACCATCTAGTATTCATGTCTCTTTTAAGAATCTCCAAAATCCTACTAGAAAATTTTATAATTTGGTTGATATGTAATTTAAAGTCTTCGTGATTGAAAAATGTCATTCCCAAATCTGATATGTCTTTTCTTTTCATTGTCATTGTCAAACATAATAATACTTTTTCCAAGTATATGAGTAATATTTTGGAATATACAGGGATATTTTATTATTATTAAAATTATTAAAATTAAAATTAAAATTTCCACTGGCTGCATAAAAGCTTAGGACTTTGCTATATTATATAACAAAAGTAGCATTTATTATTGTTTCAATAATTTAGTTACACAACCTAAAAGACCACAAATAATTTCTCTTTCCCTAAATGTGTGACCACTCTTTGTTTAAAAAAAAAAAAATGGAAAAGCAGAGTAATAACATCCATTCTTCATAAATCATTTTTATTAGACTAAACATAAAAACGAAATATCCACCTGAATTCAATATTTGTTGCATTTTGTAAAATCGAATTATATTGCATAATTCCCACAACAGTAATAAATTGTAATGATTCACTACAAAGAAATGTCATCAAGATCAGCAGAAGTGGACCTGCATAAGGAATATCAGTACATGCAATTTCTCTAAGTAAGTATGTGCTTCTCACACATTACTGCCCTTAGAAATACATAAAAAAATAAATGAAATAAATCTATGCATAATCATTTTTATTTTACTTCACCTAAATTTCAGTCCTAACACTTACTCCCGTTATGCTTTATATAATCAACACTAAGTTTTACAAAGCATATGTACACGTGGAAATGTGCTATATTTTTGATTTTTTTAACCTTGTAGCTTGTTTAGTTTTACATTCTGGTATAAAACATTGTCACATTTATATTAGAATGGATTTTTTTTTTATTCTGTTAATTCTAAGAAGGGCATTCTTCTAATGCTGATTTAAAACTTGTGTAATATGACTGCTCTTGTCCAAATAATAGAATATAAAATAAATCATCAGTAACTCAAAATATAAAAAATTCTTTGATTTGTGTATTTTATTAGGAAAATGACTGGCATACATTTTTGATGCACAGAACTATACTTAATTATATAGTCTTAAACTCCAAAGGAAGTTTTTTTTGTATTACAGATTAAAAGCTAAATATTAAGATATATATTCAACTGATTTATTTCCCTATTTTAAATCGGTTTTTAAAATTACCCTTCAGATTAAAATTCCATTTCAGAAATAAAAAGATGTAAAATATGAATATATGAGTCAACTTTATTCCATAGAATTCTATTAATTTTTTTTTAAAATAAACAGGTAAGTAGAAAATCTTTGCCTGTATCCAAATCTTTTGAAGTAAAACAATAGCGTTGACTAAATTCTTAAACCAGAAATTTTATTACTGCTTATTTAATTGATATGTACTCATTAGCAATATGATTGTCTTTAATGATTAAAGTGTTATTCAGAGAAGTTTGCTGGAAGAAATTTCAAAAGCATTTGTTTTGTAAGTATTCAAGACATTAATATAATGTTGGGATGCTCCTCTTCTTGTCATACTTATGAGATAGTCAAGTACAGTATTACAGAACTAGAGAGATAGTCAAGTATTGCAAAACTACTCTTTCCTAGAATTTAATTAAAAGTTCTGTATAACTTTTAGAAATTTGTATATAGGCAAGGAATTTCTGCTCAGTAATATTGTATAATATCATCAAACCTGAAGCTCCTTTGAGCCCAAAATCCACACAGTTTGCAAAAACATTTGATTGGGTTAAAATTTTAATAGTTTGAACTTGTATTATATATTTTGCCATCATTTACAAATTTCACTGTTCTAAGCTCAGTTTCCCTAATAGTTTGAAAACGTTATGGCCAGTCTTTTACAAAGTATTCCTCCTCAGTTCCTACTTTGTAACACAAGTTGTATTGGCAAATCGACATTTTTGGATACTTCCATAGGAGGTTATGTCATTTCTATCAAGCACATATAAAGTGCTCATTTTGAATATGCACCGCTTATTTGTGTTTGTGTAAAGTGAGCATAATCATTTTTCAAAACAGATTTTGAAACCCCCGTATTTTATTCTTACCCATATTTTATTTTATTTATTTATTTTTTTAATGATAATACTGCATTTTAAGTTACATTTCTTCTTCATTCTTA
The DNA here is from genome assembly GCF_048544385.1 of Mastigoproctus giganteus. Lineage (NCBI taxonomy): Eukaryota > Metazoa > Arthropoda > Arachnida > Uropygi > Thelyphonidae > Mastigoproctus > Mastigoproctus giganteus. The sequence continues at coordinate 133,844,888 of NC_143578.1, read as the reverse complement.
TAACATGAAAAAAAAAAAAAAAAAAATGGGGGATCACTTAAATTTTAAACATGGGATATTTTCATTTTGATTATACTCTAATCGGATTTTTAACATCGTATTCTAAATGTTTTAGTGTGCTCACCCTCTGGTTTGTGAATCAGTCCTTACGCCAGAGAACTTTGAAGGCTGACATGTAGCTGACTTGTTTTTATGGCCAGCAGGTAAGAAGAAGAATTGTATAATTTTGGTTTGTTTTCTGTAATAAAAATTGAGAAAGGAAATTTGAAAAGTTGATTAAAATTCATCTTATACTTGGTTGCATACTAAAGGAAAAATATGCCAAGTTCTAGCATATATTTCCAGTTCAATATGTCATATATATATATATATATATATATTTATTTATGTATGTATATGTATGTATGTATTGTATGTTTTTGTATGTGTGTGCACATGTGTGCTTTCATGTATTAAAGCAAAACTCCATCTTGGTATATATTTCTTTTTTGCGTAGCCATTACTATTGTCTTCAGAGTTAGGTGGAATATCGTGAGATTGCTTTGAGAGTCCTGATTTTCAGATTTCAAATTAAGTATTTCTGTTACTGAATAGACTGAAGATTTTTGTTATATGATTTCTTTGTATGGAATTTCATTAATTTTTTTTAACTTTGGATTTAATAGCTCATCGCCCCTCCCCCCATTTCTTTTGTGTAGTTGTTCTGGATGATTACTTGTTTCTGATAGTTGACATTCTTTATCAATAAATGAATTCAATATTTATGATATAAATTATTTTTGTATGCATGCATTTTTTGTATGTGTGGTCTTTGTTTTCAAGATTAGCATGTATAACTAAATCTATACATTTCTTATTTAAAATAAGTAGTTGCATATTGAGACTTTGTAAACAGTGGTTGCTGTAAATCTGATTAGCAAAATAAGATTCAAATTAGGCATTCTAAAAGTTATTAAATTGTTACTGGAGAAATACCTCGCAAAACAGTCAGCAGTGCTGTTCACTACATCCATTTGCTGAATTCTCTCTTGCTTTGTTTTTCTAAAAAAAAAAAAAAATATATATATATATATAATTGGCTTCATTATTTAAATGAAAAATACTTGGATCATTATTTAAAACAAGTCTAGATCATCATAGCCCAGAAGTTTCCTCTTTTGAAATTAAAAAAAAAAACAGCCTTTTCTTTAATGTTTCACACTTTGGAATTTAATATAACATGAACTGAGCATCATTAATCTTTTTTTTTTTTTTTTTTTTTTTACCCACGTTATTGACTTCATTCTGTATTTATCTGAGGAAATAAGAATTTTGTGTATTTTTCCTTTTTTTTTTTTTTTTTAACTTTTTTTTGTGATGAAACATACTACTGAATTCTATTTTTACCTTGAAATAAATTATTTCAAGGTCACAATTTATAGTAAAAAATTTATTCTTAAGATTAGAGCTCCAAAGAGCTTCAGGTTTTTCTTAATTTTGTAATTAGATGGTTAAGTATAAAGCAGAATGATTTAATTTTAATCAAAAATATGTGTTAAAGATATTGTATTAGTTAAGACTGTGCAAAACTTCTGCTTTCCTAGTTAAGTTATATAGGTAATCTAAAGCATAATTTCAAATGTAGGACTGACATCCCATCTAAGAAATTGCTTTGCCGCATACTACTCTCCTTGTTATATTGTTTCGATTTGTGTAGCCATCAACTGAAACTTCTTAATAAATAACTGAAAAGTAGGATATTATATAAGATGAAAAGCCAAAATATTAATCATACTGTATCTAGTGAATCAGTTCATTCAGTTCAATGTTAATAAAAGTGTAAATTAATTAGTCTTGAGTATTATGGAATCACTAAAAATTGAGGATTCACTGCTACATATCCTGAGAAAAGAATTATTTATATATTATTACCTGCTATCTCTCACTGGATAGAAAATATATTTCATTGATATTGATTTTATGAATGTGAATGTATACAACTTATATTGCTAAAAATGATCTAGTAATCAATAGATAGAATCTCTCTCTCTCTCTATCTCTCTCTCTCCCCCCACCCCCAAGGAAAAAAAGTATAAGAAAGGAAATATTTTTTGTTTTATTGGAAAAGTACAAATATTTATTTGGTTAATGTGATGTCCTGTGTTTATAGTTCAGTTTCCGGCCTAAAGATTTATTATTGAATTATAAATGAAGGTATAATATAAATCAAATAACTGTACTTTTCTATTAAGACAAAAAGAAAGATTGAGGTTTTTTTTTTTTGGTGGACGACAGACAGACAGGTTCAGCCTTGGTGATGCCCATTCACTTTTAACAATATAAGCTGTTTATTGCTTAAACCAGTGCTTAAAACTGGGGTGCCGCAACAACATTCCAGGGGGGCCATATAATTTGGATTTAAGTTACTTAAACTTATTATTATTTTTTAATTTATATGTTTATTTCATTATAAAAAAAGTGTACAGTATCTTTTTAATTTTGTGGTGATCTATAATTGATATTTACTTAGTACCTCTGTATAAAGAATAAAATTATATACTGTATATATATCATTTGTATTATGAAATGTAATTTTTATAATTATATTATTGTAATAAATATAACATATATTTTTTTAATATTATATATATATATATCTCCAAGCATGAAAAAGCAAATATTAAATGTTATAATAAATATAAATATTATAATAAATATCGGGCTAACAGTCATCTTGCCAGCTTACTGCTAAATTTGGGATTAATTAACAAATTTTATTACTACCATTTGGCTCTAACTTACTACAAAATTTTATTCTCGTCGCTACCTTTGGCTCTAACTTACTACTATTTTACATATATTTGGACATAGTTATGCTGGACGATGACTACAGAAACAGATAGCTCGTTAATTATGGTTGATACATTGAAAGGGTTAGCCCTCGAAAAAGTCCCTTTCAATGTATCTTATTGCCATAATTAACATTTTAATGGTATTTTTATATATGTTTATAATTTATTGCTTATGTCATGGCATAGATTGATTTTTTTCCAGGTCACGTTGGGTACCCGCCATGGTTTATGGTTTGTCTGATAAGCTAGTATATCATATTTTACCTTTAAAAACTCTTACCACTATCAACTTAACTCATATTCATATATATATATATATATCTGCAATAAGGCCTCTGAGGTTGGGATTATTCATACCACCAATTTTAAACACACACACACCAACCGTTTATGACTGATTGAATAATGAAATAAAATAAAATAAAATGATAGAAAAGACTGTAAAATAATATTTACAAAAAACTTTTAATTATTTACAAAAAACTAAACTATAACAAAAGTAAAATAAGTAAATAAGTTAAAATGCATTAAAATATAAATATAAAAGACGATAAAAAACGTCTTAAAAGGCGATAAAAAGACGATAAAAACACTACTAGAGCTTTCAGAGGTGTCTTCCTCCTTCCACATATATATATATATATATATGAGGAAGGAGGAATTATATATATATATATATATATATATATATATATATATATACACACACGGATATACACAGAGAGAGAGAATCGGATCTAACTTGCAGAAAATTGAGTAGGGGTGCCGCAAAATAAAATAAATTACTTAGGGGGTGCCGTTATTAAAAAAACGGTTGAAAGCTACTGGCTTAGATCATTCATGTGAGCTTCAGTGGGTCATTCACTGTTGTATTAGAACTGTTGATATTAGTTTGTTTCTTTTTATTTATTTACTTAAAGCTTATTAAATAATAACAGTAATCAGCTCTGCAACTTTTTTTTTTTTTTTTTTTTTGTGCATTTCTGAATTATGGAGATTTTCATTTCTGGATTTTGAGTAATGGTCTGAGGAAATACCCCTCCTTTATGGGCAAAAGTTAGACTTTTATATCCTAGTATAATATCCTAAATTAATTATAACATGGCTTTCTTGGTTTTGTAAAAGGAAAATCATTTTGACCAAAGTGATAAACTACTGTGACATGGTCATGCAGGAGCTGGACAATTTTAACTTTACGTATTTTGACTCCAGCTAAGCATCTGACACAGTTCCATGTGGAAAGTTGTTATACAAGCTGGAGTCTATTGGGATTACAGGCAAGATCCTGAGGTGGATTGAAGGGTGGCTGAAAGATAGGAACCAGAAGTTGTTAAAATAGTCATTATGCAGAATGGGCCAGGGTTATAAATGCAGAGACCCTCAGGTTTGGTGCCAGTGTCACTCTTGTTTTTGACCTTCTTGAATAATATAGAGGAGGGAACAAAAGGTGTGACAATGAAATTTTTAGATGATATAAAACTTGAAGAGGATCGATTGACAATACAAATCTGGCTGAACTTCTTTGGAACGATTTGAACAGGCTTAGTGGATGGTCAGAGAAATTGCAATTATGTTTTAATGATGCCAAATGCAAAGTTCTACATTTTGGAAGCAGTAACCCGGAAGTAACTTAGCCACTAGGTGGGATAGAGCTGATGAAGGGTGTAAATGAGGAAGAAGACCCGAATATTTTGATACAATAATACAAGAAGGTTAGCAAAGCAGTGTAAGCAGTAATCATGCGATCTCTTATCAGTGATATACCATACATTTTTTTTATCTAAGCAGAAAGGAGGGAATAGTCCTGTACTATGTGGTGAGATTGAAAAGTTTAAAAATAAAGTAGCATTTGGGAAATGTTGCTACCTACTAGCTATTCTAATTGATGTATGCATTGACTTCTATTCTATCATTTCTGCAATTTCTGGAAGCATTCCTGATAGGCTTATTTTAGAATTGCTAATAATTCCTAATTTCCTCAGGCATTGCAAATTGTGACTCAAATGGTGAATTTGGCAGAAGGGCGACCATATGAGGAAAGACTCCGATTATGTGAGCTACAGAGCTTGGCAAGAAGGCACCGCAGAGGTGACCTGATTCGGGTTTATAAGACTGAGAGGGATTAGTAAAATGAATGATAGTGGAATTCTTACTGTTATAAAGAATTCCAGAACTAGGGATCATAAAACTGAAATTACAGGCTTTGCGGTTTAGATTAGATTATAGGAAGTTTTCTTTTAGCCAGGGTTGTTGATTACAGGAACAAGTTGCCCTTGCAGGTAATTGTGGCTGACAAATTATATGCTTCCCTCCTCACACAGTTACCTGTGTGAGGAGGGAAGCATATAATTTGTATTTTCTTATCTACTTGGTGTGTTTTTTTGTTTTTTGTTTTTTTGTTTTTTTTTTGCTAGTGCAGCAAAAGCTTGTCGCTTTCTTGTACTATATAGAGAAATACTATTACATTCACATTTCAAATGTCTTTGTCATTCAAAGTGTGAGTTATTTAACAGAATATGTATCTATCCAATAAGTTCTAACTTTTTAGTCTTCAAATTGTCTTAGTCTTTCAAGGGTCTTTAAGCTTGGGATACAAATGACCTGTCAACTCCTTAGCAGTGTCCTAAAGAATGTGCCATCAACCAAGCAAGCAACACCCCAGTTTGGTATCCCAACTTCCTCCCATCTTGGGGGGAGACAAAGACTAATGGATTAACAGTAGCCACGGGCAGAGGTGAAAGAGATTCTTGCACTGCTTCTATTGGAATGAGCAGTAGCCTGAAAAACAAGATGCAGGATATTTCAGAGACTGCTGGAAGTCATTGCGGTACAAGTAAACACATGGGTTGTGTTAGGGTAGCTAAGAATAGAAACAGGTGCATGTATACTTGCGTGTACACTAATGCTAGGAGTTTAGTAAATAAATTTGATGAATTTGAGGTATTACTCAAAACATCAAAGGCAGATATTGTTGGGATATCAGAGACGTGGTGTCACACAGATATAAGGAATGCAGAACTGGAATTTGGGAAGTACAACGTCTACAGAAAGGATAGACAGGATAGGAAGGGAGGAGGGGTTATGCTATTAGTTAAAAAACACATAAAATCCAAGGAAGTGAAGCCAGTTGACATCGCTGGACAGTGCAGTGTTGAGTCAGTTTGGTGTGACATAAGCATAGGTAAATCAAAATTGAGAGTAGGAGTGTGCTATAGGCCTAATGACTCTGATGAGTATAATAAGATACTGTACAGGGAAATAGAGTGGGCCAGTAAATCAGAGAGTCTTATAATGGGGGATTTTAATTTCCCAGATATTGACTGGAATTTGTGGGTTGGTCACTCACACACTAGCAAGGCTTTTGTGGATTTATTGGATGATTGTTTTCTACACCAGCATGTTCGGAAGGCAACTAGAGGGAGTAATACTCTTGATCTGATTATCAGTAGTGATTCTTCATGCATTAGGAATCTGCAGATAAATGAACCACTGGGTGGCAGTGATCACAGTGTGCTGAAGTGGGATTTACTCAAGGAGGTAACTACCATCAGAGGTAAATGGAAGGGTTTTTGCTTTCGTAAAGGAGACTATGCTGGTCTGAGACAGTATTTAAATTCTATACAGTGGGACCAACTGATGATGTTACCAACAGCAAATTCAAAATGGGAAGCATTCAAGGAACTAATCTTGGAAGCTACCAGGCTTTACATACCAACCAAGAAATATTGTTCAAGGTTCAGGCCTAAATGGTTGTCAGATGAACTAATGAGACATATGGCAGAGAAGAAAAATGCATGGGATACATACAAATTAATGGGTGACGTGGAAGCCTATGATAGATATAAGTTCGTCTGTAACCAAGTCACAAAGGAGATTAGGCAGGCAAAGGCAGATTATGAGAAATCCTTGGCAAAGGATGCAAAGAAAAACAGAAAAGAGTTCTTTACCTATTTAAACTCAAGAAGGAAAGGGATGAATCAGATTGGTCCACTGGATGTTGATGGTTCAACAGTTGAGGATCCAGCTCAGGTGGCTAACAATCTAAACGAGTATTTTGCATCTACATTCACACATGAGGAGTTATTCAGGAAGGGGAATGTCGTAGGTGAAGTAAACATTGGCAGTGAGCTGGATGATTTTCTAATAACTGAGAGGAAAGTGGAGGAGAAATTGTTGAGGATAAACATAAAAAAGGCACCCGGGGTGGATGGGATCTATCCAGTTATATTAAAGGAGGCAGCAAAGGAAGTAAGCAAACCCCTAGCCATAATTATGAGAGCTTCTTTGGACTCAGGGGAGGTACCCATAGACTGGAGATGTGCAAATGTAACCCCAATTCACAAAGGAGGATCAAAGGCTGACACAAGTAATTATAGACCTGTTAGTTTAACTTCGGTTCCAGGAAAATTAATGGAGGCACTGGTTAAAGAAGCACTGCAGGATCATCTGGACAAGAATTCAGTTATAGCTCAGACACAGCATGGGTTTGTTAAGGGCAGGTCTTGTCTGACCAATTTGATTGGATACTATGATGTAGTCACAAAAGAACTGGATGCAGGGAATAACTTTGATATTATATATTTGGATCTTAGAAAGGCTTTTGATACTGTTGCGCATGGAAGACTGCTGCACAAATTGGAGAAGTGTGGCATTCTAGGCAAATTGATGCTATGGATAAAGGGATGGTTGAGTGGCAGAAGACAGAGAGTGGTAATCAATGGACACTGCTCAACGTGGACTAATGTTATTAGTGGAGTTCCTCAGGGTTCAGTGTTGGGTCCATTGTTGTTTTCTGTATTTATAAATGATATTGATGATGGTGTATCAGGCTTAATGTCCAAGTTTGCAGACGATACAAAGGTTGGCAGGGTTGTTAAGGACACTACTGATACTATGCTGCTGCAACAGGATCTGGAAAGGTTGAGCAGATGGGCTGAGAGGTGGCAAATGAAGTTTAACATTGACAAATGTAAAGTACTACATATGGGAAACAGTAACCCCAGATCAACGTATCAACTCTGTGGTACTACGCTGACAGTGGTAGAGAATGAAAAGGACCTGGGGGTAATTGTGCAGGCAGATATGAAGTTCTCTGAGCAGTGCAGACGAGCTGCAAGAGTAGCTCATGGTGTCTTGTCAATGATATACAGCAATTTTTCTAGCAGGGACAGGGATGTGATTATTCCCTTGTATAAGGCATTGGTCAGGCCACACCTTGAGTACTGTATACAGGTCTGGAGGCCTCATTTCAAGAAGGATGTAGAGCTGCTGGAACGAGTACAGAGAAGGGCAACAAGATTAGTGAATGGAACAAAGGGTTGCTCTTACGAAGAAAGGCTTAAGTTTTGCAAATTACAGAGCCTGGAGACTAGGCATCGCCGAGGTGATCTGATAGAGGTGTACAAGGCTTTGAATGGCTTGAGCATGCTCAATGCCGATGGAATTCTTCCTCTTGCTCAGAATAATCACCTGAGAGGGCATAAATTCAAATTGAGGAAGGATGGATGTCGGATAGATGTGCGGAAATTCGCCTTTAGCCAGCGGGCAGTTGGTTTGTGGAATAGACTTCCATCGCTTGTTGTTGAAGTTGATAGCCTAAACAAATTTAAGGCTCAGCTGGACAGGTATTTCGAACGAATTGAGGGGTGAAATGGGAGTAGTGGTTGTTTTTTTTTTTTTTTTCTTTTTTTTTGGCTGATGCTGAATAAGCTTGCTTTCTTGCATCATATGCCTCTACTAATGCTAATGCTAAACTGCTACATCCCTCCAGACACAAGAGACCATACTAACTGAATACAATGATTCTGTCTTCTACAGACAGGGGGATCAGTGTTACCACCAACCTTCATGAAACCATATTAGAAGCACAGGTAAAGGAGGATATCGACACTCCACATCTTGTTTTCCCAAAAACAGGACCTAAAATTTGATTTGATTGTCTTGCTCAGCCCAGTCCAGTTTTTAGTTTTAGGACAACAGAGGTGGCTAGAGGGAGCTTGAGGAGATTTGCACGAGCCCCTCTGAAAAAATTTGTTCAATAAAATTTAACAAAGTGTTTTAACTGGGGATGGCCATTAACTGAAATTCTTCTTAAGCAATCCCCTTGTTTAGAAATTAGCAGTGCACCTTAATCTTGTCTATAATCCTAATACACTCCAGCTTGTACAGCAACCTGCCATGTGAAACCATGTAAAATGCTTTGCTAAAGTTTTCCTCCTAGTGATATTTATTTGAGCCAATGGGAGAAGAGGGTGTTGCAATTACATCACTACAAATGCAATTAATTACTGACAACTTCCTCCATAATGTTCACCAACCTCGTGCACGTGCTTCATTGTTTAATACAAGATCACAAACAGCATCATTTGATGTTTCACTGTAACGTTTTTTGTATATTAATGAAGGGACCCATTGTCCCGATATAGTTTGTATATTTGTAAATATTTTAGTCCTGCTCTTTCGAATGCAACAGTATTCCCCGTGCATTCTGGAACCCAAAGTAAAAGGCCTTTTCCTAAGTGACCTATGTAAATGCAGTTAAATAGTTACACAGTGATAGTTATTTGACCTTGAGAATGCCGAACACTGAAAATGCAGAGGTAAATAATCACATAGGCCATTTCCTGATTATATATCGATCAGTGCATTTTGACAGGCATGTCTTTTACATAGAAAAGATTTGACTTACTTGACACGGGGGTTGGCGAGCAAAGCGAGCAGGGGCAGAGCCCCTTGGTTATTATTATTATTATTATTCTCATTTATTCAATAAATAAATAGATTGTATTAGCCCTTATGCAGCATTCATATGCCAGGGGAAGCATTACAGGAAATAAGATAAAAGCACAAAAAGTAAATATAACATATTATAACACAAATATTTAAATATGCATTCTACTTTAGTCATCAGACTTTTACATAACACTTGGTATGATATAACATGTTCTTTAAATGTGTGTGCATATGATAACAAATCTAGTAGATTCATATGTTATGCATTTGTTATTTCAGAACTGTAGCTTAGCATAAGATTATTCAAAAATCACTACCCGTATATCCCTAATCTTTGCATATCATCAATGTTCATTTCATTAAAAATTCTGATTGTGTTAGCTGGGTACATATTACCCAAACAGCCAAACTGATCAAAAAGATGGATGTATTTGTACTGTTTGCTAGTCAGTATTTCTTCTGTTGGGCTTAGGTAGCTTGAGGAATTTATGGATATCTAGTCTACCACTTACATATTTGGCAGGAGTGACAGTCTTTCAGGTGGTAATAATTAGTTTCCATGAGGTTGTTTACAATAGTGTGTTTGGGTGGAGCGTGTTCCTCACAAAATCATAATGGTGTACAACCATAACAGATATTCAGAAGATATTAAAAATTTACCATTTATACTTTGGCTGCTCTAGGTGATCAGAATAAGGCATGGGCACCACATATTATATATTATATCACTTGTTTCAATAGATTGTGACTGGTTGAACAAAAGAGAAAAGTATATGCTTAGATTAATTATTAGAGGGAATGGACACAATGTAAGAAGGGTGGGGGGGTTTGTTGTTGTTGTTGATGCTGCTGTATAAGCTTGCTTCCTTGCACCATTTCCCGATATTGATTCTACTACTAACTATCTCAAAATAGCTAACTAGGTTAGTTAAATGATTTTTCCTCTTTAATAAAACCATGCTATGTATCCTACAGAATTCCATTTCTATTGAAATGTCCTTGTACTGCACTCTTTATCATTTCTTGATGATCTTCCCTAATACGGAAGTCAAACTGACTTCAGTTCTGAGAGTGCAGTGGGTAATCATTCTGTAGTTGCCCACTTCACTGTTATAACTACTTTTATGTATTGATGAAACACTAACAGTTATCCAATCCAAAGAAATCTCTCATGTGTCTGGTGATGCACTCATAATTAATCTTAATATTTTAATTCCGTCTCTTGCTACCTCCTTCAAAATTTAAGGTACATGCCATCAACTCCAGGATCCTTACTTGCCTCTAGGCTTGAAAGTTTTTCTAATAAACAATTATCTGTAATTTCAATATCACTAACTCCATGCTGGTAAGTCTCACTTGCACAGCCTCTCCTCACTATGAAAGGGTAATTTGACATACCTGTTCAGTTCACTTGGTAATATAAGACTTTCCCATTACACAAGGGTCCAATCTGATTGATTTTCTTCTTTTTTGTGTTCACATTAATGAAAAACTCCTTGTACCCATTCTTTGTTCTCTTAGCCAGTGATTTCTCATACTCAATCTTTTGGAACAAGTTACTGCTCTGAATAATGGGATGATTGATTGACAGAAGGCACAGAGTGGTTATTAGTGGAGTTCTGCAAGGTTCTGTGCTGAGGATCTTTATTGTCAGTATTGAGGAAGACATATCAAGTTTAATATTGAAGTTTGCAGATGAATATATAGGATGACAGGGTGGCTGATTAAAGAAATCAGGGTGTGCTACTACAACAATATCTAGAAAAATTAGAGAGATGAGCTGAGAAGTGGCAATTGAGGTTTAAGACTGAAAAATGCAAGGTACTGCATATAGATTGCCGAATAACATACCAACTGGGTGTTACCACACTCAAGCTAGTGGAGAAAGAAAAAGACCCTCAGGGTAATTGCATAGTCTAACATGAAGTTCTTTAAGAAGTGTAGGCAGCCTGTTCTATACTTCTTAAAGAAGTGTAGTTCATGGGGTTCTGTGAGTGATATGCAAGAATTTTTTCAACAGAGATATTGTAGATGATTGTCCCATTTTATAATGGGACATTGATTAGGCCACACCTTGAGTACTGCATACAGTCTGGAATAAAAATTGCATATAATTCTAAAGTGAAAACAATGCATTCTAATTAAAGATTTTGGTAAAACGACTTATTGCACCTGATTTAGTCTCTCTTTCAGACCGATCTGTATATTTTGGAAATAACATGAGAACTGGCTTGAGTGGGCTGCATGAAAATGATAATATTTTTTGGTTTTAGTATTAATACTAGTAGTAAAAAATAATGCAAAAAAACAAGCTTATAAAGCTGCAGCCAAAAAAAAATAAAAAAATCCCATATCACTCTCCATCCCTACCAATAATTTGTCTAGTTCTTCCTTGAATTTAATCTAACTACCCACTTCCACAACAACAGATGGAAGTTTGTGTCAACAATCAACCACCCTCTAGCTGAAGCCAAACTTCTGCACATCTATCCTGCAAACATCCTTTCCTCAATTTGAATTTTTGCTCCCTCATGTGTGTAGTATGAGCAAGAGGAAGACTGCCATCAGCATTGAGCTTGCTCGATCCATTAAGCACTTCAATCAGATCACCGCATAGGTGCTTAGTTTCCAGATGCTGCAATTTGCATTTCTTGGTAAGGCCACCCTTTTGTTCCATTTACCAATCTCGTTACCAGTTGTTGACTTTATGCACATCTCCAGTCTATTGGGACTACCCTGAATCCATGGGTGATATTAATGGCCAAAGCCCCAGATGCCTTTTGACTTCAGCAATTTCTCTTCCACCTTCTCAATTATCACTAATCATTTTGCTTCCAGCTATAGCTTGGTGTAATTCTGTTATTCCTTGTCCCCAAAATTTATTTGCAGGTGAATGTAGATGCAATATATTTTTATTCAGCTTGTCAGTAACCTGAACCTAGAACATCAGTATTTATATCAGTATTTATGCCATTCATAAATAGTGGGCCAATATGGTTCATCACTTTCCTTCTACTCTTAACACAATCTACCGTAGCATGCCCAACCCTGTTAGTGCCTTAATTTAAACTAGTTTGTACTTACCGGTGGTTTCTGTGAACCTTGCTAATTTATAATCATCCCATGCATTTTTCTTCTATGCCACTAGTCATAGCAGTTCATATGGCATCTATTTAGATCTAACCATAAACTAGATCCCTTAGTTGGTATAAAAAGCTTAGTAGCTTTTATGATTACTTCACTGTGTTTTCCTCTTAGAATTCACAGTTGGTAACATCATCAGTTGATCACATGGAATGGAATTTAAAAATTGTCTACAACCACTGTGTTGTCACCTTTACGATGAGCAAAATCTCTTTCCTTTACCCTTAACAGTAATTATATCCTTAAGTAGCTCCCACATCAATATATTATGATCACTGCCACCTAATGGTTCCTTCGCGTGGATGTTTTTAATACATAAAGAGTCACTGCTGATAATCAAATCAGGAGTATTTCCTTTTTTCTCATTGCCTCTCTAACATGCTGGTGTAGAAAACAGTTATTCAGTAAATCTAGACAAGTCTTGCTACCATGTAGGTGATCAACCCACATGTTCTTTTCAATATCTGTAAATTTAAAATCCCCATTATAAAACAATCTGATTTAACTTCTTTTTTTTTTTATGAAAACACCAAACACGACAGGTATTAGAACCTATAGTACTTAGTACCGTGCTTGGGTTGAAGGTTGAGAAGACGAAAGAAGATATTTGTTGACATTAGACTTGAACTTCTGTAGACTGTCATTTTCAGGAAATATGTATGAACAAAAACGGCAGTTGAATGAATTAACGAGGAAGATGAAAAGTTGATCCCGTGAGTTTGAAGTTGGACAGTAAATGGATGTTGGCTGGTGGCGGCACGTGTTCGGACTGTTGTGAAAGACAGCGGGAATTATGGAAGCCAAAACAGAAGAACAGTGCCCACGGAAGTATCTGCAGAAAAGGCATACAGCAGAAACAATATGTCTATGAGACAGTGAGTGGAGAGAGACTGTTAAAGAGGAGTCATTAATTAACCTAACTGCCTTCCTCTGAATGGAATCTAAAAGCCTGAGAGAGGTTTTGGGGGCACAGCCCCAGGTGTGGAAACAGTATTCCATGGTAGAGCGGATTTGCGATTTGTACAGCGTGAATAGCTGTTTGGAAGAAAAGTAATGCTGAGAGCGAAAGAGAAAACCAAGTTTTTATGATGCAGAGGAAGCAATAGTTGTAATGTGTTTGTGCCAAGAGAGATTAGAAGTCAGGGTAATCCCCAAAAGAGATATATCATTTTGCCTAGAAATCAGAGTATCACCAAAGATAAGCATAGGAGCAGAAGAATCCTTTTTGCAAGATATAAGACAAGACTGAGTTTTAGAAGGATTGAAATCAACTGAGTTGTCTTTGTCCCACTGGAAAATTAACTGGAGATAGGCATTTAAGGAATTGGTAGCGGATATTCGGAAGTTAAAGCTGATTGAGCAGGGCAAGGTTTTTCAAAATGGAAAGTGGAATGCAATGTGCTATCATTGGCAAAACTATGGATAGGATTTCCAGTCAATAGAAGAAGGTCATTAATAAGAGGAAGAGAGTGGTGGGAATGAACTGAACCTTGGGGGACACCAGCATTAGTGGAGAAGTTAGAAGACAGAGCCATCCACTATCACCCACAGTGAGCGTTCAGAGAGAAAACTGGATAACCAATTACAAAAAACAGTTGGCAAACCATAAGATGGAAGCTTATTTAAAAGGCCTTTATGCCAGACACGATCGAAAGCCTTTGAGATGTCAAGAGCAACTGCTTGTGTTTCACCGAACTTTTCCATTGAATTTGTTCATAAATGGGTAACATAAGCCACAATATCACCAGTGGATCGACGCTGACAGAATCCATATTGGCGATCTTTGATCAGACAGAAGGTTTCTAGGTAGTTAAGAGTTGGCGGTTAATCGATTTCTCCATTACTTTAGAAAGAGTAGAAGTAATTGCAATGGGACAATAATTGGATGGGAGGGATTTGTCACCCTTGTTAGGAACTAGCTGGATATGAGCAAATTTCCAAGAAGGAAAAACACTTTTGTGATAAGAAAGTGAAAAAAAGCGGCAAAGAATAGGAGTAAGTTCAGGAGCACAGGTTTTGAGAACAAGTGGAGAAATACCATCAGGACCTGGAGCTTTCTTAGCATCAAGGTTCATCAAAATCCTTCTGATATCCTTTTGATGGAAGACCACAGGAGACATTGAATGGAGCGTGTTGGGAATGGTGGGAGGTGTTTTACCAAGATCATTAATACATGAGCTGGAAGAAAAATGGGATGCTAGCAGGTCAGCTTTATCCTTGGCTGAAGTGGCAACAGAACCATCTGGGTTGGACAGAGGTGGGAGCAAAGATGGGCAAAAGTTGCGGCCAATAGCTTTGGCAAGAGACCAGAATGCTCGGCTACCATTAGGGCAAGAAGCAAGTTTTCTACTCTTAGCCTGTTCAAACTCTAGTTTGGACTGATTAATAACTGCTTTACAATTGTTGCGAGCTTTGGTGTAGGCAGAAAATGAAACTGAAGAATTAGAAACAAGCCAATTACGATATGCAACATTCTTCTCTTGGACAGCCTTAGCACATTTATTGGAAAACCAAGGTTTAGATAAAGGACGAGATTTTAAAGTGGAGTGTGGGATAAAGGATTCCATTCCTGCAAGAATAATATCACTGACACGATCTGAGCAAATGTTGACATCAGAAGTTTTGAAACGGTAATCCGACCAAGGAAAAGAAGAAAAGAAGTCTCGCAGGTCATCCCATTTTGCATTCTTGTAATGCCAAACAACATGAGGTTGGGAGTAGCCATGAGAAAAAGGCCCCATTGGAGAAGAGACAATGACCAAATTGTGATCTGAAGTGCCTAAAGGGCCACTCACTTCGACAGTGTACTTAGAAGGGTTGTTTGTGAAAAAAAGGATCAAGCGTGTTGGCTGTATGATTGGTATTCTTGGAATTGTCTGGTATTCTTGTAGGTAAATGAACAATCTGTGCTAGGTCATTAGTAATTGCAAAAGCCTCAATATCTCAACCAGCTGGGTCAGTGTGACTAGAAAAAGGAAACCAGCTGTAGTTATAAACATTAAAATCACCAAGGAAAATTACCTCACTGTTAGGAAAGTTGGACTGGATAAAGTCAAGTTGCAAAGAGAGGAAGTCAAAGAGCTCCAAGTGATTAGCGGAATTGGGAGAACAGTAGAGACAACAGATGAATTTGACAGAATGAGGCAGAGAGATTTTAAGCCAGAGAAGATCGAAAAGAGGAGATTCCAAATTACCAAGTCTCTGACAGGGAATATCGGAATGTACATATGCGCAAGTACCCCCTTTGAGTCGTTTGGGCAACTGAGATGAGCAGAAGTTGAATCAACTGATAACTGAGATTCTGTCAAAAAAAGTACATGGGGTTTGGCAGGTTGCAAGTGGAAATGGACATCATTGAGATTTGAATTGAGACCACATATATTTGTGAAATGAACTAGGAAGTGTTTGGGAGGGTTAGATCTTTTCACAGATAAGCTTGCTCTATTAGTTTGACAATTCGTGGTGTATTTAATAGTAAGAAAAAGTGGGGGGAGGAATTGCTATATGAAGTTATGAAATTTTTGGATATGGCATATGGCATACACATGGTAAGAATATACCCTGATTCTTGACATGAGGTGGCCTCGACAATGCCCCCTGCATACACACTACTCAGATTCCCTCCAGTCACTATCTTGCAGAGTAGAGGTAGCAAAATTATACACTAGCTGATCCGGAAGTCCCCTAAAGAGTTACCAATTGGTTCGATCCAGTGTACTAACTAGCGGCCTGCCTGCGAACACTGTTTTAGAGCCCTCGAAATGTAAGGAAGATTGGATCTCACCATGATGTTCATCATAACTTCAAAAGTCATCAGTCATACTGCATGATGGAAGGGATGGGAAGGGTTGACCGGAACTTAACTATGGAGACTAAACTTGGGTTCCACCACTTCAAACCTCCAATAAGCAAAGTGGTGGTATTGCACCAGTTGATGAAAGTCATCTACCACCTAGTATTGCCTGGTAATACAGAGTGGCGGCATTCCTCAATATCGGGTGGTACCACACTTCGACCCCTACTTACGTTGGTACACACGTGGATGGTCACCCACCGTGTGCTTATGCATGGAGGTTATACCCAGGATTACTAACTCGTGAAGGTGCAAGCAGAGGATTTGGCTTTAGAAAACAGGCCTTGTGCGTCTGGTTGCATTATATAATCAAAGTTTCTTGCGACGACCGACTAACTGGTTAAAATAAATTTATTAAAATTAAAAATATAATATATACATAAGATAAAACAGAAATAAAATAAAAGCATTAAAATACAATAAAATAACAGCGTTAAAATACAATAAGATAAAAGAGTTAAAATATATATAATAAAAGCGTTAAAATATACAGCCAGGCCTCGCATAATGCGAGTTCGATTAACGCTTGTTTCAGTTACTTCTATTTGAAAAAATTATTCCACTTTTCACTTTACACGATGCAAATTTCCAGTTAACGCAATCTTTTTTTTATATATATATGTAGTAGTTAAAAAAGATTTGAATTGCGCGTTAAGCCTACCGCGCATCGGATGGGCAATAACCAAACGTTTGCCTGCTGCCCACCTTGGCGTGTTCCAGCAACTATCGGAAGAAGACGTGTTACTTGTTTGTCTCCCGCTAATAAAGTCAATACAGACTTGCATTTAAAAATTAAAATTTTTAAATGAGCCAGATGAAAATGTTACCGCGAAGGAGATAACAGTAAAAGAACTAGATGAAATCTTTCATATTGCAGAGAACCTCAAACCTTTTGTTTGAGGTTCTCTGCGATATTTATTTCGCCAGGACCCAGAGAAGATTGTCGGCAATCGGAAATTGATTGATGAAAAGAGAAAGTCAACACTGTTCGAATATTTCCACAACAGTCATTTCTTCATTGTGTATTTTATGTCGGAGGTTCCCAAACTTAATCGGTTCACAGCGCTCTTAGTGTTACAGTAATATTTTCACAGCACACCTAGACCAAAAGAAATACCTAACAGTTCCGTTTAGGTCCAAACAACTTAAGAAATGTTGAGACTAAACTACCTCGAGCTAATAGTTCGCGTGGTGTCCGACAGCTGTCGAGTATCTGTGTTTCCCTCGAAAATTTAAAATATTCCGCAGCGCAGTTTAGGAACTGCTATTTTATGCAATAAACATTTAATTCCATAATTAGTTTCATTACATTTTACAATGTATACAGTTAAAATATAACTGGATAGATCCCATCCACCCTACGCACCTTTCTTGTGTTTATCTTCAACAATTTCTCCTCCACTTTACTCTCGGTTATTACAAGATTATCTACTTACTGCCAGAGTTGAATACACCTCTGGCATTCCCCTCGCTGAATAACTCCTCATGTGTGAATGTCGATGCAAAATATTCATTTAGTTTGTTAGCTACTTGAGCAGGATCATCAACAGTTGAAGCATCGATATCAAGTGGACCAATCTGATTCATCCCCTGCCGTCTAGAGTTTACATAAGTAAAGAACTCTTTGCTGTTTTTCTTTGCATCCTTTGCCAAAGATTTCTCATAATCTGCCTTTGCCTGCCTAACCTCCTTTGTAACTTGGTTACAGATCAACTTATATCTATCATACGCTTCTGTGTCACATGTTAATTTATATGTATCCCATGCATTTTTCTTCTCTGCCATATGTCTCATTTGTTCATCTGACATTCATTTAGGCCTAAACCTCGAACAATATTTCTTAGTTGGTATGTAAAGCCTAGTAGCTTCCAAGATAAGTTTCTTTGAATGCTTCCCATTTTGAATTTGCTGTTGGTACATCATCAGTTGGTCCCACTGTGTAGAATTTAAATACTGTCTCAGACCTTCCGTTTTTAGGAAGCGCACATCCGCTTCCTAAAAACGGAAGGGTATTATCATCCTCTAGTTCAATCGTAAACTGAATGATGGGCAACAAGAAATTGAGATATTGCAGCAGCTCAGATTCTGATCCCCAGGGTACAATTGCAAAAATATCTTCAACATGACACCGGAGAGTGATAAGAATTGGTAAGTTCAAGAAAATTCTTCCATGGCAATATTAGCCATGGAAGAATTTTTCTTCCATGTAAGTTTTTCCCAGTAAGTTTTTCCCAGTAAGTTCTTCCATGGCAATATTAGCCACAATAGGACTAACAATGGCACCCAAAGCTGTGCCCTGTATTTGACGAAAAAGAGTCATTGAACATGATCACATCCCCGTTAAACACAGATTGAAAGCAGTACAATTATCATCTGTAGAGAGCGAGGTTCTATCTCCCAATGTGGCATTCCTCCTCAAAAGACGTCTCACGCAGGCAATGGCCTGTTTTGCAGGAACAGAAGTGAACAGAGAAGCTACATCAAAGAAGACCATAACCTCGCTCTCAGAAATAATAAAATCTTTAATAATACGCAGAAAATGAGTAATACTGGAAACAGTGTAAACAGTTTTCCCAGCAAGGGGTGCTAATAACTTGGCAACATGTTTAGAAAGTTCATACTTAGGTGTATGACAACAAGACACAATGGACCGTAAAGGAACATCAGGTGTATGGATCTTTGGAAGTCCATAAAACTGCAGGAGTCAACAACCTGTCGCATGAAGCTTCCAGCGGATGTTCTTGGTAAACCTATTGGCTAAAAACCAAGAATGCACAAGTTTATTAACTTTGGATTCCAACTTCTCCAACCCTTTCACAGGGGAGTCTTGCACAGTTTCATAAACCTCCCGATCCTGTAATAGAGGGAGGGCTTTACAAATATACTCCAACTTGTTCAAGGTAACAGTGCGCCGCCCCTTATCTTCAAAAATTAGTGCGGAGCTTTCAAATTTCGGCTATCCACCTCATGTTCTAGATAGATGTGAGCTTCAGGCTCACAAATTTGTTACGAAATCTAACCTGCCTCGCACCAATCAATTTATCTCTACCGCCTACATCCCCTATTATCTGGGCGTATCGGAATGTCTTGTTATGATTTTGCATCTCCATCATCGGGGAGGAAATTACAATCCATTATTTCTAAGGTGAAAACACCTGTTCCTTCTTTCCTACGGAATGGTTCCGTATACCGTATTACGTGTCTGGATTGTGGGAGGGTGTTATGTAGGTGAGTCTGGTAGAAGATTGAAAGATCGGGTTTCTGAACATGAGGTGGCTCTGCGAACCACTAATTTTGAACGCTCTGCAGTCGCCGAACATTATTGGGTTAAGCAGCACAATCTTCATCCCCAGCGGGATATTGAAATCGTCGACTATTCACGTGATTACCGCCAGCGCTCATGGCTTGAAGCACTACACATAGCCACCAATAATAGTACTAGGAATCGGACGAGGGGAGTACATTTACATCCTATTATAGAATGTACTGTATTGCAGTGTGATGAGCTCTGGCAATCATCACGTGTACGTAATTCTGCTTTACCGACACCAGACTCATGATACATGATCATGCCCAGCTGATTTGTGCTATTGTAACCATTAATATATACTGAAGTATACCAGTCACAGACTAGCTGATGAAGAGGCACTCCACTTCGAAAGCTACAATTTTAACGCTTTTATTATATATATTTTAACTCTTTTATCTTATTGTATTTTAACGCTTTTATCTTATTGTATTTTAACGCTTTTATTTTATTTCTGTTTTATCTTATGTATATATTATATTTTTATTTTAATAAATTTATTTTAACCAGTTAGTCGGTCGTTGCAAGAAACTTTGATGATATAGAGGATTTGGTTTTGTCACAGACCATCCGGACTTCACCAAAATTGGGTACACTTGACTTGAATTTCACCCGAATATCAGTTCCATCAGTGTTTTCGACTCCCAGGTAGCAAGTACATGTCTGGCATATCGGAGAGAGAGAGAGAATGTCTGTAACAACCTCAACTAACACATTAGTTACTCATGAATTGGATGTACGAAATAATTTTGACATTACTTATTTGGTAAAGCATTTGGCCAATTCCTCATGAGAATATACTATAAAAGCTGAATCACGTTGGAAAATTCTAGATGGATGACATAGTGGCTGTAAGGAATGATGCAGAGGGTTGTGATTGGTTGGTACTCTTCAGATTGGTATAACGTTGGAATTGTGGTATCCCAATAATTTGGCCAGGGATTCTCATGGTTTCTGATTTTATTTAAATGCATCAGAAAGGAAATAGATGATGTTTATGTCAAAACTTGCAGGTTATGGGAAGATTGTAAAAGTAGTTAATAATCAGTGCCAAACAGCACTACTTCAAGGCGACTTGGAATAGGCTTCAAGGTTGGCCAGAAAAGTGACAGCCGTGTTTCAAATTACAAAAATGCAAAGGTCTTAATGGGGAATAGAAATCTCAAATTATCTTATACGCTTGGTATGGCATATGTTCTTTTGGGATTGCTATTTCAAAAAAACTTATACAGTTGGTAGGGTTTAATTGAAAACTGTAGAGGAAGAAAAAAGAACTATTGTGAGTTACAATACAAGCAAACATGAATTTCTCCAAGCAGCCAAGACAAGTGGCAATCCAATGGTTTGCTTATAGAGATTGGGAGGTCATGATTCTATTGAGTAAGGGTATTTGTAGGGTAACCATGTCCAAGTATGGAGACCACACCTAAAAAAAGATATCAAACTTCTTTGAAAGGGTCCAAAGTAAGGCAACCCTGTTGGTGAAGTCTGCAGAAGGGTATCCATATGAGGAAAGACTTTGATTCGTTGTTATAAATGATTCCAGTATTAGGGATTGTAAAATTCAGATTATGGGGTAAGAGAGTTAGACCGGATTATAAAAAGCTTTCTTTTAGCCAGCCAGTTGTAATTATTGGAATAAGTTGCCTCCATGGGCTGGTGAAACATGGGGAGAAAAACACATAGGTCGTGTTTTTTTTTTTTTTTTAATTTTCTAATATACTTATTATTATTATTGTTTATAATTTCACTTATTTTTTTATTATTAATTTTATTGTCTATTTTCTATTTACTTTTTTTTAGCACAGCAAATGCCTGTAGCATTCTTTCACTATCAGTTTTTCAATGATATATAGAAATTTTGTCATCAGGATAAGGAGGTGATTATCCCATTGTATAAGGCAATGGTTTAGCCACATCTTGAGTACATATAAGTCTGTGAGGCCTCATTTTAGGAAGGATGTAAAGCTGCTGGAACAGGTACAGAGAAGGGCAACAAGATTGGTGAGAGGAACAAAGGGGATGCTCTTACCAAGAAAGGCTTCATTTCTGCAAATTGCAGCAACTGTAGACTGGGCACCTGCAAGGTGATCTGATTGAGGCATTTAAAGCTCTGAGTGGCTTGAAAAAACTCTGTTTTTGGGATTCCTCCTCTTGTTCAGACTGTGCACAAGTGGGGGAGCATAAATTCAAATTGAGGAAGGATGGTTGCAGAATAGACTTGTGGAAGTTGATTGTTGAAGGTGGTTGATTGTTGGAAAAAGCTACCATTTGTTGTTGTGGAAGTAAATAGTTTGAATGAATTCTAGGAAGAACTAGACAAAATATTAGAGACAATGGATAGGCAAAATATATATATATATATATATTTTTTTTTTTTTTTTTCCTGGCTGTTGTATAAGCTTGATTTCCAGCATCATTTGTCACTATTAATACTAAATACTATATGGCTAATACTAATGCTAGATTACAAAGTTGTCTTTCACATTAGATGCATATTCCGGCCATTTATCAAATGAGAATTGAAAATTATATGATAGTTGCTCACACGTTACATCCAGTGATGAAAAAAATGATGGCACTTTCAAAGAGTCTGTTTGAAATTGTTTATTGTGATCCAGGATGTCTGAAAACAGTAGTAAAAGCAGTTAAATGTTTTTTTTTTTTTTTTTTAAATCATGGAAAAAATGTCGGTCCTATGCAAGTTCCTTCATTATTCTGTGATTTAAAAAAAAAAATGCTGACTGACAGGTATGAAATAAAATTTATGCTAGAATTATTTTTTTTTTTTTTACTATAAAGGCATAATTTATTATGAATTTTTAGCAGTAGATCACTACTAATAAGGCCTCAGAGATCATTAGAGAGAGAGAGAGATGCAAGATCTGTGGCCATGGAATAATTGGAAATTACTCTATGACAACCCTGCTTGTTGTGTGGCAGCAATTTCTGAATATCCTTTTAAGCTCTCTGTAACTGTATTACAACATACTCCATATTCACCTGACCGTACCCATTGTGATTTCATAAAAAAAAATTTATTTTTTCCCACACCAAGGAGCTCATTAAAGGGATGACAATTTTCTATTTGAGCAGCAATTATAGTAGCTGTGACAAATACAGTTAAGGAATTTTCAAGAACCCTTTTTTTGTAATTATATAACTGATAGTAAAAATGTAGTCAGCGCTATTGTTACGTGTTATGAAAATTTTGATGTGTGATTATCTTTAAATATTATGTTTGTTCACATAAAAATTCAGCCCTGGAACTTTTCAATCCTTTTCTGTACTTCTGTTTACATAAGAATGTATCTTCCATCATCAGATTTGATTTTACAGTTTTGTACAGGTAATTTATTAAAATTAACATAAAATATCAAATTAAATTGGAAAATATCAGATAACTAGTTTGTGATGTTGTGATCTTATAAAAGTTTCTATACACTTATGTGCAAAATTTAAGAACATTACACATTTTTATAAATATCTCTTCACTCCACCCGTCCAAACTTTAATAAAATTTTGTATATACATCAGTAATTAATGAATAACCATCACTCATTCATTACCATGAATAAAGGATTATATGAAGGATTAATGGGGATCTCATAATCCCCCCCCCCCAACTGTCACACTGAGCCCTTATTTCACCAACGAAATTATTCAGGTCATGTCGGGTTCTTGGAAGAGGGGTTGATGACTTATAATATGCCTCCCCCAATGAATCAGAGTCATATTCTGTAAGGTTCTGAGGATATCAATGCTATTTTATTCACTGAATATTTTACTTTATAAAAAATTCATCAACGAGATGAACCTTATAGGGATATGTGTATTTTCTATAAAAGGTAAAAGAAAGGACCAGTTATGTAGCCTAATATAGTGCTCTGAGATTTCATCTCCTTATCTTCATGCATGCCCACCCTTAAAGAAAAGGAGGAAATGGAGGGACAGTTTAATAACTTATGCAGCCATTAACAGTGATGGCCCTCCCTGGATAAAACTGTCCCTTTTTCTAATTTTGTAGGGCTGATAATATGTACCATGTTCTCGCCAGATATATAGCACTGTCAAAAATTGCTATTCGCGCTGAATTTTGACTCACCAGAGAACAGACCTTGACTCCATTATTTGATATCCCAATTGTGGTATTCTCTGATTAACTCTCCTGTGGAAATGGATTAGAGGAATATAAGTTAGAGATGCAGATATTTTTTGTGAGATTTGGCGAAGGGCAGTTATCGGCTGTCTTTGATGTGATGCTTGACGATGATGATATTGCACATAGACAGCCTTTATTTTTGCAATGGCTTCTGCCTTCTGGAATTATTTCCCATAGCCTTGTGATGACAATTTTAGGCATTGAGGAACCTGGCAGTCACTATCACTAACAATAATCCAGATGGTACCTCCATGCTGCATGCAGGGCCAGCCCCAAAATTTGTGGGACTCTGTTCAAAAATTACTTGTGGGCCCTGAGGTCCTGTGCAAAACTTGCACAGGGTGTTTTTGTAATAGTGATTTTTTTTTTTAATTTTTTATTTTTTCAAATTTTACCGTAACTAAGAAACAATTATTATTATTTAGACTTGAGTGTGGGGCCTTGTTCAACAGGTTGAACATGCTTGTGGCCGACATTATTATTATATAATAATAATTATAACATTGGCCACATACAGGGTGAAATCAAAAATGCTCAGAGATTGACTTTGTATCTTGAAATTGTAGCATTGTAAGATATTGCAATTAGAACTTGTTGTAACAGATGGCCTCTAGATGTAGTAATGTTTGATGTTGTCTAGACATGGTAATGCATGAATCTGCCATTTATCTGAAGGCATTCAGAATTATTGCACATCAAATAGGTGTTTTTTATGTTTCATCACATTTTAAAATTAGTTATTTTACTGAGCAGCAAATTTGCATCAAGCTTTGTTTTTAATTTGGGAAAAAGTGCAACAGAAACCCACAAAATGTTAAAAATGGCTTTCTGAGAAAATGCTATGTCATTTAAAGACAGGCAATGGTTTGCAAAGTTTAGAGAAGACTACTTGCTTATCAAAGATGAACTTTTCTCTGGTCACACTTCAGAAATGTGGCCATGATTCAATTCTGCTCAAGAGCGATCGACATTTAACTATATGTGAAGTTACTAATGAAATTAATATATCATATAGGATGTGTCAGCAGTTTTAACACAAAATTTCATTTTGGAATTTTCAGCCAGGTTTGTGCCTTGCATCCTTGCTGATAATCACAGTGAACTGCGAGTTGTCACATGTCAAGGCATTCATCGACATTCTACTGTCCCACACTTTGTTTCTTCCATCATTACTGGTGATGAATTGTGGGTGTAATGCTACGACCCAGAAACAAAGTCCCAGTCCTATCAATGACTCTGTTTTCAAGGCTCAGAAAGCAAGCCAAACCCAATAAAATGGGAAAATCATGCTTATTATATCTTTTGACTCACGGGTATGGTTCTACAGTGATTGCATGTGGCTGCTCAGAAAAATAGCCAAAGTGAACTTTGGGGAATTTAGCATTTGCTCTTTTGTTTTCTATTTGAGAATTTCTTTCAAAACACTGCATCACAGTAGTACTTATCATTTATCATACCGACAAGATTTATCTCCGCCATCTATCAGGTTTGCAATGATTCAGAAAGCAACACAAGAACCATTAGTAGTTTGGGGTCAATGTATACAGTGTTAAGGAGACTACTTTGAAGAAGATCCATCTGAATAGCCAGTAAGCTTCATCATTTCCCAAATAGTAGTTCAGCTCCCAAGCTTTTTGGCCAGACCTCATACAATACTATAAAAAAGAAAACGAAAATAAAAATACCTATTAGATACATTCTGTCACCTAGCTGGATTAAAAACAGAAAACACTCCTTTAATCCTGTTTCTGGAAGAGGTATAAAATTTTTATATTGCTGGCCTTTTTGTGCAAATTTTATATCGTTATTCATATTTTAATAACCAAATTGTGTCAATAACTTTTGCACATGAGTGTATATTTTCAGGTATTATTGAATATTGAGTTAATGTTTGTACTTTTTATTATCAGGACTTGAACAATTGCAGTTGCAGTGTCAGCAGATAAAGAGACAATGCAGGAGGAGGAAACAGCAAATTTAAAGAAGGCATCTCAATAAAGCAAGAACACAAGCTTGAAAGTGATATCATGTGTTATAAAGCTCTGTATATAGTATGCTTATTGTGAGCAATTTCGGTAATTTCATAAATAGGAACCCTTTACTCATCTGATCCATCACCTTTGTGAAAACCATTCTCTGGAACATTTCATTTCTTACAAGTGTTGTGAGCTTCATTTGTGAAAAAGGAACTAATCAAATTTTTTTATCAGTTTTACGTTGACTTCAGATGTCCACAAAAATGAATTACCTTTATATATTCCTAAATTGGGAGTCATATTCATTCTGATTCGTAGTATCAAATTTGTTTATGCATTTTCATACTTGTACCAGCATCAACCATAATTTTGACCATTTTAATATTCCGTCTCCTACTATGTAACATAAATGTTATTTATTTTGTGTTCATTGTATCACACTTTTAAGTATTTAGGCAGTTTCTTGACTTTCTTAAATCAAAATAATTTTTCATATTAAGTGCAGAAAAGAAAGGAGAACTTCATTGTTCTAACCAGTAATTTTTGGATATTAGAATGTCTCTTAGTCGACAGCATTAATTAGTAAGTTAAATTTTTTAGGTGCTCTTGAAATATTTATTATTGACTCAGTTTAAAATATTATACCTGCAGCCATAGTTTTTAGTATTGAAATATGTGATTAAAAGTAATTTTTATGAATAAGGCAAATCATCCTTTCTATTTTTTTAAATCAACCCGGTCGAGGAAAAAAAACTCACAATCCAAAAAAGTATATATATATTTCATTAGCTTTACTTAGTAGCAAAGTTTTCAACATGTAAAAAGATAAATGAAAAATTGGTTTTTATGTATAATATGCAATTGTTATTTAGTTAGTAGGTGATGGTATTTATAAGGTACTTAACAAGAAAGATTGTGTTAACAGTTTTCTCAGCCAAAGCTTAGAAACAGAGTCTTAAAAAAAACATTAAGACTGCTGTATTCATTTTTTAAAATGGCTTTCATTGTCTAGTGCAGCATTTCTCAGTCTTTTTAATAACACAACCCACCTGAACCTCAATAAATCCCTTGAAATTCACCTGAACCTCAATAAATCCCTTGAAATTCACCTAAACATAATTTATCCACACACACATGTGCACACACATATATATGTTCACTCATGGGGGAATGGATGAAATTATTAATGGAAAAAATTTAAATCCAATAAAGTATTATTTACCTATATATTTTAACCACTAAAAATACCACCAGTTCTGCCAATTGAGAAATGCTGGTCTAGAATTACTACTTACAATAACTGTGAGTTTAACCAGCCTGAGTTACAATATAAAAATTGTAAAAATTAGCATATCTGAAACAGAAATCTTTGAATCTGTTATTATTTCTAAATTATCAGAAACAGTGAGATAAAGGTATGGCATTTAACCACTCTTCAAGTTCAGTAGGACTGCGGAAGCCCCTTGCATACTTTTATTTATTATAAAAAAAGATGCATTTTCATCCATACTGAAATAATTTTCTTGTTTCTAGGTTAAGCAAAGCCCGAATAAAGTACAAATATATTAAATTTAAGAATCATAATTTAAACAGTGTTTTGCAAATTTTCTAAACAGTATTTCAAGTGATATTTCCCAAAAATCATTACATATGACTATGTTTGAAATGGTTGTCCTATAATTATTTTAATAAGAAATGGTTATAGAGGTAAAAATGTACACTTGTAAAAACTGAAAAGGAAAGAAAAAAAATTCAGTGAGCATCATGCAAATTGCAAAAAAAAAAAAAAAAAAGTCTTTTCTGGTACCTGTATCACAGTGTGGCAGCAGATTTAATGGTATGTGCACGCACATGCACATACACACGGTTTTAATTAAAATACAATCTCCATAAGGCATATGTCGTTGACTGAACAGGGACTTTAACAACTGTAGAGAGAGGGGTGGGGGTCTGGTAAGATAAACAACAAACGTATTTATTTTACCCTAAGTGTAAATAATTGTTTTATCTAAATCAAATAATGTGAAATGCCTCATACTCCATATTTGCTAATATAAATTTCACATTTCGCAAAATTATAAAAATGGGAATAAAAACTGCATACAACTGTAATTGGTTTCTATGAAACTATGTATTTAATTAGGATATATAATATGGTTGGGAATTCTTATAGTACTGTAGTGATTTCTTGGTTCAGCATTTTCTTCCCAGTGTAAAAAGTTTTATAATGGTTTCTACTACTTTGTAATTTTTTAATTGTATTTTTTCAAATATGTTATTAAAATTTTCTCGGTCTCGTGCAACTGAACAGCCTTTAAATTCTTATAATTCATAAATACAAATCAAGCAACTCCTCTAATCATATAAATGCAGTTATATTATATGATGGATGATTGCATAAATTGAATTGACATGACTAATCAATTTCTGAAAACTAATCTGAAATTTTGCTATTCATATAAAATATAAAATCTTAACTTTGCTACAGTCATTATATTATCAGTTTAATGATGTTCTGTTATGTTAAATTGTCTTCAAATCATATGTACTGAGGATTTTATTCTCTTCAGCTTGTGTAGATACTGTTGTCATATTTTTCCATATTTTTTTAATGTTTACGATCATTGAAGGTTCATTCAGTAATGAAGAAACTGTGCAGTTCTAATGACTGTACTTATGCATTTTTCCAGTAGATATTTCTAAAATTAATGTGAAAATTCACTTTTCAGCTGCTCTTTAATTGTGATGAACTTGTTAGCATCCTTTGCAAAACATTTTAATTGAAATTCATAGACCGTTCAGTGCTTTAAAGAAAGTACTGCATGTTATTTACAGTTAGTGTAATGACAAATGTTAGCTGCAATATATGTGGTTGACAATTAATACTCAGTATACAGTAAAAGTTTGTTATAACAAGAGCAACACCAGAAAAAAATCGTTCTAAAAAATAATTATAATGAATACTTTGCTTACGATGATAAAAAAAAATGGGGACACTCATTAAGAGCTGTTTTATTTTACATGTTACCAACAAGTTAAAAAAATTTGTTGCAATTAAAAGAAAACACATTTGTTAAGCATCTTTTTTTCTGCTACAATATATTAAAACATGCTTCACTTACAGTATGATATTAAATTTTATAAAATATGTAGGCAGTGGTGATTTGAATTTGTCCATTGATACAGTAGTGATATAGTATGGATTGCAAAATTTTATGATACCTTCCCCCCATAACTGAGAGAGAGAGAGAGTGTGTGTGTGTTTCTCCCCCCCCCCCCCAGAGTAACTCGGTTTTTCACACTGCAAAACAGTCAAACTAATCAAAAAATCAAGGAGAAAAATTTTATGTTGATGAATTGATAGACACTACACTATTATATCGTCTGGTAAGTCTATCAATTCATTAACATATAATGAACAATCACATAGACTCCCTTTCTCTTCCAAGTAAAAAAAATATATAATGACAGTTCATATAATAGTGAAGAGATAATATAGAAAAAGATGTGGACAAACAATTATCAATGCTAATTAGTTGGGATAAGATAATGATAAAAATATAAAAGGTGTTATTTTTAAACAATTAAACTACACTTTAACATAAATCAAACACACCTTTGAATGTCATGTTGTGCATTGTTAAAGATGAAGTGTTATTTAAGATGAAGATAAAAGTACAATTAATATTGAGGAACTGGATGAGTAGCATTCTCTGAATGTGTTTAATAAATTCACTTCTGTCGCATTTCAATGGAAATAAACTTGATCTTTAGCTAATTACTAGAATAAAACAGCTTTTATTTAAAAAAAACAAAACAGCTTTTGTCTTCATCTTTAACAAACATGAATTTCTCGGTAAAAATTGAAATATCAAGGAAATTTGCAATTCACTTTATGAAACTCATCCGGAGGCCAGTTCCATAAATGAACTAAAGAAATGGGAATTGGTTCAAATTATTTCAGAGCATAAAATTTTGCAATTCATTATACAACATAAAACAAAGAGACTGTACTGTTGAACTGAGACATTTTTCACATTGGCAAACTCCAGCAACACATTAAAGAGCTGCTAACTCTCATAGGAAATGAAAAATTACTTCAAAAATATCAGAAATTTTTACTTGTTACAAATAATTAAGTCGAAAATGTGTTTTTTTTTTATTTATCCTTGAAACTATGAATGGTTAGTATTAGTAGTAGCAAGTGATGCAAGAAAGCTTATACAGCACCAACCATAAAAAAAAAAATAATAAAAAATAAAAATAAAAAAAATCTTCCCACCACATCACATCTCCATTTCCTCTAATAACAATTTGTTGAATCATTACTTAAAGTTTATTCAAACTACCCACATCCACAATGCCAGATGTAAGTTTTTTCCAGTGGTCAGTTATTTTCTGGCTGAAAGCAAATTTTTGCACATAGGTCCTACAACCATCCTTTTTCAATTTAATGTCTCCTTATGTTTTTCATTAGAATAAGAGTTTGGATACCATCTACATTTAATTTACTCAAGGAGGAGACCTAATTGAAGCATTTAAGACCTTAAACACTTCAATTAGGTCTACTCATAGTTGCCTAGTTTCCAGATGTTGCAATTTGTAGAACTGAGGTCTTTCTTAGTAAGGGCTTTTGGGTCCTGACTAATCATGTTGTTCTTCTCTGCACCTGTTCCAACAGATTTACATCCTTCCTGAAATGAGGCTTCTATACCTGTAAGCTGTTCTCATGATCCTGCCTACCTATTCCCTTATACAATGAGATGATCACCTCCTTTTTTTCCTGCTAGCAAAATTTGTGTATATCATTGACAGAACTGCTCAGAGAATTTCATTTCTAACTGTATAATTAACCCAAGGGTTTTTTTTTTTTTTTTTTCCTTTTTTTACTAACTTGGGTGTCGTAAAACCCAATTGACATGTTACTCTGAGATTTTACTATTACCCACGTGCAGTATCTCATTGGCAATGTTAAACCAATGTTAAAATTGTCTCTCCTTGGCCCATCCACTTATTTTTCTAGATCTTGCAGTAACATACAATGATTCCTGTCTTTAACCATAATGCTGACTTTTGTATCATCTGCAAACTTGGACATTAAGCATGATATTCCTTCATTGGTATTCATTAGTGAATATATTGAAAACAATGAGTCCAGCACTGAACCCTGAGGAATTCCACTAATAACATTAGTCCAAGAAGAGCAATGCCTATTAATAACCACTCCATCTCCTACCACTCAACCATTGCTTTATAAATAGCAATAACCAACCACTAATGCCACACTGCTCCAATTTCTACAGTAGTCTTTCATGTGAAACAATTAAGAGTGTTATTGAAATCTAAGTATATTGTATTATAATTATTTTTTCCATCCAGCTCCTTTGTTTCTGCACCATAATAGTCAATCAAATTTGTCGGACAAGATTTCCCCTTAAGAATTCCATGCTTTGATTGCTAGATGGCCTTACAGGTCTGTAATTGTTCGTGTCACCCTTTGATCCCCTTTTGTGAATATGAGAGACATTTGTGCATGTCTAATCTGTAGGGCCTTTGTCTAAAGGTTTGCTTGCCTTTTTTGCTACTGCTTTTAATATGTTCATTAGATCACATTAGTCCTAGGTGCCTCATTTACTCGTCAGCATCGGCAATTTCTGTTCCACTTTCCTCTCAATTATAACCAAATCATGTAGTTCTCTAGTTCGATTAATTTGATATACTTTTGGTATTCCCATCCCTAAAGACTTCTTTGCAAGCGAAAATGGATACAAAATGTTTACTTAATTTGTCAGCAACCTGAACAGGATCATCAGTAGTTATGCCATTCGTATCTAGTAGACCAGTGTGGTTCATCCCTTGTCCTCTAATGTTAACTGCATAAAGAATTCTTTGCTACTTTTTTTACATTCTTAGCCAAAATCTTCTCATCTGCCTTAGCTTTCCTAACCTTTTTAGTGACTTGATTGCAGATTAGTTTATACTTACTGTTGGTTTCTTTGTCCCTGAATGATCTATAAGCATCCCATGTATTTTTCTTCTCTGCCAGTAGTCTCATCAGTTCACCTGACATCAATTTTGGGCTGAACCTTGGACAAATATCCCTTAGTTGATATAAAAAACTTAGTAGATGCTACAATTACTTCCCCGAATGCTTCCTATTTAGAATTTGCAGTTGGTAACATCATCAGTTAGTCCCACCGAAAGGAATCTAAAAATTGTCAGAAACCATCAAAATTCCTTCCCATCACCGTAGTTATATCTTTAAGTAGATCCCACATCTAGTGATCCTTTTATCTGCATATTCTTAATGCAAGTCACTACTAATAATCAGATCAAGAGTATTGTTTTGCCTTGTTTCCTCTCTAATGTGGTGTACAGTAATCCAATAAATATGTAAAGTTAAAATCCCCTATGATAAGACATTTCAATATACTTATCATAGTCATTTGGTCTATAACATACTTCTACTCTCAGTTTTGTTTTCTCAGTCACTCCAAACTGACTCATCATTGTACTCACTTCCCACATTTCCTGCCTTTGATTCTGTATGTTTCTTAACCAAGAGCATACTCTCCCTGTCCCTTCTTTTAAATATGTACTCAACATATTTAAATTCCAGATCTTTTCTATCTGAGTGGCACCAAGCAGACATGTGCTTGTTTTTGCTCTTAGCAACCCTAACTCAGCCAGTGTATATGCTTACAGCAGGCTCTGCAATCCCAGCATGGCCTAATATTTGTTAAGTAAATCCTCATATTTCCTATTCTTAATATCATTAGTACCAAATTTATCTCACCATTTTTGAATGGGTAAAGAAACTTTATACCAATGAGGTTTTGTTAATATCCTGTGTACTTCTGGATGGATTAAACACATCTTTTATATTTTTGCTTTTATGTGGATAGTTGGATTAGAAGTTTGATGAGTTTTTGGTAAGCACTATATAGTAGGGTTTCAATAAGATATGATAAAGTCACATAGTGGTAGTTAAGTAGTTATTTAACATATCAGATTTTAAGAGGGGCAATATGAGTAATGGTTCTAGTTATAGTTTCTTGTAATACCTGCTATATGGTTTTATTTTAAATTGAGTGTTTTCTGTTTTTATGTTCATGCTGCCATCAAATCAATCTTGAATTTCCAATAGGAAAGATCCTATATTTTGTCCCAATATTTTAATCTATCATTAATTTGGAAATATGCTCTTTTTTCCAGTAAGTAATATGGTTATTTTCCATCACAGCTTTTGAATAATAATTCTTGGATTACTTTTTAATATTTCATTACATTCACCTCCACATGGTTTAAATTCAGTTCAAGTTACTTTCACTGTTGATTATTTGTCAAAACAAAAGAATTAACTGTCAGACGATGCAGTCCATTTTGTATGATGTACACAAAACCATAGCAGTCTACTGATACACACCATAAAAAGCATATAATATAATATATAATAATAGTATGATATTACATATAATAATACAATTATATGAATACAGTATTTTCATTAATATTTTCCTGGTCAGAAATGTAGCTCTCCCATATGAATATATCTCTCACTGAATTTTTGTTCTAAACAGATTCACGTGAACAAATGAAACAAGGATCAGCCTAAAAACTGCAATTTTTGCTTGTGAAAGTAAAAAATATTTTTTTTAAAATTATTATTTTAGTGACCCACCATATAAGTGTGCTCCTGGTTTAAATTTTAATGTTATTATTGAACATGTTAAAATTATATAATCTGATGCTAGAGTTATAAATTTTGGGCATTGCATAAATATACTCATTGTAACATTATTTAAACAGAGGTACTAAAGAGTTAGTAACTAAAGGTATCAACCCTCATGTTGGATTTCATGACCTATTGTTATTTTACCTATGACCACCTCCTATTGAACATTAGTTTACTGCATGTATGGTGTAATGAGAAATAACATTTTTTTGCCTTAGACTCAGAATGCAGTTGCAGCCTGATATTGGACTTAATATTTGACTTATAATGATTAATTTAAGAACTCTGTCACTGTATCTCCAATTTTTATTTTATTTATTAGTTATTGCTAAATTACTCAGGGGAAAAAAGAGAGATTAAAGAAAATCAGTAAGAAAAACAAAACAGCTGGATCATACACTGGTCATGGGACTTCACAAATTATGTAATGCAATGAGGAGAAAGTTATTAAGTCAGCCAAATGACATGATGCACTGGGGTTAGAAGGGGTAGTCTCACACAAATTTTGCATAACATAATAAATAAATAAATAAATTGGAGTATTCAGGTGCATCCAAAAAAGGAAAGCTTGTCTTTCTCAGCAGTACTATTAGGCTTATCATCAAAGAATTATAGATTATAAGAGTTATACCTTCCTGTGGCATTTTCTTTATCTATCTAATATTAGATTATTGATAATTAACAAGTCCAGCAGTATGACAACATATAAAATATGCAAAAAAAAAAAAAATTTAAATAAAAAAAATCCATTCATGATCATCATCAGCCATTTTCAATCCACTGCAGGATGTAGGCCTCTCCAGCAACTTTCCATTTCCTTCCGTTTTGCACAATGGCCATCCAATTACTATCCACGAACTCTTAAATTTGATCTGGCCACCTAAGTTGTTATCTTCGAGGTTTCTTTGAATTCCTCTTGGGTACCAATGCTGTTATTTTGTTAGTCCGCCTGTCATCATGTCTTCAAGCTATGTGCCCTGCCCAACTCTATTTCAGTTCTTTAGTTTTGATAAGAATGTCCTTTACTTGAGTTTGCCACTTAATCCATTTTTCTCTTCTTATCCAGCAGTCTGATTACTAATATAATTCATTCCATTCTTCGCTGTGTAGTGTTCAGCTTCTCTTCCATTCTTTTGGTGAATGCCCATGTTTCACTTCCATAAGTCATTGTGGAGAGTATGCATTGGTTCATCATTTAACATTTCAGACAAATTGGGATATTGCCCCTCAGTATATAACTATATTTTCTGAATGCTATCCATCCGAAATTTATTCTTCTCTTGACTTCCGGCCATTTATCATTGTTAAAACTAATGATTTGTCCAAGAGTATATGAATCCACCTTTTCAATTTCTACTCCTTCCCTTTTATATTTATATTTTATATCCCTTTCTGTGGCATCCTTGTTCATCATTACTTTTGTTTTACCCATATTCATCTTTAGTCCAAAATCCTTACTAACTCTGCATAACTGATTAAGGTTTTCCTCCAATTCTTCGGGATTGTGGCTTATGATCACAAAGTCATCTGCAAATCGTAAATGGTTTAGGTGCTCTCCATTCACATTGACTCCTCTTTGTGACCGTACAATCTTCTGAAAGCTTATTCAACGGCAACAGTAAACATCATCAGAGATATTGTCTCTCCTTGTCGAACTCCTTTCTCAATTTTAAATTTCCTACTGTCTTTGTGTAGCCTAATAAAGGAGGTAGCATTCTCATATTTTCTTCAACATCATAATGTATAGTGTGTCTATGCCTTGTCTTTCCAGTGCCTGAAACATTGCCTGTAATTTCCAATTTCTGATTTGTCTCCTTTCTTATGCAGCAAAATTATGATTGCATTATTCCACTTCTTCACAAAATACCTTTCCTAATGTATTTTGTGAAGAGTCTTGCCAATTTCTGTGTCATGTCTCTACCTCCTAATTTTAACAACTCTACAGTAACTTCATTCTTCATTTTCTTCAGTGCGTGTTCTATCTCATCAGGAAGGATATCAGGTATGTCGTATGTGTTGAAAATTTGTGATCCATCTTCCCCACTGATGGCATCATTCCCTTGCTTCTTATATAATACTTTATAGTAGTCTTCTGCTGTTTGAATTATTCCTTTTCTGATATTTATAAGTACACCATCACTATTCTTCAAATTCAGTATTATTTGCCTTTCTGTATTACTCCTCTTGACTGCTGATTTAAGTCCTTTGTTTTCTCTTAATACTTGTTTACATTTCTTGTGTTAAATCTTCTTATGTCTTCTCTTAGTCTCTTTCGTATGGCTTTGCATAACTCGGTATACTAAATTTTGTCCTTGCTGGTGTTTATCTTGCTCTTCATTTGTTGTCTTCTGATCATCACAAGTGTCTCTAGACTAATTTTTTCTTCTTTGGATTTCTTTTCACCTATAGGTTTCTTGGGCTTCATCACTTTCAGAGTGTTCTATATTCCTCGTTGATATCTTGGTCTTGAACAGTCTGCAGAAGCTCCAACTTGTTCTTAAGTTCCAGTACATACTCCATTTTCTCCTCTTCTGTTATCTCAAAGACTTTCATATTATTTACTCGTCAGTTTTTTTCCTATTTTTTCTTACATCTATATCAAGTGTGCATCTTACTATTCTGTGATCACTTCCAACATTTACCTTGTTCAGGACAGTAACATCGTTCACAATATATCTTCTGTCAGTGAGTATGAAGTCAATTTCATTAGTTGTTAATCCATTTGGGCTTTTCCATGTTCACTTCCTGTTCACTCTTTTCTTAAAAAAAAGTGTTCATTACTGACATTCCTTGAGATTCTGCAAATTCTTCAAGTCTTTCATTTCTTTCACCAATTCCAGAATTTCCTATAGTTTCCCTTTCTGTGCTGTTTTGTCTCTTTCCAAATTTAGCATTGAAGTCTCCCATAATGATGGTGAAAAATCACCATTTCAGTGTACATTTCTTCAACCTCTTCATCATCATGGCTTGATATTGGTGCATATATCATTATAACCTTTAGTTTGTACCTCTTAGAAATTCTGAGTAGTAATCTTTACACCCTTGGTGATGTACTTTTTAATTCCAGAATGTTGTTTTTTATATATTTATTGTCCAAAAAGCCAACTCTGCCTTCACTCTTTTCACCTTTTCTATTGTTGTACAGCAGATTTCCACTTGATAAACTTATAAGTGATTCATTTCTTCTTCTTGTTTCAGCCAAGCCGATGATATTCCAATTCACATTTTCTAATTCCTTTTCCAGCTCTATTCTATCTTCACCAATGAGCGATCTTACATTGTAACAGGCCAAGTTCAGTTTCTGTGCATGGCAGCCTGGTCATGCCCAGAGATTCTTAGCACCCAAAAAATCCATTAGTGCGATATAAATATTAGTATTATTCCTGCAGTATGCTTTTCACTTCTGATCTGCACCATATTGTTAGAATTTAACAAGAATGAAATCAAAAGAAAACACAGATCTCTCACTACTGTGTCATAAAAAATAATCTTAAGCTAAAAAATAACATTTCCAAGTGCAATAGCATTTGTTCTTGCCTTTATTTCAAAAACATGTAATTTCTAATAAATAACACTCCAGTTTTAATAGTATTTTCCAAAATATTCGACATACGTCATGTCTGATATCTGTGGTTTAGCAAGCTTAACCTACACCCATAGTGACAACTTCAGTAATGTAGTATTGACCAAGGTGGCATGCATAACACAGCAGCAAATGTTTTTATCATTCAGGATCTTCAGTGTGAATTTTAAGTAAAATTCAAGTGTTTAGGCAAGTCTGTATAAGGTACCCTGAGGTCCTGATGCATGGTTGGTATTAGGAACCACCCTACATGTTGTTATAACTGTGGTTTAATCATTTCAGTCCCCCTCCCCCCCCCATGTCAAAGGCCTTTGTGATTTTCATCCAGTGCACCTCTTCGTTTCATGGCCCTGTATACAGTGAAGCTGCAAGTAGGTCTTCCATAAACAGACTGATTAACAACTTTGAATTAATTGAGTTCATGGTCAACAATAACAAAGGTATTGTTGGTAAAATGAAAAGTCAGAATGGCTGGAATTCTGTTAAAATGCTTTCTCAACAACTCGAATTTTAAGAACCATCAATATACAAAGCTTTTCAAAAAGCTGTTAAGCTATTTCCTTATAAAAATCAGGTACTGCAATCTCTTGATAACAGTAATCAAGACAGTCAACTTCTGTGGTCCATTTCAGCCTCTCTCTTTTTTTTTTTTTTTTTTTAAGAATAATCATAATTTTCTAATAAGCATATGGATTTGTAGACAACAACAACTTTTTCATCTAAATGGCTGCACATCAGCAAAAAAATATGCATGTATAGGCCACAGAAAACCTTCTTGAAAAAAGAATAACAGTTGTAATGGAGACTCAATTGTACACTCAGAAATGGACAAGTTGTTTTCTCTTAAGTTTTGTAAGAATTTATTTTTATGCTCTTACTTGTTTAAAGTTGGTTAATCAGTTCTCAAAGTGTATAATCCTGTATATTAGTGTTTAACAAGAGTGTTTCTCATATAATTGCATTACATTTTTGTTTATTTATTGTATTATAAAAAATTAAATAGTGAATGTAAGTTATAATCATGGTGTAATTTAATTTTGTACATTTGTTATTAAACAATTTACAAACATGTGCACATTGGTTACAATACTAGTAAAGTTTTGTATGAGTTTCTAGTGTAGATGCTACTGATAATGGCTGAGATCTGTTTTTGTTTATTGTTGGGGGAAGGGGGAGTTAAAGCTTTTGGCTGTGTAATATTGGAAGAGGAGTCAAAGCTTCTTTTCATAAAATGTTATGAAAGGGGGGACGGGCAGTGCAAGAAGTATTAAATCCTTAAGAAATTTATGAATATCCCAAAGACTCTTTTCTTGTACATATTTTTAATAAGTTCTTAAATAGTGTACATAGATTTTAAAATATTAACATTACTCAGTATGTAAAAAATTCCAATATTTAAACAGTTTAATAAATTATAAGTTGTCTGTGCTATTTAATGAATTAAATGGAAAAATAGATTGAACCAGTGAAACTGGTGCATCTTAAGTAATTATAATATCTAAATTTCAAGCGATCTATTGCATTTTTCCGCAGGAATTTAATTTTTTATTTATTTATTTATTTTATTATTATTTTTTTTTTTTTTTTGATAATAATTTCCTGACTACTAATGACTATATTACTCTCTGGTTGGCAATTTATGATGTTTTTAAACTCTGCAGCATATATATATTTTTTTAATTCTTAATTTTTAAACTTGGAAAAAAATGTCATAAAAAATATTATATAAAATAATTACCACTTTAAGTTTTAAGTTTTAATGCACTTGACTGCTAATTTTATTAGCACAGTCAGTGCATTTTTTTTAATCCTACTGAATGAAATTTACATTGTTGAACCTTTTGGTTAATGGAAATCACTGATTTCATTATATTTATAGAATTAAACATTGATATGTAATTCATTTTGTATTTTATATGTCATCTCTATTACTCCCTGTTTGGTGTAATTATAAAATTTAACCATTGAGGAAGGCTGTCAGGGTAGAATTGCAACATTTGGAATCATTAATTTTATAGCAGTACTAATGAAAATTCTTCATTAAATATATTTTACCCAGTGAAGTATGGCCTTCAATTAATTCTGTGTCTGCATACAGTCATCTCCTTTTCACACTTTTCAAAACAACAGATTGACCTTTTCAAATGTAGATAGATATATTGGGATGTTTCACTTTCATCACTGCTCAATCAATCAGGCACCTCTGTAGCCAGGTGGGAAGGAGCAGCAGTGCGTAGCACATGCTTCTTGATTAGACCGGGGTTCGAGCCCGTCACCACCAAATACGGAGGATGCGGAAAGGTCAAGGGAATGACCACTGCATATGCCCGGAGCAATATAGCCCTAGTTGCTAATGCTCCTAAAAACCAAACAAACTGCTCAATCAGTCTTCACCACAAGTTGAATTTTTAATCAGTAGACCAATGATAAAACCACTCTAGACGGTCTGAATGTGAATAGCCATCCTGTTCTTGTGCTCCTTTCCCTTGTGTCTGAATTGATTAATTGTTCTAAAAGTAATCATTGTTCAAAGGAGCTATTCTTGCACGACTCTGTACCTGATAGATGAACTCTCTTTTAGAGGTTTACTTTACTTTTATTTACTTGTTTTTTTTTTTTTTTGTTTTTTTTCATAGGCTACAGAATACCCTTAGTTACAGAACACAAAATACATGTGTAACCATCTATAGTTGGGCATATCAGAAATAAGTTTGCCAGTTAGCAGGATACAAAACATGAGCTACCAACGCTAGAAGCAAAAACATAACACACACACACACACACACACACTCTCTCTCTCTCTCTCTCTCTCTCTCTCTCTCTCTCACTCACTCACAGACCAGCTAGTTAAATGATTTAAAAAAAGAAGAAAAAAAACAATTATAAGCAAGGGAATTTAGATATGCAAATTTTCAAACAAGTATAATGAGAAAGACCCACTATATGGGTTTCAGGAAAAAATGCTTTGTACTGTAAAATTTTTTTATAAATATGATACATTAGAAATTATATATATTTATTATTATGTTATCAGTTTGTTTTTCTAGAGGTTCTTTTTATACAAAATTTGTTAGTAGAGCTATTTATTTATTATTTCTTGTTATTATTTATTTT
Organism: Mastigoproctus giganteus; assembly: GCF_048544385.1. Taxonomy (NCBI): domain Eukaryota; kingdom Metazoa; phylum Arthropoda; class Arachnida; order Uropygi; family Thelyphonidae; genus Mastigoproctus; species Mastigoproctus giganteus. The sequence continues at coordinate 133,804,451 of NC_143578.1, read as the reverse complement.
ATTTTTTATTATTATTATTTATTTTTTAATTTTTTTTTTTTTTTTTTTTTTCAAAATTCAACATGATTCTGTGTGAGATCATGCCATTTCTTAATACACCTTACTTTTATCTTTTCTACCACCTGCTTGATTGTGAATTTAAACATTTTTCACTCTTTCCAATTCATACGACAGAATATTTCATCATGAAACTTCTCTGTTGCATTGCTAGTTCCTTTTAGTACAAATATCAAACCAGAATGGCGTCGACTCCCTAACAGAGCAGAAAACTATTTTCGGAAACAATCTTTTTTAATATCTTTCTTTATTGCCTTTTTTTTTTTTTTTTTTTAATATTGCACAGAAGCCTGAAATAAATCACAGAACACTGACACAAATTACTTCCTTAAATGAACCAATGTATTGTGCTAGTATCTGCTTGTATATTACTTCATTATTTACTTTAATCATAGAAACCACTTGTGTTTTCTTTTCAGCTGTAACTCATTTTTTTCTTCATGCACCATCTCATATTTTGCAGTCTGGTTTAATTACTTTCTTATCCATGCTCAAAAAAAACTTTTTTCAGTATTCATCACATTTTTACCATACAAATCAACCATTTAGAACTTCACTTAAGAATGATTTTAACAAATAAGTATGGCAAATTAATTGTTTTATATAACTAATTATTAAAGTAATTAATGTGTTCCTTGAAGCACATCATAGTGAAGTCTTAAATAAGCTGTACTCATTATAACAAACTTTTACTGCATGTAACAAATAAAAAGGGGTGCTAAAATTTTTTAACAGATATTTTTCTGTTCTTTTTTATTCTTCTTCATTATAAAATGTGTTGGTGTTGTAATAATTTACTTTAAAAGCATGTAGATCAAACTGAACTATAAAGTTATATTACTAAGTTTTCAAGTGGTAAATGCCAACCTTTTGCCTCTGCTCTAAAAAAATTGGAGCATAATTGGAATACTGTTTGATGGATATATAGTTATTTCACTCATTTTGGCTGCCATAGCTAAAATAAAATAAAAAGTTAAAAAAAAAAAAAAAAAAACTTGTAATGTAGTTGTAAATATAGAAGGCTGTTTCTGCAGATTTTATCTGTCAGCTTCACTTCCTGCATTATCTCTTCAAGATCTGATTATGTAGCAAGGTTTGATAGTGTACAGTGGATTTATCTGTTGGTGGTAGGTACTAGAATGCACAGGAAACCTGTACAGTTGATGTTAACAGCTCTTTAGGTGATAGAACCATGGGAGATGGAGGGAGCAACAATGCAAAGTGTCATATTTCTCAAAGTTTCATTCATAATGTCAGTATTTCTCTTTCTCCATATCATAATTCTCATACCCTAGATGGATAAAAGCAGCAGTACTGTGAACAATAACAGAATGGATCGTGAAATCAATTGTTGGTACTACTTGTTATCTTTGAGAAACCGCTAAGTGAAATTGTTACCATGATTTCCATAATGTTTACTTATTATAAAAATCGCATTAACTTTATTAATTTTTGGAAAAAAGAAGTTGTAACAAATTCAAATGCTTAATGAATGATAAATGGAACTTCTGAAATTAGAAACAATCATCTCTCGAGTTGCCCAGGAGAGAAGCAGTCCTGAAACTTATACAAGTCATTCCTAATTGAGGAGAAAATTTGTTTAAAAACATATTAATCTAATATTGAAAGATTATGAATGCATGCATTGCTGCACAGGATATAAATTACTAAACGATGTTTTTGTGTTTTCTTGAAACATCACATTCATTCATTTTTGTTCCTTTGAAAACAGTTGAAAATGTAAAATTTATTCTAACAAAAATTATGTATACTAGTAAAACCAGGCTTATCAATTGTTATGCACTGGGACTTTGATTATCTGAAATAACTTGACATTAAGCAATTTGGATAATCGGTTTGTTCAGTCAGTTCAGAAATAAATTTTAAAATTGATATTGATTACTCTCCCTTTTTTATATCTTGAATTGTTGATTTTTCTGTTCCAGGTTTATGTTTCAATAATGTTTTTTCAATGATGGGTCCTTTGGAATGATTTTATTCTTGAAATTTTGAAAATTCATAAAAATGAAAACTTTGTACATAAATGCTTTTAAATATTAATGTGTTCTTATTTTGACTTTATTTCACAATAATGGAGAAAAAAGATTTCAAAAATCAAATCAAAATTTATTTTTTAAAAAATCATAAAAGAATTTGAAAAAAAACTTAAAAATTTGTTAATACTTCTTTTTTGATGTAATAAAATAAATAAAGTAATAACTCATAAATCTGGCATCCTCACAATATCAGATGGCAGATTGAAAAGTCCAGTTTTTTGAAAATTATGCACAAGACTAAGTGTGTAAGTATAGAATTCATGCATAATTCATATTATGTATGTATTCTATGCTTAGTAGCTCAGGTGAACCGAATGATCGGTGACAAAATTTTAATTTTATCAAATGAGTTCCAGATGAGCTTTTGATTGATCATAAAATAAGGTTTGTTGATTTTTTTTTTTTTTTTTTGCTAACTAAATAATCAGAAAATATTGTCAGAAATCATACTTGAATATTTTTATTAGATAATACAATAGCTCTGATCACTACAATCTCCACAGAGTGGTAGTTGCCAGCATTGAGCCAAATAGGTGACCTGAGTTGCCAGATTGATAAAGGTCAGAGATTCAAATCCTGCTTCAAGTATGAAGTATAAATGTGTTTCTAATATGAAGTTTAAATGGTGCAATATGGTTTTGGCAATCGAATTCCTTAAAAACTGAATACATAGTACAGTATTCAGTTTTTAAGTTCACAGTACAGTACAAATAAGTACTGTAGTGTAAACTAGTATCGATTGTCTCACAAAATAAATGATTTTATATGTTGCAAATACCTATTAACAATAACGTACATTGTATGTTATTGTTAATAACGTAGTGTTCTTTGTCTAGTGACACTGGTGGTTACCCCATAACTCCGCTTTTGTTTCTCTGTGAAGTGTACAGAATTCTGTAAAAACCAAAATGTGTCGTTTGTGTCAGTGTAGCATAGGATTGTGTTGTTCCTCTGGCCGTTTCAGCTGTGGAGCCGCAACTGGGACTCGATGTTGCCCGTAACTACTATGTAGAGGTAGACCAGGAAGTAGCCAGCAAAAAAAACTCTTGCTACTCCTGCCACAGTAGCAATGACATTTGGTCCAAGAAATATATAAAACAGAAAGGAACTGGTGTTTGGAAATTGATGCATAATTACGAACATAATACGTGTATCTGGAACCTACAGTGCTGTTTTTAAGTCCAGCAGCCTATTTTCCCCTTGCCCTTGTGCAGTCAACTATCCTTGGAAAAATATTCAAAAACTTCCAGATTTTGAATGCTGGATATATAAGGTTCTACTGCACTATCTTCAACATCTGATTCAATTTCATTACCCTTTGGATATGAATTCCAGAGAATTTCAGAAAAAATCAAACAGCAGTGGATGACAGGCATGATCTCCACCTCTGATTTTAAAATGTATTTTTCTGCTGCCATCTTATTATAAATTGTGTCTAAAATTCTTAGAAACACAGATAATAGTTGGCAGCTCTTAGTGAAAGATTTATAATATATTTTTAAGTGCTATTTGAAACAACCTTTAAAAACGTACATAGGGAGTAGCACTGAAGAGAGCACTCTAAACAGGAATAAGCAGAACACCCTTTTGAAAACCTGCACACTTAACACATAATACAGCTGCATATTTTGTCCTTTTGCATGCTATTAAAAAGAATAAAAATTGTTAAAAATATTTTACTGAATTAAACCCAACAAATTTTGAGTATTATAAATATGATAAATGTAGTATTAACACAATGCTGCCATTAATGAAATTTATTGATACAGTGTTGAACAGATATGAAAGGCACTGATTACACTGAAAGGTGCTGAACATTATTCTGTAAAGAGAAGCTGTTAACCTTCAAAGCTTAAAGTTAAATATGAAATAAACAAACATCACATGCAATGGAAAACTATTTGTGAATAAACCAACTCATTATAAATGATTCTTAGAATTTAATCCCTATAGACAAAAACCACAGAGCCAGAAGAAAAGAGCATTATCAGTGGGAGTTTGCTGTGTACAATTTTCAAGGGCATTTTTTAAATGAAATGACTTTTTTTAAAAAAAAATTAGTAGCTATTTCTTTTATGTAGATGTGACTCAGTTCCCTACTTCCATACAAATTCTTTCATGTTTATTCCTGTCACAACACATACACAGCATTCTTTACATTTCATGCTGGCTTGCTTTTATTGGTATTAGTTTGGTCATATTAGAAATACCAACTTTTATTGCCAGCAGTAATGGAAATACTGAAGTTGTCATTAAAAGATATTTTCAGAAGGTCAGCACAAATGGCAGAGCAAGTTTACTTTTGTTCTGATATCAGGCTATGCAGAACCAACCTCATGCACAGTTTTCTTTATGCAAAACCTGCAGTCAGAATTTTGATGACGACTGTTTTATTTCTGTTCACCTCATCTGCTTAGCATCCAAAATATTATTTGGTAAATCTTGATGCAGAAATTCCCAGATTTCATCAATGTTTTCATCTGAATGTAAAGTGGGAGCATAGCCTGATTAGGGATCACCTTCACCACTCCCCCTTCCATCACTAAACAAAACAGCCATGCCACAAAAACAAGAACACAAAGCTTCAGGCACCTCTGTAGCCAGGTGGGAAGAAGCAGCAGTGCGTAGCACACGCTTCTTGATTAAACCGGGGTTCGAGCCCATCACCACCAAATACGGAGGATGCGGAAAGGTCAAGGGGATGACCACTACATATGCCTGGAGCAATATGGCCTTAGTTGCTAATGCTCCTAAAAACCAAATAACTAACTAACTAAGAAAGCTTCATTGCCATAAGTTGAGTTTTCGTAGCACATTCTCCCAGTTTTAAACAAAACTTTAAATGTTCATGCATTATCATCTATCTCTAAACACGAACAGGAAAATACTAACCAAAAGAAGCCAATGCAAAGAATGGAAAAAGTGTGCTCACGTGCCATGGCAGGAATGAAAATGCGAGAATTTGCATGGATGGAAGTACTGAGTCTGCTTTACATACCATAGAAGAAGTTACATGAATAGCTACTTATAAAGAAAATAACATTAAATAAAAAAAATTGTCCCTGAAACTTTTGAGACATGCCTTGTATATTTTTAGACTTAAAAAGAATTTAATGACAGCATAAAGATAGCTGTGCTTCTTCACTGAATAAAGAAGCTGAGTGTGCTCTGGAAGCAAAATTTCAGTGAGATCAAAATGACAGCCATCAGAAGACACTTTACCAAACTAAATAAATTACAGTGTAACTGCAAACACAACTTTCTCTACAGTATATTAAAAACAGCTGCATTACTGATCTGAAAAGAAGGAAACACTTAAATTGTGGATTTGTTGTCTGATACTGCTAAGTGAAAGAACATAAAGCTAAATTTTGCTGAGAATGGGAGTAACTATCTAACAATTCCTTAATCTGTAATGATTGCAGAGGTCATTTTGTCTCTCTCTCTCTCTCTCTCTCTCTGTATTTTCTTTCTCTAACCTTACTCAAAAATCATTCTGTTCTCTCTCTGGAACAATACTCAGTGCTTTCAAAGATAATTTTTTTTGCTTCAGTTTTTTTTTTTTTTTTTTATTATTATTATTCTTTATTGGATAAGATACATGTTCTGCAAAGTTAGCAGTATCCTGTATGTGATTTCACACTTCCAGCAGGATAATTGGTTCAAATAATCAATAGTTTCAAAAAGTTATCAGCATTCATATTAACCAGTATGATAACAGTGAAATGATATATGTTAACATTCCACTGTTATTATAGTACTCCCCCCCACCTTTTTTTTTTTGTTGTTTTGTAACTATTCATATCTTACTATACAAAAATCAAAAGTAATATTCTGCCATACAAAAAGTATCTGGACATGTCAATTTCACATTAACAACATTGCCACTCACTTTAATAACAAATCAGACCCTTTGGCCACTGTGACACGCTCCACCCTCCTGGATAGGCTTTCCACCAATGAACAGTAGATTGCAATGACTATAATCCAGCATTTTTCTTGTAGCACAGTAACCAGTTTAACTACTGATGTGGGATGTGTTGATTTGGCCTGCATTGACATTCCAGTTCATCTCATGGATGTTCCATACCATTCAAATAGGATTCTGCATTGGCCATTCCAGCCTTTGCACATTCCTGTCCATGGACATGAATGTGCAAATGTTGGAATGGCTGGTGCTTTTCGAGAGTGGTTCATGAACCACTCTTGAATAGCACCAGTAGCATGAGGTTATATTGTTGAACCAACAAACAAGGGTCTGTATCAAAGAAATGCAACATGATAATGGAATTGTCCAAACGTTAAGATAAGTATTGGTGTTGATGTTTCGTCATGCAACCAACAAAGGTCCCAGGCCATACCATGGGATATAGCTGCACATCATAATCCTGCCCTCTCCAAACTTCATTGCTGGCACAATGCACTCTAACAACAGACATCTTCCACACACCCATCTGATCAGAATAAGGTATAGCAAGAATTGTCATTCTGTAGAGCCAATTTCCTTTGCTCTGTATACCAATTACAGTGTTTATTGCACCATGCAAGGTGATTGTGATGTTTAGCTTATGTGCTCGTGGTCCCCCATAAAAACCAAGGCTATGAATCTCAGTATATAATACGTTCATATAGATTTCAACTCCTGTTGGCACCTTAAACTCCTGGTTGATATTTTGTAGGGAATGTCTGACAAGATTATCATCATGTGTTCCAAGTACTCTGCTCATGTGGAGTGAGATTTTCTTTATATATTACTTTTCTAGTGGACATCAAATTTTACTTCATATCTTTTTTCACTGTTTACAGCTCTTCTAACGATTGAAATTAACACCTCTGATATTTACCCACAAACACACTTTTTTTTTTTTTTTGAAAAGTGCAGTTTGGCCCTTTCCTTCGGACAATTGAGAAATGATTGTTATTTCAATAAACTAAAGTTTATTATAATTTTATTAGTAATTATTATACTCTGTACCATTGAGTTACAATATGAGTTATTATTATAATAATATGAGAAGTGTAATGGTCAAAATTGCCCACTATCTTAATTTATTTCAGCATGTGATAATAATACAATGCAATATTGCAGCAGAACTCTTGTGTTATTATTATCAGTATTGATTGATTTTGCATGTCAGAATCAGAATATCAGTGTTTTTACCTCAGTAAGAGCCTAATTTAAACTTCATTTTACAAAATGAATTTTACAAAAAACTTTTATATGTTTTTAAAAAAATGTAGTTGAGAATGATGTATGTGTGCCTGATTTTTCAAATTCAATAATGATATTTTTATGTGTTATTTACAGTATGGTGTTTTGAGTTTTGTACTTCAATTTACAACTTATCTCAAAATTTATTCTGATTTATGAAAAGAAACTGATTGCGTAGCTTCTCAATATAAAGATTTTTATTCTTTCTGAATTACTGTTATTTTTATTTAAAGATGTTGCTTATAATATTCTGATTTTTTTATGTAATTGCTGAAAATTTATAATTTCATACAATGAAAAGAGTTTATAAGTAACAAAAATGACTATGAAATATATACTGTAAAAGTTCTTATTAACTTATACGATTCTCAGTTGGGTCCCCCCCCCCAGCTTTTACAGTTTTTCTTAAAGCTGTAAAATTCTTCTTAAATCAACCTTATTTCTCTTAGTTATGCAGAACTCAACTAATTTTTAGCTACTGTAAATTAAGAAAAATTAGAAAAAGAAAACTTAACCAGATTAGTTTTACACATTTTTGCTAACGTTTTAATTTCCCATTATTTGTCTTGTGATAATAAAACTTTTAATATTTGTTAAGTACTGCAGAGTCATTCATACTTCAGATTATAAAATTAATCAGGTTTGTTTGCCTAAACATTTAAATTTTATAGCTACATTTTTCTAATATGCATATATATTTTTTATTTTTATAAACAGATATTTTTATCGTTAAAATGGAAATTCAAGGAGGTTTAGAAAAAAATAAACTGAGGTTTTAAGGAGTTCACAGTATTGCTGAGTTCTAAGTTTGAAAGCAAGAGTTGATAATTCATGATGTTAAATAATTTTTTCCACTAACAACAGTTCTACTGATGGCACATCTCCAAACTACAGTCACTTTGGTGCAACCTGTTTATATACATTTCCTTGCTTGTGTGTTGTGACCCATATATGTTTCTGTCTCATAATTTTCCATTTTGTACAGCACCCACAGCAGCTCAAAGAAATATGCTAGAGTTGCACATGTACCGCAGACCATACTGTAAAGCAGTTGTGGTCACCTTAGTGTAATGCGTGGGCTACTTTCTCACACAGGCTTGTTTGCAAGCATTCATACATGTGCATGAATGCATGCAGACATAATCCATGCATTATATAAAGTAATATATGTATTTAGAATTTTTAAAATGAATTTTTAACTGCAGAAATTGTACAAGTGCAGCTCTAGACAGTCTGTGGATTTTAGCCTTAGAATTAGCATCAGACTAGCAGGGAAGAGAGGAGGAAGGATACCTCGTGTATTTTTAACATTACTGTTCACACTACAAAAAAGGACAGGGTTTCACACATTGAGATTCCACTGAATGTGTGACATATCTTTAAATCTCTCTGTTTTCATGAAATGCTTGTCCTTAAAATAAGGATTTTTTTTTTTTTTCTGTAATATATTGAATATAAATATTTGGTTAACCAAAAAACACTGAAGAGAAAGTGTTTAAAAAAAGAATTATTAAAATATGTTACTAAAAAATTTATTGCCAAGTAACCTGATATCAGTATTGTTGAACTTTGAGAAAGTGTTTGCTTAACTCCTAATTCAGTTTCTTATTTTAAATTAAACCTGAACTGTTTGTATGCAATGTATTTATTCAGATAGATTCTTTATAATCAAGTAGAGAGAGAACCTGTATATCGAATCTGTTGATCTAAAAAATGTTCTCTGACTCATGTAACAAAAAAATTGTTATATGTACCTGCTACTTTTATTATTATTATTATTTCTTGCTGTTTTCATAACAAAGCTAGAAAGCTAATGTTCCCCCAGACAGTGACATGAAAGAATGTTACTGTACCTTTGTATAATGTTGCACATAACTATGTGGGGCTATTAATTGCTCACTCTCAATGTGGTGTTGTTTTGTAAAATATGCTTTTTTTTTTTTTTTTCTTTTTTCCTTTTTGTTAGGGGCTTGACTTGTATGTTCTGAACAACTCAGGAAAGTGGTCACAAATTTGTTTTAGTTTTCCTTCTCTCTTATGCCCAGTTAGATACCACTTGTTAAATATGGTTGCTAAAAAGTACTGCATCTTAATAAACTTAAGGCTGTTTTTATCATGGTTTTAAAATATAGAAAGACCTTGAAAGTTGCCAATTGTGGCACATTTTTTTTTTCCTTTATTTTTATTTATTTATTTTTATTATTATTTTTTATTTTATTTTTATTTTTTTTTTTTTTTTTGCATTTAGCTGTTTTAATTGGTTTGCTGTTGGAAAATATTGCTATTATCTGTAATCCAAAGTAATGCTAATTAGAATATTTTGTTAATAATAGAAATAATGACATCACAGAGGTTCATAAAAAATAGGGTGATATTTTTACAGATTTAATACATCTAAAAGTTATGGCAGCATTTCTTACTGGGCATTGGAGTGTAGAAATAGATATGCATCCATGTTGAAGTGGAAGAGGCATTGCTCACAGCACTCGGCAAACCTCAGTTGTACTGTTAAAAACTTAAAACTCTAATACACAACAGCAAAATTCTGTTTTTATTGAATAAATAATTAACATAAACACATATATTGCAGTTGTAGAAATATTCCTCAGTGCAAGGCAGCTTTTAAAAATCTGTACACCGAAATGTTATTTAATAATCACTATTAATACGATAACTACCACACAGACTAATGTTGCTTATATTTTCACATTCCAGAACTTGTATTTTAAACTCTTATTATATGTGAAAGTAAGTTTTTGGTTTTGACAAGAGCTTTAGAATTTTTGATAACAGCAAAGTAAAAACATACCACAGAATTAATTTTATATATACAAATCAGTTTTTCTCATTAAATCAGAAGTGTGTACTTGGGAAGACAAAGTAACCCAAATTAAATCATAGAATTGTAACTGCTGAACATAATATTGCGCCTTTTATGTTTATCTTAACTTTTCCTCCTTATGATTTAAACCATAAACTTTTTACTAATGTAGTAATTAACTCTCTTGCATCACACAGCTTTTTTGAGTTAAACATTTTGCATAATGAAACCTTTTCTATATGTTTGAATTTGAATTCATAAAAACACATGCACACTAAATGGATCACAAAAATCAAATGCCTCTGTAAATTTCGCACTTGAAAAGCAGGAAATCATGACCCATTTTTCACTTCTTGGAAAATTTGAGATCTTTCTTCCGTTTAATGACGAAAGGAATGTTTCCTATGGTATTTCATCTAGTACTGAGTCATGCTCAGGTTTTTAAACACGACATTCAGTTCACCTTGTTGAACTGAATGTCGTGTTCACTTTTATAAACAATATAACCAGTATTAATCAACCACTACGTACAAAACAAGTCAGTCTTATAATATACAGTATATATATATTCCTAATATGGAGTTAATATGGTTCTGCATATTATAGCCTGATATTAGGAATATCTATAATGGGAACACAGATCTCCCCAAACATATGAAAAGCATTTGGAAAGATCTGTGTTCAGATTGCTTAAGAGATGGAGAAATTTTTTAAAGGCCTCTTTGGTCAGGGCTGTAGTTAACCGACCTGAAACAGAGGAATTAGAGTATGCCAACCTGTGCATTATGCATATCAGCCTGAGAACACACACTTCTACACATGTAGCATACTAGGCAGTATGGCCTAAGACAGTATTTCCCAAATTGGAGTTTGTAGACCAGTTCCAGGAGTACCCGAAATGGACCCTCTGGAACTGGTCAAATTATTCGTTCTATATATATAGAAAATTCACGATAAATAAAATTATTATTATATACTTATGTAAAAATAAATTTTAGTTGTTTTAAACATAAAACTCTGAATTTTATTTTCAGAAAACCCAGTATTCATACATATATACACACACACAGAGAAATATATATATGTGGGTCCACAAACTTTTTTTTTTTTTTTGAAAGGGCCTGTAGTTCTTAGTAGTTTGGGAACCACTGGCCTAAGACATTGATGATATGTAAAAAATAACAGCAACATTATAAAAGACAAATTTGAATTAATATATGAGAGGCATAATTAATTTGTATCTTTCTTATTAATTATACTTTCTTTTTTATATACTCCTCAAGTATAAAAAATAAAGCTCCCAAGGTAGAAAGAGGAGTTTATAACATTATTATAATTGTTTTTTATGACAGCTGATATATACAGCTCACATGACATTAGCCCATATATTTCCACATTAAAATCTATATGTATCTGCATACAAATTTGATGTGCAACTTGGGTAAAGTCGTAAACTTCTCTTTCTACCTTGGGAGCTTTATTTTTTATACTTGAGGAGTATATAAAAAAGCAAGTTTAATTAATAAGAAAGGTACAAATTAATTATGCCTGTCATAATATATAAATTTAAATTTGTCTTTTATAATGTTGCTGGTGTTATTTTTTACAGATCATCAATATCTTAGGCCATACTGTGACATGATCACTGTTGTGATGACCTTCAGCACAATATGGGCTGTGATGACCTTCAGCACAATATCAAAAAAAAATAATTTCCATTCTAATGATAGGATTGGATAGAAATTATTTTGGCCTGTTATTTAGTATGCACAGTTAATGTCTATTCTTCATAGAAGAATGATGATATCCAGCTCAGGACCCTGGGTGTGCCAAGCCCATACTCACCAGATGTGAGCCCCTGGGGGTAATTCAAGGCAAAATTGTCAACACATTATTTTATGTATACCTTTATATCATCCATATTGTGCCACTGTGTATTATGCCTGTAGAAGTGTCTTCACAGACTGACTTGCATGTTGTGCTGGCTGAAAACCCAGAATTACTCATTGGGAGGGTGTTCTGCTCCATCTGAAATCAGGTAACTACAGCTTCAATTGAAGAGACCAGAAATTCTTCCAGTCACTGAGAAGAATTGAACCCAAACCTTTCCAAATGAATAAAAAGTGGAGAAACCACTACACTGTCACAGAGTATCCTCTTCCCCCTATCTCTCCCCATACACAATTTAGTGTGGTACTATCAACTAACTTGTACAGAGTAAAGCAGTTAGTGTATTAAATATGTATGTTTCATAGATTTGTTTTCCTTGCTTAATTGGCAGTTGGATAAAATAATTTAAAATACTATACATTTGTAATATATGTATATTTTTGAAATAAGAGCAAAGTGCTTTAAGATTTTGTGGGTCAAAAGAACTTTCAATTAAAAAAAAATACACACACAGATTATTTCAATTAAAAGGCCCCAGGGTCTTACTCACTTCTTTTTAGGTTTAGATTATTTGTTGTCTGGACCTTTTTTTTGTCATATTTGGGCAGGTATTACTATTTAGATTTTAAAATTTCTGAATTAAAATTTTGCCTAATTAGCTGCTTTTCTCTCAGTGGAAAAGTTGTTTCCTCTCCTCAGTTTAGTCTAAAACATCATCAGTGTACTTCTGAAATATTTATTGAAAGAAAAAAGTAATAAATGGTTGTGGCTTGAGGAAATGTATCAAAATTATCCTCATAGTTATTCTATACAGCTAAACATGCATACTGAAGAGTGAACATCAATAACAGTCCCCCCCACTTCAAATAGGTTTACATTTGTTTTAGAAGTACACAGATGATGTTTATGGATTAAAACAAGGACGGGGAACAATTCTCCCATTCAGGAAAAAGCTGTTGACTGAGCACAAAATTTAATGTTGAAATCATAAAATTTAAACAGTAATACTTAAACCTACTTTCAAAAATTTAAGCCCAAATAGCCTAAACCTAAAAATAAGTGAGATAGACCCCAGTACTGTTTTACTGAAATAAATGGTTGCACACACAATATTCCAAATAAATAATTTGTTCTCAAGACTGCCAATTGGTATGTGTGTGACTATTATTACATATATAACAGAGTACACCAGATTATTAAGGCTTGGATAGACCATCCAAGCTTCCCAGTAGTGGTTAACTCTCTTATTCATTAAATTTTCTATCATAACCATCTGTTTTCCATTTACCTTGAAAACAGATTAGTTTTGTATATTGTTTTACACCACAGAGGCATTATGATTACCTTGATAAAATATAATGCATGAAAGATTTCATTGTGCTAAAAATGTTTGATTTGCCCACCTATAGATGATTTTCCTCTGTATATTATGGAAAAAAAGCTATTTCAACTCTGCACGAATAGATATGTAAATTCTTCAAAGAAATTCTGGCTATTTGGCTATTAATGCTCAAACAGGCAAGAAAGTCATTCCTAATGTGAACATACCCATGAATTCGAATATGTATAATAGCAATAAAAGTATCCATACATTATATTAAAGTAACTTTTTTACACACTTCACACAATCAGTTGCAAAACATCTTTGTTATATTTAATTAATGATGAGGTGAAATTTCACATTATATTACTTGTATTTAATTTATTATATCAAGAACTAATGGAAAATTAAGAAGAAATAGCCTCATTTAATTTTCTGAGTTAAGTTTAATTGTCTAAATAACTTTAACAAAACACATCTCAGTTTAATCTTTAAAAAAGGGAACAGTTCTTTTCTTTTTTCAGAAAGAGAACGGTCTTTAAATGGCCTGGCCCTGAGGAAATTTCTTCAGCACTAATTACACTTATTAGCAACTTCATAAGGTTGCTGAATTTTGTCATGAATGCCATTGAAAATATTTTCTTTTGTTTTGGGTACATTAGAAGAGTGCTTATGTTAAAAATAGGTGATCTCAAATCTTTATTGGTCCCTTGGCCAAGAAATGATATGTTGTTGCTGTACAAGAATCGTCATGCTCAACATTTGAATAAAATGCAGCTGTTATTTCAACAGTGTTGTGTTGCTTTTGTGTTGTAATTATGAAATATAATTATATTTAAAATTTATAGTTATATTTACATTACACACACAATTTAATATTTTGCAAGGAGGAAAAATGAGAGTAAGTAATATAATTAATAAATGAAGTACACTAACTTGTAATTTTTGGCTAATTAAGGTTAACCTTAAAGGCACTAAGGCAAGGCTAAACCAAATCAATCAATCAAGCTTAAATATAAATTTTAATACTAGGTGGTGGATGACTTTCATCATCCAGTGCGATGGCACACTCTGCCTATTGGAAGCCTGAAGTTGTAAACTCTTTCTAGAGTAAAGCTTCTTTGACCCCTGTCTCTTCCATCATGCCATGCAATAAGAATAATGTCTTTTGAGTTTATGATAGGAATTGGGGCAAGCTCCAATATTCCTTATATTTTGAGGGTACAGCTCTAAAACTGTTTTTGCGGCCAGTTGTTGGATAAACAACTGGACCAAACCTATAGGTAACTCTCTAAGAAGCATCCATATCGACTGTTTTATAATCTCACTGCCTGTACTCTGCTAGCTAGTGACTGGAGTGAGATTAAAAACTATACTGATCTTTCATCTAAATAACCACGAGATTTTATCACTGAACTTACATAGATGTGGCATTCTGGTGATTAATTTTATAATAGTGTCTTGACAGTTGGTAGAATCACCGTCCTCCCCACACTGGGTGGAAAAGACCTAAGTTTGAATCCCATTAATGATGGGAAGAATTTTTATGGGCCTTTTCACAACATGATTGCGTTATTCAGTCTCAAACGAGTGTAGCATGGTTTTTCTCCTGGAAATCGGTTTTTCATCCAGAAAACAAAATCGACCTCAAAGCATGCAATTTACAGACAATATACACAGAGCAATACGGCCTTAGTCTCTGATGCTCCTTAAAAAAACTTACTACAGCAACATTATCTTCTAATTTCTCCATTAGTTCTGCTGTTCCCCAAGATTCTTCTTTTTCCCTCTTGCATATTAATGACCTTCCACTGACTGGAAATCCTATCCACAGTTTTGCTAATGATAGCACACTGCATTCCATCATCCAGTTTGAAAATCCTTGCTTTGCACAAAGCTTCAGCTTTTCAAATATCCACCACCTATCAGTAGTGGCAAACAATGCAAGAAAGCTTAACAGCATCAACCAAAAATACTTGCCATGTCACCTGTCCATCCCTTCTAATAGTTTATTTAGTTCTTCCTTAAATTTATTCTACCAACTCACTTCTACACCAGATGGAAGTGTGTTACTGCAATCACCTACCCACTAGCTAAAGGCAAAGGCTACCATCCTTCCTCAGTTTGAATTTATGTCCCTTCATGTGTATTCTGAGCAAGAGGAAGAATTCCATCAATGTTGAACTTACTGAATCTATTCAAACATTATACACCTCATTGATATCTTCTTGCAGGTGCCTAATTTCCAGGGCTAACCCAAGCTTTCTTTGGCTCCCTAAGTGCCAAAAAAGCTTGGGTCAACACCCTACAACAGTGGTTTTCAACCTTTTTTTTAATAACAGCACCCCTACTCAATTTTCTGCCTGTTCATATAACATATATATTAAAAAATATATATGTTATATGATATTTATTACAATAATATAATTATAAAAATTACATTTCATAATACAAATTATATATATATACAGTATATAATTTTATTCTTTATACAGAGTTACTAAGTAAACACTTTGCTTATTGGAGTCTTGAAGTGTTGAAACCCATGTTTAGTCTCTAGAGCAAAGTTTCCGGCGCGCCCCCCCCATACTTCTTCAACCCATGCACCGTACTAAGTACTATAGGTTTCAATACCTTCGTGTTTGGGGTTTTCATAAAAAAAAAACATCAATTATAGAACACCACAAAATTAAAAAGATACTGATATTGTACACCTTTTTATAATGAAATAAACATATAAATTAAAAAATAATAAGTTTAAGTAACAAACTCAAATTACATGGCACCCCTGGAATGTTGTTGCGGCATCCCGGTTGAAAACCACTGCCCTACAATATGGATTAGTTGATATGGGAGGTTTGATGGTGCATAAGCTACTTTGGTTATAATGCAATATGGATTAGTGATGTAAAACACTATCTTTGCTACAAAAAATTATATAGGTAGTCAGATAAGGTTTTTTGTTATTTTCATTACGCCTCTAATTATAAATGTGATTCATTTTTATTTCTGTTACCCAGTATTGATTAATTTCTTATTTCAATCATTTGAAGAAAGCCTTTTCCCTGTAAGATTTATTTTGTTATGTATTTAATTTTATATATTCAATAAAATAATAATAAGTAGAAGTACAGGAGGAAGAATCTTACAATCAATTTTTCTGCACTCCAGTGGCACAAACTTCATTCACAAGAGAAAATTCATATTTTGTGTTTACTTTAATCAAGAATTTGTAACTGTTAATATACAGGGTGTTTCAAAAGTAATGGTCAATAATTTAAAGATGAACTGTACAGACTACAATATGCAAAAAAAAAAAAGCATGGGTCAATATGCAAAAAAAAAAGCATGGCAAAAAAAAAGTAAACATGGGTCCTTAAGTGAATCGTTTTCAAGATATTGCACATTTCTAGTTGGGATCCACCACTGACTTGTTTGTTTAGGTTTGGTTATGCTCATTCTCTCCCTTTCTCCTCTCTCAATGCTCTGAGATGTAGCAGGCATACTAGTATGCCTGCTGCACCTCAGAGCATTGAGAGAAGGTTAGTTAACATGGAAAGAGGTTACAGCAACAAAGGGTATGCGAACATGCACTTCATGTATGGTAAAGCCAACGGCAATGCACTCAAGGATGCACGTTTGTACCAAGAAACATTTCCCCACCGAAGGCAGCCCAACAGATGCACATTCATCGGGGTACAACGCCTTAGAGAACATGGGCGCTTCCCACGTGGAGTGCAAGCAGGTAGGCCCAGAAGCATAACACTTGATGTTGAGGAAAGGGTGTGTTAGAAAGAATAGAACAAAATCCAGGAATTTCAACAAGGGGGGGTTGCTCTGCAAGAGCATATACTGAGTCATAGCAGTGTGGCGAATTTTACATTTACGATTACTGTACCACTACCATATCCAGTGTGTACAAGGTCTTGGCAATACAGACTACCCTCCCAGAGTGCTCCCATAGTCAGTGGCGGATCTTAACAGAAAATGTGCATTATCTCAAAAACGGTTCATATGCAACCCAGTGCTCACTGGGACTTTTTTGCTTATTTTAGTTTGTACTTTTCACCTTTAAATTATTGACCATCATTTTTGAAACACCCTGTATACAAGAAAAAGTAAATGTAAATAGCGATATATCGTTTCTGAGTATTCATGTTTGAGTATTATTTAGAGAATTATCCTTATAATATTGTCCTTGCAGGTGCCCTCTCTGTACCCTAGTGCCTAGGCAGTTGCCTGGCTCACCTGTACCTCGGGCTGTCCCTGCTGGTTTCTAAAACCCTGCAATTTGCACAACTGAAGCCTTTCCTGGTAAGAACACTGCTTTTATTTTCACGGATCACATTGCTCTTCTCGGCACCGATTGCAACAGATTAATAAGAAGATCAAAGGGGTTTAAGACCTATATGCAATACTCTAGATGTGGCCTAACCATTGTCTTATGCAACTGGGTAATTACTTCCTGATCCCTGCTGGCAAAATTCCTGTATATTATGGACAAGACCCCATGAGCTGTGCTGCTCAGAGGAATTCATATTTTACTGGACCACCAGATCTTTTTAATTCCTTAAATACCAATCACCAGTCAATTCTCTAATGGGGTAAACAAAGGTTAGTTAACTTCAATCCTCCTAAAAGTTCTGTCTTATTTCCTTCAGAAAAGAGTCTACTGCCCCTCTTTTGATGACATTCAGATTTCTAGACAAGATCACATATCTCTATTAGTGATCCCCCCTCCCAACTTCTAATCTCTCTTAGCATAAACACATCACAAATATTGCTTCCTCTGCATCAAAAAGAAAACTATTTTCTTTTTCACTTTCAGCATTAACTTTCTTCTAAACAACTTATTCTATAAATTTCAACCCTGTTCTACTGGGTTGAAATTTATAACCACCCAAAATTGTTTCCACACTTTGGGTGGTTCCCCTAAAACCTTTCAAGCATCTAGACTCCATTCACAAGAGAATAGTCAATTAATCTACTCGTCTCTTACAAAGGCTCTGCTGCTACGTACCTTTGTTATGGATATTGCCATCATCTAAACAGGCATTTGTAATTCCCCCTCTCTCTACCAAACCAGTCCGCACACACACACTGCAAGCAATCAGCATCCATTCACTGTCCAACTCCAGCATTTGCCCTTCCTCATTTATCCATTCTGCTTCGTTCTCTGTAGCAAACTTCCTTCCCAAATAATTTCCAAAAACTAAAAGTAAGAACAGGTTTGTTTGTTTTTTGGTTTTTAGGAGCATTAGCAACTAAGGCCATATTGCTCCGGGATATGCGGTGGTCATTCCCTGACCTTTCCGCATCCTCCGTATTTGGTGGTGATGGGCTCGAACCCCGGTCTAATCAAGAAGCATGTGCTATGCACTGCTGCTCCTTCCCACCTGGCTACAGAGGTGCCTGTAAGAACAGGTGCATGTACACCAATTCTAGGGGTATAATAAATAAATTTGAAGTGTTGGTCAAGACATCAAAGGCAGATCTTGTTGGGATGTCAAAGACTTGGTATCACACAGATATCAGGAATGCAGAATTGGAATTTGCAGAGTACAATGTATACAGAAAGGACAGACAGGATAGGAATAGAGGAGAGGTTATGATGTTAGTTAAGAAACACCTAAAATCTAAGGAAGTTCAACCAGTTGAAATCTGTGGACAGTGCAATGTTGAGTCAGTTTGGTGTTGCATAAGCACTGGGAAAGCAAAATTGAGAGTAGGAGTGTTATGGGTCTAAGGATTCTGATGAGTACAACAAACAACTGTACAGAGAAATAGAGTGGACCAGTAAATCAGAATGTCTTATAATTTTGGATTTTAACTTTCCAGATATTGACTGGAAATTGTGGGTTATTTGGTCACTTGCGCACTATCAAGACTTTTGTGGGTTTATTGGATGACTGTTTTCTACAGGAGCATGATCGAGAAACAACCAGAGAGAAGAGTTTTTGCTTTCATAAAGGTGACTATGGTGGTCTCAGACAGCTTTAAAATTTTATGCAGTGGGACCAACTGATGATGTTACCAACAGCAAATTCTAAATGGGAGGCATTCAAAGAATTAATTTTGGAAGCTACCAGGCCTTTCATACCAACTAAGAAATACTGTTCAAGTTTTAGGCCTAAATGAATGTCAGATGAACTAATGAGACTCATGGCAGAGAAGAAAAATACATGGGGTGCATACAAATTATCGTGTGGCACAGAAGCGTATGGTAGATATAAACTAGTCTGTTATCAAGTCAAAAAGGAGGTTAGGCAAAAGAAGGCAGATTATGAGAAATCTTTTAAGAAAAACGGCAAAGACTTCTTTACTTATGTAAACTCTAGAATGCAGGAAATGAAGCAGATTGGTCCACTTTATACTAATGGTTCGACTGTTGATGATCCTGCTGAGGTATCTAACAAACTGAATGACTATTTTGCATCTAGATTCACGCATGAGGAATTCTTTAGCAAAGGGGATGCCAGAAGTTTATCAAGCTCTAACAAGGAGCTAAAAGATTTTGTAACAACTGAGAGGACAGTAGAAAAGAAATTGTTAAAATTAAACATAAGGAAGGCACCTGGAGTGGATGGAGGGGATTTATCCAGTTATATTAAAGGAGGCAGCTAAGGAAGTAAGCAGACGCCTAGCCATAATTATGAGAGTATTCTTGGATTTAGGAGGAAGGCCCCATGCACTGGAGATGTGCAAATGTATCCCCAGTTCACAAAGGGTGACACGAGTAATTACAGACCTATTAGTTTGACTTCCGTTATGGAGAAAATAATGGAGTCACTTGTTAAAGAAGCAAAACGGGATCATCTAGACAAGACTGCAGTTATAGTTCAGAAACAGCATGGGTTTGTTAAGGGGAAATCTTGCCTGATCAATTTGAATACTGTGATGTGGTCACAGGAACTGGATGCAAAAAATAATTTTGATATTTGGTACTTAGATTTCAGGAAAGCTTTTGATATTGTTGCACATAAAAGACTGCCGTACAAATTTGGACAGTATAGCATTAAGTGAAAGTTTCTGCTATGGATAAAGGATATTGTTAATTGTAGAGTCCCCTACCTAAGGTTCGGTGTTGGGGCCATTGTTCTTTCTATATTTATCAATGATATTGATGAAGGTATATCAGACAATTCGAAAATTGTATATCTCTTAAAGTACCATTTATAACTGACACAATATAATAACGTAGCTTAATTTAATTTATTATGATACTCACCTTTTTATAATCTGCATTGATGTTGGAATAAATTGGATGATAATTTTAAATTTAAGTTAGCATGAATGAGTTAGGATTTAAAAACACAATTAAAATGTGCGCAAGGAAGTAAAAATGCACGTCTTCGTCCTTGGTTGTCAATGTTAAAATTTGAAACGATTTAAGTTATATGGTTGGAAACAGAAGGCCAATAGCCATAACAAGTGGCTTTCATTTTACACGTCTTCAGTTGGCAATGGTAGAATGAGAGTAAACGCATGTATTTAAAAAAAACTAAGTTCCCGTGATGCTCCTGGATACATGTGGGAATCTCAGGTGCATGAGATTCCAGACTGGTGCTATGTTATAGGGTAGTTTTTAATTTAATACTTGAAGAGTGGAATGGCGGCGAAACCATTTTATAACTAGGGCTTCATATTGGAAAATTTTAAAGCTGGATTTTAATTTGATAATAGGAATAGCTGAATCTACTAAGGGGGTGTGGTTGTGGGATTGAACATGTGTTGTTAATTCGGTATTGGACTGTCCCGTCCTAAAGCTATTGTAGTGGTAGTACACACGTGTGTTTGATGTTTTGGTAGAACCATATTTTGTGGTGGTGGTGGTACCAATGTAGCAAGCGTTACAGTTATCTTGACATTTTATTAAGTAGATGATATTATTCATGTCACTAATGTGGTAATTTTGTGTATCTTTATATGAGTTGAATAATTAGCATTAGCATTAGTAGAGGCATTTGATGCAAGAAAGCAAGCTTATGCAGCATCAGCCAAAAAAAAAAAAAAAAAAAAAAACCACTTCCACTTCACCCCTCTGTTCGTTCAAAATACCTGTCCAGCTGAGCCTTAAACTTAGTTAGGCTATCAACCTCCACCACAAGGGAAGGAAGTCTGTTCCACCAACCAACCACCCGCTGGCTAAAGACAAATTTCCGCACGTCTATCCTACATCTGTCTTTCCTCAATTTGAATTTATGCCCTCTCAGGTGATTATTCTGAGCTAGAGGAAGAATCCCATCAGCATTGAGCATGCTTAAACCATTCAAGGCTTTATACACCTCTATCAGATCACCTCGCTGGTGCCTAGTCTCCAGACACTGTAATTTGCAAAACTTAAGCCTTTCTTCGTAAGAGCACCCCTTTGTTCCATTCACTAATCTTGTTGCCCTTCTCTGTACTCGTTCCAGCAG
Organism: Mastigoproctus giganteus; assembly: GCF_048544385.1. NCBI lineage: Eukaryota > Metazoa > Arthropoda > Arachnida > Uropygi > Thelyphonidae > Mastigoproctus > Mastigoproctus giganteus. The sequence continues at coordinate 133,782,676 of NC_143578.1, read as the reverse complement.
CTCTACATCCTTCTTGAAATGAGGCCTCCAGACCTGTATACAGTACTCTAGGTGTGGCCTGACCATCGCCTTATACAATGGAATAATCACCTCCTTATCCCTGCTGGAAAAATTCCTGTATATCATTGACAATACTCCATGAGCTACTCTTGCAGCCCGTCTGCACTGCTCAGAGAACTTCATATCTGCCTGCACAACCACCCCCAAGTCCCTTTCATTCTCTACCACTGTCAGTGTTGTACCACAGAGTTGATACGTTGCTCTGGGGTTGCTGTTTCCCATGTGTAGTACTTTACATTTGTCAATGTTAAACTTCATTTGCCACCTCTCAGCCCATAATGAACCTAGTTTATTGTAAGATGAGAATGTAAGGGTGATATCAGTACTTTTGAATAAATGGCGGAATTGGTTGGCAAAATTACTATGGTAAGGGAGGATAATACGTGGATTATTATTGGACATGCGTTTGGGTGGGTTGTTGATATTATTTTGGACTGTGATAATAGTTTGTTTGATTAATTTAATAGGATATTTCCTAGATATGAATTTACTTGTAAGATATTGTAGTTCATTATTAAGGTCATAATGTGTGGAACTGTATTTTATAGCATTGTAAATTTGATTATAAAGGACTGCTTTTTTTGTGTTGAGGGGGTGATGTGATTCAAAGTGTATTTGCCCGTGTGAGTATTTTTTGTGAAAATTCTTGTTCCTAGTTTTGTATCGCTTCTGTATATAGTGAGGTTTTTTAAAATACCTCACTATATACACTATATACTATATTTTATTTCCTAAACCTCACTATATACAGAAGCAATACAAAACTAGAAACAAGAATTTTCACAAAAAATACTCACACGGGCAAATACTTACACTTTGAATCACATCACCCCCTCAACACAAAAAAAGCAGTCCTTTATAATCAAATTTACAATGCTATAAAATACAGTTCCACACATTATGACCTTAATAATGAACTACAATATCTTACAAGTAAATTCATATCTAGGAAATATCCTATTAAATTAATCAAACAAACTATTATCACAGTCCAAAATAATATCAACAACCCACCCAAACGCATGTCCAATAATAATCCACGTATTATCCTCCCTTACCATAGTAAATTTGCCAACCAATTCCGCCATTTATTCAAAAGTACTGATATCACCCTTACATTCTCATCTTAATAAACTAGGTTCGTTATTCAACTCATATAAAGATACACAAAATTACCACATTAGTGACATGAATAATATCATCTACTTAATAAAATGTCAAGATAACTGTAACGCTTGCTACATTGGTAGCACCACCACAAAATACGGTTCTACCAAAACATCAAACACACGTGCGTACTACCACTACAATAGCTTTAGGACAGGACAGTCCAATACCGAATTAACAACACATGTTCAATCCCACAACCGCACCCCCTTAGTAGATTCAGCTATTCCTATTATCAAATTAAAATCCAGCTTTAAAATTTTCCAATATAAAGCCCTAGTTATAGAATGGTTTCGCCGCCATTCCACTCTTCAAGTATTAAATTCCAAACTACCATATAACATAGCACCGGTCTGGAATCTCATGCACCTGAGATTCCCACGTGTATCCAGGAGCATCACAGGAACTTAGTCTTCTTAAATACACGCGTTTACTCTTATTCTACCATTGCCAACTGAAGACATGTAAAACGAAAGCCACTTGTTATGGCTATTGGCCTTCTGTTTCCAACCGTATAACTTAAATCGTTTCAAATTTCAACATTGGCAACCAAGTTACGGAGACGTGCACTTCTACTTCCTTGCACACATTTTAATTCTGTTTTTAAATCCTAACTCATTCATGCTAACTTAAATTTAAAATTATCATCCAATTTATTCCAACATCAATGCAGATTATAAAAAGGTGAGTATCATAATAAATTAAATTAAACTATGCTATTACATTGTGTCAGGTATATCAGACTTAATGTCCACGTTTGTTGATGATACAGTAGTTGGGAGGATTGTTAATTACAGTAACAACAGTACCCTGGCACAACAGTATCTAGAAAAGTTGGCCAGATGGGCTAAGGTGTGGCAACTTAAGGGCTAAGGTGTGGCAACATTGGCAAATGCAAAGTACTGCATATGGGTTGCAATAACCCCAGAGTAACATACCAACTATGCAGTACTACACTCAGGGTAGTGGAGACTGAAAAAGACCTAGGGGTAATTGTGCAGTTAGATATAAAGATTTCAAAGCAGTGCAGACAGGCTGCCAGAGCAGCTCATAGGGACTTGTCAATGATAACAGGCTTTGCTAGCAGGGATAAGGAGGTGATTATCACTTTTTGTTTAGCATTGGTCAAATCCCACCTTGTGTATCGCATACAGGTCTGAAGGCCTCATTTTAGGAAGGATGTAGAGTTGCTGGAACAAGTACAAAGAAGGGCAACAAGATTGGTGAGTTGAACCAAAGGGGTGCTCTTATCAAGAAAGGATTAAGTTATGCAAATTGAAGCATCTGGAGACTAGGCACCTGCAAGGTCATCTGACTGACTGAGGTGTATTTTGAATGGTTTGAACATGCTCAATGCTGATGGAATTTTTTGTCTTTGCTCAGATTACACACTTTGGGGGGCATAAATTCAAATTAAGGAAAGACAGCTGCAAAATAGATGTGCAAAAATTTGCCTTTAGCCAGTGAGTGGTTGATTGCTGGAAAAACTTCTGTTGTTGCGGAAGTTGATAGCTTAAATAAATTCAAGGAAGAACTGGACAGACTTTAGGAGCGAATAGATAGGTGAAATGGAAAGGGGTTTTTTGGCTGATGCTGTACAAGCTTGCTTTCTTGCATCATATGCAGCTACTAATGTTAATGCTAAAGAGACAGTTGATGATAGGATATCATAAGGTTCCATCTTGTTGTTAGAGCAGGATAGCAGTCTCTTCTGGTTGAAGTAGCCCTCGTGCAACCTTGGCCAGATCTTCATGGAATGGTTCTTGTGTCTTGTAACTGCTTCCCTATTGCCGAGACAACACTGTGTGACGTATGAAGCCAATAGGCCACTCCTGCCTGTGACTACTGATCTTCAAGTCCTCCAATGGCCTGCCATCTCAAAGAATCATTAAAACAGTGATAACTTGCCATCCTGAGCACTACAGATGTAGCTATCTCACTAAGCATGCCAAAAAAAACACAATGACATGGTGTAGTCACAACCCATGTTTTTATAGGCATGAATAATTTGCATGATCTGTAAAGTGATAGGTCAATTTCTATTGGATACCCTGAAACGAGGAAAGCATGCTACCTGGCTGAGATTGACTAACGCAGCGTGAAAAGCCACATTGTGAAAAAGACCAATAAAAAATATTCCCATTGTCGATGGGATTCGAACTTGTGTCTTCACCTGGTGTGGCGAGGATGGCAATCCTAGCAACTCTATTCCCCACTAGGGCTTACGCAGGACGTAATAAACCCGAAATTAACAGGTGTTTTATGAAATTTAAATTTAGGGATTGCCTCTATTCATAGAGTAGAAAATTCAACCGTAAGCTCATCGGTTACTATTTTCCTTTGTCTTGCAATATCAGTTTCATAAATCCCTTAATATCATCAATTTTAAAGAATTCTTACCAGATCATATTGATTTAAATCAGATTTACAACTAAATTTCCATAGCATTTTGTCCAACTACATCTTAATTTCACCATGATGCTTCAGTTAGCTTTATTAAATATTATTAATTTTTCAGGTTGTACATTCTGTAAATATCATACATTGTATAACGTATGACTAAGTATGATGCTTTATAATAAAATGTATGCCCCATTTTTTTTCTCATTATTATATTTATATCCCTACATTCATATTATTATTATTATTAGCTATATGATGCAAGGAAGCCTGAAGCTTATGCTGCACCAGCCAAAAAAAATTTCTGAATTACCCTGAGAGAGAGAAAAACAAGAATCAGAAGTAGAAGGGAATCACCAAGAAAGAAAAGAATGATGATATCCAGCTCAGGACCTTATGTCTACATTATATTAAATTCATGATTCATACTCTCAGAATTGACAACCGCGGACTAACTAAACGCGATTGGCGACCGCGGACTACCTGAAACTCACTATTTTGCTACAATTCCTCTGCTTTTCACTGTTCTGCATTCTCCCTCTTACTTCTAGAGAGTCAGTTTTACAAATGCGTATCGAGAAACTATTTTCTTTCTATAAAATTCTTCCTATTTATGCCTCCACAAAGTTTTCAGCACTTTTACTAGCTGCTTTTTTCGTTATTTATCCTCTTAACTATGCTGAGTTCTTTTTATCATCAATTTAATTTTTCTTTTCACTAGGGGGCCACTAGTCCGTGCTGTATATATTTTGCCACTTCCTTCCCTGTACCTTCGATAGTTGCGGGGAGTTATTTGGTTGTATATATTTTTTTGTAATTGTATATGCGTTCTCTATTTGTAAAATAATAAGAGAAGTTTACCTCAATATAGTACATAGAACACTTGGAAGTGTTCTACGTGCTATATTGAGATAAACTTCTCTTATTATTTTACAAATACTGATATCAACATAGAACGTATTGAACATTACAGCTCTGGGTTTTTTTTTTTTTTTTTTTTTTGTTTGTTAGTTGTTGGTGCATTGGCTTCTGTGGCCATATTGCACCTTCCAAGGTTTTTGCATTTTCTACTCTGATCCAAGCCCAAGGCAGGATTCGAACCCGCAACCTTTGGGTTGCCAGGCAGGCACTTTACCTACCCGGCTAGCCCGGTTGGCTTTACAGCTCTGATTCATATTATCTAATACACCCCCAGTGTGGTAGTGATAAGACCTACAGAGACCAGCAAAGAACTGAAAAACAAAGTTATGTCGAACCTCAAAGATGACTTCAAAACCAAGATTAAGGCAATAAGAAAGACAAGAAACGTAGGTATCGTCATGGAAACGGAGACAAAGACATGGAGAATATCCTGACCAACACCAAGATAACTACCATGGGTCTGACTGCAGAGCCACTAAAGTGGAAAGGACCATCAATTATTATCTTTAATGTAGACAAAGAAGTCACCCCACAAATCCTAATACAGGAAATTTATACCAGGATCATTGCCAGATCAGGAACCTCAGGCTGAAGTACAGCTGAAGTAAACGAAATCGAAGACCGGGACTAACAAAATCTGGGTTGTCGAGATTGCGCCGGCCGCCTGGCAGACACTGAAACATCAATCCAGGATCTACATAGAATGGGGAAGTCATAGCTTCTGGGAGCACGTGGCCGTGCCCAAATGCTATAGATGCTGTCAGTATGGCCACACCTCCCATACATGCACCCATGTTGCTCCACCTATAGTCACTGCTCAGAAAAAGGGCATGAATATAACAACTGTCCGAACAGGGCTAAACCACCGACCTGCATAAACTGCAAAGCACTCAATCAGAGACCCCAAATGCCCTACCTACCTCAAAACAATGTCTTTTCCAACAAAGAATAAATTATGGGGACTAGGCCTAAACTACAATACAGCCCTGATAAAAATCATGCAAGTCAATGCACAACGAGCTCGAGCAACTTCGAAAGAAAGCTGACAAGGAAAACACTGACATACTGATCCTTCAGGAACCATACACGTTAAAAAAGTACAAGGTTATCCAGCTAATTACAAGATCGTCCAAACTGACAAAGACACCCCCTGGGCGGCCATCATTATCCGAAACCCAACCATTACAGTAACACGAATATCTCAACTATGCACGGCCTGGGCTGCTTGTGCCCATATCTCTCCATTGGGCGCTTTCTTTGTGGTGTCCCTGTACTGCAGGCTAGGGGAGGATATAACCCTCACAACTAGATATCTCCAGACCCTCTTGGACACATTGCCTAATCAAAGAATCATCATAGGGGGGCAGATGTAAACTGCCGCTCCCCGGCCTGGCACAGCATGACCCCAGACAGGAAAGCCACGAGAAATGGCCAGATCCTGGAAGATCACATGGCAAAAATTTGAGATCAACGTGCCACACCAACTGCCAACTTTCTGTAACGCTGTGGGAGGCCACGATAGATGTATCACTCGCAACTGCGAACATCACCCGATGCATTAAACAATGGACGGTCCAAGACTCCTGGACCACGTTCATCACAGAGTGATTACATACCAGATACAGAACCAACTCTACTGAGTTGGTTCTGTAATCACTCTGCGAAGCAGTTAAAAACATCACTAAACTGCTTCACAGTTAATAAGGCAAATTGGGAAACTTTCAAGTAAAAACTCGCAGTTAATAAGGCAAATTGGGAAACTTTCAAGGAAAAACTCACTGCTGAGGTTGGGGAGCACTGCCAGACTGCGAGCCGACCCAGAGAGGCAAATGACCTGCAAAGAAAAGTAACTGAAATCATCACAAAAGCTAGCGAACAGGCAATGAAAAGGAAAATCCAGGCGCCATGCCCTGGTGAACCCCCAACATTGAAAACCTAAGAAGAGACGTAATGAGGTGACGAAAGGGCTGGCGATCGGCGCCTCCATAGCCAGGTGGGCAGGAGCAGCAGTGCGTAACACACGCTTCTTGATTAGACCGGGGTTCAAGCCCGTGAGCCACCAAAAATGGAGAATGCGGGAAGGTCATGGAATTGACCACTGCATATCCCCGGAGCAATATGGCCTTAGTTGCTAATGCTCCTAAAAACCAAATAACAACAACAACTTCTGGCGATCTTGGCCGGCCACTGAGGTCGAGGCCATGAGGGACAGGTATAAAGATGCAAGCAATCGATACACAAAATAAAGGACACGAAGTGCAAAACTTGGGAAGATCTTGTTTCCACAACAAGGAACTCTGACCCCTGGGGTGTGGTTTATAAAGAAGCCACTAACAAACACCCCAAAGGAGAAGTCGCAGAAGCAACAATGATCCCACTGGGTTCCCCAACCACTACTTGGGATGACTTCGTGACCAATATCTTAAACACCATCCTGCAATGAAAAGTAACTGAAATCACAAAAGCTAGCAAACAGGCAATGAAAATGAAAAGCCAGGCGCCATGCCCTAGTGGACCCCCCGACATTGAAAACCTGAGAAGAGAAGTAATGAGATGACGAAAGGGCTTCCGGCAATCTTGGCCGGCCACTGAGGTTGAGGCCATGAGGGAGAGGTATAAAGATGCAAGGAATCGATACACAAAATTAATAAAGGACACCAAGTGCAAAACTTGGAAAAATCTTGTTTCCACAACAAGGAACGCTGACCCCTGGGGTGTGGTTTATAAAGTAGCCACTAACAAACACGCTGACCCCTGGGGTGTGGTTTATAAAGTAGCCACTAATAAACACCCCAAAGGAGAAGTCGCAGAAGCAACAATGATCCCACTGAGTTACCCAACCACTACTTGGGATGACTTGGTGACCAATATCCTAAACACCATCTTCCTGGAACAGGTAACTCCTACCCTCCCGGAACTGCGGATCTGTCAAGAAAATGACATACTTCACTGACCAACAAGAAACACCCTTCACTGTGGATGAGCTGCATGCGGCTGCCATGCAAATGAGAATAAAAAAATGCCCTGGCCCAGACCTAATTGAAACAGAAATTGTGAAGAAAATGGAATACACTCCGGATCTGTTACGCTATATAACACCTGCCTCCAAGAAGGAACCTTTCCTAATGACTGGAAAATTGCCAACATCAAACTTAAATTGAAAAATCCAGAAAAACCAGTCTTACCGTCCAATCGCTTTACTCCCAGTTGTAAGCAAACTATTCGAGAGAATGCTGCACAAGAGGGTTCTCCACTATTACAAAGGGACAAGCCTAACAAACAGAAGGCAATTTGTATTCAAACCAGGCCTATCCACAATCGAAGTTCTCAAGACACTGCTGGATAAAGTAAAAGCCTGTAGTACCAAATATTTTCTTGTTATCAGTATTGACTTCGTGGGGATGTTTGACGCCATCTTGTGGTCGAGCGTCCGCGCAAGGCTTAGGCGGGCTGGAGTGCCCCTAAACCTGCATAACAATCAGGAGTTGCCTAACACAGAACGATAGAAATACATGCACCGTATAGGAAGCTAACCAGACAAATCCACAGGAGGTACCCGCAGGGCTGTCCTAGGATCCCTGTTATGGAATATGATTTTAGATGAATTTCTGGCCCTTGATATTGGCGAAGTCGGCGCCTGGGCCTTCGCCGATGATTTGATACTAACTGTTGCTGCTGACTCACGAGCACAGATCGAAGAAAAAGCCAACCACGCAATAGGAATTTTCAAAACTGGGCTACAATCCATTGCCTAAATGGCCAGATGAACAACGATACATAACACTACACATATACAAAATCCACACACTTTTAAATCTCTGGCCTTCCCAGTGAACTGGTACACCTACAATGAAGCAATGTGGAAATGGAGGAACCCCTGGTGCCGTTAGACATCAATACACTTTACACTATCTAATACATGCATTCTCTGTAAGTGTAAACTGCAAACCACAGGCCTACTACATGATCCTTTTTAATTTCCCCAGGGGCTCACATCTGGTGAGTATATGGGCTTGGCACACCCAGGGTCCTGAGCTGGATATCATCATTCTTCTCTTTCTTGGTGATTCCTTTCCTTTCTACTTCTCTCTCTCTCTCTCTCTCTCTCTCTCTCTCTCTCTCTCTCTCTCTCTCTCTCTCTCAGGGTAATTTCAGAAATTTTTTTTTTGGCTGGTGCAGCATAAGCCTCAGGCTTCCTTGCACTATATGGCTAATAATAATAATAATAATAATTTCGTTTTTAACTTAAATTTCATTGTTTTAACCAGATTCATTCCAAATTGCCATCATTTAATTACTTTTGTATTCACCTAATATCGCCGCGTGCAGATGTTCATGGTGTGCCCCGCACACTGGCGGCTCATCAAGGGGACGGAATTTGGGTTCGATTATTTGAATATTAAAATTTTAAAATAATAATATAATATATATATATATACACACAGGTGTCTCAAAAATACATGGCATAACTTAAGGAATGAGTTCCTCATATGTAGACAATAAAAATATTTTATATCAACATATTTCCGGAAATGCTTGGTTCCCGAGTTATTAACCGGAATGTCTTATCTCCGCAGGTGATTTCCTTCATCACAAGGTACTGACAGAATCTGGCAGTTTTCCATTCCGACCATGAAGTCAAATCATGAGCAAGCGGATATGCGCTTTATGTACGGTTTGGTGGACGGCAATGCTCTGGAGGCTCGTCGTTTGTACCACGAAAGGTTCCCAGAACGAAAATGTCCAGACAGGAAAACGTTTGAAGGTATCCATCGCCGCCTTTGTGAACATGGGACCTTTACACCTCGTGCTACCAACAAAGGACGACCAAGATCTACGACTCCTGAAGTAGAGGAGCAGATTTTGGGTGTTGTACGTGCCACTCCTGAAATCAGCACATGCAGAATAGCAATGCAACTGGCTGTTCAACGTTCGACTATTTGGAGTGTATTGCGAGAACACCAATGTTCTGCCAGTGGTTCTTGCAGCAGTGTGGTACAATCCTCACTTTTCTGTCTTAGTGATATTCACAGATGAAGCACAGTTCACAAGAGACGGAATTCAAAACTTTCGCAATCAGCATCGGCTGAGGAAAATATTGTGAGACAATACGAAACATGCCAGGAATTTGGCATCGTCTTCGCGAGTCGATGTTGAGGCCTGTATTCAGGCAGAAAGTGGACATTTTGAACAATTACTATAAGGTGATGTGAACAGTTAAGTGTTACAGACAGACCTTCAAAACTCGAAAACCAAGCATATCCCGAACTATGTTGATATAAAATATTTTTATTGTCTACATATGAGGAACTCATTCCTGAAGTTAAGCCGTGTATTTTTGAGACACCCTATATATAGCCTATATTATTATTATTTCCCCCCCCCCACAGAAAGGTTCAAATTTTGTTACGCTACCCCTCGTGTTACGCTACGTGACGAACAAAGCTCGCGTGTCGGACATGAACTGAGAAAAACAGTTGTGATTAGAAGGAAAAAGTCAAAAGAAATTTTTTGATATACTCGAAATCCTGTTTTTTGCTGCTATTGTAGGCTGATAATCGAAAATCACAGTTTAGCAGTGAATATGGCTTTAATGATTGGCAACATTTATCACATACTAAGAAGACGAGAGAAGTGCCTTCCATATTAAAAATATTACTAGGCAATGGTCAGGCCACACCTAGAGTACTGTATACAGATCTGGAGGCCTCATTTCAAGAAGGATGTAGAGCTGCTGGAACGAGTACAGAGAAGGGCAACAAGATTAGTGAATGGAACAAAGGGGTGCTCTTACGAGGAAAGGCTTAAGTTTTGCAAATTACAGTGTCTGGAGACTAGGCACCAGCGAGGTGATCTGATAGAGGTGTATAAAGCCTTGAATGGTTTAAGCATGCTCAATGCTGATGGGATTCTTCCTCTAGCTCAGAAAAATCACCTGAGAGGGCATAAATTCAAATTGAGGAAAGACAGATGTAGGATAGACGTGCGGAAATTTGCCTTTAGCCAGCGGGTGGTTGGTTGGTGGAACAGACTGCCATCCCTTGTGGTGGAGGTTGATAGCCTAAATAAGTTTAAGGCTCAGCTGGACAGGTATTTTGAACGAACAGAGGGGTGAAGTGGAAGTGGGTTTTTTTTTTTTTTTTTTTTTGGCTGATGCTGCATAAGCTTGCTTTCTTGCATCAAATGCCTCTACTAATGCTAATGCTAATGCTATTACAAAGTATTGGGAACTCAAACTGTCTTTAAGTAATAAATGTACGTTTGACGTAATAGAACAGAGACTGTACGACACCGAGAAAAAAAATATTGGCAATCAGTTATTGAACGTAATACATAATACAGCATTTATCAGGGCAGTGTATTGGTTTTAGAGGTTCTTCCAAAAATTTATATGATAAGGACAAAGGTAACTTTCTAAAATTAGTAGAAACCGTTGCTAAATTTGATTCAATAAGGTCGGAACATTTGCGTCGCATTCAAACATCCCAAAAAAAGAATATTGCGCATTATTTGGGAGATAATATACGGAATGAAAGAAATCATATAATTTCCGAAAGTATTAAACAAAATATTTTAGAAATGGTTAAAAACGCAAAATATTATATAACTCCGGATATAAGCCTAACAGAACAATTAACTCTTGTTATCAGGTTTGTGTATCTTAATAAAAATAAAAACATTGCAGAAATGCACTAACATTTTTTTGGGATTTTGCTCTGCCGACGAGACCACTGGCCAGGATTATTATACATTTATTTCAAATCATTTAAATTCATTAAATCTTAACATTTTGGATTTACGCTGTCCAGGATACAATAACGGCACAAATATGCGCAGTAGACATAACGGGCTCCAACAAAAAATTATTGAAGCAAATTCTAGAGCCTTCTTTGTACCATGTTCTGCTCACTCTTTAAATGTAGTAGTCAATGATGCAGCGAAAATTTCGTTTGAGATGGTTAATTTTTTTTTGCCGTTATACAGGAATTATACAATTATTTTTCCTCATTCGTTGAGCTTACATTAAAATCCCACGTTCAAAATTTAAGCCGAAGATACGAAAGTCGAATAGAAGCAATAAAGCCTCTTAAAATGAACATTTTGGAAATTTATCAGACCCTCTTGGATATAACATGATAATACTAACTAAAGATATCAATTCAAGAACTCAGGCTAATAATCTTATTTCAAAAATAACTTCATTTAAATTTCTTCGCTCAATCATTTGGCATGATATTTTAAGCCAAATTAATGTCATCAGTAAAATGATGCAGAAACCGTCATTTAATATAGAAACAGTTACTGAACATGTTGAACATCTTGTAAATCATTTAAAAGATTATAGAACAGACCAGAATTTTGAAAATGTTATTAATTCTGCAATAGAAATAGCGAATATTTTGGATATTGATCGTGTTTTAACCGAGGTTCGAAAACGACCAACGAAAAAAATGTTTGAATATTATTATTATTAACCAAGGAAGCCTGAGGCTTATGCTGCACCGACAAAAAAAAAAAAAAAAAAAAAAAATCCCGCATTATCCTGAGAGAGAGTCAGAGTCAGAAGTAGAAGGGAATCACCAAGAAAGGGAAGAATGATGATATCCAGCTCAGGACCCTGAGTTTGCCAAGCCCATACTCACCAGATGGAGATGAAGCAAGGGATGAAACTATAAAAAATGCCAAAGATAATTTTAAAATAGTCTTTTTTTTTTCTTGATAATTGACACTATTCTGTCATCCTTACTGAAAGGTTTATGCTGTTGAAAGAGAATATTGAAATGTTTAAAACTGTCCATAATATCAATGCGTTAAAAGAATGGAATGAGGAAGTAATGTATTAAAAGATTGCAGATTTGCACATGAAATTAAGCGACGACAAAAATTCAAATGATCGTGATATTGACGGCATGGCTCTTTTTGAGGAAATCAAATCCTTAAAATGTTTTATAAAAAAAAAGAAATGTCTCCTCACGATTTATTAAATTTTATATACGAGAACAATTTACAGAATGTGTTTCCGAATATTTCAGTAGTCCTAAGAATTTTTCTAACACTACCAGTGTCAGTTGCTCCAGGGGAAAGAAGTTTCTCGAAGCTTAAAATTATAAAAAATTATTTACGATCAACTATGCACAGGAACGTTCAACAGATTTATCTATAATATCTATAGAAAATGATATGGAAAATTTGGACATTGGTGCATTAATCAAAAATTCTGCACCAGCAAAAGCCCGAAGAGTACAAATTATGTAGTTATTTTAATTATAATGTGTGTGATTAAATTCCGTGATTATATATTTTTATATATAATCACGAAATTATATATAAATTATATATAATTGTATTTTTACAATACAAATTTACATACTACTAAATATTAGTGTAGTAGACTGCTATTTGATTATAGTTATTTCACATTATATAAGATTAGAATATTAGACTAATAGTTACTTATATACACTGAGTGATCACTGAATTATGACTACCTACCTAATACTTCGTAGATCTTCCTTTTTCCCTCAGCACAGCAGCTATCACATGGCATTGATTCAACAAGATGACGGAAGTGTTCGGGAGGTATGGCCAATTCTACCTCTTGCTCAGATTAAGAACCTGAGGGGGCACAGTTTCAAATTGAGGAAAGACAGTTGTAGAATGCATGTGCGGCAATTTGCCTTTAGCCAGCGGGTAGTTGATTGGTGGAACAGACTTCCATCTTTTGTTGTGTAAGTTGATAGCCTAAATAAATTTAAGGCTGAACTGGACAGGCATTTGGAACGAATGGAGGGGTGAAATGGGAGGGTTTTTTTATTTTTTTTTTTTTTGGCTGATGCTGCATAAGCTTGCTTTCTTGCATCGTATGCTTCTACTAATGTTAATGCTAACCAAGCTGTGTGTAATGCAGCTAGCAATGGAGGTGATTGGTGTATGCCTTTTTCATAGTGTTCCACAAGTGCTCTATGGGATTGATATCGGGAGAGTTTGGAGGCCAATCGATGTGCTGAAAGTCAGAACTGTGTTCCTCAAACCATTCCTGCCCATCAAGCGCCTGATGGCTTGGCGCATTGTCATCTTGGAAGACACAATCGCCATTCGGGAAAAATTGTAACATAGAGGGGTGTACACAGTAAGCAAGCAGTTGATGATAGCGGAGAGCACTGAGACATTGTTCCACATGTACCAGGGGTCCAAGTTCCTGCCAGTGAAACATGCCCCAAACCATGGTATCAAAAGTGCATGCCCCTCCACCGGCATGCACTTGTGATACCAAGCATGATGTTGGATGAAAAGCCTCATGTTGTTGACGCCAAATCCGTACACGACCACCCTCGGTGTGGAGTAAATAACGTGACTCATCCGACCAGCACACCTTTTTCCAGTCTTCTAATGTCCAACTTCCATGCTCTTTGCACCAGGCGACTCTTTTTACGCCAATGAACCTTGGTTAGGAGAGGATGCCGTAGGGGGTCTGCTGGTATAGCCCATGCATGCGACGCATGGTCATGGTACATATTGTTCCTGGTTGTTGCATGTTGTATTGGGTAGTCAACTCTTCAACAGTGCTCTGCCTGTACGAGTCGTCAGACCCGGCGCTCACCTCTAACATCAACCTTTGATTGATCTTTGCAGTGTTGCCGTCGTGTCGTTTTTGACTATTTTGACGCCAGTACTGGTACACTTTAACAATGGCGGCTCTCGATCACCCCACCAGTTCAGCCGTTTGGGAAATCGAGGCACCAGCTCGTCGAGCTCCCACAATCTATCCTTTATCAAAATCTGATAAATCCTTCCTTTTACTCATCATGTTCGGAATTTTACTACCTACTGAACCCACTGACACCTTATCTATGCTACGCAGGTCGACTAACTGTGCACTCTCGTACCTGAAGTGGTCAACAGGTCGAATTCAGTTTTCATAGAGGTGGTCATAATTCAGTGATCACTTAGTGTATGTAATATTTTTGTGCTGCCCAAGTATATATATATATAGGTAGTTCTCAACTTTACGGGTTAATTCGTTCCTAGCGCGCACTCATAAAGCGAAAACTCGTAAAGCGAGAATTTATTTCCCATAGACAATGTTAAAAATAGGGGTTCCGTTATCAACAATGAAATTAGTTTATGTTTAAACAATGATTGATTTATTATCCAAAGAAATGAAAACGTAGCCTGTAAAATCAAACAAATTATAATAATAGAGAAATTATTTATGACTTACAAATTTTAAAGAATGTTTATTCTTCATCATCATCATGGACTAAATGCACACTCATTGATCACTTATTATTGGCTCGGCACTCGTTGTTTTGTTGCACAAGGAGTCGTCTCTTCAGAAATGCTTCAAGAGGTGTTTGTTTCTAAGATAACCTTCTCTTTTCTTCATAAATTTCAATAGCATACATAAACATTTTTTAAGGGAACTCACAAATTGCAACTAACACGATTCGCGTGGAGTAACAAGTTTACGAAGCTTAAAAAAAAAAAAAAAGAGAGAAGAGAAGATTCTGAAAATTTATTTATGTTTTTTATACGATTGAAGATTTCAGTAAAGGACAAACACATTTCACCATAATAACGTAAAAACCCACACAATTCGAGCTATCGGTATTTTCACAAATGCAATAACATCGAGTTTACTACCAATTTATAATTGCTTGCAGTAACAGAAAATTCCAATAAACCGGAAAGTGTTTTTATTGTTTTGTGGTCGTGACTTCCAGAAATGTGCTTTAGAAAAATATCACAAAGCCGTTCAAAATTGGTTCTTATAACATATGATAACGATGAAAGTGTAGTGATTTGAATTGGTAACTAATACAATTTACACTATAAAAACGACCTTTTAGAGAGTTATATAGCGAAATTTTTAATTTCCGAGGTCGTGGAATAAATTACCAAAAAAAATTGTGTTATTGGGTTCACATTACGATATTTTCACGATACGATGGTAACGGATTAATATCGTAAAGCGGGGGACACTGTATTGTATAGCTACACGCGTGGTTTGAAATGTGGTATTTATGAATGTTTAACATTCATTTTTTGCAATTAATGTTCATATTTTCGATTTTGTTGATACTTGATACTTGAAAAAAAAAAAAAAACTCGTAAACCCAGGAACTCGTAAATTGAGAACTGCCTATATATATATATATATATATATATATATATATATATATATATATATATATATTTTTTTTTTTTTTTTTGTGATATATTGAACAATAAGTTGAACTGAATGTACTTTGATTACTACAATAATCATAAAGAATTTTAAATTCTTTTTTAGTGATACTTATTATTAACAAGTTGAACTGATTATTATCATACTATGTAATCTTTTTTTTTATGCCGAAAATTTATTTTGTGACATATTTATATTTTTTCTGTTTTTATGATATATTTAACAATACTTTGAACTGGTTGTACTGTGATTAGAATAATAAATATATATAATAAAATTTTTAATTATTTTTGTAACCCCTTTCTAGTAGAGGGCAGTCTTATGAAAGTTTGCGCACGGGCGGCTGACACCCACGCGGCGGCCCTGATTGTTGGTATGTATTTTGCGTCCAAAACAGACACACGATATTGCTGAGTTTTGCTACAATCTTGGTGGTTGACACTGATGAAGACAATATGATTGTAAGTTATGCGACAGTTTCTTTTCTAGTATATTGACGTATTTATTTAATTAATTAATTAATTAGTATTTTTTTATATTGATTTATTTCAATATCTTACTATTGCTTTATTCCTTTTCCGTTTATCCACTCCTCTATTTCTCCTTTTCCATTACTTTTATCATCAAACATATGTATATACAGGGTTGTTGAAATAAAAGTATCCCTATGTAGAGGACTCTGGAGCGAGTTCTAAGGCTCGTACTGAAGAGAAATTTGGACAACAGGTACAATAAAGAATGAGCTCGCCATTTATTGAAAAAAAAATTGTTATAAAATTTGTCACTGTATAGCGCGTAACTATCTTAGTTACGATTATGCAAATAACTTACGTTATTTACGTAATCGTAAGTTATTGCCATAGCGCCACTACTCAGTTCTACTGTACTGTATAAAAACAAAGCAGTCTCTTCGAAATCATACAAAATAGATGTTTGCCTCACTACAGCAGCAATGCCAACAACGTTGAAGGAAAATGCGCTGTTAGTGAAGCTGTACTATCAGAACAGCAACAATGCAGCTGCAGCTATCAGAGAATTCCGGTGTCAGAAGCGCATAAGCCGTGGACCTAGGACTGTTTGTACTGTCCGCAAAATGATTGCGAAATTTGAAGCGACAGGACATCTTGGTGTTCAACCAGGTAGAGGTCGAAAACTAGTGGACCTCTACGACAGCTATGGCTGTCGTGGATTTATCAAGTCAATCTCCATGTGGTAGCGCAAGTGTGCCAGCTGTTTCTCGTGAAGTGGACATGCCGTATTCCACTGTAAGGCTAGTAATGCGTCAGGTGTTGCGGTACTATCCTTACAAGATGCACATGCTACAGCAGCTAAATCATGGTGATGCAGATATTCGTTTCACATACGCATTTCAGTTTCTGGCACGAATGACAGTGGATATCATTTGGTCATGGAACATCCTTTGGAGTGATGAAGCCCACTTCTGCTTAAATGGACAAGTGAATACGCACAACTGTCGTATTTGGGAAACAGAAAACCCTCGACTTATCCAAGAGGTCCCGTTGCATTCGCCAAAAGTGGCTATACACCACACTGTCACTTTTGGAGATTTACGGCCACATTCATGATTGGGCCATTTTTTTTGAACAGGTAACACCGACTGGACCCCGCACCTGTTCCGTCACTAGACAGCGATATTATGATATGTTGCCAAATTTCGCAATACCAGAGCTGCAACAACGTGGGTGCCTTCAGGATACCGTATTCATGCAAGATGGTGCGCCAACCGTTGTGTCCAAAGATTGCTAAGGCAACGCTTTACAGACGAACGGGGCATCAGCCGTTGTTTCCAGACATCTTGGCCACCCCGATCACCGGACCTCACCCCATGCGACTTCTGGTTGTGGGGTTTTTAGAAGAACCAGGTGTATCGGGAAGGATGTCAAACTCTGGCAGATCTGAAGGACAGCATTAGACGTCATGTGCTGGCTATTCCAGTTGACACGTTACGTTCTGCCGTAGAAAATGCTGCTCTTCGAATGGAAACTGTTGTTGACCAAAATGGAGGGCACATTGAACAATTGTAGCGCTGTTCAAGTGATTTGTATTGCCACAGCGCCATACAGTGATAAATTTTGTAACTAATTTTGTTTTTCCAATGAATGGCGAGCCATTCTTTATTGTATCTGTTGTCCAAATTTCTCTTCAGTACGAGCCTTAGAACTCGCTCCAGAGCCCTTCACATAGAGATATTTTAATTTTAACAACCCTGTATTTGATGATAAAAGGCCTATTGGCTTCACCATGTACATTCGTCCCTGCAAGTAACAACTGGACTCCCAGTGAACGAAATTTCATTAAAACTGGAGAAACAGAAATCCGGCAGTTATTTCTTTTTATTATAATTATAATGCAGTGCATGCTTGTTTCGGATAGTGCATGCTTGCTTCGCGTATATTCTTATGTAAGACTCGTAAACGTGGTAGGCTTTTGAAGAGATACATATGCAGGATGTGGAAATAAAGTTCCCAGACTGGTGCAATAAAAAGAACACAAAGCGAAGGAGCTCAAAACTGGTTTTATTTTTATTCATAGTAATCACCACCTGATTGAATGCTAAAAGTTTCTGGTAATAAAAAAAGTCAGCAAAGGCGTCCAAAAAGATGATTTTCAGTTTGGCGGTTATGTTTTTCTTTATGTCATCAACATCCTGAAACTTCTTTTCTGTGAGATCAGTTTTCGCCTTCGGAAAGAGGAAAAAGTCGGCCTTGCTAGATCGGCACAGTAGCAGTGAATGGTTGATTTGTACAATGCCATGGGGGAAAACCTTGCTATCTACGCCTGAGACCGACTAACTCAACCACGGAGTGAAATAAGCCAATTAAAGTTCCAGGTGCCTAGTCTCCAAACGCTGCAATTTGCAAAAATTAAGCCTTTCTTGATAAGAGCACTCCTCTATTCCCCTCACCAATCTCATTGCCCTTTTCTGTACTCGTTCCAGCAGCTCTACATGACTACATCCCTCATAAATTGAGGCCTCCAGACCTGTATGCAGTACTCAAAATGTGGCCTGACCATTGCCTTAGACAATGGAATAATCACTTCCTCATCCCTGCTAGCAAAATTCTTGTATAGGGGTTTCCGAGTATACATTATCCTAGTTCCCGCATTTACGAGGATTCGAAAATTAAAGATTTAAACCTTTTCCCCTTGATAAAATTAACCAAACACTTGAATATTTTTTTTGTGAGAACGATCTTCTTTTATACTAAAAATGTCTAATAAAATAATTTTCCCATTTTTCAGTTCCTTCATCCATTTTTTCTATGTACAAGTATATAATAACCATTAGTATATAATAGATGAGTAGACACACCATATCTACTCATCCTTCACAACGAGCTGCCCATGTATTGCACTACCTCGAATAAGAAACGCTTCACTTGCGATACCTGCCCATCCACCGATAAAAAGCCAACTAGCTTTGAAACGGTGCCGTCTGAGTGGTGCCAACCGAGAATAAGCAGCAATAGTCTTCTCTATTATTGAAATGTTACTTATTCGGGATAGTGCAATACATTGTAACTCGTTGAGAAGGATGAGCACAATATGAGATACAGATGAAATGATGCTTTTCACACTACTTTCATAGTTTTTCTTTAAGAGTTGTCTATGGTATATCTACACCGATATTATATATATATATATAGAATCTTAAAATATTATGCCTAGTTGCATTTAGTTTCATTTAAATAATAAACATTAAGAAAATTGGTCCCCGTTTTAAGTGGAATCAAGGTGAAAGAAGTGAAAGACTTGTGGAATTTGTAGAATCTCAAGGACTGTCAGTAATGAACACTTTTTTCAAGAAAAGGGTGAACAGAAAGTGGACATGGAAGAGTCCAAATGGATTAACAACTAATGAAATCGACTTCATCCTCACTAACAGAAGATATATTGTGAATGATGTTACCGTCCTGAATAAGGTAAATTTGGAAGTGATCACAGAATGGTAATATGTACACTTGATATAGATGTAGGAAAGGAAAGGAAAAAACTGACTCGAGTAAATAATACAAAGGTCTTTGAGATAACAGAAGAGGAGAAAAAGCAGTATGTACTGGAACTTAAGAACAAGTTTGAGCTTCTGCAGATTGCTCAGGACCAAGATATCGACGAGGAATATTACAACTTTCTGAAAGTGATAAAGCCCAAGAAACCTATAGGGAAAAAGAAATCAAAAGAAGAAAAAATTAGTCAAGAAACACTTGTCATGATGAACCGAAGATGACAAATGAAGAGCAAGAAAAACTCTGACAGGGAGAAAATTGAGTATACTGAGTTATGCAAAGCCATTAGAAAGAGACTCAGAGAGGACATAAGAAGATTTAACACAAGAAAAGTAGAACAAGCATTAACGGAAAGCATTAACAAGCATTAAGGGAAAACAGAGAATTTAAATCAGCAGCCATGAGCAGTAATACAGAAAGACAAATGATACTGAAACTGAAGAATAGCAATGGTGTACTTATAAACAGCAGAGAAGGCATAAATCAAATAGCAGATAGAAGGCATAATTCAAATAGACTACTATAGAGAATTATACAAGGAGCGAGGGATTGATGCCAGCAGTGAGGAAGATGGATTGCCAAGTAGCAACACATACGACATACCCAATATTCTTCCTGATGAGGTAGAACATGTACTGAAGAACATGAAGAATCAGAAAGCCCCGGGGGAAGATGAATTTACTGTAGAGTTGTTAAAATTGGGAGGAAGAGACATAACACAAAAACTGGCAAGGCTCTTCACAAAGTGCATTAGAAAAGGTGTAACGCCTAAGCAGTGGAATAATGCAATCATAGTTTTGCTGCATAAGAAAGGAGATAAATTGGAAACTATAGACCAATTAGCTTGTTATCCCACATCTACAAGTTGTTCACAAGGGTCATTACTAACAGATTAGAAAGAATACTTGATGAGAATCAACCGAAAGAGCAAGCTGGCTTTAGAACACTATTCTCAACTATGGATCACCTTCACTTAATATCACAGCTAATGGAGAAAGCAAATGAAAATAAAACACCATTATGCCTGGCATTTGTGGATTATGAAAAGGCATTTGACTCTATACAGCAGAAGGCAATGTTTCGGGCACTAGAAAGACAAGGCATAGATACCCCACATATTATGATTTTGAAGAAAATATATAAGAGTACTACCTCCTTTATTAGACTAGACAAAGACAACACGAAATTTAAAATCGAGAAAGGAGTTCGACAAGGAGACACAATATCTCCGAAGCAGTTTACTGCTGCCCTTGAGGAAGCTTTCAGAAGATTAGACTGGTCGCAGAAAGGAGTCATTGTGAACGGAGAGTACCTAAACCATTTACGATTTGCAGACGACATTGTGGTCATAAGCCACGATCCCAAAGAATTAGAGGAAAATCTTAATTAGTTATGCACAGTTAGTAAGTATTTAGGACTAAAGGTGAATATGGCTAAAACAAAAGTAATGATGAACAAGTATGCCACAGAAAGGGAAATAATGATTGAAGGAGCAGTAATTAAAAGGCGGAGTCATATACTTATCTGGGACAAGTTATTAGCTGTAATAATGATAAATGGCTGGAAGTCAAGAGAAGAATAAATTGTGGATGGATAGCATTCAGGAAATATAGTCACATACTGAAGAGCAATATATCCCAGTTTGTTTGAAACGTAAAATAATGAACCAACGTATTCTCCCCACCATGACTTATGGAAGTGAAACTTGGGCACTCACCAAAAGAATGGAAGAGAAGCTGAGAACTACACAGCGAAGAATGGAACGAATTGAATCAGACTGTTAGCTAAGAAGAGAAACATATGGATTAGGCAGCAAACTCAAGTAAAGTACCTTCTTATCAAAACTAAAGAACTAAAATGGTCTTGGGCAGGACACATAGCTCGAAGACATGATGACAGATGGACTAAAAAAATAACAGAATGGTACCCAAGAGGAGCTAGAAGAAATCCTGGAAGACAAATGCGGAGATGGATAGATGAAATCCATGAGTTTGTGGGTAGTAAATGGATGGCCAGTGCTCAAAACAGAAGGAACTGGAAAGTTGCTGGAGAGGCCTTCATCTTGCAGTGGATTTAAAATGGCTGATGATGATGATGATTAAGTGGAATATTCTGGAACCAATTATCCTCAGATAACGAACAACCCCTGTATATATCATTGTAATAAACCCCTGTAATAAACATTACGAAAATTGGTACCCGTTTTAAGTGGAACGAATCCTGTAACGAATTATCCTCGGATAACGAGCAACCCCTGTATATCATTTAGCTATCCTGGCAGCATTTTTGCACCGCTCAGTGAACATCATATCAGACTGCACAATTACTGCAGGTCTCTTTCATTTTCCACTACCCTGAGTTTAGTACCACACGTTGATACATTACTCTGAGGTTACTGCTACCCATATGCAGTACCTTGAATTTGTCAATGTTAAACTTGAATTGCCATTTCTCAGCCCCTCTGGCTAATTTTTGTAGATCTTGTTGCAGCAGAATAGCTTTATTACTGTCATTAACCATTGTGCCAATCTTTGTATCATGTGCAGAATTGGACATTAAACTGTTATAATCTCATCAATGTCATTAATAAATTCAGAAGCAACAATGGACCCAGCACGGAACGTTGTGGGACTCCACTAACAATATTAGTCCACGAAGAGCAGCGTCCATTGATAATTACTCTGTCTTCTCCAACTTAACCATCCTTTTTTTTTCCAACGCAGTAACTTCCCCTTAATGCCAGACTGCTCCAATGTGCAAAAGTATCAAATCTCTAATGAAATCCAAGTATAATATCAAAACTATTTTTTCCATCTAGTTCCTTTGTCACTGCATCATAGTATCCAATCAAATTTGTCAGAAAAAATCTCCCCTTAATAAACTTATGCTGTGACTGAAGTATAACTGCACTCTGTCTAAATGGTGCTGCACTACTTCTTTAACCAGTGACTCCATTATTTTACCTGGATGCTATTGTTGGTTTTAGGTGCATCAGCAACTTAAGCTATATTGTGACGTATATAATGTCTGTAAATTGCGTGCGTTCTGTGCTGAGTTTGCTGTTCTTCTGGACGAAATACCCAAGTTTCCGGGAGAAAAAAAAAAAATATGCTAACCCTAACTTGAGACCGACTAAGTCGGTCACCTTGAGAAAAGGCCCATAAAAATTGCTCGCTTCATTAATGGGATTTGAATTCAGGCCTTTTACACACAATTGGGAGTGAGGGAGTACGGTGATTATATCAACTGTGCTACCACAAAGGCCTGTGACTTCCTCGCCCCGAACTTTGTGCAGTTATCAAATGTTCTATCCATGTAAATTTTAAAGCATTTGCACATTAAATGTGAATTTGTTTTGTAGTAAAATATTACAATGCCAGTTTGCATATGAGAAATAATTACTCTGACTTCATTATTATTAGCTTCTTATTGTCTAATGCAACCAGTGTTGCATATCCATTTCGAGACAATGACGGGTTTATTTCCTTCTGCTATTGTACGAGTGCGTTCCAAAAAGTAAGGTAACACATTTTTTCGTATTAATGGTGAAAGGGAATGAGATAAAACGCGATGGACAGATAGACCCGTTAATAACGTAAAAAAAAAAAAAAATGCCAGTGCATTGTTGCGGTACTGTCGCCTCACAGCAGATTCCAGTTGCAAAAAGCGAATAACTTCACGAACAGGTGTTCGTGAAGTTATTCGCGCTTTTTGCAAGCAAAAGGGTCTTCACCAAGTGGCATTCGCTATGAACTGGTTGCTGTGTATGGCGAAAAGGTGATGACAAAGAAGCAGGTGTGTTTTTGGGGCGATGAATTTAAAGCGGGAAAGAAAAAGGGATAGAGCAGTGGACATATGCGTGTATTATTAACCTGTACTGCAATTTTTCTTTCAGTGGTTATGATAATTAATGATTGCACACAAGTGCTCTCAAAAAAGATGCCAGTTTTTCCCGAAGCCATTGATCTGATCTGATGTGTGCCAACTTCCCTATCTCCTAAAATAGCAGTTTGGCAGTCTCTTAATGCCTCCTCAATGGCATTACCAAAAACCCTTGCACCTCATACGTTTAAATGAATTCCTTCTAGCAACTGAGGCCAGCCATGCTGTGAAATTTTTTTTCTGTTACCCATGCAGATTTCTTCAAGCCTAAATGTTATCCATAAGGCTTTCCACCCAAATATGATAGAAAATTTTTCCTATCATGTTTGGGTAGAATTGCAAATACGAGAAAGTTTTGTTCTGCCTTGCTGCACTTTTTCAACATGACCTTGAATTTCATAAACTTTTTGATGAGTTCGCTTATTTAGCTTACCAGGAACATATGTTAGCATGTATTACATATGCAGAGTAATAATCCACACATGTATTGCTATGCACCCACTAGTCCTGTTGAAAACCGATGATCTGTTTGTTATATCGTCAATTTTTTCTCACGGTAAACTCTGGTTCTATACAATCAGGCTTTCCTTTCTTATAGAAGGGCATAATCAGCTTCCTAAGAGACTTAATCATGCCTGACCATGTATTTTTAATTTAGTTAGTCGCGCTCCCAACATCTTGCACAAATAAATGACTCACTATCAGTTAGAGCAGCTTTCTCAATCTCTTTACCCTGGAAGAACCCTTAAAATAATTTTCAGGTCTCAGGGAACCCTTCCATAAAAATAATTATATGTACAGCTCATGTTATGTTAGTATCATCAGTAAGTTGTAGATATAAAAATCCAATAATAATTGTCAATGGTCTTTTGAGTAGAGAATAATGTTTGGCCAACTTATTAGCCTACTCTTTTTGTGTGGATCCCCCCCCCACACACAAACGATATCAACTCTAATGCAAGTCAGTAGTGTAGGTAGAGGAAACTGTTTTTCCTTTTTTTTTTTAACTTCCTGCTTGATTTTATTACCTTATCCCAGTAGGCGTAAAAGTCTTATCACTAATTACTACTATATAAGGTGCTAATGAGGTACGGTATGTCCAAGATTAGTTTTTTCCCCTATTTAAAACTAAAAATGACTTTTAGCCAACCTTTCTTGAAAAAAAAAAAGTAGTTAAACTTAGCTTAATTTCCTTTTCATAAATTTTAAAAACTCATAAGGCAAACAATAAATTTCTGTTAAATAACTGACTTAAGCCAAAATGGGATTTAATTTTTCTAAAGATAGGTTCGGTAGATTTAATTTAAATAAAGATTGTAAGATTTTAATTAATGTTATTTACAACATGAAAATTTATTTACAATGTTGAATTGTAAAGCTACTAAAACCATAAGCCAAAGCAATATGAATTAAAATATAGCCTGAGACACAATATTATACAAGACTTTGAAAAAACATTTTCTTACTGACTGACATGATCAGACTCAAATATAGGCCTGGCAGTTCAGTTACAAAATTATTATACACATGCGTTGGTTTTTTTTATCTCTTTTATAGTCCTATTAAGCATAAAAAGTGTTATCTTTGAAACTAAAAATAAAGAAAGAATTTATATCTTTAATGTGAAACCTGTGCTTGTTTTTTCTGCACAAATACCCAATTCTGGGTCGAACTTAAGATAAGCACACACGGATTTCATCTTCAACTAAAATGAGATGATTTCTATCCTTGCTCTTGATGCTTGTTAAACAAGAAAAAAAGTTTGCTCACACATGTAAGAAGTTGAAAACTGCAACAAAATGTTCATTGCTTTCCTATGAATGGCAAGATACGCTTCTTTCAAAGAAATCCAGAACTTGTCTAGGAGCAGATCAGTAAATCTTATCTTCGGTGTACGATCAGACTGCAGCTCACAAAGTTCTTCCTCTTCTCT
Source organism: Mastigoproctus giganteus (assembly GCF_048544385.1). Classification (NCBI taxonomy): domain Eukaryota; kingdom Metazoa; phylum Arthropoda; class Arachnida; order Uropygi; family Thelyphonidae; genus Mastigoproctus; species Mastigoproctus giganteus. Next base: position 133,757,097 of record NC_143578.1, on the reverse strand, counting down.
CAAAGTCAAGTTCTCAGGCTGAGCAGAAGATTCAGAGAAAGGGTTCCTCACCTAGTCATACACTTGTGTTGAAAAGGACGGAAAATACTGTTCAATTTTGTTCTGCAGTTCTTCCAGATGGTTTACAATAAGACTTGAGACGCTGATATCCTTCCTCCTCTCAAGCCCATGCAGCAGTGTAAACATTTTAAGATTTCCTTTTGCAACATGATTTTTCCAAAGATTCATCTAGTTTCCCTTTAAATCCAAGAATCTTGTCACTTGAGGTCAAAACATTTTCTACGGGGCCTTGCAGAGACTTGTTCAATTGGTTCATGTGATGAAAAATGTCTGCTAAGTAGGCTAGTTTCTGTAGCCATTCTTCATCATCAAAATCTCTACTCAGCCAACTATTTTTTTGAAAGTATTACTGCAATTCATCTTTCAGCTCAAACACCGTGTTGAGAACTCTTCCTCTGCTAAATCGCCGGATTTCTGTGTGTAACAACAATTTATATGCTCTTTGTCCGGGTTTTCACACATTTTTTTAAACATTCTGGCATAAACTGGTCTTTGTTTAATGAAGTTAACCATTTTTTAGCACCATCCAGAACTTTTTCATTTCATCTCCAAGAGTTTTTGACACCAGCACCTCTTTGTGAAGAAAGCAATGTGTTGTGACAACGTCAGGATTTTTTGTTTTTACAAGAGAGCGAAACGTTTCATGGAGCCAACCATTGATGGGGCACCATCAGTACAGATGCCAACACAGTTCCTCCAAGACAGACCTTTTTTGTTTCAAGATATGAAGACAAAACATTAAATATATCTTGGCTTGTTTCGGAAAGCTCTGGCAGCAGAAAAAAAGTTTTTTTGAATTTCACCATCAAATACAAATCTTACAAATGCTACAGCATGAAATTTACTGGCGAAATCTGTTGACTCATCAACCTGGTTGGAGAAGCTGTTGTTTTTCAGTTTATTACACAAAACCTCTTCAGCATCATGTGACATGTCATCAGTACGTTGACTTATGATACTGCTTGAGAGTAGAACCTTTTAAATTTCTCGTACTGCATCTTGTGCTAGCATTTTACTCACTGTAATTTTACATGCTAGTATTATTAGATTCTCGGCAACTGTGTGATTTCTCCTTTTCTGGACAATAAATTCTGCTACTAAATAACTTGCTTCCTGGGCCTTTTAATTGAGTGTGACCTTTTTTTTTTTTTAACAGAAGCTTTACTCTCTTTGTTTGAGATTTCAATCACCGTTTAAAATGATCAGCACCTTTACTTGTCAAACAACTGTGATTTGTAGTTAAGTATCTTTTCAATTTTGCTGGAGCCATTGCTGCATTTGTAAGTTTTTTGCCACAGATGATGCACAATGGAATAAGACAACTTTGATTACCAGCCGTGTAAAACCCAAACTTTACAATAATAAGTAGCTTTAATTGTAAAGACGGACTATTTTGTGACCCTTGTTGCACTAGTGCAGTGAAATTACTGAGAAGATTGTAATTCTTCATCACTAACCTTATCAGAATTGTCCATTGGTCTAGGCCTAGAATTCTCCTCTTCCATCTCACACCTCGTCTTCAAAATCGCCACATTCGAGCATCAGACATACTTGTAAAACACAAAAGCTAATAAAATATAAAACAGAAGGGCATAATAAATAATAACCAGGGCATAATAACCAAACGAGAAAATCGCAAAAAAATACGAAAACTTCACAATACAAGTCACTTCTAACCTACACAATTGCAACGTTTACAACAGCAGCTGGGGGGGGATGTAATTCAGGAGGGAGAGGCTGACATCATCAGCCTACTGTCCTCCCCTCCATGCAATACAGCCCTCACCAATTATCAACGGCTTCTCCTATCTCGCGTCAAAAACTGAGAATGGACTCAACCAAATGAACACGGTCCTACTGCTCACTGACATAGCACAGAAGACGCCATCCACAGACTAATTACTAAGGCCACACAAACGGAAGCAAAATACTCCTTGGCTATTACGGTTGACTTTGCTGAGGCTTTCGATCGGCTATGGTGGCCCAGTGTGTTTCGGCAGGCTGGAATCTCCAGCAACTACTATAGCAGCGTAAAATCATACCTTGAAGACAGAAGAGTGCGATTGTCACCAAATTTCAAACAATCACAAGAAGTGTCTCCCCCTGGGTTGTCACTAGGGCTCTGTTCTAGGACCATTTATATGGTCCCTTGTCTTGGATGAGTTCCACGGGATGAACCTTGGTGGGATTCTTCCCTTAGCCTACGCCGATTACCTAGTTCTCGTTATTAAGGCTGACACTAGAGCTGTCTTGGAGGTTAAGGTGTAAGAACCCAATTTACAACTCCAACTCCAAAAAAATAATTAAATTTCTGTCTTTTGAAATTAATTATTTTCAAACAGAGAGGGTAAGTTAAGTGCTTTTGCATCTGAATCCGCACAGATATTCATTTGAAGTAGATTGCTAATTAGTTATGCCAATCTGAGCAAGTACAGAACAATTGGAAACTGACAATGGATAGCAACTTTGATTTCTAAAAATAATGGTTTAGAATGTAGGCAATGACAGGAAAGATATGTTGAGGAAGCAATAAAGTCACCGTCTCAAATTATTCATTAATCGTGGTATCTGCTTGAATCGGGTAATGGACTGTGAACCTAGCAATGGAAGATAACTTAAATTTCAGCTACATACAATGAAACTGACCCTAGAATGCATTTGGGAAACAGAAGGGCGTCTTTTTCTGACTATGAGCGGAACAAACCGGATTGAGGGAAAGTCCCAGAAGGAAGTCGATCCGCAACCTTCGTACTTCGGGGGAAGGTTTCCCAGCCGTACAGCACAGCTGAAACAAAGATTTGAGATGGACTAATTAGAGTAGATATGCTGGAAGAGAAGGTGATTGTATTGGTTAAGAAGAAGGCGGGAGAATGGAAACAAAAAGCATGAGCACGAGGAGAAAGGGGTGTCGTAGTACAAAAATTTTGTTTTGTGAATGTCCGAAAGAGTGTTGTAATGTAGTGTCGGAAAGAATGGTCAAACAGAAGGTCCAGTGTTTGATGTAAAGGTTGGAGGGTGAAGATAGTCGCTAAAATGAGAAGTGGGTCTGATGAATGGCCTGCTGAATGCTCACGGAGCCCGAGCCTCGTCATAATTTGCACATCTCCAGTCCATGGGTACCTCTCCTGAGTCCAAAGAAGCTCTCATAATTATACCTAAGGAGGCAGCAAAGGAAGTAAGCAAACCCTTAGCCATAATTATGAGAACTTCTTTGGACTCAGGGGAGGAACCCATGGACTGGAGATGTGCAAATGTGACTCAAATTCACAAAGGAGGATCAAAGGGCGACACAAGTAATTATAGACCTGTTAGTTTAACTTCTGTTCTAGAAAAATTAATGGAGGCACTGGTTAAAGAAGCACTGCAGGATCATCTAGACTTCAATTATAGCTCGGACACAGCATGGTTTTGTTAAGGGAAAGTCTTGCCTGACCAATTTGATTGGATACTATGATGTGGTCACAAAGGAACTGGGTGCAGGGAATAACTTTGATATCATATATTTGGATCTTAGAAAGGCTTTTGATACTGTTGCACATGGAAGACTGCTGAACAAATTGGAGCAGTGTGGCATTGGAGGCAAATTGTTGCTATAGATAAAGGGATCGTTGAGTGGGAGTAGACAAAGAGTTGTAATCAATGGACACTGCTCATCGTGGACTAATGTTATTAGTGGAGTCCCTCAGGGTTCAGTGTTGGGTCCATTGTTGTTTTCTGTATTTATAAATGATATTGATGATGGTATATCAAGCTTAATGTCCAAGTTTGCAGACGAAAAGAAGGTTGGCAGGGTTGTTAAGGACACTAATGACAGTATGCTGCTGCAACAGGATCTAGAAAAGTTGAGCAGATGGGCTGAGGGGTGGCAAATGAAGTTTAACAATGACAAATGTAAAGTACTACATATGGGAAGCAGTAACCCCAGAGTAACGTATCAACTCTGTGGTACTACACTGACAGTGGTAGAGAACAAAAAGGACCTAGGGGTAATTGTGCAGGCAGATATGAAGTTTTCTGAGCAGGGCAGACGGTCTGCAAGAGTAGCTCATGATGTCTTCTCAATGATATACAGGAATTTTTCTAGCAGGGATAAGGAGGTGATTATCTCGTTGTATAAGGGTGGCATGACCACTGCCTTGTATAAGGCAGTGGTCAGCCACACCTTGAGTACTGTATACAAGTCTGGAGGCCTCATTTTAAGAACGATGTAGAGCTGTTGGAACAAGTACAGAGAAGGGCAACAAGATTAGTGAATGGAACAAAGGGTTGTTCTTACGAAGAAAGGCTTAAGTTTTGCAAATTACAGTATCTGGAGACTAGGTACCGGCGAGTTGATCTGATTGAGGTGTATAAAGCCTTGAATGGTTTGAACATGCTCAATGCCGATGGGATTCGTCCTCTTGCTCAGAATAATCACCTGAGAGGGCATAAATTCAAATTGAGGAAAGACAGATGTGCGGAAGTTTGCCTTTAGCCAGCTGGTAGTTGGTTGGTGGAACAGACTTCTATCCTTTGTTGTGGAATAAATTTAAGGTTGAGCTGGACAGGTATTTGGAACAACTGAGGGGTGAAATGGGAGCTGTTTTTTTTTTTTTTTTTTTGGCTGAAGCTGCATAAGCTTGCTTTCTTGCATCATATGCCTCTGTTGTTGTTGTTGTTGTTGCTTGGGTTTTATTGGCGCATTGGCGACTAAGGCTATAATGCGCCAAAACCTGGTCCATCATATGCATCTACTAATGCTAATAAGAAAGTAAATGGAAGTAGACCATCGCCATCGATTCCTCTAAAGGAGAATCTAGGGAAAGGAATGCCTGTAGAACTCGTAAGCCAAATAAATACAAGAAAGATGACCACAGAGAAAAACCAGAAGTGGAGAATCAATCTACTGGTATCTGCGAAATAAAGAGAGGGCAAGGAAAAGTAAGTCCCGAACAATTATATAGTTTAATTGTTAGAATCCGCTGAGGACTGATAATTATTAACTTTGTCGACGGATAGCTTTAGATAGGCCTAGAACACTAATAAATAGCAAGAAATTGAGTTAGGTGGGAAGAGAGAGAGTGAGAAAATACTATCTATCTCTGATATAATGGCATTGTGTAGAATATATGTTATATGCTCAGGATTATGTTGTATAAGTGCTGTAGGGAGAACATACAGGGTGATTCACTACCAGTGCGACAAACTTGCAGGAGGTGTAGGGGCCACAAAGACGAATCGGAATCACATAGCATTGCAGGGTCCGAAATGCCTTCGTCATGCGGTAGAGGACGTTGAACGCGAGGTCGCGTGAACAGCGATCCCGCTGGAAGTCAGCATTTGCGAACCGTTTCTGTTGAAGAAACCAAGTAGCAAAAGTCCTTCAGAGTGGATAATCCGCAGGCTCCAATGATTGGACGCGTTGCAGATGGTATGAACTCATTTGGCTTGTTGACAGTATCCTCCATACAGTGGATTGGGAAATACCCAATCGTTGCCTATCGCTTGAGTACTCGTACTCGGATTGCCTTCTGCAAGACGTAGGACATTCTGCTCATTGTCTGGCGTCCTCGTCGTTCGCTCTCGATTCATGGTACCTCTCGTGAAACAACCAGTCTCACGTAACCTTCTGTGCACAGTGCGAAAATCCTATGATGAGGAGCACGCCTGTGCGGCAAACGTTCCTGGTACAAGCGCAGAGCGGTGCGCCCGTTACAATCCGCAGCTCCATACGCGAGGTGCATGTCGGCCACTTCAACGTTTGAATACTCGTCCATCCTACTGCCTCGGGAACCGGTTCGCAAATGCTGACTTCCAGCGGGATCGCTGTTCACGCGACCTCCCGTTCAACGTCCTCTACCGCATGACGAAGGCATTTCGGACCCTGCAATGCTATGTGATTCCGATTCGTCTTTGTGCCCCCTACACCTCCTGCAAGTTTGTCGCACTGGTAGTGAATCACCCTGTATGTATCTTTAAGTTGTATATGTTTGCGAAAGAAAAAAAACCAAAGGGGTAGATATTTGATTGATAATCGGCTAGAGGAGCAGTATTTTGTAAGGGTAAAAGGATTGTTTTCAGAGAGTTGTATAGTCTGAGATTGTTAGAGGAAAGGTGTGTGTACAAAAAGATTTGAAAGAAAATTTTAGATTAAGTGAAAAAAATGTATGATGAATATGTATAAAGGAGGTAGAAGAAAAGTTTTTATTATTCTTGTAGTTAACTTTAATTAAAAGTAGTGTTGTACCATTTGCAGAAGGAAAGGGGTAATTATCACTTTTAACTAAATGGTTTAATTAAAGATATGCATGATAAAAATGTAAAAAGGAGGTAGAAGGAAGTTTTATTGATCCTGAAATTACCCGTAATTAAAAGTAGGTTGTACAATTTCAGAAATAAGGTGAAGATAATATTTCTTAACATTAAATGAGATAATACTGTGTAAATTTTGATATGGAAATAAACCTTTGTTATGTTTAGAAATTTAAATAAGTGCTTCATTTTTCTAAGAGAAATATACACTGCCATCAAAAAAATTTTGCACTAAGTTCAAACCTATACAAAGGGAATAAATATATCCTCAGTGCCTAGAATCTTCTGTGACAGAAAGAATAAATAAAGTAGTCAGGTAGCTTGTGAAATTTGGAGGAGTGAGGAGCCAGTTGTGTTTTAATCGAGATAATACACGACTACCTAAATTGGGTTCCAAAGCACGGCACTTAACCAGATAAATAAATAAAATAAATAGTAAGAAACCCCGGTTCTCACAAAGGCCAACGAGGCTTTGGGATACCTCCAGTGCTTGGCCAAAAACATATCACCTTACTATCTCTGGTGAGAAGACGAAATCTATCTTGTTGATGGGGGAACTCCAGATACGCGGGCCACCGATCATGAAGATTAATAATATTCCAATTCGCTTCTACAAGAAAGTTAAATACCCAGGCTTCTATATGGACACCAAGCTAACCTTCCATCATCATTTAAAATATAGAGCAATCAAAATACAGAAATATGCACCTATGATTAGCAGAATCAGTAGAGCGGATTGGGGCCTAAAACTCAAAACCCTCTCCCTAATTTATAAAGCAATATTTGTTCCGATTGTCAGTTGCGGTGCTTCAGTCTGGTGCACCAAAGTTGCACTGGAGCGAAACAAACGCAAGCTGGACTCCATACTGCGATTTATGCTTCTATCAGTAACCAGGGCATGCCGCACGGTTCGCACACCCCTGCGCTCCAAGCCATCGCAGGGTATATGCCCCTATACCTTGAAGTTCCCAAAAGAGGCCTCTTCCATCGGCTGAAAAAAAAAAGGCACAACAACACAGTGCTAAACTTCCAACCGGACCTGACCACAAACAAGAAACAAGACGAATCTCAGATCACCTGCAGTGCCTCTAGCAGGAATCCTGGAATTCAACCCACAAAGTAGAAATAACAAAGAAGCTCTTCTCCTCAGTCAGCTTCACCTTTCCCAAGCCTCCTCCCTGGTACTCTCTTGGATTGCAAGCAACCTTTTTATTAACAGGACACGGATCATTCTAGCAAAAACTCGTCTCTATGGGTATTGAGTCACATCCCTTCTGCCATTGTGGAGATGAGTCCTGGACCCAGGTTATGTGTGAGCGCCCCTCCTATGAAAACCACCGGTTGCAAGTGTTTTAGTATTCCAAGGAATTCTCGCAGTCAAGAGCAAGATCTACTAAATGACGAGGATATTGCACTCGATTTGCCCAGCCTGTTTTCACCACAAGGCATACATACCAAACTCACAACTGCTAGGTCTGTCCAGAGTACTCCCCACTCCCTCCTAACCCCTTCAGGGGTAGGATAAATGTAAAACCGTGCTACGGAAATATACTGCAAACCCTTTATGGATAGGATACATGCTGGCACCCACTTTAGAGTACGGGATCACTGCTAGCATTCAACTGGGTGCGGGATCAGCACACAGAGTGCTTGGCCAATGGCGTTCGCACAGGGGCACCTGTTCCTGGGATTTTTATTCCCCTTCCCTAACTCCCCACTTTGCCTAAATACATGGTGGAATGTATCCACTATTAGTCCACCTTTCTTTCACTTCACATTCTGACCTTCTCCTCTCTTATTCCCTGTGAACTCTCTTCAATAAAAAGTTTTTTTTTTTAATTGTGGCCTCTGCCAGAAAGCTCAGACGACCCTAGCAGAGGCTAGCCAGAGTATGATGGGCAGCCTGACTCACCTCCCAGTGGTGGTGGCAGTCAACATATAATCTCATTACGGGCCCTGCGGCCAAGAAGCCAGAGAAACAACAGAACCCAATACAACACTATACACATACAACAAACATGCCACACACACGTTTCTGGCATTTACAAAGTCCAGTATATTTCACAAGAATACAGATCTCTGACAACTGTGACCACAGATGGCGCCTTATCCTAAACACTATGCCATACGGGGCTGAAAGACCTCTGACCTCCGCTAGCGGGGCTGCTCGATCACTACGAGTATTAGCATCGTGCGAATTAAAAAAAAAACGACGTTTATTATATATTTTTTTCCAGTCATGATCTCTCGCGGGACCCCTAGCGACATCTCGCGGAACCCCGGTTGAGAAACCCTGAAACTTTAGATATTGGTTCACTTACTTTCATATTATGCCTTCTTGTTTAATCTGTCTTTAATTCCATTATTAACAATATTTTAAACCATTTTTTTAAGTATCTTTAGAATTTTTTGAGTTATCTCGTTTTATTATTATTTACTTGTATTTTTACTATTTTTACTATTTTTATTATTTTTTAAATTCATCTTATTATTATTTCTATCATTTTATTATTATATTTTATATTTGTTTTCTGTTATCTTGTAAAATCCTGTAGCTGTTTTATCGGTTGTCTCGGGGAGTATTTCTGTGCATTATAGGTGGTACAATAGGGAAAAAGCTACTTCGGTCTGTCACGTTGTCCAAATATCCTTCTGGACAAACCTGCACCCAGTGATCTGTTTGTCTTGATGTTGCCTCTCTGTATATTGTAAGGTGTTCCTGACTAATAGCTAGTTAACGCAATTTATTATTATATACATCATATACTCCCTCCTATCGTGTCTGGGCAATTCTGCCCAGACACGATAGGAGGGAGTATATGATGAGAGCCCTGTCAATCAATTCGGCCCTGGAAAGATTGTGCAGGGCTCAAGGGGTAGAATTTTTTTCAGCCTGGTCTGTACTTGTTAACAGGAGAGACTGCTTCTACAGGGATGGGATACACTTAAATAGAAAGGGTGCAAGAATGTTTGCTGATGCTATCGAGGCAATGTTAGGTGGGTCGGAAAACTGCTAGATTGGGGGGATACAAGGACTAATAGATTAACAGTAGCCACTGGCAGAGGTGAAAGTGATTCTTGCACTGCTTCTATTGGAATGAGCCGCAGCCTGGAAAATAAGATGCAGGATATTTCAGAGACTGCTGGGAATCATTGGGGTACAAGTAAACACATGGGTTGTGTTAGGGTAGCTAAGAAAAAGAACAGGTGCATGTATACTTGTGTGTACACCAATGCTAGGAGTTTAGTAAATAAATTTGATGAATTTGAGGTATTGCTCAAAACATCAAAGGCAGATATTGTGGGGATTTCAGAGACGTGGTGTCACACAGATATAAGAAATGCAGAACTGGAATTTGGGGAGTACAATGTCTACAGAAAGGATAGACAGGATAGGAAGGGAGGAGGGGTTATGCTATTAGTTAAAAAACACATAAAATCCAAGGAAGTGAAGCCAGTCGACATCGCTGGACAGTGCAGTGTCGAGTCAGTTTGGTGTGACATAAGCATTGGGAGATCAAAATTGAGAGTAGGAGTGTGCTATAGGCCTAATGACTCTGATGAGTATAATAAGAAACTGTTCGGAGAAATAGAGTGGGCCAGTAAATCAGAGAGTCTTATAATGGGGGATTTTAATTTCCCAGATATTGACTGGAATTTGGGGGCTGGTCACTCACACAGTAGCAAGGCTTTTGTGGATTTATTGGATGATTGTTTTCTACATCAGCATGTTCGGGAGGCAACTAGAGGGAGTAATACTCTTGATTTGATTATCAGTAGTGATTCTTCATGCATTAAGAATCTGCAGATAAATGAACCACTTGGTGGCAGTGATCACAGTGTGCTGAAGTGGGAGTTACTCAAAGAGGTAACTACCATTAGGGGTAAAGGGAAGGGGTATTGCTTTCGTAAAGGCGACTACAATGGACTGAGACAGTATTTAAATTCTATACAGTGGGATCAACTGATGATATTGCCAACAGCAAATTCAAAATGGGAAGCATTCAAAGAACTTATCGTGAAAGCTACTAGGCTTTACATACCAACTAAGAAATATTGTTCAAGGTTTAGGCCTAAATGGTTGTCAGATGAACTAATGAGGCATATGGCAGAGAAGAAAAATGCATGGGATACATACAAATTAACACGTGACACGGACGCCTATGATAGATACAAGTTGATCTGTAACCAAGTTACAAAGGAGGTTAGGTAGGCGAAGGCAGATTACGAGAGATCCTTGGCAAGGGATGCGAAGAAAAACAGCAAAGAGTTCTTTACTTATGTAAACTCTAGAAGGAAGGGGATGAATCAGATTGGTCCACTTGAGATCGATGGGTCAACTGTTGATGACCCTGCTCGGGTAGCTAACAAACTAAATGAATATTTTGCATCGACATTCACACATGAGGAGTTATTCAGCGAGGGGAATGCCAGAGGTGTATTCAACTCTAGCAGTAAGCTAGAGAATCTTGTAATAACTGAGAGCAAAGTGGAGGAGAAATTGTTGAAGATAAACACAAGTAAGGCACCTGGGGTGGATGGGATCTATCCAGTTATATTAAAGGAGGCAGCAAAGGAGGTAAGCAAACCCTTAGCCATAATTATGAGAGCTTCCTTGGACTCAGGGGAGGTACCCATTGACTGGAGATGTGCAAATGTGACCCCAATTCACAAAGGGGGATCAAAGGCTGACACAAGTAATTATAGACCTGTGAGTTTAACTTCTGTTCCCGGAAAATTAATGGAGGCACTGGTGAAAGAAGCACTGCAGGATCATCTAGACAAGACTTCAGTTATAGCTAGGACACAGCATGGTTTTGTTAAGGGGAAGTCTTGCCTGACCAATTTGATTGGATACTATGATGCAGTCACAAAAGAACTGGATGCAGGGAATAACTTTGATATTATATACTTGGATCTTAGAAAGGCTTTTGATACTGTTGCACATGGAAGACTGCTGCACAAATTGGAGCAGTGTGGCATTGGAGGCAAGTTGCTGCTATGGATAAAGGGGTGGTTGAGGGGGAGAAGACAGAGAGTGGTAATCAATGGACACTGCTCATCGTGGACTAATGTTATTAGTGGAGTCCCTCAGGGTTCAGTATTGGGGCCTTTATTGTTTTCTGTATTTATAAATGATATTGATGATGGTATATCAGGCTTAATGTCCAAGTTTGCAGACGATACGAAGGTTGGCAGGGTTGTCAAGGACACTACTGACACTATGCTGCTGCAACAGGATTTGGAAAGGTTGAGCAGATGGGCTTCGAGGTGGCAAATGAAGTTTAACATTGACAAATGTAAAGTACTACATATGGGAAACAGCAACCCCAGAGCAACGTATCAACTCTGTGGTACTACACTGACAGTGGTAGAGAATGAAAGGGACCTGGGGGTGGTGGTGCAGGCAGATATGAAGTTCTCTGAGCAGTGCAGACGAGCTGCAAGAGTAGCTCATGGTGTATTGTCAATGATATATAGGAATTTTTCTAGCAGGGATAAGGAGGTGATTATTCCCTTGTATAAGGCAATGGTCAGGCCACACCTAGAGTACTGTATACAGGCCTGGAGGCCTCATTTCAGGAAGGATGTAGAGCTGCTGGAACGAGTACAGAGAAGGGCAACTAGATTGGTGAATGGGACAAAGGGGTTCTCTTACGAAGAAAGGCTTAAGTTTTGCAAATTACAGTGTCTGGAAACTAGGCACCAGCGGGGTGATCTGATAGAGGTGTACAAAGCCTTGAATGGTTTGAGCATGCTCAATGCTGATGGGATTCTTCCTCTAGCTCAGAAAAATCACCTGAGAGGGCATAAATTCAAATTGAGGAAAGACAGATGTAGGATAGATGTGCGGAAATTTGCCTTTAGCCAGCGGGTGGTTGGTGGGTGGAACAGACTTCCATCCCTTGTCGTGGAAGTTGATAGCCTAAATAAGTTTAAGGCTCAGCTGGACAGGTATTTCGAACGAACAGAGGGGTGAAGTGGAAGTGGTTATTTTTATTTATTTATGTTACTTTTTTTTTTTTTTTTTTTTTTTTTTGGCTGATGCTGCATAAGCTTGCTTTCTTGCATCAAATGCCTCTACTAATGCTAATGCTAATGCTAATGCTAATTATTCGCCACCGTCACACGGTATAATCTCAAGCCCAGACATTCTGTATAAAGTAGCATTTACTAAATGCTGATTTATTTAGATCCCTTTCAGTTTTTTTTTTCCCTAAGGTAAAATAAACGTATCCTTAATGACAAAATACTGGTTAAAATTATATTCCATGCTGCGTATATTCATAATTTTTTTTTTTAAATTAAGCTACTGGAGAACAAATTGCATTTCATCTTCTGTATGGGTAGAGACCAGGTCTCTAAATGGAAAATTTAATACTTAATTATTAAAAATAAGATATTTTATTAAAAGCATTCCGTTCAGTAACTTTTTCCATTTCAAGCCCTGATAGAGACGCATGAATTAAAATCAAACGGCGAAGCAGTTTCTGATTGTTAATAATTAATATAACTTTGTTCAAATAAAAAATATATCAATAAATACGAGATATATATGCTATAAAGCAACAGCAACTTTTACTTCGATGCTTTTAATCATAAGAGCTCTGTGATGATAATTTCTTTTTATCAAATAATTTTGCCTGCTGTGACTTTTTCTCAAATCATGTCCAGTTCAGTACTTCCCAATCATTCAGTGCTATTCGAGAGTAATGCCTTATATTATCCAAAAATGACTTGTGTGACCGAGAGAGGGAGCCACTGCACTCTGCCATTGTTTCCTGCTGGGTCAGTGTGCGAAGTTGAACTGTGTTCACTTTCGTAGTTGTTAAGCTTACATACTTGTCGTTGAAGGCCGTCTACCCCGCTTGTGCGCTGCCTCTCCACCTGCTGCAAAGAGAACATTCGGAAGCCGAGTGAGGGCACTTCTCTCGTCACAGCTGCACGTGTACTGTTGGTCTTAAGACGACTTGCGCCGGTGATTGTATGCTTAGCGTCGTATGTGAGGGGAACGGCCCTCAAACACAGCGAAGGAAGAGAGGGTTCGCCCGTTAACGTTTCGAACAGAAGTCGTAAAAAGGAACCCAGCTGATGAAATCTGCCTTGATAGCATTGCAGCATGTCGCATTTTAGCATCGAACATTAGGCGGGATAATCCGACTACGACTGTCTTGGAATGTTTATCAGTGGAATTTTGTGCTTCTGAAGTCGTCGTATTTGGTAAACAAAGACTGACCTGAGAAAATAACTTTTGGAGCTCTTCCACTAAATCACAAGGTGAGTAACGTAGCGTATTATTAAAATTGCGAATATCTTTATAGGTATAATTTATGTTGGCTGAAATTTACTTTAGGACGCTTGTGCGCAGTGTAATTAGCCACACTTCATTCAGTGACACTTTTTTTTTTTTTTTTATTCTTTCAAATTACCTTTTTCAGAATTGAATAATTCTGTATTTGCATATAGTAGAGAAACAGGGAGAGTGACAGTGGCATTGCAATAAAGATATATATATATATATTCAAAGGGTGGTTAATCTTTTCCTAGCAAAAAGTTGAATCTAGCAAAGTTTCTCTCCACGTATATTTGTATAAAGTTTTCTCTCCACGTCATCCATCCTTATTAAAATTATGTTACCATTGTTAAAGACGTTTTTGGTTTTACTTTTTCGTTTTTCAAGTAAATTTTTAACTGCGGTACTCATGGAATCTCGATCTCTGGAAGAATTATATAAATAAATAAAACCTCTCTCGTATATATGTATTTATAATACTACTTATAGTAGACCAGGTAAAACGAATACAAAAGTAACCAGTAACATAGCAAAAGAGAGGAGTTTCTGGTAGGGGGATAAATCAATAAGATGGAGTGTTGTAGAAGAAAATATTCTACAATAATTTAGAAGAAAACCAATTAACATAAATTTAATGTGTCCTTGATGGCATCAAGACTGAATCACGTGAAACAACTAAAGCGAGAATTAATATTAGCCATATGGCTAACAGTAAACTAAAAAGGGAACGAAAAACTAACCGCCACAACGTGACCATTCAAAAGAAGCAAAATTAAATTAATTAATTAAAGGAGATTGACCATTGATTCTCATTTCTTCGGAAGGCCACAAAGCAATGGCCGTAGAATCACTGCATTTCAAACGTTAGACAAATCAAAGCATCCATGAAATGAGTGATAAACTAATCAGCTCAATAGGTTTGAGTAATGGCGACCCTTATGCGGTGAGAAATTGTGGCAACTGAGATCACCTACAAGGTAATGCCAAACCCCGCAGCCGCTCTCTCAGTAATATATATATATATAGGGTGTTTCTAAATTATGTATACGCACTTTAAAAATTTATATTTAATGAACAATATATACACATGTAAAATTTTTTTGATACTTTGAAGACAAAAAACATGTATAAAACTTTAATTGTTCAAAATGTCCTCCATTGCATTTCTTACAGCTTCAACGTTTTCATTACTTCTTGATGTCCTCTTCCTGCGGCATGCTACGTTATTGATATTCTGAGTGATTCTCAAATTTATCCCACTAACGAGTAATTGTTAAATGTGTGGGCGCTTTTATTGCATATTGTCATTCCCAAACACGCTGAACTTCATTGATATTTTCATATTTCCAATACCATTTTTATGATTGCCTTTCTTTCTTCAAAACTGAATTGGGTGCTCTCCATCGTTTTAGAGGTATCAATAAAATAAAACAAAAATTAAATTATGGTAAAAAAATTATCCATTTTTAAACTACAAAATGTGTTTAAGAAAATTAAATTGGTGCATAAAAAAAAAAGATAAAGTGCAGCCATTATCAACCCACTGCGGGATGGAAGCCTCCTCAACAATTCATGCTGAGGGAAATGGACCATAATCTGCCACGCTGGTCCAGTGCGGGTTGGCAGATCGACCGTATTCAGCAGGCAGGGGCTTGAATCCCGGTCTACTCAAAGAGCGTGTGCTACTGCACTCCCGCTCCTGACCACTCGGCTACATACATAATTTTACATGTATATAATGCGTCTGGGAGAGAGAACAATAAAACGGAATATATAATAAATTGTTTTCAATTTATTATTCAAATATTTCTTATTTGTTTTATTTTTTATTATTTTACTTTTCGCTGTTTTTAGCCTATGCGTAATAGCAGTAGTAGGATTAATGCTCATCATCACCTGTGCTTCCAATTATTTAGTTTAATTAATACAAGTTGAGACGTATTATGACCATGCGTATATTTGCACGCTCCATTCTTTAGCAGTCTAAAACAGAACAGCCCTCACATTGTAATGGCAGGCTGTTCCGTTTTAATTTTGTATTGGCGTACTGATTCTTTTTAATTCATTAATTATAGTGTCGTGTCGTCTTGGTTTTCGTAGGCCTAAGTTCAGTTTTCGCGCTCGACATTCTTCATTCCGAGGCCTCACTGCATTGCAGTATATCAAACATTGAAATGCCTTTGCGTTAAATCAAACTTTATTTTTAAAAAGGGACCGGACGAAAACTGGGTTAAATATAAATTCGAAAGCGTTTCAATAAATTTGGTTTTGGAAATTATTTCCACAACACTCCTTCGAGTATAATTTAGTTGCAATACGAGCGTTGACGTTGTTCATAAGTTTGCTAACAGAAAAAAAGCCAAAGAGCACTTCTAGTTTTTCGGGGCCTGGGCATTTAATGGAAAAGACGGCTCTTATTATTATCTTTATTTATTTTTAACCTAAATCACTTCGTTGTCGCGTTTCAGTATATTAGTTCAATTTTGGCGCTTACAGGCAGGCAGGTATTATTTTGTATTTAATTGGCACAGAATTTAGCCATATTCTAAATTTTATACAGGTGCCTACGTTAGGGTCAGGGCAAAGGTGCATATTCTTTCTGCAAAACGTTTTCCTTATTAGGTTCCTCGCCCTTCGTGCTTGTTTTTTCTTTTGTATTTTTACTGATTTTTTTGTTCATACGCTGCAGAGTTATACTTTAATACAGTATACTTGTTAATTCAAACTGCCAATTCGTATGAAGGATCTCTCATAGTTGTTCCTACACTAGGAGGCGTGCTTGTTAAATGTCTGAAGTTATGCGCTGTGTAGTAATTGAAAGCCCCGAACCTTGTTAGGTAATACCCATCAGAAATGAACCGCTTTATTTGTTATATGAGAAACTGGACCGCACATAAACTGCAAACGAAGTCAATAAACACAACCTGAAACGGCACACATTTCCTGGAGCTCACCAGGTGCGACGACATTAAGGTAAGTACGTCGTATCCAGAAACTCGTGTAATATCTGTTTCTCTGGTGAATTTACGAATTGGAGTACTGTGATTGATCGTGACTAACAAAATTTCGCATTATTATTTATTTATTTTTGATTGACAGCATTGTCTAGTGCTGAAAAGATGTGTAATGCTATGCTTTTCTTTTCATCAAAGCGGAGAAATTAACGATAAGCAAGCTGAGCATTGTCACGAGTGTGGAAAGTTGAGAGATTAAGTTGAATTAAAACTAGAGTTAAACCTTTAAAATTAATAAGAAAGAAATTATCATCGATGCAGAACACTGATAGTTATGAGAGATTTCTACGGTGAGGAAATCTATGTATTGGAAGCGGAGAACATTTTTTTTTCCCTGCTTCCTATACATTGATTTTCCCCAATACATGGATCCCTTTACGCAAAAATGTTTGCGTAAAGGAATCCTTTACGCAGGAAGCTTTAACTTCTGTGATCCCAGTGGAAACAAAAACAGGAAATGTTTGCCTTTGTAGACGCACAATCTAAAAATAATTTTAGGTTGTACAGCTTCAGTTTATATTATTGTTCTAAATAATAATAATAATATAAATTTAATTTATCAGTTGTTAAATGAAAGCTATGACGAATATTTGACCGATGGAACATTGTTATTGTGCGAAACGCTTCTACCAGCGCTTATGTGCCATTCACGGCTGTGGCAGAGATTATTTTTTGCCTCTTGTAACGTGCTTCAAAAGCAAAGGTTATAATATAATATAACAGCCAGAAATGTGGAAGTTAGTGGTTAAGTGAAATACAATATACTATTACCATTTTTGCTGCTGTTGAAAATCTGTAAAAATCAGAGGAACCAGTGATGAATTTTTTTAGAAAAAGGTTTTACTGAAAGAGAGTTTAATAATATGCATTAGACGCAGCAGCATAGTCTTGTTATTTATGTACTAAATAAAGAAAGGAGGATATCAGTCAAGAATCAGCCGTCAAACGTATAAATGAATGATTGGGGCTTACAACCCACACAAAAAATTGCAATTTCCTTAAATTGTAATACGATAGTAATGTGAATAATGAAAAACGTAACTAATTACTTGGTGTTCTATGAAAATAGCAGATATATATTTATTTAAATACAAATTAAGTGAAAATAATATTCGTTGGAGCAACGTCAACGAATGTAGGTTTTGCATGATGAGAGTATTTTTGTCTTTCCCCTCATTATACATTTTTAATATTAAGTTTTAAAAAATCAGTGCAACAAATCTGCAGCTACCAAAGGTGGTACAGTAGGGGGGGGGGCTGGCACGGCTTATGGGTTTAAGCCGTGCCAGCGACTTCGCGGAACCCGCGATATTTTAACATGTTGTGAATTCCGAAGAATTATCTTTAAAAATTAAACTTTCACCATACTCCTGGAAAAAGAATAAAACGGCGATATCCTTCTCTCAGGGGTGTTGTAATTAATTGCGAAAGTTGCTTTAATCTTTCGGTCAAAGTTGGCCCTTAGGTTTGCTTTACATTATTTTGTAAAATGCATTTCCCATAACAGTGATCCTCTATTTTTTTTTTTTTTTTTCCTGTTTATTTTTTATTTAAATAAATACGAAATGACAGCTGTCACTGTTGGTTTGGTTTTTTTTTCTTCCCTTGATTTATAAAAAGATGCGAGATTTTACTTTATTTTTTACTTAATGCTCATAGGTTGGGACATTGCATGAAAAACTACTCTAATTTAAATGCATTTATTATCAGATAACATAAACATTTCATAGAACGCGTAAATAATGTTCACTTTAAAAAATTGTTTTCAAACTCATTCACAATAATGCTGTATGTAGTTTTCTCTGTTCACACTAACAACCGACTTCCAGTTTTAAATGTGGCTCTTAAATAAAATGTCCAGTCATTACAGATTTTATTACAACCAGACAAATAGAATATCAGTTTATCTTAGAAAAAAATTATATCAAGGAAATAACGGTTGGCAGAAAACATTCAAGAAAAAGGGTTCGTTTGGGAGAAAAATTACATGAAAAATTCATTCTCTTGTTGCATTAAATCCCACAGGGATTCGCCCGCTTTCCCTCGTTTCCCGCTGCACTCATCTCTAATTACATTAATCCCTCAATTAGTTGTGCAATAGAATAAGTGATTTCGAACACAACTAAATTCCTGACTAGTGTTTCCTGGAACTCAGCGGGTCAAATTTCAGGTGAAAGATTATCACGAGATAAACAATTATGGGGAAGAGGAAAACAATCTAGTGTGATTACTATTTATCGTCATTCTCGTGACAGTTTCTTTGAAACAAGTACTGAAAGGGGAAACTTTTATTGTTGGTGAATGATCGGAAAATTAGAAGGAAAAAAATATTATTTCTGCAGTAGGTTTCCTTTGATATAAATTATCAAAGGAAACGAATAAGAAACGTGTATATTGTTTGTTCTCGAGCCAAAATAACTAACAATTAATTAATATCGTAGGTTTAATACGATATTAATTCATTCTAAAGCAAAACCAAGTGCTAAAACAGAGTCAACGTACAAAACGTTGTTTATATTACTGAGCGAGAAAAAAATAATAATAAAATGCCATAAACTTAATATGCAATATTCTCCGAAATTGGGGGTCGCAGACTATGGAAAAAGCCAGTAGTAACATCGTATTAACCACTTGGCCAAATTCATCAATAATTAGCTGTAGAAGTCTGGTTTATCTGTAATGACCACTCTTATACAACGTGAATATTAAGATAGTTTATTTAGTCACTAACTAAATCCCTGTACATTGTAGTACCTGAAATGTTACCTTAATATATATATATATAGGGATTTAGTTGGTGGCTAATGAACTATCTTTATCATTCACGTGGTATATGAGTGGGCATTATAGCAAAACTAGATTTCATGGAAAACCACAACGGAACATCCTTCTCCAATTAAATTGGCTGTACATTTCATCGAGGACAATCATGGTTCAGAAAATAGAAAATCTAGGATTGGCAAATCCGTACAGAAATGAATGCATTGTTTGCTTGATTTGTATCTCCCCTCCCCTTTTTTTTTTTACTTCGACACGAGGGTGTTGTTTTGGATTATGGGGGTTTCAATCCCACCAAAATTAAGATTTCCACACGAAGTGGTTTTTATGGGTAAACAAAATTTAAATTCCCAGTGTTTAAAATTGTATACGATCCTCAAATATACTGTTTTAAAATTTCAAGAAATTAAATAAAATTTTAAACATGTGTAATTTCTTTATATTGTTCATCTTTCTGCTCCCCTTAAAATCATTTTTTACAAGATTATTTAAAACTAAATTTTAAGATTACCTATTCTGTATGTTTAAAATAATTTACGAATTAATCAGTATCAGAACTCTTTGAAAACCGTCAGGCTAGAAAGTGCGTGGTTTTGGGCAACGACGGGGACAGTTCCATCTTTTTAAAACCCATTTCTATGGTAACGCTCAGCGTTTGCGAGGCAGTTCACGGTGCACGACTACCTTGTAAACCTTCCATGTACGAATTTCTCCGTTGTCTGGATGTTGGCGATTCTGACGTTTTCCCATAAAGGCGAGCTGTTGCCGCTGCATCTGTACCACGTGTCTCTTAGACATGAGAAACATCAGATATTTCAGTTCCCTCCAGCTTCGTTGAATGACCCTTGCTGCAGCATGCTTCTCAATTTCATGATTTATTTTATTTCATTTTTTCATTGTATTGTATTTCATTTAGTTATTTCATTATGTAGTTATTTCATTGTATTGTAGTCAGTCGACATTTAGAAATCGTTCTTGCCATTGTTTACATTATGCTGTAGGTGTTCACAGCTGCAAGGCCAGGAGTCATTGAAAATCTTACGTGGCAGATGCCCCATCCAGATCATGTTAGTTGGAAGACAGATTAGAAAACAGGACTTGTGCGTTGGGTTACATTATATCATCCAAGTTTCTTGGATGATAGGAAGACAGATTGTCTTACATAGAATATGTACTATAAATAAGTATAAACAATATGAGAACATATACTCGTTAAGAGGTGGAATAATAAATTAAACATTTTTATTCTGTAATTTACCAATTAAGGGACCTGCCTCGCAGCTAAAGCGTCACACATCTTTTTGGTTCGGAGTGGGATGATAATATAAAATGGTTTTTCCTTTGGATTATTAATTAATTTGACAAAACGTGTTAATGCATAATTCGGATTTCCTAGCAGTCGGGTTAAATCCATATAAAACGATAATTACTGAACTTCTCCGGTCTTCGGCACAGCTGCTAGCAAACCAAAACCGACTAGCACTAACCGGCAGATTCCTGCTAAAGCAAATGCTGCCCTCACTGCGAGCGATCGACGGGGACCTCCAAGAAGTGGTCAACAATAAAAAAAAAATAAATAAATAAAAAAATACAGGAAGGGAATCCTCGTCTAACTGAAAATGTAGAACTGTGCTTTGTTGCCTTCCAATAATCTGGATTTATGTAACATATGTTTTTCTCATGTGTATCTCTTTTGGAAATATGTATTGTAAACCCCAGGCACCACCATGCCGTGACGGGACTAATTGTTTGTATATCATGCTGCAATTAAAGATTCTGTTCTATTTTTTTTTTTTTTTGTTTGTTTTTATTAAGTGGCACTTCTCCACTCAGTCATTCAATAGTTTGCACTAGTATTTATTATTTTTTTCCTTTAATATATCTAACTCGATTGTGGCTACTTTGCATACAACCAGAAAAGTTGCGTAAACCAGTATATTTTCATATATTGTTTAGTAACGCGAATGGAAAACAAGGTGGCGAATTTGTGTGAAATCATTGATAATATGGTAATTTCAAAAATGAGCTACATTCACTCTTCTGAATTTTAAACAAGGATATGAGGGGATTATATCCCTGGAAAGGTCATTTAGTAGCAATCCAGAAAAGGCGCCTCCGTAGCCAGGTGGGAAGGAGCAGCAGCAGTGCATAGCACACGCTTCTTGATTAGACCGGGGTTCGAGCCCGTCACCACCAAATATGGAGGATGCGGAAAGGTCAGGGAATGACCACCGCATATCCCGGAGCAATATGGCCTTAGTTGCTAATGCTCCTAAAAACCAAAACAACAACAACAGCAATCCAGAAATGGAATAATGATAATTTCAGAACTGTTCCACATTAGTGGTCCTTTCACTTTTCTGAAGAGAGGCATAGGAGAAATAGACTCTACCTTAAAAGGCATATAAGGGGATATATCCCCCACCCCAAAAGGTAGAATATATTTTTATTTTCAATTTCAGCTTTTTTTAATATCCTCGTCACTAGACATATACATTAGAATATATTGCTTCACACAATGGCTGGTTAAAAAAAAAAAAAAAAAAAAAATCAATTTCAGGAGATGTTTCTGGGTCTGTGAAACGTAGAACAATACGTACAGAAGTAATTCGTTCTTTGAAAGGTGATGTACTTGCAAACATCAGTCAGGCAGGGACGAATTGGGCCACCAGTAACTTACTAGTAATTCACGAAAACATTTTTTATACGTATACTTTTTCATATTTCTACTGTTTAAAAAGTCGCGTTTATCTCTTTCTCTGTGTCGCATGAACGAGTTGTTTCTGACCAGAGGATGTCGTTCTGGATCTTAGGTGATTATTGGACCAATCTCGACACATCCGAGACTTAGTGATAGGTAGAAACCCCAGCAGGTTTGCAACTTTATACTGACGTTTCTGGCGCCAACTGCCATACCACATCCAGTCACTTAAATTTTTAATGTGTGTATCTCTGCTTATGTGCTTTATATCGCATGGTACGAAAACGTGCTGTTACTGAAGGAGCGCTTCATTTCACGAAAAGGGAAGGGGTAGTCAATAAATTCGACTGTTATAGTTATTATTACAGGCCATTTAGTGCAAGGAAGCCTGAGGCTTATGCAGCAGCACCAAAAAAAAAAAAAAAATTCCGAGTTACGCCGAGAGAGAGAGAGAGAGAGAGAGAGAGAGTACAAGGAATCACCAAGAAAGAGAAGAATGATGATATCCAGCTCAGGACCCTGGGTGTGCCAAGCCCATACTCACCAGATGAGCCCCTGGTCGCGCGCGCGTTCATTCTTGCAACTTTCCTCAGTTACTAAATTTCGATCGCAAACCCACACGTTTGGGATATGTACTGAAATTGAAAATTTTTTCTTTGGAGATAGCTTGAAACAAATATGTCACCCTCTTATTTGTTTCATCGTATATTAAGTTATCTCTGCCCTCTGTGGTGTGCTTTATTGCAGGTACGGGAAGCAGTAAAGATAAAGACAATGATGATTATACTTGGCACAGTTGATAAGACTGTGGACTTAAGGATTTGTGTCAAAACGAGTGATATGAAAGAGTCCACTTTAAGCTTTTGGAACAAGCATTGATTCCCTCGTACTAATCACAACTATCTTAAACTAAACGTGAATTTAAATTAGAAATATAAATTAATATAATTCTTCAACCCTGTGAAGAATTATATGATCGACCACCCGGAGTATAAAACTAAAATTTATTATTTTTAAATAGAGGTTTTTTTTCAATTTTTAAGTTGTCGGGTAGTTGACATGGTGCACCTTTCTGCAAAAGCGGCTCTTCGTTAACCTTTGGAACATGCAACGTATACATTGAAGATTATTTTGCAGAGCGACTTATTGGGATGAAGTTTCCCTAAATATAAATTATAGGGGGAATACCAGAAAACTAGAAGGCGCAAATGCAAGATTTGGATATGATTAGATCGCCTAAATGTAAAATTTATCCACATATGAAACGTTTCTATTTTAAATTGAAGTTTGTAAATGCATTTCTCCTCACTCGTGGCGCATTGACCACAAGTATTATAATGTCCATGCTTTTTTTTTTCTTGCGTTATGAGTGCACTTTTATTATTGAACTGGTGGATTAAATTTCAATTAATTTTTTTTTTTTTTTGGTTTGGTAGTTGTTGGCGCATCGGCTTCTGTGGCCATAGTGCACCTCCCAAGGTTTTTGCAGTACTTTGATCCAAGCCCGAGGCGGGAATCGAACCCGCGACCTTTGGGTTGCCAGGCAGGCACTTTACCCACCTGGCTAGCCCGGTCGGCATTTCAATTAATGTTATTCCATACCTAACGGCTTCCATAACCGAGTGGTCAAACGCGAGGGTACGAAAGTGCATGCGCTTCTAGTGACCTTCAAGCTGCGTGACTGCTAAATATGTTCTTGTATTTTCTCTGTCTTGTGGTCGTCCTGGAGTATAAGTAGAAAATGTTTATCTATCTGTGTCAGAATCTGTTACCTGTTTAGAAGGTCCTGACTTGAGGTAGCACGGCATTTCAACTTTTCTTCAGATTTTTATTATTATTATTGACGTTAAAAACGTGTTTCCTGGCGTTATTCCAAAAAAATTGTAACGAAAAACTGTCATGCAGAAAGCGTTACGGAAGTGTCTTCAGCTTCCGCCAGAAGCGAATTATTGTAACTTGTATTGTTGTAATGATACTTCCATGATAGCAAGAATAATTTATCTTCTACTGGATAAAATTTAATGAAATTTTGCACGGAGCTTCATCTTAACTCTATACTAGAGGAAAAACTTACAAACCTCTGAAAATTAGTGGTTTTTCCAGGATAGTGGAAAATATGAACATGTGATCAGGGAAATTTTCCCACGTAATAAACTGGATAACGTGGACAAGTATATCGTTGGAAATCTAAGGAATTTCGAAACAGAAATATTAAGGTTTTAAGATACAAAAAAACTTTCGGAAATTGGGAAATGCGTTAATTCGACAACGCATTTGATTTCAAGTCACCTGGTGTTTTCAGATTGAATGTAATTTTTTTCTTTACAATTAAACTCTGAGGATGGAAAAGATTTCTGCACATTTATGAAAATATTCTTCAACTTGTCATTAGATCTTTCGATGAATACTACACGTAATGGAACAACTATAGTTGGTGCATTTAGTCGTGAACACTTCAATGTAAAAATTATATATCCTACTTTAGTCATCACAGAAAACTTACAAACGTTTTTATTAATAAAATAAAAACATCGTTATATCCATGAATTTTATTAATATCTGAAAATTAAAACGTTTTTAACGCCTGTCGATGACTCTTAAATGTAAAACACGTTAAATGTGCTAGCGGCAGGACACATTATGTATCCGGTACAGAATTTTTTATTATTATTTAGTAAAAATGAATGAGGTTTACCTCGGTAATTTCTTTTAAAACGCTTCAATATCGACACTCATGTTCTCTTATTCATTTTTACTAATTAATTTATAACATAAAACACCAATGAGCCCAGTGATGGGCTCATTGGTGTTTTCTGTTTATTAATGATATTGATGAAGGTATATCAGACAATGTCTAAGTTTGTAGATGATACAAAGGCCGGCAGGGTCGTTAACGACAGTAATAAAAGTAAGCTATTGCAACAAGATCTATAACAGTTAGGCAGATGAGCTGAGAAATGGCAATTGAAGTTTAACATTGATAAATGCAGAGTACTGCATTTGGGTAGCAGTAATTCCAGAGTAACGTACCAAATGTGTGGTACTACACTCAGGGTAGTGGAAAATGAAAAAGACCTAGGGGCAATTGAGCAGTCAGATTGGAAGGTGATTATTCCATTGTATAAGGCAATGGTCAAGCCACCACATCTTGAGTACTGCATACAGGTCTGGAGGCGTCATTTTACGAAGGATGTATGTATGGCTGCTGGAACAGATATAGAGAAGGGCAACGAGACTGGCGAGGGGAACAAAGAGGTGCTTTATCAAGAAAGGATTAAGCTCTGCATATTGAAGCGTCTGGAGAAAATGCACCTGCGAGGTCTTAAGTTTTTGAATGGCTTGAGCAAACTCAATACTGATGGGATCTTTCCTCTTGCTCAGATTATGCATGTGAGGAGACATATTCAAATTGAGGAAGGATGGTTGCAGGATAGATATGTGGAAGTTTTCCTTATTAACATATTCATTTAATTATTTTCTTTTGATTTCGTATTATTCGCCAAATTTTTCTCTGCGCCATAGAAATAACATAATTCTTTTGAAAACCAGTAAAATCCCAATAGTTTCGTTTTATTTTTCTCGTTTCCTGATTGGATCTGTTTCGAACCTCCTTATATTCTTGGTATGTCTGTACATATGTTTTATTTAATAAAACAGATGTACAGACATACATGTGTTGCAGAAATGCTTTTACTTTGATTTTGTCAAAGTCTTTTACAAAATTCTTCTGTGTCCATTTTTTTTTATTCCTTTATTATATTTCATTCTCCTAATGTTTCATATGCTGCTTTTTTATACAAATTTTAATCCTTCCCGTTTTTTTTCCTATTGACTGATTTTAATATTCTTTTAATTCTAAATATGCTCTCAATATCTTTCTGTAAAGATTCATAATACATTCATCTTGTAATAGTATAGGTTTGAATTTTGTTTCTTTATCTTATCTTATTTTATTTTATTTTTCTAAAAGGATTTTTTAAATATGAATGTTCCCACTACTAATTTGCTTCCAATATCTTCTGATGGTACCGCGTTTACGTCCTTTTTTATTTTCCGGTTTTAGTTCTATTAATGATTACATAATCAATTACTGATTTACTGCTCCTGTTATTGTCCGTGTTACTTTATGTTCAAAAAATATTGTTAATTCACAGCCTGTACAAAATTGTAATAATTTATTTCCTATTCGGGCGTTTATAAGTCTCCTGTTATTATTACCAATTCGTTCTTATCTTATTAGTTAAATCTTGTAGTTGATTATAGAATTTACCAACCTTTTCTATAGCTTTCCCTCTTTTGCAGTTTCATTTTTACGAGTAGTAATCTTTCCAGTTCTAGATTATATTGTTGTTTTGTTTCAGTAATTCATGTATTAAAATCCCTACGCAGCTCTTTCAGTTTTCTCCACTCCACTGTTTATTAATATATAATTTCCCATATTTATTATACCTTTCCCTTTCTTTTTAGTGCCCAAATCATTTAGTTCACAAATTTTAGGTTTTCTATTTTCTGATTCTCCTGCTATTTCTTCATCTTTCTCATTAAGGCCTGACGTAGCGGAGTGGTCAGAGGCGCGAGTGCAGTAGCATACGCTCTTTGAGTGAACCAGGGTTCAAGCCCGTGACTGCTAAATACGATGAACATTTGTATTGATTGATTGATTTATTTATTGTAAACTCCACTGACCGGGTGTCGTGCCGGAGTATAAACAAGAACATAATGATTAAGAGACTTTACATACTGTGTTTCCACAGTTATTCATTTTTTTCTTAGAGTTACCTTAATTCGTTCATAGTTGATTCCTTATTGTCAGTCCGGCCTCCATCCTTTAATTTTCTTTGTGGATTTTAATTTTACCTCTGATGGGTTGGTTACTAGCCCTTTTCCTCGATGGCGGACTACACTTCGTTTCACCCCTATCCTTCGACCTACCTGGGTAGGGTGGCCCTACCGAATGTTTTATCGAACTGTCTTGTAATGGACGTATTAGAAGACTGATGCTAAATGGTGATTACATTAGACTCTTTCATTCTTCCCCATAATTATCTCTCGTAATTTTTGACATGAAAATCACTCGGACATATACTACATTCCAGGAAGGATTGCTCTGCATTATAGTAGTAAGTTTTAGAACGTTACAGATATCCCGGAGGATTAAAGGGATTACTCATCCGCAATATACACACATCGGCCAAAAAAAAAAAAAAAAAATACACAAACCTTTATTCAGTATCGAATCGGGTCGCTTTTGTTTCAAATAACAGCAACAGTGAGGCGCGAAATGGATTCTATAAGGTGTTTTAGTGCTCTTTGGTCTTATTGTAACCATTCTTCCAACAAAATATCGCGTAACTGCAACAAAGTCGAAGGACGAGGACTTCGTTGCCGAATAGCTCACTCCAGCATTAATAGGATTGACTTTAGGTGAGTATGGGGTCCAGGGCAGGTGGTAGAAATTCGTGTCATGGTCTACGAACCATTCTGGCACGGTGCGCTGTTGCATTTTCATCCATAAAGTGGCCATTACTTTCGGAACAGCCTTTAGAGTACGACAGCTTCGCTAATTGAAGTACAGTATTCTCTTTCTTCTACATTTACTCCTTTGATATATGGAAGAAACCACTTGCTTTCCAGTCATTAAAAACCTTTGAGATGTATGCTTTTGAGAAACCAGTTATGTCTATGGTTTTTTGAATTGTGACTCCTGCTAAACTTGTCCCCACGATAAGACCTTTTTCAAAGTCTGATAGATCACGCGTTTTACCCATTCTGGTTTCAGATTACTGCAGTCGAGCAGTCTTTTTATACCACGAGTCAACACGTCATCATTCCACGTCAGTTTTATTTGCATCAATTGCATTTCTTCTTGCGACTCTTAATATAATGTTCGTATATTTTTGGCCAATATGTGTAGTTCTACCGTTAAATACGTCATCCAGTAAATGATAATAAACCATTTTATCGATTTCTAAAGCCTGACTTTATTATTCTGACATTGGTATTATTCTGCTTAAGTCCACACAGCATTGAATTTTTTTGACACCATAATTGGACAAATGTAATGGACAACCAGTTGTTAAACTTTCTGACCAAACATTTTTACGAGGGGCGTTTGAAAAGTTCGTGGCCCGAGTATGAAAGTGTAGTGGTACAGTGTTCAGAATTTCTCTACTTAATGTATTACACTTCAGATAGTGTTTTCATTCAGTTTCAACATCTTTTTTTAATTATATGTCCTGAAGTCAACAAAGTTGTGAATGAGGAAAGATGGAAAAAGCAGTCATCCAGTATTTGGGGGAAAAGGGCAATTCATGAGAATATGGTTATGTTGGGGAGGATGCCGCTAACTATTCCATGGTTAAGAAGTGGGCAGCAGAGTTTAAACGAGGGAGGGAGAGCCTGGAAAATAACCCACACTGTGGAAGACCTGCAACGTTCATTACTCCAGAAGTTGTTGACAACGTGCATGATCTGGTGATCAGTGAACGACTAGTGACAATTCGGCACATTGTCAGCGTCTTGGGCATCTCATCTGAACGTGTGTGTACCAGATACTTCTTGTTTTTCCTTGTTTATACTCCAGCATGACCACCATGTCAGAGGAGTTTACAATAAATCATGACTACAATGGTTAATCGTATTTAGCAGTCACTGGCTCGAGCCACGGTCCACTCAAAGAGCGTGTGCCACTGCACACTCGTTCTTGATTTTTTTTTTTTTTTTTATGTAAACCCAAAACACGAGAGGTATTAGAACCTATAGTACTTAGTACCGTGCATGGGTTTGAGGTTGAGAAAGCGAAAGAAGATATTTGTTCACCTTGAACTTCTGTAGACTGTAATTTTCAGGAAATACGTATGAAGGAAGGTTGTTCCAGAAAACGGCAGTTGAATGAATAAATGAGGAAGATGAAAAGTTGGTTCTGTGGGTTTGAAGTTGGACAGTAAATGGATGTTGGCTGGTGGCGGCACGTGTTCGGACTGTTTTGAAAGAGAGAGCGGGAATTATAGAAGCCACTTCAGAAGAACAGTGCCCATGGAAGTATCTGTAGAAGAGGCATGCAGCAGAAACAGTACGTCTATGAGAAAGCGAGTGGAGAGACTCTGTTAGAGATGAATCATTAATTAACCTAACTGCCCTCTTCTGAATAGAATCAAGAAGCCTGAGAGAGATTTTGGGGGCACCACCCCAGATGTGGGAACAATATTCCATGGCAGGGCGGATTTGCGATTTATACAGAGTGATCAGCTGTTTGGAAGAAAAGTAACGCCGAGAGCGAAAGAGAAAACCAAGTTTTTTAGATGCAGAGGAAGCAATATTTGTAATGTGCTTGTGCCAAGAGAGATTAGAAGTCAGGGTAATCCCCAAAAGAGATATATCATTTTGCCTAGAAATCGGAGTGTCACTAAAGATAAGCATAAGAATCCTTTTTGCGAGATATAAGAGAAGACTGAGTTTTAGAAGGGTTGAAATCAACTAAGTTTTCTTTGCCCCACTGGAGAATTACCTGAAGATCGGCATTTAAGGAATTAGTAGCAGATTTTCGAGAAGTTCAAGCTCATTGAGCACGACAAGGTTTCTCAAAATGGAAAGTGGAATGCAATGTGCTATCATTGGCAAAACTATGGATAGGATTTCCAGTCAATGGAAGAAGGTCATTAATATACAAGAGGAAAAGAGTGGGGGGAAAGAACTGAACCTTGGGGGACACCGGCATTAGTGGAGAAGTTAGAAGACAGAGAGCCATCTACCATCACCCTCAGTGAGCGATCAGAGAGAAAACTGGATAACCAATTACTAAAAACAGTTGGCAAACCATAAGATGGAAGCTTGTTTAGAAGACCTTTATGCCAAACACGATCGAAAGCCTTTGAGATGTCGAGCAACTACTTGTGTTTCACCGAACCTTTCCATTGAATGGGTAACATAAGCCAGAATATCATCAGCGGATCGACACTGAAGGTATCTATACTGGCGATCGTTGATCAGACGGAAGGTTTCTAGTTAGTTTAAGAGTTGGCGGTTAATTGATTTCTCCATTACTTTAGAAAGAGTAGAAGTGATTGCAATGGGACGATAATTGGATGGGAGGGATTTGTCACCCTTTTTAGGAACTGGCTAGATATGAGCAAATTTCCAAGCAGAAGGAAAAACAGTTTTGGAATAGAAAGTGAAAAAAGGCGGCAAAGAATAGGAGTAAGTTCAGGAGCACAGGTTTTGAGAACAAGTGGAGAAATACAATCGCGACCTGGAGCTTTATTAGCATCAAGATTCGTCAAAATCCTTCTGACATCCTTTTGACGGAAGACCACAGGAGGCATTGAATGGAGCGTGTTGGGAATGGTGGGAGGTGTTTTACCAAGATCATTAATACATGAGCTGGAAGAAAAATGGGATGCTAGCAGGTCAGCTTTATCCTTGGCTGAAGTGACAACAGAACCATCTGGTTTGGACAGTGATGGGAGCAGAGATGGGCAAAATTTGCGGCCAATAGCTTTGGCGAGAGACCAGAATACTCGGCTACCATTAGGGCAAGAAGCAAGTTTTCTACTCTTAGCCTGTTCAAACTCTAGTTTCGACTGATTAATAACTGCTTTACAATTGTTGCGAGCTTTGGTGTAGGCAGAAAATGAAATTGAAGAATTAGAAACAAGCCAATTACGATAAGCAACATTCTTCTCTTGAACAGCCTTATCACATTTGTTGGAAAACCAAGGTTTAGATAAAGGATGAGATTTTAAAGTGGAGTGTGGGATAAAGGATTCCATTCCTGCAAGAATAATTTCACTGACACGATCTGAGCAAACTTTGACATCAGAAGTTTTGAAACAGTAATCCGACCAAGGAAAAGAAAAGAAGTCTCGCAGGTCATCCCATTTTGCATTCTTGTAATGCCAAACAACATGAGGTTGGGAATAGCCATGAGATAAAGGTTCCATTGGAGAAGAGACAATCACCAAGTTGTGATCTGAAGTGCCTAAAGGATCTTTCATTTCAACCGTGTACTTAGAAGGTTTGTTTGTGAGAAAAAGATCAAGCGTATTGGCTGTATGATTAGGATTGTCCGGTATTCTTGTAGGTAAATGAACAATCTGTGCTAGGTCATTAGTAATTGCAAAAGCCTCAGCATCTCGATCTGCTGGGTCGGTGTGACTAGAAAACGGAAGCCAGCTGGAGTTATGAACATTAAAATCACCAAGGAAAATTACCTCACTGTTAGGAAAGTTGGACTGGAGAAAGTCAAGTTGCAAAGAGAGGAAGTCAAAGAACTCCAAGTGATTAGTGGAGTTGGGAGAACGGTAGAGACAACAGATGAATTTGACACAAAGAGGTAGAGAAATTTTAAGCCAGAGGAGATTCCAAATTTCCAAGTCTCTGACAGGGAATATCAGAACGGACATATGCACAAGTACCACCTTTGAGGCGAAAGGAATCGTACAGCGAATAATTTGGGCATCTGAGATGAGCAGTAGTTGAATCAACCGATAACTGGGGTTCTGTCAGAAAAAATACATGGGGTTTGGCAGACTGCAAGTGGAAATGGACATCGTTGAGATTAGAATCGAGACCACGTATATTTTTGAAATGAATTAGGAAGTGTTTGGGAGGTTTAGATCTTTTCGCAGATAAGCTTGCTCTATTATTTTGACAATTCATGGTGTATTCAATAGTAAGAAAAAGTGGGTGGGACATGCTGTATGAAGTAATGAAATTTTTGGGTATGGCGTACACGTGGTAAGAATATACCCAGATCCTTGACATAACGTGGCCTCGACAATGCTCCCCGCATACACACTACTCGGACTCCCTCCAGTCACTATCTGGCAGAGTAGAGGTAGCAAGAGGTAGCACTAGCTGATCCGGAAGCCTCCTAGAGAGTTACCAATAGGTTCGGTCCGGTGTACTAACTAGCGGCCGACCTGCGAACACCATTTTTGAGCTGTATCCTCGAAATGTAAGGAATATTGGATCTCGCCACGACGTTCATCATAACCTCAAAAATCATCAATCATACTGCATGATGGAAGAGATAGGGAAGGGTTGACCGGAACTTAGCTCTAGAGACAAAACATGGGTTCCACCACTTCACGCCTCCAATAAGCAAAGTGGTGGTATTTCACCGGTTGATGAGAGTCATCTACCACCTAGTACGGCCTGGTAACATACAGGGGCAGCGTTCCTCCATTTGGTGTGGGCGCCACACCTCGACCTCTGCTTACGTTGGTTCACACCTGGGTGGTTACCCACCATGTAATTGTGCATGGAGGTGATACCCAGGATTACTAACAGTCCCACCATCGTGAAGGTGCAAGCAGAGGATTTGGCTATCACAGACCGTCCGGACTTCGCCGAAATTGGGTCTACTTGACTTTAGTGTCACCCGAATATCAGTTCCATCAGCGTTTTAGACTCCCAGGTAGCAAGTACAGCTTGTCTGGCATATCTGAGAGAATGTCTGTGACAACCTCAAGGACCGAAGATAACCGATTACTTGGTTATCTCGCTATGAAAAAAGTATCAGCCTTCTGCACCCTCCAAAGAACGCTAAGTCGATTCGTTCTGCTGACAAGGCGATGGGATCGGTTTTTTGGGATGCTGATGGAGTGTTATTAGTGGATTGTCTTCAGAAAGGTCAAACGCTCATAGCAAGGGCATATTAAGAACACCATGAGAGGCGTTTGCGTGAAAACGTCAAAGGCAAATGCCGAGAAAAACTAAGCAAAGGAGCTTTGTTCCACCATAACACAAATAAAAAAAAATAATAAAAATAACTGACTGGCATCCATTTTCCAACCACAGTGGCGTCATTGCTGCAGTGGGTGGATTCCTGGAGACCCAAGAGAAAACTTTCTTCGCAGCTGAAACCAACACCAACACATCGGTCGCAAAAGTGTACTGACTAAAGGGGACTGTGTTGAAAACTAACACGGTACTTGATGCCACAAATCAACCCTTCAGATTCAGGCCACGAACTTTTCAAACGGCCCTCGTAAATCGCTACATAGATAGCTGTTCCCAGTTATACGAAAGTTTCAGTTGGTTGAAAATTGAAATTGGTTGCTGAACAGAATTGATTGGTTCACCACCTGGGGAAGGGTTCTCCAGTAAGGTCGAGCGCAATTGGTAGGTCGATTAAATTTTTAATTTGCGCGCAATTGCCATGCGTTCTTGCGCCCACCTACACTGCTCCCATTTTTGCGTGTTCTCACTACATTTGCTACAGTTGACCTTGAGAGTTTCAAACATGATGTTCGTTACTCACAGTGATTTTTCTATTGAATCTTCCTCTTTTTTTTCAAAAAAAGTTGATATTGTCAGGTTTTTTCATATTTTAGTATACTTTTATGAATATGTATGGCGGTAAATTGCGTCTGTCAAATTTACAAGTTTTTTTTTTTTTTTCATTTTGTGGATTATCTTGGAAATCCCCTCCCCCACACACATACCTGTGTTATCCTCATGAAAGCCCTACTGTTAAAATGGGAATAGTAATACTGAAAATTATTCTTTTAGAAAATTTGATTGGCAGTTCATATTAAAATTATCCAAAATAGCGTAATAAAAAATAAAAAAAAAATCCCAGCTTTAATTCATTGCAATTTTTTGTTGCAACCTCAGAGCAACGGTTCTCAAAATGTTTAGATTCGCGGCCGCCAGTTGTTTTAACTGTTGCGCTAAAGTCAGTATGTCAATGCGTTTTTATTCAGAAGGATTCCAGAAACTTGTATCTTTGTCGACTCTAAACCTAAATCCGGGATCACGTGATTTACCTGAGGAATAAAGGAGTTTTAACATTGGAAGTGCCCCGCCACCCTGGCGTTGCTCCATTCTGTACCAGATTACGATGTCCTGATAAACTAAAAATCGATGCTGCTTCACCCAGTTCGGTGACCCACTAAGATAGCCATCTGCGTGTTGTGCGCCGATACAGAAATAACACGGGAGTCTATTTCTGGTACTGCCCCTTACACGATTGAAACGTAATGCGTTCTCATGCCCGTGCCGGATGGATATAGCAAGACTGGACAATTGCGTCTTTCCCGTGAGTCTTTGTTTTTCTGTTTTCTCAAACACGTCACGTGAATAGATCTCTAAAGTAACCGTCTCGTGACACGCGTTTTAAATTGAATTACGTACCTTTGCAATTCCTTACCGATATTCCTTAACACTGTTATAGTTTTTGAAATACATTTCAAAATACTGTAAATAGTTTTAAATTGTTCGGAAATAATGAGCTCATTTAAAGAATCGAACCGCACTACCTAAAATTTTAAAAATTGTGGAAATATATCACAAAAATAATGAAAGAATTCCCTTACACTATATATAATATTTAGCATTTTGTTTTTAGCCAGAAACTGTTGGATAGACAAGGGCAGTATAGTTGAGGCCTTTAAGTCCAGAAACTGCCCGAACTTTAACTTCTGATAGTGTCTTCACCAAAGTGCTGTACCGTCTCTCTCTCTCTCTCTCTCTCTCTCTCTCTCTCTCTCTCTCTCTCTCTCTCTCTCTCTCTCTGTGTGTGTGTTTTTAACTCTCAGGAAACAAATTTTGTTCTTTTGAATATCTGGTTTCAGAAAATAGTTATATACCTCTTCGCTGAACATCTCCACTTAGGTCATAACATAGAATGGTATACTACAAGAAAACTACTGGTATAGTACTGTCACACCACCTGGCTGGAATAGTTCATACTCGATAACATTGTTACGTGTCCGTTCACATAACTCAGTGGTTTTCAACCGGGGTGCCGCAACAACATTCCAGGGATGCCACGTAATTTGGGTTTAAGTTACTTAAACTTATTAATTTTTTTTATTTATGTTTATTTCATTATAAAACGGTGTACAGTATCTTTTTAATTTTGTGGTGATTTATAATTGATGTTTACTTAGTACCTCTATATAAAGAATAAAATTATTATATATTGTGTATATATACAGGGTGTCTCAAAAATATTGGTACAAACGTTTAGGGGAGGTAGGTAACATCTAAAGGAATGTGAATCGCATAGGAACCCATAACCGGAAACGTCACGGGAAAGTAGTAGCAGAAGCACAAGAAGCAGAAATGACACAAGACAGTAATTAGTGGCAAACATTTATTTGACATAATATTAACAATGAAATACGAGATGGATGCATTTCATGATGTTACAACAGATGCTCGAAGGTTCCACCATGAGACGCGATGCATGCGTGACACCGACGCAGCATGGATTGGCGGACACGGTCGAACACACCTGGAGTTTCTCTGATAGTAGCAGCAGCACAGACGAGTCTCACCACCAGATCCATTTCTGTCTCCACAGGTGATTCATACACGATAGGTGCATGTATTAAAAAAAAAGTTTGAAACCACTGACATAACCTATCAGGGGCACTTCGCTTATGCATTGTGTGTGTTAAAAGCAATCGAAGTCAAGTGCGAAGGATATAATGGAAAAAAAAAAAAAAAAAAGTTATTTCTAAACGGTAACATGTTAACAGTCAGACATGTTAGACATATGTTTTCTTATGTCTAACAGTTTTTGCTTTAAAGCATAGCCAAATGCTTCCAATTATTGTCAGTGTTTTTATAGTTCCACTGCTTATTGTAGCTTCGGTGCCTGTTTCTGT
Source organism: Mastigoproctus giganteus (assembly GCF_048544385.1). Taxonomy (NCBI): domain Eukaryota; kingdom Metazoa; phylum Arthropoda; class Arachnida; order Uropygi; family Thelyphonidae; genus Mastigoproctus; species Mastigoproctus giganteus. The sequence goes on along the minus strand of NC_143578.1, from coordinate 133,721,340 downwards.
GGTTATCTAAAGTTGTTGGTGTGTAAATAGTTGTCATTTGATTGGAGTTTCCAGGACCGATAACTTGCTACTGGATTTAATGGGGGGGGGGGAATGAGAGGCGACCAGTTGATCAGCATTAACAGCAGTAATGGGCTGGATCCGGAACAGCCAAAAAAAAAAAAAAAAAAAAAAACCAACAAGAAATTTGTTTGAGAATATTGGTGGCTACGACAGGTTCATCCAGCGAATTCTAACAAAACATAATTTCCGAACCTCTTTTGTAGAAATGGCTAAAAATTTGCGGTGATGAGACGGATCCTCAGATTGAGTTCTATTAATGGTTGTTACGGTTTTGCGATTTTATTGGACCATGTTTAGTGATGAGAAGATACGTATTTTGCATTGGTGGTAGGATGCACTCAATGGCAATCATACTAGATGGTGGGAACTCGTGCAAAATGAACAGCGGTTACGGCATAGGCGTCTTTGCAGAAAGGTCGGTGAATTGGTCCTTGATTTTTCGACGGCAGAGTAAAAATGAATGAAATATCTGCACAAATGTCGGCAACATTCTTAATGTCCATTATGAGCCACATTCCACTGTCACAATGGGTACCATCTTTCCTGCAGGACGGAGTACCTCTACATTCGTTCGAGACTTTGACATGCCTAAATAAGTGGAATGGACGATGGGGGACTAGTCGCACAGTTACCCAAGTCGCCAATGTTGTGATCATCACAGCAATATAGAGCAATCGAAGAAGAAAATTAGATCTCGGTATACCAAGATATAATCGGCTTGGTAATGTGTTCCGATACGTTGTATATTGAATTTAAAAGTTGTTCCAAGTTTATGCTTAACTGTTGAACTGGCAAAAGTCTAATTTGTGCACGTAGCTAAGACAGATTAACTTTGCTACAAGTTTGTTCTTAAATGGGGATTTTGCCAACTTTGTGCAATCTTTTAAAACTCGCATATACGTGTGAAGTGTCAACGGAGTTAGTTACAAATGTTTCATATTTATAATTAAGATTAATTATTAGTATATATATGTAATTGCGCTTGTTTTGTAATTCAGCATATCTTACAAAATAATTACAGAGAATAAACAAATTCGTTGTATTATGATTGAAATGTTCGATGAATAACATGGATATTAACAGTCACGTGGCAAAATAGTCACGTCGTGGCATTTAAGGTACGGCATTAGTTTGTTTTCTTGCATTGTGTTAATTAGAGCCAGTGTTAATTAACATTATAGATCAGTGTTAATTAACATTATAGATCATATTATTTAGTAGGATCCATTGTATCCTACTAAATAATATGAAATAGTAAAGCTTCCTTTTGAGGAACTCACCTCTGCTCTCTGGTTAAATTATTTTTGGGAAACAACGTAAAATCGAAAACAATCTAAAAATTAAACTGTTTGAAAAATAGAAATTAGACCTTCCGTGAAAGCTGTCATACGGTGGCAAAAAAGAACTACTTTTTCGAGTTAATACCCTTTTCAGAGCCAATTTACATTTTCCTAAGTGATGGGCTTGATTACCTTGATACCAGCGTTTTCGCCACTATAAATTGCTACCATGATGCGAATCATGTCTCATGCGGTCATGAAGGGGATAGACTGCACACTACTCTTTGAGTAGACCGGGGTTCAAGCCCCTGACTGCTGAATACGGTCGAACTGCCAACTCGCACTGGACCAGCGTGGCAGATTATGGTCCATTTCCCTCAGCATGAATTGTTGAGGAGGCTTCCATCCTGCAGTGGGTTGATAATGGCTGCACTTTACTTTACTTTTACTTTATGTATGCGAATTAAAATGTGGTTTTTTTTTTTAGACGTTGTAGTCAGAACAACGGGTTCATATATTTTACTGTTTTAAATGAGACCCCACCTAATACTACATTCCGTAAATCGAGTGATTAATAAAACATTTGATTTACTCGATTGAACGGTCTACGTCGTTGTCAGTTTTTTTTTTTTTTTCACTACAGTATTATTGTTGTCACTAAAATAAAATAACGGAATATTATTATTACATCTTAAACTGGGAAATGGGGAGATAACGCATTAGTATCCAACTTAAGAAATGGGACGTGCTTTTTTTTTTTTTTTTCCCCAATAATATTTGTTAATATGGATAATTATAAATAGAATTACCACAAACGCAGACGTAGCTTGAAATTTTCTTCAAGCTGCCATTTAAATGTCTCAGGAGTGGTGTCAGGGAGGAGGTGGTTCGGATTTTTCTTGCTGTTAAACTCTATTTATTTCTGCGACCCAGTAAAAGTGTGCGCTTTCTTTGCGTCAACCAGTTTTGAAGGCGGAAATAGGTGTACTGTTCCTGTTGTCTAATAGCCCTCGAGTGCGAAATCACTGTGATTGAGACAGTCTTGTAGTGTGCTGTTTCCTTTAATTCATGCATACTCGTGATCTGAAGGGAGTAAATTTACTCTTATTAAGTGGCCTTAAACTGAAATAGCAACATTAAATGATGGAGTTCTGCCATCTATCGTAACTTTGATAATGATGGTACTGGTGGCGCATTGAGGAAATCCGAGTGGGCTCGTAAAAATCGAAGCAGATGGAAGTTTTTGTTATTGACGAAGGAAAACCGATTTTTAAACGAATGAATTAAGAAGCGTTGTTTTTTCAATGGTACCAAATAGAGGTGTGGGGGAACTTTTTATCCAATTATTGTTTGGATATTCAGGCCGCATATAAAAACCTGAACATTTAAACCAGATTTAAATCACTGCAGGAAGTTTCTCCCGAGATAGGGTGCACTGGCGGGGGGTCGACTTGAGGAACACAAGTCACTGTATTTATTGCATCATTTTATATTTTGCACTTGCACAGGTTAGTCAACTGTATATTGTTCGGCGAGGTCTTGGTTGAAATCTCGTCGGAGACATTCTTTTACTGGAATTATGGTTAGACATTCATATTGGGAGGGAGTAAGGTTTCCCTTGAATTAATTTCAGATTTTTCATCCCACACAGCATGAAAGTCTGTGGACACATACATAAAACGCAATAAAAAATAATTTAAAAAATAGGAATTATTGATGGCACCATTCTATGGCTGAAATAATCAATGTGTCTAAAATCTCCAAAAATTGAACTAATTCATAAGAGACATTGCAAACTGTCTTGCGTCTACCGCCATCATTCTGTCATTGGAACTTAGTTGCACCGTGCATATTCAGGTAAGTGACTTTCTTCTCCACCAGGGTCTTGAGCTGGATATCATCATTCTTCTCTTTCTTGGTGAGTCCCTTCTATTTTGACTCTCTCTCACATACACACAGGGTAATTCGAATTTTTTTTTGGCTGGTGCAGCACCATATAGCCTCGGGCTTCCTTGCACCATATAGCTAATAATAATAATAATAATAATATACACACATTATACTTATACACTGGTGTTCAAATTAAGTGCATCACCTAGGAATTTCACATTTCTGACTCTTTTTTTTACGATGGTGTGTTACATTAATGATTAGCATTACAAATAGAAATATAAACAAAAAAGCTATTTATTAATAGTTAGGCAAAGCTAAGTAATATTTGACAGGTGCTCTCAAAATATTCCAAAATGAGCATTTCGCAACCTTTATACAACCGTTTTGGTAAACACGACAGTTATGGCTGACATGTTATCAGAAGCCCTCAATTTGCTTCAGTTTATCATTTTAAATGGAAAACAAAATGTAAAGTTCACCAAGTGCAAACTAATATGTAGTTGAACTGCCTCTGGCCCTGATGATAGCAGCTCACCGTCGAGGCATTGACAAGATCAATTTCTGAAGATAATCATCTGATAGTTCGTGGTTTCAAACACAAATTATGGCTTCCTGAAGTTCACGAATGGCCCCTTGTTTTCTTTCTGGCAATTGCAGATTCCACACGATGCCAACAGTTCTCTATAAGATTCAGGTTCGGGTTGTTTCCTGGCCAACTAAGAGTTGTAATGGACCGTTCTTCCTACCATTTTTTTCACCTGTAACAAATGTAACACATTACTGTTGAACCTCTAATGCACAAATGAAGCTAAAGTATCTACAGAAGTGCCTACTTACACTTTTCGCCCGATGACAAGGAGCAGAGTCTTCTTTAAAGATGCAGTCACTTGGCAGGTTGAAATGGTCTCTGGTTGAAATTGGTTGGCAGCAATTTGCCCTCCAATATAGCCAGGTATCCATTAGCATTTACGGAACCTTTTATAAACTACAGGTGACCTACTCTGCGATACGAAATGCACCCCCATATCATTTCGCCGGTAGGGAATTTCACTGTCTAGATGGTATTCTTCAAGTCTACGGCGAATCGCTTTCTCCCATCAGAGCCTTGCACATTGAATTCTCATCCGAGAACATAACTGACTTCCACTGCTCGGGGGTATATTTGACATGCTCCTTACACCAAATTAATCCGGCCTTTTTTCATTTTTTGTGTGAGGAGGGCTTCTTCTTAGGACGATGGGCTACAAGTCCATTTTTAAAGAGGCGTCTCCTGACTTTGCACTTGCTACCACTCCTGTATGTTCTTCCCATTCTCTTTTCAGCTCAGACGAAGAAATTTACGGTTTCTAAGGCATAAGCGCTTCAAAACGCGGTCCTGTTTTGGCGCAGAGACTCGTTTGCGTCGTGTTCGTTTTTTCCTATCAGCAGAACCAGTATTCTTGAGTCTGGAAAGAAATCTACTGACTGTCGACTGATTACAAGACACTCTATAAGCAATATGACGGGAAGAACCTTCCTCACGTAAAGCAACTGTTTCTTCGTGGCGTCAACTGCACGTAACTCGCCATCCTGACACAAGAAAGGAATTACTGCAACTCTTGCAGAGCGTGCTTATATAGCTGAAAGCAGTGCTTTTTTTTGGGACGGGACGGCGTACCGGTACCTTTATTAACAGTGACGTGTTAGACTTGGACAATGCGCTTCGAAATTTGTAATACAGCTAGGCCTCGCATAACGCCTTTTTCAGTTACCGCTATTTGAAAAAAGTATATCACTTTATACGATGCAAATTTCCAGTTAACGCGATCTTTTTTTTTTTTTTTTTTTTAATGTGATAGCTGAAAAAGGTTTTAATCGCGCGTTAAGCTTACGGCTCGTCGGATGGGCAATAAACAAACGTTTACCTGCTGCCCGCCTCTGTGTTCCATCAACCATCGGAAGAAGACGTGTTACTTGTTTGTCTCCTGCTAATAAAGTCAATGCAGACTTGCATTTAAAAATTCTATTTCTTTTTAAATGAGCCAGATGAAAATGTTACCGCGAAGGAATTAAAAGAAAAGAACTAGATTAAATCACTCGTATTGCAGAGAACATCAAACAAAAGGTTTGCGTTCTCTGCGATATTTATTTCGCCAGGGCCGAGAGAAGATTGTTGTCGGCTATCGGAAATTGATTGATGAAAAGAGAAAGTAAACACTTTCTCAAATTTTCTTCACTGTGTATTTTATGTCAGAGGTTCCCAAACTTTCTCGTTCATGGCGCCCTTAATGTCTCAGTAATTTTTTCACGGCGCACCCAGACCAAAAGAAATACCTAACAGTTCCGTTTATTAAGTAGTTAGGTCCAAACAACTTAATAAGAAATGTTGAAACTGTGAACTACCTTCGAGCTAGTAGTTTTTTTTTTTTTTTTTTATGAGAACCCCAAACACGAAAGGTATCAAAACCTATAGTACTTAGTACCGTACATGGGTTGAAGGAGAAGTATGGGTGGAGAGGGATGCCGGAAACTTTGCTCTAGAGACTAAACATGGGTTTCACCACTTCAAGCCTCCAATAAGCAAAGTGGTGGTATTTCACCGGTTGATGAAAGTCATCTACCACGGTGTCCGACAGATGTCGAGTCTTGCTGTGTTTCCCTCGAAATTTTAAAATATTCCGCTGCGCACAGTTTGGGAACCGCTGGTTTATGCAATAAACATTTAATTCCATAATTATTTTTATTATCTTTTACATTGTATACAGTTACTTAAAAGGTATTTTAAAAAATTTTTATGGACATTCCACCAATTATAATTTTTCCAATTAATTATTATATTCGATTAACGCGTTTCCGTTTTGCGCGATGCGCTCGCGGGACGAATTAAACGCGTCAGTTTGGGTCAGCCTGTATTCCGTAAATTTTTTCACATGTTTACCTACTATTCAAATAAGCTTAAATTGATTTAACTAAATTTGCATTTTTTGCTGTCTATTGTTAAGATATTTACTATATAAAACTATATAACCATTTTTATAATTATAAATTACTCAGCCCGACCTCTGTTTAATGAAGTCCTTTTATAGCGAATTATCTTGAATTCCCCTTGGAAGTTACATTTCAAATAGTTTCAGTTGGGTGAAAAAAAAAAAAATCATATAGCGAACGGATTAGGAGAGAATTAACTCGGTTCGCATATCTGGCATTTAGGCAATTAGTGCTGCTGCACGAATTAAGAGAGCTAAAGGGATTAGCAGTTCTACAACTTGGTGGTACCTGGTAAAACCTATCCGACCACCTGACCCACATACGGAGAAGTCGCGCTAGTCAAGAGTGAGCAGTTCAAGGTGTATTTCCAACGGGCTCTGGTCCACCTTCTACTGCACTGGTGTCCAACCTTTTCCCGTACAGGGGCCATATTCAAAAAAATTCAAAGTTAGATTTCTTTAAGTGTGTTACATTTTCCATATCTCGTTGCGTGTAAAAGTAAAATTGAAAATATTCGAAAATTTTATTAAGTACAATACACAATTACATTTACTGAACAAAACATTTAATGAGGAATTTTTTTTGATAATTAACAAAATTTAAAATGTTGTTTTAGTTCACTCGCGGACCGTAGGTTGGATACCTTTGTGAATCAACCGTAAGCACACAAACACGTTCGAGAATTAGAAAAGTGATTTTCTTTTACCCCGACAAATCATCTGTTGTTTCGCGGAAGTGCCTTATCCACATCCTATCTCTGTTTACATTGTCACAGCTCCTGAATATCCGAATGACACCGTCATTTTGGACAGTTTCAAAAGAAAAGAAAAAATTCAAATTTAAGAACTAGTGACAATACCGATGACGAGAGAAGGAAAACGAGGACAACGAATTTATCAATCCTTCTAAACATGAATTGTTGGCATTTGGTGAAAATAAAGTTAGAAAATTGTCAATTAGGTTACAGTTAAATGCAATTCGTGGATACCTAATTGATAAGAAGGTTTCGGAAGAATTGAAGCATTTGAACAGTTCGAATCCCTTCGATGACGGGAAGAATTTTTATGGGTCTTTTTAACAACGTGGCTGAGTTATTCGGTCTCAGGCGAGGGTAGCAAGGTTTTTTCTCTCCGGAAACTCTGGTTTTTCGTCCAGCAAAACAGAAAATCGACCTCAGAACACGCGCAATTTACAAACAATATACACGGAGCAACATGGCCTTAATTGCCGATGCTCCTAAAACCCAATAACAATAATCAAATAAAATTCGTGCTCTTTACTACGTTCCATTGTCGACCATGGGGATCGTTCTGCTCCCATTGAAAAACCAACGCTGCGTACTCAGCGCTAAGGTTCAACTTGGAGACGAGCATCACCACAATAGGTGAATCAGGAATACATTTAATTTTAGTTTTGTTTTCTTGATATTTAATTTCAGACCAAAATTTTCACTTGTTCTATTAACTCTATCCATTAATGCTTGTAAATCCTTCCCAGAGCTAGCCAGCAATATAGTATCATCTGTATATATGATCGTATTTATTGTATTGCCATTAATCTTTATCCCTTCTGTACATCCCTATAAAGCTTCTTTAAAAATTTCTTCAGCATACAGTTCTTGAACAATATAGGTGATAGAATACAACCTTGACGAACTCCTCTTTTAATTTATCTCTTCCGAATCTTCTCCTCCTATGGTACCTTTGCTGATTGTCCCCAATACAAATTCGCCATTATTCTGATGTCTTTGCTATCAATTCCAATCTTCTCTAAGATTTGGAACAGTTTGTCGTGTCTTTCCCGATCGAAGGCTTTTTCATAATCAAAGAAGCAGATGAATACCTCTTCTGGGTTGACATCTTTATATTAGAGTCCAAACCGGACTTCCCTGGTACCCAGTCCTTGTTGGATTATACTTGAAATATCATAATACATCCTCTATGACGTAATAATACAAAAATATAGATATACATATATCTATATTATATTTAAAAGCAACGAAAATGCACGAACAGAAAGCATTTCATTTCTGTGCATCCGCCACGTTGCCCATTCATTCCTCCATCAGAGCACGGCAAAAAGACATAATATCCAGTACAATATGCTGTTTGTGGTTAGCCAACGTGATAAAATAAAAATTGTCGAATTTCTATTGGTCAGATTTTAATGAAATTTTGGTTACTCTACACTTCTGTCTAACAGAGTTAAGTATAAAATTTCGTGAAAATCCATCCACTGGGAGTCGAGTGATTACATGCTGGCGGATATAAAAATGACAATTGCCAGATTTCCCTTGGCCCGATTTTAATACTTTAACACATGCAGTGTATTTCCATATGATCCTGCAGAATCGAACGCGCATCTCATGGGCACATGACCATTCGTCATGAGCAGCCGAAAATACACGCGTGCATACTTATCTCAGGAATCGCACCCGTATGTGTAAGATGGAATGTAGACATCTTATTAGGAACAGTAAGGCACAACAAAATGCAGTTTAACTGGGGCGACGGAGGAGAAAATGCTTGGAACGAAGCGGAAAGCCTACAGAATTAAAAATAGTGTCGAGAACAAGAAGCATACTCCGCCTTTCTATCAATATACTGCCATGTGTCTGCAACAGCACTGAAGACACTTGGATTTATAATGAATATATCACATCATTGTTTCTTCCTGTTTTGAAATGGCTCTCAGCAACTGAACATTTAACGCTGTCTCCTTCTACCTGTACTTTGGGCGAAGATCACATCAATCACTGCTGAAGGTGAAACATAAAAACTTGTCCGGGAGTTTCCTGTCTTGGTATCCAAGTCTGCGTTAAGATGTCTTTCGTAAGATTTTTTTGTCAGGCACATGATCAGCGAAACGCCCATTTGCACACCCAGATTTCACTGGTAACAATATTTTAACTAGTTTATACTAGATGCAGAGATAGTCGGACAAACATGGCCCATAAAATAGGTTCTTTGCCTTTCAAAACCTGTCTGAAATTCCAAAAGAACACCATATATCCCTACTGAGGATAACACTTTTAAGGAAAAGTACAAGACCCTGATGTGATCATTTTTGTCTTGTAATTTCCGCTTCATATACTTCTGTTTGCAACCCGCTTTCTCGACACTCCCTTCTGTACTCATCTCTGATATGTAATCTATAAGGGTGGAAATAGTTAGAAATAAATATTATTTTAATTTTAAAACATAAACCAGGCCGAAGTATAAACGACATTGCATGCTTGCCTATTTCATCGTACTCAGTTGTCGTTGTGTAGGTTTATTAACTGTGGCCATAATATACAGATCGTATTCAGCACGAGTCATTTTAACTAGACTTTTTGCAATTAATACAAATGATTGCCAAATTTGATTCCACTTTATCGGAACACTTCAATTTCGATCTGGAAACTGAATTTTATGTCAATCCACGTAATGGTTTCCTTGCTACTAGAGGTATGGTGTTTGAAGACAGAAGTCTTGAGCGCTCAATGTTGAGACCGAGGGGTCTGAACACTACGGTTTTGACAGTGGGGAAGATGTCCCACATATTTTGTAAAATTGATATCGCCTTCCCAAAGAATTATTAGCGCGTTGGACTAGGAGAGTTGGTTGGAAAAGAAGCTTCCTATATCTAAAATAAAAGTAATCCCTGTTGTTTCATATAATATAGGAATTATCGAGCACTTAATAGCTCTCTATTATGAAATCTATTATAATTAATAAAATAATAAAGAATATCAGTTTGGCTGCCATTGTTTTATGCATCAGAGATAATGAGCTCAGGTATCTCTTTTAATACTCTTTTATTGCTTTCATAAAATCCAATACAAAAGCTTCTTTTTACCAGGTTTTTCTTACCTTTGATCTTTATTTATAAAAGAAGAATTTGCCAAAGAGAATTGATAAATCCTAGGATTTGCCGGATTTTTGGGCTTTTACAGTAACATAGGCAAGATATGACTCCTCATTGCCTTAGCTGCCTCCAAGCAGAGTAAAATAGCCAAACCCAGTTTGTCAAATTTATATGCTGTCTAAATTATTCACTTGTACAACTTATTTATTCAATAGCTGTTACGACGGTGTTTTCCAAATCTGATTTACTCTTTTTCTAATAATCATTCTAATTATTTTTATTGAAGTCTTAATTTTGTGTATTTTCCTTATCGGTGTAATTTGGTTGAACTTTCCTTTTCAATTTGCAATTATTACTCAGTATTAATAATAATGAGAAAAATAACCAGTACACGTGCTGCTTTTTGTGCGAGATCTTGGCTCGTATCACCAGCTATACTAATCTTTATCGACTTCATTTTCATTGTTACGCAATGTTTTGAGTAATCATTTTATTGCATTCAACCCACGATTAAGCCATATGATGGCAGTCTAACCAGGATGTTAACACACGTTACCTGTACCGTATTTGGCTTTCACCCAGGTTGAACTCCTCGGCTGACCTTCGATGGTCGATAAATGTGCTGGCCGGTAACCCTGAAATCCTCAGTCCACCGGGCTGCCATAAACTTGTCTTTGCATGCGATTTAGTTGAAAAAAGTAGTCGCCACGAGTATGGAAATGACGCGAGTAATGTTTCTGGTTTTAGAGATGTTCGGCGTTGTTATGGGTTGCCATTATGCCAGAGATGGATGTCGATTCATTAATTAATTAAAAGCGTTACGTTCAACTGACTGCTTGAGGCTCAGAATACCACTATTAAAAAGATCGTATTTAGCACAAATCGGGAATGTCCTCAAATCGGAATATTATTACCCCAGCTAGCATATTTAAAGGAAAAGATAATGTATTTTTAGGAAACAGCAGGTTTGTTTGTTTTAGAGTTTTATGGCGTATTCAAAACAGCAGGCCTGTGACATGAAAGGTTCAAGAAATACTGAGTTTGTTGTTTTTGTAATAATCTTAGCCTTCTGTTTGATATAGAATTGCAATGTTTATTGTTGAATTTTAAGCTTCCTGAACCTATTCGGACGTTGGTAGTTTATATACATCAGCGATACTGAAAAGCACCCATTGGGTCATTATTTTGAATATTAAACATTGTTTTAGTACACTTTATACTTCATTACTCTCAAAAAAAAAAGTTGCTCCTTCCGAAGTGGATTTGGAAGAGTGGCTGGTTGGGGATTTTTGCTTTACTGAGTGCATTGATCAATATGGTTTAAGTGTATTGTGCCTGTACAAGTTCACTTTCACGGACCGATTGGTGGTTGTATAAGGCTAAATAAACGAATAATTGATGGGGACCATAACCCATCTGCCCGAGGACGGCTGTGCAGCCTCGATCGAAGAGGCCTTCAAGAGTTCCTCCATCTCTATTCCTCATGGGTAATAAATATACAAATAGCCGTGATAAAGAAAAAAAAATCATGTTTTCGCTATTTTCAATTTCTCCGAGTATCCACTATAACATGGTTTTGGTGGGAAGATAGACATGTCAACCTTCACGAGAGTGATTAAGTTTGGTGCGTACTTCAATCTATGCACGGGCATGAAATTAATATCCTTGACTTATTTGTTTCGATCTTTGAACCAAAAGTCATTAATCCCCTACATCATTAGATGTAGAATAGTTAATTTTTATTTTCTTTGCTTGTTTGTTGAGGTCATTGAAGATAATTCGAAGAAATTTTAGACCACGACATTATCATTCCGAATATGCCTAAATCATAAGCAGAGTAATTAACCCCTATAGCATCTTGTTAGCCTGGCAAGTGCGATTCTAAGCACTAGTGCTTCTAAGTGAGTCTTTCGTCCTAGGATGTGACCTAATATGGTTTCGATCTGAGAAATAAAGTATCTTTTGAGAACTAATAAAAAGAACCGATAAAAATAGTCAACATTAACTAGTGACAACTTCATAACCTTTTATAATTTTTTTAGATTTTTTTATCTAACGGGTGAATTCTCGCGAAAAGTTTTTATTTTCAATGAAATATTGCTAGATTGGCGGGCTGTTAGGTAATTAAAACTACTGTATCTTCCAAGGTGAGTAAAAATAAATGTTTCTACAGTGTATTATTTCCCTCATTCGAATCATAGTTAACGGCCAACAAAAATTTCAACATATTATTAGTAAAGCGCACGCCTAAAGATTACAAAATTCCCGGATGTTTTGTCGTCCCAACGCCGGGGGAGGGATGCAACGCACTTGACTTCCAACATGGAAGGGAGACTCCCCAAAGTTGTGTTTTTGACGTTAAAACCGTTTTTACTGGCGTTATTCCAAAAACTTTGCAACGACAAACCGACATGCGAAAAGCGTTACGGAAGTTACGTCAGTTTCAGCCAGAGGCGAATTATTGTAACTTGTGTTGTTTCAATCATACTTGTATGATGGCATCAATAACTTATCTTCTACTGGCCCAAATTTAATGAAAATTTTCACCTAGCTTCATCTTAGCTTATACTCGAGGAAAAACTTTCAAACCTCCGAAAATTGCATTAGTTTTTCCAGGATAGTGGAAAATATGAACATGGGATCGTGGAAATTTTCCCGCGTAATAAACTGGATAACGTGGACAAGTAATATCGTTGGAAATCTAAGGAATTTCGAAACAGAAATATTAGGTTTTAAGATACAAAAAAAAAAACTTTCGAAAACGCATCTGGTTTTAAGTCACCTGGTGTTTTCAGATTGAATGTAATTTTTTTTCTTTACAATTAAACTCTGAGGCTGGAAAAGAGTTGTGCACATTTATGAAAACATTCTCCAACTTGGACATGTCATCAGATCTTTCGATAAATACTTCACGTAATGGAACAACTATAGATGGTGTATTTAGTCGTGAACTCTTCAGTGTAAAAATTATATATCCTACTTTAGTACACAGAACCAATACTTTCAGTAACCGATTTGTAATTATTATTAATAAAATAAAAACGTTGTTATATTATTATCCATGAATTTTATCAATATATGAAAATTAACACGTTAAATATGCTAGAGGGGGACACATTATGTACCTGGTACAGAATATATATATATATAACACAAGGGCGGTGGGGGGCAAAACCAACCACATTACCCTTCGAATATTAACTAATACATCGTCCTTGTCGGAACGGTATATGTATTGTGGTATAATTTCGGAAGAGCTGGCAAAAATCAGCTTGATTATTTGGTATATATTATTTATTTATTAGAGGCAGATCATTTAATAAACAAACATATTTCGTTTTATTATATAATGTAATATATAAAGCTACTTAAAAGTATCAGCACTTTTTTTTTTTTTTTTTTTTAATTAAGCAGGGAACTTTGGAATCTTCTATTTTCAACAATATTCTTTCTGGATTACTTCGGTTTTATATGTAAAGAAGCACATTCTTGGAATAAAATACAAAAATTCGCAGCCGGACAAAACTGGGAGACCAGACAGAGTAGAGGCACAACAGTCCCTCCCCTTCCACGTTAAGAGAAGCATGCAGTACCAAGGCGTACATAATTCTAATTCTTGCCAGGAAATCTGGCGTGACTAATGGTTTTACGGGACTTATTAGAAAGCTCTTGATACTCTTACTGAGAGGGAGGGTAAAGACACAGTAAAATGGTGAAGCATTTCTAATGTTATAGCCATCTGCACGATTGCCACACTGACAGTATGGAACTGAGGGCCGAACATTCACAATTCGGAGAAAGTGGGTTTGTGCGTGCGTTGTAGTGAAAAATTAAATTTAGACACACCACAAACACAAGAAAGAGTAAAAACGAAGAGGTAAATGGACTATAACGCTGATTAAGAATCAGAATCGGCTTACAGAATAGCTAAACAATACCACTGTCGAATCCAGCCATTTGAAAATGCCAAGTCAGTTTCTGAACCGTTTGATTTAGAACTGTTGCACTCACGAGGAAGAGCATGGAGGGGACCAAAGCCTTTCAAGAAAGTTTTGCTTATAATTGTATTGTCACGTGTTTCAGAGTATTAATGCTACCGATGTGGAATGTAAACGTACGTTCCACATTGGCAGAATGGATGAAAGATAGAAGAAGGAAAAAAAAATCCTGGGCGCGTCACTGAGCACCACCAATTCGAATGAACCGACAACATCTCTTCGTTCAGTTAGCAAAATGAAGGAATCAGCATTACAATGTGGTCTCGTTCGTACGAACCGTTTGAAGTGCTACTAGACAGAGACGTACTGACTGCGAAATCTATTGAAGAAACGAAAAAATAAATCGGAACGTTATGTATTTGGGAAACATACGAGCTAAAATTGATTAAAGATATTGCGATTCAATCGGACATGAAGTTTACCAAGCAGTGTAAACAAGCGATTAGGAAGTCACGTGGTGTCCTATGATTTTCGGATAGGGAAAAAGGACACCGTAACTGTTTACAAGACGGTAGTTAGACAGGGTGTGTAATCTTGTATTCAAGTCTAGAGAATCCACAAAGTTGACAGAACTTCTGCAGTGGGTTCGGGGAAGGCCTACTAGATTGGTGACGAGTGCAAAGCGATGCACATGTAAGGAATGGCTTAAGAGGTGTGGGCTGCAAAGTTTGACAACCAGGCATTAAGAGAAAATCTTACTGTGGCGTATAATATGCTGAAGGGATGCATAAAATGAATGAGAAAGGCGTCTTCCACCTCGCGAGACAAAACCAGAAGACACAAATATAAAATGCCAGGGAATAACAAAACATTGGATCTCATTGGTTCGTCAATGGGAAGCGAATTGTCGAACATTGGAATAAGTTGTTGATACTTGGTTGGAGAAAGTCAATATGACTGAGTTTAAGCAAAAATAAATGATTACCTTGTGGAAATGGGAACAGTGTGAATATATATATATATATATATATATATTTATTATTATTATTATTTAGCTGATGCAGAAAAAGTAAGCTTCTTTGTATCGTTTGGCCTTACATGGCGTTTTGCATATTTTTTCTGGCCTTAATTCGCCTAGTTTTTTTTTTTTTAATTATTATAGATACTTTTTCATTGTTTTAAATGGAAATAACAGAAATCCCTGTGTTTAACTTCGTATGTAGTTTACACGTTGTTATTGGCACCGTTGCTGTAATCTATGTTTATTAATAAAAACGATGCGTGTTCAGAATGTTATCTCCACATTGGGTTATCATTTTACGGTGTAAAATTTTCGAGGTAGCCAATCATCTGCATTTCTGTCGGGGGGGGGGAAAGGTTTTTACCATTTAGCTGTTTACTCTAAAAACATTGAATTTTTTTTCAGCTTCCTTTTCAGGGTAGGGAAGGAAATGCTATTTCTTTTTCACGGAGAAAATTCCGTTTAAATACTGTAGTTTCTTTTCTAAAAAGAAATGGTTCCTCCCCTCCCTAGCTCTTTTAGTTTTTCCATAGCTACACGCTTCAATTATGTTAATCCGTCATTCATGAAAACGTTTTCGCGGAGTTCGTGTAGCGATTGGTAAACTTCACAGAGCGAAGAGAAGACAGGGGTGCTCGCAGAGATTTTATTTGGCGGAGGGCAATTGATTCGTATTGTTTGAAATCGACATTTTGATTGGTTGTTGTTAATTTATATCTCCATGATTTATTTACAGTTCTGTACAATTTCATAATTATGGCTCAGTAAAAAATCTAGAAGCTTTTAGATCCTGACCTCAGTTTTATACTCGGCATTTACGTCACAGCGTGATGTCAGCTTTGAAATACGATGTCAGCATACTTCGTAGCACGTGTTTCTTAGTACGGCCAGTCAGGTGTGCTCATTCCACAATGCACCGCGTTTCAAGTAACGCGTTTTATAAGCCATTACAAAAACAATTAGTGACGATCACGGTGCTTTTGTATTCCTCGAATATGGATACCGAACTCAAGAATTGATGCCCGAATTTATTTGGCAGGTAGGTCTTTTACTTTGTAGTCTAAATAAAATTATATCATTGAATTAGAGAATTGTGTGCAAAAAGTTCGACTAAGAGAAATTATTGTAGGGTCAAGATGAAAACAGGGGGTTGTTGAAAGCCAGTGAGTCCGGAAGGCAGACAGCTTTATTGAATTCACCTTTTTCTTTTACAAATCCTTTTCTCACTAACCTATGACAGCGATCCGAGTCCCCCCCACACGACGTCCGAGCCAATATTACAACCCACCCAACCACAAACCGATTTCAGACGGTATCAGCATGGAGCAGCTCACTCACTTGTCCCTTCCACAAGTGGTTGCAAATTTTAAAAGACAGCAGCAGTCATATAGAGATGGTTAAGCGGTGTGATATAGCTACTCCCATCTCTGGTAAAACTGTATTTTGAAATTTTAGCAACTCAGTATGTCAAACCCGTATACCTGAAGTTTCCAGTGCTGTTATTCTTAGGGATGCTGTTGCCCTACGTTGAGAAGCAAAGATTTTTCTTAGCCTGCAAAGAGAGAATTTCATTTTAAGTTGTCGAGCGAATAAAAATTGAAATTGCTACGCGCGATGACTGCGAGGAAGACTCCCCTCCCCCGATCTTTCGCGATTAATTTGAGTGTTTCTTGCTGGAACAGAACACTTGACTTGTTTATGAAACATTGCCGTATTTGATACGTTGAATGGAAAATGACGAGTAAATTAACCGTTAAAATAAAATTTATATAAAATAGTTAAACGCTTAACTGAATTTTTAACTCAGCAATTCATTTATTCACTCTGATGTTGAGAAATTCTACGTCCAAATATTCAATAAACGAATTGTTGCTTTCATTTAATTACTTTAATCTGATTTTGACCTTATTTCCCCCCGCTATTTCGTTGCGGATTTGAGACGAATGTTGTAAACTTTCCTAATCCTTAATGTCGAACCTTTGTAGGATACTACGAAAGTGATGAAGTTATGCGTGTCCGTTAAGGCTTCCGTGCACATTTCGTAGCCATTTATTATGTAAACTACCAAAAACGTCACTGATTAATAAGATACAGACATTTTAGCCCGATATTTCGCATCCTTTACTGCCTGTCAATAGAAACCTCACGCGCCAGGAATACGTGCCTTTACGGAAGAACAGTGGAGGAGGGAGGCATTCGTAAGTCAAAGTTATCGGCAGAGCATCTCTTGCTCTTGTCAGTTGCTGGTTTAGTGACCTGCCGTAAAAAAACAGAGAGAGAAAGAAGTTTGTCTTCTTTTTTTCTCAGATCATCCACCCCGATGTATTCCACGCACCTGGCGATTGCCGAGGGCTGTTTCTAACTCCCTCACTCGAACATGCAGAGGGCGATCGCTCAATAACTTTGGTAGATGTGTTTATTATGTGGTGTGATGTTACGCAAGGGTGTCAAGAGCCGCACGAGTGGGCAAATTAGAGAACAGCCGGAGATTACCTACGCACAACCTACTTAGGAGAATAGTGGACATTTAAATTGTAGGGGTTACCATGTGTGTTGTAAATTACTTTGTAACGCAGTGATTTATAACACGCGCGCCTTATTAACACGAGCTCCTTGTCTTAACAAGGAGCTCGTGTTATAAATCGAACAGTCCATTTATTACAAATTTTAAACAAATTTTTGGAAGTGGTATCGCGACACATTGAGAAACCAAGGTTTCTCAAGCTCTTTTAGTTACAACACGATCTGCTCCGGGTCATTAGATACTAGAACGAATTTAAGTGCATGAGGACGCTGTGTAGCTACAATTCATTCCCTATAGTTTGAATTACGCGATTTGATCCTTTTGTTTGTCAACAACTCGATGGTGTTGACTGTGCTGCGTACGCAATTTTTTTGTTTTTGTTTCCCGCGATGCTTTTCCGATCATATTGCAATCATCGAGTTAACGAGACTGACTCGTGTTTCATTACCACCATATTGACGACAGGGTGTGACTGTGTCCTGTTCCAGTTTGTGCCAGCAGGGTGCCGTATAGCGTTCTTTTAGCAAAACAATGCTAAATCATTCGTCAGCCCAGCTGTTTCTAAGGAGAGTCTTCGAAAGTAGCGTACAACGCCCTCGGCGTGGCATTAATGCGACGCTGAGGGCGTGCACTTGTGTCGTCCAGACATCAAACAGAATAATTTTCTTTATCTGAAGAAAATAAAAATGGATTTGAAAGAAAACAACACGAGGTTTGCTTATTATTTAAATTGCTTTTGATTTTTCTCCCCAAATTTCGCTTTAATTTCAAATTCCTTTACCTTTGAACATTACTAGTTTTCCAGAAAACTAGTGACTTGAACATTCGCAATACGGGTCCTCCACTCAAGTGGGGGGAGGAGCATGATATACATCTTAAAACTCTTATGGCCCTCCATTTAGACTCTTGCCGGAAAGGGCACAAATCGAATCCTGTGCCCGATGCTGTACACGCATCGGAATCTTTTATTGTATTATACAAGATGTGTGTTTTTTTGTTTTTTATGGTGGGGTTACGAGTCATCTATGAACTCATAAAACTGAGTTCATAGATGACTCGTACATAAGTCAGCTAAGAGCATCAGTGTGGACTGTAAATTCGCATTTACAGAACGATTTGGCTTACAGAGGCAGCTGACATTCACTGCTTTTTGATATGAAGGCACCTACTGAATTTTTCGGACTGAAAACCGATTGGTAACAAAAATGTGAGACGGAAATGACAATTAATTTCCTAAATGACGCTAACTCAGTCACTAACGTTGGTTCCTTAAAGTTGCGGCATGAGTATAAAACATTATATCATTCATAACTTCGGTTCTAGCTGTTTGATTTTAAAAATTTGAACGGTTTTGATTTTCTTCAAAAATGTTTTCTTTGTTGATCTGCACCTCCCACCAAGGACTAACTCGCCAACTAATGGCCGAGATTATCCTTGGGTGGGAGGGGCACATGTAGTTTCGTCAAATGATCCTCACTTAATCCTTTTCCGTTAATATGTATTATTAATTTACGTTAATAATACCTGAAGCTCTAGACTGCAAACAGCCACACGTAGGAACAACGAGCAATCCAGACTATAAAACGACTGTTGACCCGATTAGAAAATTGTACCCCACACACAGCTGTTTCGGACACTTCTCTTCAGAGAGAAGCTAGGCAGCCCAGAGAATCCAGATGAAAATGGGTTCTCGTACTTCTTGATAGTTATCAACTGCAAAGAAAACACTTTGTACAAAGTAGCTTTGTAGCTGGGCAAAATAATGCTCATTTATTTATTAGCACCTTACAGGTTTTTGCCCGTTTTACAAAGTGCAATAATTAATTTAAATTACGTTTAAAAAAGTATCGTACTTTTTGAATATCTAAAATTTAGAGATGTTCTTAAATGGCCTAATTTTAAATTCAATTCAGTTATGATTAAAACTCAATTATAAAGATTCTAAATAAATATATTTTTAACCGATTTAAGCAACGGATAAATGCCGAAATGGATCTAATTTATTATGATCAGCTAAGTGAAGCATCGATTAAAAGTGGGTTATTTTTTCCATAATTTGTTCTGTATTTATTTTGAAGATGTTGGGTTACGAGTAAATCTGGAACTATTTTCAATTTAATGTCGGGTAAAAAGGGAGGAGTTCAAACAAAGACTAGGGTAATCCTGCATGTTAATTTTAACAACCTTTTGGGTTTCCATCTGATAGCTAGCGATATCAGGTTATATCCTGTGCGAAGAAATTATATCTATTATTGTAATGCTGGATTTCCACCTTGTCTTAGTAGGTATTTTACCACATAAATTGACCCCCCCCCAGTTCATTTTTAGCATTTTGAGAAATGGATAAGCACACCAGACATGGAAATTCTAACTGCGGCAAGACAAGAGATATGAATGTTTCTTCAATTTAAATTCGTAGGGGGTGGGGGAATGCGAATCGTTTAATGCATCCATATATTCAAATAGACTTTCTTTATTATATTATTAATGAAAGTGGCAATTAACAAATGATAGTCGTAATCTATTATATTTTTTCTAAGATTTTAAATGAAGCAACTTTGCAACTGCTTTTTAATACCAGATAAGCACGAATAAGGGGAGGAAACGAAAAATATATTGAATCATTGTTACAGAAATCATTAATAATTAAAGGGTGCCAGTCCTTGGACGCTTTCTTACGTTTCTTGTTTGAGCTTAGAAATTTTAAATGGACTATGCTTTCGATGAGTGCGAACCCGGGTGCGGCGAATCTCTCTCGCATGTCCCTGGAATCTTTACTCGTTATTTTGTGTTTAAGGAACATTTCTCAAATTTTAGCAGGTATCGCAATAGAAACTGGTGCCCAGTTTTCTCACGCATGTGTATTGACACGTAACAGCAAACATTCGTACAGCGATTCAGTTATTGGTTGTTTCTTCTTCCACCTATTTATGCTTGAAATTATAAATTCAGTAAATATGACAGGTTTGCCTGTTCAATAAAGTATTTACGCATTTTCTTTTTAAGAAGGTAGTGTAACTCTCCTCCCTGATGTTTCATTAAACCGATAATAAATGGGTTCCTCATTTCTACTGGTCTGCCATTTTTCAAACATTCTCGGAACTTTTTCCTGACTCCAGCAATTTAAGGAAAGCCAATCGTGAGAGTTTAAAAGAAAAACAGTGGAGGTTGTCAAATATCTTGCGGCATTCTCAGGCTGACGTGTGCCGGTGTTAAGGCGAGAAACACTGCTCCTCGTGCGATTTTTCATAGCCGAGATAGGATGCGTGTAGTTTCGTGTAACGACGTGACCTCTCGTCAGCTTCTGATTACTCGAGCTATTCTTTGCCTCTTCCACCTATCACGTGAAGGCTCTCTTAAAGCTCGCCCTTTGTCTTCCTATTAAAAAAAAAATCCATATCGTTATTGTCTATCTTTCCAGACGGGCGACTTGGGATTGTCAAAATGAGTGCAACGTTCGCCTGATCTTGGTTTAACAGACGCCGGAAGATGGCGCGTAAAGCATTGATAAGAATTGGGACTAGTTAAGAGGGTGGAAAATACGATAATGGCATACAAATACCCGGCAGTAATGCGTGCCTGAAACAATGGCTGTAGTAAGAACAAAGTTTAGGCTTACTCTGCAACAAGAACAAAAGGAAGAATGGCAATTTCTCTTAGCCCCGTTTCAATGGTTGTAGCTTGCGAGCGATCCAGGGTTATTATCCTCTGCACTTTAAAGCAACATGAAGGAAACTACTTCCACCCCAAGTTTGGAGATTCGTTTTGCTCTTTATAGTTCTAAAGGGGTTTGTTGCTGTTCATAGCTAAGCTACACACGACCTTAATGCAGTGGGCACTCACTAAGGAAATTACTTCTGACCATTTAATAGTTAATTTTTCTTCCAAAACTGACCCTTGCCCCCCACCTTTCTGTACAGACCTCACCATTCCCATAAATGGTTCGTGTAGTAGTTATCAGAAAGCTTTATACAGTATTGTAAGTGGGCTCCTGCAGATAGTTTAAATGTGTTGAGGGGTAGGAAATTTAACACTGCTATTGTTTGAGATTAATAAGATAACTAAACGAAAGCTCCATACGTTATTTTATCGCTCTTAAATAACGGAGAGAAATCTTATTTATATATCTCTCACAAACCAAAAGCGAGAGAGGGAGGGAAAAATACCCCAAGAATGTGGAATGGGGACTGGAATACGTACGCCAGAAGGAACTCAGCACATCCCCCTCCTTGAAGGGTTTGTTATTTGGTTTTTAGGAGCATTAGCAACTAAGGCCATATTGCTCCGGGGATATGCGGTGGTCATTCCCGGACCGTTCCGCATCCTCCGTATTTGGTGGGCACGGGCTCGAACCCTGGTCTAATCAAGCAAGAAGCGCGTGCTTCTGCTGCTCTTGCCCACCCGGCTACGGAGGCGCCCCTTGAAGGGTTGCCACCCATTGGACTACACTCAACTATTCAAAACTTGGGATACATCTTCACATAGAAACAATGCAAAAACTATTCTAATTTACAGGGGGGACAAAAAACGTGAAACAGGTAAACATATGTTAATGCTTTTAATATAATTACAGTATTACATTAATGCAATGTTCTGCAACTTTCAGTGACCATTCATTCAGAGGAATTGGTGATCATCTGTGATTTTTTTTTTTTTATCAGATTCGTCCAGTGCACTTAATCTGCATCTGTTTTCAAAAATTATATGAACCACTGAAGTCCATACAATACAAAGACGAACCTTCGTTTCTTCCTACCACACTTAAAGCTCTCCTTTCAATTCTCCTACTGCGCTGTGCCAACAAAAAATGTCCACCGTTTTACTCTTTGTAAATTACTTCACTGATAAAATTACTTATCACACTCCAACCATTTTGAAGTGAGTATACAGTAAAAAAATAAATAAATAATAAAAAATACTAAAGAACAATAGTTGTTTTAAAAATCCATTTTGGGTGGATGTTACTTAGAGTGGGGATGTTTTTGAGGGTCGCTGATTGCTGTTGGCGAATGGAAGTACATGTGCAAAATCATGTCAAAGCAGTCACTGTGAATTTTCTGAAACTGTTGGTGAGGAATGAGTACCGTACCATACTGCTGGCCTTGTACACCGTGGACTATTACTGAAATGCATCTGTAGCGTGATCGCTAAAGATCGTGACTACTCACGCCCTCTTGGGTCACGACGATTTTGGATGCAACCAAGCGAACTCAATGGTTCACAGGAGCGGCACAGTGAAGGCTATTTCTGAGCTAATCAAGTCATCTGAAGGCCGGACTTCTTGGATTTCCATCGATGATATCATTCTACCTTCACCGCCATAACGAGACGCATCTGTATTACATCTCCCAATCGCACTGAGGAAATTTTTCTTTGATAATAATACGTCCCAAATTGCTGCCAGCTTGTATGTTCCTTTCTCCGATAACAATAGGTCATTATTCTCCTTTCACATCGATGTAGTGGACAGATTGTGTTCCGTAACTGTCTGTCATATTCGTGTATCTCGTGTGTAATCACGAGCGGAAAACTTCTGCCCTTTCAGTACAATTGCGCACTTCATTCCATCTCACTCGAATATGAAGCGACAGAGACCTCTATCAGTAGAGAACCAAAACATGCCACTGCCACCTTGCTGTATTCATAACGCATGAGACCGTATTTGGTAACAGACTACAAAAGACCTTTCATAGAATAATATTGTTTTTGTTTATAGTGGAAATGAAACGTGTTCACAAATTGCCCTGGCCCGTTTCGTTTTCTTTATTTAGTCCTGCCACCACAGCTGGAAGAGTTGCAAACTTTATTGCAGCAGATAAATCAGCAGTTGTTGGCAGTAGAACGTGCTGCTTTTTTTTTTTTTTTTTTTTTTTTTTTTTTTGGAAGCGTACTGGTTCGAACCCACAATATGCGTGCTGGTGTCCACATATGTTGCTCCACTACAGTTGGACTATTTCTATCTTATCCAGTACTGTGAGCAGACACCACTGGTTTAAAAGCAAGAAATGTGAAGTACTGTATAAAGAACGAGACAGATTTATTAAAGTAACAGAAAAAGATATTTCAAGTTTTTTTTTTTTTTTTTCATCAAAAGTTCGTTCTCATGATGATATGAAGGAAAGTTGGGTTCAAGACGTTTATTTTATAATGAGTTGTACCCCGAATGGATTGAATTGTTAGTCTGTTCTATGTCCATTGAGCATCGATGAGTGGAAAACATTCAACATTTGTAGTGTTGTCCAAGAAGGCCGAAGAAAAACTGTTTTACAGTAACTCTGAAAATAATTTTTACCCCCCTTTGGGGGATATATATATCAGAAATACAAAGTTCATCGAAAACATTTCTTTATTATACATTAACAATTTGATATTAAGAAATTGGATCTCTCCATTTCCACTGGCCTTCCTTTATTTGCGTCGTCGTGGCTTCTCAACCCATTTTTAATTGAAATACGCTGGGATTTATTGCGCATGTTGTGTGCAAGATGCAGTTCGTCCCCTTTCTCCCTGCAATGCTAATTTGAATGAAATCTGATGGGTGAGATTCCTTAAGACAGGTAGATTAAAAAATTCCCGCATTCATTTCTCTGTTAATAGAAATTGGAAAACAAAATCGAATAAGGTTTCTGTTTACCAGATTTGAGAAAAACTTCGCACTTCTGCCCAAGCCGACTTCAACAATTTTCGAGTTGATTCCAAAATTGAACTGTTTTGACTCTCCAGATGAATGTGGAACTCGGTTTTTTTAAGACGTGATTCTGAAATCGTGTCAAGAGTGTTCTGGTCTACGTGTTTTCGCACGTGGAACGCCATCAAGGCTTTCTCTCTCTCTCCCACAGGCAACCGGCTGGGGATAGTACTGTATACTCGTTGATCAAGTCAGGTGGGTGGGTGGGTGGGTCAGGCTTTGTGCGAGTTTAAGAAGGCGTCATATCAACGTAACCCAATCTTTGCTGACGTGACGGGGTCAGCTAAAGCCGGACAGAATGGGAAAGTTTTTTTTTTTTTTTCTCTGTGCACTTAAAGGCTGATGTTCGCAATGTTATTGGCCAAGATAACTTCTGTTTACCTCAACTGGAAATAAGAAAAAGAACATAGCCAAAATGAATGCTATGCATTGTTTAGACTTCGTTATTCGGTCATTCACCATAGTTGGTTGGGTGTTCATTTATAGCGCCAAGGCACCGAAGGCCATGATGCATTTGTAAATGACATGTATTCTGTGGTAAGTTTGTTTTTCTGGATGAAAAACTGAGGTTCCGGAATGGAGGGAAAACGAACAAAAAATCTCCCTAAACCGACTAACTCTACGAGAGAGAGAAGCTAAAAGAGACCTGTTTATGTCTGTTAAGCCCACAGCAGCAAGAGACAGCGTACCTGTTTTATCTTTAAGACGACTCAAAGAAACTGGTACGCTGAAACGGTTACGAGTAAACGCTATCAGAGGGAAGATATCGACGAACTGCAAATGTCGAAGAGAAAATATTTCGTGCTGTTCAAATGTCTCCACTAGTGTCAGAAGGTTGTCAGGTCACGTAAATGTTATCTGCAAGCGAATGGAGGACATCACAATTGTATCCGTTTCACAGTATGCCTGTACAAGAATTGTTTCCGCAAGATAATAAACGTTTGTCAGTGACTCGTTTTGCAGTGTAACTCTTTCTCCTCAATTTCTTAGCAGTGTTCTACTTTACAGATAAGTCATGCATTTACAAGAAATGCAATTCTAACAGTCGAAACTCATACCTGGACCGGAGAAAACCGACATGATTATCAATACTTATCAACTTTTTCTTTAATGTATTATTCTTGGGGACACTGTTATTGGCCCTTTTTATTATTATCAACAATAGGTTCTGTTATGCAAGATGGTACTCCAGCCCACTTTTCCCGTGATGTTTCTGACATTTTAGATTCGGAATACAGTAACAGATGGATTGGTCGGAAAGTCCCTGTTCAGTGCTTACCACGATCTCTCTATTCACATCGTTATAGTACTTTGTGTGGATTCACATGAAATTCATGGTTTGTATGCGTATTGCCACACAAGACAAACTAAGAAATCGCATTGTGGAAGTTGCTGAACCCATTAAAAATAATCCTGAAACAAACAAGGCATTTCGGTCAGTCGTGAATTCTTCACGCTTAATACTTTACAGAACAAAATGTAGGCTATTTGAACGCTTTATTTATTTAATTATTTTGTTGTATATTATATCTGTGTTCGTGGTTCCGACTTGCTTATCGAGCAGACTGAAAAAAATCTTTAATAACTCACTGGGAATAACGCTGCTTCTCTCGCCTCAGATTTGAAGAGCTTTAATTAAACTTTAAACTTAAAATCTTGTCAAATTATTAAAAATGTTACAATTCATTAAGTTACAGGTCTTAACACTGGTTCTGTCGAAAATATCATTCTACCTTCACCGCCGTAACGAGGCGCATCAACTGAGTTCTAGGTTAGTTTAGTAGATTCGCTGTTTGTTTGGAGATCTCAGAATTGTGATCCTTTGGAACAGTGGAAACACTTAGTGAAGGAAAATATTACACAGATTCTTGAAAGCAGATACCAGTCAATTTAACTGTAATTTGCAAACGATTAAAATAAGAGATTGAGAAATATTATTTCCGTATTACTGCGTCTTTAAAAATCATGTTAAATTTATCGTAAAACAAGCACCCTACACACAATTAGGTTTTATGAAACTTTTCTCATATCTCAAAACAGCCCGGAATTAAAACTGTTCAAAGCTACCTCCATCTAAAATAATGCAAATTGTCTTAAACACAAAGCAGAAAAATTACTGACTTGTTCTGCTTTGCGAATCCAATCCAATACATTTCACAAATGTATTATTATTCCAAATAGGGGTTGACAGTAGTAAAACTATCATTCGTATTTGGCAATATCAATTGAAATATCTCCCCTTTTTGAGGTGCTAATTTTTAATTCTAAGATTTATACGACTATGTAAGGTTTAATGTGTTAATTATACACTATCATACACTTATTTTAACATTCCTTCTTCAACACTGCTTTCCATAAAACATTTTGAACAAAATTCAGAACATTTATGGAGAAAACGGTCCAATTTTTCAATCCACTCTTCCGATGTGGACAGAAAACTTTTAATTTCTTCATCGTAGTCATATTTGTTTCCTTAAGTCGTTCTGAAAAAGAGGTCGCTTGGGGCTACATCCGAATTACTTGCAGGATGCAGAACAACTCCAAGTTTCTGAGACCAAATTGCAAGTGTTTGACGGCTAAAGCGAGATCTCGCTTTATCCTGTTGAAGCGACATTGCTGCATTGCCAGGTCCGGAGTGAATTCGTTGTGGTCCTATTTTTCGAAAAATTCAGGTGGTTAACGATCAATATCACTGTTTCCTGATACTTGTACTTAGAATATATATTTTTAACATGGAGATCCCTTGAACTGTCTTGTATTCTGGTTTATAGTGGTGACGTTTTCATCAGATAGAAACTCAATAACTGCATGTTATTTGAACTGCATGTCCAAAGGTGTTTCCGTTTAAAACAATGTAACTAGTAAAGAAATCACACAGAAAGCTCCCGCACACGTACTTAACCACAAACCATGTGTTAAGTTTCTCATCATCATCATCATCATCAGCCATTTTCAATCCACTGCAGGATGAAGGCCTCTCCAGCAACTTTCCAGTTCCTTCTGTTTTGAGCACTGGACATCCATTTACTACCCACAAACTCATGAATTTCATCTATCCATCTCCGGCTTTGTCTTCCAGGTTTTCTTCTAGCTCCTCTTGGATACCATTCTGTTATTTTCTTAGTCCATCTGTCATCATGTCTTCGAGCTATGTGTCCTGCCCAAGACCATTTTAGTTCTTTAGTTTTGATAAGAATGTCCTTTACTTGAGTTTGTTGCCTAATCCATGTGTTTCTCTTCTTATCTAACAGTCTTATTCCCAATATGATTCGTTCCATTCTTCGCTGTGTAGTTCTCAGCTTCTCTTCCATTCTTTTGGTGAGTGCCCAAGTTTCACTTCCATAAGTCATGATGGGGAGTATACATTGGTCCATTATTTTACGTTTCAGACAAACTGGGATATTGCTCTTCAGTATGTGACTATATTTCCTGAATGCTATCCATCCAAAATTTATTCTTCTCTTGACTTCCAGCCATTTATCATTATTACAGCTAATAACTTGTCCCAGATAAGTATATGACTCCACCTTTTCAATTACTGCTCCTTCAATCATTATTTCCCTTTCTGTGGCATACTTGTTCATCATTACTTTTGTTTTAGCCATATTCATCTTTAGTCCAAAATCCTTACTAGCTGTGCATAACTGATTAAGATTTTCCTCTAATTCTTTGGGATCATGGCTTATGACCACAATGTCATCTGCAAATCGTAAATGGTTTAGGTACTCTCCATTCACATTGACTCCTTTCTGCGACCAGTCTAATCTTCTGAAAGCTTCCTCAAGGGCAGCAGTAAACAGCTTCGGAGATATTGTGTCTCCTTGTCGAACTCCTTTCTCAATTTTGAATTTCCTACTGTCTTTGTCTAGTCTAATAAAGGAGGTAGCACTCTCGTATATTTTCTTCAAAATCATAATATATGGGGTATCAATGCCTTGTCTTTCCAGTGCCCGAAACATTGCCTTATGCTGTATGGAGTCAAATGCCTTTTCATAATCCACAAATGCCAGGCATAATGGTATTTTATATTCATTTGCTTTCTCCATTAGCTGTGATATTACATGAAGGTGATCCATAGTTGAGAATCCTGTCCTAAAGCCAGCTTGCTCTTTCGGTTGATTCTCATCCAGTATTCTTTCTAATCTGTTAGTAATGACCCTTGTGAACAACTTGTAGATGTGGGATAGCAAGCTAATTGGTCTATAATTTCCAATTTCTGATTTATCTCCTTTCTTATGCAGCAAAACTATGATTGCATTATTCCACTGCTTAGGCGTCACACCTTTTCTAATGCACTTTGTGAAGAACCTTGCCAGTTTTTGTGTTATGTCTCTTCCTCCCAATTTTAACAACTCTACAGTAACTTCATCTTCCCCCGGGGCTTTCTGATTCTTCATTTTCTTCAATGCATGCTCTACCTCATCAGGAAGAATATTGGGTATGTCGTACGTGTTGCTACTTTGCAATCCATCTTCCCCACTGCTGGCATCATTCCCCTGCTCCTTGTATAATTCTCTATAGTAGTCTTCTGCTATTTGAATTATGCCTTCTCTGCTGTTTATAAGTACACCATCGCTATTCTTCAGTTTCAGTATCATTTGTCTTTCTGTATTACTGCTCATGGCTGCTGATTTAAATCCTTTGTTTTCCCTTAATGCTTGTTCTACTTTTCTTGTGTTAAATCTTCTTATGTCCTCTCTGAGTCTCTTTCTAATGGCTTTGCATAACTCAGTATACTCGATTTTCTCCCTGTCAGTGTTTTTCTTGCTTTTCATTTGTCGTCTTCGGTTCATCATGACAAGTGTTTCTTGACTAATTTTTTCTTCTTTGGATTTCTTTTTCCCTATAGGTTTCTTGGGCTTTATCACTTTCAAAAAGTTGTAATATTCCTCGTCGATATCTTGGTCCTCAGCAGTCTGCAGAAGCTCAAACTTGTTCTTAAGTTCCAGTACATACTGCTTTTTCTCCTCCTCTGTTATTTCAAAGACCTTTGTATTATTTACTCGAGTCAGTTTTTTCCTTTCCTTTCCTACATCTATATCAAGTGTACATCTTACCATTCTGTGATCACTTCCAACATTTACCTTATTCAGGACGGTAACATCATTCACAATATATCTTCTGTTAGTGAGGATGAAGTCGATTTCATTAGTAGTTAATCCATTTGGACTCTTCCATGTCCACTTTCTGTTCACCCGTTTCTTGAAAAAAGTGTTCATTACTGACAGTCCTTGAGATTCTGCAAATTCCACAAGTCTTTCACCTCTTTCATTTCTTTCACCAATTCCAAAATTTCCTATAGTTCCCCTTTCTGTGCTGTTTTGTCTTTTTCCAACCTTAGCATTGAAGTCTCCCATAATAATAGTGTAGTGGGTTTTCTGCTCATCTAGAAGAGTCTCAATTTCAGTGTACATTTCTTCAACCTCTTCATCATCATGGCTCGATGTTGGTGCATAAATCATTATAATCTTTAGCTTGTATCTCTTAGAAATCTTGAGTATTAGTCTTGACACTCTTGGTGATGTACTTTTGAATTCCAAAATGTTGTTTTTAAAATCTTTATGGACCAGAAACCCAATTCCACCTTCACTCCTTTCACTGTTTCCATTGGTGTACAGCAGATTTCCACTTGATAAACTTATAAGTGATTCATTTCTTCTTCTTGTTTCAGCCAAACCGATGATATTCCAATTCACATTTTCTAATTCCTTTTCCAGCTCTAATATCCTGTCTTCACCGATGAGTGTTCTTACGTTATAACAGGCCAAGTTCAATTTCCGTGCATGGCAGCCTGGTCGTACCCAGAGATTCTTAGCACCCTCTGCTTCCACTCTGATCCTCTCGCTGCCGTAAGAGGGAGAGTGAAAGCTGCTGGGGACTGAGGGCCATTTGTATTGTTGTGCTCTCATTGCTGGAGGGTTTGGTCTTTTCCTCTTCACGCTGACCAGGCGTCTTGAAGAGAACCACTCTACACGTTCGTTGCCACCTAAGTGACGTAACAGGGCTTACCATCGAGAAGGTGTGCATGAGTGGATTTTAGGGAGGCAGGCCAACCGGACTTCTCCTAAATCTTCTGTAATAGAGAGATATTGGATCCATCAGTGTTTTAGGCTGAGTGTCTGATAACACACAGGATACCTGTTCCCCTCTAAGCCCCGTTAAGTTTCTAGGCAGTTGTAACTTTTTCGCCTCATAGTGGCTATGAATTCGCGGGCATTACTTTTCAAACCGCGCTGTTGTAATGAACATTTAGGACAAGGAACTGATTTGTATCAAAGTCAACTATTTCTTTTAATTGTAGTAGCTTAAAAAAATGAAAAACTTTTATGATTGTAATTAATTTAAAATAAAATTTCAGAAAAATAAATAATGCTACTAGAAAAATGCTATAAAAAATGAATAATGCTACTATTAATGAGAGTGGTAATTGCCGAAATATTTATATTCGTATTAACTACGCTCTGGTGCTGGCCCTTGGAAAATATACAAATAAAACTAGTTTCTCGTCTTTGGTTTTCTTCAAGAACAAGTATAGTTTATTTAAAAGTTAAAAAGTGCACACACATAATAGATTTATTTTTATAAGATTAAATAATGAAAATTTATTTTTCTGTTCTGATATGCATTTATATTTCTGTAACGAAAAAAAAATTATACTGAAAGAACGATCCCCAGCTACATAAAATTTTGGAAAGCCTGCTGTGGTTTCACCATTTCAGCTTTTAATAGCTTGCCGATAGTAAAAATTATCGATAATGAAAGGTCGTTAAGCATATATTTCGACGGTCATTCATTGGTCGCGCTTGTTGTCAACCAGACAGCGAATGTGAATTCTTATTGGTGGTGCGAGACTATTGATAAATACTTGCCCGCTACATTACAGATGCCACTGTGGGTAGTTAGGCATGGTAATGTGACAAGTTGGAAGATAGAGATGTAAAAATTACATCTTTACTTTGAATAGGTGGATCGTTAAGGGTCTTGCTTGGTATCTGTTTATTTGGAGTAATAAACCTAATAATAGTAATGACAGACTGTTGGTTGATGGTGTTCTTTCGGCGGAGGGATGAGATGTGACCATCACAAATTGACGTCCACATCCTTGACAATCCTCCCCCCCTCCACAATAAAAAAAAAAAAAAACCGGACGTTTTTATGGATGACGCCTGAATATTTTAAGCTCCATGTGTTTTATTGCCCGTCTGATTAGTTCATCGCCCAGACAAGAGGGTGGTTGTGTAGGAGGTAACCAAACCATTAGCTAAGGTAGTTGTAGGTGATCGCCGGCCTTGAAAGCAAAAATTCTGTCAGAGGACAGCTGTTTGGGTGGCTGTCTTAGAGAGTAGATCGTGTGAACCGGAGTAATAGGAACCTTTCGGAAGTGTATGAAAGCAGGACGAAGACGAGAGGAACGACCTTATGAAGGAATGTGGGTGGATCTCTGTTCTGACACGTGATTCAAAACGAGTACGCAACCCGTGACTCTTAGGGTCGAGTCATGGCTTACGAATACAATCTACCAGAACTCGTGTTTTCAGCGGTCAGTAAATTTCAGATATTCCTGTTTTTAAGACAGTCCCCCAACATCATTGTACCTATAGCCAGTGACACATTTAGTTCGGGTCCTTGGTGATAGAATAGTAAGTTAGCACTCGTTAAGGGGAGACGGAAGGAATTATTAAAGGCCTTTTCAATCGGAACTGTAATTAGCTTATGAGTCGGAGGGAGCAACTTCCCCTTTGTCATTCGGGATTCTACATTCCGCACAACTTCCGGATATAATCGGCACGTGAAGTTTTGTCCGATAATCCTCACTTAAATCTTTTTATGTGAAACTTTGTGAACGAGTAAATCTCCGTTTTGTCTATGCATGGTTTTCTTGGTGTCGGACGTTTGTGGTTGCGTCAGATAAACATGTCCTTTTTTCATAGGACGCTTGCGCTTATTCGTATCGCAAAAATGTAGTCCACTTAGGGAACTTTAATTTTTAGGGTCCGTAGTCTAACGAAGGACCCTTATGTCACTCGGTTGTCTGTCTGTCTGTCACAGCATCGTATCTCTGGAACCACTCAACGTATTGACTTATGTGGGCCAACATAACGCCATATTGATCGTTGTTGACAAAAATGTCTGAGAAATGTAGGGGGAACAAAAATGTTGACAACCTATAGCTTATTATACACTGTTGGAAAGAGCTCAACGAGTAGGTTTAAAATATAATTTAAAATATTTTTTAAATTTAAAATTTAAATATCACATTAGCTATGCGTTATTCGATGCGTATCAAGGGAAAACTATTCCGATTGAAATCTGTCTTACTTTTTGTGTTAAAATTAAAAAAAAAAAACAATTTTTTATTGCACTTCGATAGCGCGCTTCTTTGTACAGAGTAACTCTCCTTTTGGTGACAAAAATATTGCTAAATAGTTAGTTAATAATTCTGTAAAAGTCATTTATAAATTTTGTGAGAAGTATTTTTTAAAAATTTTCAAAACTGGAGTTGTCCCGGCAAGGAAATACTCGGAGAGCCAGTGTTGAGGCGCCTGCGCGGAGTCTTGCACGGCCCTCACCTGCCAGTTGCTTCTCCCCCAAGACTTTAATCGCTTCTCCAGGAAGAAGTCGGAGTCGCTTCTCCCACCCTTGTCATTCCCAACAACTGGAAAGACTCAAATAGACAACGTTTTCGTTAGTTCCTCAGTTTTAGGCCAAACCGGGGTACTAGAAACTTTTTTCCAGTTACCATAAAGCTCTCTATTTGAGATACTACACTAACGACCATTCGTGACTAGGGATCCTTCATCCTGAGTGCCCGGCACTCAAACAGTTGACCGATTTATTTATTTTGATCTTTAACAGATTTAAAAGAATGTGAGACGGATACAAGGATTGACGGCAGATTCTAAAGGCTTCAGTCTCAAAAAATGACACTAAACAAAGGCAGAAGACATGTTTCATGCACAAGGCAAATATGCTTTGAGCAAAGAACCTGACAGTGAATTTTTTTTTTTCTTTTTCTTCATATTTATTATCAATGAACTGAGCTAAAATAATGAACTAAAAGCCACCCTCGCTGGGTGGCTGTTCTTCCCTTTCCTGGTATACAAACCCCTTTTGCCTGGTGGAGCCAATTTCCATGGCTAATTAGGAGTTATGCCTTCATCTACACCCCATCACTCTTATCTTTCTTTATTTCCCCTTTTCTCTCTTCCTCTCTCTCTCTCTCCTTTTTTTTTTTTTTTTTTTCTCTCCTCTGTCGAGGAAGCTCAGGCGACCCTTTCGGAGACCAGCCAGAAAATAATGGGCAGCCTGGTTTGCCTCCTAGCAGTGTGTACGGGCAACGTGGGGTTCCACCAGGAACGCAACAACAGAACCCAACATAATACCACTCTCAACATTATTTTTTTTGGGTTTTTCAGAGTACTGTATACTTCACAAGAGTACTTATGGCGCAATTGTGGGAAACCACCGGTGGCGTCTCTTCTCCAAACATTATTAAACTATCTTCGTCTGTTACTCTACTTATTGGTAGCGAAGTGGCCATTGTCGCTACTTCGTTAATTGTGGCCATCCCCCCGTGGTGCAGAGTTGGGCACGGACATTGGGCAGGCTTTCCAGGTGATCGCCTTCCTGGTGAAAAAGAGGCCATACACAACACTGCACTAACATAACATTAACACATTTCTGGCCGTTTTACAGCGTTTCCTGTGTCATCACAAAGTACTTGGGCCTCCGCTGAACTTACGTTCCTGAGCCGCTGTACATAAGATACTATACAAAGGGTACTAGGAAAGTTTTGCAATATGACGCAACAATGAATCACAGGAAGCTGCTTGTTGCTGCATGTTGAGACATGTTCATACGTGCATAGTAGCCGCCGCGCCAAGTCGATGGACTCAGTTATTCATTAGTAGTGAGAGTGTAAAGTGCTTGCGATGGCATCGTGGTCACGAAATGAGATAAGGACAGTTTTGTGGTATAATTTCGTGCGTGGTTTAACCATAGACCAGTGCTTAAAAGAAATGACTCTTGCACTAGATGATGATTGTCCACATCGTACAATGATATTCAGGTGGTATAGAGAATTCCAAAGGGGAAATTTCACTCTGGAGGATTCTGAGAGGCCGGGAAGGCCACGAACGTCAGTTACGGAGGAAAACGTTACTGCTGTGAGGAAAATGCTTGACGAAAACAGGCGAGTGACCTACCAACAGATAGAGGATACTTTGGGCCTAAATGCACCAGCAATTCGTTCGATTCTGCAAGATCATTTGCACGTGAAGAAACTTTGTTCTCTCTGGGTGCCGCATCAACTGACTGAAGAGCAGATGACACGACGTGTGACTTGGTGCCGGGAGATGTTAAAAAAGTTTGATAAGGGACAATCTCGGTATGTGAACAACATCGTGACAGGTGACGAGACTTGGCTGTACTATTACGATCTGCCGACCAAGGCTCAAAACAAAGTTTGGGTCTTTGATGATGACGACACACCCGTAATTGTCAGAAAATCCCGATCTGTAAAGAAGAAAATGATAGCTGTATTTTTCAAATCGAGTGGAATTGTGGAACGTGTCGTTTTGGACACGCAGAAGACAGTCACAGCTAAGTGGTATAATGAACAATGCCTGCCTAAAGTCATTGGATCTATGAAGAACCTGCGGCCAAAGTCAAGAATGGACACCTGGTACCTCCATCACGATAATGCTGCAGCTCACCGCGCCAAAGCCTGCACCGAATATTTGACCACGACAGGACTGAAACTTCTGGAGCACCCTCCCTACAGCCCAGACCTTGCTCCCTGCGACTTTGCACTGTTCCCGCATGTGAAAATGAAGCTAAAAGGGAGGCGGTTTTCCAGTGATGAGGACCTTCTACGAGCTTGGGACAACGAGTGTGCTTTACTCCCTAGTGAAACTTGGCAGAACTGGTTTAAAGATTGGTTTCGGAGGATGGAGAGGTGTATTGAATGTAGAGGAAATTACTTTGAAAAAATTAAATAAACAAAGCTGTATTGCAAAACTTTCCTAGTACCCTTTGTACATGTCTACACCATGTGAAAAACTTTGTGTGACAGAGCATGGATTTGATTTCCATCGCCGCTCGAATTCAAGGGATACTTCTCCCAGGAACTTTTTAAATTCTACTTGTTCTCCAGCACACACACCTTTGTCGAGTTCCTTGAGATGTTCCGGTTTATCTCTCAGAACGAGCAAACCGAGTATGGAGTATATGCAATTAATAGGTATTATTTACTGGGAGCTATTGGCCTTAGTTTCCCGGTCACAAATTCTAAGCGGCTCTGCCTATACTTATGAAAAAGGTGATAATCTGATATCACACTTAAAGTATTGCTCAGTATTCACAGAACTTACTGGCCGTTAAGGTAATTGACATTTACCGGTGGTTTTGTATGCGTAAACCTTTTATAGGTTACACCATTGGGACGAGTGCATAAATGAAGTCATGACCGACAAAAGTTTCACGCATATCAAACTGTCGGTAAAAGTTCTGGGCATACGGGCCGGGCGCGCTGTGTCGCTAAACAGCTAACCGAATCCTCTGTTTGACCGGATGTTGTGGAAAGGTTTTGGTAGGGAGTGAGCCCACTGAATAGTGCAAGTCATAGAATATGACCTCCATCCAAATAAAATCCTGCATCAGCGATCAGGCAGGATCTTGTGATGAAATGCTATTACTGCATTATGGAAGTGTGGTGTGCAACACAAATAAAACACGCGTTTGAGAGTACATAAAAGGCTAAATAAGCTATTTTGTCAGAACCGAGCTAATTCATATATTCGTACGAGCGCCTGATACAAACAGTGAAAAGATTTTTGTATTTCATAACAAAATGGAAAATATAATTTCTCGGGTACAGTGCCACAGAGAACTTTCAGACTTAATACATGTCGAAAATCTTCTGATGTGTACAGACAGAGTTTCTCCTTCAAAAAAGTTGCCATATTCCTGCTTGAAGGATAACAGGTTTCCAACACTTTAACTCGGTCTAACGAGTTAAGGGGGAAAAAAATCAATGTGACCTCCGAACGTTCTGTCACCGCTCAAGTCCACACAGGTACAGGTTTCTGCATTTAAATGAGCGATAAGCAACTTATCCGACCACTAATTCTTGCATCCCACGTTGACTTCTCGTACAGGCTGGATGTGCCTGATCTTCGTCAAAGATATTTCAAGTAATGCTAGATTGCCACGCGAAATAGTTTTCAGGACTATAGCCTTGGCTCTTACCAGACCGACACCCACTCTCGGCTCTATCTGGAAGTATCCTGGCTGCGCGTCTTAATAATAACGATTTGCAGTTTATTGCAATGTCAGACTAATAATGTGTGGACCATATGACTATACATACGTCATCCCTTCCACTTACATCCCCTGCAATAGAATGGGATGACAGGAGTTTGATTTCAATATTTTTATTTGTTCAAAAACTAAAGAGGTCCGTGATGTATTGTGGTGGAAAGGCAGCAGCTGCAGTCGATTATCTGCAATTGCAAAGCATAAAATTTAACTAACGCACATCGGTAGCATTGTTATGATTTCCTTTCCTCTAAAAAAAAATCCCCGAAGTTTTAGATTGCAATAAAAAGAATCAATAATCATAATACTTGTACCAGCATATGTTATAATATATAAGTACGTATTATGCTTGGAGGGGGAGGAGATATAGGTCTCTTCACTTTTCTACCGAATGAATGAACTGATATTTTCTATCTCATGAAAATCTAAAATACTATTTAGAAAATTAGTATTCCAGACTTACTACGTAATAGTTATTTACATTTGTAATATTGTTTGAAGTCAGCGATGATTTTTAAACTATTGTCGAAAACTTGACGCTGAATAGAACTTTTATTTTATTTGTTTATTTACAACCGCATTTCCAAACTCGAACAATGCAGAAAATATTTAACACCTGAAAAGATTTTGGTGCGGTAAACCGGGTTCCATAAACCGGACCAAGAGATTCCACACCCACACTACGTAGATACCCGAAGACGGAAAACAGTGAGTTCCCGAAACGTAGCCATAAATAATTTGTGTTCCGCTTTGAGGTGGTTCAATTCCTTTTTAAACTTGTATTATATCAATAATAAATTACTTAGTCTATATCGTGATTTAATAGTGTAGTGTATCAATTCAATAATATTTTATAATTTATCTAACTATACTCTTCAACACTTTACCACGTTTATTTCTGTGAAACACTTTTCAGACTGTTAACAAGTGAACCTGACATGTTTTCGACTATGTTTAAAATTTGCATTCTCTCTCAATGTCAAAGCATAAAGACAGATATAAAATTAATAAGACAAGTGTTTCTTGTACCAGTTCTATTTTTTTTTTTTTTTTTTTTGTCTGTCGGAATATTACATAAAACAGACGTCAGCTGGTTAAGTTTGGGCCTTTCTTTGAAAGAGGTTAGTGTGGCATTAGCACTAACCAAAGAAAATTATACCGAAAAAGAACTTGATGCGCGCGCACACAAACTAATTAAAAATCCCATTTATGAATTTTATTATCTTTTCATATTTACTGTCGAGTTTTCAGATTCTCGTTTCGACTACTTTCTACAGTGGTCCTCAAGAGGATTTCCGCTCGCTGCCCTTGAGGATCCTCCAACTGTTGATTTTATAAAATTAGTTTCCACACTTCGAGGAAAGCTAGCAATCGAGTGGTTTAAGCACCGCTTGCAATATTGAAACATGTTTCTTAATTGCAAGCTTGCCCTGATCGTCTTAATTGAAGCTGCCAACGATTTTTTTAAACCGTAAATAGATGGTTGCCCTAAAAACAAAGGAAATATAGTGTTATCAATGTCTTTTTATTCAAATGCAACCGATATATTACATTAACTCTATTAATGTAATAAATATATTATTTATTACATAAATACTAT
Source organism: Mastigoproctus giganteus (assembly GCF_048544385.1). NCBI lineage: Eukaryota > Metazoa > Arthropoda > Arachnida > Uropygi > Thelyphonidae > Mastigoproctus > Mastigoproctus giganteus. Next base: position 133,683,199 of record NC_143578.1, on the reverse strand, counting down.
ATTTGAATATTCATTTTTCCCATCACGCTATTGTTATAATTGACAATATGATTTAACATATTGCAATATGATTTATTTTTTAAAACAAATATTTAATTCATGCTTCTAATACTGTTTCTTTATTTGGCAAGAAGGATCCTAACCCTATTCCCTAAGTAACACAGGGGATTCTGAAACCTGCTAGTAAGGAACCATTGCTTTTACGCGGCACTTCCCTGATAGCAAAATTCATATTTCCTCTACCGTTTAGAGTTAACGCGAGCGTGTCCAATGGCATCTAATAGAGACGTGACAAGCCCTGGGACGCAGCTCCAAGCAAATGTAGCGGACCACTATTTGGAATAAACGGAGAGCAGATCATCAGCGTCGTTGATCGCTGTGTGTTTTGTGAAACACGAGGATTAAGTGGTGTAAGTACCGTTATTTACAGTATAGGAATCATTTTTTGTTGGGTTTGTGGTTAAAGCTTCCGTGAGAGGACTCCTTGTTCTCTGTTTTCCTTATACATCAAAATAGGAATGGGCGGGAGGAGAAAACAAGAAGCATAATTAGCTTTAACTGAGGTGTTCTGTTCCCTTCAGCATTTACAAACGCTATACGCGTACCTACGGTAGATGGTTGTGCATTCGGATAATGTAGAATTGAGTCAAAGGTTAAACGATGGAATGGCTACTTATTGTTAAGGATCTTCGCCCGGGATCAGTCAATGCCCTAATGTTGCACAGCGTTTTATACGTGCGGTAGAAAAGTTCGTGCTGCAGGTTTTAACTCCTGTAATGAACTTAGATTAAATATTATTTGTATTAGCCAGTTTTTAGTCATTATTAGGAGGACCCGAACGAAAGGAGTGCGGATGACCCATCCTCAAAATTTAGCGTACCATAAATTTTATTATGTGATAATCGTGTACTTTGTAAGATATGTATTTAAACTACGTGCAAGAAACTTGGAGTTTCGTTTCAAGCTTGATTATCTAGTTCAGCAGTATGACGTAATAGTGATTGCATGCCCAGAGATCATTAGGGGGAAGGGTTATAAAATATTTAATCCCCTCACTTCCGCACGGATACATCTATTACGCTCTATTAAGGAATTATTATTCCGTGCAAACTGAAGTTCAGAGACATGTTTTGTAAACATGTTTGTTACCTACGAGTGATGAGTGTAGTCAAGTGGTCACCGTTGGCATGTACAAAGTTACACAGACCACATTTTCAAATTCACGCGGTAATACAAAACACTGTCTTGTAAACATCGACTGTCTGTTCCAGAGCATGAAGAGAATATTTACGATAAACTCTGTAAAATCCGGCACTCGTATCAACGATTTGGCTTGTAAGACTGTCTTTTATATTTTAATAATATATTTTTGTGGCCAGCAGGATTTAAACTGCATAATAAATGGTCTTAATTCTCGCAGCAGAACAAACTTGGCTTTGTAACGATTGCCCTGCTTATTACACTACTTTTAAACAGATGGCCTCTCTAAAAGGGTTAGTCGGCCATTTGTTTAAAAGATGAGACCTCTATGACGTCCTGTTTTAGGACTAAGGTCCCTCATTAGATAGCATTTGCTCTTTAGTGACAACGCACAGACAAAACAGTCATAAGGAAGTTGTCGATGCGAGCTGGAATGCTGTATACGAAGTCAGTTTTCAAAGTATTAATACAGCTAAAGCTATCTCCTGCAAGTAATACAGTATTAGGTAGATATCAACTGTTTACAAAAGCAAATTGGTTTTGTTGTGAGAATTAAGACCTCTGTGTTAAAACGCAATTTAAATCTCTCTGGCTGCAAATACGGATGAAAAGACAGTATAATCATTTCAAATGTTTACAGATGTATGTAAATTCAGCTTATGGTGCTCGATAATTATTGAAATATGCTCTTTAAAACCGCTACCTAATAGGCATATCTCTCTAAAATCCGACACATCTTAATCCCCGAGGGTGCTCGATTTCATAGAGTTTAATGCAGCGGTTCCCAAACTGTGCGCCGCGGCGCCCCAGGGAGCAGCAGCGAACTCACAGGGGCGCCGCGGGATATTTTATATTTTCGAGGGAAACACAGCGATACTCGACATCTGTCAGACACGGCGCGAACTAATAGATCGAGGTAGTTCACAGTTTCAACTTTACTCATTAAGTCGTTTGGACCTAACTTCTTAATAAACGGAACTGTTAGATCTCTTTAGGCATAGGGGCGTCGTGCATGAACCGAGAAAGTTTAGAAACCTTTGGTTTAATGTATTGTGTACATGAAATTTCAACTTACACAATAAATAGAAGATATCCCGTAGAACATTTTTCTTTTATCATTGTGGGCTTGAACTTTATGAAATATAAAAAATTATAATTTTGTGTCGTAGAAGCTATTGTTAGGCACCATTGCATGAATGTAGGACAAAAAAACCCCTAGATCTGGGATCTTGATTTAATCCCAGATGATCACATTTATCCAAGATTACCCGAAGGAGTCTTTCATAGGTTGAATGAGACTTGGCAGACAGATAGCAGTACACACGTTACAGCATATAGCCCAAGAGGAGCTCTGATTATGTATAATTTCAGGAACAGTCTTTTAGCTGTTGCAAAAGTCTCATTCAAAAATCATGTGGTACTGAGGACTAAATATTCAAGTGCCTGGTTGGTTGCAAACACTACAATTCTCTCTGTCGACTCTGATTTTACTTTCTGCACATTGTCATAAATGAGGAAATTCTGGAGCTCCTGTGGTTTTCTTTTCACCACTGATATGCTCCAATTCTCTTAGGGATGTTGGTTCCTTTGGTAATTCTCCTTTCTGTAGCGTCGAACATTGCGTTTCAAAGAGTCAATCGACCAATGGCACAACGGACTTCAAGTGGTTATTGACATGTGGCATCTGCAACGATATGTGCTTTAACCTTGTTAGGAACTGGGTCGTGGTTGTGTTCAGTCGCAGAAAGTAGTTGCTTCACCTTTGCAAGAAAGTACATTCTTCTGAGAATATTCCCAACGTATTCGTGTAGTTTGAGCTCTTTGACGAATAAGTAGCTTTCTGCACACAGTTTAGAACCTCCTTTATTGTTCTTGATGGTATCCATGGTGGTTGAAGATAGAGTTTTGGGGTCGAAAACAAAACCCCCTTTAACAAAGGAGGGGGTTTGGTCTACTCTCCACTTTAATTGAGGGGTTTTTGTCCGGACACGCCATTGCATTCAGGATACCCTCGAATTCTAAAAAAAATATTAAAATTAAAAAAATTTTTTTTTTTTTTCTGTTTATATTCTGGGACAGCCACAGAGTTAGAGGAGAATACAAGAATATTACCGCCTATAAAAACAACTGTACACTCCATGTATACAGAAGAGACCAATTAACTGTCTCTACAACTTACGGTCTAAGCCGGATAACAAAAATAAATACGAGAAATCCATCATAGGTCATACATTTTGTAATAATACTTTATTATGCAGTTAAATATTCTCCGAATTTTTTTGTAAAAATTTTTTTATGTAATTTGCATTCGTATCCACCTGTAATACCGAAGAGAGTTGTTCTTTCTATTGAAGAACATTTTCAGCTTATTAGTAAACGTGAGAAAGGCACTGAATTGCTAACTTTGAATTCGAGTATACAAGGAAAAAAAATCAAGGATAACCACAAGTAACAGCAGTGTAGCTACATGCATTCGTGTGCGTATGACGTTAAGTATAAATACTGTAGGATTGAGGGAAAATGGATAAACAGTGAGGAGAGGCTAGTTGTTACTGTCTCATCCTGGATAAATATGGACATCATTCGTTGAAAGAGACCAGAACCGCTGACGAAAGCCGGATCCATAAAACACTATGGAAGCCAAGTGATGTCAATGAATGTTTCGGTGCATCCAGACCTTGTCCCTCTTGGATTTTTATCTTTGGGTCGTTGTAACGACACTTGTTGTGAGGAATTTAACTAATGAATATGGTTGGTTAGAGTTATTAAGCTGCAATTTCTTTACAGCTAGTAAATTAAAATGAAATAATTTTATCGCAATACTGCAGTGTTGTACACAGATAAAGAAAGAAAAATTTGCGCACAGTACGCAATTCTTGACACCGAAACTCTGACTGGTTAGCCAATTCAAAAGCCCTCTAAGTTGCAATGACCAACGCAGAAACCTTTTTTGTTTTTCAAAAAAAAAACTTTATATATATATTTTTGGAATTATATATTCCAAATATATATATATATATATATATATATATATATATATATATATATATATATATATAAGGCCATTCAGAAAAATGGTTATCGAAAGATTAAGGAATTGCTGAATTAGTCGTTACCATTAACTGTAAGAAAATCGCTAGTTCAAACAATAGGTTCTACCACTTGTAGTTATCTAGCGAATTGCGCTGAGAAAATGGACTCCGAGTCGTTTACTTTGTGCTGGAAAGTGCTTTAATTTCTTTGTTCTTATTGTATTTGACAATTGAGTTTGCCAGTCGTGACTCCCGCATAGAGAAGTTGTTGGCCCCATTTAAATAAGCGGGAACATTCGCACGGTACTTCTTTCACTTCGTATTGTTAAGACAGTCCTCATTTTCTATTCCTTTTGTACAAATAAACAGTCCCTGCAAGTGCTTACTAGTCATAAGTTCTGCTGTCTTGTTTTAGAATGTTTTGATGAAACGTGTTCAACACTTTGCTATGACTGTTTGACTATTTCAAAAGTTTGTTACCAAACACTGACCAAGATCATGAAGTGGGTGTTGATACAATATAGGTCATGTATATGCAAGTAACCTTGAAAGAGACCGGTATAAGGCGAAATTTCCACAAATCCTGACAGTTGTGCAATTTATCTTCCTGACATATTTGCCTTCAGATAACTGGCACGTTATGGGGGGGGGGGTATAAAAAATCCTGTGTTGGGCATCTTGTGTTCCATGCTTACCAGCCGTAACAAGACCGTGCAAGTGTGACGTCAGAACCCATCGGACTAAAATAGTACAAATGAACAACTTAAAAGTTCAGGTCTCTCCAGTTCCAGAGCTATCTCTCCCATCAAAGAAGAAGAAAGAGGAGAGATAGAGGAAAAAATCTCCGTTGTTTAAATTAGCCTTTTTAAACCAAGAGCTACGCCAATCTGCTCGTGACTGGATAGGCATGTTTTCTCATGTTTTGGTTGCCTAAAATATCCGTGTTTTGATGGCGAGAATTTCTTTTCGCCTCCTAGGAGGGAATGACTTCACAGTCATTGACCTCTACAAAGCTTTTCAACTGCTTTCCAGACCAACTTGTTTCCCTTCCCCCTTCCGCTCACGGACGACACCTGACGCGACAGTTCCTTTAGAGTTGTCGAGAATATAAGCTTATGTCCGTTAGTGAAATATTCGCCCTAAGAGACCGATATTTTCTTTGAATTTGACTGTCTTTCACGCAACTGGAAATCGTGTTGAAAAACCTAGTAAAGAGAAACTGGAACTTTAAGGTTTTACCATAAAATCTCTGTTGGTATATTCTATAAGGACAGAAAAGGTCACGTCGAATCCAGTAAAAGTTCACCATAACGAGAGCTTATAAGAACTCTGTTATAATGGACTCTCGTGATGGATTATTTTCTTGTAAGCATAAAACTACAATCGCTACGTATTGAAAGAAACTAGCGGAACTAATTTATCATTGTGCAAACGAGTTCAGTGCCGTATTGTATAAAGTTACTCGAACTGTTTTCCTCGACAGAAACATTCACCTTGTGATACGATTTTAACTTTCATAGTAATGCATTAGAGCGGATTACATAGGAATAGCTCGATGGCGCATCAAATGCAAGTTTCGATTGGCCAAATTTAAATTGCGTTCTGCTGCTTCCCATCACCACGAAGTGATGCCCAGAAGAGACAATGGGGTTTCACAGTGACGGATGCATCTAAGCTAGCGTAGCCACTTTTTTTTCAGTTTCTTAGAGCGGACGGCACCTCTTGATGTGGAAAGTTGAGAGATGAATAGTGAACAGTCTTGATTCCAGCTGGTCTGTGAAGACCAGCTGCAATCAAGACTGTTAGTTATTAAGACCGTTCACGATTGATATCTCTTCTGGAAAAAAGCCAAAAAGGAGTGACACGGTAGGATGGGTCTGGAATGATAATAGATCTTCGGAAATCATCAAACTACAAACTAAGAGACTAGCTTGTTTAGAGATTAGTGGGAAGGTAACTTAGGTCGTATCAGTACTTCAAGAGGAACGTAAAAATGTTAAACAAATTTTATCTACAGCGAAAGTTGCAAAAGAATAATTCACTTGAAAAGGAAGTTAGAATAGCAGTAATACCAGTGACAACTGTTTATCATTTTATTAGAACTCTTTTTATCTTGTTTTTGGATTGAATCATTTCCTGGTTCAGTTCTAAGTAACTACTGCCCATAACTTGTTTTTCATGGACACTACATCTGGTACATACGGTAAGCGTGTCTTGGCCAATTTTTACAGATATTTTCAATGCACTGTTGTGCGGTACATTATAAATTTATTGCAGCGCTTAAGTTTATTAAGTACCTTGCTCTCACATGGTCAGAGCTACAAATCGCTGCTCAGGAGAAGCCATTTATCTTTGACTAGACTTTTGACTGCACGCTCATGTTCTTATGAGTAGATCGATCGATAAACAAGGGCACCTTCTAGATTTCCGCGTCTACATAATTCCCCCCTCCCCCACAAAGTAACAAGCTGTAGTTATTGCCGGCAGAGGTCGTCTTGTAATGAATGTACCTGTCAGCAAAGAAATAACGGAAACCGGAAAATTGGGAGTTCCTTCTTGGCAAAGCTGCGAGAATCGCTAATAGAAAGGGGGGGGGGAGAGGAAAAGAAACAAAGAAACGGGGGGGGGGCGAATGTTAGAAAGAAATTGAACACGTATAAAATACCAAGTAGTGAACTGGTAGAGACAGTAAATAAATAGGGCAGGGCAGTCCTTTCCGGTTGGGTTGATGTATGTAGAAGACGAGATGGTGGACTGGCCTACTTTCCTCAGACAATGCCACGTAAGTAGCACCGAAAGAAGAGGCCCAAAAAGCAGAAAGTAGTTTTCCTTGACTTAACATAGTCGACATGAAAGTGGATGATCTTGAGATTATTATTTGCTGCGCATAACTATGACCCATGCAAGCTTATTTCTATTCGAGACATTCATTGGGCTGTCTTAAGTTACAAGGGTTAAATTCACTTCTGTTTCCATTTGGTACAGCTGTTTATGGAATAGCGTAAAAAAGTTTTTTTCTTTCATAAATCCTCCAACCCTGGCGCTTTAGTCCTAATTCGCCATTAACAACCTGCTTATAGAAATGACAGTGACGAATAAAGCCTTTCTCCCTCCCACTGCATTTGGTTGTGTACTTTTAAAATGCGCAGCATTATTTATCCATGCACTTCTTCCATCTGTACTTTCAGCGCACCTCGAGAACAGTGAAACGAAGCACGACACAGGTAGGCCGACATCCTCATGCAATCTTCAATAACGTTCACCACGCAAATTTATATCAGAATAAACAGAAGACGCACTCAGAGTTACAGTTCACTTTTAACAGGAAGCAAGCAAGCAAAACGCGTCCATAGAAAGACGATCAAGGAAAATAGTTCTTAACAGGAAACGCACTGATATTAAGAATATTAAATCTGGTTTCAGTGATAGAGCTGTTGATGTTATTTTAGATTTTCAGGATAGCAAATTTCCTGCAGCAGTCTAATAATTTAGAGAAACCGTGTACCGAATGCAAATATCACTAGTGTATGGTTTAAGAGACTATTTCCTCATTCAGGAGATTATTTTAAGCACTTTCTTCTGTTACGTACCTTGCGGAAAGAGTTGCGAGCCACAAATTACATGAAGTGCAAAGTTTAATAGTTGAGATGCGTGGTGTTTAGAAGTAGCACAGTCGTAGCGAGGAAAGCTCGACCAGTGCCCAAACGAAAAGATGGGGCAAACATCTGTTTGCTTATCTGTTCTGCGGCTATGGTTTTAGTACTAAGTTTTGATTTCGGAATGAATGGTCCTTAAAAAGAACAATTTTGGTCAAAAGTATCATTCCAATTACTTTTTTTTTTTTCGCTGTAAAAGTGTTGATAACAGAAGTAATTTACTAGTATTATGGAGCTACTTTATTTACCTTCCGATGTGCTTCAGTGCAACGTATTAATTTCTGGAGCAGTCATCCACAAAAAAATATTAGCCTTATTTAGAGTAAAACTACAAGGCCTATTGGAAGAAATTCACTGTCGCGTGCTTAATAAATGCACTGTTGTTTTAATGCAAACTATGCTAATAAAATCGTTCATAACAAATGAACAGTTAATAAGATCCATTACAAGAAATACCGTTCCTAGGGTTTCGTTTTCTTTTGGCGCTTAAACATTTCATGCCACATTTTATGGCGAAATGATAGACAATTTGTTGACAAGTCAAATGAAAACGAAAAATTTATTTATTTTTGCTCTCATTTATCGCCTCTTTTCGAATTATTTTGATTCTCGCAGCATCACAATCACTTCAGGATTTTGTTCTGTCACAAGATCTGTAACCAGGGGGCTCTGTTCTTGGCCCTGTGTGCTGGAACATGGTCCTTGATGGGTGGCTCTCGATTGATCGAGACGGCATCCTTCAGCTCGCTTACATAGACAATCTTGTCATTCTGATTTTTGGCAATTCACGTCGGGAGCTTGAGTACAGAGCAAATGAAGTTCTCGAGGACTTCAATGTCTGGTGTCAAACACACAAACTTCAAATCTCGACTAATAAAACAAAACAAATGTTGCTAAAGGGCTTCCTTGACGTGAATAGATCACCTGTTATTAAGCAAAATGGAGAAAAGATTAGGAGTACTAGGCAGCATAAATACTTAGGAATTTATTTGGATGACCGTCTTAATTTTAATTATCATGCAAAATATGTATTTCAGAAAATAAAAGCTATAACCTATAAAATTATTAAAGTTACCAAGAGTACTTTTGGTGTAAAGAAATGTATTAAATTATACTACTCTTGTATATTTATACCAATTGTGTGTTATGCGGTTGGGGCCCGGGGATATAGAATTGGTAATTCCCTTGTTCAAAAATATCTTGCTCAGGCACAAAGATTTTTTTTTCTTCTCGCTGTAAGTAGAGCTTGTCGAACTGTCTACAGCTGCTCTCCAGGTCCTCAATCATCGATTGCCAATCCAATATGAAGTAATGTTACACAATCTTTTATATTGTAGAAGGAAAAATGTTCCTGCGGTTGTAAATGGTTTTACTTATAATACTGACATTAAAAGAAAATGTAGACATTAAAAGAATGAGAAATGAACGTTGTAGAGCGTGGCAAAATACATGGTCTACTTTTACCTTGGGTAGGGAGACCTTTAGGTTTTTTCCCGAGGTTGCTGATTACGATAAGAAAATGGACTGGTTCAATCCTGGCTTATATGTTACGTTTCTGTATACCGGTCATGGCAGTCTTAACTCTAAATTGTTTTCATTAGGATTAAGTAACACTCCTCTCTGCAGTTGTGGTGCTCAAGAAACTGTTGAGCACCTCGTCTTTCATTGTCCTCTGTATGATGATGATTACTGGACTTCTCACAAATGTATTCGATTGCTCTGAACTGCCAAGATTAGTTGAACTGTCCTGAGTGTTATGCTGCTTTCTCCACCTATGCGGAGAAAATATTTAAACGGAGGAAAAGAATTCTTACTCCCGAGGTTCAGTAAAATACTAACTTCATGTTAATCGATAGTAAAAGACCGCCGTCTGTCGGTTGGTTGGAAAGACTTAACTGGGTTTTTTGAATTTTAGATGGAAGGGTTTACGGCCCTTTCTTTTGTTTTGGAAACCAGAAATTGTAACTATTCTTTTGAAGTATAAATCTTTGTAACGCTCAGCTGGTTGTTGGGGACTGATCACTTTGGCTTGTTTGTAGACTGTTTCCGTTTTTGGATTCTCTTACCTGATGTATTGATCAGTCTGCTGGACTCCAAAGCCCGGTTTTTATTTTGTATCATTATACATAGCATTTATGTATCATTATCATTGTATATAGTTGCTTTAAATTGTACACAATGTATACTGTTACGTTTTAGCGGCGGATAGGGGAAACCCTGGAGCCCGCAAAAAAAATAAAATACTTTGAATCAATAATTGGTACTTTTTTTTTTTTTCGCCACAGTTTGTAACTTAATCCATCTGTACACCAATTTTTTTTATACTCCACACTATTTGGCCCCATTCTTTTGATTATTGTTCGATAGCTTCGTTCATGTGGAATCGATATCCTCTCAGATAATATTTCTTGAGTCTTCTAAAAATATCGCAAGGCGACGAGTCCGGCTGTGCGGAGGATGCTCAGTCACTTCCTAGTTTAGTTTCTGGATAGCTGCGATCGCATGTATGTAACAAAATGGCACCATTCTTCAAATGTCCGAGTTTCTTGTTTTTGATGATAGATAATATTTGAGTATTCGTGCAATTTGACTAATTTGTGAGTTGACTGTTTCACCTGTACACATGAAATGGCACTACAGCAGTTCCTGCGAGTCGAAGAACAGCATGAGCATACTCTTTCCAGTGTTTTTCTCGAAAGCCTTGAATTTCTTTGGCCATCGTACTGACGTTTCTGTTGAAACGTCTACCAAAATTGTTCTTTTGTACAACTTCTCTCTTTCAATCATTGTGCAATCCAGTAAGTCAAATGTGTGCCTTTATGGTATATTTAAGTTTGTTTTTATAAGCGTTGCCATGACGTTAACGTATACATAATAAATAAACAGCCCTTTATTTTACATACGTTTTTAGGCAGAACTTCAATTAGGAAAGAATATCGGAATAATCTGTATTAAATTATTATTTTTAAAGGAAGCAGTTTCGTTTTGTTTATGTAAAGTTTTGTTCAGTTTTTAAAAATAAACGAAATGCAAAATCCATTTGAGGTTCCCCACTCGAAACATCGCCGAAAGCTGCAGTATGAACCTTCATAGATAAAAATGTTAGACATCCGGCCTTTCTCGGGACGCTGTCCATGGAAACATCAGTTTATAATAAGCATGTGGCAGAAAATTTTGCCACAGTCTTAAAACCGTTGCAGGACACTAGCGGCAGCTTACTGTCTATTAATCGTTGAACTTCAAACTCACCGAAATTACTCATTCATTTCATTTAAACTCCTCTCCCAGCTCTTTAGAACAATTTTCTTCCAAATGCATTTCTTAAATTACAACCTACAGAAATTGAATTCCGATGTTAATAAGATTTTTCTTTGTTATTCTTCATTTTTGGCCCACCCACCCACCCACGCACTAGACTAGATAAAATCGATCGTTCAAGTTCGACGACCTTCCAACACTCGAATTTGAAGTAGAGAGTATTAGTACTGAAAAAGACTAAGAAAATGTAATATGAATTTTTTTTGTGCGTGAGATTCAAATTAATATTTTCCAACAGCTTATTATACTCTCAATTTTATAAATTTAAAATTTTTGGTGGTGTTATGGTACACTGAGTTTAGCGCAGACTAACCGAATTGTATGAATTGAATGAGCAGAACTGCATTCAACTCTCCAAAGAATAGGTCTACAGTCGAGGAAAATAATACGCTGAATCGAATTGGTTACGCCTACAAAATTTGTGAACAGAGGATATTGAGAAATTTAAGAATGCAATTGTTGTTGTTTTTTTCATTATCGATGGAAGATTGAAAAAAGTGTGACTCCTGCTATTAAGAAAACTTGTATTGTTCCTTGCTTAAATCTGATCTCCAGTAATATTATAAACCACTAACTATTTTGTCTAGTTTAACTGTTCGTCAGATCACTTTAATTTCTGTTAAAATGGCAGTATTTAAAAAATGCAAGATAAATTTCCACCCTTAAACACGAGCGCGTTTTAAAGAGCTGAAATCAAGTTCAAAGGGTATCCGTTTGAACAAATAAGATTTTGGTCACGATTGACGTAGCCGAGTGGTCAGGGGCGCAAGTGCAGTAGCACACGCTCTTTGAGTGGACCGGGGTTCGAGCCCCTGACTACTAAATACGATTAACATTTGTATTGATTGATTTATTGTAAACTCCACTGACCTGGTGATCGTGCCGGAGTATAAATAAGAAGAAGAAAAAAAAAAATATATATATATATTTGGGTGGGGGGGGGGGGGGTATTTCTTCATTTACATGGATTCACCGGAGTGGATAGTATCATTAGCAGAAGCAAAAAGTTAATCCATTTATGCCTTTTGTTTTGATACCTCGTACGTGTCAGCACGCTTACAGTTTTGATGAATTGAAAATATAAAAATTAAATACCATTTTTACGTCTCATTTTCATGTCATCATTTTCATTCTCATTTTACGTCCGCTTGGGTCAATATTTCCCCGAACATTTCTCCCTAGAATCGACATAGACTTGTTTGCGGCACTCCATAAATAGTGATTGCCATTGAACTCTGTGTAGTTTTTCTTAATCTTGCTTCCTAAAGTGGCAGCACCTTGGTGTTACCTCTCATATACTGCTTCTCATTGCCTTAGGTGAACTGTTAAAATGAGTGGTCTTTTGCTTAAACAGCATCAGAAATTAGCCGAGCAGAGTCATTTCCTAGTTTTCTTGGTAAAGACCAAGAGTAACTATTAGTGGATACTGAACTTTGAGTTGAGCTGACTGAAACGTATTCCTTTTCATCGATTTCCTCCTCTTTATGCAGAGCGCTTTATGTCGCAAATGCTTCCGTGACTAGAATTTGTAGCCCTCATTTGGTGTCAGTTTTGCCCATTAGAAAATAAAACGGCGCTATAAAACAGTTACTTAAATTGGACTCTGCTTCTACAGAGATCATTAAGAATATTTAAATACCATCTCGGTCTACTTTGTCATAAAGGATGATAGCTGTAGTAAGTCCGTTATTTAAGCATTTAAATGATCTTAACATTCTAGATCTGGACCCATTCTTTTATCTCTTCCTTTAATAAACTCTTTGGTTTTCTGAACTGTTATTAAAATTATTGTAACACAGAAAAGACTGTAATTGCAACATTTGAAGGAATTTATTTTAGGAAATGCGTTTATTATGCGATATTTGTTTTTTACTTGTTTTGTTTTAACACGTTCAAAACTAAATTACAATTATTATTAAATAAGCGAAGTTTATCGTTTCGCCGTTGATCTAATCTCATTTAAAGCGTTGCTAATTTATGCGCATGTGTAGATTGTTCCGCGTACCTCGTTGATGAGTGGTTACTGGTCTTTCGACTAATACGATTAAGTGATTTGATTCGGAGATCAGTCAGGAAATTAGCGACTATCGAGCGGTAACCCAACCATTAACCTGATTGTGGAGAATTCACTGAACGTCATTGTATCACAGTTGCACGGTGAGAAATTAGTTCTTTAAGAAATATCGATAGACATTGCAGGTGTTGGGTTGGTTCCTTGTTGTTGATATGTTGATAAACTTGAGAAGAGTTGCTTTCTTTTGGTGAAAACAGCAGAGCAGAATTGTTGTAGAGCTGAGAACGATTGAGAATTTTCAGTCAGCGCCACTTCATTTTCTTCAGAGAAGTTGCTGACAGCAGCTTGTAGTGTAGATCTGTCATCGTGGTACAGGCTGCAGCGATACAGAATGTGCGTCCAGGTTTCCTCAGCACCACACAAGCAGAGACTGGTGTCAGACAAGCCAAATTGAAATAATTTGGAGTTGATGGAGCCGTGCCCAGTAAGTATATACGATGTTGTTAGGCTAGGAGAAAACCATTGGCGGACGCTCTTGTTGAGAGGGAAGGTATCTGAAGGAACAAAAGAGCGGGTGACTTGACAAGTAGTACTGGAATCCCATCGTGATTGCCACACACTGATAAGTTCATTCCAGATTCTCCGTTTCTCGTCTTTGATGTTAGCAGTTAAGTTGCATGAGATGCCGGGAACTCCGTGCTTTAGACGATAGCATAGTCCTTTGAAGATGACATGCAGGTCTATTGGTAAGACTCCAGCAAGGACCTGCAGAGCAGCAGAGGACACTGTCCTGCAGGCCCAGAGCATGGCAAGCAGCATAATCCGTTGAATGGAGATGAGCTTGGAACGGAGTTTAACATTAACGGCTCTATGAAACCAGACTCTCGAAGCATATGTTGTTATTGGTACGAATACTGCTGTATAATATAGTAAGAGTCTTTCTATTTAGTCCCCAGCCCAATTTGGAAATTCGGATAATTGCTGCAGTGAATTCTTAATCTTCGAGGCGAGGTGATTAATATGAGAAGAGAAGGTTAACCTGTCATCTAAAATTACGCCAAGATGTTTTAATTCAGGAACAAAAGGGATTTGCTTTCAGTCTATCTTTATATTTGGAGGTCTTCTGTAATCTAACCTGCCCTTAAAGACCATCAGTTTTGTTTTTGTGGCAGATATTCGTAGTTTATGTATACTTGACCACTTGATTAGCTCAGAAAGAGTTATATATTGGCTGATTGTTCTAGTTGAAGACGCGATCGACCTGGAATAATCAGCCAATATAATTCACATTCTAAAACTGACGTTGTCCAACATTCTTCTTTTGGAACTGCGCTACTCCATGAAATTACAGGGTGTGCCTAGTAGCTATAAGCACGGTGCTTAACGTCCTATCGCTCTTATACGGACAGTTTAAACGGAACATGTATTTACCAGTTAAGACAGATCACGTGGAAGTTACCTCGTGATTTGTTTTAGAATAAGCGAACGCCGGTGTCATTTGGGGAAGAGAAGGGTTTCCGAGATATTGCAGTTTTATAACCCTAAAAATTCCTTGACGGCTGCTAGGAAATGCACACGTAGTACATCGTTTATTCCTTCAAAACAGCCATTGACTGATACAGAAAATTCATGGAACTGTTTAATATTAAAAATAAAATAAAAGCACCATGCAGCTTCTTAACGACAACTTTACATATAACCGTAAGACCTCGGGGAGTGGAAACAAAATCGACACAGTACGTCGGATACTCGTAAAACTTTTAATGCATCGATAAAACATAATTTCCGCGCCACTTCCTCTGTGTAAATGTGCCTCACTGCATGGCGTCACTGCAACACGTGGAAGCTGCTCGTGATTTGTTTTAGAATATGCGCATGCCCGTGCCAGAATCGTTGGCACCGATTTTACTGTACCATTATATTCGTGAAACTGAAATTGTACCTCATACGTGTTGGAAAACGCAGCCTGTTATGCAGGTAATCGGTTATATGTAATTTAATTCTTTCCCGGCAGTGCCTGCAGACTGTTTCCATTTTAGCAATAATAAAAAATACCCCGTTTCACAAATGAAGAAAACGAAACAGTGCACTGGTTTTCCAGAGCATTGTTTCAGTATTTTTCACACAACTCTTTTCTTTGTCTTCACACCGGTTTATCTTCACGAACCCGTGGCAGCACACGCACATGGTCCAGTTCGCTGTTATTGCCCTTTTCAAGCAGATATCAATTAGCTAGACTTAGTAGGAGATGCAGGTTCTCTCCCCCAAGATTTTAATCCTGTTTACTGGAAGAACTCAGATGAAATTTACATAACGCGTCGACGTCTCGTAGCTATTTGCTCTTGTTTTGTACTGTGAAAGACAGCTATTCTAAAATAAAGTTTATTCGTATTCTTCCCAATTCTTCTTTTGAGAGTCATTCCTAAAACAATTGGCCTTGTCCAATTGGTGAGCACAGTCACGGATTTCGGGAAGCGTCTTTTTATGGACTCTGCCTGTGTTGGGTACACACTTTCACTGATCTCTTGCCAGGAGTTGGCGTAACTAATGTAAACAATTTAAACCCCACATTAACATTTCTAATGTCGCCGCTTTAGTCACTGACCGGCTTGGTTACTTTCATTTAGATGAATTTGGATAGTGAATGGAGGTTAATTTGGAATTAGGTGAATAGTTTCGTTGAGTCATTACAATTGGGATGTATCTACTGAAAACACCCGAGGATTGTTACTCATCTGTTATGGGGAACCCATCAGACCATGGGCGTTTCCGGCTTCATCTTTCTCATGTAAGCCTTCCATAACTTGTTTTTTAACTGCTACAAATTATTAAATATTTGCATGAGATACATTTTCCAGCAAAATGGCTGCATCAGCAGAAGCATTTTAGTTATTATTTTTTCCCCCCATAATTACTATTGTGCAACTACTACAGGAAGTAACTTCTTATAACTGTTACTATCTTTTTATTGCTTTTTACAGTTATTAGAATATTCTCTTTTAATAATCTCTCATTCTTCCATCATAAAACTTAGTATCATCTTTTCATATTTAATAGCTGGCTGTATTTTGCAAAATTGGTTCAATGTCATTCCTCAGAATTTCCAATTCACTTTTAGAAACGTTAATTTCTTTAATAATTCTTTTGAGTTATCCAAAATATCTATGGTAAAATACTTATGATTAGAGGGATGTGATCATTAATTAACCGTATTCCTGTCCTCTTAACATTGGTTCATGTTCTCTAAGTTTCTTCTTCAAAGTTGCCGGTTAATTTATTAATTTGATATCACTAATGATAACTTGCGCAGCTGTTTCTGTTTTCCAACTTCGAATTTTTCCCCACAAGGAGGGGCCAATGGGAGGTAATATACTGCATTTAAAAGAGCTTATGCAGTGTTAATTTTTTTAATTAATACATAACCACCTGTTTCATTATAAACCTCCGATGCTAAACATTTAATCCTCCAATTCCATGAAATGCTGATGCCTTCTCCTTTCTCGATTTCACCCAAGGACACAGTAGGGGAGAGCCAATCAAGCATCTTTCTTACACCGTTTGCCATCTTTCATTTTGTGGGTTACCAAATGTTACACACATGGATGCCTCCTACTCACCGATGAGATTGCAATAACTCTCGAATCGACCAATCAGGTGGCGCCAACGAATTATAAAGAAAGAATTTTTATTTAGTGTAGCATTTCTGGGCTAGAATACAGCGACACAAAAATGTCAGGCGTCTAAGGAGTTGTTCTTCTTATAGTGAATTTTTGCAACTGAAAAACAAGCCCCATCATCATCAGCCATTTTCAATCCACTGCAGGATGAAGGCCTCTCCAGCAACTTTCCAGTTCCTTCTGTTTTGAGCACTGGCCATCCATTTACTACCCACAAACTCATGAATTTCATCTATCCATCTCCGCCTTTGTCTTCCAGGTTTTCTTCTAGCTCCTCTTGAATACCATTCTGTTATTTTCTTAGTCCATCTGTCATCATGTCTTCGAGCTATGTGTCCTGCCCAAGATCATTTTAGTGCCAAAACAAGCCCATTGATTTTTTAAATAATTTGGTAGGATAATTTCCACATTACCTCCATCCTCCTGCAGAGTTCTAGTCGACCACTTCCTGAAATAGGCGGAAATTAAGGCAGTCTTAATACTCCATATGTACTTTTTTTTTTCATTCATTTATTAATTACACACAATAGTCTCAAGATTATGTACGTAAAAGTATATACAAGATATATTTACATATAATTATATGCTCTGACATTAAACTCTCGTGTGTGTAAGTGTGTTCTTAATCAGGGTAGCTCCCAGGCATAAGCCCAAATCTACCTTGAGAACTTGGGTATAATGTAATCTTTACAAAGCAGTCCTGAAAAAGTATGTTAAATTACCTGAGTCTGGTTTTACTGTAGCGCAATTCGCGCATGA
The DNA here is from genome assembly GCF_048544385.1 of Mastigoproctus giganteus. Taxonomy (NCBI): domain Eukaryota; kingdom Metazoa; phylum Arthropoda; class Arachnida; order Uropygi; family Thelyphonidae; genus Mastigoproctus; species Mastigoproctus giganteus. Next base: position 133,665,543 of record NC_143578.1, on the reverse strand, counting down.
AACTCCATATGTACTGACGTCTCTATAACCTGTGATGGGGCTGTCATTACAGCTCCATCACAGGTAATAGAGACGTAATAATCAAACTATCTGGGAAGGCGCTGAACCTTTTTTTATGAAAGGATACGTTTCTTTACTAACAACTCACAGAATCCCTTATTTGGAATTACTGCTATAACGCAGATATAAAAGAGAATGTGACAGATGTTTTAACTTTTCGAGCAAAAGAATACCGAGTGCTTTCCCCTCATTTTCGAAGTTTGTCCTCATTAGAGGAATTCTCTCGTCAACCTAGCTTATTGTTTTTTTTTTTTTTTTTTTTTTTAAATTTCACGAAAAGTTTTGTTCTGAATTCTCTGAAGTGCAAAAGCTTAAACGTAAAATAAGGAACTTCCGTATTATGCGCGCGCGAAACCCGCAAAAAGGAAGTGGTGCCGACGTTACCAGCAGGTGTGCTTAATATTCTTTCTGTTTGTTTGTGAGATGAAGTGAGGCTTATGTTATAATCCAGTGCTACATTTTCTCATGACTATTAAGTTACACTTTCTTTTAAGCCCGACATGTGGCAGTTCTAAAGCACACAGCTCGAGAACCGCCACACGTTAGGCGGATACTTCCTGTAACAGTTGATTGAAACACAAGGAAATTTTTCGCTTACTTCAAGGATGAATTACTTTATAGGGATGCACTTACGTGGCGTTTTGACTGAACAAAGCGCAGTCAGGTAGCTTTTAATGCATACGTAATGAAGATGATTGACAACAGTAAGGGGCGCAGGAAATTAAACTTAACGTGGACATCACATTAAATGCGATTCAGATAGAAGTTAAAAGTTTCAGCAAGTAGCTTCAGTAAACAGATTATTTATATTCCATTTGACATAAGCATCTGTTAGTTACATTTTGATATGCGGTTCCAAAATCTGTGAGCCGTAGAAAAGCTAATTAGCGAGTTCAAACTATGCTAGAGGGAAAACGGATTAATGGCCGCCCAATGCGCTCAAACCAAGAATTCAAACTTGCGATTAGCAGTTTCTTATCGGTTAGGGCGCGTATTTTGAAGCAATTAAGACCTTGTCAGTCGGTCAAGAAACAGAATAATAAATTTTCTCGATATATTGATTTTATTATTTTTTACGATTTTGCAGAATATTAATATAAAAAGTAATAATTTAAACAAATTATTAAATTTGATTTTTTATACTCCGGTGCGCCCACATAAAGCCAGAGGTGGGGGGGGGGGGAGAGAGAGAGAGAGAGAGAGAGAGAGAGAGAGAGAGAGAAAACACAAAAACAGTATTGTATTTAAGTCACGCGGGCTTACCAGTTAGATACGTACGAGTAAGAAGGCTGTAGAGTAAATAGTTTTTATAAGAGCGTTGTGGGCTTTACTTTATAAGTGACCTCCCATGCTTACTTCTTTGTAACTGCGCAAATTTTCTTGCGGTGTGACTTTTGCGAGGTAAATTTCCTTAACCTTGCAAAAATCACACCGCTCCTGGTGTCATCGAAAATAAGTAACTTTTTGTGAGATACCAGTGTTTGAATGTTAGAAGTTCAATGGTTATTTTCTCCCCATTGAAGATTGGCATTGAAGGATCCGATGGTAGCTATTAGAATAGTTTCTGTTTCCCATTTTGAGGGGTATAGTGACTTCATCACTCATTTGGCAAGCTGGGTTCAGACCTTGTTGATGAATGGATGGATTTCGTAAAGGCAGCTAAGTAACAAGGAGAGGGGGAAGAAGTGATCTCAAATGACACCAAAGTCAAGTGAAGAAACACAGTGGTACTGATGTGGCAAGTTTTGGTACTGTGAAGTCTTGTCACTCATCATAGTTGGAACAGTGTTTTTCGGCTTTTCTACGGGCCCCAAACTGCTTAGCCACTAAACAGTTTATCACGAGTTTTATCGCGCTCTTAATTTAAATTGTTATATAGACCTAATTCAGGACACTAATGCTAGTTGTATATCGCCAGCCACCTGGTAGTTGAATGAATAAAGGGAGTCGCTAAAGATATTTCACTTCGTGCTCTATACTTTGAAGGGTTTTGATGGCGAAAACAATCGAATGTTGGGCGATTGGTTCAGGTTGTCTGGTAGTCTTGTAAATTAGCATCTGTGTTGGAGTACAGTACTGTAGTAATTCTGTAATACAACTGGGGAGTGGGAAGCCGGTGATAAATATTTTACTGATTTCCATTATCACTTATAAACACTTCCTAATTCATTTCACAAAAATACGTGGTCTCAATTCTAATCTGAATGATGTCCATTTCCACTTGCAGTCTGCCAAACCCCATGTACTTTTTTTGACAGAATCTGGGTTATCGGTTGATTCAACTACTGCTCATCTCAGTTGCCCAAATTATTCGCTGTATGATTCCTTTCGCCTCAAAGGTGGTACATATGTCCGTTCCGACATTCCCTGTCAGAGACTTGGTAATTTGGAATCTCCGCTTTTCGATCTTCTCTGGCTTAAAATCTCTCTACTTCATTGTGTCAAATTCATCTGTTGTCTCTACCGTTCTCCCAACTCCACTAATCACTTGGAGCTCTTTTACTTCCTCTCTTTGCAACTTGACTTTCTCCAGTCCAACTTTCCTAACAGTGAGGTAATTTTCCTTAGTGATTTTAATGTTCACAACTCCAGCTGGCTTCCGTTTTCTAGTCACACCGACCCAGCTGGTCCAGATGCTGAGGCTTTTGCAATTACTAATGACCTTGCACAGATTGTTCATTTACCTACAAGAATACCATACAGCCAACACGCTTGATCTTTTTCTCACAAACAACCCTTCTAAGTAAACGGTCGAAGTGAGAGGTCCTTTAGGCACCTCAGATCACAACTTGATGATTGTCTCTTCTCCAATGGAGCCTTTATCTCATGGCTATTCCCAACCTCGTATTGTTTGGCATTACATGAATGCAAAATGGGATGACCTGCGAGATTTATTTTCTTCTTTTCCTTGGTCGGATTACTGTTTCAAAACTTCTGATGTTAACGTTTGCTCAGATCGTGTCAGTGAAATTATTCTTGCAGGAATGGAACCCTTTATCCCACACTCCATTTTAAAATCTCGTCCTTTATCTAAACCTTGGTTTTCCAATAAACGTGCTAAGGCTATTCAAGAGAAGAACGTTGCATATCGTAATTGGCTTGTTTCTAATTCTTCAGTTTCATTTTCTGCCTACACCAAAGCTCGCAACAATTGTAAAGCAGTTATTAATCAGTCCAATGTAGAGTTTGAACAGGCTAAGAGTAGAAAACTTGCTTCTTGCCCTAATGGTAGCCGAGCATTCTGGTCTCTCGCCAAAGCTATTGGCTGCAACTTTTGCCCATCTCTGCTCCCATCACTGTCCAAACCAGATGGTTCTGTTGTCACTTCAGCCAAGGATAAAGCTGACCTGCTAACATCCCATTTTTCTTCCAACTCATGTATTAATGATCTTGGTAAAACACCTCCCACCATTCCCAACACGCTCCATTCAATGCCTCCTGTGGTCTTCCGTCAAAAGAATGTCAGAAGGATTTTGACGAATCTTGATGCTACGAAAGCTCCGGGTTCCGATGGTATTTCTCCACTTGTTCTCAAAACATGTGCTCCCGAACTTAGTCCTGTTCTTTGCCGCCTGTTTTCACTTTCTTATTTCAAAGGTATTTTTCCTTCTGCTTGGAAATTTGCTCATATCCAGCCAGTTCCTAAAAAGGAGAGACAAATCTCTCCCATCTAATTATCGTCCCAATGCAATTACTTCTACTCTTTCTAAAGTAATGGAGAAATCAATTAACCGCCAACTCTTAAACTACCTTGAAACCTTCCGTCTGATCAACGATCGCCAGTATGGATTCCGTCAGTGTCGATCCACTGGTGATATTCTGGCTTATGTTACCCATTTATGGACTAATTCAATGGAAACGTTTGGTGAAACTCAAGCAGTTGCTCTTGACATCTCAAAGGCTTTCGATCGTGTTTGGCATAAAGGTCTTCTCATCAAGCTTCCATCTTACGGTTTGCCAACTGTTTTTTGTAATTGGTTATCCAGTTTTCTCTCTGATTGCTCATTGAGGGTGATGGTAGATGGCTCTCTGTCTTCTAACTTCTCCACTATGCCGGTGTCCCCCCAAGGTTCAGTTCTTTTCCCCCACTCTTTTCCTCTTGTATTTTAATAACATTTCATTGTCTGGAAATCCTATCCATAGTTTTGCCGATGATACCACATTGCATTCCACTTTCCATTTTGAGAAACCTTGTCCTGCTCAATCAGCTTCAACTTCTCGAAAATCTGCTACCAATTCCTTAAATGCCGATCTCCAGGTAATTCTCCAGTGGGGCAAAGACAACTTAGTTGATTTCAATCCTTCTAAAACTCAAGTCTTGTGTTATATCTCGCAAAAAGGATTCTTCTGCTCCTATGCTTATCTTTGGTGACACTCCGATTTCTGGGCAAAATGATATATCTCTTTTGGGGATTACCCTGACTTCTAATCTTTCTTGGCACAAGCACATTACAAATATTGCTTCCTCTGCATCTAAAAAACTTGGTTTTCCCTTTCGCTCTCGGCGTTACTTTTCTTCCAAAAACCTGCCATGGAATATTGTTCCCACATCTGGGGTGGTGCCCCCAAAACCTCTCTCAGGCTTCTTGATTCCATTCGGAAGAGGGTAGTTAGGTTAATTAATGATTCATCTCTAACAGAGACTCTCCACTCGCTGTCTCATAGACGTACTGTTTCTGCTGCATGCCTCTTCTACAGATATTTCCATGGGCACTGATCTTCTGAATTGGCTTCTATAATTCCCGCTCTCTCTTTCAAAACAGTCTGGACACGTGCTGCCACCAGCCAACATTCATTTACTGTTCAACTTCAAACTCACAGAATCAACTTTTCATCTTCCTGGTTTATTCATTCAGCTGCATTTGTCTGGAACAACCTTCCTTCATACGTATTTCCTGAAAATTACAGTCTACAGAAGTTAAGTCCAATGTCAACAAATGTCTTCTTTCGTCTTCTTAACCTCCACCCCAAGCACGGTACTAAGTACTATAGGTTCTAATACCTCTCGTGTTTGGGGTTTACATAAAAAAAAAAAAAAAAAATCATACATAGTGAGTGAATAGTTTATAAAGAACCTACCCTGTACAGCCACGGCCATAGGAATTTACATTGGCAGAATGCTATAATCATATAAAAATGAATAAATACATAAACACCATCGACACATAGTAGGATAGCATCACAGATTTCACCCAAATTTGGGAGTAAAACACTTATTCACACATTCTACTAGCGAGGGCCTGCACATTACAATTACATAACACCTAAATTTTCATCGCAGTAAAATGCATTCTGTTTTCATTTTGCAAAAACTATATAGCAAATGTGCCAACTGGTGGAACACACACAGTAAAAAAAAAAAAAAAAAAAAAAAGAAACAAAAATAGAACACAAAACAACAAGAAAAAAAAAGACATACTTTGCTTAATTTTGTTATGACATCTGTTCATATATCTTTGACTGTTATGAATTAAAGTAATCGCGAAAACCTTTATTGTTATTTTAGAATAATACTGAAGTTTCTTTGCATCGGGTTTCTAAATTTTTTATTCCAGTTTTCTTTTTCACAATCGCTAAGAAACTCAGGCTACGAGGCGCGAGCTTAGTTTGTCAGTAAATTGCGTCTATTTTAGCTTGATTTGTACAGAGTTATCCATTCATTGCACAACCCATTAGTCGACTAATGATATCAGTGGATAAAGAGTGAGATTGTTACGCACGGCCTGAAAGACAGTTTGATTGTGGCAGCAATGGCAGTTGACGAGCAGTACAGAATATATTAGTGCGTTGCGTAATATGGGAGTTCCCAGAGAAAAACGTGGGTTTATGTAGGTAAACTCAAAAATAACGCTGATGCAACTATCCCTCTATTCCGGATGTAAAGAAGCAAAAAAAAACTGAAAACTGAATTCGCGTCACTGATGAACTTGCTCTTCGTAGAGATAATTCAAACACACTAAAAGAGCAAATGAAGAGGTGAATACTTCCTGCAATTCTGTAACAGTTTTAATTAAAATCTCTATTCCTTTTTAAATAAATATTGTATTGCAAACTGGGTTGTACTTTAATTGGATACGCGGGATATAAAACCTGAAGTGAAGCCTTTATATAAACTCGAAATTATATCGTGGAACATAAATGTTGGGGAGGGGGGAGCTGGCCATTTCTTAATTGAATAAAGATGGCATCTAGGAGAGGATCTGCAGGCACGGCTTCCAAGGACATTCAGAATGCCATTAGAAAGTCATCCTTACGATACTAAATTTTGTTCCATCTGAATGCCCTTAGAGGGGCATTCAGATGGAACAAAATTTAGGACCGTAAGGGCATGGGATGATTCGGGGATCTGAAAGACCCTCGTACTGCGCAAAAGCCCTATAACCTTGGTGGTGGTGGTGGGGGGGGGGGGTGTTAGGGTGGTTGCTAAATAAAATCGGAAGTATTGAGATATGTAGGCCTAACTACATATCTCAATACTTCCGATTATTCTATTCCGGTAAATCTATCTCAACCAAAATCTGTTCTTTCTCATTGCAGAATGCAGTTGGGTCAATTCTCTCAGCCTGTATTAAGTAAAATCGAAACATTATGCTTAAATGCATACGAGCCATATGCTGTGTTCATTCAATCCATTATTCACTGCCGAAATACCTTTCAACTAATTTTAGGGAAATTTTCAATTTTGACTCTGAAATCCGCATTGCCATTGTTCTGTAACGGTGTTTTCTGGTTGAATAAGGCTATAATTACTGTTGAGTTACGATTTTTTATTTTTTTTTTTTTATTTTAGCTTATCTGTACATGTTCAACTTGGAATAAAATACAAGGATGAAGAAAAACAGGTTGTGTAGATTACAGAATAAGTAATGGTATAAATCTTGTATATTAACCAGTTATTAACAATAACCGGTTAATATATAAAAAGATAAATACTAGAAGAATAACAAAAAGAACAAGAACAAAGTAGACTGGGTAAATTAAAAGGGTATTGTTATCGCATAGATTAAATAATAGAATTTCAAGCTAATTTAGTTATTTAAATATCAGTCTCATTCAATTAAAATAATTCTTACTGCATTATAAAAACAAAAATCAAAAATATTAAAGGCCGAAGAGAACGTGACATTACAGTTGAATGTAGGTAAATCTATCTCAACCAAAATCTGTTCTTTCTCATTGCAGAATGCAGTTGGGTCAATTCTCTCAGCCCGTATTACGTAAATTCGAAACATTATGCTTAAATGCATGGAGCAGCTCTTCTACTTGAAGAATAGCTGAATTGTGGGTTGGTCTTTTATTTGCTTTGTTGATTTTGAGAGATGATTGTAAACACTTCTGGAGCATCTGTTGGCTTAATCTTTGCCGAAATAATACAAATTTGCCGTGGTATGAATTCTGAGAACGTTGATCTGGAGATTGTATGAGGGTTATTAATTGTCTTATTTATACACATCACGAACCATATTCTATGTTCATTCAATCCATTATTCACTGCCGAAATACGTTTCAACTAAGTAAGTGGTGTTGATTATCATATCATTGAGGAATTAATGACGACTAGGTTTGATACATTGCTTAGCATATTGTACTTTTTTTCTCGTCTGCGATACCAGTGAATTCTTTTTATATCTCTGATCACTGATGTGAGATTTAAAAGTTTTTAGTTTCGACCCCAGGTAAAACTCGCTTCCTTTTTTCCTACTACATCAGTTCATTTTACTGTTGGCAATTTCTGCCACTCACAAAAAAGTGTTTTGTAGCGGTCGTACAATTTTCCTAAAATATTTACTGATGTAGAACACTTCCAGGGAAGTTCAGTAGGGTAGTGTGGCTCGGGCGTGTTTTCAAGGTTGCTTTCATGCTACTTTACCATTCCTACTGATGGTTGATCTGGGACGGTATAATGTACGCGTAATATGGCAGCACGGGGTTAAATTCTTGCGGGTGCACCTGGGCATGTTCCTGCACACTCTTCGTTATCCAGTGGAAGCGTTTGCTTTTGCTCCCCTCGAATTTTCTCATGCAGATTCCAACATAAAAGGAGCTTCGGCTGCATGCGCTTACACAAGATGTCCAGGGTGGCATGAAAAGAATTCTTGTGAATGCTTAATCAGAATTTGGAAAAAAAAGAAGAAAAAAAAGGTCGCTACACTCATTAGGCATTATCATTTCACTGCGAGAACATCTGTTGGAAGTACGCTCCCGGCATGCATTGTCCTCATCTCTTAACGCGTCATTGATTGCATACTAAGCTTTGTTGATTAATTCTGCGGTAGAATGTACAGAGAGAGAGGCATTAACTTTAATGAAGGTGCTTAGCGTGAGAACTTCACTGAAAGCACTTAGCTATTAAAGTGGTCGGTACGGTATTGTCAGCATCAGAAATACTCCCCAGTGATGCGATCAAAGAGCATCTTTCCAATGATGGATGTATGTATGCGTTTATTCAGTTAGCCAACATTGAAGCTTCATACTACTGAGATAAAAATGGGGAAATAGTGACTTCAAAATTCATTTCGTAAGTTATGACAATTTATAAATGCAATAATCTTTCACTTGAAAGATACACGCACACTTGCATAACTAGCAAAGGACACCCTTCAATAATTGACTACATAATAAATACAGAAATGGAAATTATCGATAGCGGAATTTTCTGCAGTGTTGAAGTATAATCCAGCCAGCTATTGGTTTATTACATTGCGAGTTCAATTTATTAAGTACACCTATCTAAGAGCGGATGATCCCCCTCATAAGTATTCCGAATATCCTGGATTCGTAGTGCCATGGACTGAACGAAGTGTCGAAAGCGTGCCATAGAAACACTGGTCCACGTTGACTCAACTACTTACCATAATTCTTGCAAATTGGATGGTTGTGGACGTCTACTCTGAAAAAGCTCTTTTCATCTTATTCCACAAGCAGAGCCGAGCCGAGGCGAACGAGGCTCTCAGCCTCGGGTTAAAAGCTGAAAGGGATGCCAAAAGAAAGGTTAAATAATTGCCAACGTTGCCACCATTAACAGTAGGGCGCAATTTGTCATTCTTGCCTTAGGTACTAAAATGGCTCGGCACAGCCCTATCCACAGGTGCTCAATTGAATTGACATTTAACCGCATTCATGTTCCATAGTTCCACAAATCTGTTCCTGAAACCAGTTGTGTTCAGTAACCTTGCGCATTGTCCAGTTGTAACAACCCAATCGTAGATGGATACACTGCAGCCACGAAACGAAGGGATGCACCTGGTCGGAAATATTTTCCAGATAACTTGTGGCATTCACATGTTGCTGCAATGATATCAAAGGGCGCAACGTGACACTCCATATACTATTACATCACTGCCACCATCGTGCATTGTTAATACCTGGCAGAATGTATCCAATGGATGGTTTTTTTTTTTTTTTTTTTTTTTGAGCCGTGATTATTCAGGGCGAAACGTCAGGGAACGTTTTTCGAATCGTCCATTGTTGGTGTTCCGAAGCCCACTGTAACTACTTTTTTTGCTGACAGAAGTGGAACCCTGTTCCGGTAGTCAGCTGCGATACCTAATTAGTGAAAAGGTACGAGTTGTGCGTACTGAAATGCCGCTTTGGTTACTACAGTTGTAATAGGATGTTAATTGAATGAGTGACTAGCTTTTCGGTTACTCTGCACGAGTCTCGACAGCTCCCATTGAAATCTCGCTGTTTCCAACCATATTATCGCCGTTAGTTGGATGTTATTTGGATATGGACCAATCTCGATATTTCCAAGATAATCTTCAGTTTCGTGAAAATTCAAGCAGTATCCGAGATATCTTTCGTCTTGATCATCCTCACGTTGAATTGCACACGTACCGCTTCCTTCTTTTTTGCCCACTTGCTTCATATTGTTTGGTACAAACACTTGATGATGCTACGGAAGGTTAGGTTTACCTAATGAAGTGGCCATTCATTATAATTTCTATGGTGATAAGACTTCCAACTGGATAACTCACTTCTCGAAAAATTGATCATAAAAGAGGAATTGTTTCAACGTCCAAGCAACAACACTGTTTCCAAGAAAACTTGAAAGTTCCCCAAGCGGAATACAGGATCTGAAGTGGGACGGATATAATAAGAGAAATATTATTGCGATGACCACGGCAAGTTTAGCAACAGAAGGGAGTATGAATCTGGGAGCAAAGAAATTAAACTGATATAGGGCAAAATATAATTTAAAAAGCCTCTTGCTTGTATAAGAATGCACTGCTTGTATAATCTGAAGGTGACTGATAAAATTCCGGTTGAGTGTTAAAAAGAATTAGCATGGAAACTTATTTTAAGTTAATATCTTTTATTATGAGTTAAAATGCCAAAAAAAAAAAATGAATCAAATAATAAATAAATATTTCCTATTTATACTCCAGGACTCAGAGGAGTCCACAAGACAGAATCGTATTTAGCAATGTAATCATCAGAACAAGTTTCAACATCAATCTCGAATATAATTTAAAAGGCATATAAGATAAATATGATAGCACCGTTTTGTAAATTAAAACTGTAAATGTCTTTAGGAAGCCAGCGTAAATAAAAGCGAAAAGTGTAGTCAGAACAGATTGAAAGAATAATTAACACAAATGAGTTATACTTTATGAAACGGTAAATTTATAAATTACTGCTTCTTAAGGAAGAACCAGTTGTGACTTTCGTAAAGATTTGCATGAAAAAAATGTATTGAATGGATGAACAAATTCAGGATGAAAAATGTGACTGTAAATCGAATGAAGGAAAGACAGGAAGGATCCGTTGATCATATAAAAAGAAATGGTAGAGACAGTTACCGCTAGTATTGCCTAACACACGGAAGGAAATATTTTGTTAGTGCATAATATAAAAGTTTATTTTTAGAAAAAGAAGTATTTTCTTTTTTACTGCTCTATGCTAATGCTTTCGCAAAACAAGAAAGGGTATTGCTTTTTTCTGAATATATATTTATTCCATATGCAAAAGTCAATTTCATTTTCATTACAAATGTATAAATCACACTTTTATACTAAATGTACACAATATAGTGCACTGATATTGAAGGGAAATTATTTTCAGATGTACTTAACCCGATATACGGCCCACTCACAATTGCCATCGTCTTATTTTCATCAGTATTGGCCTGCTGAAGAAAAAGTTTGAAAACTGCTAGTTCTCAAACTTTTTTGAAAGGTTATTGAATTGATATGTCATTTGGTTTTTTTTTTTTTTTTTTGTCTTTTCGTGTTTCTAAAAATAGATTTATTTTAAATTAAACCAGATTTATAATCTGGTGTTTTTTCACTCATCGCATACATAATTTATATTAATTAGTATGAATCAGAGCTGTAATACTCAATACGTTCTACGTTGATTTTAATATTTGTAAAATAATAAGAGGAGTTTACCTCTTTTACAGTCTGCTCTTTCACAGTTATGCTTATATAATGGCTTTGCTCTAATCACAAACATTTTGCACGCAAAATTATTCTCGGTGGCAACACGTACTATATTGAGGTAAACTACTCTTATTATTTTACAAATAATTTATATTAAATATCAATAAGAGTTAATTATACCCAAAACGGCATCCGAGTAGGGTACAAAGTAAAAATTGTACCCTACTCATAAAAAAAGATTCTGCATAATTGTAAACCATGTATTCTTTTTTAATGACTATTTACTTCATCAATATACATCTGATCTCTATTTAATTTAACACGAGCCTTTCGCTTCGATACATCGAAATCTTAATTGATTTTCGTAATAATAATACTCCTCCAGAAAAATAGAGTTCCATCAGATAAGCCCTACGTATATTTATATCTCGGAATTTATGCAGTGTTAACCTCTGTCCTCCTTTGTACACCTTTTGGAAAAGGCTTGGTCCAGAATCCTCGGAGGACAAGATATTATGGGTTTCGTCGCACACCGTAGTTCAATTTATTCGGTGTTAGATGAGGATTGCACGTTTTGTTTTGTCGTTTTTCCTCCAGTAAAAGAGGCAACTGACCAGATTTTGTACAATTTAAAGACAACACACTGACACCTCAAGCCTTAATTGCTTTGGTGCAAAAACAAATTTAACTTCTGGATTTCACCTGTGTGACGAACGATCTATTTTTAACGCATTAATTAAGTTAAAATGTATTTGGAATTCACGAGGATGAAAATTTTCAAGAGAAATTGGGATACTTCCCAGTGTCTTAACTTTTGGACCAGGATTCGATGTCTTCAAGTATTTCGAGGGATATCATAATTTATAATGGAGAATGATCTCCAGAATTTGTCAATATTTTAGTTCAAGCAGCGCTTACCTCTTTCAGTCTTTCATGCTTATATAATGGCTTTGCTCTAATCACAAATATTTTGCACGCAAAATTATTCTCGGCAGCAACACATACTGCTACTGAATTATATTGTGGTGACTAAGGCGTGTTATTTACTCTTGGATTTTAGGCTGGCTGAATAAAGAGGCTGAAGTTCAATTTTTGGACGGATAGCACACAAAAAGGACTGATTCATTCAGTAGGATGCTAGAATTTAAATAATTCTAGCATCGTACTTACGCCTTGAAGCAGTCACCTCTGAGGTGCTCTATTCTTAAATTACGAAATACAGTAGGTCGTTGCATACACAGCAGTTACTTCCCAGATTCTCTTTTTTGTGTGTGTGTGTGTGTGTGTGTGTGTGTGAAATTCTCAACCAGTAAGCATAGAAACTTGTGGTTATTCAATAAGTAAACAGATGAATCAGGAAATGGGCTCTTTATTTTCCGGAGTGACTACTTCATTGTCATTACGTATTATGATTAATTACTTAATCGTTACTAGTTTATCCACTTTGTATCTTGTACATTATTTTGACTCGTACTCGCACGTGTTATTTTTCTAACTTAACTTAGCAAAATGAAAGGTGTGTTAGAAGCAGTTGCAAAAATAGTTTTCTTGTAAATAGAAAATTCTTGCCTAAATTTTTAGCCTCGGTAATTTCTTCTCATAGGATCGAATTCCCAACTCTCCAAATAGGCGATGAGTTAAAAATTCGCTCTCAACTGAAGGCCTTCGTAGGGTCAAGCGCGATCAACATCAAACGTTCTTTGGTGCGATATAGTAATGGAGAAATCCCCCCCCCCCCTTCTTTCTCTGGCGAGTTGCAATGAAATCGACCGCAAACAAAGGCAATCATCATCATCATCAGCCATTTTCAATCCACTGCAGGATGAAGGCCTCTCCAGCAACTTTCCAGTTCCTTCTGTTTTGAGCACTGGCCATCCATTTACTACACAAAAACTCATGAATTTCATCTATCCATCTCCGCCTTTGTCTTCCAGGTTTTCTTCTAGCTCCTCTTGGGTACCATTCTGTTATTTTCTTAGTCCATCTGTCATCATGTCTTCGAGCTATGTGTCCTGCCCAAGACCATTTTAGTTCTTTAGTTTTGATAAGAATGTCCTTTACTTGAGTTTGCTGCCTAATCCATGTGTTTCTCTTCTTATCTAACAGTCTGATTCCCAATATAATTCGTTCCATTCTTCGCTGTGTAGTTCTCAGCTTCTCTTCCATTCTTTTGGTGAGTGCCCAAGTTTCACTTCCATAAGTCATGGTGGGGAGTATACATTGATTCATTATTTTACGTTTCAGACAAACTGGGATATTGCTCTTCAGTATGTGACTATATTTCCTGAATGCTATCCATCCAAAATTTATTCTTCTCTTGACTTCCAGCCATTTATCATTATTACAGCTAATAACTTGTCCCAGATAAGTATATGACTCCACCTTTTCAATTACTGCTCCTTCAATCATTATTTCTCTTTCCGTGGCATACTTGTTCATCATTACTTTTGTTTTAGCCATATTCATCTTTAGTCCAAAATCCTTACTAACTGTGCATAACTGATTAAGATTTTCCTCTAATTCTTTGGGATTGTGGTTTATGACCACAATGTCATCTGCAAATCGTAAATGGTTTAGGTAAAACAAAGGCAAATTGATCTATAAATCCAAAGGAGTTAACTTAAAAATTGTAAGCCAGTTAGCGTTCATATATACTCTGAGGATCAAGCACCAAATTAATTTTTTTTTTTAGATTCGTTGTGGCTTTAATTATATTTATTAAACCCAAGTTCCAAAATAATCCACTCGCGATGGAACTAAATCATTTCTCTTCAAAATTGCATACCGTCCATAGAATTTTCATTACTATTACTACCTGATCGACTTTTTTCTCACGGTTTAAATCAGTTAGCGACAGAAAAACAAGTTCTTTTCAATCGGGAATGAGATGACTGTGTTTATTTTATTATTATTATTATTTTTTTTTTTTTTTTTTTTTTTTGATGCAATGTACGAACCAGAATTCGAACACGCAGTTTGTCGAGGCGACACACTAATGTCTCAGTTATACTGTAATTGCCTTCGCTTTAATTTGAATGACGCAAGACTTGCGCTCGTTTTTGTATAATGTGTGTAGAGGAGGCGTGGGGAAGAGCTGTATTATAAATAATTATTATTAGATTTCTTTTTTAATCAAAAGTATTTAGATGTAGGTAAATAAGTGCACTTTCTTCTTGGAGGGGGGTAATCATTATGCACCGCACTGATAATTGGTTAACTGTTCCTGATATAGCTAAAATTCTCATCAAAATGCCACTAAAAAGCTCAGACATCGTGCGCTATGTTGCCATAGTTACCTCAGTACACACCACTGACCGATAGATATTTCTCATTTAGAGAAGTGCTATTTGTTTATATTGTAGCATTTAAGCAACTCGTAGTAGTAGCCGCGCGGCTTGAGAGATCAATGCTTTGAAAATATTTTTGTCGTTTCATTTACAAGAGCATTTACTTGCTCAATTTGAAAAGATCTGACAATAAGAAATTACGGTGTATAAAATGTCTTAAATTTTATAGCTTCAGTGTGAGGCAAACCATATTCTCATTGGATGTCCCCAGCAATCAACTATCCGATAATACAGCTTTAGCTCCCCATCCAATGTACAGGAACCCTTAACTTTATCACATTCTTGGCAATGATGCAGATCTCGAAGAATTATTTATTTGAAACGCATAAATGTATTATTCTCCGTGATCATAATAACATGTAGAATTAGTCATAAGTAAATCAACAGGCACTATGTCTCAAGAGGCCCTTATGCCAAAACTACCAAATAAACAACGACCTATTGCGACCTGCTATAAGTTCATAAACTGACCTTTACGAGGAGATAATTTTGTGTACTTATCCTAGTACGTAGGTTCCACAAATACAGCAAAAATGAGCCCTGCTAAACATGAGAAGCAGAACATGCCCAAATTTGCCGTTTATTAGAAGTGGACTAGCACTGCAACAAACATCAGGCCATAGAGAACAATCTAAAATTTACGTACGATTTAAATTAGACGTCCATATTTCAGATGCTGCCTTACTTGTTTCACTTTGGTTTAGTCCTAGCTTTCTTAGCGCCATCTGAGAACGTAATGTTGTTCAGTTTACGTAGCCAACTTACTGCACATCAACTAACCTGTTGGTCTACATTCTACAGTAAACTCTAAATGAAAACATGAATAAAAAAAAAAATAATAAAAAAAATGTGCTTGGAGCTGCCCTACAATAATGATACCCCTGACTCAACACAGACAAGTGGCGTTAGACAGCCTCATTCGTGAGCTAATCGTGATTTTGAGAAGATTTTCTTTCTTATCCTCCAGTTACGAGTGAAAAGTAAAATACAATTCTAAGTGGGAAGCATTCAAGGAATTAATAGTCGAAGCTACTAAACGTTTCCTATTAAGAAATATTGTTCAAGATTTAGGCCTAAATGGTTGGAAAATGAACTGAGACTCGTGGCAGAGAAGAAAAATGCATATAAATAATCAGGCGACACACTCCGCTAGTCTGTAATCAAGTCACAAAGGAGGTTGGGCAGGCGAAGGCAGATTACAAGAAATCTTTGGCAAAGGATGCTAAGAAAAACAGAAAGGATTTCTTTACTTATATAAACTCTAAAAGGAAGGGGATGAATCTGATTGGTCCACTTTATATCGATGGTTCGACTGTTGATGATCCTGCTCAGTTAGCAAACAAACTGAATGAGTATTTTGCATCCACATTCACACATGAGGAGTTAAGGTTTGAAAATGGCAGAAGGTTATCAAATTGTAACAGGGTGCTTAATGATTTTGTAATAACTGAGAACAAAGTGGAAGAGAAATTGTTGAAGTTAAACATAAGAAAGGCACCTGGGGTGGATGGGATCTATCCAGTTATATTAAAGGGGGCGGCAAAGGAAGTAAGCAAACCCTTAGCCATAATTATGAGAGCATCCTTGGACTCAGGGGAGGTCCCCACGGACTGGAGATGTGCAAATGTGTCCCCAATTCGCAAAGAGGGATCGAAGGGTAACATGAATAATTGCAGACCAGTTAGTTGAACTTCTGTTCCGGGTAAAATAATGGAGTCACTGGTTAAAGATGCACTGCAAGATCATCTAGACAAGACTGCAGCAATAATTCAAACACGGCATGGGTTTGTTAAGGGAAAGTCTTGTCTGACAAATTTGATTGGTTATTATGACGTGGTTACAAAGGAACTGGATGCAAAAAAATAATTTTGATATCATATATTTGGATTTCAGGAAAGCTTTTGACACTGTTGCGCATGGAAGACTATTCTACAAATTCTAGCAGAATGGTATTAAGGGTAAGTTGCTACAATGGATAAAAGGATGGTTGAGTGGGAGCAGACAGAGGGTGGTAATCAATGGGTGCTGCTCTTCGTGGACTAATGTTATTAGTGGAGTCCCACAGGATTCGGTGTTGGGTCCACTGTTGTTTTGTATATTTATCAATGATATTGATGAAGGTATATCAGGCTTAGTATCGAAGTTTGCAGATGATACAAAGGTTGGCAGGGTTATTGGCATTATTTGTTAAGTGGACTTTAGCCAGCGGGTTGTTAATGACAGTAATGGCAGTGTGTTATTGCAACAGGATCTAGAAAATTTGGGCAGATGGGCTGAGAAGTGGCAACTTCTCAGCCCATGGGTAGAAGTAACTCCAGAGAAACGTACCAACTGTGTGGTACTACACTTAAGGTGGTAGAAAATGAAAAAGACCTGGGAGTAATTGTGCATTCAGATATGAAGTTTCCTGAGCAATGCAGACAGGCTGCCAGGGCAGGTCATGGGGTGTTGTCAATGATATACGGGAATTTTGCTAGCAGGGAAAAGGTGATTGTCCCTCTGTATAAGGCAACCTCTGTATAAGGCAATGGTCAGGCCACGCATTGAGTACTGCGTGCAGTTCTGGAGGCCTCATTTTAGGAAGGATGTAGATTTGCTTGAGCGTGTACAGAGAAGGGCAACAAGTTTCGTGAGGGGAATGAGGGAATCCTCTTACCAGGAAAGGCTTAAGTTCTGCAAATTGCAGCAACTGGAGACTAGGCACCTGCGAGGTGATCTGATTGAGGTGTATAAGGCCTTGAATGGATTGAGCACGCTAAATTCTTATGGAATTCTTCCACTTGTTCAGATTACGAACCTAAGGAGGCATAAATTCAAATTAAGAAAAGACAGATGTAGAATAGATGTGTGGAAATTTGCCTTTAGCCAGCGGGTGGTTAATTGCTGGAACAAACTTCCATCTGTCGTTGTGGAAGTTGATAGGTTAAATAAATTTAAGGAGGAACTGGACAAACATTTAGAGGGGATTGTTTTGTAATTTTTTTTTTTTTTTTTTTTGGTTGATGCTGCATAAGCTCATACACTTGCTTTCTTGCATCACATGCCACTACTACAACATATTTCATAAAAGTGGTGCACCTGTCCATTCTGCACGTATTAGTCTGATATGGATTGGCCAGCAATATCCTGATTTGGCTGTTTATGATATGCTTATGGAGGAATCAGGACTGTAGCAAGTAACTATTTTCAGTTTTAAGGCACATACTGTCGATTGCTGTTTCATCTACTCCTTTGCGTTGTATGAGTTAGAAATGTTTATCCAAAGTGACCTTAATGATTTTGGACTGACTCCATCAGACTCACCAGCATTTTTTGATTAGCAAGATGAAAAAGGCTACCGCAAATGTTATGATGTGAATATTATGACAGTTCTACACTTGCAATTTAAATCCCAGAATAAACTAACCTGGAGCTTTTCAGTGCTAAAAATAAATCCCATAAGATTACTACAGTTTGATAAGTACGATCTAAAATTGCATCAGTGTTTCATTATTTTATTAAAAGCTTAACCTTCATGTTTCACCGATTGTAGAGGTTGAAGTCTGTATGCAGTGGAAGATTATCGAAAACAGCAAATTGTCATCTATAAACTTTGTCCCCTGTACTGACGGTCCAGTCAGCTGTTGGGATTTCTTTCAGACTGCATTATTTGTTAAGTGACAACTTAGAACTGTGTTCCCCTCCCATTGGTCCACTTGACGCTGAATAATATTCCAAATAAAGGAAGTCTCCGATTTACGTAATTTTGAATTACTTCGTGTTTTTCTAAAATCCTACCTGTAAAAATTCGGTGCTTCAAAAGTCATATTTCACTACATATGACATTTTATTGCTGTTACGGTAGCCACACAGTAACCGCGAGTGTGATACACAAGCATTTCCCATTTGGTAATGCTTTTACATTCAGACCACGGCTATAAATCTAATTATGAATAGCACTTACGTTGCGAATGAAAAGTTCGAAATTGGCACACGAAAGTAGTACAATTTAAACCTTATCCCTTTCATTAACAATATCGTTAAGAAATCAATCCCTTTGTTCTACTTTCGCAGTTAAGGGAGGAGAGGGGGAAAGGTTAATAAACCTAGGTGATCCAAGTGACTGAAAATGCCAGGAAATCAACAAAACTTCTTATCATTTCTGTTATTGGACATCGGTGGTACAAGCACCTCGGAGACTCACTGATTAAAACGTAAACAGTTATTTTTAAACAAAGTACAGTACTGTACTGTAATTCCTACAAAGTTTCAAAATCGCATTATTTGTCAAGTGATAATTTATAAATATGTTCCTCCCACTAAGTCCAGGAGTTGCACTTTACGCTGAATATTCCAAATACAGGAAGCCTCCGATTTACGTCGTTTTCAATTTTTTATTTATTTATTATTATTTTTTTCCTAAAGATTCCTAAAATATTCTCAGTAAGCATTAAAATTTTTAAATAAATCAGACCTCCTGTTCCAAATTTATAGTAATATTTCTGTAGGGGAAACTGGGAAGGGAATGTTATGAAAAGAACTTGGAACCATTGTAGGGGCCAACAGAATATGTTAAATTTGGTAGCAATTCGCATTTCTCTTGTCGATTAATGCGGAAACACTTTCATTTATGCCGATTTTTGTACAGGGTATGAAAGGAGGGCTATGCAATCGCAACTGGACTTAATTTTCCAAACAGAACATTTTGAAAATTTGGCCTCGATCCGACTTTCTTTTTAGAATAATACGGGAAATATACTTTCATTTATATGAACAGATTTCTGTGTTGACCTTAAAAGCTTTCCAGGGACCAACGAAACATACGCTGAAAATGTAATATCGATTGAACTTTTTCTTATTAAGTAACGTTGTTTCAATATCCGATAACATACTTTCATTACAAGTTAGGTAATGTACGCAGAGCGTTACATTTCATGCGCATTCTATTTATTACTTAAAATTAACTGCATTTATTTTTCGTTTTTTTCTTATTAACCTTATTAACCATTTGCATTTAAATGATTAACAATTTGCGCGTTCGAACAATCGTGTCCTTTTTTACAAAAAAAAAAATATATATATTATATATATAATAATAATAAAACTTTGCTACCATTTGCGAAATTGCCTACCTTAAAAGAAAGAACTAATCGTTAGCATTCCAGTGCACTATTTGTTTCACATTAATTGTTAAACAGACAGCTCATTATATGGCCCCACGTTACGCATGCGAGCTCATAACATATACCCATTGTATATGTAATTGGTTATATTTAATACGTTTAAAACGTTCAGAAGTCATTTTGTCGTTATCAACTTCGTGTTTACCTGTTTTTTAAGGTGAGTAATAATTTAAGGATTTAGAATTATGGCACAGTCAGGAAGACGTGTCGTGTTGAACGTACCTTGGCGAAGAAGATACACACCTTTTCGTGTTTCTGCAAATGTATTCAGGATCGGTCTTAAATGGTGAAATCAAAGAAAATTTATAAGTTTAATCAGATACAGGTTTCGACGGTACTGGCTTACTTGCTTACGACAAAACACACACCACATTTCTTTCGAATAGCTGGAGAAAACTTTAAATTCGCATACTAATGAGAGAACGAAATTTAAAAGATAAATTCAGGTCTGTGGTTGAGAACAATAACGGTTCGGACAACCAGACTACAGTTTAAAATATGTTGGCGAACTTCAAGAAGTTTGACCGCAACATGATTGTCACGGTACATTTTTACACCTCCAAATGTGGAAGTGTAAGTGAAGAACAGGGTGAAAGGCTTAAACAGGACATTAAACACATGGAGATGAGGTACCAGAGGAGTTGAAATGTCAACATCAGGGTGGATATTTGCTGGATACTGAATACAGTAGAAGCATCTGCAAGAAAAAAACACTAATAATGAAAGTTTGACCGAGTTTTTAAAGTGAAATGTGAGTTTTTAGTGTACTTTTTTAATGGTCTGCCATTTTCAGTAGTATTTTATAGAGATGAAAATATCAGGCAATAAAAACTGTGCTAGCAATTGTGAAATTTTACCAAATGCGCTAAGGTAAGCAGCCTTACAGCGTGTAGATTTGACTCCATCCGATTCGACTTTGCATATTTTGAATAATCGGAAAGATGTTGAAAGAAAATTTATAAGTTTCCTCAGACACAACAAATGAGAAAGGATGCGACGCGTATTGGCTTAACTGCTCACGACAAAACACAGACTACATTTCTTTAGGACAGCTAGAGAAAAACTCTGCTACCAATTGCGAAATTTTCGCCATGGGTACTGCTAGTTTCATTTATTCTATTGTCCGATTTCAATCAAATTTGGGATTGCCTGACAAATCTTTCTATATTAACCACATAAAATTTCATGAAGATCCGTCCACTGGAAGTTGAGTGGAGGTGAGGACAATTGGTGCTTATGCATATATTATTATTAGCCATATGGTGAAAGGAAGCTTGAGGCTTATGCTGCACCAGCCAACAATAAATTACCGAGAGAGAAAGAGAGAGAATGATGATATCCAGCTCTGGGTTTCCCAAGACCATACTCACCAGATGTTTTTCCCTGGGATTAAGTATGCTAACGCTCCTAAAAATACGACCTATTTTTAACAAGTGGGCGGAGGAGTGATAGCGACATTCAAAGCCTGTTATGTCTAGTGGAACATGTGACAACTGATTATCGATAGCTAAAATCAGCCATTAGTTTGGGGAATTCCTTGATGAAGGGTGTGGTTGAATATATAGCTGTAGTGCGTTTCACGGTGTCCAGGAACTTTCCAGTGTATCTGTAATCAAGTTACCGATTGCAGAAGTGGCAAGTTAGATAGGCTTTGACGAATGACGGAAATGATGGGTATAAGCAACACGAAGGAGACTGAAATTGCAGGATGCCGAACTAGCCAATAAGGATCTAGTTCAGTTGGAGCAAGAAATGAGAGAAATGCAGCCATCGTCGCAAGTAAAACAACTCGCGCCAAGAATGATTGAAGCCTTCAGTTCCTTTTGAGACAATGATGGCCAGTCTCATTAAAGATGACTCGGATGTGGAACGGAACAGCAATTCAATCGAGGACTGAGTGACCATTTCCCCCTGCTGTAATGAAATATGTTAGAAGTAAAATTCTGTTCAGACTTCTTAAAACATGAATTTGGTGTGACTAATACAGTATGTAAAAATAATAGAATTTCACGTATTTAGTACAATTGTGTGTGTTTTACCTTGTCTGTTTTAGTTTTGATGCTGAACCACGTGTACTGGAAGTAGTCCCGGAAAATTTTATCCTCGGTTAAATTCGCAGTGAAGGAATATAGAATAATATCATGATAACGCTCTGCGCTTATAGTATTCTTAAAGAATACGAGACCAATTTACCTGTCTTCGTAATATCGCGCACCATTCTGCAACCTTTTGATCACCCAGTGGCATCTCCTGATTGGCATATGATTAACTGCTGACCAGCACGGCTGTTTTGGGAGTTGACGTACCCCGATAAATGAAACAGCTCATCGCTGAAAAAGCCGATGTCCAGAATTCCTTCTCCATCTCCAGTAAGGAAGTCTGGAAAACATGCTTCACGTGGTCACATTCTTGCAGTTCATGCACTAATGTTAATTTGTATAAATGCAACTTCAGGAGTTTTTAAGCGCTTTCCTTGTTGAGCCATGTGAGACGTCTTCGTGCTGTGACAATTTGCGCACTTCTCTCGTGATAGGATAGGATCAAAAATGTCCAGTACTTTGTCCTCTCAAAACTGGCAGCCTGCCAGACCTCGTCGCGTATACAACTGACCCGTTAATTTTGGGATGCATTTCACCAGATTTCTGCACATTCACAACGAGCATGTTTCAACCAAAACAGAGCCCTCATTTAACAACGCCGTTTTCATGCTTTCACCCATCCAAGCAGCTCACCTTTACGGAACGACTGATTTGAAGGGTAAGGAGTGCTGGGATTACGTGCCAGTAGTCACGTACGCCACCAAAGGTGTGCGTAGGATTTTCCTACTCCCAGAACATGCAAATGCAGGTGCATAGGGACATTCCGCTCACCCTGTAGTAACCGACTTCCTGGAGACAGGGGCGTCAAGAGACATCATGGGTCTCGGGGAAAACAGTCTCATCGATGAATTCCCCTTCTCCAGTTATTTTCTGTTGTTCCTAATATCCAGGCTCCCCTTAACTATGACCCATCTGTTCCTCCTCTCGATATCCTTGCCTAGAGGACTCTGGTATAGGAAAAGGATCAGAATCTAGGGCGTGGGGAAGGATTTTTTGACCTCTAGTTTGTCCATTCGTTTTTAGTTCTTTTTTTGTGCTTCAAGAGTCTTTTCCTTACTAGTTCCTGAATGTCCTCAGATGTCTGCTTACCCAAATAAAAGAAACTATTTTTGAAGTTGATATGGTTGTATCTTGTGATGCCATCCGCTGTAAGCTCATGGTTTTGATGTGAAAAGGAGTTTGTTGTCCTGTGAGAACCAAGGTTTGGTTCGTTTACATATTGTAATTCGTTTTTCCTTTGCTTTAGGTTACCCGCAATAATGTTAATGCTCTGATCTGTGTTTTAGCAATCATTTTTGTCCCAATTAGTCCTTTTTAAAGTTTCAGGAATTTTTCTGGGGTTGATAAACTTGTAGATAAGATGAATTTCTACTGCTTGAATACTGTTTGAGGGTTGAATGCTGATTTTTATTTAAAAGTTATTTCGAAGGCTATTGGATCAGCTGAAAAGCGTACCAAGTTGCCCAAATGGTACGCCACAACATTCTGAGCTTTGTTAATGTTGTGGTATATGTGGTCAAGGTTTTAGTCTCGTTTAGTAAGGAGATGAAGGCTGAGGTGTCTACTGAGGTTAATTCCTGGTGAAAGCTGTTGTATGTAGCTTATCTAATAAACTGATAAATAGAAAAGTATGCTGGCCCTAATTTTCTCATAGAAGTTGAAATCTTACTGGCTAGAAAATACGTAGGAAAACATTGCTTCATTTACAGTTTAAACAGAATTTTACTGCCAGCATTTTGAATGGACATTAAATTCACTAAATGCGTTTCCATTTTGCATTACATGGATATGCATTTAGTGAATTCAATATGAACATGGCACACTGCCATTCAGTTATCGTGCACCACGTGAGCGATGAGAACACGGAATGTGTGCTGCCTATCGAAGTTAATATTCTGAACGCGTAATCCTTGAAAGAAAGCTGTTTCTGAGTGTGCCTGACGTTTGGTGGTTAAAAAAAAAAAGTTGCCCACTGCATGTTTTGGAGACCTCATCAGGTTCTCCTTTCTCTACGATGTAAAAATAAAACCTTAGCCTGTTATAGACAAGACGAGATAACACGCCTTTAAGTCTAAGCACACTTCCTAAATAATTTCGCATAAAACTAGTTTATAAGAATCGAGTGGGTTGGACGTGTGACGTTCCAAGGGTAGGTGCTCAGTCGCATGAGAACAGAAATTGGTCAGCCAGATAAGTTTAATTTTAAGGTAACCTTAAAATTATTACGAATTATTTCAACATAATAGCCATAATCTTTCATTTAGTGGTATTTTATTCCAATGTGCATGAATACTTAAACGCAATAGGCATGAGCTACAAAGTTTAATTACCTTATAGCTGGACATCGTGCGAAGATAACTAATTACGCTTCACAAAATATTTCATCGTTTCAGCTAGCAATATACATCTACAGTAGACAAAAAAATCCGCAACTTTTAAAATAGCAGACTGCCCTCCCTCCACACTGACTACCAGATCTTACTTATGCTTCCGTTATTTCGAAATTTCTTGTTTGGTGAAAAAAAGGTTCCGTAAGTGGGTTATGTATCAATGACGGTCAGTATTAATGGAAAAAAATCTGTCACTGGATCAAGATCTGTATCATATCATCTCATAAGTGAACGTAAGCATGTACTGTTTGCTGATTTGTGTAGCAGTGGATTTAAATCTATGGGAAAACGTTTTTTTTCTTCTTTTTTTAGCAGAGAGATTAGGAAAAAAAAAACAGTACGTAATGTTGGATTGAAATGTCCTAGAAGAGCATATGAGTGTGATTACGTACATTGCCACTCTGCACGGAAGCAAACTACCAAAAGGCAACTTTTCTTTTTGTAAATAAGTTTCTTGTAAAGATGGAATCTATTCCATATTTGAGTGACCTATTTAAAATTTATAATAAAGATTATTAATGGTTCTAAATATACAATCAAGTTAATTGGATCCCAATTAAAAGAAAACAGTCATCAGTTCTTTTGATCAATGACGGAAATTGAGGACCGAGTCTAAAAAGGCTATTATTAATAAAACTAATTATTCGGTTTACCATGAGCCCTTTGTCTCATGCTCACCGTCCAGCCGAAGCATATATATATATATGAGAGAGAGAGAGAGAGAGAGAGAGAGAGAGAGAGATGATATTGCAAACATGGAATGGCAATGCAAAGTCCTTCGCAGCTACAAGGCCAGAGATTTACAAATAGGGATATTATACGGATTGTGAAATAATAATAATAAAAAAAAAATATATATATATAGACATCTTAAAAAGTAAGATTAACATAGACATGACATTTAAATTCAGAAATAGGTTGGATTAACAAATTTGATGTATACATAGTAAGCAGAGAAACAAAGGGTCATGTAGAGCTCTTAGAGGTTGAGCGGAGAGTTTCGACACAGTTGATAGTTCACGGACTGTGTGCATTTGTAAACAAATTCCAAGTCTGTGGTGTGGGTAATGCCTGATCAAACAGTATGAGGTTTTTACAGGATCGGAGGCCAATTACAATGAATCGTCAGCTTTAGAAAATTCACAGCCTGGACTGATATCAAGATGACCGAGGGCAAGTTGGGATGTCGCCATCAAATGAAGGATGTCACATTGGAAGCCAATAGACCCTCATTAGAAACAGCCGTCATAATATGGAATTTGTGTGGCAATCGACATTTTAGGCCTGCTGCTACGCGGTTCGTCGTTATACCGGTCTCTTCTTTAATTTAATGAGCTCCCATATGGCGTATTTAGTAACTTCTGTCTTGAAACTTTTTTTTTTTTTTTTTTTTCCATGATCCCGGTGGTGGCTGTTTTGCTACTTTAGTAAGTGATTTGTACGATAGATGGCGGGACCGCCTAAACAATGTACTGTAATGCAAAAAACTATGATCTCACTTCTGCAAAGGAACACAGTTTGAACAGGTGTGGTTTTTGTGCAGTGTTGAGTCAGTTAAATTTTATATTGATTTAAATTACATTTAATACTTTTTATGAAGCGAACTGAAAAGAAAATTTAGTGTAGCATTTCAAAAGCGCTTAAACTATAAACTAATCTCTTTGAAATGCTCTCTCAAAAGTGCTTAAGCTTAAACTGTAAATTAATGTCTGAAATGCCACACTGCTTTTGAATTTTCTGTTCAGTTTGCTTCATAAAATAAACAAATTTTTTTTTGCAGCTTAACATTTAAATTTTTTTTGTCACCCACAGTTAAATGAATATATTTTTATGGGGAACCACCCTCTCCACTGGGGTGATTCCTCCTTGACGACTTAATACACCAAAAAATGGTGTTTGTTTGTTTGGTTTTTTAGGAACATTAGCAACTATGGCCATATTGCTCCAGGATATGCGGTGGTCATTCCCTGACCTTTCGCATCCTCCGTATTTGGTGGTGACGGGCTTGAACCCTGATCTAATCAAGAAGCGTGTGCTACACTGCTGCTCCTTTCCACCTGGCTACGGAGGCGCCTCAAAAACTGGTGTATTAAATTTTCAAGTGTGTAGGTACCAATGTGAGCTCTCTGGTCGGTTTGTCTGCTGGAAGACCTCCACGGCCTGAGACCGACTAACTCAACACTGGCGAAGGAGAGCTGGAAAAACTTCCTAAATGCATTAGTGGGATTCAACCCTAGATCCTTCAACACTGTGAGCAAGCCCGTAACGCTAAAGCTACCGTGGACCACGCAAACGTTGTGCACTAGTCAAGTTATATATCGATGGTTCGCCGGAAGATAAAAATGCAAACTTGGAATGCGGTGTATTGAATATGGTTAAAGAATAAGAAGTAATTATAATAATACTGTTGGTCAACTGTTGAGTGCCGGGCACTCAGGATGAAGGGTTCGTAGTCACGAATGGTCATTAGTGTAGTATCTCAAATAGAGAGCGTTATGGTAACTGAAAAAAGTTTCTAGTACCCCGGCTTGGTTTAAAACTGAGGAACTAACGAAAACGTCTGTTTTGTCTTTCCAGTTGTTGTAAATGACAAGGGTGGGAGAAGCGACTGGCAAAGCCGTGCAAGAATCCGCGCAGGCGCCTCCCCACCGCTGCCGCCTCAACACTGGCTCTCTGAGCCAATGTTGAGGCGGCAACTTCTGGAGTTGTTCTTGCCGGGCCAATTCCAGCTTTGAAAATTGTTAAAAAATACTTCTCGTCGCAAAATTTATAAATGACCTTTATAGAATTATTAACTAACTATTTAGCAACCTTTTTGTCACCAAAAGGAGGGTTACTTAGTACAAAGAAGCGCGCTATCGAAGTGCAATATATATATATATATATATATATATATATATATTTTTTAATTTTAACGCAAAAAGTAAATGATAGTTTTCCCTTGATAAGCATCGAATAACGCATAGCTAATGTGATTTTTAAATTTTTAGCGCCATTAGTGACGGAAATAGAGGGGTCACGAAAATTACTCACATTTTCCTGTCTGGTGCCCCCATTTTTAATTTTAAACCTACTCGTTGAGCTCTTTCCAACAGTGTATAATAAGCTATAAGTTGTCGACAATATTTTTTGTCTCCCCACATTTCTGAGACAAATTTTTGTCAACAACTATCAATATGGCGTAATGTTGGCTTACATGATGTGCAAACTCATGCAAAATTTCAAGTCAATACGTTGAATAGTTCCAGAGATACAATGCTGTGACAGACGGACGGACAGACAGGTAACCGAGTGACATAAGGATCCTTTGTAAGACTACGGATACTAAAAAAGGGAAAATAATGTTAAAGAATTTGGATTCCTTCCCCCCCCCCCCAAGTAGCCATTTTAAACTGTTCACAAACAACTAAACTGATACTGTTTTTTTTTTTTTTTTATATATATATATATATATATATATATATATATATATATATAGGAAGCATTGGAGAGTCACAAGTTACTATAAAGTGGGTTTTTCACTAATAGGCAAGAAGTATTCTTGCGCCATCTTCAGTTTCACTATAAGACGAATTGATGATTTTCAAGTGATAAAGTGACTGAATGAAATCGAAGTTTTATGGATGTGCCAATAAGGATTGTTTTCCTTAACTAAATTTCAGTCAAATGTATTTGATGAAAGGCACGAATAATTAAAAATAAAAACGAAATTTCATGGAAATATTGAACAAAATTATCAACATATTGATTATAAGTAAATAGATTAATATATTTAAATTTCATATCACTCAAGAATCCGGTACAACGGATTTTTATACAATTTTGACAATGCTGCATAAAATCATTTAGCAATTTAAGAAGAAATTAGTGTGCTGTAATGTTACGGATTGATTGCATAAACATTACAGCATGTTTCGCATTTCCTAATTTTTTAGAATTACAAGAAAAGTTGTGCATTTAAAATTTTTCTGCAACTAGCAATGTTTTTAAATTTCTCTTTAGCGCTTCCCCTACTACAGTAGGGAGGAAGACTACTTGGTTAGGGTTGCGCGGGATTTTTCTGGAAAGTTAAATAGCAAAATTTAACTGATTTATAATTCGATCGCATTTGATAAAAAAAAAAAAAAAACTACGAGTTTTCAATTCGTCAATGAAAACCATGCATACGGTTGGGGATATCTACATTGTGCTTGGTTGCGCCATCTTTAGTACGCAGCATGGCCTTGATAAGTCTCAAGGTAGACCACGGGATAATGAAACTATAAAATCTGGACCATTTGCGAGAATTGCTAATTATCCCCCTCCCGCCGCGAGACCGAAAACACCTTATCAACTGTCGGAAATCCTGACTCTTTGCCCCTCTCCTCTTCCGTATGGTCACTAACACTGCTGCAGCCCTACACGGAGTCTTGTTGAAAGATGCCTTTGTAATTTGGAAAGACTGTCACCGAACGAGCGCACATGGTCAGAAGTGATGGATCTGTACTGTACAAGTCTCCAGTGAGGCTCTGTCGATAGGTCCCAGGGTCTCCCATGCCCACATTATTACGCTGCTGCGGCCCGCACAATGCCTTTTCGGGCAGTAGGGTTCGATAGTTTTAAGTTGAGTTTATGTTTACGCCACACCCGTACATCGGCATGGTGATGTTGAAAAAGCGAGTCAGGGAAACCGGGCAATCCGTTTCCACCCATCCACTATTCATTGGCTTCATTCCTCTGCTTGTAACGGGTTGTCAGCTGTGATAAACCAGCTCTTAAGGCTGTATATAGAACTGGAAACCTCGAAATCATGGATTATGCTTTATCCTTCCAATAAAGTTTTCCAATAAATGTGCTAAGCCTGTTCAAGAGAAGAACGTCGCATATCGTAATTGGCTTGTTTCTAATTCTTCAGTTTCATTTTCTGCCTACACCAAAGTTCGCAACAGTTGTAAAGCAGTTATTAATCAATCCAAACTAGAGTTTGAACAGACTAAGAGTAGAAAACTTGCTTCTTGCCCTAATGGTAGCCGAGCATTCTGGTCTCTCGCCAAAGCTATTGGCTGCAACTTTTGCCAATCTCTGCTTCCATCACTGTCCAAACCAGATGGTTCTGTTGTCACTTCAGCCAAGGATAAAGCTGACCTGCTAGTATCCCATTTTTCTTCCAACTCATGTATTAATGATCTTGGTAAAACACCTCCCACCATTTCCAACACGCTCCATTCAATGCCTCCTGTGGTCTTCCGTCAAAAGGATATCAGAAGGATTTTGATGAATCTTGATGCTAAGAAAGCTCCAGGTCCCGATGGTATTTCTCCACTTGTTCTCAAAATCTGTGTTCCTGAACTCGCTCCTATTCTTTGCCGCCTTTTTTCACTTTCTTATTCCAAAGGTGATTTTCCTTCTGCTTGGAAATTTGCTCATATCCAGCCAGTTCCTAAAAAGGGTGACAAATCCCTCCCATCCAATTATTGTCCCATTGCAATTACTTCTACTCTTTCTAAAGTAATGGAGAAATCAATTAACCGCCAACTCTTAAACTACCTAGAAACCTTCCGTCTGATCAACGATCGCCAGTATAGATACCGTCAGTGTCGATCCACTGATGATATTCTGGCTTATGTTACCCATTTGTGGACTAATTCAATGGAAAGGTTCGGTGAAACACAAGTAGTTGCTCGACATCTCAAAGGCTTTCGATCGTGTTTGGCATAAAGGTCTTCTAAACAAGCTTCCATCTTATGGTTTGCCAACTGTTTTTTGTAATTGGTTATCCAGTTTTCTCCGTGATCGCTCACTGAGGATGATGGTAGGTGGCTCTCTGTCTTCTAACTTCTCCACTAATGCCGGTGTCCCCCCCAAGGTTCAGTTCTTTCCCCCCCACTCTTTTCCTCTTGTATTTTAATGACCTTCTTCCATTGTCTGGAAATCCTATCCATGGTTTTGCGATGATAGCACATTGCATTCCACCTTCCATTTTGAGAAACCTTGCTCTGCTCAATCAGCTTCAACTTCTCGAAAATCTGCTACCAATTCCTTAAATGCCGATCTTCAGGTAATTTTCCAGTGGGGCAAAGACAACTTAGTTGATTTCAACCCTTCTAAAACTCAATTGTCTTATATCTCGCAAAAAAGATTCTTCTGCTCCTATGCTTATCTTTGATGACACTCCGATTTCTAGGCAAAATGATATATCTCTTTTGGGGATTACCCTGACTTCTAATCTCTGTTGGCATAAGCACATTACAAATATTGCTTCCTCTGCATCTAAAAAACTTGGTTTTCTCTTTCGCTCTCGGCGTTACTTTTCTTCCAAACAGCTGTTCACTCTGTATAAATCGCAAATCCGCCCTACCATGGAATATTGTTCCCACATTTGGGGTGGTGCCCCCAAAACCTCTCTCAGGCTTCTTGATTCCATTCAGAAAAGGGCAGTTAGGTTAATTAATGATTCATCTCTAACAAAGTCTCTCCACTCGCTGTCTCATAGACGTACTGTTTCTGCTGCATGCCTCTTCTACAGATACTTCCATGGGCACTTGTTCTTCTGAATTGGCTTCTATAATTCCCACTCTGTTTCAAAACAGTCCGAACACGAGCAGCCAACATCCATTTACTATCCAACTTCAAACTCACAGAACCAACTGTTTTCTGGAACTACCTTCCTTCATACGCATTTCCTGAAAATTACAATCTACAGAAGTTCAAGTCCAATGTCAACAAATATCTTCTTTCGTCTTCTCAACCTCCAACCCAAGCACGGTACTAAGTACTATAGGTTCTAATACCTCTCGTGTTTGGGGTTTACATAAAAAAAAAAAATCCTTAAAACAACCGTTCATGTCCATGTAGAAATGGGTCGTTCCACTGTAGTATGTGGTCAGTTGCTTCACCGAGGCATGTCTTGGCAGCAACTTGCAATGTGTAGTTTCATTTAATTTCCGTGAAAAGGTGCAGTACAAATGAAAAACCGAGCTTAATGAGAGATACGAAATTACTTTTTTTTTTTTTTTTCGTTGCGCGACAGTTTTGTGTTTGAAGCAATAAAGTCAGAAATTTAAAATGACATAATGTTAGGTTCGTTTTTAATTAAAAAAACAAAACAAGTTAGATCATGTACGCAGTGTGTACATGATCGGGCGCGTTCGATTTTTATTTCTGTGATTAATAGAAAGTGAAAATTAAAATAAAGTCAGAAATTTAAAATGACATAATGTTAGGTTCGTTTTTAATTAAAAAAACAAAACAAGTTAGATCATGTACGCAGTGTGTACATGATCGGGCGCGTTCGATTTTTATTTCTGTGATTAATAGAAAGTGAAAATTAAAATAAAGTCAGAAATTTAAAATGACATAATGTTAGGTTCGTTTTTAATTAAAAAAACAAAACAAGTTAGATCATGTACGCAGTGTGTACATGATCGGGCGCGTTCGATTTTTATTTCTGTGATTAATAGAAAGTGAAAATTAAAAAACAAATTACCTTGTTACCAAATCATTAATATTGTTTTCGTTTTAATGCACCTGCTACGTGTTTAACGTTTTAAATATTAATATAATTAGCATAGAAATTCATGTGTTATTTATGTAGTAAACCGATAACAAAAAAAAAAAAAAAAAACCGCGCTTATCAAACTTCATATGCTTATCCACAACATAGGTTTAAAATGTTCTCTATATCAGTTTCCCAAGCTGTGGTCCACATGACTTAATAATAAAATAGAACTTTGTTGCCTATAGTAACCTCACATTGATATATATATATATATATATATATATATATATATATATATTTATTTTTTTAAATAGTTATTTAATTTATTTGCATGTATAGTTTAATATAAAAGTGTTTAGTGGCCTATGTAATATGCATAAAAATAATTATTACCTGTTCAAATAAAATTTGGGATGGATCGACGAATCTTTCTAAGAGTCAAATATAAAATTTACATGGAAATGTAAATTTTATATTTGACTAATTACATAAAAACTGATATGGTGAAGGTAATAGACGTTATACGCATATGCGAATGCGCCTAAAAATTGAAACATTCATATGCGAGCAGGATTCACAGGCGCTTAATGGCCTCGAAATGTCCAGATATCATGACGAATTAGAGAACCCTCCTCAATATGTGATTTTCACTAAATCGGCAAACATATCCAGCTTCTCGTAGGACGGTTTGATTTCGCATAATTCTAAAGCAAAATGTTTTATCCACCTGCGCTTGGAGGGCTAAATATATGGGGGTTGCGGAATTCAAATAGGCCTAATGCGGTCGTCAAGGAGTCTAAACAGAACGTTTATTTATTGTACTTGGTTTTTTCTTAATTAAAATGTCCATTTTGTATTTTAATTTTTTCATATGTATTTTATTATCAATTAACTGAACTACTAAATCTGTCATACATCCCCCCCCCCGAATTGTGTAAGTTGAGAACATTACCCCCTCCATCCACAGAGGGGGGGAACGCTTTCGACTAAGGCCGGATGAAAATTTTTCAATAGAGACAGATGCTGCATGTGAATCACGGCTGGAGCTGTACAGTACTGACTTAATAAAGACAAACTACTCTGCTAATACAGTTTATCTTTATTAATTAATACAAATGCCGTGTTTTTTTTTTTTTTTCCTGGTCCACAGTACACACACAGGATTTAGAAAGCGAATTTTGAAGGGAGGTGAGCAAGAGGAACACACACTTAGTGCTTACTAAACAAAATGTCAAGTGTACAGAAAATCTTTTAATCGTTGTGGTATCCCAAAAACTCATCGTTATCTGAACTTTCATTTTTTTTTCAAAGGGTGCGTCATCTTCGGTGCTGATTCCACATTTCTTGAACGACTTAATTTTTGGAAAGAAGTAGTCTTTTATTGATCTTTATTCTCAATAAAAAAAAAAAAAAAAGATGTATTTAAGTACCCCAGGGGCTCACATCTGGTATGGGTTTGGCACACCCAGGGTCCTGAGCTGGATATCATCATTCTTCTCTTCTTGGTGATTCCCTTCTACTTCTCTCTCTCTCTGGGTAACCCGGGAATATTTTTTTTTTGGCTGGTGCAACATAAGCCCCAGGGGCTTCGCAGCATATAGCTAATAAAAAAATAATAATAATAGTCACTGTGTGTATCTAGTATACTTCGGACTACAAGCTCTGGGGGGTGCGTCTTATGGTCAGAAAAACACAAGAGGAGGGAATACTAAGACACAATGTGCCTTAGCCTTGCTAGAAAAAAAAAGCAGTGTTTGTGATTACTAATGTACGTGTTCATTTAAGAATATATATTCAGTGTGCTCGCAGATACATATAATCATGATTTACATAAAATATTTTTTGCGTTCATCACTATTAATACCGAAGCACTAAAAAAATCATAGTGCGGGGGGGAAAAAATCTAGACTACTATTCATTTTACAGGTTTATAGAAAATTCAAAAGTATGAATTCTTGGATTCATTCCCATATAATGAAACAACGAGACTGTACTGCAGAAGGTATAGTGCTTTACGATTTTTTTATTATTATTATGGTGACCTCAAACGCGAAAGGTATAGGAACCTGTAGTAAAGTGCATGGGGTGAGAAGACAGAAGGTGATTGTTAACACTGGACTTGAATTTCTGTTGATCGTTAAATTTTGGAAATAAATGAGAAGGAAAGTGTTAACAATGAAAAGAAGCGAAAGGGATGAATGAGGAAAAGTTGGATACTGACTAGTTGAGGCACGTGTTCGGACTGCTTCAGGAGAGAGAGAGAGAGAGAGAGAGAGAGACTAGTTCAATGACACCATCAAAATCTGATGTTTCCTAGTGCTCTCAACTCGTTAATTGATCTCAAGACACCATTTTATTCCTTTGTCTTTGATCAGTGCGCTGATAGCTCAGCCTGCCTTCTTACTTTTAAACTTCTGAAGCAGAAGTTTAAAACCATTGCTTTTGTTTTAAACGTGACTTTTTAATAAATAAAAGCTCTCAAGATTCTTTCCCTCTTCACGATCCCGAGTCGGGGAAGCTGAACTACTATGACAATACTTGATTTACTATTCGAGTTTGTGCTAATCAGTAGGCGATAGCACCTTCCCTAATCGGCTTTTCAACGTAATGGCTGCTCGGACACCAAGGAATGCTTTGGATGCCCCCCCCCCCCATCTGGCTCCCCAATCGAGGGAGCCATCGAAGTCTCTCACCAAAAATAAACGAAGCCCCCTTAATCCCGTTTGCATCCAGGCCTCCAAGTACCTTTGCACTGCCCTGACTGGTATTCACTGTAAATATCCTTTAAAGTTGTGATCGCCTTGTCATCCAATTTACTTTTGTTTAAAGCCCTTTCTTCTTGGTTGTATGGAGCATAAAAGAAAGTTTTTCGATCCGACATAACGAACCATTAACCAAGAAGACAAATCCAGTGAGTCCATGCTGCAAACAATTGTGGCACGAGAGTAAATAGGTAAAAGTCAACTATTCTACAGGAAATTTTTATTAAATGACATGAGTAGAACTTGCAGCGAATTCGGGGAGCTTTGTTATTTTTACTATTCAGAAATCAACTAAATTTATAGCATTAAATAGCTAATTGATGCAAGCAAACTGGCTTTTTCTGCATCTGCCAAGCATGCAGAAAAACTGGAATGAACTGCGCCAGGCAGTTCATTCCAGTGGTCTACAACCGTCGCCACCGTAACAGTATTGTTTCGGTGGCGACGGTTGTAGACCACTGGAATGTAGTCCCCCCCCCCCCCGAATCCTTTCTAGAAGTTCTCTTTTTTTTTTCAGGTGTAGCCTCCCGACCTGAACAGAATATTCTAAATTGTCTCAGCATCACCTTATACAAAAGGGTGATGACATCCTTTTCCTTACTTGCGAAGGTCCTATATAACGGGTGGCCAACAAGTCGACCGCGGCTTTAATTTCGGTCGATCACGACGAATTTTAAATATATATAAAAAATAGATTAGTCAAAATCTAAATGTTATTATTTTTATGCGGCCCACTGCATACGTATATTATGAATCCAACGAACCACGTGATTACTCTTGTTGCGCAGCCGCTAGGCTTCTTTTGTGAAAATTCACGCAGTTACGTTGTAGAGAGCATAGTGTCATGCATCGAATTCTTATTTAGCTTACTTAATATTAATAACTGGACAGTATTTATACGTTAATTTAATACCCTTTGATTTAAAATGAACACTATGAAAAAGAGAAACTTATCATTTTCATCAAGAGTGGGAACTAGAATATTTTTTGTATTGATAAAAGGAAAATGTTTGATTTGAAATGCTTTTTTGAAAAGCATTTAGAAAGGCACTTCAACGCACTCCATGGTAAATACCAATCGGATTTTCCGCTCAATAGTGACCTTATAAAAAATAAATTAAAAGAACTTAAATCCAGTTATTCGCACAACAAAAATTTTTTCGTGAAATCTAATTTACAATCTGAAGCAGAAACAGTAACTCAATTGCTCGTTTTTATTCGTATTGTTTTCATTGATTCTGCTACTAGAGATGAACTGCTGGGTATGGTTTCGTTAAAAGAAAGAACTACACATCTTGATATATTTAACGCATTTAAAAATTTTATTGAAAAAATTAAAATGTCATCAATTAAAGTGAGTCATCTTCTTGCTTAATGAATGCGAACCATTTTCTGATGGCCAGTTCATCAAAGACGCAATTTCTCTGTTGGCAATCAGATATATGCAAAATCATTTGCAAAAATATCCTGTTTATGAATTTAATAGTGAGAAATATGTTTCTAAAATTGAGAAAGTTGTGGTTGATTTTGAAACCAGATTCAGTGATTTTAAACCAATCGAAGACATTGTTCAATGTATTTCTTATCCATTTAATGTCGTCTTAGATACGAAACAAATTAAAAAAAAAAAAAAAAAAGATCGCTAAGATTTTTCACATGGGGAAAATATTACATTGCGAAACAATATCTTCCTAAAAGCCATATCATCAGAAAAAAAAAAGACTTTTGGAAATATGTTTGCCGAGAAAAGTACCCAAATGTAAAAACATGCAGTGAACTTTTAAATTCCTGTTTTGGTTCCCCATATCTGTGATTCGGCCTTTTCGTATTTGAAACAAAGACGAAGAATCGCTCTACTCTTACTGACTTGCATAAGATTCTTTACGATTGGTCTTATCACAGTATATCCTCGATTTTGAAAGCTTGGCAGATAACACGAAGATACAAACTTCACATAAATTAAAATTTTAAATACGTATGAATTAAATGGCGAGCGCATTCTTTATTGTACCTGTTTTCCAAATTTCTCTTAAGTACGAGCCTTAGAACTCGCTACAGAGCCCTCTACATAGGGATACTTTAAATAAGAATTCTGAATTGTATTTAATTTTAAAATTTATAAACAACATTTATCAATATGCGTTGATTAACTTTTTTAACCATGTTCATTGAAATTCTTGAAATGGTAGATCGCGGCACATTTTGAAGAAAAAAAAAGTAGATCGCATCACAAATTCAGTTGGTCACCCCTGCTATACAGGGTGTCTCAAAAATACACGGCATAACTTCAGGAATGAGTTCCTCATATATAGACAATAAAAATATTTTATATCAACATAGTTCCAGAAATCCTTTGTTCCCGAGTTATTAACCGGAATATCTTATCTCCCGCAGGTGATTTCCTTCATCACAAGGTACTGACAGAATCTGGTGGTTTTCCATTCCGACCATGTACTCAAATCAGGAGCAAGCGGATATGCACTTTATGTACGGTTTGGTGGACGGCAATGCTCTGGAGGATCGTCATTTGTACCACGAAAGGTTCCCAGAACGAAGATGTCCAGACAGGAAAACGTTTGAAGGTATCCATCGCCGCCTTTGTGAACATGGGACCTTTACACCTCGTGCTGCCGACAGAGGACGACCAAGATCTACGACTCCTGAAGTAGAGGAGGAGATTTTGGATGTTGTACATGCCACTCCTGGAATCAGCACATGCAGAATAGCAATGCGACTGGCTGTTCAACTTTCCACTATTTGGAGAGTGTTGCGAGAATACCAACTGTATCCTTACCATCTGCAACGGGTATAGGCCTTGTTACCAGCAGATTACTCGCGCAGGCTAATGTTCTGCCAGTGGTTCTTGCAGCAGTGCGGTACAACTCCTCACTTTCCTGCCTTAGTGATATTCACAGATGAAGCACAGGTCACACGAGACGGAATCCAAAACTTTCACATGCAGCATTTATTGGCTGAGGAAAACCCACCTGCAATTCTTCCATCACATCATCAACAGCGGTTCAGCCTCAACATCTGGGCGGGTGTTTTTGTTGACAAGTTATTTCGGCCCCATGTACTTTCAAATAAACTCACAGGGCAGGCGTACAGAAACTTTCTGGAAAACAACATGCCTCATTTCTTGGACGACACTCCACTGATCATTCGTTAACAAGCACACTTCATGCACGATGGCGCTCCCGCACATTTCAGCCACCTAGCCCGCAATTACCTGAATCGAAGTTTCCTGGTCGGTGGATAGGTAGAGGTGGACTAACTGCCTGGCCTCCACGCTCACTGATTTAGACCCACTAGATTTCTTCTTGTGGGGCCATTTAAAGTCATTGGTGTATTCGACTCCGGTAGCTGATGTGGAAACTCTTCGCAATCGAATTGTGGCAGGTTGTGAGGCAATACGAAACATCCCAGGAATTTGGCATCGTCTTTGCTAGTCCATGAGACGTCGATGTGATGCCTGTATTCGGGCAGAAGGCGGACATTTTGAACAATTACTATAAGGTTGATGTGAACAGTTAAGTGTCATAGACAGACCTCAACAGCGGTTCAGCCTCAACATCTGGGCGGGTGTTTTTGTTGACAAGTTATTTCGGCCCCATGTACTTTCAAATAAACTCACAGGGCAGGCGTACAGAAACTTTCTGGAAAACAACATGCCTCATTTCTTGGACGACACTCCACTGATCATTCGTTAACAAGCACACTTCATGCACGATGGCGCTCCCGCACATTTCAGCCACCTAGCCCGCAATTACCTGAATCGAAGTTTCCTGGTTGGTGGATAGGTAGAGGTGGACTAACTGCTTGGCCTCACGCTCACTGATTTAGACCCACTAGATTTCTTCTTGTGGGGCCATTTAAAGTCATTGGTGTATTCGACTCCGGTAGCTGATGTGGAAACTCTCCGCAATCGAATTGTGGCAGGTTGTGAGGCAATACGAAACATCCCAGGAATTTGGCATCGTCTTCGCTAGTCCATGAGACGTCGATGTGAGGCCTGTATTCGGGCAGAAGGCGGACATTTTGAACAATTACTATAAGGTTGATGTGAACAGTTAAGTGCAGTGTTGCCATTTTAGCGGTTTTCCCGCTAGATTTAGCGGAATTGCTTCAGGTTTAGCGGATAAAAATATGAAATAGCGGATAGCGGATTTTTTAGCGGGAAGAGTATAAATGTTTAGCATTTTATGTATTTTGGCAATGTAACATTTATATTAAGAAATATTAAATTAATTGTTCAATTAATTATTTAATTAACAATAAAAATAATTCATAATTGAAATAGTAGGGATATCATATTTCATAGTTTTTTTTTTTATAAAGCGAAGAATCGGTTTTATATTATTCTGGATTTCCCTGAGGAGAACCCCAACAATTTTACGTAGTTACGCTCGCGGTCAAACGACCTGATCATTGGGTCATGGCTTTAAATTGTTGAATCAAATCTAAAAATGTGGAAAAAATTCTAATGACGCCTTTTTTTGAAACAGCGAAGGAATGGCATTGGATAATTTTTCTTCGTCGTATTTGTTTGGCTTCCAAGAAATGCGATCCGAATTACCGACATCTCTTTCAACGTTTCTAATAACCACAGAGCAATAAGTAATAAGAGTAATAAGTAATAATTATTTCTAATAACCACAGTGTAATAATATCTTAGTATAGTTAGTCCTCGTATAACACGATAGTTGTATTCCTAGAAACCCTCGTGCAATGCAAAATCGTGCGTTTAGTAAATCCACCAGCCGACAAAATC
The DNA here is from genome assembly GCF_048544385.1 of Mastigoproctus giganteus. Classification (NCBI taxonomy): domain Eukaryota; kingdom Metazoa; phylum Arthropoda; class Arachnida; order Uropygi; family Thelyphonidae; genus Mastigoproctus; species Mastigoproctus giganteus. The sequence continues at coordinate 133,626,091 of NC_143578.1, read as the reverse complement.
AATTCAAATATTTATACAGTGCCATAAACGATGGTGCAGATCCGAAAAAGATAGTGCATTCGTGTCAAACAAGGTGGTTATCCATTGAAGCTGCTATAACAAGAATTTTAGAACAGTATATTGAATTAAAAGCCCATTTTGAAATAACTCGTTTGACTGACAAATGTTATACTGCAGAACTTCTTTATTCAATGTTCAAAGATGAAAGTAATTTAGCGTATCTTTTATTTTAAAACCTATCTTATCTGAAGTACAAAGAGTAAACAAATCTTTTGAATCAAATACTGCCGATCCTACATTATTACTACATGATTTAAACATGCTATTGTCGATGATTGCCAATAAAATGTTTTTACCAAATACACATATTGAAAGGATAGAAGAGGACATTAATAATTATTTAGACCCTAAGCCATATTTAGGTTACCAATTTGAAAGAAAAATAAATGAATTAATAATGAATAAACTTATCACAACAACAACAGATGAAATGGCAATAACAGAGAGAGATGCCGTAATTTCTTGATTGATTTGTATCCACAATTAAAACAACGCCTTCCGGGCAACATAAAAGAATTAAAAAAATGTCTCAGTTAACAATATATTAAAGCAACAAAACGAACCACTGATAAATTTATTACAAAATTTAAAATTGTCTGAAGTAGAAATTGAAAAAATTGAGCAACAGTATATAAACATTACTCTCGTTAAATGGGAAAACATCTACAATACAATGAAGTTTTGGTCAGAAGTTTCGAAATATCGAGATGCAAGCGGTAAAAATCCATTTAAAGAAATTAGCGAATTTGCATTGGGTATTTTAATTTTGCCATTATCCAATGCAGATGTGGAAAGAATATTCAGCAACTTAAATCTAGTAAAAAACAAAACACGCAACAGAATGAGTGTTGGCACGGTTAATGCAATCTTATTAGTACGATACGGGCTCAAAAGAGTTGAAAAGTGTTGTAAAAATTATGTTTTACCTGAAGAAGTGCTTCGCAAAATAGGTACACAAGAAGCATATGATGAGGAGGTATTGAATTTCGAAATTAATTTAGATTTTTAGATATTGATTTTATATTAAAAACAGAAAAATAAATAACTATTTATATATACTATTTGTTTGTTTGTTTTATTCACTACAAAGTACAAACAAATGAAAATTTAAAAAATTTGGCGGGTCAAGTGCTAAAAATAGCGGATTTTGAGTATGCGGCTAGCGGGAAATATTATTAAGAGTTGGCAACACTGGTTAAGTGTCATAGACAGACCTTCAAAACTAGGAAACCAAGCATTTCCAGAACTATGTTGATCATCATCATCATCAGCCATTTTCAATCCACTGCAGGATGAAGGCCAGCAACTTTCCAGTTCCTTTTGTTTTGAGCACTGGCCATCCATTTACTACCCACAAACTCATGAATTTCATCTATCCATCTCCGCCTTTGTCTTCCAGGTTTTCTTCTAGCTCCTCTTGGATACCATTCTGTTATTTTCTTAGTCCATCTGTTATCATGTCTTCGAGCTATGTGTCCTGCCCAAGACCATTTTAGTTCTTTAGTTTTGATAAGAATGTCCTTTACTTGAGTTTGCTGCCTAATCCATGTGTTTCTCTTCTTATCTAACAGTCTGATTCCCAATATAATTCGTTCGCTGTGTAGTTCTCAGCTTCTCTTCCATTCTTTTGGTGAGTGCCCAAGTTTCACTTCCATAAGTCATGGTGGGGAGTATACATTGGTTCATTATTTTACGTTTCAGACAAACTGGGATATTGCTCTTCAGTATATGACTATATTTCCTGAATGCTATCCATCCAAAATTTATTCTTCTCTTGACTTCCAGCCATTTATGATTATTACAGCTAATAACTTGTCCCAGATAAGTATATGACTCCACCTTTTCAATTACTGCTCCTTCAATCATTATTTCCCTTTCTGTGGCATACTTGTTCATCATTACTTTTGTTTTAGCCATATTCATCTTTAGTCCAAAGTCCTTACTAACCGTGCATAACTGATTAAGATTTTCCTCTAATTCTTTGGGATCGTGGCTTATGACCACAATGTCATCTGCAAATCGTAAATGGTTTAGGTACTCTCCGTTCACATTGACTCCTTTCTGCGACCAGTCTAATCTTCTGAAAGCTTCCTCAAGGGCAGCAGTAAACAGCTTCGGAGATATTGTGTCGAACTCCTTTCTCAATTTTAAATTTCCTACTGTCTTTGTCTAGTCTAATAAAGGAAGTAGCACTCTCATATATTTTCTTCAAAATCATAATATATGGGGTATCTATGCCTTGTCTTTGCAGTGCCCGAAACATTGCCTTATGCTGTATGGAGTCAAATGCCTTTTCATAATCCACAAATGCCAGGCATAATTTTTTTTTTTTTTTTTTTTTTTTCATTTGCTTTCTCCATTAGCTGTGATATTATGAAGGTGATCCATAGTTGAGAATCCTGTCCTAAAGCCAGCTTGCTCTTTCGGTTGATTCTCATCACGTATTCTTTCTAATCTGTTAGTAATGATCCTTATGAACAACTTGTAGATGTGGGAGAACAAGCTAATTGGTCTATAATTTCCAATTTCTGATTTATTTTCTTTCTTATGCAGCAAAACTATGATTGCATTATTCCACTGCTTAGGTGTCACACCTTTTCTAATGCACTTTGTGAAGAGCCTTGCCAGTCTTTGTGTTATGTCTCTTCCTCCCAATTTTAACAACTCTACAGTAACTTCATCTTCCCCCGGGGCTTTCTGATTCTTCATTTTCTTCAATGCATGTTCTACCTCATCAGGAAGAATATCGGGTATGTCGTATGTGTTGCTACTTTGCAATCCATCTTCCCCACTGTTAGCATCATTCCCCCTGCTCCTTGTATAATTCTCTATAGTAGTCTTCTGCTATTTGAATTATGCCCTCTCTGCTGTTTATAAGTACACCATCGCTATTCTTCAGTTTCAGTATCATTTGTCTTTCTGTATTACTGCTCATGGCTGCTGATTTAAATCCTTTGTTTTCCCTTAATGCTTGTTCTACTTTTCTTGTGTTAAATCTTCTTATGTCCTCTCTGAGTCTCTTTCTAATGGCTTTGCATAACTCAGTATACTCAATTTTCTCCCTGTCAGTGTTTTTCTTTGTCTTCATTTATCGTCTTCGGTTCATCATGACAAGTGTTTCTTGACTAATTTTTTCTTCTTTGGATTTCTTTTTCCCTATAGGTTTCTTGGGCTTTATAACTTTCAGAAAGTTGTAATATTCCTCGTCGATATCTTGGTCCTGGGCAGTCTGCAGAAGCTCAAACTTGTTCTTAAGTTCCAGTACATACTGCTTTTTCTCCTCTTTTGTTATCTCAAAGACCTTTGTATTATTTACTCGAGTCAGTTTTTTCCTTTCCTACGTCTATATCAAGTGTACATCTTACCATTCTGTGATCACTTCCAACATTTACCTTATTCAGGACGGTAATATCATTCGCAATATATCTTCTGTTAGTGAGGATGAAGTCGATTTCATTAGTAGTTAATCCATTTGGACTCTTCCATGTCCACTTTCTGTTCACCCTTTTCTTGAAAAAAGTGTTCATTACTGACAGTCCTTGAGATTCTGCAAATTCCACAAGTCTTTCATTTCTTTCACCAATTCCAAAATTTCCTATAGTTCCCCTTTCTGCGCTGTTTTGTCTTTTTCCAACCTTAGCATTGAAGTCCCCCATAATAATAGTGTAGTGGGTTTTCTGCTCGTCTAGAAGACTCAACTTCAGTGTACATTTCTTCAACCTCTTCATCATCATGGCTCGATATTGGTGCATAAATCATTATAACCTTTAGCTTGTATCTCTTAGAAATCTTAAGTATGTCTTGACACCCTTGGTGATGTACTTTTGAATTCCAAAATGTTGTTTTTAAAATCTTTATGGACCAGAAACCCAACTCCACCTTCACTCCTTTCACTGTTTCCATTGGTGTACAGCAGATTTCCACTTGATAAACTTATAAGTGATTCATTTCTTCTTCTTGTTTCAGCCAAACCGATGATATTCCAATTCACATTTTCTAATTCCTTTTCCAACTCTAATATCCTGTCTTCACCGATGAGTGATCTTACGTTATAACAGGCCAAGTTCAGTTTCCCTGCACGGCAGCCTGGTCGTACCCAGAGATTCTTAGCACCCTCTGCTTCCACTCTGATCCTCTCGCTGCCGTAAGAGGGAGAGTGAAAGCTGCTGGGGACTGAGGGCCATTTGTTTTGTCGTGTTGTCATATGCTGGAGGGTTTGGTCTTTTCCTCTTTTCGCTGACCAGGCCTCTTGAAGAGAACGACTCTACTCGTTCGTTGCCACCTAAGTGACGTAACAGGGCTTATCATCGAGAAGGTGTGCATGAGTGGATTTTAGGGAAGCAGGCCAACCGGACTTCTCCTAAATCTTCTGTAATAGAGAGATATTGGATCCATCAGTGTTTTAGGCTGTTTGTCTGATAACACACAGGATACCAGTTCTCCTCTAAGCCCCTATGTTGATATAAACTATTTTTGTTGTCCACATATGAGGAACTTATTCCTGAAGTTATGCCGTGTATTTTTGAGACATCCTGTATATTATAGACGGACCATTATGCTTTCTTAGCCGCCTGTTTACACTGCATGGAAAATTTGTTTGACTGAAACCCCCAATTCAGTTTCCCTAACTTTACATAGCCTGGGGTCTGGTTTTTCACTACTGTACCTTTTTTTTTTTTTTTGTGACCCAAAAATGAGCGCATGTAAAGAACCAATAAATTTTCATTCATTTAATTTTATAAAAATAAGTCAATTTATTATGTGTTTTTAATAACTAAGAAGAAAAGTAATGTGAATTGTGTCGTTTAACATCGCACAGCAAGTTTGTCACGAGGAAAGAAGACAATTTTTATATTTCAGTCTAGTTCTGAAGACGAAAACTGGTGTCACACTTCGTGTCGTGACTTTAAGCGTTCATGACTATTCAGCAATTTCCTAAAGACCGATACCGGCCCACGGATCACCTTAAGTATTATCCGGGAACACTTAACTCCACTCCCACTTGCTTGTAACTCCTGGACTTCTGTTCCCTAGGTACCAAACATTATGTTTAATAGCATTGAAGGTTCAGTTGCAATTTTTCAGACCATTTTTGCAACCGATCTGAGTCGTTTTGAAGGAAAGTGAACATGGTTCGTGTACTACCCCTTCCTACCTTTAAATCATCAACAAACTTTTCAGACTTCTCCTGTACTTCCTCACCTATGCCGTTAAGGAAGATAAACACTGATCTCTGGGGCCCTAATTTGCTCCAGTTTATATAATAGCCCTTCGTGGGGAACCGTAAGCTGAAATCAAAGTTGTTTCTGGTAAGCTCTATCTCACCTCCCTCACGAACTCAAGTTATGTATTCTTTACAGCAATACATCACTTTTAGAAAAGAAATTCAAGCAGTTCTGCAGAAAATACGACCAAAGCCGCGCAACCAGCTGAAAACTATATAGTTAGGTTTTCTAAAACGAGTCATTAAGTGAATTGCAACTTCCATACACTACCACGTTATAATGATAGATGTGTTCCTTAAAGAAGAAGAAGAAGAAGAAGAAAAAGTAGTAAATTTTAAATATAGTAGTTGGTAGAGTGAAATATAGTAATTCGGAAAGAATACACCTATTTTGCACAAATGCTGTAATATCAACAGCCTAATCATAATAATAGAAGATTGAAACTTTGTGGATCGTTGGTTTATTTAAACTGGAACTAACCCTATTAGGGCTATAACAATGGAAGAAAGGAAAAATTTGTTATTTTAACTTAGTTGGCCACGAATAATAAAGATCCTGTTGTAGGTGGCTGGATCGTTTAAAATATGAGCTTACTGACTTCAGCTGGTAACATTCGTATGATTTTTTTTTTTAAAGTCCCTCTTAACTCTGCTGTTTTTTTGGCTTGTTTTCATCTTTATTGGCAAAGATAGCTATTGAAGCCTCTATATGGGTAAAGACTTCTGGCAGCCTCGGTTGTATTAATTTTGGTACTGTGGCATTGTCTTATCTTGCATTCCGTCAAATTGGCGGCTTTCTTCGTTAGTCATCATGCAATTCGGGTAAATCGACCTCATTAACCTTAACTGCATCCCCTGCCGAATCTTTGATACAAGCCATACCTTCTCCAGTCATATTTGTGTTTAAACTTCCTTCCATAGCAGTAGCACAGTGGTTATAATTATGGTGCTCCTCCCATACCGGGTCGAAAAAGCTTGAGTTCGAATCCCATCAGTGATGGGAGGAATTTTTATGGACTTTTATCGTAATGGCAGAGTTAACTGGTCTCAGGCGAGGTTTGCATAGTTTCTTCTACAACATACAGACCGAAGAATACTCAATTATAAACACAATATGACGCCTTAGTTGCTTTTAGCACTTAACACACACCACATCTCTCTCTCTCTGGGTAAAGACTTCTGGAACCCGTTTTAAAAAGAACTATTGAAGTGAAACCAGGAAATGAATAAGTAAACACTGCATATACCTTCTACTTACAAAATCACGGTTTTTCGGTGAAAATCGCAACGACGGTTTATTTATTATTTTTTAAAAATCAGTTTGGATGTGCGCTTCGTTACGAGGTGAGGAATGTCGCAAACCGAATGTGGTAATTTTCAAGTGAGATATATCTGTACAATGCTAGAAGTTGCGCTATTTGGAAGTGCTGAGTTACTTATGCTGAGAGTTAATACACCGCCGTGCAGTAAATGCGATTAAAAAAAAAAAAAAAAAAGTCTAGCATATAACTAGTGGAATCGCCGTCGTAGCAGAGTGGTCAGGCAATGGGGTAGATAAGTACACGTGCCTTCAGTGACCGAAGTTCAAGCCCGTAACACCTAAATACGGCGTTGTTTATTGTATTCTCTCTATCTTGTGACCGTGTGGTCTTCCGGAATATAAATAGAAAATTTATTTATTTATAAAGGATATGATAAGAATGAAATTCTAAAGGGTCACATTCCAAAGAGGGCTGCCTTCGCATTGCAAGCTGTATGCGAATTCTGAAAAATTTTGGAACAGTAAATCATATTCACCTATTAAAGAATTAGTTTTTTTAAGCGTATTCGCGATAAAGGAAATATTTCGTACTCTGCTCTTCGTACGCAACAGCCGACTTCTAATTTTAAATGTGGCTTGAAAAGGGGAAAAAAAAACTCGAGCCTATCCAACTTTCATTAAAATTATGAATGGTCTCTGAAAAAATATTCAGAGAAAAGAATCCTAAACCCATTAGGGGTTATCTCAGCTCCACATGCTTTCCAATTCACTAATCCCTACATCATTAATCCTTGAGCATTCTAGACACTGATTTGTTAGGGCGAAACAAGAAATTCATATTGCATTAATAATAATAAAATATAGGATATCTTTTACTATTAAATACTACTACTATAAATAGATTAAAAATACTATTATGACTTTATTAAATAATAATAATAAACGTCAGGGCACCCTGACATTTATTATTACTACTACTACTAGGAGCCGAGTTGTTGCATTTGACAGCTAAAAGACATGTAGGCGCTTTAAAAAAAAGCAGAAGTGCCTAAAACACTCACTTATTAAAATGTCTGTTTAGTTTTGCCACCTTTCACAAGATGAACCTATTCTCACGAGCAACACTTGTACAAGGCAGGGAGGGACGGTTCAGTGCGCATGCTCAAAACGTTTCTCGCTCGAGAATCAGCAACATCGCTCTGTAGCTCGCTGTAATGTGAAGGTTCTCATTCAAACAAATGTGCAGTGAAACATCTCTCTGACGCTTGCCGATGTGTAGGCAGGCACCATTACTCTTAAAATTAACAATGAGGTGCGACACCACTGTAATGTGTCACGTGATCGAACGTTTTTTACTAGTCTAATATTAGCGTATGGTCCAGCTATTCTGTCAGTTGTATTAACGTCATTCTGCGTATGTCGTTGAGGATTTTTGTAAATCATTTTGATATTTTTCTTGGTTGTAGTGTTGAAGGCAGATAGTTATTGCATTTGCTTGTAATAGTGTTTTGTTTTCGCCCAGATCACCACTTGGGATTGTTTTAGAATAAACCTTCGATTATTTATTTATTTTTTTTTTTATGAAAACCCCAAACACGAAAGGTATCAAAACCTATAGTACTTAGTACCGTGCATGGGTTGAAGGAGAAGTATGGGGCAAGGGGATGCCGGAAACTTTGCTCTAGAGACTAAACATGGGTTTCACCACTTCAAGCCTCCAATAAGCAAAGTGGTGGAATTTCACCGGTTGATGAAACTCATCTACCACTTTTAATAAACGGACCGGACAAATAATAATGCAGTAATGTACACATTGATCTCGACCATATTATTTTTTTAGGTTATACAAAACTTCAGTGTTATTATTAATTAAAAATTAATAATTATCTATTCCATTATTGTTTTGATAATTACTTACTTTTATTTTTATGATCAAATTCAGGAAATTTTTTTTTTTTTTTTTTTTTTTTCTCCTTTCTGAAAACGTTCAAAATAGCTGTTTTCTCAGATAACAGATATGAGCTGAACGCGACTCGGGACACTAAACTGCAGGGCTACCGACTCGCTTTGTTTCGGTCCTGTCTGGCTCAAGCTATCGTACGGGCTGGTTGTATACAGAGTATTTCTGTGATTTCTGAATTGACTTTATTTATTAAATCATTTTGCATTCCTTACAATTTAAAATGGCATCAAGCGATAGAGGAGTTAACAGAAAACGTGTGAACTTAAATGCGGCACAGGAATTAGAGCTAATTGAGAAATTAGAACAGGGCGTCTCGGTAGCACGTGTTTGTGAAATTTACGGCGTAAAAAAAAAAAAAAAAAACTGTTTCTAATATCCGTAAATCAAAGGCCAAATTGCAACATGTTATATTTACAACAGAATATTACGTATTTCTTTATTATAATTTAATAATTTTATATTGTACAGTACTGTATATTGTATTAAAGTTTTTTTTTTTTTTTTTTTTTTTTTACATTAAGAACAATAAAAAATGCCTCCCCAGGTTACATTCGATTTAACGTACATCCATTCTCCCCTATTAGTCCGTTAAATCGAGGGTTTACTGTATTTTCTTTATTAGGATAAGAAATTAAAAATTATTACTAATCCTTATAAATGCCTCCTAATAAGTTATCTGGATTTGCATATCGAAAAAGAACTTGCCAAAGGTGCAAAATAAATTTTCTGGCTTTTTTTTAAATCAGATAATACATCTAATCCCGCTTGTGTGTCCGTAACTAAACAAGCATCTCCTAGTAATAAATCTGATTTTGAAACAGAAAATATACCCGAACAATGTTCTATCTCATCGCAACAACCGTATCAAATATTTTACCGAATGAAGATTATGAAATTCATAGCCTAGAAAACTGTGCAGATCCAGTATTTGCCGATGATAAACAACAGGATAATGTTGATAACATTATCTTTAAATACAATAATTACACGTGTCGAATAAATACCGTATTTCGTGATCATATAATATCGTCGAATTTATCTCCAGAATTTTACCAGAATTGATAAAAATAACTCAATTTACCACAGAGCTTCTAAGAACCGATGTTTTTCCAATACAATCTATTATAGAAAAACTGCCAATGGTGAAGCATATTTTCAAACCTGGCTTATATATCCAGAAAGTGCTAATAAAGCGTTCTGTATTTGCTGCAAGCTATTTTATTCCGATGAAGTGACATCCATGTTTGGATCAGTTGGTAATTCTAATTGGAAACGTAGTGAACGACTACTTAAAGAGCCATGAAAATTTGCCTACACATACGAAAAAGTATTTTAAATGGATTGAAGTAGTCAGAGGTTTCGGCAGGCAAAACAGTAGATTAAGAACTAGTCTGCTTAAAGAACGGGATCATTGAAAACTCATATTAGATCGCCTTTGTAGCGTTGTATTATTAACGTGACCATGCGTCCCGTTTTGAACGGGACCATCCCGTTTTTAGGTAGCCTATCCCGTTGTCCTCACAAAGCACAGCTTCGGGACGCCGAAATGTCCCGTTTTCAGAAAGAGAGCAACCCGCGGTAACAATTTCAAAAAAAGGCGCGAAAAATCAAAAAATCATTCGACTGTAGCGCCTAGTAGCGCGGCGATGACGGCATTGGCAATACGTCTCACACATATGTGTAGGTCAGAAGCCTGGTAGCTTCCTCGGTTGCGAGTACGCGTAGACGGCTCGCGCATCTTTCTTGACGATTGATTGTTTTTTTATCGGCGTATGTTATTGTAGTCAATTTAAATTTCTTGTAAGTGAACCCTTCATTTTAACAATGCCTAAACACAAGTGCACTTTTAATGTTAACTTAGAAACTAAGTACCCGTTTATAAAGCAAAGAGTACTCCATCGAACGTCAGATGTGAGAAGTGTCGTACAGAATTTAGCATAGCCCATGGAGGTTCCAGCGATATTAACCAACATTTTAAGATCAGAAAAACATAAAAATTCCGATCTTGCCACCGCTTCGAGTTCTTCGATGTTTTGCAATTTTTTTTAAGAAAACGGATTCACCAATTTCGAAAGATCTGGAGGTTGCTGCGACGGAAGGCGCCTGGGCTTATCATACGGTGCAAGAGAACCACAGTTTTCGCTCAAACGATTGTGCTTCTAAGTTAATTCAACCATGTTTTGAAAGAAATTTAGATGTGCTCGTACGAAAACAGAAGCTATTGTTGTAAATGTGTTAGCGCAAATAGTAATAGGTGAATTAAAAGGTCGCCTCAGCGAATGCAACTGTTTGTTACTATATTAACTGATGCTTCAAACCACGAGTCCAAGAAAATATTCCCTGTTTTAGTTCGCTTCTTTTTACCATACCAAGGCACACAAGTCAAACTTTTAGAATTTCAAGACCAACCGGGCGAAACATCAGACGTTATTGTCAATTATCTAATGAAAGTATTGACAGAAAATAATTTGACTTCAAAAATCGTGGAATTTTGTGGAGATCCTTGGACTCAGGGAAGGTACCCACAGACTGGAGATGTGCAAATGTGACCCCAATTCACAAAGGAGGATCAAAAGCCGACACAAGTAATTATAGACCTGTCAGTTTAACTTCTGTTCCGGGAAAATTAATGGAGGCACTGGTTAAAGAAGCACTGCAGGATCATCTAGACAAGACTTCAGTTATAGCTCGGACACAGCATGGTTTTGTTAAGGGGGAAGTCTTGCCTGACCAATTTGATTGGATACTATGATGCAGTCACAAAAGAACTGGATGCAGGGAATAACTTTGATATTATATACTTGGATATCTTAGAAAGGCTTTTGATACTGATGCACATGGAAGACTGCTGCACAAATTGGAGCAGTGTGGCATTGGAGACAAATTGCTGCTATGGATAAAGGGGTGGTTGAGGGGGAGAAGACAGTGGTAATCAATGGACACTGCTCATCGTGGACTAATGTTATTAGTGGAGTCCCTCAGGGTTCAGTGTTGGGTCCATTATTGTTTTCTGTATTTATAAATGATATTGATGATGGTATATCAAGCTTAATGTCCAAGTTTGCAGACGATACGAAGGTTAGCAGGGTTTTCAAGGACACTACTGACACTATGCTGCTGCAACAGGATCTGGAAAGGTTAAGAAGATGGGCTGAGAGGTGGCAAATGAAGTTTAACATTGACAAATGTAAAGCACTACATATGGGAAACAGCAACCCCAGAGCAACGTATCAACTCTGTGGTATTACACTGACAGTGGTAGAGAATGAAAAGGACCTGGGGGTAATTGTGCAGGCAGATATGAAGTTCTCTGAGTAGTGCAGACGGGCTGCAAGAGTAGCTCATGGTGTCTTGTCAATGATATATACGAATTTTTCTAGCAGGGATAGGGAGGTGATTATTCCCTTCTATAAGGCAATGGTTTCAGTGCTGTATACAGGTTTGGAGGCCTCATTTCAAGAAGGATGTAGAGCTGCTGGAACGAGTACAGAGAAGGGCAACAAAATTAGTGAATGGAACAAAGGGGTACTCTTACGAAGAAAGGCTTAAGTTTTGCAAATTACAGTGTCTGGAGACTAGGCACCAGCGAGGTGATCTGATAGAGGTGTATAAAGCCTTGAATGGTTTGAGCATGCTCAATGCTGATGGAATTCTTCCTCTAGCTCAGAATAATCACCTGAGAGGGCATAAATTCAAATTGAGGAAAGACAGATGTAGGATAGACGTGCGGAAATTTGCCTTTAGCCAGCGGGTAGTTGGTTGGTGGAACAGACTTCCATCCCTTGTCGTGGAAGTTGATAGCCTAAATAAATTTAAGGCTCAGCTGGACAGGTATTTCGAACGAACGGAGGGGTGAAGTGGAAGTGGGTTTTTTTTTTTTTTTTTTTGGCTGATGCTGCATAAGCTTGCTTTCTTGCATCATATGCCTCTACTAGTGCTAATGCATTAGTAGAGGCATATGAGTTTTGTTCAGTGTCGTGTGAAGTGCACAATGTCTTCTCGTAAACATTTAACTGCAATTTTGGCGGATTGAAAAGACGAGGCGTCAACAATGTTTATGCAAAACTTAAATTTATCTCTCGGAAGAACATTGTTAGGAATCGGGTGTGGAGCTCACATAATTCACAACGCGATTAAAACTGCCGCAGATTGTCTACCTGTAGACTTTGAATGCGTTATTGTGAAAATATATTCACAATTTTATATCTATAGTGTTTGCGTGGTAGCTCTGAACGAATTTTGTAATGAAGTTGCCACAGAGTATCACAAATTGCTAGGCTATAGTAAAACTAGGGGCTTGCGCTTATGCCTGCTATTGAAAGAGTTTTGAAACTGTACAAGCTATTAAAAAACTACTTTTTGAGTATCGATAAATGTCCAAACATATTGAGAACCTTTTTTGAAAACTAACTCTGAATTATCGCTTTTTTTATGCATGCATAGTCAGCAACGTTCCATCAAGCTGTGTTAAAGATCGAGGGTCAGTATTTCTGTAATTAGTCACGAAGGAAATAAATCAACTTAAAGACAATTTGGCCTTGAAACAAAATACTCCGTGGAAATACTCCGTTTCTTCCCCACTCCGTTCATAATTTAATGGCAAAATTGCAAGAAAGTGGCTGCAGTGGTGGTGTTGACAAAGAATATATGAAAACTATAGCTGCTGAGTTCTATAAAATAAGCAAAGAATATTTGGAGCAGTGGACTTTGTTCTTTGAAGAATTAGAAATATTTGAATGGGCGAATTTAACCAAAATACCTACGCGGGAAGAAATTCAAAGTGTAATGGATGTATTGATTGAAAAGGGATTTATTAATTGTAACCAAGATACAGAAGTATTTGATGAGTATTCACTTATTTCTAACTACATTACACCGCAAAAAGTGACAGAATGGAACACTGGGAATGTTTCAACCGAAAGTCGTTGAGTGGAATTGTTCAAACACTTTCACACCAATAATCTGAATCATACGAACTTTCGTATAATTATTGAATATATTTTATGTATGCCCGGCACTAATGCACTCGTAGAAAGGGTCTTTTCTCTTATGAATTATGTTCTCTTATAAAAGCTATGGACGAGCGAAAAAACACAGTTGCAAGTCGCAGTTCTTAAAGCAATGTTAATTACCAAAGTAAATTTTAAGAAATCCTGCCAAGAATTTCATTCTTATTTGAAATCAACACCAAATATACTCAAGCAAATTTTTTCTTCAGAAAAATATAAGACCACATAAATTATTTATTTTCACGTCTTCATTCCTGTTCTTTTCATTAAGAAATAAAAACTATGAAGAAATAAGCGTTTTCTTGAATATACATACTATTCAAGTAGTATTTGAGAAAAAAAAAATAATAAATGGTCACGTTAAGTATTTTATATATAACTTCTCCTAACGGACATTCTCTGTAACGGACGCGGACAGGCGATCTGCACTGTTTCGTTTAGATTAGCACTTAATTTGATCTCCCCATAACGGACAGCGGGCGAGCTCACGGCCCTTTTTCTAGGAACATTTCTTCCACGTATTGCCTCAATCGTGTGTTTATTTTCTATTTCCGATTCTCTGAATTTTATGAAGGTTTACGTCGCGGTTCTAAACCCTTTTTCAAGAATTTTAAAGCACGTGTAAAACTTCTGATGAATTCGGTGTGTGCAGGGGGGGGGGGATTTGGTCGGCCTTTCGTCTTTTGAGTTTCAGTTTTCAGTTTTGTTCAGTGTCGTGTGAAGTGCACAATGTCTTCTCGTAAACATTTAACTTTAAAAGATAAAGTCGAACTCATTAATGCGTATGATCGGCAAAAAATAGTGTTCGCAATCTCGCTGCAAAATTCAAAATCGGGGAGACGCAGGTAAGCGACATCCTAAAGAAAAAAAAAAATGAACTGCTCAAACAATTTTGGCAACACGGAAATGATCAGGTTCAAAAATCATTCCCGAAAACTGTTGGACTTCAAATTGACAATGTTACGTATGAGTGGTTTTGTCGCGCACGTGCTAAAAAAATTCCCATTAATGGGCCTATTATTAGGGAAAAGGCTTTGCAGATTGCGAAATCTATGGGAGTAAATGAGTTCAAAGCTTCTGTGGGATGGCTAGACAAGTTCAAAACTCGGCATAAAATTTCTTGGAAAACCGTAAGTGGTGAAGGTGGATCTGTTGATACTGGGGTTGTAACAGGGTGGACCGTCAAATTGGAAGATTTATGTCGTGATTTTGAAGCTAAGGATATTTACAACTGTGACGAAACAGGGTTGTTTTTTTAAAGCTCTTCCTGAAAAAAACAATAAGTCTAAAAAACGAAAAGTGCCAGGGTGGAAAAATTTCTAAGGAACGCTTGCTGTACTATTGTGTACAAATATGCTGGGAACAACCTCTTGTTATAGGAAAACCACAAAATCCTCGTTGTTTCAAGGGCATAAAGTTGAATCTTTTGAATGTTGACTGGAAGTCTAATAAAAAAGCGTGGATGACACGAGATATCATGAGCGAATGGATAAGTCACTTTAACCAAAACATGATTCGTCAAAACAGAAAAATTATTCTTTTCATGGATAATGTTGCATCTCACCCGCACATTGAATTGTATCATTCAAATCGTTTTTCTGCCACCAAACACATCTGCAGAGTGTCAGCCCTTGGATCAAGGGATAATAAAAAATTTTAAACTTCACTACAGAAAACGTGTTTTAAGACATCTCATTGCAAACATGAACGATGTAACATGAGCGAGTGACCTTGCAAAGAAACTCAGCATCCTAGATGCGATTCAATGGATTTCCTCTTCAGTAAACGCAATTAGAAAACAAACTGTCGTGAACGTTTTGTAAAGTCTGGCTTCTCAAACGCAAAAATTGAAATTGTGAACAGCAATGTGGGGCACCAAGAAGAACAAGAACTTCAACATCTATTGATAATGTACGATACTTCCGCTACAAGTGACCCTGGCTACAAAGATATAGACTCGAACCTCACTACAGAAGATGGTGCTCTAGATATCAACGACATTATAATCGATATTTTTCAAGAAGTTCCTCATGAGGATGAAGAAATGGAAGGAGGTCATTCTGTCGAAGAACATATTAACGACGAACCACCGATGAAAATAGAAGAAGCGCTCATACAAATCAATCGTTTAAAAAGGTTTTTCGCCGCTGAAGAAGATACTGAAGGACTTTCGATGGTTTCTTCACTCCAAACAAATGTTGAAAACAAAATTATCAGCCGGAAGAAGGTGCAGAAGAAAATAAGTGATTACTGTATGTATTTTTCTTAGATAAAGTCATAATATGCATAGCACAATTGTATGTATATTATTTACAAAAATATTGTTCAAAATCTGTATATATTTTAATTTAATTTTACATTAAATGTTTAACGATTTTTCTTTCTTTCTTTTTTTTTTTTTTTTCCTCCCTCAGACTTCTTGTTAGCGGACACTTTTCTCTAACGGACAAATTCTCGTTCCCCATGGCTGTCCGTTAAAGGGAAGTTTCACTGTGTGTGTATATATATGTGTATATATATGTGTATATATATGTGTGTGTATATATATGTGTGTGTATATATATGTGTATATATATATATGTGTATATATATATATGTGTATATATATGTGTGTGTATATATATGTGTATATATATATATGTGTATATATATATATGTGTATATATATATATGTGTATATATATATATGTGTATATATATATATGTGTATATATATATATGTGTATATATATATATGTGTATATATATATGTGTATATATATATGTGTATATATATATATGTGTATATATATATATGTGTATATATATATATGTGTATATATATATATGTGTATATATATATATGTGTATATATATATGTGTATATATATATATGTGTATATATATATATGTGTATATATATATATGTGTATATATATATATGTGTATATATATATATGTGTATATATATATATGTGTATATATATATATGTGTATATATATATATATGTGTATATATATATATGTGTATATATATATATGTGTGTATATATATATATGTGTATATATATATATATGTGTATATATATATATATGTGTATATATATATATATGTGTATATATATATATATGTGTATATATATATATATGTGTATATATATATATATGTGTATATATATATATATGTGTGTATATATATATATGTGTATATATATATATGTGTATATATATATATATATATATATATCAACACGCAATTTGGCATTTAGTGGTTCTTCAGATGAATTGTTTACTTCAAATAACTGCAATTTCTTGGGTTAAGTAAATATGATGTCGTAATGCACGAACATAACGAGACCCGCATAACGTATTGCAGCAAAACGAAATAATTTCTCTGTTGGCAATCAGATTATAGGGCGGGCCGGAAAAGACATTTTCCCGTCATCATTGACTGCAGTACAGGTATTAGTCACAAAGAGCAGCTTTCATTCACATTACGATTTGTATATATAATTTATTTGGTCACGTAATATTGTTAGTCCACGTTTCCACCTTAGTGAGATTTCACATATTTCGGAAACTGGTGCTTTCCAGGGGGCGCCGCTAAATTTCTTTTAATTGGCTCAATTTTCTAAATTATTTTAGGAACGTTGCTTTAACACTACCCTCTTCTTCTTTATCCACCCCTATATATAAATAAATTTTCTGTTTATACTCCGGCACGACAACCAAGTCAGTAGAGTTTACAATAAATCGTCAATACAAATATTTATCGTATTTAGTAGTCACGGGCTTGAAGCCGGTCCACTCAAGGAACGCGTGCTATGCACCTCGCTCCTGACCACTCGGCTACGTCAGGCCTTATTTTTCTGTTATTTTATTTTGTTGAGTTCTTTTTTCACGCTACTGGTTTGACATGCTGCTGGCAAATATCCTATTTTAGCTTATATATATATACACAGGGTGTCTCAAAAATATCGGTACAAACTGAGGTAGGTAACATCTAAAGGAATGTGAATCGCATAGGAACCCATAACCGGAAACGTCACGGGAAAGTAGTAGCAAAGGCACAAGAAGCAGAAATGACACAAGACAGTAATTAGTGGCAAACATTTATTTGACATAATATTAACAATGGAGTACGAGATGGATGCATTTCATGATGTTACAACAGATGCTCGAAGGTTCCACCATGAGACGCGATGCATGCGTGACACCGACGCAGCATGGATTGGCGGACACGGTCGAACACACCTGGAGTTTCTCTGATAGTAGCAGCAGCGCGGACGAGTCTCGCCACGAGATCCATTTCCGTCTCCACAGGCGATTCATACACGATAGATTTGAGGGTTCCCCACAGAAAGAAATCAAGGCTCGATAAATCAGGTGAGCGTGGGGGCCAGGCCAGGCAACGGGTACACCACGGCCAATCCATCGACGCCCAAAACGCCTGTTCAAATGGTCACGAACACACCTTCCATAATGGGCAGGCGCCCCGTCATGTTGAAACCAAATGTTGCGTCTCACGTTTGCTGGAACATCGTCAAGTAACCCTCGTAGAACTTGTTCAAGAATGATCCAACATTTAGCGGAGTTCATGCGGGATGGTAACAGGTATGGGCCGACTAAGCAGTCACCGATCATACCTGCCCACACATTTATTGCGAAGCAATGGTGTGCCGCATGGGGGCGCACACATGAGCATTGTGCTGATTGAATAAGCCTTCCCGAGGAAATAGGCCTCATCCGTGAACAAAACATAGGCTGGAAAATTCAAGTCTTGAACACTTTCTTGGAGAAACCACTGCGCAAAAGCCACACGTGCAGGATGATCTTGGGGGAGCAGTAACTGAACCCTTCGGAGATGAAAGGGGTGTAAGGAATCGTTGTGCCAGACACGCTGAACACTGCAACGAGACACTCCTAAGGCAGAGGCAACGGCACGTGTGCTGGTAGTAGGATTATTCAGGACGGCATTCAGAACACTTTCTTCCATGACGGGAGTTCGAACGTGGTCTGCCCGCACTACTTCTGTTACCTCTAAGTGACCCATAATCGCACAAATTTTGATGCACACGCGCAAACAAACGGTGGTCTGGTACATGTCTGTCTGGAAGTGTTCTCCATAAATTCGTTGAGCGGCTCGTCCATTGCCCTCTGCTAATCCATACACTAGGTGCATGTCTGCCAGCTCACAGTTCATATATCGATGCATGCTCTTCGTGCGGCGACTACTGCTTGAATTAGTAAGCCAGAAATTTTCCCTCTCGCGAACTGATGAACAGCGCCGTCTACCGACTTACGGTGACGTTTCCGGTTATGGGTTCCTATGCGATTCACATTCCTCTAGATGTTACCTACCTCCCCTAAACGTCTGTACCAATATTTTTGAGACACCCTGTATAGTTATTACCTATCTGAGTGATTTCTTACGCATGTCTCACTAGCACCATTTCTTTATTCGAATAAGATCAATAAAACCCTACTTCCTTTCAGAAAAGTACAATACAATACATGTAATTCAAGACATGTGAACTCAGCAACGCCCTTGATAGGACTGAAAATCACGTGAAAGGCGGAAACACACTATTATCACTTCACGAGACTTCACACGTATTCATATCTAATGTCAAATATGTGGGACCCTATATTTGGCAATTAGTTTATTGCTCGTAGAGCACTATTTTCATTGGCTGTATTCACAAGATAACACGTCGGGCTTCAAGGCCAAATGACACTGTCAGGAGCTCAGATTTTACTGTTCGAACAGAAATTTCGTTAGGCGTGACAAGAGGAAATGCTAATATAAAATTAAATTTGAAGTAAATAATCTGTTTTCAGCGCACAAGAACAAATAACAACTTCAAGGCTGTTGCTCCTGTGCCTATTCCGAAGCACCCTCCACTTCGACCAGCTGCTCGGTATAATCAAAGCAAATGTCCAGTCACAGGGACGCTCAGAAATGGCCAAAGGAGGAAAATAGACCAACAGAATTACAAATTGAGAGGACGAACAGGTCGACCATTTCAATTTGTACAACTCATAACAATTTCTTACAAGTTCAATTTTTAGAGTTGATAAGTAGTTTTTAAGTAGTAGTTTTTAGTAGATAAGTAGTTTTCATCTACAAGTTGTGAACAACTTCTAGATGAACCGAAGACGACAAATGAAGAGCGAGAAAAACACTGACAGGGAGAAAATTGAGTATACTGAGTTATGCAAAGCCATTAGAAAGAGACTCAGAGAGGACATAAGAAGATTTAACACAAGAAAAGTAGAACAAGCATTAAGGGAAAACAAAGGATTTAAATCAGCAGCCATGAGCAGTAATACAGAAAGACAAATGATACTGAAACTGAAGAATAGCGATGGTGTAGTTATAAACAGCAGAGAAGGCATAATTCAAATAGCAGAAGACTACTATAGAGAATTATACAAGGAGCGAGGGAATGATACCAGCAGTGGGGAAGATGGATTGTAAAGTAGCAACACATACGACATACCCAATATTCTTCCTGATGAGGTAGAACATGCATTGAAGAAAATGAAGAATCGGAAATCCCCGGGGGAAGATGAAGTTACTGTAGAGTTGTTAAAATTGGGAGGAAGAGACATAACACAAAAACTGGCAAGGCTCTTCACAAAGTGCATTAGAAAAGGTGTGACGCCTAAGCAGTGGAATAATGCAATCATAGTTTTGCTGCATAAGAAAGGAGATAAATCAGAAATTGGAAATTATAGACCAATTAGCTTGTTATCCAACATCTACAAGTTGTTCACAAGGGTCATTACTAACAGATTAGAAAGAATACTTGATGAGAATCAACCGAAAGAGCAAGCTGGCTTTCGGACAGGATTCTAAACTATGGATCACCTTCACGTAATATCACAGCTAATGGAGAAAGCAGATGAATATAAAACACCATTATGCCTGGCATTTGTGGATTATGAAAAGGCATTTGACTCCATACAGCATAAGGCAATGTTTCGGGCACTGGAAAGACAAGGCATAGATACTCCATATATTATGATTTTGAAGAAAATATATGAGAGTGCTACCTCCTTTATTAGACTAGACAAAGACAGTAGCAAATTTAAAATCGAGAAAGGAGTTCGACAAGGAGACACAATATCTCCGAAGCTGTTTACTGCTGCCCTTGAGGAAGCTTTCAGAAGATTAGACTGGTCGCAGAAAGGAGTCAATGTGAACGGAGAGTACCTAAACCATTTACGATTTGCAGATGACATTGTGATTATAAGCCACGATCCCAAAGAATTAGAGGAAAATCTTAATCAGTTATGCACAGTTAGTAAGGACTTTGGACTAAAGATGAATATGGCTAAAACAAAAGTAATGATGAACAAGTATGCCACGGAAAGGGAAATAATGATTGAAGGAGCAGTAATTGAAAAGGTGGAGTCATATACTTATCTGGGACAAGTTATTAGCTGTAATAAAGATAAATGGCTGGAAGTCAAGAGAAGAATAAATTTTGGATGGATAGCATTCAGGAAATATAGTCACATACTGAAGAGCAATATCCCAGTTTGTCTGAAACGTAAAATAATGAACCAATGTATACTCCCCACCATGACTTATGGAAGTGAAACTTGGGCACTTACCAAAAGAATGGAAGAGAAGCTGAGAACTACACAGCGAAGAATGGAACGAATTATATTGGGAATCAGACTGTTAGATAAGAAGAGAAACACATGGATTAGGCAGCAAACTCAAGTAAAGGACATTCTTATCAAAACTAAAGAACTAAAATGGACTTGGGCAGGACACATAGTCCTGCCCAAGTCCATTTTAGTTCTTTAGTCATCATGTCTTCGAGCTAAGAAAATAACAGAATGGTACCCAAGAGGAGATAGAAGAAAACCTGGAAGACAAAGGCGGAGATGGATAGATGAAATTCATGAGTTTTTGAGTAGTAAATGGATGGCCAGTGCTCAAAACAGAAGGAACTGGAAAGTTGCTGGAGAGGGCTTCATCCTGCAGTGGATTGAAAATGGCTGATGATGATGACGAAATAGTTTTTTGTTGTTATTAAATTTTGTTTCGTATTTTGAAATAAAAGTCCTTATTCAAAATTAAACTTTCAGTATTTTAACTTTCCTTTAACATATAACTACTTTTTACTTAGCGCTGATTGAATTTCGAAATTGCGTATTTTGCCCATGAATTGGATTATATAGGAAATTAAATTCTTCTTTATTCATCCGTAAGTACATCGTGAAACGATCTTCATCTAAGTCCTGCAGTAGATGATGGAATTCGCTTTTTTCTTTTCTCTTCCAGTTGATGTCGTGTATCCGTTGCGTACTCATTTGTTTTCTCGGTTATAAGAAAAGCGCATGCATTTTCTAAATCTTCTTCAAAATCTGAAGAGGAGGATGAACTGTGGCAATTCATTTCGCTTCAGCTTTCCTCAAAGAGAATGACACATATACAACGTTACAGGTTGCCAGACGTACCCCTTTTGGAAGTATAATAAAATTTCCAAGGTACCCCTTTTTTAACATTTGAAAAAAGCAGAAATCATAAAACACCCTGTTGAGATGATTATTTAGGAAGAAAGAATTAACTGACGATAAAGTTGTTGTTGAAATGCACCCTTAATTAAAGACTCAAAAATGATATTCTATCCTATTTACAAAGAGGGTTGTAGAATAGGAAGGTTACAAAGTAAGCATAATATTTTATATTATGCTTACTTTGTAACCTTTTACATTCTACTTGGCTTCTTGCCGACCGGGCTAGCCAGGTGGGTAAAGTGCCTGCCTGGCAACCCAAAGGTCGCGGGTTCGAATCCCGTCTCGGGCTTGGATCAGAGTAAATTGCAAAAAAAAAAAAAAAAAAACTTTGGGAGGTGCATTATTATGGCCACAATACTATTTCTATTTTGTCTCAATAGAAATATTGAGACAAAAGACCTCAAAAATATCACCGATGTTTGGATAAAAATTAAATGCGCACGAAGTACGTAATACAGAAAAAAAATATTTTGTTTTTACTTCGCCTCACTCAAATGCAATGAGTGAGCGAATATTTAGCTCAATGTTTAACGTATGGAAAAAGGATAGAAATAAATTAGACCTAAAGAATGTTGAAGGAGAACTGTTGCAGAAAACCAATCACAATATGTCATGCAAAGATTTTATGCAAATGCACTAAAAAATGAAAAACTGTTAAAGAAAATTCGCTCAAATGAGAAGTTTGCTAGGTAAATATTTTCATTTTGATAAAATAAATCAGGTTTATTGAATATGTATTTTAAACAATTATCTAAAACATTTGATGTTAATATTTATAAAAAGTTTCCTTTAGTGTTTTTAAATTTTCCGAATTAAAGCACGGGCTATAATTCGGTTAATTTTATTAAAATTTGACTAATTTTGCATTCCACTAACTTGTAAAAATATAGAATTAAAATTGTTCGGCTTTCTTAAGCACTAGTGACTTGTGGTAAAATATAGCGGCGAAGGCTTACGAAAGATCTGAACATCAATATAATAGTTAACACATGAGTTAAAATGGTTATAGTAAAGTTACCACCACATTTATTCAAAATAAATGTAAATTTCGGGGAAGTTGTTTTTTTTTTTTTTTTTTTTTTTTTTTTTCTTTTTACCATGCTTTTTGTGCGGCAGTCTTTTATAACCTTAGACGCTTTTCAGTTTTTTAGGGCAGACAGTAATAATCGAATTTAAAATGTCTTTACATGTGTGCTCACGTATTTCAAACGATGTAACTATAAATAGGTAATACGGTTATTGTAAACTCGCGATTAAGTTGTCCCATCAAAGAGGATGCGCATGGAATCTGATGTTTTAATACAATTCTGTTATGTCGCGCCATCTCTCGGTGGACGAATCAACTGTTAATCTGTGTTCACTTTATCTTGCTAAATAAAATAGCCATATGTATATATAGGTAACAATATTATTATTAGCTATATGGTGCAAGGAAGCCTGAGGCTTATGCTGCACAAGCCAAAAAAAAAAAAAAAAAAAAAAAATTCCCGAGTTACCCTGAGAGAGAGAGAGAGAGAGAGAGAGAGAGAGAGAGAGAGAGAGAGAGAGAGAGAGAGAGAGTCAAAGTAGAAGGAAATCACCAAGAAAAAGAAGAATGATTGAGGGAGATAAAATTACTCTTCCCTGAAATTCATCCGTTTATACATAAAACAAGATGGCTGCTAACACTAATGATCTTAATACGGATACAGAAGAAAACGTAGATTCTCGTATGAATGTAAGTGCTATATTTAACATTTAAAAAGAATGTTGGTTGTAACTACACGTGTATATCAACAAAAGTAAGTGGCGCTGCTTTCATCTGATGAAATTAAAACTAGAAATTTTTCTAGGGTTTCGCAAAAAAAGCATTGCCATTCGGACAAAAAAAAAAAAGAAAAAAGATAAATGATCACGCACACACACAGGAGACAAATAAGCAACAGATATTTTATTAGTGTGTGCAGTGAACAGGAAATGATATGCCTTACAGGATTTTGCTGCGTTCTTGACATTTCTAAGAAACGTCTGCAAACAGCAAGAAATGAAAGAGGTGGATTCAGATCTTTTGCCAGGGTATTAAGCACGAGAATTATGCACAAACAACAGATAGCGGGTTTGTGAAAATAAGCATCAACGTCACTACAACATATATTCAAAGAGGATCTCTAATTATTTCACAGGGAGCAGTAGCATTAAATATACAGGAGACAAAAAGAAAGGAGAGGAAAAAGCGTTTTCCTTGTGAAAGGTGCAGAGATAAATTTAATAGGAAATTCAACTTTAGCTTCAAAATGTCCTTATCTGGCCGATGCAATAGGAGGAAGCCATGGATCTTTTCCATAAAAGAAAAGCCTACATTGCTTATACAGGCAGTTCTCGGTTTACGAGGTTTTTTTTTTTTTTTTTTTTTTCGAAGTATCAACAAAATCGAAAACATGAATATTAATTGCAAACATTCATAAATACCGCATTTCAAATCACGCACGTAGCTATACAGTATAGCAGTGTTTCTCAATCTTTTTACTCTCGTGGCACATTTTCCAAAGAAGAAAAATTTCGCGGCACACCTACGTAGTCATAGAAGAAGAAATTTCTAAATTTCGCGGCACACTTGGAAAATTTTGCGGCACACCCTTTGAGAAACACTGCAGTATAGTGTACCCAGCTTTCGATATTAATCCGTTCCGGAGACACCATGGTATCGTGAAAATATCGTAATGTGAACCTAATAACACATTGTTTTTCGGTAATTCGTTCCACGACCTAGGAAGGTCGTTTTTATAGTGCAAATTGTATTAGTTATAAATTCAAATCACTAATTTTCATCGTTATCATATGTTCTTGTTCTGTTATAAGAATCAATTTTGAACGCCTTTGATATTTTTCTAAAGCACATTTCTGGAGGTCACGACCATAAAACAATATACACTTTCCGGTTTATTCGGCTTTGCTGTTACTGCAAGCAATTATAAACGGGTAGTAAACTCCATGTTATTGCATTTGCTTAATACCTATTGCTGGAATTGTTGTTATTACGTTATTATGGTGGAATGTGTTTCTCCTTTATTTTAAATCTTCAATCGTATAAAAAATATAAATTTTCAGAATCTTCTCTTCATTCCTTTTTTTTTTTTTAAGCTTCGTAAACTTGTTACTCCTCAACGCGTGTTAGTTACAATTTGTGTGTTCCGTTAAAAAATGCTTATTGAAATTTATAAAGAAAATAGAAGATTATCTTGGAAACAAACGCCCCTTGAAGCATTTCTGAAGAGACGACTCCTTGTGCAACAAACCAACGAGTGCCGAGCCAATAATAAGTAATCAACGAGTGTGCATTTAGTCCATGATGAAGAATAAACATTCTTTAAAATTTGTAAGTCATAAATAATTTCTTTATTATTATAATTTGCTTGATTTTACAGGCTACATCAATCATTGTTTAAACATAAACTAATTAGCTAACTAATTTCATTGTTGAGATCTAACCTTACGTCTATGGAATTTATTCCCGCTTTACGAGCGCGCGCTAGGAACGAATTAACTCGTAAAGCCGAGAACTACCTGTACTTTACTGAAACTACAAGTAGACGTGCAAGTCTGAAGACAGCGTGTTTCAAGCTTCGATATACAGCAGATCGCATTTCATCTGCAACAGTGATAATGCTTGGAGCGTTTTCTGGTTTGTCACACTTGATTATTAAAAAATAAAATAGTTTTACTAAACGGAATGCGCGTTAATAAATTTTTCATTTCTACTTCTGATCAGGACCGTACAACGTTGATTTTAGGGTTTCCCTTCTGTGTCCGGCCCTGGATGCGATACACCATCCAGGGCACCTTCCATTTGCACTGTCATACAAATGGCATTAACATTTCTTGATAATGCCATATTGTATGTGTGGGCAGCAAATGTGGCTTTACGTAGGCCTTCCAAAGGTCTTGTACCAATTGAGTAACAAAGAACAATTTGTTTCTTCTCTGACTTTTGTAGGAAAAAACAAGTATGTGTATGAGATTGTACTTGCATTATATTTTGCTCCATACAGGCTACACGTGTTGTTTTTTTTTTTTTTTAACAAAAAACCCCAAAATCTCTGTCATTCGTTAAGAAAACCAGTTATAGTTACGCTTGAGAACACTGATTATCCCATTAGCGCTCATTCGTATGGAAACTTAAGACATGGTTATCAATTGGAAAAGATTGAAAGTGGACAAAAAATATTCTTGAAAAACTATTTTGAGGATGAGAGCTGGCAACAGGAGTTAGGTTTTGAGAAAAGCCAGCGTGAAATTTTGATCAAGCGTGCTCATCCACAGGCCACGCAAGCCAGTGTTGACTTAAATTTTGAAATCCACTTTCTCTTGGTTTTTTTTTTTTTTTTTCCATCCCTTGAGTGGAAGATATTTTCTCAATGTTATTGCACTGTTTTCTGAGATCACTCTATCGTTTATGGTAGTAGATGTGTTCTACGAAAACGGCGACGTAAAAAAGGACCAACGACACATTTTTAATCTATCGCTAGGGGGCTGGGGTGACTGAATTTAAGTTGATTCTGTGCTCTTGTGGGAGCGGATTAACTGATTGGATTAATCTCTGCACTTGAAGACAAAATAGCACAAATCAAACTTATAAAAATCAAAGCGTCAACGATAGGTTATATTGGAACCAATGCCTAATCCAAGTTATTCATTTTTAAACTAACTCGCCGGCATGATCTATTGATTATACAAGGTGTGGCTATTAAATAGCAGGACTGTTGCTGATGCATATAATGAAAATTTCTTGCCATTAGGTAAGAAATATTCATTAAAGCAATCCCATTCAAAATAATTGTCGTGGGCATACGCTGTTCCATACAGCGAGAACAGAAAATTTTTGAATTCGTCTTCTGTAAGCCCATTTAACATTTCCATTGAATTTTTTTTTTTTTTTTTTTTTTTAATATCCTTAATGGACTTAAAATTGTCTTTCCTTAAGTACACTTTTCGGTTTAGGGAAGAGTGTGTGTGTGTGGAGGGAGTCACAAGGACTAGGTCTGATGTGTTGGGTGCATGTTCACACACACGGATTTTTGTTTTTTGACCAGAAACTGGCGAACCGAGAGCGCGTTGTTGAGCATACAAGTCCTTCCAGAATTCAGGCCTTTTTTCACGCAGCCTTGTCCGAATTTCAATGTATTATGTTTAATTGACAGTCTAATTTGGTGATCAGCCATAATAATAATTCTTATAATATCGAAGAATACACGAAGCATAGTTTTGATTTTGACATTCTTGTTTTTTTGTTTTTAGGTATGAGGGATTGGTTTGTTTTTAGTTTCTGGGTCCTACTGGAACAGCTGACTTTTACTTTCAATTACTATTGAAAGTAAGTTCACTTTAACTTTAATAATAAATAGCATCTACATTGGATGGGATCTATCCAGTTATATTAAAGGAAGCAGCAAAGGAAGTAAGCAAACCCTTAGCCATAATTATGAGAGCTTCCTTGAACTCAGGAGAAGTACCCATGGACTGGAGATGTGCAAATGTGACCCCAATTCACAAAGGAGGATCAAAGGGCGACACAAGTAATTATAGACCTGTTAGTTTAACTTCTGTTCCTGGAAAATTAATGGAGGCACTGGTTAAAGAAGCACTGCAGGATCATCTAGACAAGACTTCAGTTATAGCTCGGATACAGCATGGTTTTGTTAAGGGGAAGTCTTGCCTGACCAATCTGATTGGATACTATGATGCAGTCACAAAAGAACTGGATGCAGGGAATAACTTTGATATTATATACTTGGATCTTAGAAAGGCTTTTGATACTGTTGCACATGAAAGACTGCTGCACAAATTGGAGCAGTGTGGCATTGGAGGCAAATTGCTGCTATGGATAAAGGGGTGGTTGAGGGGGAGAAGACAGAGTGGTAATCAATGGACACTGCTCATCGTGGACTAATGTTATTAGTGGAGTCCCTCAGGGTTCAGTATTGAGTCCATTATTGTTTTCTGTATTTGTAAATGATATTGATGATGGTATATCAAGCTTAATGTCCAAGTTTGCAGACGATACGAAGGTTGGGAGGGTTGTCAAGGACACTACTGACACTATGCTACTGCAACAGGATCTGGAAAGGTTGAGCAGATGAGCTGAGAGGTGGCAAATGAAGTTTAACATTGACAAATGTAAAGTACTACATATGGGAAACAGCAACCCCAGAGCAACGTATCAACTCTGTGGTACTACACTGACAGTGGTAGAGAATGAAAAGGACCTGGGGGTGGTTGTGCAGGCAGATATGAAGTTTTCTGAGCAGTGCAGACGGGCTGCAAGAGTAGCTCATGGTGTATTGTCGATGATATATAGGAATTTTTCTAGCATAGATAAGGAGGTGATTATTCCCTTGTATAAGGCAATGGTCAGACCGCACCTAGAGTACTGTATACAGGTCTGGAGGCCTCATTTCAAGAAGGATGTAGAGATGCTGGAACGAGTACAGAGAAGGGCAACAAGATTGGTGAATGGAACAAAGGGGTGCTCTTACAAAGAAAGGCTTACGTTTTGCAAATTACAGTGTCTGGAGACTAGGCACCGGCGAGGTGATCTGATAGAGGTGTATAAAGCCTTGAATGGTTTGAGCATGCTCAATGCTGATGGGATTCTTCCTCTTGCTCAGAATAATCACCTGAGAGGGCATAAATTCAAATTGAGGAAAGACAGATGTAGGATAGACGTGAGGAAATTTGCCTTTAGCCAGCGGGTGGTTGGTTGCTGGAATAGACTTCCATCCCTTGTCGTGGAAGTTGATAGCCTAAATAAGTTTAAGGCTCAGCTGGACAGGTATTTCGAAGAACGGAGGGGTGAAGTGGAAGTGGGGGTTTTTTTTTTTTTTTTTTGGCTGATGCTGCATAAGCTTGCTTTCTTGCATCATATGCCTCTGCTAATGCTAATACACGGACATGACACAATTTTGTTTATTGGCGGAGGAATTGAACCACAGCTGAATGGAAAACATTGCTTTATGTGAGGGTACTCCATTTTTGCTCATTGCCTATTAGGGCCCTTTTTGTCGTACGAATAGTAGATCAAGGCACTGACCAAGTACTGGTCAGTTGCATGAAATTTTGTTTTCAAAGTCTTCTTTTTGGATTGAAATTGTGCCCATCGAGTCCTCTAGGTGGTGATGAGTCTGTTGATGGTTTATTTTTGCCTAACTATATTAGGCATTTCGAAAATGAGCAATTTTAATTGGGGGCTGTGCGTTGTTGATTTCAACAGAACACATCGTCGAGATGCCATATATAGGTTTGGCTTTTGGTAACATTGTAATTTCCTCTTGCGGATAACCTTGATATTGGTTATTTTTAAAACTGAGTGGTGCAGTGAACTATTCTTGAATAATGCTAGTGATTCATATTATTATTTAGATGATTTGCTCTCTACAAACTGGTTTTTGCCTAGCTGTAAGTTTTGTCATAATTATGTAGCCATAGAGGCAGCCATTGCTTCTGCCTCGACGGCAAACAAAGGCTTGATCACGTGACCACCAGGACTGTCTTTGGTTGCTGGTCTAGCCTTGCTACTGTAAGCCACTTTAATACCAAATATTGTTTCGGTATAACTGACATCACAAATATTATTATGATTGCATAATTTCCGTAACTGTTATATAATAGGATTGAACTGAATTATTGTCTATTTTGTTTGAGGTGTACATTATGGGTAAGACTTTTCTTTAACCATTAAACTTGACACATCTGGGCACTGTATGCTCATATTGTAACCAGCAATTCTCCGCACTCATTTCATCCAACTTGACAAAAATCAGGAGCTTGCAGAATTTCCTGACGTTATCAAGAGAATTGAACCTTTCAAGGGACTCTTCCCTGGGATATAGGACTTTCATCCTAAAACTGATCATATGCTATGAGCTCACGTGATGCTACAATTAAATTTTTCATCCCATTCAGGCAATCTGCATACTACAATGAGTTCTCATGATGGCATGAACTCTTCATCCGAAGAGCGATATAACCCAGAGCTTCTTCTCTCCTCCAATCTGGAGGTAAACCTAGGAGGAAGAAGACAAAGACGAGGTCCAGAGTAAGTCTCTTCCATCCTCTCCTGGCAACGGAACCAGCAGATCCTCTGCTCAACATGATGTGAACATCTCTTCTGAACTGGACTTCAGCATCTCCACTTCTGTAGCGGCCTCCATCTTTGAGTCCCTTGCTAATACTCCAACAGCATAGATCACTGCTTCCCAACCTTTGCAACTTACACCTGCTTGGCAATCCAAACCAGCCCCTTCTTCCAAATTGACTCACTTGGCCTCCCCAGTGCTACGAGCCCTCTGAAGGAATTGCTCCCCTGGTTGCTAATATTACCACCAAGCTAATTCTTTCCTCAGCCCTTGACAAATCTGTTGCAACTGCGCTCCCTGCCTCCAATAGACCTGCTATCCCAAATATCCTCCCCCCACCGATGATGCTTCTCAGGCAACCCTGCAATTAGGTTGTCTCTGTACTGCACAAAAATCTGGCTTCTTATTTGAATAATTATAGTAACAGATTCACCAGGTCAGCAGGGAAACTACATCCAGGAACTCTGGAATGGACTTGAAACGGTTATCACTGCACTCCTCATTGACAATGAAAAACTTAAAGCCATCAATGAGGAACTCCACCTGAAGGCAAATCTCTTCGACAAAATGGTGGACACATTCTCCAGGATCACTCCCCAACCCGTATAACAGGGGTCGGCAACCTGCGGCTCTTTAAATTTTAACCCACATGTACAACAAGGGACGTATTTCTGAACATGAATCATATTACACAAATCAAGAAACAGTCTGAAAACAAAATCTCTCAGCATGTTTAAAGATGAAAATTACGGCATACTTGCCTGTTTGTTACGTTTTTTTCAGTATCAATAAATAATACAGCAGACTCTCGATTTAGAGGGATTGGATTAACCGGGACAGTTCAAGACACCAAATTTAAAAAACCAAAAAAAAAACAAAAAAAAACAAGAAATCATAAAATTCAAGTAATAACCAGAATAGGTATAAACAGATGTTGATTCTTGTGTTCCGTTGCACCGCAAAAAGAAAAATTTGTTTCATTTGTCAGGAAAGTTTATTTATTATTATTTTTTTTTGTCGTCTAGAAATTGTGAAAATGATGAGTAAATGCAAGGGAGCTGCGCTTTCAAACAAAAACTTGAAATTATTCAAAAGTTTAAAAATGGTGCATCTGCTAAATCTTTAATGAACCATTTATAATGTTGGTGACCAAACCATATGCGACATTGTAAAAAATAAAGGGAAGCATCGTATTGGACACGCGAGTAGTGCGTGGTAAGTTTTTTTTCATTTTTTATCTGTCGCCATACTTGTTACGTAGGTTGCTGAACATTTTTCGATACAGTAAGTCTCCGACATATGGAACTTTGGACTTACGTAATTTTTTTTTTTTTTTTCGGAATTATAAAATTTAAAACAAACAAAAAAAATAAGCAATCAATAACGACGATCACAGCATGCACAAGTGAGATACAGAGTAATAAGCAAAAAAATAGGAAAAAAAGAAGATTCTTATAATTTGTTTTTTTATGACTGAAGATTTTATGAATAACTCCCCCTTCCCAGCTTCAGCTGAGGTGCAGCTCTTCAGATTTTTTTTTTTTTTTTTTTTTTTTAATTAAATCAAAAATGGCTCTTTACTCAAAGGTTGCTGACCCCTGCCATAGAAACTTAAGAACAGTGCTCAAGCATAGGAGCTGAAAGCCCTCCACTGCCGACCTATGCCAATATTTTGGGCTAAGACCTTTCCCCCACCAACGTTGCTAGTGATTATAACCCCCTACCAGAAATCAAGGAACATCGGCACCAGTATGCCCTACTACTCTGAGCCAGACCTCAAAACCAGTGGTTACATTAAGGAGCTCATACAAAATACTCCCAGGAGTCACTTCAATCTAGTCAAAGCAAAACCACTGAGACCCATCAGAAACTGAGGAGTGTTACTGGAAACCACTTCCAAGGAAGACCTAGAAAATATTTTGGCAGCCACCAGACTCCAAACTGCTGGGGTCTCTTCAAGCTCACCAACATGCCCATCCTCATCTATGATGTCCCAAGTAAACTCACTACTAAGGAGCTGTATTACAAAATCCTGATGGACTTGGGACACACACACACACTGGAAGAAGTTAGAACTAACATTACCTGTAGGTTTTCTATGGGGACAACTGTGCACCGGGTAATAAACTCAGCACCTACACTCTTCAAGAGCATAATGTCCCTTCCTAGGCCATTTATTGGATTCAGCTCGCATAAATTCAGGTCATTCACCGTGGTAATGAAATACTTACTCTGCTTTGGGTATGGTCATACATCCTTACACTACTCCCACAAGTCCCCAACCTGTGACCGCAGTGGACTTGTGCAGGCTGACCCACTCTGCTGTGCCAATTGCAAAAGAAGGCGTGGAGTTCACAACCACTCAGTAAAGGATGCAGCATGCCCAGAATATCAGAGCATTAGAAATGGCAAGATTAAGGACCATTAATGAGTAACATTTGGCAGTTAGTACTCAACGATCAAAACAAATTCTAACTCACCCACTCAAAATAATGCAAACAAAATGGGCATTGCTCGAGAGCTGTTGCTGATGAAATTCGGAAGGTAGCGGAAGACAATGCAGTGGATGCCATCTGTGTCCAGGAGCCATTCACAGCCAAAGCAAATGCTGGAAACAGCCACAGGATCACGGGATACTCACTACAAACAAGGCTGATCTAGCCTACCAAAGAGGACCCAAAGACTTCTATTGTTATACTCAATAGAGAGCTGGACATCCTGGTAATCCATGAAACAATATTCATTCTACCTCATCTCACTGTATTGTCTACCCTCAAGAGACATTGCAGAGCTGCTGAACTACCTAGAGCCTGCATTGGATTTCCTAGGCAACAAGAGCACTTTAATTACAGCTGAAGTCAATGCAAAGTCCATCTACAAGCATTCTCCCACTCCTGATCTGAGAGGGCTTCTAATTGAGGACCTTATCCTCTCTAGAAATCTAACAGTACATAATTAACCCAACCAACTGAACACATACTCCAGCAGCACAGATCAATCAAACATAGAAGTAACACTCGCAACCAATGATCTACGCACCTGGGTAAGAAACCAGGTCACCATCCCAAACTAGACCACAAGTGACCATAGGGTCATACTCTTCCACCTAACACGATGGCTAACCGATTGCCTACCGAATCGAGGGAGAGTGTAAGATTCTCTATCAAATCCATTGATTGGAAAGCCTTTGAGACGATCCAGCTGGATTTCCAAGAACCAAACCACGCAAAACTTGAATGTCTAATCTCAACTCACTGAATTCATACAGTACTCCTTGACAAAAGCAGCCTACCGCACAACGAGTAAGAAAAAAACCGCACAATTGGTGGAACACGGAATTTTTTTTTTTATGTAGATCCCAAACAGGAGAAGTATTAGAACCTATAGTACTTAGTATCGTGCTTGGGTTGAAGGTTGAGAAGATGAAAGAAGATATTTGTTGACATTAGACTTGAACTTCTGTAGACTGTAATTTTCAGGAATGAATAAACGATGAAGATGAAAAGTTGGTTCTATGAGTTTGAAGTTGGACAGTAAATTGATGTTGGCTGGTGCCAGCACGTGTTTGGCCTGTTTTGAAAGAGAGAGCGAAATAATAGAAGCCAATTCAGAAGAACAGTGCCCATTCAAGTATCTGTAGAAGAGGCATGCAGCAGAAACAGTATGTCTACGAGACAGCAAGAGGAGAGACGCTGTTAGAGATGAATCATTAATTAACCTAACTGCCCTCTTCTGAATGGAATCAAGAAGCAGGAGAGAGGTTTTGGGGCACCACCCCAGATGTGGGAAAAATATTCCATGATAGGGAGGATTTGCGATTTATACAGAGTGGGCAGCTGTTTGGAAGAAAAGTAATGCTGAGAGCGAAAGAGAAAAAAACCAAGTTTTTCAGATGCAGAGGAAGCAATATTTGTAATGTGCCTGTGCCAAGAGAGATTAGAAGTCAGGGTAATCCCCAAAAGAGATATCATTTTGCCTATAAATCGGAATGTCACCAAAGATAAGCATAGGAGCAGAAGAATCCTTTTTGCGAGATATAAGACAAGACTGAGTTTAGAAGGGTTGAAATCAACTAAGTTGTCTTTGCCCCACTGGAAAATTACCTGAGGATCGGCATTTAAGGAATTGGTAGCAGATTTTCGAGAAGTTGAAGCTCAAAATGGAAAGTAATGTGCTATTATTGGCAAAACTATGGCTAGGATTTCCAGTCAATGGAAGGTCATTAATATACAAGAGGAAAAGAACTGAACCTTGGGGGACACCGGCATTGGTGGAGAAGTTAGAAGACTGAGAGCCATCTACTATCACCCTCAGTGAGCAATCAGAGAAAAAACTGGATAACCAATTACAAAAAAGAAGAGCAACTACTTGTGTTTCACCAAACCTTTCCATTGAATTAGTCCATAAATGGGTAACAGTGCCTCCGTAGCCAGGTGGGAAGGAGCAGCAGTGCGTAGCACATGCTAATTGATTAGACCGGAGCACTATGGCCTTAGTTGCTAATGCTCCTAAAAACTAAATAAACAAACAACAACAAATGGGTAACATAAGCCAGAATATCACCAGTGGATCCACACTGACGGAATCCATACTGGCGATCATCGATCAGACGGAAGGTTTCTAGGTAGTTTAAGAGTTAATTGATTTCTCCATTACTTTAGAAAGAGTAGAAGTAAGTGCAATGGGATGATAATTGGATGGGAGGGATTTGTCACCCTTTTTAGGAACTTGCTGGATATAAGCAAATTTCCAAGCAGAAGAAAAAACAGCTTTGGAATAAGAAAGTGAAAAAAGGCGGCAAAGAATAGGAGTAAGTTCAGGAGCACAGGTTTTGAGAACAAGTGGAGAAATACCATCGGCACCTGGAGCTTTCTTAGCATCAAGATTCATCAAAATCCTTCTGACATCCTTTTGATGGAAGACCACAAGAGGCATTGAATGAAGCGTTCTGGGAATGGTGGGAGGTGTTTTACCAAGATCATTAATACATGAGTTGGAAGAAAAATGGGATGCTAGCAGGTCAGCTTTATCCTTGGCTGAAGTGACAACAGAACCATCTGGTTTGGACAGAGGATGGGCAAAAGTTGTGGCCAATAGCTTTGGCAAGAGACCAGAATGCTCGGCTACCATTAGGGCAAGAAGCAAGTTTTCTTCTCTTAGCCTGTTCAAACTCAAGTTTGGACTGATTACTAACTGCTTTACAATTGTTGCGAGCTTTCGTGTAGGCAGAAAATGAAACTGAAGAATTACAAACAAGCCAATTAAGATATGCAACATTCTTCTCTTGAACAGCCTTAGCACATTTATTGGAAAACCAAGGTTTAGATAAAGGACGAGATTTTAAAGTTGAGTGTGGGATAAAGGATTCTATTCCTACAAGAATAATTTTACTGACACGATCTGAGCAAATGTTGACATCAGAAGTTTTGAAACAGTAATCTGACCAAGGAAAAGAAGAAAAGAAATCTCGCAGGTCATCCCATTTTGCATTCTTGCCAAATAACACGAGGTTGGGAATAGCTATGAGATAAAGGCTTCAATGGAGAAGAGACAATCACCAAGTTGTGATCTGAAGTGCCTAAAGGACCTCTCACTTTGTCCGTGTACTTAGAAGGGTTGTTTGTGAGAAAAAGATGAAGCATGTTCGCTGTATGATTAGGATTGTCCGGCATTCTTGTAGGTAAATGAGCAATCTGTGCAAGGTCATTAGTAATTGCAAAAGCCTCAGCATCTAGACCAGCTGGGTCAGTGTGACTAGAACACGGAAACCAGCTGGAGTTGTGAATATTAAAATCAGCAAGGAAAATTACCTCACTGTTAGGAAAGTTGGACTGGAGAAAGTCAAGTTGCAAAGAGAGGAAGTCAAAGAGCTCCAAGTGATTAGTGGAGTTGGGAGAACGGTAGAGACAACAGATGAATTTGACACAATGAGGTAGAGTGATTTTATGCCAGAGAAGATCAAAGAGAGGAGATTCTAAATTGCCAAGGCTCTGACAGGGAATGTCAGAAAGGACATATGTACAAGTCCCACCTTTAAGGCTAAAGGAATCATACAGAGAATAATTTTGGCATCTGAGATGAGCCATAGTTGAATCAACTGATAACTGAGATTCTGTCAGAAAAAGTACATGGGGTTTGGCAAACTGAAAGTGGAAATGGACATCGTTGAGATTAGAATTGAGACCTATTTGTGAAATGAATTAGTAAGTGTTTGGGAGGTTTAGATCTTTTCGCAGATAAGCTTGCTCTATTAGTTTGACAATTCATGGTATATTGAATAATAAGAAAAAGTGGGTGGGACATGCTGTATGAAGTAATGAAATTTTTAGATATGGCATACGCACATGGTAAGAATATACCCAGATCCTTGACATAACGTGGCCTCGACAATGCTCCCCGCATACACACTACTTGGCCTCCCTCCAGTCACTATCTGGCAGAGTAGAGGTAGCAAGATTATACACTAGTTGATCTGGAAGTCTCCTAGAGAGTTACTAATAGGTTCGGTCCGGTGTACTAACTAGCGGCCAGACTGCAAACACCGTTTTAGAGCTGTACCCTCAAAATGTAAGGAATATTGGATCTCGTCACGATGTTCATCATAACCTGAAAAGTCATCAATCATACTGCATGATGGAAGAGATGGCGAAGGGTTGACCGGAACTTAGCTCTAGAGACTAAACATGGGTTCCACCACTTCAAGCCTCCAATAAGCAAAGTGGTGGTATTGCTCCGGTTGTTGAGAGTCATCTACCACCTAGTAAACTTGCCAATCTTAGAAGACAAACATCAGGCTAGAAGACACAATCAACCCCACAGATTGGCCTGCTGAAGATAATGAGTCATTCTACAATGACTACATATACAACAGCTATTGCCAAGAGGAAGAGAGAAATCTTTGTCAAAAAATTAACCACCAGGAAACACTCCATACATATTATCCTTGACAATCTCTTCCTTAAAGACAACCCTAACCATACAGCAATCAGGAAGAGGAACACAATTCAAAACCATTTACTTTGCAGGAGCTGGAATCAGTCCTCAAAAGAATTAACACCGATGACTGTATCTTCCTAATGCGCTTTTGTAGACTTAAACCAACACACCTATTCCTGCTTTACAACAAGTGTTTCTCTTCCTTGTGCTTCCCCAGTGACTGGACGGTGGCACTGAGTAAACTCATACCCAAGTCCAATAAACTGCTTACTGACTGCCAGTTATTCAGGTCTATTGCACTCTTAGCTGGTCTGGGCAAAATACTAGAATGCCTAATGGGTTTAAGGATCACCATCTCTTCACTGACAAAGAGGCTCATCTCTCCTTCATGGTATGACTTCACTCCAGGAAGGTTTTTTGAGGAGGCACTTGCTGATCTTGTCTTCCACCTAGAAATGTCTGTCTAAATACGAATTAGCGATCTTCATCGACTTTGAGGGGGCCCTTTGATAATCTATGGTGGGAGAGTGTCCTGGGCTGCCTCTGGGTGGCTGGATGTTCCCTAAACTTGTACAAAATGTTCAGATCCTATTTATTCAACAGAACAATAATAGTATAGTCAAGAAATCACCAAGTGCAGTGGACCATCTACTGGAGATACCCCCTGATATGGAATATGGTCTTACAAGACTGGCTACATAATACCTTTTTGACAATGCAAAAATCATACCCTCAGGAAGGTCTATCTGCAATAGAAACAAATGCCCAACAGGTAATTAATCATCTCATGACCTGGGCTAGAACCAACAAACTTTAAATCAATCCTGCCAAATCAAACATGATCATATTCAAAACCAAACTAGATATCAGGCCACGCCCCCCTCAGGTCAAGAGTGGCCACTAAGGTTAAGTGGTTCGCCGGAAGTGACTGGATACTCTAAAGCAGTTTTCCTCCCTATTGTATCATACGCAGCAGGAGCATGGTTTCACCGAGCAGTCTAAGTAAAAATGAGAGATAAACTCCATACCAGCGAGAGAAACATGATTCTTGCCACCTACAGGATCTGTCACACTGTATCCACACCTGCCATCCAGGTAATGGTAGGGACACTTCCCCTAGATCTTTTCATTATCTACTGAGGGCTGTTTTAGACTCAAGAAAAGAATCCCCACTTCCATTCTGGATATGCAGATCTCTCTTGAGGAAGATATAACTAAAGAAAAAACTGTTTCAACGAGCTCATCAATGTGTGGTAGACCAGATGGGATACCTCGGGACTGTGACTTAAAGATTCCTCCCAGACGTAATGTTTACAATGAGTAAAGTTGTGGGAAGGTGGTTCTCACTGAGCCTTGAAACATCTTTCCTGGTAATGGGACATGGCTCCCTTAATGAGAAGCTAGTGCAGCTGGGACTCTCAAACACTGATCGATGCGGATGTGGGGAAAAAGAGAACTAGTTCCATACAATCTTCGATTGCGCTCAATATGAAGAGCAGTGAGCACAGCTGAAAACTATTGTGACGAACCTTGACCCTAGCCGTGATGACTGACAACCTGAGGGCCTCCCAAACATTTTCTAAGGAAGTTTTCACCAGACACCTAAACCTGACTAGAACTAATGACCACAAACCTAGGACGTGAGCTGACTGCAAAATGATAAATGTCCTACCATAATTTTTTTTTTTTTTTTTTTTTTTTTTTTTAGCTCTTTCTCTCTCTTAGCATTCTGCTGTCTGTGAGTCTGGGACTAATTCCTAGATCCAGAGTAGCAATAGCACTCTCCTACTACTCTTTCCCCCTCTGTTCCGTGTGGGATAAAATCCTTGTGCAGGGTGAAAAACTTTTTTTTATTATTATTTTTCCCCATCTACCCTAACAATTTATCCTGGACTGGTGGCTCCCCTGGATCTGGGGGAGTCCCTCCTCTTCACCTTACTCTAGTTTTCTTTTCCTCCCTGGGAAACTCGTTCACCAGGAGGTCTTCCCTTCCCTCAGCTAGGGACGAGTACCTGGAAGCGGAAGTCTAGGTGATCACTGCTTCCATGTAGCTAAAAGGGCAGAACACACCCACGAGCTCACAGACAAAATTTTTGTCCAATTACTTTCTCCCGTGCGAGATGAAAAATATTTCTTTTTTTTCCCCTACCTCTGCTTCCTTTTCCCCTATTCCAGCTCAACCAGCATGGGATCCTTTGTCCTGTGCTGGTTGGAAATTTTTGTTTTTATTACATGACATACACTGGCCTTGACAAAGTCTGTAAAAAGTGAACAGAGCAACAAGGTGGAGACGAACTTCTGTTCTAGGAGCCACCCGTACAAAAACAAAATTAATATTAGGCTGACACGTAACATCTTATATATACATATTATGTCTATAAATTGTGTTCGCTGGTCGATTTTCCTGTTTTGCTGGATGAAAAAACCTTGCTATCTACACTGGAGACAGACTAACTCAGCCATGGAGTGAAAAAGCACTAAAGTTCCTCGCGTCATCAACGGGATTCGAACCCAGGCCTTTTCCACTCGGTGTGGGGAGGACAGTGACGATACGACTGTGCTACCCATGCAGACCATACAAAAACACAAATACAATTGTCGTACAAATACTAAAGCAACGTCTTTTGTAGAAGAAATCTGCCACCAAAAAAGTATTAGCAATTATTGAAACCGTTGAAGCTTACTCGGAAAACAACCGAAATTTTCTATAAATTATATGAAGATTGAAAGTCGCATATTAACTGTTGGATGCAAAATATTGCTTTCGTAATGAGAAGAGAACAGTCTCTGTGAAGTCCATTAATTTAAAATCAGAAATGTTAACTGTTCCTTTAGATTGCTTATATGCTCATTATTCAACCTCCAGATTAGTTTCCAGTGCACAACTGGCCACGAAGAGTTCTTGGAACGTAAAACAAGTTTGCTTTATAAGCCCTATCTTATTTAGTATCTGCAATGTTGATTAACCCACCTGGACACAGATGTAATTTAATCTGCTTCGATAATTTTGCATAAAATTGACCTATCACTTGTGAAAAATCAAGAACTGATAACCTATTATTACGGCTTTTAGCTATTTGTTGCTTTAGCTACATAATTCTTTAAACACAGTTATAACAGCTTTTTTTGTTAGACAAGGGGAAGTTGCAAAATAAGGTTTCCTACTTTATCCTCCAAATGGCCGGCATAGC
The DNA here is from genome assembly GCF_048544385.1 of Mastigoproctus giganteus. NCBI lineage: Eukaryota > Metazoa > Arthropoda > Arachnida > Uropygi > Thelyphonidae > Mastigoproctus > Mastigoproctus giganteus. Next base: position 133,585,819 of record NC_143578.1, on the reverse strand, counting down.
AATTCTGTGGACCAAACCCATCCCAACGGTGTGTCGCATGACAGAAAATAGTGAAAATCCACTTAGAACTCATGACAGTGTAGATGCTGATGCCATGTCAGTGTAATGTATGAGGAAGTGGTGTCGCCAGTTTACTAGTGGGCATCTATCAACATAATCTGAACGTGTCAATGCAGCACAATGCCCCCACCAAGTGGCTGACAGCGACATTGTTTGCATACCTGCAGTGGAACTACAACACTTCATCTGGTTTGTTTCGTACCGTTTCTGATTAGGCCGTTGAGCTTTAGGCGCACTAGTGACTTAGACCGTATTGTGTATGTTCGCGGGTAGAAAAACCCCATTCCTCCTGAGAGTGACTTACCATAGCTCTGATTCAAGAAGCTGTTTAAAAAAATTCCTGCAGTCTACAATGGGACTCCAGCTCCACCTCTGAACGAGTGACGAAACCGCTGTACTGTCACAAAGGACTATGATTAGTTTAAGCAGTTTTTTGAAATGTTACCAATTTGTTTTAAAGATAGATTGAGGTGGTATCGTTTCACTTCTATTCTTCTTCACAATCTGTGAGCAGCAAAGTTTACTTTAAAATATTTGTTTCTGTTAAACAAGCAGTTTTTTATTTATTTTAATAATAAAATAAGAAATACAGGCAGATTCATTTTTAAAAAAAGTTAATCATTTGTTTGTTCCCTTTCCCTATATGTAACGACCTTCTGCTGAATTTCGGATTATTAAATTGTGCACGACTTTTTTTTTATCAAAATCACTTATAATAGTGAGTACATGAAATCAGACAGCCATTTAGTGTTTATAAATTGTGACTTTCTTATTTATTCATTTTATCTTTCAGGTCCAGAAGTAATGGATCGCAATATTCCTCATGTTAGGGATGTCTTCTGTCGATGGTCGGCTTCAGAATCGCCAAGTGAGCAGATTACGGCAGTGCAGATATATGATTACTCACCGCGCAGCCGACGACGACGAAATGAAATAGATATTCAGAATTTCATAGACAAGGATCACAATGCATCTCGTGTTACAGAAGCAGACAACAGATGCGAACAGGCACCCGAGAGAAAGAAGAAAAACCGATCCTCGGAAGACTGCATCCAAGAGACTGAAGAAAATATACGTAATTCCGCCAATAAACATAGTAAAAATGCTGCCCACAATTCCACAAGGACGCTTACGGATAGGGATATCAGACATCTAGAACGCCATTTATCAATGAAAAAAACTATCCGCAAACAAATCAGCCGTAATCTTGCGCAGGCTTTTGTAGAAGATCCAGATGCCATTCAGAATGAGCCTCCAGCACCACCTCCTCCACAAAACAAAGAAAAGGTGAATGATCGTAGTTTTACTCTCACTAGAGCTAAGGTATCAAAATCTGAGCAGAATGTTCTTGAACTGCTAAAAGATTCCCCAGAAGACACGGACTCGGGACATTGCAGTCCATTACACCATGGAAGCTCTGATGATGACCTTAACCCTGATGACAGAGAATCCCGATCCTCAACATTACATAACAGTCCCATAATTGCTAATGGAGTGCTTGCTGATAAGCAAAAAAAGGACCAACACCAAGAAAGCAGGTTTTCTGCTTTCTGGAGAATGTTTTCGGTGAAGGGAAAGGGTAAACGATGAAAACAGCAATAATGATTTAAATTTTAGAAATATGGGGCAGGTTTTTGACGCTTTTTTTTTTTTTATGTGCTGTCTTATACAAAGTTTGCATGCTGAAATATGAATAAAATTTCAAAGTGCCATCATTTAGATGGCTGGAGCAAACTTTTATCCTGAAAAATGACAAAAGAAATTTGCTATTTATGACTCATATGTCAATTATAACCGAAAACACGCAGTCAAACCTAAAGTTAGCTGAGAGGGTAAATCCCATCACAAGATGATCTCAATAAATAGTTTTATTGTATTTTAATACCACACAGTATGCTGGGTGTTTTCATTTCACTTTAAATAAAGAGGAAAAGGTGTAAATATATTTCTTGGCAATAGGTTCGTTGAGTAGTAGTATACATTACAATTATTCTGGACTTAATCACCAACACACACTCTAAGATATCGATGGAATTTTCTCATATATATTGTGAACTCTGAAAAGAAATATTCTTGCATTTCCATTAGTGATACAGATCAGGACTGAGAGGAAAGTCGTGCACGATTTATGTGGTTAATAGGGAATATGATCACTATGGATTTACTGCACAATATTTTAGTACAAGAAGGAAGTTGGCTGTCCTTAAACCATTCCATTTATGAGATGGATCATTAACCGACATTTTCTAATCTCATTTCAGCTGCTGGTTAGTCTCTCTGTTTAGAGTGAAATCCAGGTTTTGGGGCGACCACGTTCCACGAGATTAGTACAGAGTAGTTTAAAAAAGTGTGGGTGTTTTTTTTTTTTTTTATGCAGCAGAAACTATATTTTCAATCTGACTGTTATCGAAAGGTGAGCTTAGGAGCAGTAGGCTTATTTCTCACAAAAAGACCTATGTATGTGGATTTTTCACACTTAGGTGTGGGGGGGGAAAGAATCAAAAGTTACATGCTTCAAAATAGCAAGTAATACAAAACCTAGGAGATGTTTTGTGGTGTTCAAGTACAACTACTTGATGTAGACCGAGTAGCACTCGCTGAAACAAAATAACATGTACTCTAGCTATTTCACTAAACCCTGTGGCTTGATGCGCCCAACATTTTGAAGCATGGGCCAGTGTAGTGAGGCATTTTCTTGTTCAAATCGATTTAGAGTAACACACTGCTGGTTGGGCAGCAGTGTGTTGCTCCAAAATAACGTATGAATTTTGCCCACTAATGCTCATAATAGATTAGCCATCCGATTCCAGAACGAATGCATTTTTATCTGACGAGTGGCAGATACAAAATACTGAAAGTATTCCAGATGGGTAATCAGCTTGAGATGTGACGAAATAAGGTAACATCTGTCATTATCCTGAAACTATTTCCTATGATGTGACACGACTAAATGTGAGTATGGAGGGATGCGTTAGGTCAGTAACGATTATTGATGCTGTTATCCGGTCCTAGTTTAAACAACTTGAACCACGATTTCTCAGACCAAGCATCCCCCCCCTTTTTTTTACACAACAAAAATGTAACTTCATAAGGTCCTCTGCTGCTCTCCTTCCACCCTCGATGACAGGATCCAATGCATTGTGTTCCAATATGTATCTCTTTGCAAGGGTGTCTTTTGATGCTCGTAAATGCTAGGTCTCACATTAGATTTAATTTTGAAGACATTTGTGATTTTGCTAGCAGAAAAAGCCAAAGAAAGATCGTGTTTAAAAATTAGTTGATAGGTTTTAATTTTTCGTAGACTCTAACACCATGCGTAAGGGTGGCTTGTCCTTTTGACAGGTTGTTAGATTCTTCTTATCCTTCATAGGGTTTCTCATCAATAATGTCTTTGCTACTAGACTACTGTTGGCTCATTCGCGGCAGCCTTTTCCATCTTATGACCTATGAAAATCTTAACATATGCATATTGTGGATTTGTTACGTAAAGCATTAGGTATCTTAAATCAGGTTTCTGGCATTGGAATATTTTATGCACCAAATACATGTGGGGTATTCTAGTGAGCCTAACGACGGCTTTGTCCTCTCCGGACAAGCACAAGTAATGGAAGGTGTATCTCCATTTAGGTATTGTTGAAATGGTTGTTTTGGTTATCTTGATTGAACAAAATGTTTTGTGATCGATCATTGTCTGGACAGTGCTATGCACTATTAATTCCTCACGCAAAATATCCAACTTAAGATGTGCATTGCAAAAAATTGCCTGTAACAATTTACAGGCAATTTTTTGCAATGCACATCTTAAGAATACAAAAATTATAATTATAACTTTGCACACAAATATGACAGTTGTAGAAAGATGATGACCTCATAAAGTTTGTGACCCCTCAATGTAAACTCCAAGTTAGGATGACCAGATTTTTAGAGAAGAAATATGCATTTTATAAATTACGTAGTAGAAATTTCATTCGAGTACTGAGAAAGGAATAAAAAAAATTGTTTAATATTTTAATTGAATACAGGAAAAACAACAAATCAAATAAAAAGGATGAGCCTGGATAACCGACAATATTTGAAAATGAATCTCATTTCATTTTCCCTATTTTGTTTTTATAGCAAGAGTTGCATCGCCATTTTCGATAATTCTGAATTGTCTTGAAGAGAAAGCCAAAATTTTTCACAAGTTGTTAGTCTTGAAATGAGTACGTAATGGTTAGTCAGACAATAGGTCGATAAGATCTTCCTTTTGCTGATTGGTAATTTCAGGGCATGAAGAAACTTCCAAAGCAAAGGGATCACAAATCCAATAATTTTTTCTCTGGAGATACATTAAATTGTTTGGAAAAATTCTTAATTAGCATTGTTTGGTGGGTGGCAATGATATTTTAAAATGTAATTATTATTGCTATTAACAAAATCAGAAAAACATTTCAGCATTGTTACGCTCAAATTCAGTTTTTCAAAGATTAAGCTTCTATTTTATCACTGAGTATTAATATATTTGTTCCCTGAAGACTTCATGGTTTAAATTTAAGTTTTTCAAGCCATTTTTGATTTTTGTCCAATAAAACTTCATGTTTGAGGTCAAAAAAGGTTGCAACACTTTACCACTGGACAACTTTCGTATATAAAAGAAGTGCATCCCATTTCATTACAAAGTATAGTGAAAAGCCTGCTACGAGGGTGGTTCAATAAAGAATTGCTCTCACCTACTTTCACATATCGCAGAGTCATGATATTTTGTGTGTAGCATCATACATATCTCTCTGTACTAAAGGTTTAAAAGTTCAGCCTTCTTAATTTGTTTTTCTCTTACAGAGCTGAACGTGTGACAAAGTAGCATCATGGACAAAGTCAAAGCCAGAGCAGTAATTGGGTATCTGTTCTTGAAGGGGAAATCTAAAGAAATCCATGAGGAGAATACTGCTGTATATAAGGATGAAGCCCCTATCCTAGGCATTGTGAAGCACTGGCATAGACAGTTTCAGGTGTGGTCAAACATCGGTAGAATCTGAGCCCATTCCAGGTCGTCCCCATAGCCATTGATGACAGCACGATCAGAAAAGTGGAGTTGTTAATTATGGAAGATCGCCAGATATCTGTGAATGAATTGTTCCAGATGAAGAATAGTGTGGGCTCTGTTGAAACAGTCCTTCACCACCAACTCCATTTACAGAAATTGAGTGCAAGATGGATTCCCTGATTATTGACTGGTTTCCAGAAGGCTGATCAACAACAGAAATCCACAAGTTGTTAGCCAAGTTCCAAAAAATGTGGAAGATTTTCTCTTGTCTAATCACTCAGGAGGAAAGTTGGATACATCATTTCGACCCTGAAAGTAAAAAGCAGTCCATGGAATGGCAACATCATGGTTCCCCACCCCCCAAGAAGGCAAGGGTCTAAGCATCAGCAGGAAAGGTTTTGCTGAGTGTTTTGGGATGAGAAAGGGGTAATAATGACTTGATTACTTGCCGAAAGGTAAAACAATTACAGGTGCCTATTATGCCAACTTACTCGCAAAATTATGGGAGAAAATCAAAACATGTAGGTGTGGCATGCTGTCCAAAGGTGTGAGAATGCTTCAAGGCAATGCCCCAGTTCACACTTCTGAAATTGCAACAAGACAAGCGGCCATTTGTGGATATGAAATACTGCCCCCTCGAGGTCCTCCTTGCACCAAGGGGACCCCCACTTGTCTGATGACAGACACTCATTTTTGCAAAGTCATGGTTCAAAGACCAGCTTCACCACTTCTACAAAAATGGTATCCGTAGCCTCATCCATCAATGGGAAAAATGTGTAAATCTGTACCATGGCTATGTAGAGGACTAAAACCTGTGCCAAGAATCAACAGGCTAGCATCTCTGCAGCTAGGTCAGGGCAATTATTTATTGATCCACCCTCATATAATAAAGCTGATTACACTTTTAGCATTAGCAGGGGCTCACATCTGGTGAGTATGGGTTGGCACACCCAGGGTCCTGAGCTGGATATCATTATTCTTCTCTTTCTTGGTGATTCCTTTCTACTTCTGATGCTTGCTCAGGGTAACTTGGGGATTCAATTTTTTTTTTTTTTTTTTTGTTGGCTGGTGCAACATAAGCCTCAGGCTTTTTTGCATCATATGGCTAATAATAATAGCAGAAGCATATGAAGCAAGCTAGCTTATATAGCATCAACCAAAAAAAAAAAAAAAGAAACTTCCCATTTCACCCATCCATTCACTCGAAAATTCGGCAATCAATCAATCAATCAATCAACCACCCTCTGGCTAAAGGCAAATTTCCGCACGTCTATTCTACAACTGTCTCCTCAATTTGAATTTATGGAATCTGAGCAAGAGGCAGAATCCCATGAGCTTGCTCAAACCATTCAAAGACTTGATCACCTTGCAAGTGACTAGTCTCCAGACGTGGCAATTGCAGAACTTAAGCCTGTTTTGGCAAGAGCAATCCTTTGTTGCCCTTCTCTGTTCACCTTCTAGTAGCTCAATATCTTTCCTAAAATGAGGCCTCCAGACCTGCATGTAGTACTCAAGGTGTGCCTGACCATGTGCCTGGCTTATAAAAGATTATAATCACCTCCTTATCCCTGCTAGCAAAATTCCTATACATCATTGACTCCATGAGCTACTCTTGCAGCCTGTCTGCACAATTCTCCCCAGCTTTTTTTCATTTTCCACTACCCTGAGCATAGTACCACACAGTTGGTATGTTACTATAGGGTTACTGCTACCCATATGCAATACTTTGCATTTGTCAATGTTAAATCTCAGTTGCCAGCTCTGAGCCCAACTTTTCTAGATGCTGTTGCAGCAGTGTACTGTCCTTAACAACCCTACCAGCCTTCGTATTGTTGCAAACTTGGACATGAATCTTGATAAATACAGAAAACAACAATAGGTGCAACACGGACCCCCTGGGGAAATCCACTAATAACATTAGTCCATTGATTGACACTCTGTCTTCTTCCACTCAAACATCCTTTTATTCATTGTAGGAACTTTCCCTTAACACCATAATGCTGCAACTTGTATCAACAGCGTTCCTTAAATCCAAATATGTTGACATCAAAATTATTTTTTGCAATCACATGACAGTATCTGAACTCTCTGCATCTTTCAAATCAGTTTACATTCCCTTTGCTCCAAACAGTTTTTAATTATTGCATTAGTAGCAATTTCATTTACTTTGTCTTTTAAACCTTTATTTTCTCCTGTTAATGCAATCGCACCACAGTTGTTACACATTAGATTATTTGTTTAAAAGAAAATATTTATAAAATTAAAAATCTCGCCCATCATTCTTCCTTCCAAAGCTTTGCAAAATAGAAAATCATACAAAATATCTTCCTTGTAGCAGTATCTGACATATACAATAAGTTGAGCAAAGTCTGAAATATTGTTATTATTAGCTATACGGTGTAAGGAAGCCTGAGGCTTATACTGCACCAGACAAAAAAAAATTCCCAAGTTACCGAGAGAGAGAGAGAGAGAGAGAGTTTTAGGAGCGACTAAGTCCATATTGCTTTGTATTTGCTGTTTGCATGAAAAACCTGAGTTTCTGTGAGAAGAAGCCATGCTACCCTCGCCTAAAACTGACTCAGCCATGTCAAAAAAAAAAAAAAAAAAAAAAAGGCCCATAGAAATTCCTCCTGTCATCGACGAGATTTGAACTTGGGTCTTTTCCAACTGGTGTGAGGAAGACAGCGATTCATTTAACTGTAATATGCTGCGGGACTGTCTCCTGATAGGAGAAGCTTTTTAAATTGTTGATGTACTTTTCTCCATTATTGAAATCATTTTTATTGTAGCAGGGAAAGAATTCAGCAATAGTATGCGATTTCAAATATTTTCCTATTAAACATGAAACTTCTAATGATGCTCTTAAAGCTTTACAAGGAACAGCTGTTTCTTCACGAAAGATTTCAGACCTTGTTTGGTGTGTCCTTTTTTAATAAACTTAATTTTCCCCATCCCTTTGCTTGTTATGCTTCCCCAGACCAGACTGGCAGGGAAATTTACAGTTGGTAGGCCTCCGATTTTCATCTTCTGACATATCGCTTCCCAAGTCACGCAGGTTGAATTTCGATCCATCAGAAAAGATAACGATGTCCCATTGCACTTTTACCCATGAAATATGCGTTTTAGCATAGCCCAAATAAAGTCACTTCTCATTTGTTGGGTCAACAAAGGCTTCCTTCTTGGGCCAATAGGAATGCAGACCACATTCCGTAAGCCGTCATTGGATAGTTTGTGCACTTGTTTCACCACCAGAGGGCCATCTCAAAATCCAGTTTTTATATCAGGAGCACTAGTTTGGTTATTATGAAGGCATAACTGTTTCAAATATCAATCTTGGGAAGGTGCAATGGCCTGATCCAGGTCTTCTCTTCATATCATTGGTTTCACGCTTTAATTTCAGCACCTGAGATACTGTTTACTGGAGGCAGCACGTATAAAAAGCCTTTCCTAGGACAGCGCTACAGATTTTTTTCCTTCATCATCATCATCATCATCATCAGCCATTTTCAATCCACTGCAGGATGAAGGCCTCTCCAGCAACTTTCCAGTTCCTTCTGTTTTGAGCACTGGCCATCCATTTACTACTCAAAAACTCATGAATTTCATCTATCCATCTCCGCCTTTGTCTTCCAGGTTTTCTTCTAGCTCCTCTTGGGTACCATTCTGTTATTTTCTTAGTCCATCTGTCATCATGTCTTCGAGCTATGTGTCCTGCCCAAGACCATTTTAGTTCTTTAGTTTTGATAAGAATGTCCTTTACTTGAGTTTGCTGCCTAATCCATGTGTTTCTCTTCTTATCTAACAGTCTGATTCCCAATATAATTCGTTCCATTCTTCGCTGTGTAGTTCTTAGCTTCTCTTCCATTCTTTTGGTAAGTGCCCAAGTTTCACTTCCATAAGTCATGGTGGGGAGTATACATTGATTCATTATTTTACGTTTCAGACAAACTGGGATATTGCTCTTCAGTATGTGACTATATTTCCTGAATGCTATCCATCCAAAATTTATTCTTCTCTTGACTTCCAGCCATTTATCATTATTACAGCTAATAACTTGTCCCAGATAAGTATATGACTCCACCTTTTCAATTACTGCTCCTTCAATCATTATTTCCCTTTCTGTGGCATACTTGTTCATCATTACTTTTGTTTTAGCCATATTCATCTTTAGTCCAAAATCCTTACTAACTGTGCATAACTGATTAAGATTTTCCTCTAATTCTTTGGGATCGTGGCTTATGACCACAATGTCATCTGCAAATCGTAAATGGTTTAGGTACTCTCCGTTCACATTGACTCCTTTCTGCGACCAGTCTAATCTTCTGAAAGCTTCCTCAAGGGCAGCAGTAAACAGCTTCGGAGATATTGTGTCTCCTTGTCGAACTCCTTTCTCGATTTTAAATTTGCTACTGTCTTTATCTAGTCTAATAAAGGATGTAGCACTTTCATATATTTTCTTCAAAATCATAATATATGGAGTATCTATGCCTTGTCTTTCCAGTGCCCGAAACATTGCCTTATGCTGTATGGAGTCAAATGCCTTTTCATAATCCACAAATGCCAGGCATAATGGTGTTTTATATTCATTTGCTTTCTCCATTAGCTGTGATATTACGTGAAGGTGGTCCATAGTTGAGAATCCTGACCTAAAGCCAGCTTGCTCTTTCGGTTGATTCTCATCAAGTATTCTTTCTAATCTGTTAGTAATGACCCTTGTGAACAACTTGTAGATATGGGATAACAAGCTAATTGGTCTATAATTTCCAATTTCTGATTTATCTCCTTTCTTATGTAGCAAAACTATGATTGCATTATTCCACTGCTTAGGCATCACACCTTTTCTAATGCACTTTGTGAAGAGCCTTGCCAGTTTTTGTGTTATGTCTCTTCCTCCCAATTTTAACAACTCTACAGTAACTTCATCTTCCCCCGGGGCTTTCCGATTCTTCATTTTCTTCAATGCATGTTCTACCTCATCAGGAAGAATATCGGGTATGTCGTATGTGTTGCTACTTTGCAATCCATCTTCCCCACTGCTGGTATCATTCCCTCGCTCCTAGTATAATTCTCTATAGTAGTCTTCTGCTATTTGAATTATGCCTTCTCTGCTGTTTATAACTACACCATCGCTATTCTTCAGTTTCAGTATCATTTGTCTTTCTGTATTACTGCTCATGACTGCTGATTTAAATCTTTTGTTTTCCCTTAATGCTTGTTCTACTTTTCTTGTGTTAAATCTTCTCATGTCCTCTCTGAGTCTCTTTCTAATGGCTTTGCATAACTCAGTATACTCAATTTTCTTCCTGTCAGTGTTTTTCTTGCTCTTCATTTGTCGTCTTTGGTTCATCATGACAAGTGTTTCTTGACTAATTTTTTCTTCTTTGGATTTCTGTTTCCCTATAGGTTTCTTGGGCTTTATCACTTTCAGAAAGTTGTAATATTCCTCGTCGATATCTTGGTCCTGAGCAGTCTGCAGAAGCTCAAACTTGTTCTTAAGTTCCAGTACATACTGCTTTTTCTCCTCCTCTGTTATTTCAAAGACCTTTGTATTATTTACTCAAGTCAGTTTTTTCCTTTCCTTTCCTACATCTATATCAAGTGTACATCTTACCATTCTGTGATCACTTCCAACATTTACCTTATTCAGGACGGTAACATCATTCACAATATATCTTCTGTTAGTGAGGATGAAGTCGATTTCATTAGTTGTTAATCCATTTGGACTCTTCCATGTCCACTTTCTGTTCACCCTTTTCTTGAAAAAAGTGTTCATTACTGACATTCCTTGAGATTCTGCAAATTCCACAAGTCTTTCACCTCTTTTATTTCTTTCACCAATTCCAAAATTTCCTATAGTTCCTCTTTCTGCGCTGTTTTGCTTTTTTCCAACCTTAGCATTGAAGTCCCCCATAATAATAGTGTAGTGGGTTTTCTGCTCATCTAGAAGACTCTCAATTTCTGTGTACATTTCTTCAACCTCTTCATCATCATGGCTCGATGTTGGTGCATAAATCATTATAATCTTTAGCTTGTACCTCTTAGAAATCTTGAGTATTAGTCTTGACACCCTTGGTAATGTACTTTTGAATTCCAAAATGTTGTTTTTAAAATCTTTATGGACCAGAAACCCAACTCCACATTCACTCCTTTCACTGTTTCCATTGGTGTACAGCAGATTTCCACTTGATAAACTTATAAGTGATTCATTTCTTCTTTTTGTTTCAGCCAAACCGATGATATTCCAATTCACATTTTCTAATTCCTTTTCCAGCTCTAATATCCTGTCTTCACCGATGAGTGATCGTACGTTATAACAGGCCAAGTTCAATTTCCGTGCATGGCAGCCTGGTCGTACCCAGAGATTCTTAGCACCCTCTGCTTCCACTCTGATCCTCTCGCTGCCGTAAGAGGGAGAGTGAAAGCTTCTGGGGACTGAGGGCCATTTTTTTTTCTTACACCTCCACAAAACTGGATACTAATGACCGTAGTTACACAATATCTTATACATTTCACTTCAAACGTTAATTTTTTTATGGTTTTGTCTGACACTGTATATGGTAAATTGAGCGACAAAAATTATTTAAGTTTTCATTTAGGTTATTATAAAGTTCAATGTTATTTATTAAGAAAAGATGCTTATTAGAAAATTTATTGCATAGTTAAGTTTACATTTTTGAATTTTTTTTTTAACAACCAGATACCTTTAGCATTAGTAGAGGCATATGATGCAAGAAAGCAAGCTTATGCAGCAGCATCAGCCAAAAAAAAAAAAATAAAATAAAATAAAACTTCCACTTCACCCCTCCATTGGTTCAAAATACCTGTCCAGCTGAGCCTTAAATTTATTTAGGTTATCAACTTCCACAACAAGGGATGGAAGTCTGTTCCACCAACCAACTACCCGCTGGCTAAAGGCAAATTTCCGCACATCTATCCTACATCTGCCTTTCCTCAATTTGAATTTATGCCCTCTCAGGTGATTATTCTGAGCAAGAGGAAGAATCCCATCAGCATTGAGCCTGCTCAAACCATTCAAGGCTTTATACACCTCTATCAGATCACCTCGCCAGTGCCTAGCCTCCAGATACTGTAATTTGCAAAACTTAAGCCTTTCTTCTTAAGAGCAACCTTTAATAAGAGCATCTTCTTCTAGCAGTTTCTAGCAGTTTCAGAAGATACCAGTCTGACTGGCAATGCATCCTGGTATTTGGTAGGGGATATCAACTCAAGGTGGAGTGAACATATGAAGGAATTATTTATGACACTTTTTTTGCCCTCTCCTCTTTTTTTCTCAAATTTTCGTCATACACCTCCACCTTGAAAAACTGCACCTCCATCTAGAAAAGATGGAGGTGCAGTTTTTCCTATATTGTTTTGTTTGCTGCTGGATAAAAGAGCTGAAACATATCGGTTGCTTATTTCACTTAATTAAAAATCTTCGGAAACACTTGGCATCATGCCAACATCTTCTAGGAAGATACAATACGGATGTCGACTTTGCATTACATTCAAAAATGATCGTTCAAAAATGATCATATCTATTGCTTTTATTCATGCAATTACCAGTGTAGAAAATTATTTACCACTACACATATAGGATGTCTCAGAAACGATGATACCAGGGCTGCACAAAAATTTCCCTCTAATATTTGGTCCGTATACCAAAGAACAGTAAGTGAAAGTGATAGAACAAACAATTTTTCTGAAGCTTGCCATCTCAAACTACAGTTAGCTTTTGGTAGTAGTATTGCTCACCCTACTTTGTGGATTTTTATAGATAAGGAAAATTCAAATAACTTACAACATAGATTTCGAAAGAATTATTGCCAGCCATGAACAAGCTGTCTGCAGAATTCAATAAGGTTAATAACTGTAATCGGCAAAATATTAAAGAATATGTTCGTGGTATATCTTAGAACTACAATATGGATTAAAAAAAAAAAAAAAGTAAAGGATTTTAGTTTTATAGTTTATTTTCCAGGATTATTAAGGAAATTCAAACTATACAATAAATTCTCTTCTAATGAACATGTGTACTCTTAATAAATAACATATTGCATTTAATAAATTTATAACCTTTTATAACCTTTAATAAATTTTTAACCTAAATTTATAGCATTTAGGGCATAAGCCTCAAGCTATGGGAGAGTCAGGCCTCTCCCATAGCTTGAGGCTTATGCCCTAAATGATAAAAGTTATAAATTTATAACCCTAAATGAAAACATGTATGTAATTTTGCATTATGTACTCATACAAAGGGTTCAGCAATTGAGCAGTACTGAGAAGTTGCACTAGTCAGCTTATTTCCAAAGCGGACGATAAGCAAAAAAGTTGCCACCTGCGTCACATGCGTAACCACCTTAACTAGAGTGGCAGTAGGGTTCCCTTTGTATTAGGCAATGGTTAGCTGCATCTTGACTACTGTATACCGGTCTGGAGGTCTCACTTTAGGAAGGATGTACATTAGCATTAGCAAAGGCACATGATGCAAGAAAGCAAGCTTATATAGCATCAGCCAACAAAAAAAAAAAAAAAAAAAAAAACCCCTTATTTCACCCATCCACTCGTTCCAAATGTTTGCCTTGAATCTATTTAAGCTATCAACTTCTACAACGACATATGGAAATTTGTTCCAGCAATCAACCACCCCCTGGCTAAAGGCAAACTTCCGCACATCTATCCTACAACCATCTTTCCTCAATTTGAATTTATGCCCTCTCAGGCGATTATTCTGAGCAAGAGGAAGAATCTCATCAGCATTGAGCATGCTCAAACCATTCAAGGCTTTATACACCTCAATCAGATCACCTCGCAGGTGCCTAGTCTCCAGACACTGTAATTTGTAAAACTTAAGCCTTTCTTCGTAAGCAACCCTTTGTTCCATTCACTAATCTTGCTGCCCTTCTCTGTACTTGTTCCAACAGCTCTACATCCTTCTTAAAATGAGGCCTCCAGACCTGTATACAGTACTCAAGGTGTGGTTTGACCATTGCCTTATACAAGGGGATAATCACCTTCTTATCCTGCTAGAAAAATTCCTGTATATCACTGACAAGACACCATGGGCTACTCCTGCAGACCGTCTGCACTGCTCAGAAAACTTCATATCTGTCTGCACAAGTACCCCAGGTCCTTTTCATTCTCTACCACTGTCAGTGTGGTACCACAGAGTTGATATGTTACTCTGGAATTACTACTCGCATATATAGTACATCATTTGCCACCTCTCAGCCAATCTGCTCAACTTTTCTAGACCCTGTTGCAGCAGTGTACTGTCATTAGTGTCATTAACAACCCTGTCAACCTTCGTATCATCTGCAAACTTGAACATTAAGCCTGATATACCATTATCAATATCATTTATAAATACAGAAAACAACAATGGACTCAACACTGAACCCTGAGGGACTCCACTAATAACATTAGTCCACGATGAGCAGTGTTCATTGATTACCACTCTTTCTCCCACTCAACCATCCCTTTATCTATAGCAGCAATTTGCCTCCAATGCCCCACTGCTCCAATTTGTGCAGCAGTCTTCCATGTACAACAGTATCAAAGGCTTTTCTAAGGTCTGCTGGGATGGGTGTTCTTACCTAGAAATCCTTCAGTTTGGCAAAATGTAGCATTCTCGAGAATAGGCACCTGCAGGGAGATCTGACTGAGGTGTTTAAGCCTTGAATAAGTTGAATGTTAGTGACATTCTTCCACTTGCTAAGACTGCACACATGAGAGAATATAAATTCAAGTTTCCCTTTGGCTAGTGGATGCTTGGAACAGGCTTCTGTTGTTGTGGAAGGGTTGAATAAATTTAAGGAAGAAGTAGACAAATTCTTGGAGGGGTGGGTGGGTGAACTGTGCAGGTTTTTTTTTTTTTTTTTTTGGCTGATGCTACATAAGCTTGCTTTCTTGCCTCATTTGCCACTACTACTTCTTCTCATGTCTTGGCTACAAGTCTCATCTATGCTATGTAGGTCTAAGCTTTGAACATTATTTCTTACTTGGTATTAAAAGCCTAGTAGCTTCTATGATTGCTTCCTATTTAGAATTTGCTGTGGTAACAACATCAGTTGGTCTCACTGCACAGAATTTAAGCTGTCCAAGAACAATGTAGTCACCTTTCCATCATTAAGTAAATCACACATCAATACATTATGATCACTGCCACCCAGTGGTTCTTTTATTTGCAGAGTCTTAATGCATAAAGAGTTGCTGCTGATAATCTAATTAGGAACACGCCTTTCTCTCACTACCTCTCTAGCAAAAGTCTTAAATTCCTACTACTGTGCAAGTGAACAACCCACAAGTTTCAGTCAATATCTCTTATTATAAGACATTCTGATTTCCTGGCCCACTCTAACTCTCATTTTTGTTTTCCTAATGCCACACCAAACTGACCAGACATGTCAACTGGACGCACTTGGGAAATAGTCCTTTCTGTACACATTGCATTCTACATTTCTTATACCTGAGAGACACTAAGGATCTCTTCTCCTTCCCCCTCCCCACACACAAAGCCTTGAAATCCCTGTTACCTTGGTTTGCAGGCTGTTGCATATTTTGATAGAAACATGCAACAACCACTTGCATTAACTATTAGTCTGTGTCTCTTCCCAAAGCTAGCAGTTTTCCAATCCACCCAACTACCTCGCCAGCATCAGCAAATATTCTTGCACCCCATCTCTCTAAACAAGCACAGACCATGCTGAAAAAAAAATATAAAAATCAATGATGCAAGCAATTTTTTTTCACACTGTGGCCAAATTAGTTGGTCTCAAGCAAGGATTGTAGTTTCTTTCTCATTTAACAAACATGCAATTTGAGCTGTTGCTGATGTGCTTAAAACTGGCCAAGTTAGTTGGTCTCAAGCAAGGATTGCAGTTTTTTCTCATTTAACAAACATGCAATTTGCACTGTTGCTGTTGTGCTTAAAACTTGGGAACAATTTTTTGTAATCATCAGGACTAAGATATTTTTGCTGCAGAAGTGAAATGGATAAAGTTGAAAAATGCTTAAGCAAAGCCCCTGTCTAGTGTGTGGTCAAACATACTTCATTAACTTCTTTGAGGGGAAAATCTGTAGCTTTTTCACTCCAGCATTTTGCAGTTAATTGATAAAATAAACTGTAGTGAATGTGACCTTATCAGAATTCTTTGGAACCAGTTTGCCAAATCATTTGTTACTGTTTCTTTTTACCAAAGAAACTGCATTATTTGTATAACAGGTATTAATAAAAGTAACATCTAAATCTACTCATTCTTTAAAACTTTTGTAAAAAAAAAGTGTTCCTTGGCAGAATCATCATTTAACTATTACATCTTTCATGTAAGAAATATCAGGAAAGTGTGGATCTTCTACCCAACAACCATGCTTTCCGGTATTACAAATGTGATTGGAAGCTCAATTGAAGTCTTGGTGGCAGTTGATTTGTATCTCTATGAATGAAAACCCTCGAGGTACAATATCCAATATTGCTAAGAATAAACTAATTCCAGACACAATACATTCCTCTGTAGCTTTCTGTAATGGAAATTAATACAAAGACCACATGCCAGATCTGAAGGCAATATTCCCTGCTGCTCAAAAACTCAATTTCTTCCTAACCACGATACTCCTTTCTTTTTGACTGGAGAAGTAATTTTAAAAGTGATTGAAATAAAATTTTTTTTATTAAACTCCATTCTTTATATCCCAATTTTCTGTTCAGTATCTTTAATAAATGCCTCTTTCTCTTCCATACAGCTATAAAGATCATACATAGATCAGATAAACCTACAAACCTCGGGAAGAAAGCCTAATGGCTTTATATATTAATGAGCTCTCTGGACTCCAGTTGTGATGGTATATAATGCAGAATTTTGTAATCTAATTGAAAATTTGCTGTGCCTGTGTTCAGTAACTTCGAGGATGCTTTCAATTCCCTTTGGGAAAGCACACAATTATTTTGCTGTCTACACCAAAAATCCATCACTGTCAGAAAGGTCTCATGGTTGTTCCTAGAAGTGAATTATTGGTCTGCTGGTGTGAATAACTGGCTTTTCCTGCCAGCTAATTTCCTAATATTCAACAACTAGCTTTTGCTGAACTGACAACTCACATATAGACTTTGGAATTTCATGCTACTACTATTATAAATAGTTTATTTGCCGAGGGCCATTTGGAAAGACCAAGTCCAAACTTGTGATTTTTTGTACAAGAAAATCTTTACAAGGGGCTACAAAAAGTTTGCACCGTGACCTAGATAAAACATGAGTAGGAAGATGCTATTTTTAATATAAGTTGTCTACATATTCAATAACTAACATATGAAATTTCATTAAAGTAGGTGATAATACACCAGAGGTGGAACCCGAAATCTGAGGAAGAATGCTATGGTTGACAAAGTGGAATACCGAGCAGTGATCAAATTCCTGCATTTGCAGGGTAAGAGAGCTCAGGAAATTGACGAAGAAATGAAAGCGGGGTATGGGCAGAATTGCCCAATTCTGCCCATACACAGCTTTCATTTCTTCAAGAGTTCCATGTGGTCTTACAAGTGTCTTTGTTTGAGTCAAGGAAGGCCATCAACATCCACAGACAGTGAGACGGTTGCAATGGTTGAGCATGCAGATGTTGAGAACTTTTTTTATCAGTTGGTGGCAAATGACGGGTGTACTGGTACCCCCCCAACCCCTCACAATTGCTACAACCATGCATGGTTCTCATAGAAACTTTTGCTTTACAAGTCAGAAGGTTGCTTCGCTCCCCTCTGACTTGTGTCACACGAACCTGAATTAGACGTTTTTATATTTTAATTTTTTTTTTTAGCTGGGGGAACCCCCCTTCTAATAATCAAACGATATACAAAAATTATATTATTTTATTATCTAAAAACAAATTAATAACAAAATCATCATTTATATATCTGATTATAAACAATACTTGTCCAATTTTTTTTGTTTTCCATTAATACAAAGATTTTTAGCTGCCTTCATGCAATGTACAATTGTCCATGCGAAAAACATGGTGATGTTAAGTTAACACCAACCTTAGATAATGTTTGACCTTGACTTTTATTTATTGTCATACTAAGCCAATTTCACAGAAAACTGTGTTCGTTGAAAAATGAAGTTATATTCCCCTTCGTTTGAATCCGTGGAATATACAGGGTGATTCACTACCAGTGCGACAAACTTGCAGGAGGTGTAGGGAGCACAAAGACGAATCGGAATCACATAGCATTGCAGGGTCCGAAATGCCTTCGTCATGTGGTAGAGGACGTTAAACGGGAGGTCGCATGAACAGCAATCCCGCTGGAAGTCAGCATTTGCAAACCGGTTCCCGAGGCAGTAGGATGGACGAGTATTCAAACATTGAAGTGGCCGACATGCACCTCGTGTATGGAGCTGTGGACTGTAATGGGCGCGCCGCTCTGCGCTTGTACCAGGAACGTTTCCTGCACAGGCCTGCTCCTCATCATACGATTTTCGCACATGTGCACAGAAGGTTACGTGAGACTGGTTGTTTCACGAGAGGTACCATGAATCGAGAGCGAATGACGAGGACACCAGACAATGAGGAGAATGTCCTACGTCTTGCAGAAGGCAATCCGAGTAAGAGTACTCGAGCGATAGGCCAACGGTTGGGTATTTCCCAATCCACTGTATGGAGGATACTGTCAACAAACCAAATGAGTTCATACCATCTGCAACGTGTCCAATCATTGGAGTCTGCGGATTATCCACTCCGGAGGACTTTTGCTACTTGGTTTCTTCAACAGAGTGTGGCAGACAGCGCATTTGCTGCGTCTGTATTGTTCACGGATGAGGCAAGCTTCGATCAACATAACTCCCATTTGTGGGCTTTGGAGAACCCCCATGGTACGCGAACACGTGCAACTCAACGCCGTTTCTCTGCCAATGTTTGGGCCAGCATTGTTGGAGACCACCTCATTGGACCGTACCTTCTGCCCCCTCGTCTGGACGGTAGGGCATACTTGATCTTTCTACAGCAAGTCCTGCCCGAACTTATTGAAGAAGCACATGTTCCTCAGTCGTTGCGCCGCTCAATGTGGTTCCAGCATGATGGGGCTCCCCCACATTACACCAATGATGTCCGCCAACACCTAAATGTTACATTTGGACAGCATTGGATAGGTTGTGGTGGTCCGGTTCATTGGCCTGCTAGATTGCCGGACCTATCATGCCTGGACTTCTGCTGGGGTCAAATGAAGACATTGGTGTACGAGACCCCCGTTGATTCAGTTGAAGACCTCGTCGCTCGCATCTCTGTAGCTGCCGGGGAGATTCGAGACACGCCAGGAAACGTTAGGGATTCCATGCGGCGGCGCTGTGAAGCCTGTGTGACTGCTTCTGGTCGAACTTTCGAACACCTTCTATAGCATGGCTTTTTGCCAATGTAAAACTTGTCATTAAAATGATTTCTGTTACACTAACGAGTCACTGTTTCTGTTCTTTTTCTTCTTTGTTCACGCGACCTCCCGCATGATGAAGGCATTTCGAACCCTGCAATGCTATGTGATTCCAATTCGTCTTTGTGCCCCCTACACCTCCTGCAAGTTTGTCGCACTGGTAGTGAATCACCCTGTATGCTTTTGATCCAGCTCTGTCACCTGTGACATGTTCACAAACCAAACATTTCTTCCTTATTTCCACTACACATAGTCTTGTACCATTGCAAATTCCATATCTAAGTTTCTTAAAACCATAACAATTGCATTTACCTTTCCAGAGAATAGAGTTACATTCTTCAGCATTACAACTATCTGGCATAATTTGGTCTGATGAATAAACTATTTTCAATTCTCCTGGAATCTTAATTTCGGATAAAATTTTTTCATTCAGCGAACAGTATTATTTGTTGCGGCTAAATTGAAACTTTTCTTCCAAATGAGTTTCGATACTTCCAAAAACATCATGTATTAAATTTCCTGAACTGTGAATATTTTCAGGAATCTCTATTTGATCATTTTTGTATTTTATCACTTTATCATTTTAAAATTTTTTCTTTTTGTATCAACGATTTGTGATTCATTTTTTTTTTTGCTCTTTTCATATCTTTCCTTACTTAATTAATTATGAAGCCTTTAACTTATTATAATCGCTTGTTTTCTTCGATATCAGGATTTTTAAGTACTGCTTCATACTCTTCAAGATCTTTTCTTTTCTTCTCAGCCTTTCTGATATGATCTTTCTCTTTTATATTACTGCCATTATTAACAATATTGGTAATAGTTGAAGAAACTTGAATTCTAAAATTAAACCCTACAATTAACAATGGCCAAACTGTAGACGTTGTGTGACTTCATACCGCTACTAAATGCTATCAGGTAATGATTCATCGCTGTGGTATATGCAGCTTAATTTAAGAGTGACATGCCTAGATGTGGTCCTCGAGACAGACCTGTCAATCACTTTGTTGTAGTATGATGCAATAGCAGTTAGCCCAGCTTTATGGAAAGCAAAATGTGTGTAGGTGAAAAAGCACTATTTTACAAAATATTCTTTTATACATAGATAAAATTACTCTCACTAAAAAGGCTATAGTAACATGAGGTGGCTGAACTCTGAAAAAGGTCCAACCACAAAATTACTTTTCCTGAAGAAAACACAGCATCATCCAAAACTGTCAGATGTTATACAGGAAATATACAGGCTGGGTGCAACCCAGCCTGTATATTTCCTTCTTTCTTACAGGTCATGGAAATAGCAAAATTATACTACTTCAAATGTTCAGGTACCCTGTGGTGAAGTTAAACTCTTACTATCTCTTATTTCATTGTTATGACAACCTTAGAGAATTGCTTTATTTTCTGATTCCCAATCAATCTTGAATCAGGAACTGAAGACTTTCTTAATCTGTTACATTTTAAGCACAAAATGTATTGTTGCCCAAGCCAACCAGAATTTCCCATCAAGTTTTGTGCCCTCTACTACAACTATTTCTCCTACTGCCACTGGGTTTTTCTCATTACAGCATTTTTTTTGTTGGTACCAAAGCTATATGAATTGCACTATCTCCTATATATGTGGGAGTTTGTCTCATCTTTGTATAAGACAGTATGAGTAGCTGTGTCCAACCTCCTCATGGCATAGTGGCTATGGAGAAGTAATTTTTTACCATAACTGAAGTTCAGGAGCTGTCCTATACAAGATAAAATGTGTCAATGTAGAAATTGTGACAGACAATGGATCAAACTTTTTAAACCTGTTGAAATTGCAGATAATTATTCATTCAAAATGTTGTCATGCTTAGATGAAAATAAAGGTTTCTTCTGAAACAGTGTGAATCATAACAACTGATATAAATATCATTAAATAGTTCTTTACAAAATGTGTTCTGAAGTTTGGTCTTTTTCATCACAACTGAAGAGCAGCAAAATAGTGGAGGATATTTTAGGTAGGCCTAAAATCAGGCAGACCAATTAATCAAATCACAGCAAGCACCAGGTACACCTTCAGACCATAAGATATATGGAAATTTTTGGCAACTTTTTCAGGAAAAAAAAGTTCTGGACAATATGGAGAACTGTTTTTATGCTTAACTCACATAGTGTCTTCTCACCAACTGCACTCTGAAACTGTTTTGATGTGGTAGCTACTGAGCATTTTGAAATCTCTTTTTGGTCCACTTTCTGAATTTCTTTAGGACTTCACAGATATTGCCTTACATATTTAAAACCACGATGACCATGTGCTTGCCAGACAGATTTCATGGATCATATCTTTTTTTTAAAGTGTAAATGTGCTATACCTTCACAGTTTTGATCATAGTGGTGATTATTTTGAATTAAAAAAAAAATCTTCCAATGTTAGTGAGCATTTTAAAGCAAATACATATTCCAATTCTAACTTGTTTTTGTAATTGGGTATCCAGTTTTCTCTGACAGGTAGATGGTAGAGCCATCTACCATCATTGCAGGTGATGGTAGATGGCTCTCCAGCTTCTCCACTAATGCTTGTGTTCCCCAAGGTTCAGTTCTTTCTCCCACTCATTTCCTCTTGTATATTAATAATGACCTTCTTCCACTGACTGGAAATCCTATCTTTAGGACTTCACAGTAATACTGCTTTGTTGATGATAGAATTGCATTCCACCTTCCAGTTTGAGAAACCTTGCCCTGCACAAACAGCTTGAACTTTTCAAATAAAACTACCAATTCCTTAAATACTGATCTCCAGGTAATTCTCCAGTGGGGCATAGATTATTTAGTTGATTTCAATTCTTCTAAAACTCAGTCGTGTCTTATATTTCGTAAAAAGGATTCTTTTAATCCTATGCTTAAGTTTGATGGCACTTTGTTTCTAGGCAAGATCGTATATCTCTCTTGGAATAAGCACATTACATATATTGCTTCCTCCGCATTACTTTTCTTCTAAATAGCTGTACAAAATCACAAATCCATCCTACCACGGAATATTGTTTCCACATCTGGGGCATTGCCCCCAGAACCTCTCTCAGGCTTCTAGATTCCATTCAAAAGAGGGCAGTTAGGTTAATTAATAACTCATCTCTAACAGTCTCATAGACGTTCTGTTTCTGCTGAATGCCTTTTCTATGATTCTTGCTCTCTCTTCCAAAGCAGTCCGAACACGTGCCACATCCTTTTACTGTCCAACTTCTCTTCTTCCTCATTATTCATTCAACTTCTATTTTCTGGAACAACCTTCCTTCATACATATTTTTTGAAAACTACAATCTACAGAAGTTCAAATCTAATGTCAACAAATATCTTCTCAACCCATGAATGCCATGGAAGGTGCTAAATACTATAGGTTCTTATACATCTTGTTTGGGGTTTTCATTAAAAAAAATCTCTTGTAGGAAATCTTTCAACCCATGGAAGGTGCTAAATACTATAGGTTCTTATACATCTTGTTTGGGGTTTTCATTAAAAAAAATCTCTTGTAGGAAATCTTTCAACACAGCATATGAAGTTTGTCTCCATGATCAAATTTTGAAAACATCTGTCCAGTTCATTCCACAAATGCTTGATGAGGTCAAGAGCAGGGCTTTTAATGCAGCAACCATCTTAGTGATAGCATGTTGTTCTCTTCAAATCAGGCCAACACAATATGTTTACGGCCCTTCATGATAAAATTCCACCAGATAAGATAATCCATTCATTGTACTGTCTATGTAAATCAGCAGTTCAAAGCCATACATGAAAAGCATCACTGTGCTTTATATAAACTTTTATTTTTCTGGCTACAGAAAATAACCCATTTCTAACATTCAACTTTGAAAGTGGTCAGTAAAAAGTGACCAGAAAATTTAAAAAAAAAACAACAAAACACCCATTAAGTTCAGATATACAGGAGTTAGAGCCTGACATTGAATTAATCCAAGGAATTAATTGTCTTTAAACAATAAAAGAATGACAAAAATGAGATATTGATTTTACTTACCTGGTAGTAGAGGTGCCTAGTTCATGCAATTTTACTGCACAGTATTTTTTGAAAGGTTAGATGTAGCAGTTTTTATAATGGAAAAATATTGCACAATATTTATATTAACATAAATGCAAAAAAAAAAAAAAAAAAAAAAAATCTTGAAAAGCACTATAGTAAGGTAGTTCATCAATTATACAGTGAAACCTCCCTAAAATGGTCAGAAAAAAAGTGAGTGCTTTGCAGAGGTTGGTGTAACCGGTTGTTTTTACTAAGTTGTTGTTTTTTTTTTTTTTTTTTACTGATCATCATTGTACATATGTTTTAATTAACTCTTAATACACAAACAAAATTTTAATAAAAATGAATATAAATAGCTTTGTTTAGAGCACTTAATACACACCCCCAAGCTTTTTTTAATTTCTGCACACACAGCAAGAAATCAATGTAATGCCTAGGAAGGTTGACAAGTATTCCAAGGAAAAATCTGAATACACAAACAAATTTCATGTGTAGCTACTTAAATGACCAACGTTTCTCAATGCGAAGTGAAAGTGCTATGTGAGAGCAAAGAAAAATTATCATCCCTCAGTCAAAAAAGCTGGACACCACTGTTGCTAAAGCAGTTACAAAAAGTAATATCAAGCATCACAGTGCTTTCATTTAATATACTGGGTTCTACAAACCTTTACTATTGTATGAATAGGCTACATGATACAAAACTGAAACCACTTCCAAGTGACAGAGGATATATATTCAAGTTTTCATTCACCTATTAGAAAATGTGTGTGTGCTGCAATAGATGGCAGCATAATTGCAAAAGTGTAATTATGGAGAAAAAAAACTCCATCCTTTTGATTTTGTACACGGCTTCTGTACAGTTTCATCCTCACATGATGATGTGACATGCTAAGTTCATGACTGCATATCATAATGATTTCCTCGAGCTTTGTGTGAAATTTCCTCGAACCAGCTGCGCTGCATTCTCAGTGACTTTTGTTCAGCCACCATCTCTGGCAGGATGATTACACAAATAGGCATTCTTCATGCACTGCACCTTCTTAGTGCTGGTAAATTTTGCCAATTACAGTTTTGTGATTATGTTGCAATAATTGTACTTTTTTTTTTTTTTTTTTTTTTTTTGGTTCGTAAATAAAAATTTGAAGATCTATATCCTGCAAGTGGTTTCAGATTTATACTATGTAAAATATTCACACAATACATTTTAAAAAGAAGCTCAAAATTCTGTGCAGTCTGTTAGTAAATTTTTTTTTTTAAATTCTGGAAACAGCATCTCTCAGTGTAGCAACTTTATTGCCTTGCTAAGTGATATGCAACTGCATCGAAGAACCCAAATAAGTTTGTAAACATTCCTTCCTTGTAAGCAGTGGTGAGTATGTTAACAACATACCATGTCATCTGCTCCATGAGCATGTGTGTCAATTCTCCTCGAAAATACCAAAGGGACACCCATTAAAATGTTCACTTTGGAGAGTTTGTCTAATATGTAATTTCTAATGCTTCTGGCTGGAACCGAAGCCTAAGTGTCATTATATATAATAATTTGTGGGCACTGATAGTTGTATAGATTTCAGTATTTTTTACTAATATAAACAATTTTTAGCAGGGGTAGCAAACAGTGGGCATCCTAAAAACATTTAATTAGGGATCAAAAGAAGTTCAGACTCAAGGCTTAAGTGAATCCTAATTTTTATTGAAATTATTTGCCAATATTGCATATTCCTATTTCATTTGATGGAAAAATTAAGACTGCCAATCTGCCACATTTAATATTTTCCAAGCTTTAGCAATTTCAGCCCATGTAACTTTTCTGTTGTTTGTAGGTAAGATTCAAAACAATGCTTACAATATCAGAATTATATTTTCGTTAATATTTTCTTATTGACGAAATTCAATATACTTCATTAACTCCTAACGAAGGATCTTCATATTCTGGATATAACTCCTTGATGAATAGGTTGCAATATTAATGTGTGACGAGAGGGTATCAAAAAGTTCATACCCTTACTTAGAAATAATAGCCCTAGAAAATGAAACTTCACAGGAACTTTTTTTTCTATGTACTCTCCATGTATAGTAACACATTTCTGCCATCTATGGATCAGTTGTTTAATGCCTTGATCATAGAAGTCTGCACTTTTTGCCTGAAACCACAATTCCACTTCATTTGATGACTTCCTGAGATGAATCAAAGTGGGGTCCATGCAATGGTTTCTTTATTTCTTGAAATAAGAAGAAGCCTGATGGTGCTAGGTCAGGAAAACGTTCTCTGCATTACACAAATTCAACAGATGGAGAGAACATTGCTTCTGCAAAGGTATCAGCAATCTTGGAACCCATCGTGCAGAGACCTTAGGCATGTGCAGACCCATAACTAATTCCCACTGCATTTGCGTTGAACTGTCACACGTCTGTCACTCAACACCAGCTGCTTAACCTTTGCAACCGTCTCACTGTCTGTGGATGGCCTTCCTTCTTTTGTCTCGTCAAAGACACTTGTATGACTGCACTGGAACTCCCATTTCCACCTTCTTTGTGTCATAGGATGGTCAATTCTGCCCATACATAGCTTTCATGCCCTGCAAATGCAGGAACTTGATCACTGCTCAATACTCCGCCTTGTCAACCGTAGTGTTGACAAAGATTGCGGGCTTCACCTCTGGTGTACCAATGTGAATGAAACATTGAATATGTAGACAACTTATATTAAAAACGGCATCTTCCTACTGATGTTTTATTTAGGTCAGGGTACAAACCTTTTGGTAACCCCTTGTATATGGGTTAAAACCTTAACTTTGGTTATTATTTTTTTATTGCACTAAAACTTTCAAAACCATTTTTTTGATAGTCCATCAACAAGCACTACAGGACACAGTTTACTCCAAGATCTTTTAAGTATAATAAGTATCATATTTATTGATTTTGTTAGTAGTAGTGGCAAATGATGCAAGAAAGCAAGATGATACAGCATTGGCAAAAAAAAAAAAAAAAAAACCTTCCCATTTAACCTGTCCATCCCTCTAGCTGTTTATTTGTTCAAAAAATTCTTCCTTGCATTTATTCAAACTACCCCTCCCCCTTCAAAACACCAGATAGATGGGTGTTTGTTCAAACTATCAACCATCCTTCCTCGACTTGAATTTGAGTCTGAACAAGAGGAAGGATTATATTGCCAGTTGAGCTTGCTCAATCTATTCAAGCCTTAAACACCTCAATTAGATCTCTTTGCAGATGCAGCAATTGGCAAAACAGAAACCTTTCCTAGTAAGAGCATCCTTTTGCTTTTCTCTGCATGTGTTCAAACAGATCCACATCTTCCAGACATGTATGCAGTATCTAAGAAGTGACCTAACCATTCCTTTATACAAAGGGACAATTACCTCCCTATACCTTCTGGCAAACTATATTTCAAGCAGAAGTCACTAAATGAATTACATTCCTTATTTGTTGACTGAAACTCTGGAATCATAATGCACTAATTTTCTCATGAATGTTATCCACGATATAAAAGATCTTCATATTCTGGATATAACTCCTTTATGCATAGGCATATTGATGTAACATTTGCAGACACCAATCCACTTCTACATGGATGTGCTTTATAATTGTTCAAAATAAGCATAACTATTGTTGCCCCCCCCTTTTTTTTTAATGAATAGCCCAAAATAAAAAGTATTAGAACTTATAATACCTAGTACCGTACATGGGTTGAAGGTTGGGAAGACACTTGATAAGATTAGACTTGAATTTCCAGGAAATATATGTGAAGGAAATTTTTCCCAGAAAACTCAATCAGAAGAAGAAAAGTTGAACAGTAAATGGATGTTGACAGGTTGTGACACATGTTCGGACTGGTTTGGAAGAGAGTAGAGGAATTACAGATGACAATTCAGAAGAACAGTGCCCACGGAAGAGTCTATGGAATGGGTAAAAACAGTAATCTTGCAAATCAACCCATTTTGCATTCTTGTAATGCCAAACAACAAAAAAGTGAGAACAGCCATCAGAGAAAGACTTCATTGGAGAAGAGATCGTCACCAAGTTGTGATCTGATGCCTAGAGGTCCACGTACCTCGACTGAGTACTTTGAAGGGTTGTTTGTGAGAAAAGTCCAAGGCAGTTGGGTGTGTGGCATTCTGGTAGGTAAATAAACAGTTTGTCTGAGATAATTAGTAACTGCAAAAGCCTCAGTATATCAACCAGCTGGAGTTGTAAACATTAAAATCTCCAAGTTACAAAGAAAGGAATCGGGTGGTTTTCCAAAAAGACAAAAAAGTTATGCTTTCAAGCATTCTTTAACAGCTAGTATAAGTACTTCATGGTAGCAATATAGGAAAATTTCTCTATCCATGCATTACTTTGTGTATTCCACTGGCAAATGTACAATTTTGAAACTGGGATTTTTATATTTTCCAGTCACTAAAAACTTCAAGTATGTAGGTACCAGCTGCATTGGCACACAAAAGTACCATCGGCTGATCTTTATTCTGCTTAAATCCAGCCAGTAAAAGCACAGTAAATATTCCCACAACAAATCAGTTTCATCAGCATATATACAAGATAGTCCATTAAGTAAGAAGAATGTTTTGAAAAATAGTCATAACCTTTTCTGTTTCAGAATAATTTGAATAGGAAAAGTACCATGAACCATTCAGTGAAGAAGACAAGTTGTGAAAATCCTGCAGAAGTTGCACATCAGTTCACGTCCAAAACAAAATACTCAATCCAACCAAACCTGGTAGACCCTTTATATCAAAGACATCTGCCAATTTGTAAGACAGGATATTAAAAGAAGTCTGGAGCATAAAATAATTAAAATAGGCTTAAATACAAGGTTTATCATCCCATGTTGCTACAAGTTTAAAATCTGCTGGATGGTTTTGGCTATGAGTTTTACATCTGGATATCACTGACAAATGTTTTTTGGACTGATGCAGCTACATTTAAACTAAATGGAACTTTTAGTTGCTGTAACTCTGTTTTTTACTCTCTTAACAACCCCCATTATAAAGATAGCATTCTTTAACAAGGATTTAAACCTTCCTGGCTTGACTGGACTAGAGTTTGGACCTTTTTTTTTTTTGAGGAACCATGACAGGAGAAAGCTATTGGAGAGTGCTAAAAGACAATCATTCTATTAAGGCAGACAAAGTCAATTTTCAGCCACAGGATGGAGCACCAGCTTGTTATACAAAAATTATTTACAAATTCTTTGGCAGTCTCCAAGTCGATGGAGCAGACAGCAGGGTTCCACTGACATTCACAAAATTTATCAGCTAATTCTTCTTATGCCATATCTTTTTTTTTTTTTTTTTATGTGAACCCCAAACACGAGAGGTATTAGAACCTATAGTACTCAGTACCATGCTTGGGTTGGAGGTTGAGAAGACGAAAGAAGATATTTGTTGACATTGGACTTGAACTTCTGTAGATTGTAATTTTCAGGAAATACGTATGAAGGAAGATTGTTCCAGAAAACGGCAGTTGAATGAATAAATGAGGAAGATGAAAAGTTGGTTCTGTGGGTTTGAAGTTGGACAATAAATGGATGTTGGCTGGTGGCGGCACGTGTTCAGACTGTTTTGAAAGAGAGAGAGAGAGGGAATTATAGAAGCCAATTCAGAAGAACAGTGCCCATGGAAGTATCTGTAGAAGAGGCATGCAGCAGAAACAGTAAGTCTATGAGAAAGTGAGTGGAGAGACTCTGTTAGAGATGAATCATTAATTAACCTAACTGCCCTCTTCTGAATGGAATCAAGAAGCCTGAGAGAGGTTTTGGGGGCACCACCCCAGATGTGGGAACAATATTCCATGGCAGGACGGATTTGCGATTTATACAGAGTGAGCAGCTGTTTGGAAGAAAAGTAACACCGAGAGTGAAAGAGAAAACCAAGTTTTTTAGATGCAGAGGAAGCAATATTTGTAATGTGCTTGTGCCAAGTGAGATTAGAAGTCAGGGTAATCCCCAAAAGAGAGATATCATTTTGCCTAGAAATCGGAGTGTCACTAAAGATAAGCATAGGAGCAGAAGAATCCTTTTTGCGAGATATAAGACAAGACTGAGTTTTAGAAGGGTTGAAATCAACTAAGTTGTCTTTGCCCCACTGGAGAATTACCTGAAGATTGGCATTTAAGGAATTGGTAGCAGATTTTCGAGAAGTTGAAGCTGATTGAGCAGGACAAGGTTTCTCAAAAGGGAAAGTGGAATGCAATGTGCTATCATCGGCAAAACTATAGATAGGATTTCCAGTCAATGGAAGATGGTCTTTAATATACAAGGGGGGAAAGAACTGAACCTTGGGAGACACCGGCATTAGTGGAGAAGTTAGAAGACAGAGAGCCATCTCCATCACCCTCAATGAGCGAGAGAGAAAACTGGATAACCAATTACAAAAAACAGTTGGCAAACCATAAGATGGAAGCTTGTTTAGAAGACCTTTATGCCAAACACGATCAAAAAGCCTATGAGATGTCGAGAGCAACTACTTGTGTTTCACCGAACCTTTCCATTGAATTAGTCCATAAATGGGTAATATAAGCCAGAATATCACCAGTGGATCAACACTGACGGAATCCATACTGGCAATCATTGATCAGACGAAAGGTTTCTAGGTAGTTTAAGAGTTGGCGGTTAATTGATTTCTCCATTACTTTAGAAAGAGTAGAAGTAATTGCAATGGGACGATAATTGGATGGGAGGGATTTGTCACCCTTTTTAGGAACTGGCTGGATATGAGCAAATTTCTAAGCAGAAGGAAAAACACCTTTGGAATAAGAAAGTGAAAAAAGGTGGCAAAGAATAGGAGTAAGTTCTGGAGCACAGGTTTTGAGAACAAGTGGAGAAATACCATCAGGACCTGGAGCTTTCTTAGCATCAAGATTCATCAAAATCCTTCTGACATCCTTTTGACGGAAGACCACAGGAGGCATTGAATGGAGTGTGTTGGGAATGGTGGGAGGTGTTTTACCAAGATCATTAATACATGAGCTGGAAGAAAAATGGGATGCTAGCAGGTCAGCTTTATTCTTGGCTGAAGTGACAACAGAACCATCTGGTTTGGACAGAGGTTGGAGCAGAGATTAGCTAGCATCTAACCTTCAAATATTGTGTTGTACCTTGACGTGCATAAGCCAATTATTCCAAGAGTCACAAGACTTAATGAGTTTCATTTGAAAAAAAAATCACATTCTAAAGTTTTTCATATAAAACCACGTCCAAGTTTTCCAGCTGTGGTTTGCATTGCATGTGCCTTTTATAGCATCTGTGGCAACCACTAAATCTTGTTTCTGTCACACAGTCAACAAATAGACATTGTATTCTTTCATGAGAGAATTCTTGTTATATCCTTTTTGCTTTACAAGTCTAGGCCACCAAAGAAATATAGATATCGGGCGAGAAATTAAAAGTAGATAACATTGTAAATGACATAAAACGGTATCAGGAAAAATGGATCAGCCACATAGAAAGAATGAACCCAGACTGGATCCCAAAATTAGCCTTTAACTACAAACCTGCAAGCAAGAGAGATGTGGGTCGACCAAGACAACGATAGCGAGATCAAAACCACCTCCAAGAGCTACAATGGAACAGGTCTTAAAAGACCTAAGCCGGACCAAGTTCATGATGATGATCCTTTTTCTAACTTTATTATCTTTAGTACTAATCACTTTTTTTTATGGATGGGGTAGATCTTATCACAAATAAGAAAATATTTCACCAATACATGACCTGGAATATGTAACTACCAGTCACCATTATGTGGAAAAGCACTGCTACCAGTCACTTTCAGAACGACACCATATGCTAAAAGCCACATTTAAACTTTCTTATAACAAATATGATTCACATTGAGGCATTGTTTACAGAGAAACTAATTTCAGTACAGTACTAAACAGGCAACAAGGAATGTCAATTACACAGTAAAAGCCTAGCACTTATTTATATAGCATCAATAAGAGTTATTTCACATCATTGCCTTTGCCTACTAGTTTTGTTTCATGACATAAGGAAGCTTATAACTTTCTCCACAGTGTGAACGTTTTATTGCACAACTTACTGTAATATGCTACTACAGAAGATAACTGTAAATAAAATAAAAAAAAAAAAAAAAAAAAAAGCTGTTTCCACGAATTTGAGGCAAAAAAAAAAAAAAAGTCAACTCACACACTGCAATATACAGTATTATTTAAGTATTTCTAGATTTTCAGGTTTTAACAAATTCATATGTGGATTAAAATTGGATTGGATTGGATTGGATTGGATATAGCATAAAACCAGATACAGTATATGAAAGTTGGAAAAATGTAGTCTGTATAGGAGCACTCTTGACTGTCACCAGGTTCAGATTGAAGCAGCAGATACTATGATTTACCATTCCAGAACTCCAATGCAGAGTTTCTGTGAGCATGGCACCATTGTAACTGTCGCTGAGCAATGATGTTTGTGATCATAAGTTTGTGTTGCACCTTGCTTGTGCACAAAAACTATCACGATGACAAATCTCTGTTAATAGAAGTGATTTTGCAGCACTTGGGCTAATTTTGTTTGGCTACATTAGTAGCTCCAAAACTGTATGCCATGAGCTTCTTCAATTGCAATCGCTCTTCAGATGTGCTTTGAATAATGTCTTTTAACTCCAAATGGAACTGAAGTGACAGGCTTGGGAACCATTGGACAGCACATTTGACCATTCTGTGGCTAGCAGCTTAGCATTTCCTTTTACTTTCCCTTCTGTATAATTTTCCACACAATTACTTGCTCGTATTTAAACCCCTTGAGCTCAGCTCCAGGTGGCATTTTGCTTGAAACTGGATGAGATGCATTCTATAGTTTAATTTATATCCATACACTAAATTACTAGCATAGTTACCTTATATATGTGATTACTCACTACTTTTGATAACCAGGTGACATTACTAAAAAAATTTGTAGAAGAATAAGAGAAATTTACCTCAATATGATACGTGTGGTTTGCATTGCATTGAATGTGCCTTTTATAGTATCTGTGGCAAACACTAAATCTTGTTTCTGTGCTTTAATATCGCACACTCAACAAATAGATATTGTATTCTTTCATGATCACAGGAATGGAAATTATGGAGTATGTGTGTGAGCCCGAATCTTAAATAGAGATTTTGTCTTCGTGCATGCGCATAAAAGACCACAAATCAGAGATTAGATATGGATGGTGAATGTTAATAGAATTCTCACGTAATTTAATTTCGACGGTTTCTGCAATTAATAGTCTCGTATGATTACATTAGACACTAAGTATTTTGGCCTCATTGAATAAAAATGTATGTGTTTTGTTAACGGCATGAAAGGCTAATTCTGACACTGCTGAATGAGAAGCACGAACTGAGGACGTGCTGTTTCACTCTAAAAATTCAACAGAAATTGAGTCTACTCACAATCACAACTAGAAATGTTGTATACCAGTTCATTTATTTGTGTTGTGAAAAAGGACTGAGCAACTGTTCAGTATAGCGTGTAATTTTTGTTTCAAATATTGAAATCAACATAGAATGTATTGAGCATCATAGCTCTGGTTTAAATTACTAAAAAAATAATGTTATTAATTAATTTATTAGATATTCACTGGCAACTCAAACTTTTATATTAAGTACTTTATCAGAACAAAAAAGGATAATAAAATGCTGAATCAAATGAACCATTTTAATGGCCTTATTGTGAGTAACAGAATGCAAATCAAGTTGAGATATATTAATTATTAAATAAATGTATATATTTTAGGACAGGGATGATAAATTCATTCTGGGCTGTCTGCTGCTAGTGGCAAATTTTGGAAATCAAGAGTTCTATTGGTTAAGGATATTTTCTGTTATGCTTCAAAAATATAATTGATAGGTTGGAGTAACCAAATTGATAATTTAGGGAGTTTCATTTTGAATTAAATTGAAACATGGTCAGTCTCTTTATGAAAACTCATGAAAATGCATTTCTAAATCACTGTCCCAAATGCTGGCTGTGGCACCATTTGTCAACACCTCAATGCTGTTCTAGGCATTGAGAGTATGAGCAGAACACTTTTTTTTTATGTACAAATGTCCACAGAAACTATGGTATCAGGGCTGAGTCAGCTTTACAATAAATTATGCATTTTATACCATCAATAATAAAGAAAAAAAAAAAAAAAACAGTTGAGAAACTCCAGATTTTGTAAAGCCAGTGTTCCTACAGCTTTAATAAAAATGAGATATATGTAGTAAATTATACTCACCAAGAAGGTATTTTCCCAACCCCCCTAAACCGACACACAAAAAAAAAAAGTTCAGCATTCAAGTAAAATATTTGTTAATATAAAAATAGCCCACTAAGGAAAGACTGCTTCTATAGGAATGGGATACACTTAAATAGAAAGGGGGTAAAATATCTGCTGATGCAAAAGGGCAGTGTTAGGAGGTTCACAAAACTCCTAGCTTCGAGGGATACACAGACTAACAATAGCCATGGGTGAAAGTGGTCCTTGCACTTCTTCAACTGGAACATGCAACAGCCTGGAAAGCAAGGTCTCTGAGATTTCAATGCCTACTGTGAGTCATCGTGGAACAAGTAAATATATGGGCAGTGGTAGGGTAACTAAGAGTATGTACACCAATGCTAGGAGCATAGTAAATAAATTTGAAGTGCTGGTAAAGTTACCAAATGCAGACATTGTGGAGATATCAGAGACATGGTGTCACTCAGCTATAATGGATGCAGAATTTGAAATGAGTTTCTAGAATAAGGCAGTGCATCCAGTATGAAAAGATACTAGGTTTTCATACAGGATGCACTGTCTTCTTAATCAGCACATAAAACCTGGTTGACATGGGTAGCTAGTGCGATATTAAGTCAGTTTGGTATGATGTAAGCACTGGGAAAGCAAAAAATAAGAGTAGGAGTGTGTTATATGCCTAATGACTCTGATGAGTATAACAAACAACTGTACAGAGAAATAGAGTGGGCCAGTAAATCAGAATGTCTTATAATGGGGGATTTTAACTTTCTAGATAAACACCAGAACTGGTGGGTTTCCATTCACACACTAGCAAGACTTTTTAGGATTTATTGGATGACTGTTTTTCTATAGTGCATGTTAATGAAGCGATAAGTCTTAATAAGACTTATTGCTTCATTTAATTTTTCAAAGATATAAGATTTTAATGTTTATTTTTCATTAATGTAATCAAGCAATTCTACAACTGTATTGAGTAGTGCATAAAATCACTTCAAACAATTTCCTTTTGAGCGTCATCTTACTTTTATGTGGAATAAAAGCCACTAAAATTCTTCATAATTTTCATTACACATCTAGCAAAATAATCTGCTATTCAAGAAATGAATAGCAGATTATTTTGAATTTATTAATAACTGTATTCATTGGGATGCTTGGAGACTAAATGTTGTTGGTGAAAATGGAATGAAATGCTAAAACATGTGGTGCTACTTTTTTTTTTTAAAGTTAGCAATAAATCCACATTGTCACCCAACCATAACTGGGGTTTTCTGTTATACAAAGAAAAAGAAATGAAAAAAAAAAAACAAAAAAAAAAAAAAACCAAAAAAAAAAAACCTTTTTCAAATATTAATAAACCCTTTGTATCTATTTTCACCTATTTTCAAAATAGCATTTATTCTATGACTTTTTCATTCTTTAAGAATTGAACATAAGCGAGTTGTAATGCTTTATTATCACGTACTATGCTTTCATCCAGTTCGTTACACAGTTGATTTTCAACATCACATGCCATCTCATAAATTATTCTAGAAACAGTATCACTGCTCAATGGAAATGAAGAAATTAGGTTATTTGAGTTTGTTTCCATCATCATATTAATAACTTCTCATACAGTTGCTAGTATTAATTTTTTTCTGATATTGTGTGGCTCAACACAATTTGCAATTATTTGTGCTAATCTATAAGAAATGACGAGAGCTTTATCTTGTAGATTTTTTTTTTTTTTAGTATTCCAGTGATGACAGTATCATGTTTTTCAAATTTTACCTTTAAATATTCGAAATATGACACATCTTCACCAGGATATTTCTTCATAAAATCATCATTTAATCTCAATGGTTTCGCTGCTTCATTAGAAAAAAAACGTGATAGTAAATAAACACACTGGGAACTGTTTACTTGTAGCAGATGGTATGAAACCAAATTTTATATATTCAAGTGAATATTGTAAGTTTATGTTACATATGATGCAAGAAAGCACGCTTATACAGCATCAGCAAAAAAAAAAAAAAAACCTTTCCCACTTCACTCATAAGTTCACTCCAAAAGGTTGTCCCAGCAATCAACAACCCACTGGCTAAAGGTAAATTTCTGCAACTTTCTTTCCTTAATTTGAATCTATGCCCCCTCGTGTGATATCTGAGCAAGAGGAAGAATCCCATCGGTATCGAGCTTGCTCAAACCATTCAAGGCCTTATGCACATCAATCAGATCACCTCGCAGGTGCCTAGTGTCCAGATGCTGCAATACGCAGAACTTAAGTCTTGAAGTTCTGCGTATTGCAGAACTTAAAATGAGGCCTGACCATTGCCTCTGGCAGATTGTTTGCACTGCTTGTAAACTTCATATCTGATGGCACAATTACCCCCAGGTCCTTTTCATTCTCCACTACCCTGAGTGTAGTACTGCACAGTTGGTATGTTAATCTGGGGTTACTGCTACCCATATGCAGTACTTTGCATTTGTCGATGTTAAACTTCAGTTGCCACCTCGCAGCCCATCTGCTCAACTTTTCTAGATCCTGTTGCAGTAGCATACTGTCCTTACTGTCATTAATAACCCTACCAACCTTCATATCATCTGTAAACATGAACATTAACTCTGATATACCTTCAATATTGAATAATGATTTATAAACTGCAATCTCTCTCTGGGTAATTCAGAATTTTTTTTTGCCTGGTGCGGCATAAGCCTCAAGCTTCCTTGCACCATATGGCTAATAATAATAATAATATCAGATGGCATAGATAAAGTCATTCAACAAAGGTTATGCAATTAAAATCACAAGTGCTATACATGAAATACAAGCATACAAATGATGGGAAACTGAAGTATGCCAGCATTCTGCATGTAGCCACTGCGATGGTTTGGAATGTCTTGCATCCCCCCCCACTAATCAGCTGAAATTAGTTGGATATGCAGTGTGATTATTTTGATTATTAATAAGGCCTATTCACAATTTTTAAATTAAAATTTTTACTTCATCCTATTTATAAAACTGGTCAAGAATATCTCTAAAATTCCACTGAATATGAATAAATAACAAAATTATTAATGGTTAATCAAACATCCGATAATTTTTAATACTCTGTCATTATGATATTGTCTGTTAATATAGTAACTATACTAATGAGAATAGTTTACACAGATTAAATTTTGTAATCTGAATGTCTGTGATCAACAAAACTAGTCAGTTTTTCCACTCAAGCATATACAATACAGAGGTTACACGTCTAATTATGCCTACACAAGATAGTTAGCAACAGCTGTGTTATACTGGCATTTTCTGATCAGTTCTGCTGAATTCCAGTATATGGAGTACTACTGAACTATGAAAGTAACACTGTTTTTCTAATATTCAGCAAAGGACATTATGTGAAATAAAAACTTAAACATAAAAAAGTCTTATAATAATATTTTTCCAAGTGTTAACAGCTAACATAGATAAGCCATCCATGAGAGTATTTTAAGAATTTTGCAAATCTTACCTTACTGTATCTAAGGTACATAACTGTTCAAAATTAATAGTTAGTTGTAATCTATGGTGTTGTGAGAAAGACTGGATGGACTTGCTATTATTTCAACTGAAAGTAATATGGTACACAACAGGGCTGTGCTAAAATGATAAATTGGAAGAAACCACAGTTAGGCAACAGTTCTCACAGATGGATAAATGAATAGTATAAATGGGACCTTTTCATGGAAAGTGCAGGCATTTTCTTATTTGTATTTGGATACTAATGTTTTGGACAGCTGTGTTATGCCACTCAACTTTTTAGTTTGGAACGCAATTTATTTTTGGAAGTTAAAACATTTAGTAGCCACCTCCCATTTGCCAAACTGCAAAGTATTTTTCGATCTTTTAATGCTACAAATTATTAAATTAATATACAGTTAAATAAATTAGACATACTTAAGTTCATCTAATTTATTTAACCACTTAACAGTCTACTTAGCCTTAACTGTCTTTCCAAAATCTGGTTGGATTATAAGATTGCAATCATAATAACATTTCTGTTTACAGTCCAATCAAAACTGAATTTATCACAAACAATGTGATAAGTTAGCCTTCCCCTCCCCCATTATGTACCTTGATGGAGGAGGGAAGGAGGCTAATTACATTCACAATACTGAAACAAGATGGCTACTATATGATTTAACCATTACCTATTCATAACTCATTTGTCTCCAGTACAATCTGAACCAAATTTACAATACTTTCACAACACAAGTGTACTCTGTTTGATATGCTTCTGTTTAAATTCAGATTGAAACACAAAACTTACAATATCTAATTTGCAATACACAATTGTCTAGTTTTTTTTTTTTATGTAGATCCCAAACACGAGAGGTATTAGAACCTACAGTACTTAGTACCGTGCTTGGGTTGGAGGTTGAGAAGACGAAAGAAGATATTTGTTGACATTGGACTTGAACTTCTGTAGACTGTAATTTTCAGGAAATACGTATGAAGGAAGGTTGTTCCAGAAAACAACAGTTGAATGAATAAACGAGGAAGATGAAAAGTTGGTTCTGTGAGTTTGAAGTTGGACAATAAATGGATGTTGGCTGGTGAGACTGTGAGTCTCACCAATTCAGAAGCCAATTCAGAAGAACAGTGCCCATGGAAGTATCTGTAGAAGAGGCATGCAGCAGAAACAGTACGCCTATGAGACAGCGAGTGGAGAGACTCTGTTAGAGAGGAGTCATTAATTAACCTAACTGCCCTCTTCTGAATGGAATCTAGAAGCCTGAGAGAGAGGTTTTGGGGGCAGTGCCCCAGATGTGGGAACAATATATCAATAGGTAGGGCGGATTTGCAATTTGTACAGAGTGAACAGCTGTTTGGAAGAAAAGTAACGTCAAGAGCGAAAGAGAAAACCAAGTTGTCTAGATGCAAAGGAAGCAATATTTGTAATGTGCTTGTGCCAAGAGAGATTAGAAGTCAGGGTAATCCCCAAAAGAGATATATCATTTTGCCTAGAAATCGGAGTGTCACTAAAGATAAGCATAGGAGCAGAAGAATCCTTTTTGCAAGATATAAGAGAAGACTGAGTTTTAGAAGGGTTTAAATCAACTAAGTTGTCTTTGCCCCACTGGAGAATTACCTGAAGATCGGCATTTAAGGAATTGGTAGCAGATTTTCAAGAAGTTGAAGCTGATTGAGCAGGACAAGGTTTCTCAAAATGGAAAGTGGAATGCAATGTGCTATCATCGGCAAAACTATAGATAGGATTTCCAGTCAGTGGAAGAAGGTCATTAATATACAAGAGGAAAAGAGTGGAGGGAAAGAACTGAACCTTGGGGGACACCAGCATTAGTGGAGAAGTTCTACCATCACCCTCAGTGAGTGATCAGAGAGAAAACTGGATAACCAATTACTAAAAACAGTTGGCAAACCATAAGGTGGAAGCTTGTTTAGAAGACCTTTATGCCAAACACGATCGAAAGCCTTTGAGATGTCAAGAGCAACTACTTGTGTTTCACCGAACCTTTCCATTGAATTAGTCCATAAATGGGTAACATAAGCCAGAATATCACCAGTGGATCGACACTGACAGAATCCATACTGGCGATCATCGATCAGACGGAAGGTTTCTAGGTAGTTTAAGAGTTGGCAGTTAATTGATTTCTCTATTACTATAGAAAGAAGAGAAGTAACTGCAATGAGATGATAACTGGATGGGAGGGATTTGTCACCCTTTTTAGGAACTGGCTGGATATGAGCAAATTTACAATTGAAGAAAAAACACTTTTGGAATAAGAAAGTGAAAAAAGGCAGCAAAGAATAGGAGTAAGTTCTGGAGCACAGGTTTTGAGAACAAGTGGAGAAATACCATCGGGACCTGGAGCTTTCTTAGCATCACGATTCGTCAAAATCCTTCTGACATCCTTTTGACAGAAGACCACAGGAGGCATTGAATGGAGCGTGTTGGGAATGTGGGAGGTGTTTTACCAAGATCATTAATACATGAGTTGGAAAAAAAATGGGATGCTAGCAGGTCAGCTTTATCCTTGGCTGAAGTGACAACCGAACCATCTGGTTTGGGCAAAAGTTGCAGCCAATACCTTTGGCAAGAGAACAGAATACTCGGCTACCATTAGGGCAAGAAGTAAGTTTTCTACTCTTAGCCTGTTCAAACTCTAGTTTGGACTGGCTAAGAGCAGAAATTAATTAATAACTGCTTTACAATTGTTGCGAGCTTTGGTGCAGGCAGAAAATGAAACTGAAGAATTAGAAACAAGCCAATTACGATATGCAACATTCTTCTCTTGAACAGCCTTAACACATTTATTGAAAAACCAAGGTTTAGATAAAGGAGGAGATTTTAAAGTGGAGTGTGGGATAAAGGATACCATTCCTGCAAGAATAATTTCACTGACACGATCTGAGCAAACGTTGACATCAGAAGTTTTAAAACAGTAATCTGACCAAGGAAAAGAAGAAAAGAAATCTCGCAGGTCATCCATTTTGCATTCTTGTAATGCCAAACAACACGAGGTTGTGAATAGCCATGAGATAAAAGCTCCATTGGAGAAGAGACAACCACCAAGTTGTGATCTGAAGTACCTAAAGGACCTCTCACTTCGACCGTGTACTTAGAAGGGTTGTTTGTGAGAAAAAGATCAAGCGAGTTGGCTGTATGATTAGGATTGTCCGGTATTCTTGTAGGTAAATGAACAATCTGTGCAAGGTCATTAGTAATTGCAAAAGCCTCAGCATCTCGACCAGCTGGGTAGGTGTGATTAGAAAACGGAAGCCAGCTGGAGTTGTGAACATTAAATTACCACACTGTTAGGAAAGTTGGACTGGAGAAAATCAAGTTGCAAAGAGAGGAAGTCAAAGAGCTTCAAGTTATTAGTGGAGTTGGAAGAATGGTAGCGACAACAGATGAATTTGACACAATGAGGTAGAGAGATTTTAAGCCAGAGAAGATCAAAGAGAGGAGATTCCAAATTGCCAAGTATCTGACAGGGAATATCAGAACGGACATATGCACAAGTACCACATTTGAGGCGAAAGGAATCATACAGCAAATAATTTGGGCATCTGAGATGAGCAGTACTTGAATCAATCAATAACTGTGATTCTGTCAGAAAAAGTACATGGGGTTTGGCAGACTGCAAGTGGAAATGGACATCGTTGAGATTAGAATTGAGACCACGTATATTTGTGAAATGAATTAGGAAGTGCTTGGGAGCTTTAGATGTTTTCGCAGATAAGCTTGCTCTATTAGTTTGATAATTCATGGTGTATTCAATAGTAAGAAAAAGTGGGTGGGACATGCTGTATGAAGTAATGAAATTTTTGGATATGGCGTACGCATGGTAAGAATATACCCAGATCCTTGACATAACATGGCCTCGACAATGCTCCCCGCATACACACTACTCGGACTTCCTCCAGTCACTGTCTGGCAGAGTAGAGGTAGCAAGATTATACACTAGCTGATCCGGAAGCCTCCTAGAGAGTTACCAATAGGTTCAGTCTGGTGTACTAACTAGCGGCCGGCCTGTGAACACCGTTTTAGAGCTGTATCCTCGAAATGTAAGGAATACTGGATCTCGCCACAATGTTCATCATAACCTCAAAAGTCATCAATCATACTGCATGATGGAAGAGATAGGGAAGGGTTGACCGGAACTTAGCTGTGGAGACTAAACATGGGTTCACCACTTCAAGCCTCCAAATAAGCAAAGTGGTGGTATTGCACCGGTTGATGAGTCATGTACCACCTAGTACTGCCTGGTAACATAGAGGGGCGGCATTCCTCCATGCGGTATGGGTGCCACACCTTGACCCCTGCTTATGTTGGTTCACACCTGGGTGGTCACCCACCATGTACTTGTGCATGGAGGTTATACCCAGGATTACTAACAGTCCCACCACTGTGAAAGTGCAAGCAGAGGATTTGGCTGTCACAGACCATCCGGACTTTGCCGAAATTGGGTCCACTTGACTTGAGTGTCACCCGAATATCAGTTTCATCAGCGTTTTAGACTCCCAGGTAGCAAGTACAGCTTGTCTGGCATATCTGAGGGAATGTCTGACAACCTCAAGGACCGAATTATTTTAGTTGCACTAAAATAATCTTCATAGTTGTCTGGATTATTTCAACAGATACTTCCAATGTATGGAATAAACTGGAAGTATCTACCGACCCAAAAACCAGACTCACCAAGAAAAACTTTCATTACAAAAGTCAATTTAGCATAAAAGAAACTATAATAATAATAAAATTACAAAGGCAAGCATACAATGTTAGATGAAATTTTCACCTGTGCTTTCATGCAAAAAGGAAAGCACATTGATATTACTGAATTGTCGAAAGTAGAGCAATTTACAGCAGTCAAATTATGATTACAAAAATAAGTCGCCATTTTCTAGGCAAATAACAACATACCATAATAGTTTAACAACTGTGTCCATAACAAAATGAAGATGTCTTAACCCAAACTGCATGTACCATATACAGGGTGATTCACTACCAGTGCGACAAACTTGCAGGTGGTGTAGGGGGCACAAAAACGAATTGGAATCACATAGCATTGCAGGGTTCAAAATGCCTTTGTCATGCGGTAGAGGACATTGAATGGGAGGTCGCGTGAACAGCGATCCCACTGGAAGTCGGCATTTGTGAACCGTTTCTGTTGAAGAAACCAAGTAGCCAAAGTCCTCCGGAGTGGATAATCCGCAGGCTCCAATGATTGGACGCGTTGCAGATGGTATAAACCCATTTGGTTTGTTGACAGTATCCTCCATACAGTGGATTGGGAAATACCCAATCGTTGGCCTATCGCTCGAGTACTTGTACTCGGATTGCCTTCTGCAAGACGTAGGACATTCTCCTCATTGTCTGGCATCCTTGTCGTTCGCTCTCGATTCATGGTACCTATCGTGAAACAACCAGTCTCACGTAACCTTCTGTGCACACGTGCGAAAATCGTATGATGAGGAGCACGCCTGTGTGGGAAACATTCCTGGTACAAGCGCAGAGCGGCACGCCCGTTACAGTCCACAGCTCCATACGCGAGGTGCATGTTGGCCAGTTCAACGTTTGAATACTTGTCCATCCTACTGCCTCGGGAACCGGTTCGTAAATGATGACTTCCAGCGGGATCGCTGTTCACGCGACCTCCAGTTCAACATCGTCTACCGTATGACGAAGGTATTTCGGACCCTGCAATGCTATGTAATTCCGATTCATCTTTGTGTCCCCTACACCTCCTGCAAGTTTGTCGCACTGGTAGTGAATCACCCTGTATAGACAAGTCAGGCAAGTGGTTAAGTTATAATTTTGCATAATAATTTTTTTTAAATTATACTTTCTGTGCCAGTAAAGAGGTGGAAACATCAGATCTTGCTCATAATATAAAAATTCCTTGGAATATTAGAAAAATATTGCTCTATGTTTATATAAATTTTTAAATATAAGTGAGCTATTTTCTAATTACAGATGATTTATTTTAAAAGGCAATCAGCTCCAGGTATAATTTACAGATTCTTACTGTGAAAAATTGGATTATTTTAATTATGTGGAAGCTTCCTAGATATTTGATCCTGGCCAGAAACAAATTTAATTTCAGCTAGTGCACCTTATCTGCCAGGTATTTCTAGCATATCAGGTCTACTCAAAAGTACATGCAGACATAACCAAACATTTAACAGATACATTATTTTCTGTTATGTTACAGATACAATAATGTATCTGTTATTCTCTGGTATTAACCACTGATCCATATAATGGTATGGGTGGTAAGCCTTGCCCATACAAATGCCATGAGTAGATAAGCCAATCAAAAATTAATTTTTTTGGATGCAGTATACACACTAAACATTTCAATGTCTTGGTTTTGTTTTGAATGCAAATTAGCATCAGCAGAGGCATATGATGCAAGAAAGCAAGCTTATA
The DNA here is from genome assembly GCF_048544385.1 of Mastigoproctus giganteus. Taxonomy (NCBI): domain Eukaryota; kingdom Metazoa; phylum Arthropoda; class Arachnida; order Uropygi; family Thelyphonidae; genus Mastigoproctus; species Mastigoproctus giganteus. Next base: position 133,542,171 of record NC_143578.1, on the reverse strand, counting down.
TAGCATCAGCCAAATAAAAAGAAAACCTTTCCATTTCACCCATCCATTTACTCCAAATGCTTATCTAGTACTGCCTTGAACTTATTTAAGTTGTTGACCTCCATCCACTATGACAGATGGAAGTTTGTTTAAACTTTAACCAGCTGGCTAAAGGCAAATTTCTGCACATCTATTCTACAATTGCCTTTCTTCAAATTGAATTTATGTCCCCTCAGGTGATTAATCTGAGCAAGAATCCCATCAGCACTGAGCTTGCTCAAACCATTCAAGGCCTTATGCATATCAATCAGATCACTTCGCAGGTGCCTAGTCTCCAGACACTGTAATTTGCAGAACTTAGGGCTTTCTTGGTAACAGCAACAATTTGTTCCATTCACCAATCTCTTTGCCTTTCTCTGTACTTGTTCCAGCAGCTCTACATACTTCATAAAATAAGGCCTCCAGACCAGTAAGCAGTACTCAAGGTGTGGCCTTATACAAGGAGACAGTCCCTGCTAACATAATTCCTCTATACCATTGACAAGGCACCATGAGCTCTTCTTGAAGCCTGTCCGCACTGCTCAGAAAACTTCATATCTGACTGCACAATTACCACAGGTCCTTTTCATTCTCCACTATTTAAGTGTAGTGCCACACATTTAGTATGTTACTTTGGGATTACTGCTACCCACATGCAGAACTTTACATTTGTCAATGTTAAACTTCAGTTGCCACCTCTCTTCCCGTTTGCTCAACTTTTCTAGATCTTGTTGCAGTAATGTAGTGTCATTAACAACCCTGCCAACCTTCGTATCATCTGCAAACTTGGACATTAACCTTGATATACCTTTATCAATATCATTAATAAATACAGAAACAAAAAAGGCCCAACACAAAACCCTGGGGTACTCCACTAATAACATTAGTCCACGATGAGCAGTATCCATTAATTGCCTCTGTCTTCTTCCACTCAACCATCACTTTATCCATAGCAGCAACTTGTCCTTAATAATGCCATACTGCTCCAATTTGTACAGTAGTCTTCCATGTGGAAGAGTATCAAAAGCTTCCCCCCCCCCCAAAATCCAAGTATATGATATCAAAAATTTTTTTGCATCCAGGTTCTTTGTGACATCATAGTATCCAATCAAATCTGTCAGACAAGACTTCCCCTTATCAAACCCATGCCGTGTCTGAACTATAACTGCAGTCTTGTCTAGATGATCCTGCAGTGCTTCTTTAACCAGTGACTCCATTATTTTTGCGGGAACAGAAGTTAAACTAACAGGTCTGTAGTTACTCGTATCACCCTTTGTGAACTGGGGACACATTTGCACATCTCCATCCATGGGGGACCTCCCCTGCGTCCAAGGAAGCTTCCATAATTATGGCTAAGGGTTTGCTTACTTCCTTTGCTGCCTCCCTTGATATAACTGGATAGATCCCATCCACCTTATTTAGCTCCGTGCTAGAGTTTGATAAGCTTTTGGCCTCCACTTCCCTACAGACTTCATGTGTGAATGTAGATTCAAAATACTCATTCAGTTTATCAGCTGCTTCAGTAATATCATCAACAATAGAACCATCAAATCAAATGGACCAATCTAATTCATTCCTTTCCTTCTAGAGTTTACATAAGAAGTCTTTACTGTTTTTCTTTGCATCCTTTGCCAAGGATTTCTCATAATCTGTCCTCACTTGCCTGACCTTCTTTGTGTAATCTGTCCATAAAACTTGTTTTTATTGTTATAATCATAATTTTACTACTGCCCAGTAGATAGTTTTAATTTCATCAATTTAATAAATAATATAAAAATTTGTGATGTTGCTTTCCGCAGGTGTAGATTTCTTGTTTGACCAGTGTTAGGATGTTTACTCTTTCACTATATTTGTAAATAATATATTGACAAAAGCAATGTTTAGCTTTTCTTCTGAGAGCAGGTATCATAGCTACTTTTATATTACACCAGCTTTCAGAATGAAAACTGGTGATTAACAGCAAAAACTGAAAATTTTCACAGTATCAGGTTCTGGGTCAACAGATATTTCCAATATTGGGTAACACTAGTTCAGGGGAAATAACAATGATGACTTCAGTGCAACTGAACATTCTGTATAAATTGGTGTGTAAAGAGTTTCAAACAGATTGCACTTGTATTTTGAGAGGCAGCCATCTAGTTTCAAGATGGATATAAATAGAAGTCTCCCATCACAAAGTATTGTAAATTTGTTTTGGATCAGACTGTAAACAAATTAGTTAAAAACAAGCATCACTTAAATCAAATGGTGACCATATTTTTTTCAAAATGGATAAAATTACTCCCCCCATTAGGGTACTTGAGTGCCCCCATCAAGTGGGAGAGTTATATGTGTGATAATTGAAAGTGGAAGGTTATTAGGGTGAGGACAAAGATACATGTGATAATCTCATAAGCCAACCAGTGTTCGGAAAGTAGACTTAAAAGTAATAATTTTTTTGAACATTTTCTTGAAAAAACAAAATCAACTATTAAACATGAAATATCTTCCAAAATGTGGCTGTAAGCCTACATTCCAACTGCATATCACAAAACAGTGAATGTATTATCAATTTTCATGAAAGATGGATGAGTTCAATTTCTCAAATGTTTGTTTCTTTGCAATAAGAAAATAATTTAGCAGATGAGAAACAGTTTTTGATTTGTATTTTTTTTTACATATACACATAAAAATTAAGATGAATTTGTTGATAAAGAAAAAATTATGAATTGAATAAAAAATGTGTACCAATTCAAAGATAAAAATGCTATACACAAAAACCAAACAGGAGTGTATGGAAATAAAGTAAATCATAAAAGAAGCTGGGTCTGTTTGGTACAGGGGCTTTGCTGCTTGACATCCAGTCTTAGAAAATGTATAAGCATTGTTAACCATATTCAGCAATTGCACAGGCTTGAACCATGGTCCACTCAAATGTGTGCATGTGTTACTGTAATCAGCTATATCAGGCCTTGTGATTCCATACAAATGAAATTGTATGGAAACAAAAGACCAAACAATTAAAAAATGTCCATATGATGCACTCCAAGTACTCTGACTGTTTGCAATTACAACAAAAAAAAAAATTATAAACTTTTCATCTTAAAAATAAACATTTTTGACAAAAAAAGTTTCATTTATAAATGAAAATCCTGAATTTAACTTTTAATCCACTTTAGCAAATCAGCAAGGTATCGCCCTATGAAGGTAAAATGAATGAAAATGAAATACACACTACATTTCTCTACAACAGTTGTTCAATTAACCCTAGAATACTCACAAGGCACTTAAAAGATGCCCTTTTCTTTTTTTTAATTTTGGAAATCAAATCCTCTCACATACTTTTCCCCAGTAATATTCTCTAAATGATGGCACAGCATTTTCTGATTTCAGTTTGATTTATTCAAATTATTATTAAAATCCTTTATTTACAAAAAATGTTTTTTAAACAGTACAATACAAAACATTACATCGCAGGAACTCCTTTACAAAACTAGGGGTCTAAAACAAACATCTAGGAATTACTCCTCCACATCAGTAATCAGTAATATTCCAGTATTCTGGATTCAAGTCCTCTAAATACGAATCGATTGTGAAAAAAGTATATTAGATCAAAAATAGCATTAATAAAAGTACTGTTTGCACTTCTTGCTTTAGTCTGTGAAATGGCACCCAAAGTACAGGAATAGCATGTGACCGGTTTTTGGAATCTGCCATGCTAAAAGGTTGAAGGAACACAGACTATCATCTCCACCAGAAATGATATTGACGTTTTCTTTAAAGCAAAATCCTCCATATGGTCCTGTAATTGTTACGTCTAGATTCTGTAGCATAACTGTTCTTAAAAACATCGTGAAAACCGATCTTAAGATTGAGGATCCTGTATTCAGCCCACAGCACAGGTGTAATAGAAGAGTGACTACTAAATGCCCAAACAGTAGAGGCAGGCATAGTTGGCAACAGATCTTGCATATAAATTAAAACACTTTCTAATCTCCTTTTTTGACACTTGGATGAGATCAAGTTTCAAAATGCCTCAGATAAGGCTTTCCTAACTACAGCAATGTGTTTCGAAAAAAAAAAAAAACAATTTAGAACCAAAAACACCTTTAAAAACTTAACCACATCATATCTATTAATCATCACTCCATGAATAGATACAGAAACTGGCAATGGATAGCATGCAAGAGAAAAACAAATGTACAGTCAGACCTCTATACAGGGTGTTTCAAAAATGATAGTCAATAATTTAAAGGTGAAAAGTACAAACTAAAATAAGCAAAAATGTCCCAGTGAACATCGGGCCGCAAATGAACCATTTTCGAGATAATGCACATTTTCTGTTAAGATCCGCCACTGACTATGGAAGCACTAGTTTAGCAGAAAGCTGTGAATCCTTTGCTAAGGGTTTTATTAAACATAAGATAATACATTTTTAATTTTTGGTTTCAACACCACAGATTTTACAGATGTTACAAAAGGTGTTCAAAATGCTGTCCTTGCATCAATATGCAGCTTTGTAGTTTTCTCTGAATTGAGTAGTGAATACTCTCAGGCATTCTTGGGTCATTTCTGAAAGGCTCCAACCCAACACTGTAATTCCTCAACTGTGTTAATGTCAGAAGTGTATACCAAGCTTTTTACATGACCCCAGATACAAAAATCCAGAGGATTTAAGTCAGGTGATCTGGGAGGCCACATTACAGGCCCACCTCTACCTATCCACTGTTGACCATACCGTCTAGTTAGATACCGAGTCACAACTCGAGCAAAATGTACCGGTGCACCATCCTGCATAAACCACATTCTGGCGTTGCTGAAGTGGAACATTGTCATCATCAAGGAGGTCTGGAAGAACATTCTGCGGGAACTGAAGGTACAGCTCTCCTGTTTGGCAGAAAGTGCGGTCCAATTAGATGGTCTCCTAGTAGTCCTGCACAGACATTCAACAAGAAACCTTGCTGATGTCGTGACTCCTGAATTGCATTAGGGTTTTTGTCGGACTAAACGTGACAGTTATGAAAATTAAAAATACCATCAATAGTAAACCCAGCTTCGTCAGTGAACAAAATGTTGTTTAAAAATTGGGGGTTCAGGACACACTGTTATTGCATCCACTGGCAGAAGTTCACTCTGGGAGGGCAGTCAGTTTTGCTGAGACCTTGTACACACTGGATATGGTTGTTGTTGCTTGGGTTTTATTGGCGCATTAGCGACTAAGGCTACACTGGATATGGTAGGAGTACAGTAATTGACGATGTAAAATTTGCCACACACTGCTATGACTCAGTACCCACTCTTGCAGAGCAACCCTCGTCAAAATTCCTGGATTTTGTTCTGTTCTTTCTAATACCCTTTCCAGGTGTTATGCTTCTGGGCCTACCTGCTCATACTCCATGTGCGAAGTGCTCATATTCTCTAAGGCGTTGATAAACCCTGATGAATGTGTGCATGTTAGACTGCCTTTGGTGGGGAAATGCTTCTTGGTACAAATGTGCAGCCTCGAGTGCACTGCCGTTGGCTTTACCATACATGAAGTGCATGTCTGCATAATCTTTGTTGCTGTAACCTCTTTCCATGTTGACTATCCTTTGACAAGTACTAGTATGCTACATCTCAGAGCATTGAGAAGGGGGAAAGGAAGAGAATGAGCATAACCTAACCTAAACAAACAAGTCAGTGGTGGATCCCAACTAGAAATGTGCAATATCTCAAAAACTATTCACTTAAGGACCCATGTTTACTAGGCTTTTTTTGCATATTGTAGTCTGTACAGTTCACCTTTAAATTATTGACCATCACTTTTGAAACACCCTGTATAACAAAATTGATTGTTCCCTTGAAAAAATTCGTTATAAAGAAATATGACCTTTTCAACAGTGAAAAATACTGTAAATTCAGAAATATAGTAAAAGATGGGAAATAAATCAGAAATAAGTGGGAATGAATAAAGTTTCTAACATTTTAAAACAATGAATTTATTAATACATACATATTAAGAAATGACTACTCAAATGCTCAAAATACATTAGCACACTTTTAAGAATTATGTTGTAAAATATTTGGTTATTTTTTGTTGTACACTGGATTCTACTGTACACCATTCATAAAAATGTTCCCATTTGTTTAAACACAAATATATTTTCTGTTACATTTTCTTCCCACTGAAGGCCTTGATGCAGTTTCAAATTCTGCCAACATTTCTTGTTTGGAAGGTTTAATATTGCCTTCATTTTCATCCAACTCATCATCAATATTGTCACTAGTTCTTTGAATACTCTCCAAAATGTTAGAGTCACTCGAATATTCAGCTACTATGACGTTATTATCAACTCCTAAAAATTCGTCAAGAACAATTCCTCCATTGATCAAACCTCTTGCTTGGAGTTATTCCCAAGGTTGCTCAATGTCTTGTAGTAGTTCATCCCTCTCATGGCTGTTAATTGGTTTTAGCAAAACCTGCTTTCGCAAAACAATTCTTAATTCTTGTTTCCATCACATCTTGACTCCACACTTTTGCCAACTCTGATATGTACATCTGCAAATCTATAGGTTGGTCGGTTTCTATTCTCAGTATAATTTTGTTCGGTATGTGCCTTCAGTAGTGTATTTTCAAATTCTTGATAATGCCTTGATCCACTGGCTGCGGTTTAGATGAGGTATTCAGAATTCAGAGGGAAGAAAACAAGCTTCACACTGGTAAGTTTCAAAATTACTGAGTGAAGGTGGGAGGGTGGAAGGTGTCAACAATCAAAGCAATTTTTCTGTTTTCTTTCATCATCTTTCTATTGAAATTTAAAATCCACTGTTCAAAAATTTTTTCAAAACCGTTTCTTTCCAATTGGTATATAGTCTTCTTCAATTGCAACTCCATTTTCATCAGAAATAACTTTTTCGAGTAAGCCATGGGGCTCTAAATTTGTCCAGCCAACTAGAATGGCTTGGAATGTTTTAAACCCCAAAAAAGATGCATACTCCACAGCCATAGCCATTAATGGCAGTTATATCGGCATGTTTTGTTCTTGAATCAACTTAAAAACTGCTTCATCTACATCATCATATAGGTATAATTTCGCACACTTCCAACTGAGTCCCATTTCCTCAAACAGTTTGAGAATCGAAACAAGGTTTTTCAAATGTTATTGCAACTTCACTTTCATCAGAAATAACGTTTGCGAGTAAGCCATGGGTTTCGTTAAATTTGTCCAGCCAACCAGAACTGGCTTGGAATGTTTTATGCCCCAAAAAAGATGCGTACTCCATAGCCTTTTCTTTTATTAATGGCCATTATACTGCCATGTTTTGGTCTCGAATCAACTTCATCCACTTAAAAACTGCTTCATCTACATTGTCATACAGGTATAATTTTGCGCACTTTCAAATGGGTCCTATTTCCTCAAACATTTTGAGAATCGAAAAACAGTTTTTCAAATGTTAAAACAATTTCTTTTTCTTTTTTTTAATGCCCAATCTGCACTATTAAGCACTTCCACTTTTTCACACCACACTCAAGGATTTCCTCTTAGACACTGTAAGGTTACTTGTACAGTAGCTAAACCAAAACTGATTTAAGGACCACTTGTAAACAGAGATAGGCGAAATTTAGTGAAAGTGTGGATGACTCATTTCTTCGAAACAACAGATGAATTTCCAGGATAAAGGAAAATCACTCTCTCCAAATTCTCTAATAGGATGCTTACAGTAGAAAACAGGTTGATCTAAGCCAATGTCTGCGTCAGGAATATGCCTTAGCCTTTGCCAACAGACACACAGATAGCAGTTGACTAGCGTGACTTCTCGGTGCAGTAGTGAATAGGTTGTATAGGTTTTACCTTTCTTTTTAGCCATTGCTGACCTCTTTATTTTAGCCATTGCTGGGCAAAGGCCTCTCCCAAAACCTTCCATCTTTATCTATTCTGCACCGTGGTTGGCCAGTTTCCTCCTTATGGGCACTACTAAATTGTAAAATGTTTTAGCTCTTAATTCATGGAATTAATCCCTTTAGCTTTTAAGAGCTAAAAGGATTAAGAATTAATCCTTTTAGCTCTTAATTTGTGCTTTCTACAGCATCAGCTCTATTGCCTAAAGGTCAGAGGTGCGAACAATGCATACCCAAGTCTCTCGAAATCAGTTCGTTATATGGAAATTTTCTTCGTTATACAGAAAATATTTTAAATGTACTGACCAAGAAAATCAAAAAAGGTTTGCTATATGGAAGTTCGTTAAAGAGAGGTCCAATCGTATTTGGTTTTTGCAGAATTTATGACCAAACCTGTTCATGTAAGAAATAACATCCCTGATATTAAGTTTAAAGGCATCTTCTGCAATAGCAGAAAAATTTAGTCATCTATTGACAGCAACACGTCATCTGCATAAATGGTTAAGTTTGGATTAACCATCAAAAAGGAATCAGAACAGCAGCAAATAAAATGGCTGAGAGAGCTCACCCTGAGTCAAACCACAGAGATGGAATGAATGATCCAACAAGGATCCACTAATTAAATAACTAGCTCTATTAATTGATTCCATCAGCTCCAACCAAATTACAAGGGATCACTGATTCATGCAATGAACCACCCACTTGCCACTACTGAACAGATGGGATTCTTCAGTTTATGTTAAAATGTCTCTAAGTCTTTCTACTGGAGAATACTTATCAAACATTTTTTCCCACCAAAATAGTACATCTACATATTGAAACCATCACCAAATTGTCTGTTTACTTTGCAGCCAAATCAGTTCTGTCCAATCTCTTCCGCATCTAGTCTTTTCAAGCTCTTTGCGAAATCTCTTTCTAAAACTGTTACCAATTGACAGTACCACAACAGCCACCACAATTTCACTAATCCATTCCAGGCAGATCAACCACTATGAACTTGGTTGCCACCATCCCCAAATTTATTATGCCTTTGAGAGGAGATTAGAAATCACAGTTACATATATAGATGTTCAGGCTGCATTTTATGCTATTTCCATCTCCATGCTCATTTGCTTGCTGTGGTTTATTTGTGCGTTACTGAGCAACAGCACCATTGCATGTAGAAAATCTTCACCAGGATGTTACCCTCAGGTTTAATGCAGAATGGGATCCTCTTCTCTGCTGTTCTTATCCCCTTTGTGTTTGATCAAAGTGATACCATTACATACAAGGTATGGCAGTAAAGCTGCTCCCAGACTGGTGCAATAAAAAGAACACAAAGTGAAGGAGCTCAAAAATGATTTTATTTTTATTCAAAGTAATCACTACCTGATTGAATGCACTTATTACACTGTTCTAAAAGTTTCTGAAAAGAATAAGTGAAGGCATCTAAACAGATGACATTCAGTTTGGCGGTTACGTTTATGTCCTCAACGTCACGAAATCTCTTTCCTTTGAGGGATTTTCACCTTAGGAAAGTGAAAGAAGTCTGCTGCTGATAGATTGGGAGAGTAGGGTGGATGGTTGAGCTGTATAGCATCATGTTTCATCAAAAATGTCTTCACAACAAATGTAGAATAGGCAGGGACATTGTTGTGCAACAAGAGCCAGCTGCCTTTCTCTCGAAATTACAGCTTCACAGGGGAGAAAAAAGAACTCCAATAGTATTTGAAGCACCTGTACAGAGAAAGCAGCTTTGACTCTCTCTCCCCTTTCAGGTACAAATTCCTTGCGAATCACACCCAGTTTGTTGAAAAACATGACCAGCATCATCTTGATCCTGGACTTATGTAAACAAGTGTTTGGGCCCTGGTGATGATTTCAAAGTCTGCTGCATGCTCTGAGGCTTTGTCTCTGGGTCATACTGAAACACCCAACATTCATCTCCAGTGACAAGTCTCAATGAAGTCTTCACACGATGACACTCCTTTGAACCTCTTATACCATTCAAACACACTGACATGACTTAACATTTCACATGTTTTTGTTGCAGATTTTCCCAGTTTAAAGTAAAATTATTGATATTTGTTTGTTGCTTCAACACAAATTGTGATACAGATTGTTAATGCTACTAACAAAACTTTGGTGTTACTTGAAACTTGTCAGCCTACTGGACAATCTCTGTACTGAACTGGAAATAAACGTAAGTCTGAATACACCACTCATTTATTTTCAGACTCATTAAAAGTGACCACAACGGCACCAGTCCAGAAACACCTCATATATTGATGACATTAAGCTTTTTAACAGCATCAAGTCTGAAGATATTCAAGAGGACATCAATAACAAGATCTAAGACCTAGAAGCTTACCTTTCTGGATTTTTTTTTTCCTAATGTGAACCTCTACATTCTATCTCTGCATTAACTCAGTCAAATCTCAACAATTAACATCTTCACTAAAGAATAACTGTCACTAAAGAATAACCTCACCATTGTGAGGTTATTCTTTAGTGACAGCACAGATAGAATAACCTTCTATCTGTGCAGTCAAACAGCATACTAATTTAGGGATAGTCTGTGGCCACTTGACTGTTATTTCTTCCTCATGTGTATCACTTCCAAACTAAATTTTGCAAGCTTTGTTGGATGCCAAAGCAGCAACTCATTCATTTGCAGGACAACTCTGTTGGTTGCAGATACATCATCATTCAAGTTTACTGATCAATTCTATATGCTGCAAAGGTCTGGACATCCATGGCTCCATCCTACATTAAGTGCATTTATGCCAGAGAATATTGGCTATTGAAATGGGCAACCTGGAAATTTTGACTACCACCTGCACTCATGACCACCCAAAATGGCAGAGGCCCTTAGCTTCAAATGCCTTCCAGCAGCCATTCATGAGAAGAGACTGGTTTCTCTGCAAAGATGATGGTATTACAGTCAAACTTGGTTATAACGAGCATCAAGGGACCGACAAAATTTCCTTGTTATAACCATTACATACTATGTCCATGATAAGTTAAACTACCACCTATTTTTTTTTAAATTCTCAATAACTTGAGTATATGTGTAGTGTTGTGTACTGTTGTTCTTCTGATCAATTAGCCATGGGCCCCCATTAGGACTCACCATTTTATCCATGGGCCCCCAATGGGTCCCCATTGGGACCCACCATTTCTAGACTTTGCCCCATGGAGGCAGGCCAGGTACCCAGTAGATTTATATTTACTCTAGCAGGCCTTGCCACCTAGTTTCCTGAGATTTCAGTGGTTAGGGCCTAAAAAAGGCGGGGGGTTAAGCACTGGGAATAAAAAAAGGTCAAAAGAGATGTATGCAGGTGCGATTATGCAAGGCTGGGGGAGAAAGACAGGAGTATGGGGACGATAGAGAAGACAACCCCAGATGCTCAGTAAGGCAGGCCCATGCCCACCAGGGAGAGGAGGAGACAGAAAACTGTCTCCTCCCCACCAGGGAAGAAAGGGATGATAGGGGGTGTGGTTTGGAGGGCTAATATGACTGACAGCAGGGCCGTGCTAGGTCTTTGTCGTTGTGATCTTCCTAGGTTCAGGTGTAGTGAACCATTGAAACAATGCTTCTTCGGCATTTGTAACCTCGCACTTTCGAATTCTTTTTTTTTATTATTATTTCAGCTATGCTCTTTTCCAGTGCCAATATGTAAACATGTGATAAACTCCAGATCTTGGGCACTAAGTCCATATTTTGACAAATGAACAGGAACAAAGCAGTGATTTGCAGATGCCACTCACTGCTTTCCCCGCCCACTGTCCTCCTAGATTGATATGCCTAGGGTGTTTATCACCTCACTTGCCATTGTTTTTAAATCACGAACTCATTTTCCGATTTTAAAACAGCTGGATGGTGGGATAAATACCCTACCTAAGCTAAGCACCCCTCTCCTCGATGATACAAAACAATCAGAAAGAAAATGCTTTCACAATAATCACCCAATCACAGAACTCGACCGTACAATCACTCCATACTACTACCAAGCCTACTGCACAGAGACAAGTGGTACTCAAATAATGGAGTTTAGCCAAACATATTTATTCTTCCACAATTTCATTACTGTTGAAGAGGTCAAAGAAACTTTTTACACACTTCTACATTTTTTGCATGACTTTCTAACTCACGAATAATTTCGACCTTTTCGAGAATCGAGAGAGACTTTCTTTTGTTAGTAGACATGTTTCCAAAGGAAGGGTCTATTTCTAACTGATTTTAATTTTAAATTACAGTAGAGTGATCCGCATACGATGTTCTTAGAAGTCCCATTGACAAAATTCTTAGTCGCTCTCTTCATTTTTGTCTTTTCCAAGAATTGGGTTTTTTCGACTACCCGAGCAATTAAGAATGTTTTCATAGTTACCAAAATTTGTTCGTTATATCCGTGTAGTATGCTTGTTATAACAGTGAGCGATTGTATGGGAATATGCGTAAATTAAAATCATTATGATTTTTTGCTCGTTACAGCTGTGATCTCGTTATTTCCGTGCTCATTAACCAAGTTTCACTGTATTTCTGAATCCAATTTCTGGGACCATCATAGTGGAGAATTCCTGTATTAAGGTTTAGATCAAATCCTGTCTTGGTGTCTACCACCAATAGGCTTTTGCCCACACAAATTCTGGAATTCATATGGCTGTTAGATGTGACCTTCAAAATTTGCTGTCAACAAACGGTACAGAAAAAAATCACACTCCTAAGCAGTCCCAACATCAACCCCATTTGGAAGTTGGTGTTCCACCCGTACAGTCCTGTGATGTTTGGCTATAAGTTACCATTCATGATTCCAGATGTGCTGCCACTCATTCAAGGTTGATTCCCCTAATATGAGCCTCTATTCCATGCTCCTTGACAAGGATTTGTGTTTCCCATTGCTGGGAATTTGAGACTAATTGGAATCCATATTATTTTAATTTATCTTTATATTTTGTATTTATTCATGTTATTTCATATCCCCCCCCCCCCTAATGTGAACCCCTGGCTTGCAGGAGGTAATGGGATTGTATATAAATATCCATACAGTGATGTTATTTGATCACAATAAAGAGCTATTTATTTTAATAATAACTGGCTAAGAGACACAGTAATTGCTTTATCTGGATGTACTCAAATGCCACACAAATATCAAAAATAAATACATGCAATTCCTCACTTTCTTTCAAGGTTTATAGATCTATGACACAAACTGATTCAGACAAGAAACTGTAGCTCTATTTTCATATCCATAATGAGAATTCAACTATACTAAAGTAAACTTATTTAGACATAGAAAGCAAAATCAGTCTCTCCAAATTTTTCAGGAAAGGAGATCTAAATCCTCTACAGTTGTACTTCACATGTTTTTAAGAATAACAACCACCTTATAAATTAACCAATCCTCAGGAATATTGGCAGCCTTCAGACAATAGGAATTTCTTTGTTACATACAATGCTAGAAAAGTCCAATATTTCACAAGAAGGAATAAATTAATAAGGTACTGAATCCAGACTATTCACATTAAATCTTAAAATCCAGATATTAGTATCAGGAGAAGTAACCTTGGCTGAAAAACACTCTTTTACCCATCACAATCTTAGAAACTTCTCAACTGTCTTACCTTCCAGCAATGAAGTTGGAGCAAACTTTGTGATACAACACTGTATTACTGTTACTCTCAAATTTGTATAGGCTCTGTTTGCACCTAAATAAATACAAATGTGTGGATCACCAGGGTTTGACTGAGCGTGCGCACGCATGCATGCACGCACGCACACGCACACAGGGCTTATGGCAATTAAGAGAAGCCACCTGGCAAACTAATGCATCGTTAATTGGTAGGAAGTTGTTGTTTGGTTTTTTGGGGCATTAGCAACTAAGGTTTTTTGGGGCATTAGCAACTAAGGCCATATTGCTCTGGGGATATGCAGTGGTCATTCCCTGACCTTTCCGCATCCTCCGCATTTGGTGATCACGGGCTCGAACCCCGGTCTAATCAAGAAGCGTGTACTGCGCACTGCTGCTCCTGCCCACCCGGCTACGGAGGCACCTTAATTGGTAGGGAGGGAAGGGATGACAACAATGGAAGACTGAAATAAAAACCAGCTTTTCAGAATCAATATATTTTGGATGGAAACTCTGAATTGCCTTATTAGTATGATAGTAGGAACAGAATCAGAAAAAAAGACTACACTTGAAAGCCACGGGATCAGAGATAAAATGAATCTCAACATCAGCCTGATGACAAATGCACCTACATTTGTCAAAATTCTATCAAAACATGTCTTTATTAAGGGGTGGCACTGTACAAATGATATTAAAATTTTGTAACTTCAAAGCAGGGGAAACAGAGATCCTTTTGTTATCAACATGAAAGTCACCGACAACCACAAAACACTCATTAAAAGTTAAACACAATAAAAGCCATCCAAAAAAATAGTAATAGGGTGTCCACTGCAACTGGCAGAGCACAACAGACAACAATTACCACATATGTAACCCGAAAGATGGCCTACTTAACGGCACAAGCTTCAATTTTATCATCTTATGCATAAAATCTTTTTTTAAAATGAGATTTAGCTAGAATCACCACATTGCCTCCAAGTTCATCCAATAGAGGAGCAAAAATTATGCAGCAACTGATCAATAGACAACATAGTTTCTGCATATAATAGGATACAATGTTCCAAATTAAAAGTAATGTCGCTCAAACAACTCAATCTATTTTTCAGACCTCTCTCATGTTGTGACAGAAGAATTTAAGATTAACTGTTTTTATGAATCTGATGTACATTAAATAGAAAAATGAATGTCTTTGAAAGGTAATTTTTGAGTTTCTTCTCCTACTTCTCTTCTCTCTTTTGACACTTTTCAAAATCCCCAAACCTTTTAACCTTTCATAAACAACTAAATCAATTCAAGGACACCTAAAACAAGAAACTGAGCATGAGCTGAATACAAAAGCATCATTATGAGAGGTTAGCTCTTTGTTTATCATTTGACAGACACTATGCAAGTGAATCTATTGTTTTGTTTTCAAAATTAGTGGGAATATACAAATGTGCTTATACAGTAACCATAATTCATTCACCATTATGCGATAAATACATTACAGATAATATATTTATCATATCAACATATATGTTAATAGCATAAATATATTATAATTTGTTTATTTAACTAGTTGTATATATCTTTCTGAAAGCTCTTACAACTCTCATGAAAACAAAAAGTGGGATAAAAAAAAAACATTCTGATTAATAGCAATTTTCTTTTCAAGAAAAAAAAGGGGTGGGGGACTTTTATAAAACATTACATGCGTAGAATGTGTTTCATTTAGGGGAACAATAAGTAATGGGATAAAACAAGTCTGATGCATGGACGTTCTCAACTGGATACACATACACTTAAACCAACAATGTTGACATGCTATTTCATAATAAGACCTGCTGAACTCTAATTTGCTTTTTGTTATGGTCATATGTGTAACTTTTTTATAAGACATTTTAAATATACAGTGGCATCCAATGTAGATCACTTTGAAGCAATTCAATTTTTAACTGCTGAAAGGCAATAACTTCAAGAAATTCAAAATAGTGCTGGCTGTATTATGCTGATCACTAATCAGAAACCACTGCCGCTATTCTGAACTAGCAACTAGGTTTATCAGTAGTCAGTGGAAGCATCCTGTGAGAGAGAGAGAGAGAGAGAGAGAGAGAGAGAGAGAGAGAGAGAGAGAGAGAGAGAGAGAGAGAGAGAGAGAGAGAGAGACTCCTTTTATCATCAAATCATTAGGGCAGGGATGTTGGCACATGCAGACTCACTGGCATTCTGTGCAGTTTCCTCAGACTGGATCATGATAGACCTCTGTTGCTATACTCCCAATGAGAAGATTCTGTTGCACCATATTCCAATTATACCTCTTTTCGCCCCACACTGTTATTTGTTATGGCATATGGGTTATCTCACCATCCACTGGCCTATAACATAAACAAGTCATCTCCAAATCCACAAGGCTGTTATTGACTGATTGTTGGACCACGACCATTCTCAACACACACACACACACACTACATGGTTGTGCATGAAGAACACATCAGTAAAGCAGCAGTGTATGATACTTGAATTGCCACTTCTGATAACAACTATCATGTTCAACTACCATGTTCAGCCACTTGGATTGTGGTCCTCTTACTGAATTTCATGTGCAAACACTATCCCTCTATATCTCTCCAACTGCTTTACATATTCTGGTAAGGAAAAGTGGCACATCTCTAATGGAGCAATCAATTTCTTCAATGATAAGAGAGTGTGTACCTAATAAATTACCAAATGTATGTAATAATATATACAGGGGGTCCCCGGTATCTGAGTATTCATTATCCGAGTCCCCGCAGTCATGAGGATTTGAAAATTGAAGAGTTAAAACTTTTTCCCTTGAGAAAATTGACCAAGCACTTGAATATTTTTTGTGAAAACGATCTTCTTCACGATCGTGTAACAAATGTTAAGTGCAAAGTTAAAGACATAGCTAAATGCTACAACACAATTTTATCTGAAAAAAACACGAACAACTCTGGATTCATTCTTTATTCGTACAACTGAAACATAGTGTAACTTCAATAAACTTTACTCAACCTTACATTGTGTAACATATTATAATAAAAAATGTCTAATAAAATAATTTTCTCATTTTTCAAATCCTTCATCCATTTTTTTACTATGTACAAGTACATAATAAACATTACTATATAATATCGGTGTAGGTACACCATATCTACATATCCTTCACAACGAGTTGCCCATGTATTGCACTACCTCGAACAAGCAATGCTTCACTTGCAATACCAAGGTTTTTCTCAGTGGGTGTCACCCACTGAGAAAAAGTAACAATAGTCTTCTCTATTAGTGAAGCGTTACTTATTCGAGGTAGTGCAATACATGGGCAACTTGTTGTGAAGGATAAGTACAATATGAGATACAGATGAAATGATGCTTTTCACACTACTATCATAGTTTTTCTTTAAGAGTTGTCTATGGTATAACTACAATGATATTATTTAGATATAGAATCTTAAACTCTTAAAATATTATGCCTAGTTGCATTTAGTTTTATTTAAATAATAAACATTATGAAAATTGGTCCCTGTTTTAAGTGGAATTTTCTGGAACCAAATATCCTCGGATAACGAGGATCCCCTGTTTAAAATTACTAATATTATTCTGCTTTTATTTTCTTATTGATCTAGTACAAAAAGCACTTTTTTTTGATATATAATTCAGTAAAGTGTTATCAAGACCATTACATTTCAGAATATAAATGAATTTGAAAATTCTCAGATCTTCCAATAATGGTGCGTGCTGTAAATTCAAATGTCTTAAGACTTTTTTATATTTTTACAGGAAACATTCTTACGAAGTAGATCAACATCCTCTTGAAAGACAAACTGTACAGTACTGCTTTTGCTCCTTGCTTTGCTGTGATTCTTTTGTCTGCCCCCCCCCCCCCCCCCCAAATGTTAGAAAAAATGCAAGAATGAGGTTGAAACCAAAATTGCTACCAATGTTTTGGAATGAACATATCTTGGTAGACTACTGCTGGATGTTGGACAAATCTGGACAAAGTGTATCAAAGGAAATCATCCTCAAAACATTTTTAAATTGTACACATCTCTTTTACAATAGTGTACCATATTATTTTATCTGCATGTATAAAGTATATTGAGTTTAAACTGTAAACGTGTAATTGTTACCAGTCTCATGTGTTTTGTAATAAAATCATCCTAATTAACTTGTAATGATATTAACAGAAGTTGTATTAGAAAACTACACATGCTAGAAAAAAAAACTAAGAACACATTTGAAATTGGTGCACAAAACAGGTTTAGAAAGGTGTGTTTACATCACTGATTAAAAAAAAAATAAAAGGTTAATTTTCTTGATTAGTAATTAAAGTTATGTATAGCCACAGGTACACAGATCAAGAGAAAGTTAAACTTGTTCTGCCACACATTTCACAACAAGCCTGAGAGTAATAGTGGTTATTCCATAAATGACAATACCAATGAGTCATTGCAAGCTCATCAATTTATTATTAAAGTGTTCAAACATTTTACAGAAATTAGAAGTGTAACTGGTAGACCTGGTATCTGAAAATGTCCTCAAAACAATTGCAAGATCTTTGAGGAAGATTAGTCATCTTCTTCAAGAGGAGTGTTTCCATTTACAATGGGTTTCCTCAGCCTACAAGTTATTACAAGAAGATTAGTCATGTTAGTTACTTCAAAAATGTAGGCTTAGAACATATTTCAAAGAATGGGATTTTGAGTTTGTGATACTAAGACTTCTAATGCAACAAACATTTTTTGTCTAATATATTCAATGATGAAGCCCAACTTTATTTAAACAGGGTAGTTTATTGGCATAAATTCCACTACCGGAGTGATAATAATCTCCCACTGAACCGAGAGTATACAGATGTTCAAAATAATCTGAGGAATAGTGGTGGGGAATGCCATTCATAGAAATGCTCAGAATCTGTAAAGAATATCCTGTGAACAATTGCAGAAATTCCTTTAAATTTAGGTTTATTCACTGATAGCTATATAGTTAGTCAGCCTTAGTTGGACTGAGGATAGGGTATTCTCCTGTAAGACAGTATGCTGTTTTTTTTAGCAAACCTATATAGAAACATATACTACTCATTCTGTGTGGCAGTGAAATAAACAAATGAAAAAAAAAAAAAATATATATATATATATATATATAAGCTAAATAAAAATAGAATATTGCCAGTAGCATGGCAAACCAGTAGAGTGAAAATGAACTGAGTCAAATAAAATAACAATAACAGAAAAATATAGGGGTGGGGAGGTAAAGAAGAAAACGGTAGTGTTGAAGCAATATTCCTAAAATAATTTAGAAATTAAGCCAATTAAAAGAAATTTAGCGGTGCCCCCTAGTAAGCACCTGGTTATTATTATTTCTATTATTTTTCTTATTTCAGTAATTTTTATTTTTCTATTTAATTTTTGGATTAATTTGATCATATATATATATATATATATATATATATATATATACTTTTTTTTTTTTTTTTTTTAAGGAAATGTAACAGCCTAGTTAACAGTGTTAAAAGAATTCTTACCTAATTTTTCTTTATTCCTTATTTTTTAAAAACTCTTTTTTTTTTAATTCTGAAGAAACCACAAGCTTCTTCTTCACAGAATAAACCTTTTGTTTCAACCAGGTAGGCTCCACCACATTTTACACATGCTTTGTGCAACTGGCTGTATAAAACAATGCCACTAGGATAATGTAAGTATTACACTATCCATTCATCAACATTTTATAATGTTTATAAAATGTTGATGAAGTAAGGAATACTGGAATGACCATGAAAAATTAATGCATGAATTGATAAGTGTATTAAAGGCAATCTGAATATGTGTTAATTCCATCTATGCTTATAGGATATAAGAATAGACTTTGAATAAGCCCAGTAAATGTACATTGGCAGGCACATTTTTATTTAGAAGCAGCCCTACTTTTCTGACAGATAAACTTAAATATTTTATAATATTCCTAAATTATTTACATGTTAATAAAATATGACGTGCTTCAATGATTTACAAAGGATATTTAACAAGTTTTACAATTGTAAAACTTGTTAAATATCCTTTGTAAATCATTGAAGCACGTTAAAAGCATAGCAATTGCTATGCTTTTAACTTTGGTCTTGATTATATTCAATTATAATTGTTCCATTTTATTTATTAATTTTTTCATGTGTTTATTGAAATTCTGTAATGTACTTTAAAAAAAATTCACCTACATAATTAACTCCTTCCTTCTTGCAATTATCCTCTGAAATATCATTATTGATAATGTCTTCAGAAAGTTAAGTAAAAGATATGAATAACCATCCTTTTAAATGTAGGCCTACAGCTTCAATCCTTTGGACTAAATTTAATTTTATCATATGCTTCCTTAAAAATTATCTTTCTCTATTTAAGCACAGTTTAGTTTCATTATTGCTATCAGTTTAATGCTGTTGAAATTCATCTAAATATTGGGTAAGAACATTATTTATGCTTTAATGACCATTTTATAATTAACAATTTTTTTGTGTGGACTAAGTTTAAATCTTTAATTTACTACATATAAATTAAAAACAGGGGATGCATTTTAAATATAAAAACTGAACAGCATTTCTACCACATGGATATTACTCAGGAGATGGAAGGGGGTGAAATGCAACTGAATGATCACATCATTAAGCTATTGCTGCAAAATTCCTGAAGAAGCCAAATCTAAATGCGTCCTTCTTAAAATGGGCTGATTTTTGGTGATGGAATGTATATTATTGTGGAATGTGTACCAAATCTAATGAGACTTTGTAAAACTGATCAATTCTTTCTTTCTGTCTTTTAACTTGTAGATGTTTTCATTTATACCTACTGAAATGTGTATGCAACTGAAATTTGAAATCCAGGATAATAAAATATTAACACAATAAAATAAAAGTTTTCAGAATCACTAAGCTGGAATCTGGGACTGTCCTAAAAAATAATATCTGTCATCATACACCAAACAAGAAATCTAAGCTGGTAATAATAAAAACTATATTTACCATAGCTAATAGCTCTTGTATGGTTTCATAATTTACTATTTTTTTCATGTTTTAATATTGCTGTAAAAATTGTTATACAAGCATTTGACAAAAAAAGTTAACAAACATATTTTGGTATTACAACAAACTGTATCTATAAACAGCAGAAGTTACTAAAAAATAAAACATGATGATAACACTGTACATTGTCTTTGCAATAACAGTAATATCAAAAATATACTGTTGGCACAGTCCTTTTATCACATATGAGGGGAACAATAAAAGAAAAATTTTACTGTAAACTATGTACACTAATATTTATATGAAATATCTCCATGAATAATGTAGTAAGTACATTACTCACCTTTTACTGCACCTATTCATTGAAGAATGGAGTCCCCCTTATCATTTAAACCAGACTACTCATTCCAGTTTTAGAAGATAAATGTTTGATTGGTAGCACAAAAATACTATCACTTAATTGAATGGCTAGAATTATTATAAAATTAAGAAATTCCATGTGCAAGACAGGGAGCTTTCCAAACAGCTGCAGCATGTCCACTCCTTCCACATGACATTGATGGGGCTTCAGTCCATTCATCTTTCTCTGGATCATAAACTTCCACTGTGGCTAAAAAATCTTTTCCATCATAGCCACCTAAAATAAAGCAGAATTAGCATAAATAATTGCTATTATAAAATAACAATAAAATAAAAATTAAAGTTGTGAACAAGACAAAAATACAAACTATAATACATCAATTGTACTTTAATGAATTTTCTTGGAAAAGTGGTATCTCATTACATAAGGGTCATTCAGGTGAAATAAACCTTTGGAATAACCAGTACAGAGATGTCTGGTTAAAAGTAAGCAACTGCAGCATTGAGACATTAGTCCCATAGATGAAAGTTTTTTCATTATTTAATGAAAAAACTTTCGAGCCTACAGGCCAGTAAGGCTCCTGGAGTTGATGGAATATACCCTATAATCTTAAGGGAGGCGGCAAGTGAGTGCACTGAACCATTGAGGCTAATTATGCGAGCATCACTAGACTCTGGGGAGATTCCCTTGGATTGGAAACGTGCCAATGTATCTCCCATACATAAGAGTGGCTCTAAGAGTGAAGTGGGAAATTATCGACCTGTCAGTCTGACTTCAGTGGTAGGGAAAATCATGGAGGCAATGATCAAGGGTGGAATTCAGGATCATTTGGATCGAATTGAAATTCTCAAGGATACTCAGCATGGTTTTGTAAAGGGAAAATCATGTTTAACAAATCTGGTTCGCTATTTTTAAAGGGTCACTCGCGAGCTAGGATTTAGGGAATAATTTTGACATTGTTTATTTAGATTTCAGCAAAGCTTTTGACTCAGTCCCACATGAGCAGTTGCTTTATAAGCTGGAACAGGTTGGAATCACTGGGAAAATCCTTAGATGGATAGCAGGATAGCTTCAGAGCAGGAGGCAGAGGGTTGTGATAAATGGCTATTCCTCAGATTGGGTTGATGTAAGAAGTGGGGTTCCCCAAGGATCAGTATTAGGACCACTGTTGTTTTTAATTTTTATATTCCCCATCACGCCCTCTATCCCTTCGATGAAGGGATAGAGGGCGTGATGTCTAAATTTCCAGATGCTGTTAAAATTGGTAGAGTAGTTAATGATCACTGTCAAGCTGAGCTTCTTCAGAGAGACCTAGATAGACTTCAGGAATGGTCAGAAAAATGGCAGCTATGCTTTAATCCAACAAAGTGTAAGGTATTACACCTGGGAAACAGTAATCCCAAAATAACTTATTCACTTGGTGGAGTTCAACTAAACCCAGTACTGGAGGAAAGGAACTTGGGTGTTACGATACGGTCAGACATGAAATTCTCTGAGCATTGTAAACAGGTTGCAAGGAAGGCCCATGGTGTCCTATCAATGATCTATCGAACTTTTGCAAGTAGAGATAGTGACGTTATAATCCCATTATATAAGGCTTTTGTTAAACCACACTTGGAATATTGTGTTCAAGTATGGAGACCGACCGCACCTAAAGAAAGACATCGAGCTTCTTGAAAGGGTGCAAAGACGAGTAACTCACCTGGTGAAATCGGCAAAAGGGCGTCCTTATGAAGAAAGACTTCGAATATGTGGGTTGCAGAGTTTGGAAACTAGACACCTTAGAGGAGATTTGATTGAGGTGTTTAAGGCTGTGAGAGGCATCAGTAAAATGAATGAGGATGGAATTTTCAAGGTTATAAATGATGCTAGAATTAGGGGACATAAATTAAAGTTACGGGGGGAAATGTTTAGATTGGACTGCAGGAAGTTTTATTTTAGCCAATGAGTTATAAATTACTGGAATAAGTTGACTACATGGGCAGTAGAGGCTGACAGTTTGGGGAAATTTAAAGGTCATCTGGATAGTACCTTCGGGTCAGGGAAGCACATAGGATGATAGGTTTAATTTCCTTTTCTTTTACTAATTATTATTATTTATTTATTTTATTTTATTTATTATTTTTTTATCATTGTTTTTTTTTTTTTTTTTTTGGCTGGTGCAGCATAAGCCATACGCTCTCTTGCACCATGCGGTCATTACTAATACACATTTTAAGGGCACAAATGGTGATATAGTTGTACACGTTGGCACTAATGATATTAAGAGTAGGAGACCGGCGGAATTACTTAACAAGTACAGGTCACTGTTGAAAAAAAGCCGTGAATTAAGGTTGAATTTGAAAGTGTCTGCAATTCTGCCCATACACGATAGGAGGGAGTATATGATGAGAGCCCTGTCGATCAATTCGGCCCTGGAAAGATTGTGCAAGGCTCAAGGGGTAGAATTTTTTTCAGCCTGGTCTGTACTTGTTAACAGGAGAGACTGCTTCTACAGGGATGTTTGCTGATGCTATCGAGGCAGTGTTAGGTGGGTCGGAAAACTGCCAGATTGGGGGGGATATAAGGACTAAGATATTAACAGTAGCCACTGGCAGAGGTGAAAGTGATTCTTGCACTGCTTCTATTGGAATGAGCCGCAGCCTGGAAAATAAGAAGCAGGATATTTCAGAGACTGCTGGGAATCATTGGGGTACAAATAAACACATAGGTTGTGTTAGGGTAGCTAAGAAAAAGAACAGGTGCATGTATACTTGCGTGTACACCAATGCTAGGAGTTTAGTAAATAAATTTGATGAATTTGAGGTATTGCTCAAAACATCAAAGGCAGATATTATGGGGATTTCAGAGATGTGGTGTCACACAGATATAAGGAATGCAGAACTGGAATTTGGGGAGTACAATGTCTACAGAAAGGATAGACAGGATAGGAAGGGAGGAGGGGTTATGCTATTAGTTAAGAAATACATAAAATCCAAGTGAAGCCAGTCGACATTGCTGGACAGTGCAGTGTCGAGTCAGTTTGGTGTGATATAAGCATTGGGAGATCAAAATTGAGAGTAGGAGTGTGCTATAGGCCTAATGACTCTGATGAGTATAATAAGAAACTGTACAGGGAAATAGAGTGGGCCAGTAAATCAGAGTGTCTTATAATGGGGGATTTTAATTTCCCAGATATTGATTGGAATTTGGGTGCTGGTCACTCACACACTAGCAAGGCTTTTGTGGATTTATTGGATGATTGTTTTCTACATCAGCATGTTTGGGAGGCAACTAGAGGGAGTAATACTCTTGATTTGATTATCAGTAGTGATTCTTCATGCATTAAGAATCTGCAGGTAAATGAACCACTAGGTGGCAGTGATCACAGTGTGCTGAAGTGGGATTTACTCAAAGAGGTAACTACCATTAGGGGTAAAGGGAAGGGTTATTGCTTTCGTAAAGGCGACTACGATGGACTGAGACAGTATTTAAATTCTATACAGTGGGACCAACTGATGATGTTACCAACAGCAAATTCAAAATGGGAAGCATTCAAAGAACTTATCTTGGAAGCTACTAGGTTTTACATACCAACTAAGAAATATTGTTCAAGGTTTAGGCCTAAGTGGATGTCAGATGAACTAATGATACATATGGCAGAGAAGAAAAATGCATGGGATACATATAAATTAACACGTGACACAGAAGCCTATGATAGATACAAGTTGATCTGTAACCAAGTTACAAAGGAGGTTAGGCAGGCGAAGGCAGATTACGAGAAATCTTTGGCAAGGGATGCAAAGAAAAACAGCAAAGAGTTCTTTACTTATGTAAACTCTAGAAGGAAGGGGATGAATCAGATTGGTCCACTTGATATCGATGGGTCAACTGTTGATGATCCTGCTCAGGTAGCTAACAAACTGAATGAATATTTTGCATCGACATTCACACGAGGAGTTATTCAGCAAGGGGAATGCCAGAGGTGTATTCAACTCTGGCAGTAAGCTAGAGAATCTTGTAATAACTGAGAGTAAAGTGGAGGAGAAATTGTTGAAGATAAATACAAGAAAGGCACCTGGGGTGGATGAGATCTATCCAGTTATATTAAAGGAGGCAGCAAAGGAAGTAAGCAAACCCTTAGCCATAATTATGAGAGCTTCCTTGGACTCAGGGGAAGTACCCATGGAGATGTGCAAATGTGACCCCAATTCACAAAGGAGGATCAAAGGGTGACACAAGTAAGTATAGACCTGTTAGTTTAACTTCTGTTCCTGGAAAATTAATGGAGGCACTGGTTAAAGAAGCACTGCAGGATCATCTAGACAAGACTTCAGTTATAGCTCAGACACAGCATGGTTTTGTTAAGGGGAAGTCTTGCCTGACCAATTTGATTGGATACTATGATGCAGTCACTAAAGAACTGGATGCAGGGAATAACTTTGATATTATATACTTGGATCTTAGAAAGGCTTTTGATACTGTTGCACATGGAAGACTGCTGCACAAATTGGAGCAGTGTGGCATTGGAGGCAAATTGCTGTTTTGGATAAAGGGGTGGTTGAGGGGGAGAAGACAGAGAGTGGTAATCAATGGACACTGCTCATCGTGGACTAATGTTATTAGTGGAGTCCCTCAGGGTTTAGTATTGGGTCCATTATTGTTTTCTGTATTTATAAATGATATTGATGATGGTATATCAAGCTTAATGTCCAAGTTTGCAGACGATACGAAGGTTGGGAGGGTTGTCAAGAACACTACTGACACTATGCTACTGCAACATTATTTGGAAAGGTTGAGCAGATGGGCTGAGAGGTGGCAAATGAAGTTTTACATTGACAAATGTAAAGTACTACATATGGAAAACAGCAACCCCAGAGCAACGTATCAACTCTGTGGTACTACACTGACAGTGGTAGAGAATGAAAGGGACCTGGGGGTGGTTGTGCAGGCAGATATGAAGTTTTCTGAGCAGTGCAGACTGGCTGCAAGAGTAGCTCATGGTGTATTGTCGATGATATATAGGAATTTTTCTAGCATAGATAAGGAGGTGATTATTGCCTTGTATAAGGCAATGGTCAGGCCACACCTAGAGTACTGTATACAGGTCTGGAGGCTTCATTTCAAGAAGGATGTAGAGATGCTGGAACGAGTACAGAGAAGGGCAACAAGATTAGTGAATGGAACAAAGGGGTGCTCTTACGAAGAAAGGCTTAAGTTTTGCAAATTACAGTATCTGGGGACTAGGCACCACCGAGGTGGTCTGATAGAGGTGTATAAAGCCTTGAATGGTTTGAGCATGCTCAATGCTGATGGGATTCTTCCTCTTGCTCAGAATAATCACCTGAGAGGGCATAAATTCAAATTGAGAAAAGACAGATGTAGGATAGATGTGAGGAAATTTGCCTTTAGCCAGCGGGTGGTTGGTTGGTGGAATAGACTTTCATCCCTTGTCGTGGAAGTTGATAGCCTAAATAAGTTTAAGGCTCAGCTGGACAGGTATTTCGAACGAACAGAGGGGTGAAGTGGAAGTGGTTATTTTTTTATTTATTTATTTTTTTTTTTTTTTTGGCTGATGCTGCATAAGCTTGCTTTCTTGCATCAAATGCCTCTACTAATGCTAATGCTAATACTAATAGAGTCACCAGGTAAGACAGTCAATTAGACCCTCATCATGAGTGAAAGAAATGACCTTTCAGTTCTTTCTCTGGTCTATAGGCTGGGTGCTTTAGAAATTTCTCCAGTTAGCAACAGAGATCAAACGGACCTCTTGATTGTTGTCTGCCAGCCATATAGAGAGGTTTAATTCCCATCAACAACTGGATGAATTTCTAAAGTCCTCTTGAACTGAAGTTGCAGTAGTTGACCAATCTTGGGAAGAAGTGTATTTCCAGGTTTTTCAGCTGCACAACATGCAAACTGACCCACGAATGCACACTTTATAGACAAAAATATAATAAAAATATGAATAAAAACAAAGTTTAATGGCAGGTTTTTGTTCCAGAGGCTCCCAACAATTTTGGCCTGATGTTATTTTAGTTGTTTTAGTGGTGCAGCTACTGAAAATATAACAATTTTGTTTACTCAAAGTGTGAAAACCAGGGCGGGCCTTAGACCAATTGGACCCATCAGACCCTGCGCTCTTGACTTTATTTTAGATATGTTTAGCATTTTATCACACAATTAGAACACAGAGAAAAATAGTTTTTATTTTTTATTATTATCTTTTTGTTTTTTTCCAATTCATAACATGTGAAAAGCAAAGTCTGTATAATTTATAAAGGTGTGGAAATTTTGGCCATTATCTAGGATTATCTCAAGGCCAGTTTTTACACATCCCTTGAAATATCAAAAGTAATAATTTTCATACATGGATAATGGAACTTAGAGACATGGGTATTGCAGTGAGTACTAAAATGATAATAGTAAAAGAAAAAAAAAGGAATAGCTGATATTGGGATACACCACTTTAAAGGAACTGAATCTTAGTGTTATTGCTTCATGACAAGAAACAGATTAAGTTTACTCACAAAAACTAGAATAGCACAGGGAATGCACTGTACTGCTTGCACTGCCTGCACTGCAGTTTTAACTTGTTGTGTTGATGGGACCAAACTTCCACCAATGTTAATTTTTAAAAGAAAATCTTTACCGAAAGATAAACTACCAAATGGAATTCACACATTTGTACAATCGAAGGGATGGATGGACGAAGAATATATCAAAGACTGGATTGTAAAAGTTTGGTCCATGCATCATGGTGGACTACTGCACAAAAATGCACTACTAGTATGCGATAAGTTTAGAGCACGTAGGACTGAAAACATCAAACAACTGGCCGAAATGATGAATCACAGAATTAGCAGTAATTCCGGGTGGCTTAACTTCCCAGTTACAGCCATTAGATGTCAGCATCAATAAGCGATCCAAGAATAACATGCAGGAGCAATGGAATAAAGGGATGATAGAGGGGAACCAGGATACGATGCCTATGGGAAGGATGAACATCCATCAATAGCATGTGTGTGAATGGGTGCTGAAGTCATGGCCATGACGTTAAGACTGAAATTGTGATCAAGTCCTTTAAAAAATGTGGTATAAATGATGCAATGGATGACACTGAAGATCATTTATTGTATGAGAGTGCCAGTGATACTAGTGATACCAGTAGTAGTAGAGTGCCAGTGATACTAGTGATACCAGTAGTAGTAGAGTGCCACTACTACAAGTCAGTAATGAATCTGAAGTTGAATAATACTAAAATAATAACAGTAATAATCCAATACCTTTCTTTATTGGCTTTGGGGTTTTATTTTTATCGAATTTTATATTTCCATTGTATTAACAATAAATTTTTTTCAAAAGTTTTTTTTCCTTAAAATTACTGTTCCAAAATTAGGGTTCGTCTTCCATGGCGCAGCGTCTTATAAGCCGACAAATACAGTATTTTATTCTTCATTTTATTTAGTTGGAGCTGGAATGCGACACAAACTCAGTGGCATAACTATGCCAATGCAGCTGCACTGGCACTGAGCTTGAAAGGGGCCCATGAAATTTGGAAGAAAGAGTCATTTCTCAAAACAATTTGCTACTGAAATTAGCAAATTTCAATAGGACTCAATAAGACACGAATCGGTTAATAAATGAGCAATTTTTTTAAATTAAATGTTTTTTTCCTTAAAATTACCGTTCCAAAATTAGGGTTCGTCTTCCATGGTGCAGCATTTTTATCAACCCGGAGACTGGCAGCCCAAGTATTGTTTAGATTGTTTATTTGTTTTTTTATGGGTTTTACAGCACAAGGCCATTGTTGTTAAGCCTGCTGCCATGCTCATAGAAATCTTAGTAAATCAAAGATAGTCGTGAAATATTCAGCTAAACCGTTGTCAAATATAAATATACATCACAGTCTGATTTTATTTTAGTGCTGGTGAATTTACATTTTTTTGTGTAGTGTTGGTGTTTTAGTGCCCTTTAGCTAGATTTGACTTTCTTCTTCTTTTTTTTTTTTTTATCTGAAATGAAAAACTACAGGACTAGGAATGAATTATTACTATGCTGACAAGAGGCACATCTGAATTGCAGCTCCTTTGATCCTTGTGTATGGAGTTCTGAAACTGGCAAGTGCATTGGGAGTGACCCTTCCTGTAATTAGCATTTATCTCATTGTGTTCAGAGAGCAGAATAAACAATGACCAGGCAGAGTAAAGCGTCTACTTCAGTTACTCCAAAGCATGAAGTTTCATTAAATTTATGGTTTTGATGTTCATTTCCCATTTTCACAACATTCTACCCTTATCTATTGCTTTGTTTCTAGACAGCCAACAGACCTTGGACTTTGTTGCTGGTGGCCATGAATAATACATTTTTTTTTTGCTTTTGTACCTCTTCTGTTTTCGTTTGTGGTGGGAAAATTTGTTGTAAAGTTACTTGAAGGAGCAACTTGGGAAACGAGAGTGGGAAACGAAACAAAAAAATTCACCCAATTACAGAGATTTTCATTTGTTTAATGGCAGAGAAAAAAGTTCCGAATCTCTTGAAAAACGTCATGTACCGTTCTGTGATTCTACATTTTTAAGTTTCTTAGAACACGAAAAACTTTACTCATTACCACCATTTTTTTCTAACTTGTGATAGAAAGGCTGAAGATGTAAGTAAATTTATTATTCCAGTTTTCATTCACAAATTATGAATGATCCATGACATCGGCGATCATCAAACTTTGTCCAGGTTTGATACTAATATATATTACTCATTGCTGTAGATTTATTTACTATTCTTTGCATTTTGTTACAAATTGACAGAACGATTTGTAATTTTATTATTCTCGTGTCAGTAAATTTTTTTATTGAAAATTTGTCAAAGGATCATTTACAGATCAGAGAAATAAAAAATATGAATTCCAAAAAGACTAGAAAAGAATAGCGAAAGCTTAAAAATATAGCGAAAGATTTCTAAAAATTTCGTATTGTCGAATTCCAAAAAGTTATTTTTCTTGTCTGCACCGTTTTTTTTTTTTTTTTTTTGTTTGTTGTGTGCAGTGAACAATGAATGTGCACCATGCAATGTCAACTTTGTAGTGATTCTGTAATGTGATTATTATTTCATGTAAATGAATTTATTATTCCAGTTTTCACAAGTTTACATGATGGATCATTAATAAATTATGAATGTCCATGACGTTGGCAATCATCAAACGTATAGTTTGTAATAATATATGTTACTCATTGCTGTAGATTTATTTTATTATTATTTTTACTATTATTTCTGTGTAGGTAGCACAGTGGTATCATCACCACCTTCCCCACACCGGGTGGAAAAGCCCGGGTTCGAATCCCGTTGATGACACAAAGGAAATTTTTCACTCCGTGGCTGAGTTAGTCGGTCTTAGGCATAGATAGCAAAGTTTCCCCCAGAGAAATGGGGGGGGGGGGGCTTTCATCCAGAAAAACAGACAAAAAGCCCGGATTTGAATCCCGTCGATGACACAAGGAACTTAAATGAGTCATTAAAGTCGATGACACAAAGGAACTTTTTCACTCCATGGCTGAGTTAGTCGGTCTTAGGTGTAGATAGCAAAGTTCCCCCCAGAGAAATTGGGGTTTTCATCCAGAAAAACAGACAAATCGACCACAGAACACACACAATTAATAGATATAAGACACACAGTACAGCATATGAATTTAATTATTCGGATGGCCAAAAAATAATAGTTTGTTTTGTTACTATTCTTTGCATTTTGTTCCAATTTGACAGAAAGATTTGTAATTTTATTATTCTGTTGTCTGGTCAGTATTTTGTTTTTATTGAAAATTTGTGGATCAGTTACAGATCAAAGAAAGATATTATAATAAGAATTTGCACTAATCACTCATAATTCTTCAACTTTCTTTGAAATATTCATAATCAATGGTTCAAAGACACTAAATATAAGAACTGACTCTGCAAATTAGATGGTGATTATTTAAAATGTTTGTAAATATTGTAAGTGCACGCTGACAGCCAAATTAATGATACTGAAATTACATAATAATCTTTTTAGTTTCTTGGGTAAATTTCTACGAATTCCAAAGGACGAGTTAAGAAAACATGCTGCAGATTTGGAAATCGTGCTTTCAGATGCTAAAATCATTGAGGGCAACGAATTGGTCAAGTCTGTGAAGGTGGCAGATATTGATGGCCATAGGCTAGTGGAGGAAATGGAAGCAATGAAACCAATTCTTCCTTTAAATATTTAAAAATTTCTAGCAACCAGATTTGGAAATCGCACTTTCAGATGCTAAAATCATTCAGGGCAACGAATTGGTCAAGTCTGTGAAGGTGGCAGATACTGAATGGCCATATGCTAGTGGAGGA
Organism: Mastigoproctus giganteus; assembly: GCF_048544385.1. Taxonomy (NCBI): domain Eukaryota; kingdom Metazoa; phylum Arthropoda; class Arachnida; order Uropygi; family Thelyphonidae; genus Mastigoproctus; species Mastigoproctus giganteus. Next base: position 133,510,984 of record NC_143578.1, on the reverse strand, counting down.
AATAGAAGCAATGAAACCAATTCTTCCTTTAAATATTTTAAAATTTCTAGCAACCAATGAAAGAGTCACTGGATTTCTGAATTTATTCATATCGCTAAGAATATTTTTAATGATTCCAGTGGCTGCAGTGTCAGGGGAAAGGAGCTTTTCCCGAGTAAAGTTTTAAAACATATCTGAGATTGACAATGCTTCAAGAGAGGCTCAACAGCCTTGCAATTTTAGAGTCACTGGATTTCTGAATTTATTCATATCGCTAAGAATATTTTTAATGATTCCAGTGGCTGCAGTGTCAGGGGAAAGGAGCTTTTCCCGAGTAAAGTTTTAAAACATATCTGAGATTGACAATGCTTCAAGAGAGGCTCAACAGCCTTGCAATTTTATCCATTGAAAGAGAAGAAGCAAGGAATTTAAATTTTGAGAAAGATTTTGCTAATAAAAGGACAAGATGTTTGTTTGTTATTTGGTTTTTAGGAGCATTAGCAACTAAGGCCATATTGCTCTGGGATATGCGGTGGTCATTCCCTGACCTTTCCGCATCCTCCGTATTTGGTGGTGATGGGCTCGAACCCTGGTCTAATCAAGAAGCATGTGCTACGCACTGCTACTCCTTCCCACCTGGCTATGGAGGCGCCTAAAAGGACAAGAAAATATCCTTCTAATTAGCATTGTTTATATTATCAAAATGTCTGGTCAATTGTTAACAAACTGTAATATAAAAATAATAAAGAATTATTAATAATTTTAGTTCGTCATTTTTTCATTATTTCAAAATACTGAGGGGTTAATATTGAATTTTTCAAGGGGCCCCAGCAGCATGCTCGAATCAGGCCCTGCATTTACTAAGACCAGCACTGGTGAAAATATTAGCTTGCTGTCTGTCTAGCTGCCTGGACCCTCCGCCCTGAACGACAAATTTTGGTATTACTAAAATAAACAAATATATAATATAAAGTTAAATAAAGAAGTGGTAAAGAGAATTAAATGTATAAAGGATTAATAGCTCTACATAACTACATTAATAGTAGAAAGAACCCAGCAACTATAAGGAATGTAGATAATAAATAGACTATGAGGTAAAGTATAGTCTAAGGAACCATCTGTAAAACCCGTGGCAATGGCAAAAATGCACGTCAGTACCTGTAAAGAAAATATTATGAAATAAGTTAAGTGAAAGTACTTAGTGTTCCAATTACAATGATTTTGGCGTTTTCTTCAGGTGTCAGCTGCCAAAACCAAGGGAAAAGCAACAACTAAGCAAGGTCTCTGTTTTGAATATATACAAATTTGTATATATATATATACACACACTGGTGTTCAAAGAAAGTACATCACCCCTTAAAATTGTAATTGTCGTCCGAATAACATAAGCATATGGCGATATTTCTTACAGATTGTATCAGATAAGATTGACATGTGTAGGCGATGACGAAATATTGCATCAGCTGGTACTTTCAGCTATATAAACACACTCTTCAAGTGTCAGGATGGCAAATTATGTGCAGTCGATGCCATGAAGAAAGAGTGCTATTGTTGCTTTACATGAGGAAGGATGTTCTTCCCATCATATTGCTTATAGAGTGTCTTGTAATCAGTCGACAGTTAGTAGATTTCTTTCCAAATTCAAGAATATTGGTTCTGCTGATAGGAAAAAAGGAACTGGACGTAAACGAGTCTCTACAGAAAAACAGGACTGCGTTTTGAAACGCTTATGCCTTAAAAAACCATAAAGCTTCTTCGTCTGAGCTGAAAAGAGAATGGGAAGAACATACAGGAGTGGTAGCAAGTGCAGTAACATTCAGAAGATGCCTCTTCAAAAATCGACTTGTAGCCTGTCGTCCTAAGAAGAAGCCCCTGCTCACACAAAAAATGAAGAAGGCCCAATTAATCTGGTGTAAGGAGCATGTCAAATGGACTTCTCAATTTCACTGTAGACACCATACAGTCTGGAAGGTATTCTTTGCCATGTCTATGGCGAACCGTTTGCCAGTTATTTTCTCAGATGAGAAGAAATTCAACCTGCATGGCCCTGATGGGAGACAAACGATTCGCCGTAGATATGGTGAAGAATACCATCCAGACTGTATGGTGTCTACAGTGAAATTCCCTACCAGCCAAATGATATGGGGGTGCATTTCGTATCGCGGAGTAGGTCACCTGGCTATACTGGAAGGCAAATTGCTACCAACCATTAGAAACCATTTCAACCTGCCAAGTAACTGCATCTTTCAGGGCGATTCTGCCCCTTGTCATCGGACGAAAAGTGTAAATACGCAATTCTGAAGTTACTTTAGCTTCATTTCTGCATTAGAAGTTTGACAGTAATGTGTTTACATTTGTTACAGATGAAAAAATGGTTAGAAGAATGGTCCATTACAACTCTTAGCTGGCCAGGAAACAGCCTGGCCAGACCTGAATCCTATAGCGCAGGGGTGGTCAACTTAATTTGTAATGTGATCTAATGTTTTCCTTCAAAATGTGTCACGATCTACCATCTCAAAAATTTCATTGCACAAGGTTAAAAAAGTTAATCGCACAAGGTTAAAAAAGTTAATCGCACAAGGTTAAAAAAGTTAATCGCACAAGGTTAAAAAAGTTAATCGCACAAGGTTAAAAAAGTTAATCAACACATATTGAAAAATGTTGTTTATAAATTTTAAAATTCAATATAATTCAGAATGATTATTTTAAATTTACAGGTATTTAAAATTTTAATTTATGCGAAGTTTGTCTTCATGTCGTCCGCCAAGCTTTCAAAATCGGGGATATACTGTGATAAGGCCAACCGTGAAGAATCTTCTGTATACAAGTCTGTAAGAGCAGAGCGAGCGATTCTTCGTCTTTGTTTGTTTCAAATACGAAAAGGCCGATTCACACAGATATGTGGAACCAAAACAGAAATTTAAAAGTTCACTGCATTTTTTTACATTGGGTACTTTTCTTGGCAAATATATTTCCAAAAGTCTTCTTCTGACGATCTGGCTTTTAGGAAGATATTGTTTCACAATGTAATAATTTCGTTTTCAAGTAATATTTTCTCAATTTGTGAAAAATTGCAGCGATTTTTCCTGCAATTTGTTTCGTATCTAAGTCGATATTAAATGGATAAGAAATATATTGAACAATGTCTTCAATTGTTTTTAAATCACTGATTCTGGTTTCAAAATCGTCCACAACTTTCCCAATTTCAGAAACATATTTCTCATCGGGCGAAAAGTGTAAATTTTGAATTTAATAGTTCATTATCTTCACTATTAAATTCAAAAACAGGATATTTTTGCAAATGATCTTGCATATTTGCAAAATGGTCGAATTTATTTTCTTTGAGATCGTTAGTCATTGCCAAAAATTGATATTTATATGCAGAAATACTACTAATCATGTCCCCCACATTTTTATTTTTTACTTGTAATTTTAAATTGAGATCACTTAAATTACTGGTAAAATCTGCCAAAAAAGCCAGATCACACAACTATCTTGTAGCTGCTGATAATCATCTCCCCTTTGATCAACAAATTTTTTAATTTCATTCAGCAAATTTCGAAATCTCTGTAGAAACTTACTCTGACTCAGCCACACATCTGTGTGTAATATCAGATATGGTTCTTTTTCATCGAGTTGCATTTTGAAAAGTCTCCTTTGAAGAGATTGTCCTCTGATGGAATTCATGATTTTGAAAGCGATGTTCATAACACTTTTAGTATTTAATCTTTTAGTGGTTAACACTTGTTGGTGGATGATACAGTGGTAACTCAAAAAATCTGGGAATTCATCATCCTTTTGGCACAATGCAACGAATCCGTTAAGATTCCCCATCATTGCTTTAGCTCCATCTGTTGTTACTAATACAAGCTTAAATAGTGGTAATTTAATTTAATTTTTTCAATAAAATGTTTGAATGAGTTAAAGATATCAAGACCTCTAGTTCTTCCTTTTAACGAAACAATACCCAGCAGTTGTTCTCTAGTGGCACAATCATCAAAAAACATACCAACAAAAATGAGCAATTGAGCTGTATCACTGACGTCTGTATATTCATCCAGTTGTAAAGAAAAGGACACACAATTAGCAATATCAGCACGCAATTGTTCGCTCACAATTTTTTTGATGCATTGCATCACAGTATTTCGAGATAATTGCAGATCTTGAAGGGCACTTTTAATTTCATTTTTGTTCTTAAAATTTTCAAAAAGAGAATCTGTTATTTCTAAAAATGCGTCTTTGATGAATTGACCATCAGAAAATGATTTGCATTTTTTTGCAAGAAGATGACTCACTTTAAATGATGCTACAGTTACTACTTTAGATTGTAAATTAGGTGTCATGAAGAAATTTTGTTGCATGAATAATCTGGATTTAAGTTCTAATTTATTTTTTCTAAGGTCACTATTCAGTGCGTTGAAGTGCCTTTCTAAATTTCCTTTTTTGGGTATAGCCACGGAAGCATTGCAAACCAAACAGCAACATTTATCTTTCACCATTACAAAAAAGTATTCTAGTTCCCACTCTTGATGAAGATGATATGTTTTACTCTTTTTCGTAGTATTCATTTTAAATCAAAAGGTATAAAATTAACATATAAGTACTGTACTGTCCAGTCATTAAATCGGCAAAAGCAATGCTAACCGATTAAAACACTTAAGTTGCGCGAACCAGAAAAAATAATCTGTTTGAACAGCTAACGTAGGATAATTGATGAAGAGGATTCCCGAATGAGGAAGTTGTTTCCAAAATAAACGGACAAACATACCAATGTTTATTGCTCTGCTTGGTTATATCCTTATAAGAATCAGTTTTGAATGCCTTTGTGATATTTCTCTAAAGCTATTTCTGGAGGTCACGACCATAAAACAATAAAAACAATTTGCACTTTTCTGTTAGTGCAAACTAATTACAAAGGGGTGGTAAACTCAATCTTACTGCATTTGCAATAATAACGACAGCTGGAATTCTGTGGTATTTTGTTATTATGTTGAAATGTGTTTTTCCTTCAATGAAATCTTCAATCATGCAAAAAAAAAAAAAATAATAAATAAATAAAATAAATTTTCAAAATCTGCTCTTCATTCCTATTTTTGAAGTTTTGTAAATAAAAAAAATAAAAAGAATAACGTGCAGGTAGCAAAACCCTCTGTGCAATATAAAATTTTGGTAGTATACCTGACCAGGCAAATCGCAGGATGGCTGTATGTTTAAAATTCGTCGTGGTCGACCAAAATTAAAGCCATGATCGACTTGTTGGCCACCACTGCTATAGAAAACTGTTGACATCGTGTGGAATATGCAGTTGCCAGAAAGAAAACAAAGACCCTTCGTGAACTTCGGAAAGCCATAGTTCGTGTTTGGAACCACAAACCATCAGTTCATTATCTTCAGAAATTGATCTTGTCAATGCCTCGACGGAGTGCTGCTGTCGTCAGGGCCAGAGGCGGTTAAACTAAATATTACTTTGCACCTGGTGAACTTTTCATTTTGTTTTCCATTTAAAATGATAAACTGAAGCAAATTTCAGCCATTGTCGTGTTTACCAAAACTGTTGTATAAAGGTTGCAAATGCTAATTTTGGAATATTTTGAGAGCACCCGTCAAATATTACTTAGCTTTGCATTAACTATTAATAAATATTTTTTGTTTATATTTCCATTTGTGATGCCAGTCATTAATATAACATACCATCGCGAAAAAAGGGTTAGAAATGTGAAATTCTTTCTAGGTGATGCACTTTCTTTGAACACCAGTGTATATATATATTAATCAAAAATGAAAGAGCAATAAAGCCCAATATGTCCTATTATTATTATTAATCTTAAATTATAAGAGAAAACCCCATATCTTTATTGTAGGACTGTAATTCTCTCAACATTCAATTGCGCATAAATGTATTCTTATGTGAATTAGCGTACACGTTAATTATATCAACTTATGATTTTTTAAAAGCTATGTATTAAAATCATCATATATTCAATACTCATATCCAACCTAGCGCATTGAGAAGATTTGCAGAAAGTCGACAGCCATCCACCCCCCCCAAACCAACCAATCATCATCATCATCAGCCATTTTCAATCCACTGCAGGATGAAGGCCTCTCCAGCAACTTTCCAGTTCCTTCTGTTTTGAGCACTGGCCATCCATTTATTACCCAAAAACTCATGAATTTCGTCTATCCATCTCCGCCTTTGTCTTCCAGGTTTTCTTCTAGCTCCTCTTGGGTACCATTCTGTTATTTTATTAGTCCATCTGTCATCATGTCTTCGAGCTATGTGTCCTGCCCAAGACCATTTTAGTTCTTTAGTTTTGATAAGAATGTCCTTTTACTTGAGTTTGCTGCCTAATCCATGTGTTTCTCTTCTTATCTAACAGTCTTATTCCCAATAAAATTCGTTCCATTCTTCGCTGTGTAGTTCTCAGCTTCTCTTCCATTTTTTTGGTGAGTGCCCAAGTTTCACTTCCATAAGTCATGGTGGGGAGTATACATTGATTCATTATTTTACGTTTCAGACAAACTGGGATATTGCTCTTCAGTATGTGACTATATTTCCTGAATGCTATCCATCCAAAATTTATTCTTCTCTTGACTTCCAGCCATTTATCATTATTACAGCTAATAACTTGTCCCAGATAAGTATATGACTCCACCTTTTCAATTACTGCTCCTTCAATCATTATTTCCCTTTCCGTGGCATACTTGTTCATCATTACTTTTGTTTTAGCCATATTCATCTTTAGTCCAAAATCCTTACTAACTGTGCATAACTGATTAAGATTTTCCTCTAATTCTTTGGGATCGGAGCTTATAACCACAATGTCATCTGCAAATCGTAAATGGTTTAGGTACTCTCCGTTCACATTGACTCCTTTCTGCGACCAGTCTAATCTTCTGAAAGCTTTCTCAAGGGCAGCAGTAAACAGCTTCGGAGATATTGTGTCTCCTTGTCGAACTCCTTTCTCGATTTTAAATTTGCTACTGTCTTTGTCTAGTCTAATAAAGGAGGTAGCACTCTCATATATTTTCTTCAAAATCATAATATATGGGGTATCTATGCCTTGTCTTTGCAGTGCCCGAAAAATTGCCTTATGCTGTATGGAGTCAAATGCCTTTTCATAATCCACAAATGCCAGGCATAATGGTGTTTTATATTCATTTGCTTTCTCCATTAGCTGTGATATTACGTGAAGGTGATCCATAGTTGAGACTTCTGTCCTAAAGCCAGCTTGCTCTTTTGGTTGATTCTCATCAAGTATTCTTTCTAATCTGTTTGTAATGACCCTTGTGAATAACTTGTAGATGTGGGATAATAAGCTAATTGGTCTATAATTTCCAATTTCTGATTTATCTCCTTTCTTATGCAGCAAAACTATGATTGCATTATTCCACTGCTTAGGCGTCACACCTTTTCTAATGCACTTTGTGAAGAGCCTTGCCAGTTTTTGTGTTATGTCTCTTCCTCCCAATTTTAACAACTCTACAGTAACTTCATCTTCCCCCAGGGCTTTCCGATTCTTCATTTTCTTCAATGCATGTTCTACCTTATCAGGAAGAATATCGGGTATGTCGTATGTGTTGCTACTTTGCAATCCATCTTCCCCACTGCTGGTATCATTCCCACGCTCCTTGTATAATTCTCTATAGTAGTCTTCTGCTATTTGAATTATGCCTTCTCTGCTGTTTATAAGTACACCATCGCTATTCTTCAGTTTCAGTATCATTTGTCTTTCTGTATTACTGCTCATTGCTGCTGATTTAAATCCTTTGTTTTCCCTTAATGCTTGTTCTACTTTTCTTGTGTTAAATCTTTTTATGTCCTCTCTGAGTTTCTTTCTAATGGCTTTGCATAACTCAGTATACTCAATTTTCTCCCTGTCAGTGTTTTTCTTGCTCTTCATTTGTCGTCTTCGGTTCATCATGACAAGTGTTTCTTGACTAATTTTTTCTTCTTTGGATTTCTGTTTCTCTATAGGTTTCTTGGGCTTTATCACTTTCAGAAAGTTGTAATATTCCTCGTCGATATCTTGGTCCTGAGCTGTCTGCAGAAGCTCAAACTTGTTCTTAAGTTCCAGTACATACTGCTTTTTCTCCTCCTCTGTTATCTCAAAGACCTTTGAGATAACCAATAACGCATGCTAATATGAGAATTGAAATCGTCTTGATAATCTTGACACCATGAAATAAATATACATCAATTTACAGATAATTTAAACTTTTAAATTTTCGAAAACTTCCTGAAAATTTCATTACCACGAGATCACTATACATTTATTTACAAATAATTTAAGCTTTAAAATTGTCTAAAACTTCCTTTAAGAGACTAACTTATTCGGATCGTTTCCGTGTTCACAAGAAGTCAAAAGTCGATTGCGAATGATATCCTCTTGTTTTATACAAACTTTTTCGTAACCTAGCACGAGATTATTTATGCTGACCAATCTACGAACCTCTGTTTATACATGCACGTTAGAGTCCATGAATCTGAGATATTTTAAGATCTATGTACATTAATAGTCAGGATTTAATCTCATTTCCAATGTTTCTGTAGTTAACAATTTAAAATATCCTTGCTGAGTATTTAGGACCTTCAACTCATCAAAAAGGAACACGTTCCCATCATTAATAGCACGAAACACTAGTTCTGAGGCAACTGCCCTAACTGATGCCGAATGCTGTTGTATCCTCGTCGAAAGTGGATTCTGGGTCGAGCCAATATAGGCTGAATTGCACCCACCACAAGGAATGTTGTAAACAATATTGTGTGCTTCCATGGTTATAATGGTATCAACCCTTCTGTGCTTCAGAACAACTTGCAGTTTATTCGTGGGTTATGGAACTATTTTAAATTCAGTGTTCTTGAAACTGTCAATGAATTGTCTGTACCAATGTTGTATATAGGGAACTTTAATAAAATATTTCTGATCTGATCTGTTATTTGTTGTATCTGTCCCAATTTTATATTTTGTCTGTTGACTAATTTTCATGTGGTACCCAGTGTGTGCCCCGTATTTAAAAATCTTTTTGTAAGTTCCATAAGTTCTTCTAACAAACATTCCTGAGTAGAACTGTATCTATATACATTGTAAAATTGGTTTAAAATAATGCTCCGTTTATATTTAAAGGGATGGTAGCTGGAACAGTATAGGAATTTTCCGGTATTCGTTGGTTTTCCATAAATTTTAAATTGTATATTCTCCTTAATCCTGGTTAGAGTAAAATTTAGAAACTTTATAGATTTTTTCTGCAGGATTTCCTTTTCTAAAGTTAATTTAAGTCTGGTATGTATTTTATTAACAGTATCAATGACATTATTTACTGTATGTACATTAGTAATTATTAAGATATCATGCAGATATCTGCCGTAAAATGTAATATTTGGAAAAAATGGCGTTAAATATAATTGTTCTATTTTATTCAAATAAATTTCAGCAACAAGTCCACTCAAGCTAAGGCATATCAGTAACCCAAATATTTGCGTGTATATTTTAGATTGGAAATAAATATAATTAGCTTGTACAAGGAATTTAATTAAATAGAATATTTCATTCCTAGATAAATTTGACTTATTTAAACTTATTGACTGATCATTAATAAGGTCACATATACATCTAAGGCATATTATATATGTACATTCGTGTACAGGGATACAACATCTAAAGAGAATAATTCATCGTTGCTTTTTAACATTTTTCCTTTTAATTGATTAAATAACATATCCAAATTTTTTAAGCTAAATGTTAATGTAGAATGCAATAGTTTAATAATGCCATATAGATATGTTGATAGCACTGAAATTGCTGTGTTTCTGTATGAGACAATCGGTCTGATTGGATAACCTATTTTGTGTAATTTAACTTTTCCAAAGAGCACGGGTACCGCATTAGTCCTCACTTTAAGGGTTTTTAAAATGGTCGTCGAAATATATTCTTTTTTTCTGTATTCAGTTAGCTTACTATTAAATTGTTTAATTAGGTTTTCAAACATTGTTCTCTTTATAACTTGGTAGGTAAAACTATCAGATATTATATTACTAAGTTTGTCCTTATAATCAGTTTTATTTAAGAAAGCCACCATATCCCCCTTATCAGCCTTTTGTATTATAATATTGCTATTCTGTCTTAATTTATGGAGCCCAGTGGTCTTCTCTTTTGATAACCTAGGTATATATGGGTCCCTATTCTGATTAATAACTCCATCAATCTGCTGAATAAATCCCTCTTTATTCGTTGTGTTTCTTAATCCATACTCAAATTCGATAACTGTTTTTTTTTTTGAGAGATTTCTGGGAGATAAATTATAATTGAGCCCTTTACTTAAAAGATTAATTTGTGGTTACAGACAATTCATAATAAGATAAATTGACCACATTCTGGTTGGTAATATTATCTTGTGTATCTGTTACATTAAATTCAGTCATGTTACGTTGTGTCAAACTATCTACAATGATACGTTGTGTACCCTCTGTTGTATACCTCGTATTACATTTTATGGTAGATATCTGGACGACATCTTAATAATTACTAATGTACATATAGTAAATAATGTCTTGGATGATACTGTTAATAAAATACATACCAGACTTAAGTTAACTTTAGAAAAGGAAATCCCACAGAAAAAAGCTATAAATTTTCTAAATTTTACTCTAACCAGGGTTAACAAGAACATACAATTTAAAATTTATAGAAAATCAACTAATACTGGAAAATTCCTACTCTGGTCCAGCTACCATCTCTTTAAATATAAACAAAGCATTATTTTTAACCAATTTTACAATGCATATAGATACAGTTCTACACAGGAATGTTTGTTAGATGAACTTATGGAACTTACAAATAGATTTTTAAATATGGGAGTACACATTGGGTACCCTCATTAAAATTAGCCAAAAGGCAAAATATAAAATGGAGACAGGTACAACAAATAAGAGATCAGATCAGAAATATTTTATTAAAGTTCCCTATATACAACATTGGTACAGACAATTCATCAGCATTTTCAAGAACACTGAATTTAAATTAGTTCCACAACCCATGAACTGCAAGTTGTTCTGAAGTGTAGAAGGGTTGATACCATTACAACCATGGAAGCACACGATATTGTTTACAATATTCCTTGTGGCGGGTGCAGTTCAGCCTATATTGTCTCGACCCAGAATCCACTTTCGACGAGGTTACAACAGCATGTGGCATCTGTTAGGGTAGGTGCCCATCATTAATAGCAAGAAACTAGCGTTTCATGCTATTAATGATGGGCACACCTGTTCCTTTTTGAAGAGTTGAAGGTCCTGAATACTCAGCAAGAATACTTTAAGTTATTAATTGCAGGAACATTGGAAATGAAATTAAATCCCGACTCTACTAATGTACATAGACCATACAATATCTCGGATTCGTGGACTCTAACGCGCATGTATAAACAGCAGTTCATACATTGGTCAGCATTAATATTCTCGTGCTAGGTTACGAAAAAGTTTGTATAAAACAGGGGGGGGGGATATAGGAATGACTGAATATAAAACTGTTCAAACTATTTGAGATGCATAAATATATATAATAGACTCTGATGATCATAATGTGGGAGATTTAGTCATAACTGAATCGAGCCGACCAGGCTAGCCAGGTGGGTAAAGTGCCTGCCTGGAAACCCAAAGGTCACAGGTTCGAATTCCGCCTCGGGCTTGGATCACAGTAAAATGCAAAAACTTTGGGAGGTGCATTATGGCCACAGAAGCTGATGCACCAACAACTAACAAGAAAAATGTTATTCAAATGTGTGTGTGTGTGTGTGTGTGTGTGTGTGTATGTGTGTGTGTGTGTGTGTGTGTGTGTGTGTTAAGTTATAAGAGAAAACCTCATACCTTTATTGTAGGACTGTAATTCTCTCAACATTCAATCGCATATAAATGTATTCTTATGTGAATTAGCATACCATGTTAATTAAATCAACTTATGATTTTTTAAAAGCTACATATTAAAATCATCATGTATTCAATACTCATATCCAACCTAGCGCATCAAGAAGATTTGCAGAAAGTTGACAGCCGTCAACCCCCCAAACCAACCAATAACGCATGCTAATATGAGAATTGAAATCATCTTGATAATCTTGACACCATGAAATAAATATACATCAATTTACAGATAATTTAAACTTTAAAATTGTCTAAAACTTCCTGAAAATTTCATTACCACGAGATCACTATACATTTATTTACAAATAATTTAAGCTTTAAAATTGTCTAAAACTTCCTTTAAGAATAAAAAAATGGCTAATTCACATAAGAATACATATAAATGTATTCTTATGTGAATTAGCATACCATGTTAATTAAATCAACTTATGATTTTTTAAAAGCTACGTATTAAAATCATCATGTATTCAATACTCATATCCAACCTAGTGCATCAAGAAGATTTGCGGAAAGTCGACAGCCGTCAACCCGCCCCCCCAAACCAACCAATAACGCATGCTAATATGAGAATTGAAATCTCCTATCCAACTCATCTGTTTTTTATACAGATGATTTGGATAGGAATGACTGAATGTAGACTTGCCAGAATTATGTCTTCTTGTCTACTTCCCCTGAAACTAGATACTAGCTACTGGCACAGTTCTTTTTTTTTTTTTTTTTTTTATCTGCAGAAGATTATTATTAATTTCAGTTTGCCACAGTGGAGACCAGTGTTTCTTACATGGTGTTTTTATAATGAATTTTGTAGTTGGTGTAGGGCAATTTCGAATAACAGAATGATCCTCTTTTTTGAGTCATAACTCCTCTTGCTTGGATGACTCTTTGTTCGCATAGCTCTTGGATAATTTCCTCATTTGATACAATTAACAAGTCCAATTCTGTTATTACTCCCCTTGAGTAGTTTAGGGTGGCATGGGAAGTATCTTTTATATTAGATGTCCACAGTGGTGAGCTGTGACTCTTTTAACAATGGGCTCGCAGTTTTTCCGACTTTCTACCGAGTAAATCTGATCGGTTACGGAAGTGACGTCATCCGCGGCTTCAGCTAGAGGCGGTTCCCACACTCACACTACTAGTAGTGTGATTATAGCGTGTGACGCATTTTTCGTGATCAGTATGATATTTCGAGTCAGCAGACAAATGGTGATAGCTTGCCTACGGGCTGGTTAGAGAGAGAGAGTGTATCACCAGAAAGTTGGCATTTCATTGTACTGTGCTTCTCTTCGAATTCTTTTTGGTTGAATGGATTAGTGTCACTGACATCACACATGTCCAACCTTGAAGGCTCTAATGGCGGAAAATTATTCAAATCCAGCTTGCTCCTTTTAGCCCCGGGAGAGGGTGATTCTTCTCCCTGGTTACTGACCCCATCACGTGGAGGCAGGAACGGTGCCAACCAGTGACCAAGTGATCACAAGAATAGGAGAGCAGTAATTGCTAGCGATAGCAGTAACATTGCAAGTGGGGTTAGCAGTAATGTTGCTAGCGTTGTGGCAGTGACGTTGCTCAGCGAGGGAGGTAGTAATGCGAGCGGTGGAGGGTTTAAGAAAGCACTAGTACTCGCACTAGAAAGAGCGCTTGGGAACTATCGCTTGGCACTTGGGGCCTAGATCAGTTACAGATATAGTCTAAAAAATGGCAAATAAAGTTTAACCCCACTAAATGTAAGCTCATATTTAGAGAAAATAAATCTAAGGGTGACTTACAAACTAGGACACAAGGAATTAAAGGTGGTTCAAGTTGCAAATGATTTAGGGAATATGATACAAGAAGACATGAGGTTTTCCTTGCAGTATAAGCAAGCAGTCAGGATGGCTCAGAAGAGTGTACTGTACTATCAATGATCTACAGGATCTTTTCTAGCATGGAGAAGGATGTTATTCCTATTTATGAAACGATGGTGAAAATGCATTTGAAACATTGTATCCAGTTCAGGAGACCTCACTTAAAAAAAAAAATGGGTATTCAGGGTGAATCAGCTACAAGTGGGGTCCCTCAGGGATCAGTGAATCTCTCCTAGTTTTAATTTTCATAAATGATACTTACAAACATTATATAACAACAAGCTTATTGATTTTTTAAAATTTTGATATGGCAGTCAGGTAATGATATCAGACAAGTAAAGATAGTATAGAGGGAAACATCATTCAACAAGTAACTGAATTTAATTATTTAGGAAATAGGATTTCAGAATTTAAAAAAGATATGAATACAAATTCCAAACTTTTAAAAAGGATATGAATACAAATACAATGAATGGAATAATAAAAAGAAATTTTGGCGAATAAATGACAATACAAATGAAACTACGAATACATAACATAACGTTAAAGGCAGTACTTAAATATGGTAGTGAAGTATGTACACTTGGGAAGAGGGATAGGTCTGGAAGCTGCCCAGATGAAATTTCTTAGACCAGTATTGGGATTAACAAGACTAGATCACCAAAGAAACACAGATATAAGAGAAAGACTAAACACTTCCAACATAATAGAAGAAATACAAAATTATCAGTTAAAATGGAAAGAACATGTAGAGAGAATGAGTAGGAAGAGACTACCAAAACTGGCAATGAACTACAAACCTACTTGAAAAAGAAACAGAGGGCTTCCTAGAAAGAGATGGATCAAACAGTTCTTTGAAGAGAGTTAATGGTACAAGCTTCATAAGTGTAAAATCCACTAAGTACAAGAAGAAGAAGAATTTGGTAGTCAAGTTAAAATAAGTCCTTATTTTGATAGTGAAGTCAAAAAAAGAACAAATTAATATTTAAAAAGTTTTCTGTGGCCCCACAAGAATTCAGGAACTTACTCAAATGGTTAATAGCTTTCACTTTGTCAAATGCATTCAAAATATTAAGAATATAATATAAGGGAATATGTAAAAAAATCCATGAAGGGGTAAGACAGGCAAAAGCTGAGAAAGCACTAACAAAGTGCTTTTTGCTGTAAATCATGAATTATTAATGTTTGCTATCCGCCCGAAATGAAATACTCTGCAAAGTTACGGGTAAGATCCTAGGCTGGATTGCAGGCCGGCTAAAAGATAGGAGACAGAAGACTGTGGTAAATGGCATCTTCAAGGTGAATCAGCTACAAGTGAAATCCCTCAGGGATCAGTGAATCTCTCCTAGTTTTAATTTTCATAAATGATACTGATGAGGGTATCCAGGGTAAGCTGTCAAAGTTTGCTGATGATTTGAAGGTGAGAAGGGTGGTTAACAATCTCACCAGGTTGCTTCAAAAAGATAATGTAAAAAGACTAAATGCTTCTAAATGTAAAAAGTTATGCATTTGGGAAAAGAAATCCTGGAATTACATATAAGCTAGGGAGACGGAGTTGCTAAAAGTAGTTAAAGATGAAAAGACTAAGGTGTTATGAGTCAGTCTGACATGAAATTTTCCATGCAATGTAAACAGGCACCTAGGAGGGCACATGGTGTTCAATCTATGATTTATAGGACCTTTCCTAGTAGGGAGAAGAAGAGTGACCTGACTGGTGATGAGTGCAAAGTGATGCACATATGAAGAACAGTTTATAAGGTATGGACTTCAAAGTTTGACAACTAGACACCTAAAGGAAGATCTAACTGAGGAAGGTTTGTTCTTTCTCATGGGTGAGACACAAACCAGGGGACATATATAAAATCTCAGGGAACAACAGGAGATTGGATCTTATGAAGTTCACCCATGGGCAGTGGGTTTTCAAACATTGGAATTAGTTGCCTCCCAGAGTGGAGACAGTGAGTTTGGATAAGTTGAAAGCAAAACTGGATGATTATCTTATGTGAATGAGAATGATATGAAGATTCTATTTTATTTTAATTATTATTTTATTTATTTTTTGGTTGATCTAGAAAAAGTTTGCTTCCTGCATCATTTAGCATTACTAATACTAACTGAAAATGTGCAAGGAGGTTCTTATGAAATTCTGTTTAGGGTAAGGAGAACAAATTTATTAAAAGATAAGAAGATAAATGTAAAAGCAGGTGATAAAACTTAGGTTGCACTGTAAATATCTATAGTCCATTTAAAGTCAGAATAATTTTTTTGTTTGTACTGTACCTAAGGCATAGATCTTGCCATCCAACACTGCCACACATAGTGCACTCCTTGGTGAAAGCATGGGAGAGACAAACTGCCACTCATTGGTTTCTGTATTGTATTTCTCAACAGAATTTAGCTGTGATGTACCATCATAACCACCAACTGCATATATATAAATATCCAAGGGTACAACACCTAAAATAAAAAAATGCACCAAGTTAAAAAAAATAATTTTTTTTATAACAAGTAAACAGTTATATGATGGGAAAAAAATATTTGAGATATTATTATAATTCAAACATATAATGGGAAAATTTTCACTGAAAATATTTCTGTGCAAAATATTTTTACAGACTATACATTTTTACTTGTTCAAACATGTGATCTTCATATCGGAACTTTCAAAATGATGTAATAAACAGGAATATCTGGCAGCCAAGAAAAATAAATAAATAAAATGAAATAAAAGACCGATTATAATGAGCCAGGTGCATACTAAAGGAAAACTTCCTATAATTCGGTCTCAAACTTCTTTTTTAGTACTGATTTTTAAATGCCTAGTTCTAGTGTCACTTAAGTAATTAATTTTACTAACCCCTTATAAATTTTAATCAGATCTCCTCTAAAGTATCTAGTTACCAAGCACCATAGCCCACATAACTGAATTCTCTCCTCATATGGGTGCCCTTTTGCTAATCTTATAAGGAGTATTGCACCTGTTTCGAATCTTTTCAAGAAGTCCAACATATTCAAATATGGCTCCTATATCTGGCACAGTATTCCAAGTTAGAACTCAGAATTGCCTCATACAGTGGAATTATTTCTCCCTTTTTTTATCACTACAAGCAACTGTTTCATAAATCATTGGCAGGACACCAGGGTCCTTGCTGTCTGTGCTATACAGACAACTTCAGGTCTGTCTGTATCATAACCTACAAATTTGAATTCCCCTCCAATTATCATTTTTTTTAGGTTATTTGCAAAGTGTAAAACCTTGCATTTTGTAGCATTAGAACAGCAGTTCTAAAAAATCCAACTCTGGAGCTCTTCTAACAAAATTTAGCATGTTAAACATGCCCCCCTGTCAAAATGATAATATAACTGTCAGAACATGTCTCCTATTACCATCAAAGATACAAAATAATGTAATTTTCTTTGAATTTCTTATAAAAAGCTACCAATTCTTAATGGAATAAAAAAATTTTTTTAGCCAAGCCCAAAGTCAGACAGACTGTCTGATGTGGATCATTTTTGAGACCCACCAACTTTTTAAGTTACATATGGCAATTTAAGCAGTTTATGTTGTAGCAGGTGAGGAAGTATTTTCATGCAAATGTTCATATCCCCAGTAATCGAAAATCAAACATGGCCATCATTAATAGAATCCTGGCATAACTGCATTTCTAATATTTCTGAAATTAGTAAGTTTCAAAAATCTGGTTTTGTAAAATTATGCTGGATATCCATTATGTTAATATCATAAAAACAAAATCTGTGTCCTAAAGTGAGGGTGTTATTTACTAGTTCCGATGCTCCTGGGTAATTTGAGGTAATGGAATTTAAGTTAAAAGTTAATCTCTGCTCTAAGACACATCTTGTGGGGCCTTGGTATTTGATTTCTGGATATTGGGGATTTGAGTGCATGTCTAAAAGTACTTTCTGAACACAAACTGCTAAAACTATCATAGGTCACTCAGTGGTTACTAGTCTTTGAAAAACGATCAATTTCAAAAAGCCATCCTCATCAGACTTCGGACTTAGCTAAGAAAATTTTAGCTAAGTTAAAATTAGCACTTCAGCAGAGATATCGTGTCAAAACAGATAACTAAAACAAATAAAAAGATTAAGGATAAAATTGTGAAGGTGCCCTACTGATTGGAACACCGTCTGGCCCGGATTTTAATGTTTGTAGACACTAGGCACTTTTCAACTGAAAAGTGGGAAAAGAGGAGTAAAATATTTCTTATAATAAATTATACTGTATTAACACACTGACTGCGAATTACACTTTTGATGTAATGCAAGTATGAACAGTCAATCAGTGCAGCATGAACGTATGAACGTGTATGACTGCTGTTTCAAGTTTATCTTGTTAAACTGACTTGTTTTGTAGAAAGTTAAACGTGCATTCTCCTGTTAAAAACAGTTGTACCCACAAATATATGTGTGAGTTATATGTAAAGAGAGCAGTAGTAAATAGTGGGATAAGTTTGTGGTGTGATATTTTAAGAAAATAGTGTGAATTTTAAAAGAAGACTGGTGAGCTGTATTTTCAATATTTCATATTCTGATCTTAGAATTATTTATTGTGTTACCTGTGTTTGACGTGATTTAAAATGTCTGATGGATATATGTGAAAACCCAAATCTGGTTATGAAAAAAGAAAGAGGAAAAAGCTTTGGGTAAAATGAAAAATTCAATGCTGAAATATATAATAAATGTTTCAAACCACTCCTGCAATAAGCCTACTCTTTCTCAATCTGAAGATTTCAGTGATGGCATTCATAGACCTACCAATGAAGGAACAAATAAAGGTCAAGTTGATATAGAATTAGAATCAGACCAGGTAGATTCCGTAGACAACTGATATAACAGAGCCTGTGAACGACAAGTAACCAAAAAACATCTGTTACAGTTTCACTATTAGATTTCAGTACTGATCCAGCTAAATGGAAAATAAACGCTGATCTCATTCATTACATTGCCCAAAATGTGCTGTCTCAGAATTTAGAGTGCAATTTGAAATCAATGTCTAAAAATTTTGGCAAAAAAATAAAAAGATATGCAAAAAAAGAATTGTTTTATAGGAAAATGGGAAGTGGCAAGGTCGTTAAGAGACTAGCTAATATTCTTAGAATCTACTGGAAAAGTGTACTGTTATGTGTGTATAACAGTACTGTTTAAAGGTGGACTTAATGTGATATGTAATAAATTTCAAACTGGATTCAATGACTGGAAAAATGCATATGCAGGAATCACAACGCATGAAAAATCAAAAGAGCACTTCATTTCTATATCTAATATGCTGCAATTCCAAAAGTCTACTCGGATTGACATAAAATTGCAAATCGAGAAGGAAAAGGCAATTAAATACTGGACTGAAGTTTTAAGAAGAGTAGTTGCGGTAGTAAAATTTTTGGCAGAAAGAGGTATAGCTTTTCGTGGTGATAATGAGCAACACAATAATCCTACCAATGGCAACTTCCTTGGGTGTACTGATCTATCTGAGTTTGATCCTTTTTATAAAAAAAAAGAGCATACGGAAATTCAGGAAGTGGAAATGTTTCGTACCTGTCTTCAACCACATATAAAGAATTTATCAATGTATTAGGGTCAAAAGTGTTGGCACACATCATATCTGAAATTAAAGAAGCCAAATATTATGGCATCAGCATAGATTCAACTCCTGATATAAGTCACACAGATCAGTTGTCAGTCATTATTTGTTATGTATAAAAAGATGGTGAAGTACATGAGTGTTTCTTGATGTTTGTTCCCATTGAAAAGCATGATGCAAAATATCTTTTTGACACAGTAGTATCTGTTCTTGATAAACATGGAATAGATGTAGCAAATTACAGATCTCAGTCATATGACAACACTGCTAATATGAGCGGGATGTATTCTGGAGTCTAAGCCAGATTCAAGTAAGTCAACAAACTAGCAGTATGAGTTCCATGTGCTTCACACAGTCTTAATTTAGTAGAGACCACATCCACAGAAAGCTGTTTGGCTGCTGATAATTTTTTCGGCATTTTACAGTCGCTCTACATATTTTTTTGCAGCCTCACCACAAAGGTGGTCTAAATTGAGCAGGGTGGAGAATACAATCTCGATCAAAAATCTATCAGACACAAGATGGTAATCACATTACGATGCTACAAGATCATTGAAAAAAAAATTACAGTAAAATTCGTGCAGAACTCTTTGATATCTCAGAATGCGAAGAACAAAAACCGACAGTGGTTCATGAAGCAAAAGCTTTGATAAATAAACTGAACAGGTTAGAAATAGCATTGATGTCTATCATTTGGGAAGATCTTCTAAAAAACAGTGTGAATAAAGCAATTCAAGAACCTGGAATTGAGTAATGTGTAATTGTGAAATTATATGATGTGCTTCTGGATTATTTGATTGATGCTCGAGACGATGACAAATTTGATGATTTTGAATTCCAAATTCTAATTACAGATAAAATATGAAGACCGAAAGCAGAAAAGGAAGAAACTGTTTGATGAAACACCAGAGGAATTAGTACCAGCAGAACTAAGTGCAAAAGATACATTTTGAATTCAAGTTTTTTAACGTATTGCGGACATACTAGTCACAGAAATGACAAAACGAAGTGCTGCATACAGTACACTGCATGCTACCTTCAGTTTTCTTATAGATAAATGTTTATCATGTCAAAAGAAGAAATTTAGCATTAGCATTAGTAGAGGCATTTGATGCAAGAAAGCAAGCTTATGCAGCATCAGCCAAAAAAAAAAAAAAAAAAAACCCCACTTCCACTTCACCCCTCTGTTCGTTCAAAATACCTGTCCAGCTGAGCCTTAAACTTATTTAGGCTATCAACCTCCACCACAAGGGATGGCAGTCTGTTCCACCAACCAACCACCCGCTGGCTAAAGGCAAATTTCCGCACGTCTATCCTACATCTGTCTTTCCTCAATTTGAATTCGATCCAAATTCAAATTCGATCCAAAGCCACAGCATTAGCCAACACCTACTAGTCCTACTTAGAAGTAGATTTCATTGATGAATTCCTATTGTTTTTGGCACTATACAAGGTCAAAACGTCTGTGGCAGAATTAATAAATGCACAAATAAAAGATAAACTGATTACTAGTTCCCAAATATACATATATCTTTAAGAATTTATCTATCTATAACTGGATCGAATGCTGAAGGAGAGCGTTCATTTTTGAAACTTAAGCAGATCAAGAACGGTGTATGCTCAACTATGAGCCAAGATCGCTTATCGTCGTTGGCACTTCTATGTAGTGAGAACGATATTACTCGTCATATGGACTTCGAGGACGTTATTAAATATTTTGCTACAACAAGAAGCCGAAGCAAGAAACTTTTGTAATCTTAAGAAATGTTACAAGTAATCTAGATATTGACGATATTGTAGATTTTGTTTCTTTTTAATTTCAAGTATAATGTTGAAGTTTTATAGTTGCATTATTTTTAAGTCTGAAGACCTTTTCCTCCCTATTTTTTTACTTTTTTTCCCTTCTCTTCCTTCGTAGGCCCTAGGCACAGTGCCTAATGGGAAATCAAGGCCTGAACACTGTAAAACAGTAATACTCAGTCGAAATTTTAAGCTGAGACATACACTTGAGATGGGACATGCAAATAAGATTGCCAACTTAACAAAAAAAAAAAAAAGAGGGACTCACCATAGCTAATGCAACATACATATACACATGAACAAAATCATTCTCATATTGTAAATTTGCCCTCTGCAGACTCAAGAAAGACCAATGTTGTTTTCTTGAAAAATGTCTTAACTATAGTTTACTTCCCAAGCTTTTGCCAAAAAATGGGCAGTAACTCATTATGCAATAAAACTAATAAGGACATTATTATATCACAAGTAAATGAGATTATTAATAATAAAAAAATGCTGTTCCATTAGCGTCAGATATGGATGAAAACCATGCCTTTTCCTCCATCAGAAAAAATTCACACATCACAATACAGTGCCAATAAAAGAGCCACAATGGTAGTTCTTGACAAAGAAGTTTATTTAAATAAATAAAATAAATACATTTTCTGTTTATACTCCGGCACGACAACCGTTTACAATATATCGTCAATACAAATATTTATCGTATTTAGTAGTCATGGGCTTGAACCCCGGTCCATTCAAGGAACGCGTGCTATGCACTCTCGCTCATGACCACTCGGCTACGTCAGGCCTTTTAATTTAATAAAGCTCTATGACATTTTATGTAAATCAGCACAAACAGAAACAACTCATGCCCCATTCCGAACTTAGTAAATAAAAACAATAATAAACTTCCAAATTTCTGCAAAAAATATTAGAAAACTAAGGCACAGTTAAAAAAAAATAAATAAAAAAATAAGGCTAGAAATGATAACAAATTATAATAATGGTAATATATAAATCAGACCTATGGTGCCATAACCAGAGCCATTGTGAAATTCGGCACTTTCCTCATTTACAAGATTATTCATCATTCCTCATTTACAAGATTATAAAAACATGTAGTAACATGATCACTTACTCAATAAGGAATATCAAGCATTTGTTTAATAGAGTAAAAACACAAAGCTTACAAAGAAGATGACAAACTATTTTCATTAGCTGTAACTACTTTGTACAACAACATTCTTGTGTCATTTAAACTATAAAAACTGAACTTCCTGCAAAATGCATTTTGGAATTGGTGAATCTGTTAACCAATGCTAATTACATCAACTTTGACAAGTATGCTTCTAAAAAATTTATGGAATGCTGATGGGTGTGAATATAAGAGGACTTTTCACTGAATCATATTTGTACAAAATTGAAGAAATTTACTTAAGCTCTTATATTCTAAAATTATACCTATTACAGAATGTATTTGAAGGATGTGATTTTCATCATGGATTCCCACAGTGTTACTGATCTCTTCAATAAGGTTTATTCTGTTTAAACTTTATCCTAGAAGTAAAAGACCCATTAAATTTTTTAAATTAACTTTACCGGAACAGAAAGGGGGGGAAAAAACACCAACAGTCTTTAAGATACACTGGGTGGACACTTTATTAGATAAACCTACCTAATAGCAAATAAGTTCCCCTTTAGTCTTCAGAACAACCTAGATTCATTGTGATGTCAAAAGTGTGCCACATGGATGTTGGTCCACATTGGCTCCTCACAGTTGTCGCAAATTGGATGGTTGAGAATCTATTCTGAAGTGCACGTTCCACTTCATCCCACAGGTGTTCAGTTGGTTAGAGATCTTGTGACTGGGAAGGCCACCTCAGTAGGCTAAATTCATTTTCATGTTCCTAGAACCAGTTCTGTGCAATTCCTGCCTAGTGAAATAGTACATTATCCTGTTGAAAGAGCCCATTTGCAGATGGATACACTGCAAATGGGCTCTTTCAAGCCACGAAGGGATGCGTCTGGTTCGAAACAATTTTCACACAACTATCTAAATATTGCTAGACTGATATTCAGCAGCCCAATATGCACCATAATAACACTCCCAACATCAGTACACCACCAACATCAGCCTTCATGGGATGGGCCCATGGATTCCTATTCTGGGCTCCCACCAGTGTTAAACAGCAGAAACTGGGATTTATCAGTTCAGGAAATATTTTTCCAATCCTTCCCTGTTGGCATTCCCACCCTAACAAACCCAGTTCAGTCACTGGCTATGATATCTCATCCATGACAAGGCTTTGAATTTTGATATGCTTCTTTGATTATCACTGTTGTACTAGGTTTGACTGACTGTAGCCT
Source organism: Mastigoproctus giganteus (assembly GCF_048544385.1). Classification (NCBI taxonomy): domain Eukaryota; kingdom Metazoa; phylum Arthropoda; class Arachnida; order Uropygi; family Thelyphonidae; genus Mastigoproctus; species Mastigoproctus giganteus. The sequence continues at coordinate 133,487,496 of NC_143578.1, read as the reverse complement.
TTCTATTATCTTGCCAGCCTCCATGACCTCTTGCATCAACAAGGCATTTCTGGGATTTCTATTAGCTGGGTTTTTTTTTTTTTTTTTTTTGGTTATCAAAAATATCTCAGTGCATCTGTACACATAAATCCTAGCATGGTTACAGTTTCTGAGATATTCTTAATGTCATGTCTGGTGCAAACTAACACAACACATCCAAAGAAACTTAAATCTTTTGTCTTGTCCATTCCTAAATTGCACACAAATACCCTAGTATATCTACTTACCTGCTATTTGTTGCATAGTAAGAACACATGATGTTGTTATTGAAGGGGCACACCATTTCATGAAAAGGGTAAGTGTACCTGATAATGGGCACCCAATGAACACTGGATGTTTTATTAGAACTCCCAGACACAGGCATGTTTTTACACGATAATAATTATCATCCTTTTGTACATAAAAAATCTGTTTTATTGAAGCCACTTTTAAATCCAACAAAAAAAAAAAAAGTTATTTTTTAGTATCATTATTTTTTAAATTATTATAGTACAATGAAAATAAAACTATTTCATAGCATTTAATATAGAAAAATGTTTCATGGCCTACTTAATATTTACAGAGTGCTTTATAACATTTGGGGCATATTTTTATTCAGGCCCTATATTTCAATGAAAAAAGTTCATATAAACATGGGCCCGATTCTGAACATTTATAAGTTTTTGGCCACTTGAATTTTAAACGAGTTAGCTAATACCAGGCCAGAACATGATAGGCCCCCTATGTTTGTATGTCCACATGAGATATTTAAAGTCAAAAAGCAAAAAAATCAATTATAATATAATAAATCAATAACAAAAAATTGATAAAATAAAAATATTATTATTTTTTGTTTGCAGAATTTTTGCTAATTATTAAAAATGAATTTAATTACTTAAAATGTAATATTAAATGTAACATCATATATCCTCAATTGGGTTCCACTTGGACAAAACTGGCATCAAACCGACATGAATAGATTAAGTCGGGGAGGCCTTTGCCCAGCAGCAGGATTCCACAGGCTAACACATCCTCAATTTAATGGACTTGGACTAATTGGGGGGGGGGGGGGGGGTCATCAAATACTGCCAATAAATCCAAATGTCCATAAAGTCTATACAACACCAAAAGTCCATAAAAGAGCGTCTTTTTCGTAAAATTTCATAAAATAGCTTATATACAAAACCAAAATTCCATAAAATAACAAATGTTACTAGTATTAGTAACGGCCAGATGGTGCAAGGAAGACCAAGGCTTCTGCTGTACCAGCCAAAAAATAAATAAATAAAATAAAATAAATAATAATAATAAAAAGTAAAATAAAATAAATAATAATAATAAAAAGTAAAATAAAATAAATAATAAGAAGAAGAGAAAAGGAAATAGACAACCCTCCTCCTGTAGGTAACTATCCAGCTAACTTCTGAATTTCCCCAAACTGTCGGCCTCTACCACCCATGTAGGTAACTTATTCCAGTAATTTATAACACACTGGCTAAAATAAAACTTCCTGCGCTCCAGGCTAAACATCTCCCCACCTAATTTGAATTAATGGCCCTAGTTCTAGAATCATTTATAACTATGAAAATTTCATCTTCATTGATTTTACATTTGCCTCTCACAGCCTTAAACACTTCAATCAAATCTCCTCTAAGGTGCCTAGTTTCCAAGCTGTGCAACCCACATATTCGAAGTCTTGCCTCATACTAAAGCCCTTTCTGATCTCACCAGTCGAGTTATCCATCTTTGGACTCTTTCAAGAAACTCTATCTTTTTTAGGAGCGGCCTCCACACTTGAACACAGTACTCCAAGTGTGGTCTAACGAGATAGCCTTATATAGTGGGATTATCGCATCCTTATCTCTACAAGCAAATGTTCAATAAATCACCCATAGGACACCATGGACCTTCCTTGCAATCTGTCTACAATGCTTGGAGAACTTTCTGTCTGACCATATTGTAACTTCCAAGATCCTTTCTTCCACTACTGACTTTAGTTCAACTCCACCAAGTGTATAAGGTATTTTTGAGTTGGTTTTCCCCAGGTGTAATACGTTGCACTTTGCTGGATTAAAGCTTAGCTGTCACTTTTCTGACCATCCCTGAAGTCTACCTAGGTCACTCTGAAGAAGCTCTGCTTGACGATGATCATTAACTACTCTTTGAATCTTTATATTATCTGAAAATTTAGACATCACGCCCTCTATCCCTTCATCAATGTTATTTAAGAAAATCAAAACAACAGTGGTCCCAATACTGATCCCTGGGGAACTCCACTTCTTACATTAACCCAATCTGAGGAATAGCTAACCAGATTTGTTAAACATGATTTTCCCTTTACAAAACCATGCTGTGTATCCTTAATTCCACCCTTGATCATTGCCTCCATGATTTTCCATACTATTGAAGTTAGACTGACCGATCGGTAATTTCCCACTTTTCCAATCCAATGGAATCACTCTCAATTCCTGTGATGCTCTCATAATTAGTCTCAATGGTTCAATGTACCCACTTGCCACCTCCCTCAAGGTTACAGGGTATATGCCATCAACCGTGGAACCTTACTCACCTGTAGGCTCGAAAGTTTTTTAATTAAATAATCATGTGAAAATTCAGTATCATTAATTACGTATTTTTCAATTTCACTCCCATGTTTCTCTTTGATGAAGGATTTTTCTTCTGTAAATATAGATGCAAAGTAACTGCTGAGTTCATCTGCAACATCTGCTGGGTATCTAATACTATCCCACATCCATTACATAAGGGTCCGATCTGGTTTCTCCTTCTCTTCTTTGCATTTATATATGTGTGAAGAATTCCTTATCCTCACTCTACACTCTCTTTGCCAGTGATTTCTCATAATCTGCCTTTGCCAGCCTAACCTTTTCTGTGGCCCTATTACAGATCAATTTGTAGCTGTTATAGGCTTCAGTACTTTTTATTGCTCCTTAAATTTTCCATGTCGTCTTTTTCTGCTCAAGTAATCTAACAACTCCATTATTCATCCAACTTGGAATCCTCTTCATGGAGTATTTTTTCAATGGTATATATGCATTCTAGGCTTCTGTAATTAATGTTTTAAAGGTATACCATAATTCAATTGTATTTGCTCTCTGTGAAATATCTATCCAGTTATAAAAGACCATGTAGCACCTTAACCTGTCATAGTTTCCTTTCCTGAAATTATAACTGATTCATTTAATTACTGCTTCCTCTCTCTTCATCTTCACCGCAGAACTCCATGATCATTTCCAGCTACTGGTTCCTGTACTGTCAGTATTTTCTGGTGTATAAGACGCATCCGTGTACAAGGCTTACCCCAAATTTTTAATAATAAAATGTATTAGATAGTATGAATCAGAGCTGTACTACTCAATATGTTCCACGTTGATAATAATATTAGTAAAATAATAAGAGGAGTTTACCTCAATATAGTACGTAGAACACTTCCGTATGATACCCTCCAGAAATTAAAACGGAACAAACGAAAACTTACCGGTACATTAGAGTAAAATATAAATAATTAAATAATCAATTTAACACAATTCAAATCAATTTAAAACAATTAAAAATCAAATTAACGCAATTAAAAGAATCTAACGAAAATATTCAAAACGATTTTCCTTCCTCTCTTTCTGTTTTATGAAAATTACCGAATCGGGTTAAACCTGATACTTAAATAGAGATTATTTGTCTTCGCGCATGCGCGTAAAGATCCATGCATCGGAGATCAAATATGGCCGACGAACATTAACAGAATTCTCAAGTAATTTAATTTCAATGGTTTCTGCAATTAATAGTCGCGTATAATTACGTTGAACGTTAAGTATTTTGGCCTCGTTAAATAAAAAAGTATGTTTTTTGTTAATGGCATGAAAGGCTAATTCTGACGCTGCTGAACAAGAAGCACGAACCAAGGCTTCATGTTGAGTTACACGAATATTAAGAGAAAATCGGGTTGAACCTTGGTAAGACGAGTCGCAATCACCGCAAGAAATGTTGTATACCAGATCATTAATTTGTGTTGCGAACGCTGAAAGAACCGAGCGATTTTTCAGTATAGTGTGTAACTTCCGTATTGGCCTAGCTACAATTTTAAATTCGGTATCTTTAAAGAATCTGTTAAGCTGTTTGTGCCACAGTTCAACATATGGGACAGAAATAAAGTATTTTTTGATATTACTATTGTTGATTGGTGCAGTATTTTGTATCCTATCCTTAGCTTGTACCCTAATTCGGTTTATTGTGGTAATGGAATAACCCCTGTTTAAGAATCTGCTAGTTAATATTTGTATTTCTGAGTCCAAAGCAGATTCCGTCGTTGAATATTTATAGGCATTAAGAAATTGATTAAAGATAATCGATCTTTTGTAGGTGAACGGGTGATAGCTATTATAATGTAGAAGCATACCGGTGTTTGTAGGTTTTCGATAGATTCTAAATTGTATTTTATTCGAGTCCCGGGTAAGCGTGAAATTTAGAAAGTTTAATGACTTTGTATCCGTATCCTCCCTTTCCAATGTAAATTTGAGTCTAGAATGAATATTGTTAAACGAATGTAAAATGCCTTGGATAGTACTACTATCGGTAATAACTAGAACATCGTCTAAATACCTCCCATAGTATGTGATACTGGTTCGAAAAGGTGTCAAATGTATCTGCTCAATCGTTGAGAGATAGATCTCTGACATTAAGCCACTCAGGCTCAAACCCATTGGTAATCCAAAAATTTGTTTGTACACCTTGTCTCGAAAGGTGATGTAGTTAGCCTCAACTAACAGTTTAATTAAGTGAAAAATTTCCTTAATAGGTAGCTTCGTATAATTAATCGGTGTCGAGTTTTTATTTAACATATCCCAAATAATATCTAATGTGTATTCGATGTTTACATTCGTATATAATGAGGTAACATCTAGTGAGAATAAATTGTCATTGTCACCGAGTCTACAGTCTTTAAGCTTATTAAATAATGTATCGTAGTTCTTAATCCCAAATTGTATTACCTGTCTAAAGGGTTTTATAATTTTATATACATGTGTGGCTAAGGATGAAAATGCCGAGTTCCTGTAGGAAACAATAGGTCGAATAGGAAACCCAGTCTTGTGTAATTTTACCTGACCGAAAAGTGCCGGAATATTGTATGTTCTGGACTTCAATTCCTTTAACTGAACCATAGTAATGTAGCTGTTTTTTCGATACGTGGTTAACGTTTTATTGTATTGATTGACCAAATTGGTAAACAGTGCCGGGTCTACTTCACGATAAGTGGAGGTATCTGACACAACTGAATCTAACTTATTAATATAATCATGTTTATCTAGTATTACCACTGTATCTCCTTTGTCTGCCCTCTGTATAATAATGTCCTTATCTCCCCGAAGTTCTCGTAAAGCTGAACTGTCATGTGTATTCAATTTAGGAAGTCGCGTTTCTTTTATGTTATTCACTACTTGGTTAACTTGTTGAATAAATACATCTTTTTGTGGAACATTATGAAGTCCAAATTCAATATCAATTACGCATTGTTTTTTAGGCAGTTTTCGAGGAGGTAAATTATAATTTAGTCCTTTGGATAAAAGCGAAATCTGGTCCTGCGATAGTGTACAAGAGGAAAGATTTGTAACCTGTTGATATGTCGATTCGTTAGATACTGGGTGAGGGGGTGTTCGTGAATTAGCTGACATATTCTGTGGTAGCACGTTGTGTGTCTGTGGGGGGGGGAAGTCACCCAACTCATATGAACTTGTTGCAAGCCCGCGACAATGTGTTAGAATTCGCATGAACGTATCTTGACTTATCCGATTATGTTTGCAACTTATTAACGTGTCTGTTTTTTTATTTCTGAAGCCTGTGCTTCCCGTCGCAAATCTATGGAGGTCTTCAATAGAGACAAATCGTTCGGATGTAGATAATTTTTTAATTTATCGCGAAGCTTCCTAACCTGAGAAAGGTATTTTTGTTTATTCGAATATCGAGATTTTAAGGCAAGCTTAACAATATTACGCGATGTCGCCAGTGTTAGTTGTTTTATGCCTGAAATTTTTTGATTTAAATTCACCCTGGCAAACTTCGGAACGATGTTGTATTGAAGGCAATATTTTAGAAAAGAAATATGGTAACTTTGGGCCGAGTACCTTAGTGTAGATTTAATGTAATTTTGTACCAAGCCATTCAAAAAATCTCCCATAGTTGTGTGTATCGATTGTTTACTGCTGGAGAGACAGGAAGTGAATGAAATAGTCAATAAGAGTTTAAAAATTAATTAGATAGTATGAATCAGAGCTGTACTACTCAATATGTTCTACATTGATAATAATATTAGTAAAATAATAAGAGGAGTTTACCTCAATATAGTACGTAGAACCCTTCCGTATGATACCCTCCAGAAATTAAAACAGAACAAACAAAAACTTACCGGTACATTAGAGTAAAATATAAATAATTAAATAAATATTAAATAATTTCCTTCAGAAATTTTCTGAAGGAAGGAAAATCGTTTTGAATATTTTTGTTAGATTCTTTTAATTGCGTTAATTTGATTTTTAATTGTTTTAAATTGTGTTAAATTGATTATTTAATTATTTATATTTTACTCTCCGTTTTAATTTCTGGAGGGTATCATACGGAAGGGTTCTACGTACTATATTGAGGTAAACTCCTCTTATTATTTTACTAATAATAAAATGTGTAATTAAATAAGTCACAATTTCTTTTTTCATATAACTATATTTAAACATTTAAGAATTATAACTATAAGAATTTTAATAATGTAAAATTGAATCCATGAGCCATTATCAATTGAAATCCAGAATGGTCATCTTCACTTTCATTCTCACTACCAAAATTAATTTCACTGTCATTCTGTTCTTCATCTTCATCATCCGAATGTTCATACAAAAAATTGTCTTCAGTCCCATCTAACGAATTGCTGATTCCACACTTTTTAAAAGAGTTCTGTACTATTTCCTTCTTTACTTTGTCCCAGGAATCCTTAACTCACTGACACACGTATGCAATACTTGGCCATTTCAGTGCCTCCTTGGGTGTATATTCGTGGCTTTCTGTGTTTATCATCCAATGGTTCCACTCTTCTCTCATGTATGTTTTAAAGGGTTTGTTGAGAGATACATGAAGTGGTTGAAGCTGAGAAGTCAGGCCTCCTGGAATTACAGCCAATTCTGTGTCGGCTCCTTTAAATTTTTTTTTTTAATTTAAAAAAAAAATCTGTGATGTGAGATTTTAAGTGATCTAACACCGAAAGTGAATTTTTTTCCATCGATGCTCCATTTCTTCTGTTCCACACCTTTTCTATCCATTTCTTCATTCCACCTTCATCCATCCATTTTCATGCATGTGTAGAATTATTCCAAGTGGTGTTTTTTCTTTTATAGGTGTTTTTCTCTTAAATATTAGAAAGGGTGGCAGTTTTGTTCCATCAGCGCAATACAACAACACAACTGTGAATCTAATTTTTTCATGTCCACTAGTTTTTATGCCTCGGGCTTGGATCAGGGTAGAAAATGCAAAAACCTTGGGAGGTGCAATATGGCCAGAGAACCTGATGCACCAACAACTAACAAAAAAAAGAAGATTTTATGCAAATTGACTTTTCACCTTTATAGTTCATTGTTTTATTTGATGGAACATCAAAAGGTTATTGGTCATATACCTTTGTCATTTCATAATTTCATTTTTTGATTATAAATTGTTTCAGGTAAGATCTCATAAATTACTGAAATGCAAAATTTGTTAAAGTGATTTTTAGACTTTGATAGCTTAAAGCGTAAAAATCACATCTAACAAATTGTATGTGGCTCTTTCTTAATTAAATCACAACAGCATATAAATGCAGCAGAGAAATTGGTTTGGTGTAGTGGCAGATTATGGCCCATTTCCCTCAACATGAATTGCTGGGGAGGCTTCGATCCTGCAGTGGGTTGATAATGGCTGCAGTTTACTTTTTTTTTACTTTTTAGTGTATAAAATTTAAATGTTGTTAGATCATTTTCCTTCAGAAGCACTGTAATTGAAGAGGATTATCTGAAATTCTTGAAATTTTCTGAAATTCTTGGCCTCATCCTGAAGCCTGGGAGGCAAACCTGATTGACTTATGCAACACTGCATACAAATGCATTATACACTTCCCAACTGAGCCTGGCTAGACAAAAAATTCCCTTGCTGGATTGGCTCATTCCATTATCTCTTTCTTCAGCAAATCAAGCTCATTCCTTGCTGGATCAACTGAAGAGTAGCAGAATGAGCTTTGAGACTGCCCTATTTAAATCCCATGGATTTTTCTGGAGTCATTAAAGTTAAAAGTCTATTCTGTAAAAATTATGAACTTGCAATACCTTAAGGTCAGGACAACACAGGCAGTTGCAGTTATCAATGTTGATCTGCTGGAAAATATTCAAGAAAGATTCTTGAAACATGCCGTATCATTTATAAAAATATTTTGAAATTGCTGGTGGCCATTTTGAACAGATATTGTATGCCTTAAAATAAAATATGTTTATATTAACTCCAGACTTATGTACACACCTGAGGAGTAATAAATAAATAAGAATGTTAACAGCAAGTTATATAGGTAAATCTACAGAAATTCAAGTCCAATGTAAACAGCATTTTCTGCCTTCGCAATTTTAAAAACATGCACAGTACTACTAGTTCTAGTACCATTTGTACCATTTGGGATCACAAAACTATTTTGATATTATAATTATCACAATCCAAATTTGTTTTCACCTATACATGAAAGAACTAAAATAACTTTTCAGAAAATGAACTTTCATTAGCTTCACAATCATTTGAAATTCTAATCTTGATGATATTTCTGTAGACCATGTAAATAAATAAAATAAGGATGCACAATTTAAAATGGTTAATATTTGATTAAACAGGTTGCTTGTTTGTAAATAAATGGTTGCTAGCTTTGAAGATGAAAATTAGTTCTGGCTCTAGCTGGCTTATGGAAGATCTATATATAAATTTAACTGGGACATGCTAAATTTATAACATTCAGAGGCAACTTTCATTTAATTTCTATGTCATAGTCATTATTTTTCATTTCTATGTATCTGGCATAAATTGTGATATCTGGGAGGGGGGGGGGAGAAGACGTCACCATATATTTTTATACCATACACCCACTAATGCTGAGATCCAAAACTTGTCCGTATCTTTCTCCTGCGGGGGGGCGACTAGACACTGATAAATTTAATTCAGTGATATGATCAGATTTCAATTTAGCATGTGTATGTGCATTCCATTTATTTTATGTATTGAACACAAAGGAATTATGCCATTTTTGAAGCAAAAATTACATTCTGTAATTTTTCTCCCACAAAATCATGCACAAATACCAATATACTAGTAGCCATTAACCTTAATACAGATGTAAAAGAACCCAAACATATCTTTACTAACTGCCACAAATACAAGGACCACATAATTTGCTAATATTGGGCAGATCATGGAGTTTTGTCAACGATATATAGGAATTTTGCTAGCAGAGACAAGGAGGTAATTATCCCTTTGTATAAGGCAATGGTCAGGCCACACCTTGAGTACTGCATACAGGCCTGGAGGCAGGAAGGGTGTAGAGTTGCTAGAACTAGTACAGAGAAGGGCAACAAGATTGGTGAGAGGAACAAAGGGGTGTGCTTTGGAGACTAGGCATGTTTGTTTTTGTTATTTGGTTTTTAGGAGCATTGGCAACTAAGGCTATATTGCTCCGGAGATATGCGGTGGTCATTCCCAGATCTTTCCGCAACCTCCGTATTTGGTGTTCATGGGCTCGAACCCTGGTCTAATCAAGAAGCGTGTGCTACGCACTGCTGCTCCTGCCCACCTGGCTACGGAGGTACCTGGAGACTAGGCACCTGTGAGATAATCTGATTGAGGTGTATAAGGCCTTGAATGGTTTGAGCAGGTTCAATGCTGATGGGATACTTCCGCTTGCTCAGATTAAGAACCTGAGTGGGCATAGGTTCAAATTGAGGAAAGACAGTTGTAGAATAGATGTGCGGAAGTTTGCCTTTAGCCAGCAGGTAGATGATTATTGGAACAGACTTCCATCTGTTGTGGAAGTTGATAGAATAATTAAATTTAAGGCTGAACTAGACAAACATTTGGAGTGACCGGATGGATGAAATGGGAAGGGTGTGTTTTTTTTTTTTTTTGTTGATGCTGTATAAGCTTGCTTTCTTGCATCATATGCCTCAAATAATGCTAATATTTAAATCAATATCGTATCTGACAATATATTTTCTGATCAAGGATTATTGCAGGTAGTACATTTCAAGCAATAATGAAAAACAGAGTGAAATAGTACTTTGCTTTCTTGTATATATATGTATTTCATCAAAAGGCTTAATTGCTGAAAGAGTGATTCTTGTGAAAATTCTTTGAAAATAAACACTTTGAAGAAACAGTGATTGGGTATAGGTTCATACCTATACCTATTCGCTGTTTCTTCAAAGGTTATATATTTCAGATTCTTACTGTTAAAAATTTTTTGTAGCAATGAAAATATTTCATATACAGCCACTCCCTGACTTACGTAAGGGTTGGGTTCTGCGGAACTCTACGTAAGTCAGAATTTCCCTAAATGCTTATGCAGCACGTACTCGCAACTATGTGTGCAGAATTTGATGGAAGCGAAAAAGAAATGTTCGACGAACATGTAAATAGAATTATTTATTAAATTTTTTTCTCATGCGTGGGAAAAATTACAAGTGTTACAAAAATTTCAAAATTATAAAATTACAAAAAGAGAGAGGAGACAGGCATAACATCAACAAGTTTTACCTTTCGTGCATCGCTGCCAGAATTAACTGTATAGCTGATAAGCATGCCGCTGCGGAACTTGAGGGCTGTGGAGATTTAGAAGGGGTTTTTTCCAACACATCACAAAATTTCTCTGCAGCTGCAGAATCTGCACTGGTGACTTCATCGCATACTTTAATGTTTTGGAAACCAGCACAATGCTTGAAGCCGACTGGGCTAGCCGGGTAGGTAAAGTGTCTGCCTGGCAACCCAAAGGTCGCGGGTTCAATCCTGCCTCGGGGTTGCATCAGAATAGTGCAAAAACCTTGGGAGGTGCAGTATGGCCACAGAAGCTGATGTGCCAACAACTAACAAAAAAAAAAAAAAAAAAAAATGCTTGAACCTATTAAACCACACATTGTTTGCCATGAACTTGGCTTGGGTTTGCTGTACTTATCCTTAATATCTTCATAAATACTTCTTGCTTTTGCTTGAATGCCCATTGGACTTAGGGGCACTTGCTTCTGAATCTGATTTTCCATCTTCGATATAGTACCTGAACGCTGTTTTGTCATCACTGTTGATCTTAAATGCATTGATCCTTTAACATGGCTCCAGCTAATAGAGAAGTTTTCTTAAATTTTTGCTTTTTTATTGACATATTAATTTATTTTCTAGAGTTGCTTTATATTCCTAGTAACAATAATTTAGTTTAATTTGAACTTAGATAGAGATTTTGTAGGTTATTACTTAGTATCAGTAAGGGTATCTAATCCACGTGTTGGAGTTTTGCAGCTCCTGCGAATGCTAAGTGTTTAATTATAATTAGCCGGTTTATTGACTTAATTGTTAGATTAAATTATTTTCTATAAGTAGCTTATAGACTTAGTCAAGTTCCATGGCTTCTTTTGAATTTAGATAGTGATTTTGAAAGTAATTAATACCTCATTATATATGGATTCTGCTAGCATTCGTACATTAGTAAACACTCTAGATTCCGAGCGATGAAGTTGCTGACTGTGCGTAAGCTGTACAAATATTTTTCGCTGTGTATTTTTATTAAAGATTATTTTTTAAAAACATTACACCTTTATAAGCAAATATGAATGGAAAGAAGAAATGTAATGGAGCTGAGAGTTCTTCTAGATCCAAACATCGAACGAGGCATGAAAGTAAGGCAGGCGTTGCAAAATGACATTCAATGTTATTTATAACATTGAATGTCATTTTGCATGCAGATAAAAAGAAGAAAAAACTGTGCAAACTAAGCTTATCAGTTATTTTTCAAAATAAAAATACAGTACATAGTTCACTTATATTCTTTAGGTATGTACAATAAAAATAATTTGTACCGTACTTACCAGTATTTTTCATTTTTATCATTTTAATTTCTTTGTTTGCAAGAACTTCGTGTGCATCAATTTATAGTAAACAAACACCTATATATTTTTGCAACTTGACCCATATAATCAAATTGTCGGAATTAATTACATTAAAATACATACTAATAATACCTCCATCAGTGCAGTTTCGCATAGCGCGATATTTTTTTGGCACGAATTAACCACGCTATGCAAGGTATTTCTGTATATAGTGTTATAACTGCATTGGGATATAAGTTTAGGGTTATATTTTGTACTGTACTTTTATTTGAAATTTAATAGAAATCATCACTCAGACCAGGGCAGCAAAGCAAAAGGGTCAAACTAATGGGAGTGCTGTGGCTCAGGAGAGAACTGAAAGTGGGGGCGTTGTCCTCTGAATTGCAGCCTTTTGAAATGCACTGCTTGTTTGATGTTTGTGGAGCAATCAGGAACAGGACAAGATATTGCCAAGGGGAATGTCTTTGTGTGTGCACGATGTAAGGAATGTGAGGAAATCAGGTGCCAACTCAGGGTTGTTATGGGCCTGTATGAGAGCTTGAAGGACAGGGTGGATGCCCTCAAAGGATTTAAATTGAGGGGGCCCGTCAAGCTCTCAGCTGCCCACATCAATGCCAGAGCTTGCACTTGAACATCACGCAACACAGCGGCAACCCCAAAGACAGAATGCACTGGTCCCAAAGGAACTAGTTGTTGTCGGTGACTCTATTGTCAGGGAAACATATTGTGGGAAAAGGATAGGTGGAACAGGACCAGGGTATATCTGCCAGAGGCAAAGGTTGACACTGTAGAGCAGATATCATCTTTTAAGGGCACAAAGGGTGATATTGTTGTACACATTGGCACTAATGATATTAAGAGTAGGAGACCGGCAGAATTACTTAACAAGTACGGGTCAATGTTGAAAAAACGCCATGAGTTAGGGTTGAATTTGAAAGTGTCTGCAATTCTGCCCAGACACGATAACAGGGAGTATATGATGAGAGCTTTGTCGATCAATTCGGCCCTAGAGAGGTCATGCAAGGTTCAAGGGGTAGAATTTTTCTCAGCCTAGGCTGTGCTTGGTAACAGGAGAGACAGCTTCTACAGGGATAAAATAAAAAATAAAAAGAAATTTTCTGTTTATACTCCGGGACGACCAAACGGTCAGAGGAGTTCACAAGATAGACAGAATACAAGAAACAGCACCGTATTCAGCAGTCATGGGCTTGAACCCTGGTCACTCAAGGCACGTGTACTTATGCACCCGCACACCTGACCACTAGGCTATGGCTGACTGGGCTAGCCAGGGAGGTAAAGTGCCTGCCTGGCAACCCAAAGGTGGCGGGTTCGATTCTCGCCTCGGGCTTGGATCACAGTATAAATGCAAAAACTTTGGGAGGTGCAATATGGCCATAGAAGCTGATGTGCCAACAACTAACAAAAAAAAAAAAAAAAAGAAACTAGGCTACGGCAGCCCGGATGGGATACACTTAGATAGGAAAGGTGCAAGAATATTTCCTGATGCTATCGATGCAGAGTTAGGTGGGTCAGAAAACTGCTAGCTTGGGGGGGATACATGGCCTAATAGATTAACAGTAGCCACTGGCAGAGGTGAAAGTGATTCTTACACTGCTTCTATTGAAATGCAATTGAGCAGCAGCCTGGAAAGCAAGGCAATGGGGGATTTCCAGGACTGCTGGAAGTCATAGTGGAACAAGTAAATACATGGGCTGTGTTAGGGTAACTAAGAGTAGAAACAGGTGTATGTATACTTTTTTTTTTTTTTTTTTTGGTAGTTGTTGGCACATCGGCTTCTGTGGCCATAATGCACCTCCCAAGGTTTTTGCAGTACTTTGATCCAAGCCCGAGGTGGGATTCGAACCCGCGACCTTTGGGTTGCCAGGCAGGCACTTTACCCACCCGGCTAGCCCGGTCGGCCCATGTATACTTGCATGTACACCAATGCTAGGAGTATAGTTAATAAATTTGATGAGCTTGAAGTGCTAGTCAAGACGTCAAAGGCAGATATTGTTGGGATATCAGAGACATGGATATCACACAGACATAAGCAGTGCAGAATTGGAATTTGGGGAGTACAATGTGTACAGGAAGGATAGACAGGACAGGAAGGGAGGTGGGGTTATGCTGTTATTTAAGAAACAAAAAATCTAAGGAAGTGCATCCAATTGATGTTAATGGACAATGCAATGTTGAGTCTGTTTAGTGTGACATAAGCACTGGGAAAGGAAAAATTAGAGTAGCTGTGTATTATAGGCTAATGAATCTGATGAGTACAATGAGCAATTGTGCAGAGAAATAGCATGGGCCAGTAAATCAGTGTCTTATAATGGGGGATTTTAGTTTTCCAGATATTGACTGGAATTTGTGGGTCGGTCACACACACGCTAGCAAGGCTTTTGTGGAATTATCGGATGATTGTTTTCTACAGCAGCATGGTCGGGAGGAAACTAGAGGGAGTAATACTCTTGATCTGATTATCTGTAGTGATTCTTCATGCATTAAGAATCTGCAGATAAAGGTACCACTAGGTGGCAGTGATCACAGTGTGCTGAAGTAGGATTTACTCAAAGAGGTAACTATCATCAAGGGTAAAGGGAAGGGTTTTTGCTTTTGTAAAGGAGACTACATTGGTCTGAGACAGTATTTAAGTTCTGTATGGTGGGACCACCTGGTAATGTTACCAACAGCAAATTCAAAATGGGAAACATTCAAAGAATTTATCTTGGAAGCTACTAGGTTTTTCATACCAACTAATAAATATTGTTCAAGATTTAGGCCTAAATCAAATGAACTTATTAGACATGTGGCAGAATAGAAAAATTTATGGGATACATATAAATTAACAGGTGACACAGAAGCCTATGATAGATATAAGGTAGTCTGTAACAAAGTCACAAAGGAGGTTAGGCAAGCAAAGACAGATTATGAGAAATCTTTGGCAAAAGGATGCAAAAAAAAACCAGCAAAGAGTTCTTTACTTATGTAAACTCTAGAAGGAAGGGGATGAATCAGATTGGTCCACTTGATATCGGTGGTTCAACCGTTAATGATCCTGCTCAGGTAGCTAACAAACAATGAATATTTTGCTGGTTTTAGGGAGGGGAATGCCAGAGATGTATTAAACTATGGCAGTAAGCTAAATAATCTTTAATAACTGAGAGTAAAGTGGAAGAGAGATTGCTGAAGATAAACACAAGAAAGGCACCTAGGGTGGTTGGAATCTATCCAGTTATATTAAAGGAGGCAGCAAAGGAAGTACCATGGATTGGAGATGTGCAAATGTTATCCCAATCCAAAAAAGGAGGATCAAAGGGAGACTCCGGTAATTACAGAGCTGTTAGTTTAACTTCTGTTCCAGGGAAATTAATGGAGGCACCGGCTAAAGAAGCGTTGCAGGATCATCTAGACCAGACTTCAGTTATAGCTCGGACACAGCATGGGATTAGTAAGGGGAAGTTGTTGTTGTTATTTGGTTTTTAGGAGCTTGTTATTGTTTGTTTGTTATTTGGTTTTTAGGGGCATTAGCAACTAAGGCCATATTGCTCCGTGAATATGCAGTGGTCATTCCCTGACCTTTCCGCATCCTCCGTATTTGGTGGTGATGGGCTCGAACCCCGGTCTAATCAAGAAGCGTGTGCTGCGCACTGCTGCTCCTTCCCACCTGGCTACGGAGGTGGCGTTTTTTTTGGGAGCATTAGCAACTAAGGCCATATTGCTCTGGCGATATACGGTGGTCATTCCCTGACCTTTCCACATTCTCCGTATTTGGTGGTCACGGGCTCGAACCCCAGTCTAATCAAGAAGCGTGTGCTACACACTGCTGCTCCTGCGCACCTATCTACAGAGGCGCCTTAAGGGGAAGTCTTGGCTGATCAATTTGATTGAATACTATGATGTAGTCACAAAGGAAATGGATGCAAAGAATAATTTTGATATCATAAATTTGGATCTTAGAGAGGCTTTTGATACTGTTTGCACATGGAAGACTGCTGTACAAATTGGAGCAGTGCGGCACTGGAAGCAAATTGCTGCTACGGATAAAGGGATGGTTGAGTGGGAGAAGCCAGAGAGTGGTAATCAATGGACACTGCTCTTCGTGGACTAATGTTATAAGTGGAGTCCCCCAGGGTTCAGTGTTGGGTCCATTGTTGTTTTCTGTATTCATTAATGATACTCATGATGGTATATTGGGCTTAATGTCCAAGTTTGCAGATGATACGAAGGTCGGCAGGGTTGTTAATGACAGTATGCTGCTGCAACAGGATCTAGAAAAGTTGAGTAGATGGGCTGAGAGGTGGCAACTTAAGTTTAACGTTGACAAATGTAAAATACTGCATATGGGAAGCAGTAACCCCAGAGTAATGTATCAACTATGTGGTACTACACTGACAGTGGCAGAGAGTGAAAAGGATTTGGGGGTAATTGTGCAGGCAGATATGAAGTTTTCTGAGCAGTGTAGACAGTCTGCAAGAGTAGCTCATGATGTCTTGTCAATGATATACAGGAATTTTTCTAGCAGGATAAGGAGGTGATTATCCCCTGGTATAAGGCAATGGTCAAGCCACACCTTGAGTACTGTATACAGGTCTGGAGCCCTCATTTTAAGAAGGATGTAGGGCTGCTGCAACGAGTACAGAGAAGCGCAACAAGATTACCGAATGGAATAAAGGGTTGCTCTTATGAAGAAAGAGCTTAAGTTTTGCAAATTAGTGTCTGGAGACTAGGCACCTACGAGGTGATCTGACTGAGGTTTATAAAGCCTTGAATGGTTTAAGCATGATTAATGCTGATGGGATTGTTCCTCTTGCTCAGAATAATCGCCTGAGAGGGCATAAATTGAAATTGAGGAAAGACAGTTGTAGGATATATGTGCGGAAGGTTGCCTTTAGCCAGCGGGTGGTTGATTGCTGGAACAAACTTCCACCTGTTGTTGTAGAAGTTCACAGCTTAAACAGATTCAAGGCAGAACCCAACAAACATTTGGAGCGAGTGGATGGGTGAAATGAGAAGGGGGGGTGTGTGTGTATGTGTGTTTTTTTTTTTTTTTTTTGGCTGATGCTATATAAGCTTGCTTTCTTGCATCATGTGCCCTTGCTAATGCTAATGCTCTTTTATACACACACTGTCCCTTAAAATAACATTCATGTAGAAGCAGCAAGACCTAATTCCATGCAATAGATGACAAATTCGTCCTGGTTTGTACTTCTTAATTAATCATCTTCATTTGACTCTTGATTTTTTAAGGAGTCCTTATGTGCTGTAATGTAATAACTAGATCGTATGTATAGCTTAGCTTAATTTTCAGCACTCACCTCATAGTAATCCGCTTAGCTTGTGGAGAGTTTTACCACATACATAGTGGTTATAGGATTCTAATACTTTACAGGGATTATGGGTTTAAAATTAAGTTATGGGCTATAAAATTTTTAAGAAAGGAAAGTGCACCTTCCATGGTTGCCTAATTAAATTAAATTAAATGAAGAGGAAAGCTAATAATCGCGCACGAGCGACTTTCGAGATTCCTCGTCTTCAGTTAGCTATAGTGGAGGGGGGAAGAGAGCGCGCTTGTGTTATATACGGGTTGGGTTCCCGAAATGCATTTCAGTGTACGTGGAAACTTAATACGTGCTAAATTCCAAATGGGGGAGAAATTGGCGGGAATCTTTTTGTTTAACACGTTGAGTGATGTATGGTGCTTAAACCATTTGATAACGAGGGCTTCGTTTTCAAGGATTTTGTAGCTAGAATTTAATTTAATTACTGTGATGGCTGAATCGATGAGTGGGTTGTGATTTTGAGATTGGACGTGTTGTGTTAGTTCTGTATTTGCTGAATTAGTTTTGAAGCTATTAAAGTGGTAGTATGCACGCGTGTTGGAAATTTTTGATGTCCCGAATTTTGCTGTTGTACTGCCTATGTAACATGCTTGGCAATCTGATTGGCATCTGATCAAATATATAAGGTTGTTGTAATCTTGTGTCTCGTACTTGTGTGTTGTCTTGTATGAATTGAATTTGGAACTTAATTTGTTATAAGATGTGAATATTAATTTGATATCTGTATTTTTAAAAATCTGTTGAAGTCTTCTAGCGTATTGTTGATGATATGGGAGCACGATAAGGGGTTTATGTATCTTATTCTTGTACACGTGGTTAATAATTTTGTTTGGGTTATTAGTGTTATTATGAACTTTGGTGATTGTTTCTTTTATTAGTTGTGATGGGTATTTTCTGTCGATGTAACTTCCATAACCATATCTGAAAACGATATTCTCGCGTCCTTCGATGTCGTCTCCCTATACACAAACGTGCACATCGAATCCATGCTACTGGCCCTTAAAGAACTATTAATCAAAGACGACACATTAACAAAACGTACCGACTTAAACATTAATGATATTTTAGAACTCACATCACTGTTACTTGACGCCAAACAATTTAAATTCCAAAATAACATCTACGAACAAATTTTCGGCCTTCCCATGGGCCTCGGTATCTCTGCCCCTTTATCCGAGATCTACCTCGCATCTATCGAAGAAAAAATTCTCCAACCCTTTCCCCCAGGAATTAAACTATACATGAGGTATGCAGATGACGTCCTCTTAATAGGCAACAGAACCACCATCGATACTTTACTGAACACCTTTAACACAACGCATGAAAGACTTACCCTCGAAGTAGAAACCGATAATAAAATTAATTTTCTAAACCTCACTGTATGCAAAATAAACACATCTTTAGGCACCAAAATATACAGAAAAAACACACATACAGGTAAATTCCTACATTACCACTCACACCACCCTCTATACATCAAAAAAGCAGTTCTATACAACCAGATATACAATGCTGTAAAATATAGCCACACACAAACAGACCTATCTGTAGAATTACAATACCTCACCAAAAAATTCATCGACAGAAAATACCCATCACAACTAATAAAAGAAACCATCACCAAAGTTCATAATAACACTAATAACCCAAACAAAATTATTAACCACGTGAACAAGAATAAGATACATAAACCCTTATCGCGCTCCCATATCATCAACAATATGCTAGAAGACTTCAACAGATTTTTAAAAATACAGATATCAAATTAATATTCACATCTTATAACAAATTAAGTTCCAAATTCAATTCATACAAGACAACACACGAGTACGAGACACAAGATTACAACAACATTATATATTTGATCAGATGCCAATCAGATTGCCAAGCATGTTACATAGGCAGTACAACAGCAAAATTCGGGACATCAAAAATTTCCAACACGCGTGCATACTACCACTTTAATAGCTTCAAAACTAATTCAGCAAATACAGAACTAACACAACACGTCCAATCTCAAAATCACAACCCACTCATCGATTCAGCCATCACAGTAATTAAATTAAATTCTAGCTACAAAATCCTTGAAAACGAAGCCCTCGTTATCGAATGGTTTAAGCGCCATACATCACTCAACGTGTTAAACAAGAAGATTCCCGCCAATTTCTCCTCCATTTGGAATTTAGCACGTATTAAGTTTCCACGTACACTGAAATGCATTTCGGGAACCCAACCCGTATATAACACAAGCGCGCTCTCTTCCCCCCTCCACTATAGCTAACTGAAGACGAGGAATCTCGAAAGTCGCTCGTGCGCGATTATTAGCTTTCCTCTTCATTTAATTTAATTTAATTAGGCAACCATGGAAGGTGCACTTTCCTTTCTTAAAAATTTTATAGCCCATAACTTAATTTTAAACCCATAATCCCTGTAAAGTATTAGAATCCTATAACCACTATGTATGTAGTAAAACTCTCCACCAGCTAAGCGGATTACTATGAGGTGAGTGCTGAAAATTAAGCTAAGCTATACATACGATCTAGTCATCTTCATTTCTAAATCAATTTTGTTTCGGTTCCTAGCACTACCAGCACTTGCACTTCCCATTTGTCCCTTTCCCTTCAACATTGTAATAAGTAAATAGGAATGAAGAGAAGATTCTGAAAATTTACTTATGTTTTTTATATGATTGAAGATTTCAGTGAAGGGGAACTCATTTCACCATAATACCCTAACGTAAAAATCCACAGAATTCCAGTTATCAGTATCATCGCAAATACAATAAGATCGAGTTTACTACCCATTTTTAATAGATTGCACTAACAGGAAAGCCCAATAAACCAGAAAGTGCAAATGGTTTTTATTGTTTTATGGTAGTGACCTCCAGAAATGTGTTTTAGAAAAATATCACAAAGGCATTCAAAATTGATTGTTATAATGGAACATATGATAACGATGAAAGTGTAGTGCAATTTCCATTATAAAAAAAACCTTTAGAGAGATAAATAGCTTAGTGATATAGCAAAAATTTCAACTTCCGAGGTCTTGGAGCGAATTACCAAAAAAATGATGTGTTATTGGGTTCACATTACAACATTTTCAAGATACCTCCATTTATTCCTATGGGATGCAAATACGTTTCCACAATTTTTTTAAGTTTGCAGCAGCCGGAAAAAACTTACGTAAAGTCAAATTTCCATAAGTTGAGTATTACATAAGGCGGGGAGTGCCTGAACTTGTTAAACACCTATTACTTTTAGGATTACCACCATTTAACAGATATTTACAAGTTACACATAACCATTACAATGGTTGTGTGTAACTTGTAAATATCTGTTAAATGGTGGACAGTTAGATAATGTTAGATAAAGGTGACTTTTTTTAAATAGCAATGGAATAAAAATTTTTATGAAACTGAACAGCATGTTACCTGCTCCACTTCTTGTTGTACACATACTAGCTACAGATGTCCATTCTTCTTTTTCAGGATTATAGCATTCTACAGTATTCAAACGAAAATGACCATCGTAACCTCCTACAGAATACAGCAGCCTCTTGACAACAGCTACTCCCACTCCAATGCGAGGTGTAAGCATACTGTTCACAGAATACCATTTGTCTTCAGATGGTTCATACCTATTTATATATTTAATAATGATGGTCTTCAAAGGAATAATGGAAAATATTTTAAAATTAAGATTTAATTAATGTATTGTCACATAGTATAATTTTAATAGTACATAAACACTGTAATAAAGATAACTTTTATATTTTAAAATAAAATCAAAAAAAAATTCATTCACCAGAGTCCCATGAACTATACTACGTGAAATGCATTATATGACCCATGAACACTGGATCAATTTTAGTTTAAAATGCCAAAATACATAAACTATAATGGCACAAAATGCCAATTGATCACAGGGCCATTACGGATCATGTAAATATTTATATTAACAATAGAGCAGGCCCCCGATAATTCGTTCCGTAAAAACAGAGCGCTAAGCGAGCGCCGCATTCCCATAAGGTAACATGTATTTGTGAGTTGCGGTCAGTGCCATAGGATATTTCCTAATCAATAATAAACGGTAGTGAAAAGATGCACAAATGTCGGTCAAAATATTTAACATTCAAATATTTGTACATAGAAAATATTCTGCATTACATACGTATATAATTATGTGGTAACTACTTACGTATCAAAATTAAACTTAAAATTCCAATTAAAATCATGAATTTAATCAAGAAAAATGTGTCGATTTTGGGTTGAACTTTGGCCTTCTTCCAAATAAACTAAAAGGGGTAGAAAAGAATAGCGAAAGCTTAAAAAGCGGTACTCACCTTGAAATTAATCTGCGATGGTTTACTTAGGTAGCGTGGTTAATGTTTAAGTTGAATTGTTAAATTGGAAAATTAAAAGGGAGGGAAGTAGGTAAAAGTTGATTGAGTTAAATAGGTGCAAGGAAATAGAAGTGTACACATCCAATCCTTGGTTGTCATCAAAATAAAAGAAAAGAAGAATAATTAAAAAAATTAAAAACTATGTAAGTGAATCCGGTGAAGCCAATAGTCTTTACGAGGACTTTCGTTAGTTAAAGAACGTCTTCAGTTGGCAATGTGTGGGGAGAGAACGCGCATGATATTTTAAGAATAAAAAGTTATACTCTCGTGATGCCTTTTTTGACATGTGGGAACTTTAATCTCGAGAGGTTCCAAATTGGGAAAAGATTGAAGGGGAGTTTAGAATTTAGAATTTTGAGGTTAGAGTGGTGCTTGTACCATTCAATAACTAGGGCTTCATACTGAAGTATTCTGTAGCTGGATTTTAGTTTAATGATGGAAATGGCAGAGTCGATGAGCAGATTGTGGTTGTGAGTCTGGGCATGAGTTGTAAGTTCTGTGACAGATTGGTTAGACATGAGACTATGGAAATGGTAGTATGCACGGGTGTTGGATGTTTTTGATGAGCCAAATTTAGTAGTGGTACTTCCGATATAACATGTGTTGCAGTTTGGCTGACAATTAATGAGATATATAATATTATTAAGGTCGTTTGTAGGATATTTGTATGTGTCTTTATAGGTGCTGGAAAAAACAAGGGAGATATCAGTGTTGTTAAATAGGCGTCGGAACTGTCCTGCTAGTTCATTGTGGTAAGGGAGGACTATGCGGATGTTTGTTTTATTTTTGTCTTTGGTTGGGGTGTTAGATTTAATTTTATTTTTAGCGTTAAGGATTGTATTTAAAATAAGTTGGTGGGGGTAACCTCTGGATATAAATTTGTCGGTAATATACTGTATTTCATTGTGAAGGTCGGTGGGTGAGGAACTGTACTTTAGTGCATTGTGAATTTGGTTATATAAAACTGCTTTTTTAGTGTTTAGAGGGTGATGAGAAGCAAAATGTAAGTATTTACCGGTGTTTGTATTTTTCCTGAAAATTTTCGTATTTAATTTTGTGCCTGTTATATAGATAGTAAGATTAAGGAAATTTATCTGATTGTTTTGTCCAATTTCAAGGGTGAATTTAAGTCTATCGTGATTAAGATTAATTTCAAGGTGAGTACCGCTTTTTAAGCTTTCGCTATTCTTTCTAGTCTATTAACACGGTACTTGAAGATTTCTAAAAATTTCATATTGACTAAAAGGCGTATTAATTTTAAATCCCCCACAGCATTACCACCCAACAATAAAGTCAACCGACTTCGCCGCTTTGAAACCTGGCATGTTTCTTTCTTCTTTCAATATAAACTTCTTTTAGGCATTCGTTTCCACAAAAGTCCTGCTTCATCTATGTTAAAAACTTGTTAAGAAGTATAAGACATAATACCTCTCTTCAATAATTTTAACAAGTTCTTTTTTGCCGACCAGGCTAGCCAGGTAGGTAAAGTGCCTGCCTGGCAACCCAAAGGTCGCGGGTTCGATTCCCACCTCGGGCTTGGATCACAGTAAAATGCAAAAACTTTGGGAGGTGCAATATGGCCATAGAAGCTGATGCGCCAACAACTAACAAAAAAAAAAAAAAAAAAACAAGTTCTTTTTTGAAAGTTTCGGCTCCTTAATCTGCACTTGCGGCTTCTCCCTGGATTTTAAATCTATTCAACCAGCCCTTACTAGTTTTAAATGGTTCTTCTACTTCTCAACGAGATTTTAACAAAGATGAAGCAGGACTTTTGTGGAAACGAATGCCTAAAAGAAGTTTCATATTGAAAGAAGAAAAAAACATGCCAGGTTTCAAAGCGGCGAAGGATCGGTTGGCTTTATTTTTTGGTGGTAATGCTGCGGGGGATTTAAAATTAATACCCCTTTTAGTTTATTTGGAAGAGGGCCAAAGTTCAACCCAAAATCGACACATTTTTTGCGATTAAATTCATCAATTAAATTAAATCAATTTAGATCAATTAAATTCATGATTTTAATTGAAATTTTAAGTTTAATTTTTATACGTAAGTAGTTACCACATAATTATTTATGTATGTAATGCAGAATATTTTATATGTACAAATATTTGAATATTATATATTTTGACTGACATTTGTGCATCTTTTCACTACCGTTTATTATTGATTAGGAAATATCCTATGGCACTGACCGCAACTCACAAATATATATGTTACCTTATGGGAATGCGGTGCTCGCTTAGCACGGATTCACTTAGCGCTCTGTTTTTCCGGAACGAATTATCAGCATTAAGCGGGGGAACCTGTATACAAGGGGGCATTCAAAAAATAAGTTACACCTGCCGCCATCTCTTGGTATAATTGCACAACAAATATAGCACCTGCACGGAATGGAGTTCATATCGTGCATCCCCTAGTAAATGAGTTTCGTTGACGTAGCGGCAACAGCAAGCATCATATGGAGTGTCATATGGAAGTGTTCTACATACTATATTAAGATAGTATGAATCAGAGCTGTACTACTCAATATGTTCTACGTTGATAATAATATTAGTAAAATAATAAGAGGAGTATACCTCAATATAGTACGTAGAACACTTCCGTATGATACCCTCCAGAAATTAAAACGGAAAAACTAAAAAATCGACAACTTACTGGTACATTAGAGTAAATTATAAATAATTAAATAATCAATTTAACACAATTCAAATCAATTTAAAACAATTAAAAATCAAATTAATGCAATTAAAAGAATCTAACGAAAAAATTCAAAACGATTTTCCTTCCTGAAGCTGACAACGCTTCGACCATATGTCGTGATCACAGGAATGAAAATTACCGAATCGGGTTAAACCTGATACTTAAATAGAGATTATTTGTCTTCGCGCATGCGCGTAAAGGTCCATGCATCGGAGATCAAATATGGCCGACGAACATTAACAGAATTCTCATGTAATTTAATTTCAATGGTTTCTGCAATTAAAATAGTCGCGTATAATTACGTTGAACGTTAAGTATTTTGGCCTCGTTAAATAAAAAAGTATGTTTTTCGTTAATGGCATGAAAGGCTAATTCTGACGCTGCTGAACAAGAAGCACGAACCGAGGCTTCATGTTGAGTTACACGAATATTAAGAGAAAATCGGGTCAAACCTTGGTAAGACGAGTCGCAATCACCGCAAGAAATGTTGTATACCAGATCATTAATTTGTGTTGCGAACGCTGAAAGAACCGAGCGATTGTTCAGTATAGTGTGTAACTTCCGTATTGGCCTAGCTAAAATTTTAAATTCGGTATCTTTAAAGAATCTGTTAAGCTGTTTGTGCAACTGTATAGAAATGGGGATAACAGCTTTTGAGAGAATTGATCCAAATTTCGAAAGAAGTTCTAAAGTGAATGCAAGACTTCTAGATGATATTGCATGCTATAAAGAAATTCTAAGGGAAAGGAGACAGAAATTCATGAGGCAATGTTCATTGGTTTCCTACTTTATGAAAGTACCATTGCAACTTTTGACAGCAACAACCAACCCTGAACAATCTTCAACGTCAACAGCAACACAAATCCCTGCAAGAGCTTCAACCAAGTTTCCATTATCAAAACAAATAAGATTCGTTAATGAGTCAGATGATGAAAATGTGCCATCTTCATCCTTCCTACAATAAATATATTTATATTTTTTAAATTTACATTCGTCAATCACTATAAGCTAAGGGCAAAAATATTAACAAAGTAGTATGTATACAGGCGGGCCTCGATTAACGCGATTAATTCGTCCCGCGAGCGCATCGCGCAAAACGGAAACGCGTTAATCGAATATCATAACCAATAGGAAAAATTATAATTGGTCCTTGACCTTCTGGAATGTCCATAAAGAATTTTAAAAATATCTTTTAAATAACTTTTTAACTGTATATAATGTAAAAGATAATGAAAATAATTATGGAATTAAATGTTTATTGAATAAAACAGCGGTTCTTAAACTGTGCGCCACGGAATATTTTAAATTTTCGAGGGAAACACAGCGATACTCGACATCTGTCGGATACCGCGCGAACTACTAGCTCGAGGTAGTTCACAGTTTCAGCATTTCTTATTAAGTTGTTTGGACCTAACTACTAAACGAAACTGTTAGGTATTTCTTTTGCTCTGGGTGTGCCTTGAAAAAATTAATGAGACATTTAAAGGCGCCGTGAACCGTAAAACTTTGGGAACCTCTGACATAAAATACACAATGAAGAAATTACTGTTGCGGAAATATTTGAACAGTGTTGACTTTCTCTTTTCATCAATCAATTTCCGATAGCCGACAACAATCTTCTCTGGGCCCTGGCGAAATAAATATCGCAGAGAACATCAAACCTTTTGTTTGAGGTTCTATGCGATACGAAAGATTTCATCTAATTCTTTTACCGTTATCTCCTTCGCGGTAACATTTTCATCTGGCTCATTTAAAAATTTGAATTTTTAAATGCAAGTCTGCATTGACTTTATTAGCAGGAGACAAACACGTCTTCTTCCGATGGTTGATGGAACACACCGAGGCGGGCAGCAGGCAAACGTTTGTTTATTGACCGTACGACTCGCGGTAAGCTTAACGAGCGATTCAAATCTTTTTCAACTATCGCATTAAAAAAAAAAAAAAAAAAAAAAAAAAGATCGCGTTAACTGGAAATTTGCATCGTGTAAAGTGAAAAGTGGTATCATTTTTCAAATAGCGTTAACTGAATATCGCGTTAATCGAACTCGCGTTATGCGAGGCCTAGCTGTACTGTATATTCATTTGATTTTCGTATCGTTTTTGAGGCCTAGCTCTGTTGCTCACTTAATATATGATAGTTTAAACATGTTATTAGGCTTTTATAGGAATTTGCAAGTGAAAAAAAGGCCATGTTCCACTTTTCGGCAGGAGTCTGGAACCTAACCCACAGTGGGCCCCTACTGTATCTGTATTTTTAAAGATACATTTGAAAGCTAAAAACCAATGTGTGATAAATGGAAAATTAAGATATCATTTAATAGGAGATTTAGATTGGGGAAAAAAAAAAAAAAAATGGAATCAGAAACATTTTATAGGGGTTGGGGTGATGGTATGATTAACTAATTGACAGGGAAAACCCCATCCAAAAACCTGTGTAAAGACAGCGGTGCAGAAATAAAGGGCATTTCAGACTTGATTAAAAATAATGGATTTTTCATATAGAAAAGGGTGATAATTATCGAAGTAAATATAGCCTGTAACATTAGCAGACTTGCAATAAATATTTTTGTATAATTCTTTGATTGACACGTTAAGTTTAAGAAATTTATGGACATGCAGATTTTGGTTTCTATTGTAAATGAAAGATGGTGATGAAATTGCTGAAGTTGGTGGGAAGTTAGTCAATGAACCATCTGCAAAATTATTGCATACTGTGAAGAAAAACATATTTTTATTAAAAAAATATACCACATCATCTGTTCGCCTATTTCATTAAATCATTCAACTGTAACCAAACAGCCACGTAAAACTATTAATTCATTACTAAAATCTTCCAAATCATTATTTAATTTACGGATACTGTGATATTATCACAGTAATCTATAAAATTGATTATACTGCAAAACCTCAAGGTATTTTCAATGATAGGAACATTCATCTCTTTCTACGTGATAATCTCAGCCCCAATTTCTCATATCTATAGACAGCACAATTATATATCCACGAACACATTCAAACAGATCAAAGTCAGAATCATCATACTGCCTCATTCAACTGGATGAATCAAATTGCATAAAACCAATCATCCTATCATCCTACAGGGTTTTTCCTACCATGACATGTCATTATCCCCTCTAGATGGTTTATGTTTACCCTTAATAAATTATACCAGTTATTTGAGTAATCGTCCATTAAAAACATTAACTCATTATAAAGTAGTTTGTAACTACTTTATCAGAAGTTACAAACCACTGCCTTATCTCCCAAAGATAATGTGTCACCATACACCAACATTAATGTATATTGTAAACAGATACCTTTTCTGGATATTAACTTATCAAAATGCAACACACTGAATCCTAATCACATAATCAAGTCAATTCATACTCTCCCCTCTGCAAATTTCTTTACATTCCAAGAGCATAATTATCAGTAAGTTTTTGGCTTCCTATGGGCCTCGGTCTTTTAGTTTCATCACTGATCTTTATCTTACTTCATTAGAAAAGATATCGCATATCTCTTATCTCCAAACATCAAATTCTAAAGCCAGTTCACTTATGATGTATTCTGTATTTCATCAAAAGATGCCATATGACCAACTTCAATCATTTTCATTCCTACCTCAAATTTACAATATAAAAAACTTAACACTAACATGTGTTGACCAAGAAGTTCTTACAAAAATTTACCAGGCACTCACTACTGATGCAGCTCGTATTCACTTCAATAGTTACCACCTATTTTCATATAAAAAAATCTGTTCTTTCATCAAGTCTTAAATGCTCTTCTTTTCTGCATCACTTAGGAGGGCATGAACAATAAACTATTTTTACTTGCAAATAGGTTCTTGAATAGGCATCATCTCATCAATCAATCATATCATCACTTGCAAAGAAGTTTCTGATTCTATCTTTTCTCACTCTAAATCCCCTATAAACAATATCTTAGTTTGCTATATATCTCACAGTGGATTTTTCCAAAATTTTAATAATTATAACAACAGTCTTGCTCCCTGCTGCTGTTGTTGCAATTTAATTTACATATGCTCAATAGGGAACTCTATTTCCATTCATCTTCAGCAACAGTGCACATCTGTATTCTCAAAACATATTGGCACTGGCGAATTCACAGCCCATTCCATTTCTGAAAAACACCCCCTGGATTTGATAAGACCATTACATTTTCAAATCTCTATAAATAAACTGCTAATTTCCAAAGCTATCAGTATGCATAATGAAACCAATGCCTTTAATCTTAGATGTACATTTACATCTGGTATCTGGTCTTATAATAATACAACTAATGTCAATATCAAACTCAAAAAAATTATGTTCCCTTCATTTGATATACTTGCATTCACTAATCCCCATATCACTATATAATCTTTTCTTACCTTTTAAACCAGTACCACTTCCTGAATGAAGAATACCAAAAAGACTCTCGGTTAAACTTTGAAGTTGTCCCTCACTGATAAAATACATGCATCCCCACGGCTTCTCTGTTTTTAATTCATATTTTTATAGTTGTATTTTAAGTATAAAAGATTTGGTTTTATTTAAGATCCAATGAGACACAGGTAAGTTCATACAGATGCTATTTTATATTAGTATTTTATAATATTATTATTTTGCTTACTGATATTAATATAAGGAAGCTCTGGCTGTATAAATAACTTTTTCAGAATAATTAAAGATTATATATCTATGGATTAAATGTTGAAGTACAAAGTTTACACAAATTCAAAAAATTAACTTACAAAATTATTATAACTTTTTAATTATATGTTACTGGGATTTTCCAGCACACTGAGCTAATTCAGTCATAGTATGTTGATCTGTATGCCACTCCAGTTCATATCATTATACCACATATGATGTCTGGTACACGGGCTGAAAAACCTGGGATAGCTCACACTGTTCTGTCCTCTCTACCCCCACCATTTGAGATTAGCTAACTACAACCTTGACTGAATAGACTTAAGAATTATTCCAGTCTCAGATGAACATTAAACCAGAAGGCTCCAAACATTTCACCCTATTGAAATGATCGACTACCTTAGTTTTGAGATGACCTGTAATATATTTCCTGTGCATGTATCATCTTTAAAGCCAAATGGTGATGCAATCCATGAAAATCACGTTTTGATGTATTCTGCCCTCATTGCAATATCTTTCTAATTATAACATGTTAAAATTTACTGAGTGGACCAAAATCGTGGGATACCTACCTAGTAATGGGTATGCCTATCTTATAAGGGCAGTCACACAGCGAGGCACTGAGTCCACTAGTTCACAAAAGCGTTCAACAGGTATTTCCATCCTTGCTTGCTGCACTGCTGTCCATAATTCTGTAGCATTCCTGGGTGAAGAATCCAAAGTTTGAATGGACCTTTCCACAGCATCCCAAAGATGCTCCACAGGGTTCATGTCTGGTGAATGGGGAGGCTATTCCATGGTGATAAAGTCTGCGGAATGCTCTTGAACCATGTTCTAGTCACCATGGCTCTGTGAGGAGGCACATTGTCCTGCTCGAAGAGTCCACTGCCCTGTGGGTGCACAATGACCATGAAAGATTGCAGATGGTCTGCAAGGATGGACATGTAACCTGGAAATATAAACCATATAACACTATGGTTCAGAGATGCGTCTAGATGTACCAGCAGTCCCAATGTGTGCTGGTTGAACACACCCCAAAACATTACCGACCGTCCACCTGCCCGAACAGTTCCTTGTTGACATGATGGGGGGCATAGCTTCGTGTGGTTTCTGCCAGATATGCACCCTCCCATCTGCTCATTGGACCAGGAGACCCATCTCCAACCATCCAAGGTCCAGTGCCAATGTTCTTTTGCCCATTTGAGGCACATATTCCTGTGTGGTGGTGTTAGCAATGGGACTCTGATGGGTCGGCAGCTCCCATAACCTGTTGCAGCTAATGATCGCTTGATGGCCTTGGCAGAGACGTTTCTGGCACCTCCCTCATTGAAGTCAGTGGTAATTTGTGCCACTGTAGCTCTCCGGTTGGCTGAAACAATGCAAGACAGACATCAATGGCCAAGTTCATTAACCACCTTTCTCCGCTACAGAGCTGTCCAAGATAAGCTGTTATTCCGGAAATGGCATATTCCCAATACACTCTTGATACTGTCGAATGGGGGATAGTGAAATTTCTGTACGACCTCCACGATAGAGTGGGCCATGCATCCAGCATCCGCTTCATCCCTCTTTCAAAGTCAGTTAACTCACAATGTTTATCCATAGTGACATCAAATTATCATCTACATGAATGTCTTGATGCAGTGTACCTATATACCTGCCAAGCGGTGGGTTCGTCCACTAGCGTGACGGGTGACAGTGTCGCATTGCCCAGGAACCAGGTATCCCATGAATTCTGCCCTTTCAGTGTACATTGTGCTTTTATAAGCTGCTTAATTGCAGTCTTTTGTTTTTAGTATTTATTACCTTACTTTTTTTGTTTATATCCTAAAATTTTCTGATTCTGCAGCTTAACAATTGAGGAGCCATGTAGTATTAGGAAATACTACTCTTCCTAATTAATTAACTAAGCAAATTCAATGAAATGTGAAAGTATTTTTACAAACAAATTAAGAAATTATGGCAGTAATGAGTTAACACCATGCCATGGAATACAGCTCAGCTCATAAGTGCTTACTAAGTAACTCTGAAAATAGGCATTCACAAAACAGTTCTATAAAAAATATCCCACATACTTTAATACAGATTATTGTGACATTTATTATACAGTATCTACATTAATTACAAATAAAAAAAAATCCCAGAAACCCTTAATGAAAAGGTGACTTACTTCTCAACAGATTTATGATGTAACGTCCCTTCTGATCCACCTACTGCATATAACAACCCATCTAAGACTGCAACCCCGACTCTGTTACGGGCTACAGACATTGGACTGCAGCGTTTCCAAGTGTTTGTAATAGGATCATAACAATCCACTGCATTCGAATCTTGATTACCATCTGGAGAATTATTCCTTCCACCAACCGCATAAAATTTGCCTTCGATGAAAGCACCTCCAAGTCCACTACGAGGTGTAGGAAGCTCTGCGAGGGAGAACCACTGTTTTTCTTGGGCATTATAACATTCCATATTGCTAAGAGAGTGCTGAAGGTAACCACCTGAAGTATAAATTACACATGGCACCTTTGGAGTTCTCTGATTACAGTTGTATTTTCTGCGAACCGTCAGATCCTAGAAAGATACCACACTGTAAGGACTTTTTGCATGAAATGAGAAGAATTTTCTTATTAAAATGTTTTTCTGTTCCTAAAAGGAAAAGCCAAAAGTAGCTTCATGACTGGTGATTATTTGTAGTTACCCTGCTGGCAACGTACACAGAGTGGTCACTCTATTTGTGCTGCTCACCTAATAGTGAGCAGTACCTCCCTTAACCCCCAGAAGAGCCTGGATTTGGTGTGGCATGGACTCGGGGGGGGGGGGGCAAAGAGCACCACAGAGATACTGGCCCATGTTTACTCAACTGTTTCCCACAGTTGTTGCAAACTGGATGGTTGCAGATCTCTACTCTGAAGGGCTAGTTCTATCTCATCCCATGTGCTCAATTAAATTTAGAATGGTGACTGGGGAGGCCATCCAAAGATGAATGAATTCACTCTAATATTCCTGCAACCAGTTCTGTACATTTTTGGCCTTATAAAGTGGCACATTACCAGAGAAGTACCCATTTGCAGGTGGATACACTGCAGCCACGAAGAGATTAACCTACTTCCCTGCTAATCTCACATCCAAATATTGCTCCACTGGTATCAGGTGGCTTAATTTCCACCACGAGAACAGTCCATTACCAGCTTGCATTGCTGACACCTGGCAGGAGGAGACCATGGACATGCTATTTTCACCATATTCTGACCTTCCCATCAAAGTGAAACAGCAGCAGCCAGTGTCAGACCAGGCATTTTTACCAGTCCTCCACAGTCCACACTGGTGTTCTTGAGCTCACTGCAACTATACCTTCTTGTTTATTGCAGACAAGAGTGGAATCTGGATCAGTCATAGGCGGTGATATCCCATCCATGTTAAAGTTGTATATTTTGAAATGCCTCTTTGATTACTGCTGTTATATTGGGTTGTCATTTGACTAACTATAGCCTTTCTGTTACCCTATGCAATTCTTGTCAGTCTCCACTAGCTTCTCACATCAACAGGCTGTTTCCAATCACAGGCCATTGGGTGGATGTTATATGGTTACTGAACCAATCTCGATACACCCAAGACGTGGTTATACGTGAAAACATCAGCAGGGTTGTAGTTTTTAAGATACTCACACTGGTTCGTCTGGTGTTGATTACCATGTCAGGTTCAACACTAAATTCTTTTGTCTTGCCCATTCTTTACTGAACTGCACCCCTATAATATCCCTAAATATCTGTCCACCTGTTTTATAGTTCACGGCACAAACATATGGTGTTGTTACAGGAGTGCTCCAATTCATGAAAAGGGTAAGGTGTACCCAATAAAATGACCAGTCAGTGTACATTATAACAAAAGACAATGTCCTACAGTATCAACTATAACACAACAGATGTTCCATGATAAATAGCAGCTTTGATTCTGTTCTTCAATTTGTGTAAATTTGCTCATAATGCTGTCTAGCAAATCTGGTAATCTGATTCCATGCACTAGCCATGGAATTAGATTACCTCATCAAATTCACCAATTTGGAAGACTAGTGAGGAAAGTTTTTATCAACATGACTAGGAAAAAACCTCAATGGCTTCCCCCACCCCTGTTTCCTTGAGTATATCACACATAAGTTCCACACTTATGTGGAGCTTATGTACGATATTCACAAGCAAAAAGAAAATTTTCAGAAATGAGATAGCACATAAGTATACACTTATGTGCTATCTCACTACTTCAGAAAACAGAATATCGAAATGAGAAGAGCTCACCTATTTTCATTTCAATATTCTGTTTATTCATTTTGTTTATCTATTCAAATGAAAAGGATACTCACTGCTGAAGATGATAAAGGTGATAAAACCTTCTTCATTGTCCACTGTGACAAAATGTTTATGTAGAATTTGGAATGCTTTCTTATCACCAATATCGCCATGTAGCATTTGCATATATTGTACAGTTTGAGGCTCAAACATCTGCTAAAATTTTTCCACATAATACACTAGGGTAATCTGAAATGATAACTTGATATGCTGACTTTATAGAATTGGAAACAAAAGTTGTCCTAATGATTTCCACAGTTACACATGATTTCCCCCCTTTTTTTTTTTGCAGGTCGCAAAGAACCTCAACAAAATTTTGTTAAACTTGCACTGTAATTGATTGTTAAAAGAGAAAAATACAATGCACTCATTCTGACCCAAAGAAAGTTGTCATTTTCTGGTTTACAACATGTGTGTGTACCAATCAGTGGCAAAATTCATGATTACTAGTCAAAAATTTCAAGATTTAAACAATGCTTGATATATTTTTCTAAGTTCAAAATACAGAGCTGTAAGCTTATCAAGTTGTGAAGACACTTGATATTTTTCATATTTATAATTTCCTTACAACTTTTCTATTGTGGAAGTTATACTAATTTAAAATTAAGGATAACATTTTGCATGTTATGTGGGACTGAGATCTATTCCAATAATATTTTGCACTTTTAATTTAAAAAGATCTATTTCTTTGCACCTGCTGAGATTGCATTTATTTTCCATGAACATTTCAAAATTTGTACTGATAACAATAAAATATTTTGGCTGAAAGTGACAATTCCCAAAGTGCTTAATTGCAGGTTAGTTTTTGAAATAATTTTCAGATTTTTTAAAATTTTAATATACTAAACTGTAGTTAATACATAGTATAAATTCATATATTCATGTAGGTTAGTTTATTTTTGTATTTAATTAAGTATTTGGAAAGTTACAGTTTAATATTCAGATAGCCTTTGTTATTGATATTTTAGTGGGACTTTCCTAACTTTCATTTGGTAGCTTAAATTTAACTTCTTTAGTGATTTAAGTTCTGTCAACAGTTTAATTTCTGCTATATTTTGTTTACATAAATTCTGTAATATATTGTAATTTTAATTTTGGAATCTTTGTAAAGTTCAACTGTTACTTAAATTATAGTTACTACAAGATCCACTGACAATACAAAGTCCAGGGACATCATCATCTTCATCATCATCAGCCATTTTCAATCCACTGCAGGATGAAGGCCTCTCCAGCAACTTTCCAGTTCCTTCTGTTTTGTGCAATGGCCATCCATTTTCTACCCACAAACTCATGAATTTCATCTGTCCATCTCCGTTGTTGTCTTCCAGGTTTTCTTCCAGCTCCTCTTGGGTACCATTCAGTTATTTTCTTAGTCCATCTGTCATTTTGTCTTTGTGCCCTGCCCAAGACCATTTTAGTTCATTAGTTTTGATAAGAATGTCCTTTACTTGAGTTTGCTGCCTAATCCATGTGTTTCTCTTCTTATCTAATGATCTGATTCCCAATATAATTTGTTCCATTCTTCGCTGTGTAGTTCTCAGCTTCTCTTCCATTCTTTTGGTGAGTGCCCAAGTTTCACTTCCATAAGTCATGGTGGGGAGTATATATTGATTGATTATTTTACGTTTCAGACAAATAGGGATATTGCTCCTCAGTATGTGACTATATTTCCTGAATGCTATCCATCCAAAATTTATTCTTCTCTTGACTTCCAACCATTTA
The DNA here is from genome assembly GCF_048544385.1 of Mastigoproctus giganteus. NCBI lineage: Eukaryota > Metazoa > Arthropoda > Arachnida > Uropygi > Thelyphonidae > Mastigoproctus > Mastigoproctus giganteus. The sequence continues at coordinate 133,452,168 of NC_143578.1, read as the reverse complement.
TCATTATTACAGCTAATGACTTGTCCCAGATAAGTATATGACTCCACCTTTTCAATTACTGCTCCTTCAATATTATATCCCTTTCTGTGGCATACTTGTTCATCATTACTTTTGTTTTAGCCCTATTCATCTTTAGTCCAAAATCCTTACCAACTCTGCATAATTGATTAAGATTTTCCTCTAATTCTTTGGGATCGTGGCTTATGACCACAATGTCATCTGCAAATCGTTAATGGTTTGGGTACTCTCCAGTCACATTGACTCCTTTCTGCGACCAGTCTAATCTTCTGAAAGCTTCCTCAAGGGCAGCAGTAAACAACTTCGGAAATATTCTGTCTCCTTGTCCTGCTATTACACCTCATCTGCCTCGATTGGGTTTAGTGACAGAGGGGCTAATTTCTCCTCGAATACCATTCATGCAAATTAGAAGACTAAGACATGGTTTCGGCCAATACGGAATTTTGGACCAAATTATAAATGTTCCTGTAAATGTTAATGTTAATGTTAATGTGATGATCGACTATTTGCCTTGGAGAATAGATGACGATTATTGTGTTAATGTTCATATAAAATGAAAGAAAAAATTCACAAATCGTGTAATTTAAAGGACTTGGTTTGTAAACGAGATGTAAGGATTACGTGAAAGTATCTACTTACTTCCAGCTCCTCTTAAGTACCAAGAGGAGCTGGAAGTAAGTAGATACTTTCTTACTTAAAGCTCCTCTTGAGGGCTCAGAGGGGAACAGGTATCCTGTGTGTTATCAGACACTCAGCCTAAAACACTGATGGATCCAATATCTCTCTATTACAGAAGATTTAGGATAAGTCTGGTTGGCCTGCCTCCATAAAATCCACTCATGCACACCTTCTCGATGGTAAGCCCTGTTACGTCACTTAGGTGGCAACGAACGTGTAGAGTGGTTCTCTTCAAGACGCCTAGTCAGCGTGAAGAGGAAAAGACCAAACCCTCCAGCACATGACAGCACCACAAAACAAATGGCCCTCAGTCCCCAGCAGCTTTCACTCCCCCTCTTACGGCAGCGAGAGGATCAGAGTGGAAGCAGAGGGTGCTAAGAATCTCTGGGTACGGCCAGGCTGCTATGCACGGAAACTGAACTTGGCCTGTTATAACGTACGATCACTCATCGGTGAAGACAGGATATTAGAGCTGGAAAAGGAATTAGAAAATGTGAATTGGAATATCATCAGTTTGGCTGAAACAACAAGAAGAAATGAATCACTTATAAGTTTATCAAGTGGAAATCTGCTGTACACTAATGGAAACAGTGAAAGGAGTGAAGGTGGAGTTGGGTTTCTGGTCCATAAAGATTTTAAAAACAACATTTTGGAATTCAAAAGCACATCACCAAGTGTGTCAAGACTAATACTCAAGATTTCTAAGAGATACAAGCTAAAGGTTATAATGATTTATGCACCAACATCGAGCCATGATGATGAAGAGGTTGAAGAAATGTACACCGAAATTGAGAGTCTTCTAGATGAGCAGAAAACCCACTACACTATTATTATGGGGGACTTCAATACTAAGGTTGGAAAAAGACAAAACAGTGCAGAAAGGGGAACTATAGGAAATTTTGGAATTGGTGAAAGAAATGAAAGAGGTGAAAGACTTGTGGAATTTGAAGAATCTCAAGGACTGTCAGTAATGAACACTTTTTTCAAGAAAAGGGTGAATAGAAAGTGGCCATGGAAGAGTCCAAATGGATTAACAACTAATGAAATCGACTTCATCCTCACTAACAGAAGATATATTGAGAATGATGTTACCGTCTTGAATAAGGTAAATGTTGGAAGTGATCACAGAATGGTAAGATGTACACCTGATATAGCTGTAGGAAAGGAAAGGAAAAAACTGACTCGAGTAAATAATACAAAGATCTTTGAGATAACAGAAGAGGAGAAAAAGCAGTATGTACTGGAACTTAAAAACAAGTTTGAGCTTCTGCAGACTGCTCAGGACCAAGATATCGACGAGGAATATTACAACTTTCTGAAAGTGATAAAGCCCAAGAAACCTATAGGGAAAAAGAAATCCAAAGAAGAAAAAATTAGTCAAGAAACACTTGTCGTGATGAACCGAAGATGACAAATGAAGACAAAGAAAAACACTGACAGGAAGAAAATTGAGTATACTGAGTTATGCAAAGCCATTAGAAAGAGACTCAGAGAGGACATAAGAAGATTTAACACAAGAAAAGTAGAACAAGCATTAAGGGAAAACAAAGGATTTAAATCAGCAGCCGTGAGCACTAATAAAAAAGACAAATGATACTGAAACTGAAGAATAGCAATGGTGTACTTATAAACAGCAGAGAGGGCAAAATTCAAATAGCAGAAGACTACTATAGAGAATTATACAAGGAGCGAGGGAATGATGCTAGCAGTGGGGAAGATGGATTGCAAAGTAGCAACACATACGACATACCCGATATTCTTCCTGATGAGGTAGAACATGCATTGAAGAAAATGAAGAATCAGAAAGCCCCGGGGGAAGATGAAGTTACTGTAGAGTTGTTAAAATTGGGAGGAAGAGACATGATACAAAAACTGGCAAGACTCTTCACAAAATGCATTAGAAAAGGTGTGACGCCTAAGCAGTGGAATAATGCAATCATAGTTTTGCTGCATAAGAAAGGAGATAAATCAGAAATTGGAAATTATAGACCAATTAGCTTGTTATCCCACATCTACAAGTTGTTCACAAGGGTCATTACAAACAGATTAGAAAGAATACTTGATGAGAATCAACTGAAAGAGCAAGCTGGCTTTAGGACAGAATTCTCAACTATGGATCACCTTCACATAATATCACAGCTAATGGAGAAAGCAAATGAATATAAAACACCATTATGCCTGGCATTTGTGGATTATGAAAAGGCATTTGACTCCATACAGCATAAGGCAATGTTTCGGGCACTGCAAAGACAAGGCATAGATACCCCATATATTATGATTTTGAAGAAAATATATGAAAATGCTGCCTCCTTTATTAGACTAGACCAAGACAGTAGCAAATTTAAAATTGAGAAAGGAGTTCGACACAATATCTCTGAAGCTGTTTACTGCTGCCCTTGAGGAAGCTTTCAGAAGATTAGACTGGTCGCAGAAAGGAGTCAATGTGAACGGAGAGTACCTAAACCATTTATGATTTGCAGATGACATTGTGGTCATAAGCCACGATCCCAAAGAATTAGAGGAAAATCTTAATCAGTTATGCAGAGTTGGTAAGGATTTAGAACTAAAGATGAATATGGCTAAAACAAAAGTAATGATGAACAAGTATGCCACAGAAAGGGAAATAATGATTGAAGGAGCAGTAATTGAAAAGGTGGAGTCATATACTTATCTGGGACAAATTATTAACTGTAATAATGATAAATTGCTGGAAGTCAAGAGAAGAATAAATTTTGGATGGATAGCATTCAGGAAATATAGTCACATACTGAAGAGCAATATCCCAGTTTGTCTGAAACGTAAAATAATGAACCAATGTATACTCCCCACCATGACTTATGGAAGTGAAACTTGGGCACTCACTAAAAGAATGGAAGAGAAGCTGAGAACTACACAGCGAAGAATCGAACGAATTATATTGGGAATCGGACTGTTAGATAAGAAGAGAAACACATGGATTAGGCAGCAAACTCAAGTAAAGGACATTCTTATCAAAACTAAAGAACTAAAATGGTCTTGGGCAGGACACATAGCTCGAAGACATGATGACAGATGAACTAAAAAAATAACAGAATGGTACCCAAGAGGAGCTAGAAGAAATCCTGGAAGACAAAGGCGAAGATGGATAGATGAAATTCATGAGTTTGTGGGTAGAAAATGGATGGCCATTGCACAAAACAGAAGGAACTGGAAAGTTTCTGGAGAGGCCTTCATCCTGCAGTGGATTGAAAATGGCTGATGATGATGATAGTTAAAAATGATATGATTTTGTACAAGAGCAGATAATCAAAGGCAAAAAGATATGCACAAACACAGATGAGTTAATGCACTTAGAGGAGGCAGCTAATTAATTAAAAAAAATAATGTAACTAATAAATCACTGAAAAGGGATATTATCAAAATTAACAATATAATGTAACATAATACAATGCAGCGTTTCTCAACCTTTTTGCCGTGTGACCCAACATATTTGTTTGTAATTGTACTGCGATCCAAATGTTTATAATATAAAATTTTTAAAAACCTGGTAGACTGGAATCACTGTATATTACATAAATAAATAAAATTATGCATATTCGTCAATAACTTCTACATGTGAAAAGTAACATTCAGTACATTTTTACTGAGAGCGGTTAAGACAAATTTCGATTTATAACGAATATTTCAATTTTAATTTTTTATTATTTAAATTCAACTATGGAAAAATGTAAGACTAACGATTTTAAATAAAACAGGTTGTTTAAAAATTATAAAAATCACTAAAATAGTTTGAATTATATTTATTAAAAACTTACATAAATAATGAACAAAATAATACAAGATAATATTTAATGACTTTGTTGTTGTTGTTTATCCTCAATTAATTTATTAATTCTTACTTCAATAGAATTAGTTAATGCTGTTCTCATTGTTGAATTTATGTCCAGTTGGTTTCTGAACTCATTTTTTGTAACAACCATTGTTGCAAATCCACTTTCAGACAAATAAGTTGTTGCAAATGGAAGTAACAATTTTGTTGCCTTTTCACTCAGAGTCCGATATTCTTCTTCAATTTGTAACCAAAATTTAGGTAAATTATTCTGGTTTTCTTTAAACTTTATTTCCAAACTCTTGTCCATTGATAATTAAATTAAATTTTCTTTTTCTGATAGAGCAATTATTTGATTGACATTGTTTAAAAAGATTTATTAACCACATATTGCCCAAACGAATATCTCCCGTAGGTGGGAAATATTGAATGAACTTTTCTTTTAATTTTAATAAATGATTTTGTATAACTTGACGTATATCCCAAATTTCCTTCTGAGTTATCATGTTGTTCTCAACCATTTGTAAGAATGATGGAAACATATCAAAACAATGCTTTTTAACTTTGTTTAACCAGAGGTCAAGTTTTTTTTAACAAAACCTTCTATTTTATTATAACAAATAAAAAGATTGGTATGATTTCCTTGCATTAACAAATTTAAATCGTTCACTAACGAAAATATGTCAGCTAGATAGACAACTTTAGCAAGCCACAAATTACTTTTAAAATATTCACTTAATGTTGACTTCTGGTCATTTAAAAATATTTCAACTTCTACTTGAAGTTCGAATAATCGTTTCAGAACTTTTCCTCTTGAAAGCCGTCTTATGTGAGAATGTAACAATACCTGTTTATGGGCTGAACCCATTTCTTCACACATTATATTAAAGATACGGCTGTTTACTGCACTCTTTCGAATTTGGTTAACTATTTGTACACACTGATTTAAAATGCCGTGTAAATCTTCACTCATATCTTTCGTAGCTAATTGTTCCCGATGAAGAAAATAGTGAGTTATTAAATCTGGATGAGCAATTTTCTTTATGCGTGATACTAAACCCCTATGCTTTCCTGTCATTGCCCCAGCTCCATCAATACAAATTCCTATACAACTATTCCAAGAAATGTTTTTTGTTTGGAAATACGAATTGATGTTTTTAAAAATTTCTTCTGACATTGCTGAAGACTTTAATTTCAAAGAACATAGTAATTCTTCCTGTATATCTTTACATGTAAAATCAATATATCTTGTGTAAACCAATCTTACTGCATCATTTGATAAGTCTGTCAATTCGTCTAATTGAATTGCATAATACTGGGATTTTTGTATTTTTTTTCACCAACTGTAATTCAAGGTCATTAGACAAATTAACATGGGAATGCAATTTATTTTTCTTCATATTCTTTTCCAAATAATTCACTACAAATGTCTTTCATGCAAGGCGTGAATAACATTTCTCCAATGGTATACGCTTTCTTGCATTTAGCAATATGAAAGGCTGCCAAATAAGAACATTTCAAGCATTTTTTGTCCGTAGAAACAAATTTTGTCAAATTGGATCTAGTTGTTTTTAATTCATCATCAATAAATGTCTAGTACTTCAATTCGTAGGTTTGTTTATCTTTATATTGGCTATGATTTGTTTCCAAATGTCTTAATAGTTTATTAATTTTGAATGAAGAGTTGGCCAATACATTTCCACAGATAACACATTGTGGTAAATCTATTCCATTTTCTTTTATGAAGGTGAAACCATGATTAATATATTTCTCTTGATAATTATAAATAAAACTCTTGTCCTGTTTTGCTGTTTTTTTGCTACTGGTTCGCTTGAAGTACTAGACATTTCTGCATTTTTATTATCCGAATTAGTTTCTTGAGAATTTTCTTTTATTCCAAAAAAATGAGATAATTTGACTTGTTTACTCATTATTAAACAATCTAAGAAAAAAATAAATAAATAAAAAAAAGACAAAACTTAAAAAGAATTCTAAATTGTTTCCTATTGAAAATTTACTAAAAGTTTTCATTGTGATGAATTAATCACATACAACAAAATAAAAATAATTTAAGAGCTAAATGAAAATTTGAAAAACTAAAAATTTAATAGTACCGAATCTCAGCGAAATACAAAATACGCTAATATCATTGAACGCATATCGCAATGGACCCCGGGCAGTGTATCACATTAACTACATAACAGGACGGTAAAGTAAATAAACACGTATATAAAAAATAATTCTTAACTTTGAACTGGTTGCTGAGACCATTTCACTTCAGTTTTAAACTTTTAGGTTAGAAAATTAATTTGTCTTTCCCTCATAAGATAGAATATCAACAGATGAAGCGAAAGGATGATGCTCTGGATAAAGTGAAAGGATGATGCACAGAGCACATGATACAATTTGTATCATGTGCTCTGGGCTTCTCGCTTCGGCACAAGGTAGCAGCAATCATTTCGCGGCCTATTAAAAATTTAACGCAACCCATAGGTTGAGAAACCCTGATACAATGTTACTTAATACAAAAAAAAAAGTAGCATCAAAAGTAATTCTACACCAAAATTGAAGACTGGCAAATAATGAATTCATAACATACCTGTATAATAAGAGATAAATATTCACAGCACTTGGGCAAGTTTTTTACAACATCACAACCCTGTATCTGTTCTTTCAAGAATCTTGGTGTTAAGAAATGGCATCGGACAGCAAATAATATATCAGACATCTTAGGACACCTTCTTTCTTCGTCATGTTTAACCCACCTTAGTACAGCATTAAATACTTCTGATTCACTTCTGACATTCAATTCGTCTCTTCTTATTAACTGTACTAACTGGCATCCTGATAGAGCCAGAAATTCTTCTCCTTGAGAAACCTGATAAAAAATAAAATTAATAATGCATTCGATAATTTTGTAAATTTAATTTGACTTAGGGAATAAATGCACAAAAAAATATATATATATATGATTAGCATTCCCTAATATTTCCAATATGAATCAGAAAAATGAAACTGGATTCAGGATTGCTGCAATAAGAATTATTAAAGTATTCTTGGTCCTTTCCATGCTTTCATATCCTTCAAAATACCACCAAACATTCATAAATATTTATTCATTCAAGTGTACTGAAGGCTGTTATGCAGCCCTTGATGTACTTTTGTGCTAAACAAGTGTTGCCAAGTTTTACAATTTTTCTTTCAGAAAAGAGTGGTTATAAAATTTCATGATTGTCAATACTTACTAGTCAATATGCTAAAACAGACAATTTCAGTAATGCCACACTGGCGTGCACTTAGTGAAACCAGTAAAACAAGTTCTGTAAGCATTAATGAATCTGGCACTACTGATATATGCTAACAGAAATAATCCAAGAAACAATGTGAAATTTTAAAAATTCCTCAATCTGTTAGTCGATCTTTAAAGGTTACTGAAGTAACTGAGACCAGTCCCTAAAATTCCTCAAGGTCTAATTATTGAATTTGCAAATTAAAAATTACTTACACCACAACAAAGTAAAACGCTGCTATTATGACAACTGTTTTTTTTATGAGAACCCCCAAGAACAAGAGATATTAGAACTTATAGTACTTAGTACTGTGCATGGGTTGAAGGTTGAGAAGATGAAAGAAGGTACTTGCTGATATTAGACTTGAATTTCTGTAGATTGTTATTTTTAGGAAATACATATGAAGGGAGGCTGTTCCAGAAAACAAAAGTTGAATGAATAAATCACGAAGAAGAAAAGTTGGTTCTGTGAGTTTGAAGTTGGAGAGTAAAAGGATGCTGAATGATTGCAGCACATGTTTGGACTGTTTTGGAAGAGAGAACAGGAATTATAGAAGCCAATTCAGAAGAACAGTGCCCATGGAGAATCTATAGAAAAGGAATGCAGCAGATACAGAATGTCTATGAGACAGAAAGTGGAAAAAACTTTGTTAGAGATGAGTCATTAATTAACCTCACTGCCCTCTCTTGAATAGAATCTAGAAGCCTGAGAAAGGTTTTGGGGGCACCGTCCCAGATGTGGGAACAATATTCCAAGGTAGGACAGATTTGTGATTTGTACAGAGTGAACAGCTGCTTGAAGAAAAGTAACACTGAGAGTGAAAGAGAAAACCCAGTTTTTTAGATGCAGAGGAAGTAATATTTGTAATGTGTATATGCCAAGAGAGATTACAAATCAGGGTAATCCCCAACAGAGATATATGATCTTGCTTAGAAATCAGAGCGCCACTGAAGATAAGCATAGGAGCAGAAGAATCCATTTTGCAAAATATACAACAGGACTGAGTTTTAGAAGGATTAAAATCAACTAAGTTACCTTTGCCCCACTGGAAAATTACCTGGATATCAGCATTTATGGAATGTAGTGGATATTTGAGAGGTTGCAGCTGTTTGTGCAGAGCAACTGCTTGGGTTCCACCAAACTTTTCCACTGAATTTGTCCATAGATCGGTAACGTAAGACAGAATATCAGCAGTGGATCGACACTGATGGAATCCATACTGGCAATTGTTGATCAGATAGAAAGTTTCTAGATAGTTTAAGAGTTAATTGATTTCTACATTACTTCTACTCTTTCTAAAGTAATGGAGAAGTGCAATGGGATGACAATTGGATGGGAGGGATTTGTCACCTTTTTTTAGGAAATGGTGGGATGTGAGCAAATTTCCAAGCAGAAGGGAAAACACCTTTGGAATAGGAAAGTGAAAAAAGGTGACACAGAACAGGAGTAAGCTCAGGAGCACAGGTTTTGAGAACAAGTGGAGAAATACCATCAAGACTTCAAAATCCTTCTGACATCCTTTTGATGGAAGACCACAGGAGCCATTGAATGGAGTGCACTGGGAATGGTAGAAAGTGATTTATCAAGTTCATCAATACAAGAGTTAGAAGAAAGTAGGATGCTAGTAGGTCAGCTTTATCTTTGGCTGAAGTGGCAATAGGGCCATCTGGTTTTAACAGAAGTGGGAACAGAGATGGGCAAATGTTGTGGCCAACAGCTTTGGCAAGAGACCAGAATGCTGGACAACTATTTTGACAATAAGAAAGTTTTCTACTCTTAGCCTGTTCAAATTCTAGTTTGAACTGATTAATAACTGCTTTACAATTTTTGCAGGCTTTGGTGTAGGCAGAAAATGAATCTGGAGATATGGATACAAGCCAATTTCGATAAGAAACATTCTTATCTTGAACAGCCTTAGCAAAACCAAGGTTTAGATAAAGGAAGAGACTTTAAGGTAGAGTGTGGAATAAAGGATTTCATCCCTACAAGAATAATTTGACTGATACAATCTGAGCAAACATTAACATCAGAAGATTTAAAGCAGAAATCCAACCAAGGAAAACAAGAAAAGAAATCTTGCAGATCATCCCCTGCATTCTTGTAATGCCAAACAACACGAGGTTGAGAATGGCCATGAGAGAAAGGCTCCACTGGAGAGGATACGATTGCCAAGTTGGTGAATTGCCATTCACCTTAACTGTGAAATTAGAATGGTTGTTTGTGAAAAAAAGATCAAGCATGCTGACCACATGATTCAGATTGTCTGGTATTCTGGTAGGTAAATGAAATATCTGTGTGAGGTCATTTTTAATTGCAAAAGCTTCAGCATCTCAACCAGCTGAAGTTGTGAACATTAAAATCACCAAGGTAAATTACCTCACGGTTAGGAAAGTTGGAATGGAGAAAGCCAAGTTTCAAAGAGAGGTAGTCAAAAAAGAGTTCCAAATGATTAGCGGAGTTTGGAGAATTATAGAGGCAACAGACGAATTTGACTGAATGTGGCAGGGAGATTTCAAGCCAATGAAGATTGAAAAGAGAAGATTTCAAATTACTAAGTCTCTGAGAGGGAATATGAGACAGACATATGCACAAGTACTACCTTTCAAGCAAAATAAATCATACAGTAAATAATTTGGACAATGAGATGGACAGTGGTTGAATCAACTAATTGGGATTCTGTAAGAAAGAGTACACAGGGTTTGGCAGACTGTAAGTGAAAATGGACATCACTGAAATTGGAACTGAGACCATGTTTATTTGTGTAATGAACATGGAAGTGTTTGGGAGGGATTTTTTTTTTATTTATGTAAACCCCAAACATGAGAGGTATTAGAACCTATAGTACTTAGTACCGTGCTTGGGTTAGAGGTTGAGAAGACGAAAGAAGATATTTGTTGACATCGAACTTCTGTAGACTGTAATTTTCAGGAAATACATTTGAAGGAAGGTGGTTCCAGAAAACGGCAGTTGAATGAATAAACGAGGAAAATGAAAAGTTGGTTCTGTGAGTTTGAAGTTAGACAGTAAATAGATGTTGGCTGGTGGCGGCACGTGTTCAGACCGTTTTGAAAGAGAGAGAGGGAATTATAGAATCGAATTCAGAAAAACAGTGCCCATGGAAATATCTGTAGAAGAGGCATGCAGCAGAAACAGTACGTCTATGAGACAGTGAGTGGAGAGACTCTGTTAGAGATGAATCATTAATTAACCTAACTGCCCTCTTCTAAATGGAATCAAGAAGCCTGAGAGAGGTTTTGGGGGCACCATCCCAGATGTGGGAACAATATTCCATGGCAGGGTGGATTTGGAATTTACACAGAGTGAGCAGCTGTTTGGAAGAAAAGTAACGCCGAGAGCGAAAGAGAAAACCAAGTTTTTTAGATGCAGAGGAAGCAATATCTGTAATGTGCTTGTGCCATGAGAGATTAGAAGTCAGAGTAATCCCCAAAAGAGATATATCATTTTGCCTAGAAATCGGAGTGTCACTAAAGATAAGCATAGGAGCAGAAGAATCCTTTTTGCGAGATATAAGACAAGACTGAGTTTTAGAAGGGTTGAAATCAACTAAGTTGTCTTTGCCCCACTGGAGAATTACCTGAAGATTGGCATTTAAGGAATTGGTAGCACATTTTCGAGAAGTTCAAGCTCATTGAGCAGGACAAGGTTTCTCAAAATGGAAAGTGGAATGCAATGTGCTATCATCGGCAAAATTATGGATAGGATTTCCAGTCAATGGAAGAGGGTCATTAATATACAAGAGGAAAAGAGTGGGGAAAATAACTGAACCTTGGGGGACACCAGCATTAGTGGAGAAGTTAGAAGACAGAGAGCCATCTACCATCACCCTCAGTGAGCGATCAGAGAGAAAACTGGATAACCAATCACTAAAAACAGTTGGCAAACCATAAGATGGAAGCTTGTTTAGAAGACCTTTATGCCAAACACGATCGAAAGCCTTTGAGATGTCAAGAGCAACTATTTGTGTTTCACCAAACCTTTCCATTGAATTAGTCCATAAATGGATAACATAAGCCAGAACATCACCAGTGGATCGACACTGAAGGAATCCATACTGGTGATCATTGATTAGACGGCAGGTTTCTAGGTAGTTTAAGAGTTGGCAGTTAATTGATTTCTCCATTACTTTAGAAAAAGTAGAAGTAATTGCAATGGGACGATAATTGGATGGGGGGGGGATTTATCACCCTTTTTAGGAACTGGCTGGATATGAGCAAATTTCCAAGCAGAAGGAAAAACACCTTTGGAATAAGAAAGTGAAAAAAGGCGGCAAAGAATAGGAGTAAGTTCAGGAGCACAGGTTTTGAGAACAAGTGGAGAAATACCATCGGGACCTGGAGCTTTCTTAGCATCAAGATTCGTCAAAATCCTTCTGACATCCTTTTGATGGAAGACCACAGGAGGCATTGAATGGAGCGTATTGGGAATGGTGGGAGGTGTTTTACAAAAATCATTAATATATGGGTTGGAAGAAAAATGGGATGCTAGCAGGTCAGCTTTATCATTGGCTGAAGTGACAACAGAACCATCTGGTTTGGACAGAGGTGGGAGCAGAGATGGGCAAAGGTTACGGCCAATAGCTTTGGCAAGGGACCAGAATGCTTGGCTACCATTAGGGCAAGAAGCAAGTTTTCTATTCCTAGCCTGTTCAAACTCTAGTTTGGACTGATTAATAACTGCTTTACAATTGTTGCGAGCTTTGGTGTAGGCAGAAAATGAAACTGAAGAATTAGAAACAAACCAAATACGATATGCAACGTTCTTCTCTTGAACAGCCTTATCATATTTATTGGAAAACCAAGGTTTAGATAAAGGATGAGATTTTAAAGTGGAGTGTGGGATAAAGGATTCCATTCCTAGAAGAATAATTTCACTGACACGCTCTGAGAAAAACGTTGACATCAAAAGTTTTGAAACAGTAATACGTCCAAGGAAAAGAAGAAAAGAAATCTCGCAGTTCATCCCATTTTGCATTCTTGTAATGCCAAACAACACGAGGTTGGGAATAGCCGTGAGATAAAGGCTCCACTGGAGAAGAGACAATCACCAAGTTGTGATCTGAAGTGCCTAAAGGACCTCTCACTTCGACCGTGTACTTAGAAGGGTTGATTGTGAGAAAAAGATCAAGCATGTTGGCTGTATGATTAGGATTGTCCAGTATTCTTGTAGGTAAATGAACAATCTGTGCAAGGTCATTAGTAATTGCAAAAGCCTCAGCATCTCAACCAGCTGTGTCGGTGTGACTAGAAAACGGAAGCCAGCTGGAGTTGTGAACATTAAAATCACCAAAGAAAATTACCTCACTGTTAGGAAAGTTGGACAGGAGAAAGTCAAGTTGCAAAGAGAGGAAGTCAAAGAGCCCCAAGTGATTAGTGGAGTTGGGAGAACGGTAGAGACAACAGATGAATTTTACACAACGAGGTAGAGAGATTTTAAGCCAGAGAAGATCAAAGAGAAGAGATTCCAAATTGCCAAGTCTCTGACAGGGAATATCAGAACGGACATATGCACAAGTACCACCTTTGAGGCAAAAGGAATCATACAGCGAATAATTTGGGCATCTTAGATGAGCAGTAGTTGAATCAACTGATAACTGAGATTCTGTCAAAAAGTATATGCGGTTTGGCAGACTGCAAGTGTAAATGGACATCATTAAGATTAGAATTGAGACCATGTATATTTGTGAAATGAATTAGGAAGTGCTTGGAAGGTTTAGATCTTTTCGCAGATAAGCTTGCTCTATTAGTTTGACAATTCATGGTGTATTCAATAGTAAGAAAAAGTGGGTGGGACATGCTGTATGAAGTAATGAAATGCTCCCTGCATACACACTACTCAGACTCCCTCCAGTCTCTATCTGGCAGAGTAGAGGTAGCAAGATTAGACACTAGCTGATCCGGAAGCCTCCTAGAGAGTTACCAATAGGTTCGGTCCAGTGTACTAACTAGCGGCCGGCCTGCGAACATTGTTTCAGAGCTCTACCCTCGAAATGTAAGGAATATTGGATCTTGCCACGATGTTCATTATAACCTCAAAAGTCATCAATCATACTGTATGATGGAAGAGATAGGGAAGGGTTGACAGGAACTTAGCTCTGAGACTAAACATGGGTTTCACCACTTCAAGCCTCCAGTAAGCAAAGTGGTGGTATTGCACCGGTTGATGAGAGTCATCTACCACCTAGTACTGCCTGGTAACATAGAGAGGGCGGCATTCCTCCATGTGGTGTGGGCACCACACCTTGACCCCTGCTTACGTTGGTTCACACCTGGGTGGTCACCCACCATGTACTTGTGTGTGGAGGTTATACTCAGGATTACTAACAGTTCCACCATCGTGAAGGTTCAAGCAGAGGATTTGGCTGTCACAGACCGTCCAGACTTAGCCAAAATTGGGTTCACTTGACTTGAGTGTTACCCAAATATCAGTTCCATCAGCGTTTCAGACTCCCAGGTAGTAAGTGCAGCTTGTCTGGCATATCTGAGAGAATGTCTGTGACAACCTCAAGGACAAAAATCTTTTCGTTTAGATCTTTTCGCAGATAACTTTGTTCTTTTAGTTTGACAATTCAAGATGTATTCAGTAGTAAGAAAAGATCGGGGGGGGGGGGGCATGTTGTATAAAGGAATGAAATTCTCGGATATGGTATACACATGGCAAGAATGTGCCCAGATCCTTGACATAATGTGGCCTCGACAATGCTTCCTTCATACACACTCCTCAGACACCCTCCAGTCACTACAGAGTAGAGGTAGCAAGATTATACTCCAGCTGATCTAGAAGCCTCCTAGAGAATTATCAATAGGTTTGGTCCAGTGGACTATCTAGCAGCCATCCTGCGAACACTGTTTTAGAACTGTACTCTGGAAATGTAAGGAAGATTAGCTCTCTCTATGATGTGTATCATAACCTTAAGAAACATCAATCATAATGCATGTTGGAAGGGATGGGGGGTTGCTGGAGCTTTACTCTTGAGACTAAACATGGGTTACACCACTTCAGGTCTCCAATAAGCAAAGTGGTGGGATTGCACCAGTTGATGAGAGTCATCTACCATTGCCTGGTAACACACAGAAGTGGCATTTCTCCATGTAGTGTGGGCAACACACCTCAATCTCTGCTTATGTTTGTTTGCACCTGGGTGGTCACCTCCAGTATACTAGGTATGTATGTATGTATTATATGTGTGTGCAGCTCCTAAAACATAAGTTCAAGTCTGCCTTGTTACTTTGTACTTTTTTTTAACAGACTGTCAAGGTAAGGCCAGTGTGTGCAGTGTAAAAAAAATAATAATAATAAAATAAAAATAAAGAAAAATTCACTCAGACAGGACATTTTTTCTGCACAGGCAGGAAAATGATAGTTAGGAGAGAGAGAGAGAGAGGGGGGGGGGGAAATATAATATTAAAATTTAAAAAAAAATTAAGAATTAATAATGATGATGACATGATGGGTATTAATTATTGCTGGGTTGAGGTGCTGGGTTAGCAATGGCCAGCAGTGTACAATGTCTTAAAAAGACTGCCTTGAGACCTGTTGCTGCTTGGATTTGACAATAATGGTGCATTCAGTAAAGTAATTTCCAAAAAGCTTGTATAGATTGGTGAGACAATCTGCTTGACGGCGGCACTGAAGGGCACTCTCCCACCATACTCTGTCAAAGGCTCCACCAAAGTCGATGAACATAGCCAGCTTATATTTAGACTGGGAAGTCTCCAGATGAAGGACTAGGTCAGAAAGGGCCTCCTCACTGGATCTACCCAGGGTTAAGACATATTGTGAAGGGGATATCGGTCTTGTAACAGTAGGAGGTTTGTAGCCTTATAGGACATCAGTCTTTCAAGGATTTTGCAAGGTTGGCCACGTCCTTCAGGCCTGAAGGACCTGGGTTCAGTCAGCGATTTGTTGGACTTGGCGATGAGATGAAGAAGGGCCACCTTCCAAGCCTTAGGGAACTGGGAGGAGGAGAGGCATTTGTTAAACAGAAGTAGGAGGAGGTCAGGTTTTAATTTAAAGAATTGTTGGATGAAGACATTCAATAAAGTCAATTCCAGGACATTTTTTATTATTTATCTTTTTGAGATAAATTTGATCATCTTAAATGTGTCAGCATTGTCTGGAGGGTTGTATGCAGCATTCTGTCACCTAATGGTCTGATGTTCTGGCAGGTCTTCTGAGGGATTGTCGTGGGGGAAAGAGTTGGTCCAGAATTGCATTAATTGAATCAGCACAGCTGGTGGTTTCAGAAGCATCCGTTTGGATTGTACTGAACACATCTGGAGTAGGGGGCCGGCCAGTCTCTGTGGGTTTGATATCGTTTTTTTGCTTGATTTACTTCTTTTCTGAAGCAAGAAAACTCCGTTGTCCACCAAGGGCAGGGCCTTGCGTATTCTTTTTTTTGGTAGTCCAAAAAAAAGAATACCTTACTGTTCCATCACCAAAAAGAAGACTTAGCGTAAGACAGTAAGCGGCTTTCGTGAGAGAATTTTGGATTATTTCGACCATGTCTTCCAGGGTTGTTAACTCAAAGCAGGAGTGATCTGTGTTCGGGATGTCACATCTGTTTACTTCGCTAAAAGGCTTTCCAGTCGATCCTTTTAGAATTGCACAAAGTCAGTCGGTCTAGCATTGGGGGCAGCAGGAGGGGTGTTGAAAGAGAGGTGAAAGAGAATTACCCTATGGTCACTCAGTGTCCAGTCCAGAATTGTTGTCCAGTCACTGATCTGCGTTCATAGATTGTCAGTTGAAGTCATGATATCAATGTTAGTTTGTACAGTTGAGCTACAATATGTGGTTGGCTGGTTATGAAGTGCTAAGTTTCTGATTAGTGTCAGGTCTTCGAGCAGCAGGCGGCAGTGATCAGCAGCTGGGCAGTGCCAGAAAGTGGATTTAGCATTAACATCTGTGTAATAATTGTATTCCTGGCACTCAAAAAATCGAGTGCATACTCCAAGTAGCTGAGTGAGTCAGCAAAGTCCCTGGAGGGGAAGCAGTATAATGAGATTATTTAAAAGAAAAAGAAGAGGTACGGAGTTGGATACAGGTGGCAAACTGTGTGCAGAGTTCGTTATAACCAATATGTCCACTTCATCATTCAGCACCACAATACAGGTTTTTGGCACCACCTTCACAGATTGTATCACTCTGGTATGTATTGAGTACCCCATAATTTTGTGGCCTTCGCCAGTGGGTGGAGGTGTAAGGTTCTTGGATGGAGATGATGTCAACAAATTGATCCTCAGCAGCCTTTCTAATCTAATCTCGTCTGCAACGGCTCATGAATGCTGACTGTTGATCTGCATGATTTTCGGTTTATTGCTGATTCCAGCAGGATTGGTGAGTGTTGGTGTGTTAGTGACTGGGGCAGGATTCAAAGTAGTCTGGGGAATCAACATGCAGGGATCAGTCATCAGCGGTCCTTGTCCTTACTAGTTCCAGGGCATGTTGATATTCAGGGCAAGCTACATCCCTGACTGAGTGGTTATGTTCTCTGCATCATTGCTTGCAATTGGTGCAGCTAGGAGGTGCATCCTTATTTGGACACTGCATTTACGTGGCCACTTCTTGCACAGTGTCCACAGGTGGGAGAGGTATTAGTACAGTGGATTGAGGTGTGTCCATACCCCAAGCAGAGAAAGCATCTGTAAATGGTCTAAATTTGTGAGCTATAACCTATAAAAATTCTGTTGAGAGGCATCATGTTTCTAAAGAGTGTTGGTGAGAGGGTGATGAGCTGATGTGTAGCTGTACCTGAATTTGCTGTGGTGGCGAATCTGAGTGATATTATCTTTACTTCTTCAAAGGCGAGGTCAAAATCTATGAAATTCTTATGGTAGAGTTCCTTGAGGATTTCATTATTGGAGAGCCCACTAGGGATGTCATGAATAATGATGGAGGGGTTGGCAAGCTTTGGAGAGCTTGAGAGTACTCCAGCAGACTGTAGGCATCCAGGGTTGGAGATGTTGTCAAGGTCCTTGTTGGTTGTCTCCAAAAAAACCCCCCCACGATTATGGAATTTTCGTAGGGATTTCACCTTTACCATTTTGTAGTTGTTCTTGAGTGTGCTCTACACGAGTTCACTGACGTGAGCACTTGTCTTGAGTTCAGACTGTTCTGAAGCTCTCAGCAGAAGAATATGCTGAGGATTCGTCGGCTAGGTAGTTGCTCCCAAATAGAGGTTGTCGTGGGAGGGGCTAGAAAATTCATTTTCATGGCACCAGCATAGGAGCAGGCTGGAGGAGGTATTGGTGCTGTGATCTGATCCAGGGCCTCCTTGTCAGGGAGAGGCTAGGGGAGCTTAGAGAGGGTGTCTAAGACGTTCTCCAGAATTCAGGATCTCTTTTCTATCTGTTCATTGACTGCTATTATCTTCTCATTCTCAATGAGGAGAGCTATTGTAATAGTTTCAAGGCTTGCCCAGAGTTCCTGGATGTAGTTGCCAGCAGCCTTGGTAAACCTGTTGGAATAATGGTTCATAAATGACACTAGATGCTTGTGAAGGAATGATAGGACCTGATGCAGGGAGCTGCTGTCTCCCACATTGAGAGGCAATTACTGGAACTGGGGGTGCCGGAGTGGCCAGATTACTGGATATTGGAATCCCAGCCGAGACAGTTTGGTCCAGAGCAGAAGGTGGATGGGTCACCAAGGGGCTTGCTGAAGTGGGATGAGTTGGTGGAGCAGCAGGAGTCTGTTGAGCATCTGTGCCCACTCGTGAATCTCAGGTTAGTATTAGTATTAGTATTAGTAACGGCCGTATGGTGCAAGAAAGCCTATGGCTTATGCTGCACCAGCCAAAAAAAAAAATCCGAACAAAACAATGATATAAACAAAAATTAAATAAATAAATAAATAATAATAATTAATAAATAAATAAAAATAATAAAATGAAATAAAAAATAAATAAAAAGGAAATTAATCCTATCATCCTATGCGCTTCCCTTACCCGAAAGTACTATCCAGATGACCTTTGAATTTCCCCAAACTGTCGGCCTCTACCACCCATGAAGGCAACTTATTCCAATAATTTATAACTCGCTGGCTAAAATAAAACTTCCTGCAGTCCAATCTAAACATTTCCCCCCGTAACTTGAATTTATGTCCCCTAGTTCTAGCATCATTTATAATCTTGAAAATTTCGTCCTCATTCATTTTACTGATGCCTCTCAGAGCCTTAAACACCTCAATCAAATCTCCTCTAAGGTGTCTAGTTTCCAAACTCTGCAACCCACATATTCGAAGTCTTTCTTCATAAGGACGCCCTTTTGCCGATCTCACCAGGCGAGTTACCCTTCTTTGCACCCTTTCAAGAAGCTCGATGTCTTTCTTTAGGTGCGGTCTCCATACTTGAACACAGTATTCCAAGTGTGGTCTAACATAAGCCTTATATAATGGGATTATCACGTCCCTATCTCTACTTGCAAAAGTTCGATAGATCATCGATAGGACACCATGGGCCTTCCTTGCAACCTGTTTACAATGCTCAGAGAATTTCATGTCTGACCGTATCGTAACACCCAAGTCCCTTTCTTCCAGTACTGGGTTTAGTTGAACTCCACCAAGTGAATAAGTTATTTTGGGATTACTGTTTCCCAGGTGTAATACCTTACACTTTGTTGGATTAAAGCATAGCTGCCATTTTTCTGACCATTCCTGAAGTCTATCTAGGTCTCTCTGAAGAAGCTCAGCTTGACAGTGATCATTAACTACTCTACCAATTTTAACATCATCTGCAAATTTAGACATCACGCCCTCTATCCCTTCATCAATGTCGTTTATGAAAATTAAAAACAACAGTGGTCCTAATACTGATCCTTGGGGAACCCCACTTCTTACATCAACCCAATCTGAGGAATAGCCATTTATCACAACCCTCTGCCTCCTGCCCTGAAGCCATCCTTCTATCCATCTAAGGATTTTCCCAGTGATTCCAACCTGTTCTAGCTTATAAAGCAACCGCTCATGTGGGACTGAGTCAAAAGCTTTGCTGAAATCTAAATAAACAATGTCGAAATTATTCCCTAAATCCAGCTCGTGAGTGACCCTTTCGAAATAGTGAACCAGATTTGTTAAACATGATTTTCCCTTTACAAAACCATGCTGAGTATCCCTGAGAATTTCAATTCGATCCAAATGATCCTGAATTCCACCCTTGATCATTGCCTCCATGATTTTCCCTACTACTGAAGTCAGACTGACAGGTCGATAATTTCCCACTTCACTTTTAGAGCCACCCTTATGTATGGGAGATACATTTGCACTTTTCCAATCCAAGGGAATCTCCCCAGAGTCTAGTGATGCTCGCATAACCAGCCTCAGTGGTTCAATGCACTCGCTTGCCACCTCTCTCAAGATTATAGGGTATATTCCATCAACTCCAGGAGCCTTACTGGTCTGTAGGCTTGAAAGTTTTTTCATTAAATAATCTTGCGAAATTTCAATATCATTAATTACATATTTTTTAACTTCGCTCCCACAATTTCCCATTGCCACAAAAGGCTTTTCATTTGTAAATATCGATGCAAAATAACTGTTGAGTTCATCTGCAACGGCAGCTGGTGTATTTATTACTATCCCCTTTCCCTTACGTAAAGGTCCGATCTGGTTTGTCCTGCTCTTCTTGGCATTTATATATGTGAAGAATTCTTTATCCCCCCTCTTTGCTCTGTTTGCTAGTGATTTCTCATAAACTGCCTTTGCCTGTCGAACCTTTTCTGTGGCTCTATTACACATCACCTTGTAGCTGTTATAGGCTTCAGTACTTTTTATTGCTCTGTAACTTTTCCATGCCACCTTTTTCTGCTCAAGTAATGTGGCAACTTCACTATTCATCCAACTTGGAACCCTTCTCGTGGAGTATTTTTTTAATGGTATATACGCATTCAAGGCATCTGTGATTAATGTTTTAAAAGCGTACCACAGTTCAATTGTATTCATTCTCTGCGCGATATCTACCCAGTTAATAGAGGCCATGTAGTACCTTAAGGCATCATAATTTCCTTTTCTGAAATTAAAACCCATTCCTTTGCCTTTTACTTCTGCTACCTCTCTCGTCATCATCCACCGTAGAACTCCATGATCACTTCCTGCTACTGGTTCCTCTACTGTCAGCCCTGTTATGTCATCTGATTCATGTGTGATGATGAGGTCTAGGATATTCTTTTCTCTAGTACTTTCCCTGACATGTTGATACAAATAACAGTCATCTAGTTGATTTAAAAATTTTGTTCCCCATGTCGAGTTTCCTTCCCATTTACTCCAATCAATTAGAGGCAAATTGAAATCACCCATAATAAGACATTGACGCTTACTTGCCCATTCCATTTGCATGTAGAGGCTTTTGTCATAGTCTTCACAATCACCTGGTCTATAGATTACTCCTACTCGCATTGTACCTTTGTTTCCAACTATCTCACACCATACAGACTCTATACTAGCATGTGAAATGTCTGAATCCGGGAAAGCTATCGTCGCACTCAGGCTGCTTCTGATAAGAAGCATTACCCCACCACCCCTTCTATCCACTCTATCCTTCCTAAATACATTATACAAGCCGTACTGAAACTCATCATCCCTAATTTCCGGGTGGCACCACGTCTCTGTAAGCCCTATTATGTCCGCGTTACTTGTTTTAACCAGCAGTTCGAATTCGCTCATTTTATTGACGACACTTCTAACGTTACTGTATAAACAATTAAGATTTACTGTTCTTGTATATTTAACAACCCTAACACAACCCTTGAAGTTTTTTAGGCTCTCTTCCCTGATATTAGCTACCCGCTCACGTGAAACGTCTTTGCCCCCAGAACATCTGGACTTGCTACTTGGGAGTTTAAAATGCTAATGGAACTGATATTCGGATGACACACAAGTCAAGCGGACCTAATTTCTGCAAAAACCAGTCAGCCTGTGACAGCCAAATCCTCTGTTTGCACCTTCACAATGGTGGGAATGTTAGTAACCCTAGGTATAACCTCCATGTGCAAGTCCTGAAATATGGCACCTAGTTTCAGACCCCTGAGTTAGTGCACTTTGCGGTTGTGTCAAATAGTGCTCTTCAAAGTGCATTTTTTTAAAGTGGTGACAATTTTAGGTTTTGAATTAAATTAATGAATTTAATTTTCACTGTTGTCGCCTTCATTCTTGGCTCGTTCGTAATGGCAATGCCGTATAGGTCTGTCCACCATATTATGCATTAATCTTTTACCTTAGTTACAATTCACTATTCTCATCATTTTGCTGTTTATTTGATTGTCATGGATGAATTAGTAAATTTCCTACATGTTGATATCGATTTTATGTTGATTTTTGGTAGTTTACTTTGATTTTGGGGGAATTCTAATTGTGTGCTTAATTTAGTTTGCCTTTCTTCAGCCATTACTTCTTCCCTGGGGTGCCTCCATAGCCAGGTGGGAAGGAGCAGCAGTGCGTAGCACACGCTTCTTGATTAGACCGGGGTTCGAGCCCGTTACCACCAAATATGGAGGATGTGGAAAGATCAGGGAATCACCACCACATATCCCGGAGCAATATGGCCTTAGTTGCTAATGCTCCTAAAAACCAAATAACTAACTAACTAACTTCTTCACCGGTGGGAACAAAGGCCTTCGATTGCTGCCACAACAGGTCACGTGACCTCTGGACATTTGGTCGTTGGTTGATTCCAGTCAGCATCTCATATTTGAACTTATAAATTGTTCGTAATTATGACGTCACTTGTAATTAGTACCTATTGTTTTTAAGAGTTTAATTAATATGCAGTTGTTAATTATTAAATGTCCA
Organism: Mastigoproctus giganteus; assembly: GCF_048544385.1. NCBI lineage: Eukaryota > Metazoa > Arthropoda > Arachnida > Uropygi > Thelyphonidae > Mastigoproctus > Mastigoproctus giganteus. The sequence goes on along the minus strand of NC_143578.1, from coordinate 133,429,575 downwards.
ATTTGCATATCAAACTTTTCATTTTTTCTTGGACATTGATTTGGTTGATTACCATCCCTTGGGTGATGTCAGCACTTACTAATCACCCAAGAATACATTCTGCAAATTTCCACCCTACAGTGTCCCCTGGTTACAAAAGTTGAAATCATCCCTTTTCTGGTAACTATTATATTTCTTCAGAAGACTTTTCTTGGCGATCACCTTAAAATTCAGTAGAATTCTACTGCTTGACTTGTGAATGGGAATTTTTCATCCCAACGAGGTAGGATGGATAAAAATGCTGAAAGTTCTGATGACTCCTGATCATCCATGGGAGATGATACAGAGGCTTCTAATAACCTGCCTCCCAAATCTCATGGCAAATCATCTTCAAATAAAAAGAAGTCCAAGAGGGGGCCAAAAGTGCGCCCTCTCCACTCCTCTTGCTCAACCAATCCTTCATCATTGAGCAACAATTATGCTTCACCATCAGTGGACCCAAGCACTCAGCCTCAGTCTTGGACTAGAGTATCAATATACCGATAGCTGCCTCTATCCTTGAATCGATGGTAGAAATCTGCTCCACCTACAGCCCCACTTGACACTCCAGCAACTCCAGTCTCTGCAACCTATACTAATACTAATACTAATACTAATACTAATAACTGTCTCTGCAACCAATACTAATACTAATACTAATACTAAACTACCAAAAATCAACATAAAATCGATATCAACATGTAGGAAATTTACTAATTCATCCATGACAATCAAATAAACAGCAAAATGATGAGAATAGTGAATTGTAACTAAGGTAAAAGATTAATGCATAATATGGTGGACAGACCTATACGGCATTGCCATTACGAACGAGCCAAGAATGAAGGCGACAACAGTGAAAATTAAATTCATTAATTTAATTCAAAACCTAAAATTGTCACCACTTTAAAAAAATGCACTTTGAAGAGCACTATTTGACACAACCGCAAAGTGCACTAACTCAGGGGTCTGAAACTAGGTGCCATATTTCAGGACTTGCACATGGAGGTTATACCTAGGGTTACTAACATTCCCACCATTGTGAAGGTGCAAACAGAGGATTTGGCTGTCACAGGCTGACTGGTTTTTGCAGAAATTAGGTCCGCTTGACTTGTGTGTCATCCGAATATCAGTTCCATTAGCATTTTAAACTCCCAAGTAGCAAGTCCAGCTTGACATACCTGAGAGAATGTCTGTGACAGCGCCTCAAAGACCAAATACTATGACAACTACAGCAGGACCTTCTGATCACGAGTTACATTCACAAGGATATCACAAGCTTATTGGAAATTAGTTCTATTTAGGCTAGAGATAATTACTATATCTATCTACACATTAAAAAAGTTTTCCTCCTAGTGATATTTATTTGAGCCAATGGGAGAAGAGGGTGGGGAAATTACGTCGCTACAAATGCACAGGTAAATAATTATAGGTCATTTCCTGATTAGATTTTGATCAGTGTGTTATAATGTTAGTATATTAGTATGATGATATTATTATACAAAAAATCGCATGCGTACAGGGTACTCACGAAAGACGTTTTATGTGTAAATATATTTGACGACACCTACTAAATTTTAAACAGATAGAACTGAAATCATGAATGATGTAATTTATGGTCATGCCCACTTGATTCTGTAGAGTAAGAAGTTCAACAAATGGCTGCAATAGCCTAATTACCCATTTGATTGCAGCCATTTGTTGAACAGTATGATTGCAACAATACAGTAAGACCCCCGTATCTGCTGGGGATACATTCCAAGACCTACCATGGATGGCTGAAACTGCGGATATAAGCGAACACCTGCTGACCCCATATATAATGTGATTTTCTTGTACATACAATTTGTACATATGTATAATAAAGCTTAATTGATAAATTAAACACAGTAAGACATTATCAACATTAAATACGGTAAAAATAAAGTACAGCAGACTCTCGATTTATTTATAGGGATTGGATTAACTGGGACACTTCAAGACCAAATGTTTAGTTTGATTTAGTGTGCCGCGTCGATTGTTGTGTTCCATCGCACCACAAAAGGACAAATTTTGTTTCGTTATTTATGTCATGGATGTCTGAATTTTCTTTTAGCATTAGCATTAGTAGAGGCATTTGATGCAAGAAAGCAAGCTTATGCAGCATCAGCCAAAAAAAAAATAAATAAATAAATAAATAAAAAATAACCACTTCCACTTCACCCCTCTGTTCATTCGAAATACCTGTCCAGCTCAGCCTTAAACTTATTTAGGCTATCAACTTCCACGACAAGGGATGGAAGTCTGTTCCACCAACCAACCACCCGCTGGCTAAAGGCAAATTTCCGCACGTCTATCCTACATCTGTCTTTCCTCAATTTCAATTTATGCCCTCTCAGGTGATTATTCTGAGCAAGAGGAAGAATCCCATCAGCATTGAGCATGCTCAAACCATTCAAGGCTTTATACACCTCTATCAGATCACCTCGCTGGTGCTAGTCTTCAGACACTGTAATTTGCAAAACTTGAGCCTTTCTTCGTAAGAGCACCCTTTGTTCCATTCACTAATCTTGTTGCCCTTCTCTGTACTCGTTCCAGCAGCTCTACATCCTTCTTGAAATGAGGCCTCCAGACCTGTATACAGTACTCTACGTGTGGCCTGACCATTGCCTTATACAAGGGAATAATCACCTCCTTATCCCTACTAGAAAAATTCCTATATATCATTGACAAGACACCATGAGCTACTCTTGCAGCCCGTCTGCACTGCTCAGAGAACTTCATATCTGCCTGCACAACCACCCCCAGGTCTCTTTCATTCTCTACCATTGTCAGTGTAGTACCACAGAGTTGATACGTTGCTCTGGGGTTGCTGTTTCCCATATGTAGTACTTTACATTTGTCAATGTTAAACTTCATTTTCCACCTCTCAGCCCATCTGCTCAACCTTTCCAGATCCGGTTGCAGCAGCATAGTGTCAGTAGTGTCCTTGACAACCCTGTCAACCTTCATATTGTCTGCAAACTTGGACATTAAGCTTGATATACCATCATCAATATCATTTATAAGTACAGAAAACAATAATGGACCCAATAGTGAACCCTGAGGGACTCCACTAATAACATTAGTCCACGATGAGCAGTGTCCATTGATTACAACTCTGTCTTCTCCCCCTCAATCACCCCTTTATCCATAGCAGAAATTTGCCTCTAATGCCACACTGCTCCAATTTGTGCAGCAGTCTTCCATGTGCAACAGTATCAAAAGCCTTTCTAAGATCCAAGTATATAATATCTAAGTTATTCCCTGCATCCAGTTCTTTTGTGACTGCATCATAGTATCCAATCAAATTGGTCAGGCAAGACTTCCCCTTAACAAAACCATGCAGTGTCCGAGCTATAACTGAAGTCTTGTCTAGATAATCTTGCAGTGCTTCTTTAACCAGTGCCTCCAGTAATTTTCCGGGAACAGAAGTTAAACTCACAGGTCTGTAATTACTTGTGTCAGCCTTTGATCCTCCTTTGTGAATTGGGGTCACATTTGCACATCTCCAGTCCATGGGTACCTCCCCTGAGTCCAAGGAAGCTCTCATAATTATGGCTAAGGGTTTGCTTACTTCCTTTGCTGCCTCCTTTAATATAACTGGATAGATCCCATCCACCCTAGGTGCCTTTCTTGTGTTTATTTTCAACAATTTCTCCTCCACTTTACTCTCAGTTATTACAAGATTCTCTAGCTTACTGCCAGAGTTGAATACACCTCTGGCATTCCCCTCACTGAATAACTCTTCATGTGTGAATGTCGATGCAAAATATTCATTTAGTTTGTTAGCTACTTGAGCAGAAACATCAACAGTTGACCCAGCGATATCAAGTGGACCAATCTGATTCATCCCCTTCCTTCTAGAGTTTACATAAGTAAAGAACTCTTTGCTGTTTTTCTTTGCATCCCTTGCCAAAGATATCTCGTAATCTGCTTTCGCCTGCCTAACCTCCTTTGTAACTTGGTTACAGATCAACTTGTATCTATCATAGGCTTCTGTGTCACGTGTTAATTTGTATGTATCCCATGCATTTTTCTTCTCTGCCATATGTCTCATTAGTTCATCTGACATCCATTTAGGCCTAAACCTTGAACAATATTTCTTAGTTGGTATTGGTATTGGTGTTTTTGGGCACAAGGGCAACTAAGGCCAAAATGTGCCTGTTCCTATGACATGTTTTAATATAAGATTTCGGTCAGTTTGTCATCATAGAAAATCATATATTTGTATCCGCTTAAGAAAGGTAAATAGTTCATTTAAATTTGCATTGTTTCCAATAATATGGGCAAGTGATAGGGGCTCTTTCAGTCGTGACAGTGAAAGGAAACTTTTTTCGGAAATAGGAATACTGCTTACAATCTAAAAGAATATGCTTGACGGTAAGTGGTAAAGTGCAATGCGCGCATTGAGGTGGAACCTCCTGCTTGAGTAGATATATATGGGTTGGATGTGTATGCCCTATGCGTAATCTTGCTAGCACAACCTCTTCTTGCCTGTTTTGCCTGTAGCTAGATTTCCATAGTGCTGGTTCCTCTTTGATTTCAAGCAATTTGTTGTTCGTTTGTGACTTCCAGATTTCAGACCACTGAATTGTATAGATTTTTTTAATTCGCTTCAAGTAATCTACGTATGGTACTTGGTAATGTGATGGTATTGTACTGATTGGTTGTTTGGCTGCCTGATCTGCTCTCTCATTACCTGTGATACCAGAGTGCCCTGGTATCCAGCAAAATAACACTGCATGTTTCTTACTTCGTAGGTGGTTTAAGCAGGAAAAAATTTGTTTTATAATGGGATGCGATATTGAAAGTTTATTGTCTAATGCAGACACTGCACTCATGGAATCTGTGTATATTATGCTGCTGGTATTGTGGGAAGTGTTTATATTTTCTAGGGCTAATTTTATTGCGTATAATTCTGCAGAGTAACTGCTACACTCAATTGGTAGTGATATAGAAAGTGTAAAAGAGGGAAAGACAGCTGCAGCACCAACAGAAGAGTCTGTTTTTGAACCATCTGTATATATTACACAGCGTTGAGCATTGTTGAGGGAATGGCCTTTATGTAGCTGTTTAATAATTTCATCTGGCAGGGATTTCTTTCTCCATTGCTGAAAATAGGTATCACAGTGAGGGAGAGTTACAGACCAGGGTGGATCAGGTACATCATTCTCTTGAAGCACATTGTCAAAGTGTATGTCCCAGGCATGTATCAATTCTTTTAATCGAATACCAGTGGGTCTATTTTCTGTAACTTTGCTGTTGTAGAACGTGATCCAATCAGGGTTGAGAAGCAATGGTCGAACAGGATGGGCTGGAAGGCTTTGAATTTTGGCTGCATAATTAAGGAGCAGCATTTTCCTTCTAAGATGAAGTGGAGGTTCATGCGCTTCTACATACAGACTCTGGACAGGGGATGTTCTAAAGGCGCCTAGCGAAGTACGAAGGGCACTATGTTGGATGGTGTTCAGTCTGGTTAGTGCACTTTTCCTAGCAGAGTCATAGACAACAGCTCCATAATCTAATCGAGACCTGATAAGTGCACGATACAGATGTAGGAGAGAGTATCTATCGGCACCCCATTTCATGGCAGAAATGGACCGAAGAATATTTAGTTTCTTTAAACAAATAGTTCGGAGATATGTTATGTGAGAAACAAAGTTAAGTTTGGTGTCCAACATTAAACCTAGGAAACGAAGATTACTGGTGAGTGGTATCAGGTGGTTCTTTAGCCGAAGTTCCGGTTCCGGATGCAGCTTGCGTTTTTTGCAGAAGTGAATTGCAACTGTTTTTTGTTCTGACATACGATATCCATTCTGCTGTGTCCATATTTCTAGCTTATTTATGGAGAGTTGCAGCTGTCTTTCAATAGTAGGAATATTTTTTGAACTGCAAGATAGAGTGAGATCATCAGCATACATGTATAATTCGACAGTACTGGGAATATTGTGGGTTATAGTGTTTAGCCTAAGTGAAAAAAGAGTAGCGCTAAGTATTGACCCTTGTGGGACACCTTCTTCTTGGGTATAGATACGAGAAAGTACTGATTGATAGCGAACCTGAAAAGTTCTCTTTTGGAGAAAGTTTTTAATAAATTTCGGTAAATGTCCCCGCAATCCTAGGGAATAAAGTTCTCGCAATATGCCATACCTCCAGGTTGTGTCAAAAGCCTTTTCGATGTCCAAACTTACCATTACAAGGTGTTCATTTTTTACATAAGCATTACGGATGTTAGTTTCTGCTTTCACCACGAGATCTAAAGTGGATCTGTTTTGTCGGAATCCAAATTGATTGTTGTTTAGCAACTTTTGAGTTTCAAGAACCCAGGTAAGTCGCCTGTGTACCATCTTTTCTAGAGTTTTGCCAAGACAACTGGTGAGGGAGATTGGTCGATAATTTTGTGTGAGTGATTGATCCTTTCCTGGTTTGGGAAAGGCTAGAATAACGGAGTGATGCCAGGTAGAGGGATATGTACCTTCAAGGAAGATCCGATTAAAGAAAGTTATTAGCAAATTCAAATCTATATTGTTTAGATGTTTTAGCATTACATAATAGATTCCATCAGCTCCAGCAGCGCTATTTGGTGATCTGTTTATTGCTGTTTGGAGTTCAAAAAGACGAAAAGGTTGATTGTAGGCTAGAGACTGAGTAGTTTGGAAATTTATCTTATATTTTTCAGCTATGGCTTTCGTTTGTAGAAAGGAAGTATCATAAGCTGTAGTGGCGGAAGTTTCGGAGAAAGTCTCTGCAAGCGCGTTAGCTGTTTCTTGTGGTGAGGATATTTCTTGTCCGTTCTTGATTAATATTGGAGCAGAAACCGGGAAAAATTTGCCATTTGGTTGTCGAATTTTTTTCCAAATAGTTTTACTGCTAGTGTCTTTTGTGATAGAAGAGGCAAACTGTATCCATAATTCTTTTTTGGCTTGTCTTCTAATTTGTCATGCTTTTGCCTTAAGCCTTTTAAACTGGATTAGGTTGTCGGTGGTTGGAAACTTACGGAACTGATTCCAGGCTTTATTTTTTTCTTTTTTCGCCATGGTACAAGCGTCATTCCACCAGTGTTTAAGGTTTCTGTGTTTGAAAGCAGAAGATTTTGGTATTGCTTTGGAAGCTGCTGCTAGTATTTGTTTGGTAATGTGCTCAGCAACATCATCAATGGACCCTAATTGTATCAGTTGGCTATCAAACGAGATGGAGGCAGAAAACTTTTCCCAATCTGCTTTAAGAAATTTCCATAACACCCGATGATCAGGGCAAGGTGTCTGCATTGTTTGAATTCTGCATATTATTGGGAAATGATCACTGTTGTGCACATCATTTAAAACCGTCCAATCTATAATAGGAAGTAACTCGGGGGAACATATGGATAAGTCAATTGCCGACATACATCCCGTGGAGAGATGAGTGTAGGTGTTATGACCAGTGTTCAGCAAAGTTAGGTTCAGTTGGTCTATGAGCTTTTCTAGCAAGTGCCCTCTATTATCCATGTGAGCAGATCCCCATAGCGGATGATGTGCATTTAGGTCACCAAGAAGACAAAAAGTAGACGGTATTTGTTTTATAAGATCTTCTAATTCTTTCAACGTATAAATATTGTTAGGTGGAAGATACAATGAGACGAGAGTTATTGTTTTTCCCATTGCTACACGAACTGCAACGGCTTCTAAGTGAGTCTGAAGAGGAATGTTTCTTGCTGGAAATTTACAATTCACTAGAATTGCAACTCCACCATGTGCATGGCTTGAACTAATTCTATCTTTTCTATAGGCTGTAAAATGTTTAATCGAATAAGTTACCTGTGGATTTAAGTAAGTCTCTTGCAAGCAAATGGCTACCGGATTATATTGAGAGATCAAATCGTATATATCATCAGTATTACTGCGTAAACCTCTGCAATTCCATTGCACAATGTGCATCATTATTTGGTTTTAGAGAGAGAAGATGATTCTGTCTGTTTCTTGTAAGAGGGAGCAGTTTGCTTTTGGCGATCATGCTTTATCTTTTCCTTTCTTGGAAAATAAGGGCGTCCATATTCTGTACTCCCTTCTACATCATCGGTACCAGTAGATGAATATCCAGTCTCCATATCATCTTCTGCATGAAGATCAAGAACTGTTTCTTCTTGTGCATTTACAGCTTCGCTGTCCATGCTGCTTGAATTTGGTTGTTGCAATTCAGTGGCACGTTGCCTTTGTGGTTTCCTTTGTAATTTATCGATTGACGTAATTTTAGATGGAACTGAGATTGGAGTATTGTTTATTTCGTCCATTGAAACAGGTTTGTTAGCGGGCTGATTTATCAAAAGTACAGATCGCGCCCATTCTGCAATGGATGTGTTAGGTGGGATTGACACTTATGTTTGGGTAGCAACAGCTTGACAGTTTTGGGTGGCAGTTGCATAACTGCGTTTTGGCATAGTTACTTTGACTTGTCTTCTTGCTTCTTGATATGATACTTTGTTTTCAATCTTAAACTTCTGTATCTTTTTTTCCATTTTCCACAGATCACATGATTTTGAATAAGCTGGGTGATCATTCTTACAATTTGGGCACTCTGGAGATTTTGCAGTGCAATCTGTTTGAGAATGATTTTTCGAACCACAATTAGGACATGTAATTTCTCCTCTGCATGTTGTTTGAGAATGACCAAATTTTTGGCATTTGAAACACCTTAAGGGATTTGGAATGTATGCCCGGACTCGGCAGTGGAGGTAGCCTGCTTTCACTGAGTTTGGTAAATTTGGTGTACTGAAGGTCAATATGATATTTCGTGTTGGAACTAGTTTATCGTCCTTCCGGATCATGATTCGCCTTGCTTGTGTTACTTTTTGTTCTTGTAATTCTGTAACTATTTCCTCTTCGGTGACGTTTAGTAAATCCCACTCACTTATTACTCCTTTAGAGGAGTTCAGTGTATTATGCGGCGTGACTTTGATTGGGATTCCGCTTATAGTTGACAGTTTCAATAACAGTTCAGAGTGTCTTGCCTGAGTGGTTTCAATTAATAAATCTCCTGACTGGAGTCGTTTTACCATTTTTGGTGTTCCTGCTGAATTCTCAAGACATCTTTGAATGACAAAGGGAGACAAATTGCTTACTGGTTGATTCGATAATGAATGCATTATCAGAAAAGCTGGTGGTTCTGGTTTGTTAGAATCTGTTCTCATTCTTTTCGAGAGACTAGGATCATGTTCCCTTCTACAGGTGTCAATAGGTTGAGAGCCTGTTGGCTCTAGTGGTGGGTATTCGTCGCAATCCATTGTTGCTCCTTTTCGCCCCAGGAGAGGAGCTTCCTTCTCCCAGGTTACCGGCCCCGCCATGTGGAGGCAGGAGCGGTGCCACCAGTGACCAAGCGATAAGAAGTTATTGGTTAGTGTGTTACAAGGGTTAGTTATATATATACAAAAGAAAGGTGTTTTTCCTTTCTTCTAGGAGGCTTCTTTCTTTATTTATAAAGAGCCAGAAAATAAATAACTTGGAAAGTAAAAGACTTTAGAAATTTTAACTACTTCTTTATAGAAAATACGCTTTGAAAGTCGCTTTGGAAATCGCTAGATCACTCGCTTGGCACTCGGGGCCTCTTAGTTGGTATGTAAAGCCTAGTAGCTTCCAAGACAAGTACTTTGAATGCTTCCCATTTTGAATTTGCTGTTGGTAACATCATCAGTTGGTCCCACTGTATAGAATTTAAATACTGTCTCAGTCCATCGTAGTCGCCTTTACGAAAGCAATAACCCTTCCCTTTACCCCTAATGGAAGTTACCTCTTTGAGTAAATCCCACTTCAGCACACTGTGATCACTGCCACCTAGTAGTTCATTTATCTGCAGTTTCTTAATACATGAAGAATCACTACTGATAATCAAATCAAGAGTATTACTCCCTCTAGTTGCCTCCCGAACATGCTGCTGTAGAAAACAATCATCCGATAAATCCACAAAAGCCTTGCTAGCATGTGTGTGACCAACCCACAAATTCCAGTCAATATCTGGGAAACTAAAATCCCCCATTATAAGACACTGATTTACTGGCCCATGCTATTTCTCTGCACAATTGCTCATTGTACTCATCAGATTCATTAGCCTATAACACACAGCTACTCTAATTTTTCCTTTCCCAGTGCCAAACAGACTCGACACTGCACTGTCCAGCGATGTCGACTGGCTTCACTTCCTTGGATTTTATGTATTTCTTAACTAATAGCATAACCCCTCCTCCCATCCTATCTATCCTTTCTGTAGACATTGTACTCCCCAAATTCCAGTTCTGCATTCCTTATATCTGTGTGACACCACGTCTCTGAAATCCCAACAATATCTGCCTTTGATGTTTTGAGCAATACCTCAAATTCATCAAATTTATTTACTAAACTCCTAGCATTGGTGTACACGCAAGTATACATGCACCTGTTCTTTTTCTTATCTACCCTAACACAACCCATGTGTTTACTTGTACCTCAATGATTCCCAGCAGTCTCTGAAATATTCTGCATCTTATTTGTCAATGTTAAACTTCATTTGCCACCTCTCAGCCCATCTGCTTTTATAGTAACTTTTTTTTTTTGTTTAGAAATTGCAAAAATGATGGGCAAACGCAAGAGTTGTGCTTTCAAATTAAACAAAAACTTCAAATTATTCAAAAGTATGAAAATGGTGCATCTGTTAAATCTCTAAAGAATTATTATAATGTTGGTGATAAAACAATACGCGACGTTATAAAAAATAAAGGGAAGCTATTTGATTTAAAATTGACATCATAAAAAATAAAGGGTAGCATTGTATTGGACACGTGAGTAGTACGTGTTGGGTTTTTCGTTTTTTATCCGGGAGTTAACCGTGGGTAACTGAATCAGCGGATATGGGGGCACCACTGTACAAGTATTTGTATTGTTACAATTATATTATCATGTTGGATCATGTTACTCTGTCATGCTTCGTCGCATTTTACACATGCAGCATTACGAGATCTGCAAGAAACGACAGTATCCACGGATAATACGCTATCGAAACTATGACTTGGCTCACGATCTCAATGAGTACAAACATGCGAGGTGGCAACGCTGCACATTTAATTTTGCAATGAGGAAACAGAGATACTGTTAGAGATGAAATATGTCAAGCTCTACGACGACAATGAAGAGCTCAACACTAGATTATAAATTATATGAATCAGACTTGGACATTAGCAAAAAGATTGAAATATGTAAGACGATGTGTCAAGACAACGACAACATTGACCCTGATGAAGCATGCGGTAATGACCTGCACAGCCTTGTAACACAACTGCGAGAAGACCAATTTCGAAATCTTTTCAATCATTCAAACATTGAGATGAATCAGGATCTAAACGCTCATCAACCGACTCAGTGCAACTGCAAAGAAATGCGAAAACTTTTTGACCAACAAGCACTTCTGCAACTTAATGACCAATGACAAGCAAAAGATTCTACTCATAGATGTAATTTGGAGTCTGTTATCTCCCAATCGCGAACCGATTCAAATATGCTGGATCGGCCCTGCTGGTTGCAGAAAAACGTTTATGATTCGCCTCTTGATGGAAATATGCAACCACTTCAGTAATACAGATGAGTACTTTAACGAATACATTACATGCACTTCAACTGGTAAGGTTGAAGCGCATGGGATGTAATGATCTTGGATGTGCTCAGAGCTGGCATAAACCAGCTCTGAGCACATCCAAGATCACCACCCACAATCCTTGGCGCGATCTCCTCCCCTGACTCTGTTCATTTTTCTTTCCCACATTTTTTCCGCAACCAGCTGGTTCATGCCAGCTCTGAGCACATCCAAGATCACCTCCCATTAGTCTTTGCTTTAAATGCATTTTGCACTTTACTTTACATTTTGCAAGATATCCATTTCTCCGTTACCAAAAGGTTTCTGCAATAGGTGGCAATGGTTAGCCTAAACCCACCTAAGTAGCATTAGTAGAGGCATATGATGCAAGAAAGCAAGCTTATGCAGCATCAGCAAAAAAAAACCCCTCCCATTTTCATCCCACCATTCGTTCTAAATGTCTGTCCAGCTCAGCCTTAAATTTATTTAGGCTATTAGCTTCCACAACAAAAGATGGAAGCCTGTTCCACCAATCAACTACCGCTGGCTAAAGGCAATTTCTGCACATCTATTCTACAACTATCTTTCCCCAATTTGAAACTGTGCCCCCTTAGGTTATTGGTCTGAGCAAGAGAAGAATCCCATCAGCATTCAGTTTGCTCAACCCATTCAAGGCCTTATACACCTCAATCAGATCACCTCGTAGGTGCCTACTCTTCAGGAGTTGCAATTTGCAGAACTTAAGCCTTTCTTGGTAAGAGCACCCCTTTGTTCTCACAAATCTTGTCGCCCTTCTTTGTACTCGTTCTAGCAACTCAACATCCTTCCTAAAATATAGGGATGGCCTGGCCATTGCCTTGTATAACGGGATAATCACATCCCTGTCCCTGCTAGCAAAATTCCTATATATATCATTGACAAGACTCCATGACCTGCCCTGGCAGCTCGTCTGCACTGTTAGCAAACTTCATATTTGGCTGAACAATTACCCCCAGATCTTTTTCACTTTCCACTTCCCTAAGTGTAGTACCACTCAGATGGTACATTTCTCTTTGGTATCTATATAATATCGGTGTTTAGATACACCATCGATAACTCTTAATAAACTACAAAGTAGTTGTTGTAGGCATCATTTGCTCTTTCTCATATTGTGCTCTGCCTTCACGACGAGTTGCCATGATATTGCACTACTTCGAATAAGTAACGCTTCACTAATAGAGAAGACTATTGTTAACTTATTCTCAGTTGAGTACAACCACCCAGACAGCACTGTTTCACGGCTATTGGCCGATCATCAGTGGGTGGGCAGGTACCCTGGTATTGCAGTCATGACGACCCAGTTGTGAAGTTAATCACACAATATGAGAGATGCCAAGAGGTGTAGATGTCAATATTTAAAATAAATAAATGCACAAGGCATAATACTTTAAGAGTTTGGTATCTATATAATATCGGTGTTTAGATACACCATCGATAACTCTTAATAAACTACAAAGTAGTTGTTGTAGGCATCATTTGCTCTTTCTCATATTGTGCTCTGCCTTCACGACGAGTTGCCATGATATTGCACTACTTCGAATAAGTAACGCTTCACTAATAGAGAAGACTACTGTTAACTTATTCTCAGTTGAGTACCACCACCCAGACAGCACTGTTTCACGGCTATTGGCCGATCATCAGTGGTGTGGCCAGGTACCCTGGTATTGCAGTCATGATGACCCAGTTGTGAAGTTAATCACACAATATGAGAGATGCCAAGAGGTGTAGATGTCAATATTTAAAATAAATAAATGCACAAGGCATAATACTTTAAGAGTTTGGTATCTATATAATATCGGTGTTTAGATACACCATCGATAACTCTTAATAAACTACAAAGTAGTTGTTGTAGGCATCATTTGCTCTTTCTCATATTGTGCTCTGCCTTCACGACGAGTTGCCATGATATTGCACTACTTCGAATAAGTAACGCTTCACTAATAGAGAAGACTATTGTTAACTTATTCTCAGTTTGTAGTTTATTAAGAGTTATCGATGGTGTATCTAAACACCGATATTATATAGATACCAAACTCTTAAAGTATTATGCCTTGTGCATTTATTTATTTTAAATATTGACATCTACACCTCTTGGCATCTCTCATATTGTGTGATTAACTTCACAACTGGGTCGTCATGACTGCAATATCAGGGTACCTGCCCACCCACTGATGATCGGCCAATAGCCGTGAAACAGTGCTGTCTGGGTGGTGGTACTCAACTGAGAATAAGTTAACAATAGTCTTCTCTATTAGTGAAGCGTTACTTATTCGAAGTAGTGCAATATCATGGCAACTCGTCGTGAAGGCAGAGCACAATATGAGAAAGAGCAAATGATGCCTACAACAACTACTTTGTAGTTTATTAAGAGTTATCGATGGTGTATCTAAACACCGATATTATATAGATACCAAACTCTTAAAGTATTATGCCTTGTGCATTTATTTATTTTAAATATTTCTCTTTGGTTATTGCTATCCATATGCAGTACTTTGCATTTTTCAATGTTAAACTTCAGCTGCCACTTCTCAGCCCATTTTCCCAACTTGTCTAGATCCAGTTGGAGTTGCATACTGTCTTTACTTTCGTTAACAACCCTTCCAACCTTTGTATCATCTGAAAACTTGGACATTAAACCTGATATACTTTCATCAACAATAGGCCCAACACCGAACCCTGGGGAACTCCACTAATAACATGTGTCTACGAAGAGCAGTGTCCATTGATTACCACTCTCAGTCGTGTCCCACTCAACCATCCCTTTATCCATTGTAGCAGCTTACCCTTAATGCTATAACTCTCCAGTTTGTACAGCAAGTCTTTCATGTGCAACAGTATCAAAAGCTTTCCTGAAATCCAAGTGCAGTAAACCCCCGCTATTTGCGGTTTCGCGTATTTGAGGTCGCTGATTTAATATAAAATGAAACCTAAAAAAATGTGAATTTTAAAGCGCCGTGAATATTTTCAGCCATAAAAAAAACATGGGCGTGGCTAAAATTATCTATCCCAGTCAAAACAGACTCAGTGGGTGGAGGAGGGGGGGGTGACAAAATCGTGAGCGTGGATGTTTCTCGTTAATCCTTGTTCAGTATGTGTTATGCGCTTGTCATGGAAGATTTGGTCGTTTGCTTTTAATTTATATGCTTATAAATTGAATAAATTTATCAATTTATAAATTGATATGCTTACAAAAGTGATAAATCTACCGTTTTGCAGTGTAAAACAGACTTTTTCGAGTGTGTTAACGGAAGAAAGTGATGTGGACAAGTTGTGGAAAGTGGAAAGTGATGTGGACATGTACAAAAATATGGCTACGAATAACAAGGGAAATGTGAAAAGATCAAAGAAGGTGATGGCATTAGCGAATAAAATTGAGTTATTAGACAAAATTTCTAATGGTGAAAGTGTCTCAGTGGAAAAACATTATAAAATCAATGAGTCAACAGTACGATCAATCAAGAAATTGAAAGAAAAAATCTGCCGTAGTGTCTGTCTGTGAAAACGCGCTAATTGCTTCAAAAATTTGCTCTGTAACTCGTGATGTTAAATTAGAAAAAATGGAAAAAGCTTTAAATCTGTGGATAGAAGACCAAACTCATAATAAAATTCCATTAAGTTCACTCATCATTCGTGAAAATGCAAAATTCCTTTATCAACACTTTAGCGAAACTGGTGATAGCACTGGCGGGATAAGTATTTTTTGCTAGCAAAGGCGCTGGTTTGAAAGATTTGTTTGAAATTTCTAATAAATATTACATTTAATATTAAATTGTTCCTTATTTTCATTTCGATGCCATATGCTTCCATTTCACTATGTACTGTCTATGTACATAGTCATATTATGAAGGTACATATAATACATACATAGACAAAATTTTAGACTAGTTTTTCTTATATATTTCATACTTTGAAACGGAATCCCTTTATTACTATGGGAGCCATAACTCAGTATTCGTGTTTTCGGTATTCGCGGCATTTCTCAGGAACGTAACCCCCGTGAATAGCAGGGGTTTACTGTACATGATATCAAAATTATTTTTGGCATTCAGTTCCTTTGTGACCACATCATAGTATCCAATCAAATTGGGAGGCGTCTCCATAGCCAGGTGGGAAGGAGCAGTGAGTGCGTAGCACACGCTTCTTGATTAGACCGGGGTTCGAGCCCGTCACCACCAAATATGGAGGATGCAGAAAGGTCAGGGAATGACCACCACATATCCTCGAAGCAATATGGCCTTAGTTGCTAATGCTCCTAAAAAAACAAAACAAACCAATCAAATTGGTCAGACAAGACCAACCCTTAACAAACCCATGCTGTGTCTTAACTGTTATTGCAGTCTTGTCTAGATGATCCTGCAATGCTTTTTTAACCAGTGATTCCATTATTTTCCCTGGAACACAAGTTAAATTAACAGGTCTATAGTTACTTGTGTCACCTTTTGAACCCCCTTTGTGAATTAGTGATACGTTTGCGCAGCTCCTGTCCATGAGAACCTCCCCTGAGTCCAAGGAAGCTCTCATAATTATGGCTAAGGGTTTGCATACTTCCTTTGCTGCCTCCTTTAATATAACTGGATAGATCCCGTTCACCCCAGGTGCCTTTTTTATATTTTACTTCAACAATTTCTCCTCCACTTTGCTCTCAGTTATTACAAAATCACTTAGCTCCATGTTAGCGTTTGATAAAATTCTGGCATGCCTCTCATTGAATAACTCCTCATGTGTGAATGTAGATACAGAATACTCATTCAGTTTATCAGCTATCTGAGCATGATCATCAATAGTCAACCCATCTATGTTAAGTAGTCCAATCTAATTCATTACTTTCCTTCTAGAGTTTACATAAGTAAAGAACTCTTTGCTGTTTTTCTTTGCATCCTTTGCCAAAGATTTCTCATAATCTGTCTTGGCCTGCCTAACATCCTTTGTGACTTGATTACAGACTAGCTTATACCTGCTATAGGCTTCTGTGTCATCTGATACTTTATATGAATCCCATACATTTTTCTTCTTTGCCACAAGCCTCATTAATTCATCTGACATCCATTTAGGCCTAAACTTTGAACAGCATTTCTTAGTTGGAATGAAAAGCCTTACAGCCTCCAAAATTAAGTTGCCGAAGGCTTCTCATTTAGAAGTAAACGTCATTTTGCATTCAAGTTGGTAACATCATCAGTTGATCCCACTGTACAGAATTTAAAAACTGTCTGAGACCTCTGTAGTCACCTTTACAAAAGCAAAAGCCCTCCCCTTTAGCCTTAATGGTAGTTATATCTTTAAGTAATTCCCACATCAGTACATTATGATCATAGTCACTCAGTGGTTCTTTTATCTGCAAATTCTTAATGCATGAATAATCACTGCTGATAATCAGATCAAGAGTATTACTCCCTCTGGTTGCCTCTCGAACATGTAGCTGTAGAAAACAGTCATCCAATAAATCCAAAAAGGTCTTGCTAGTGTGCGAGTGACCAATCCACAAATTCCAGTCAATATCTGGAAAGTTAAAATCCTCCATTATAAGACATTCTGATTTACTAGCCCACGCTATTTCTCTGCACAATTACTCATTATACTCATCTGATTCATTAGGCCTATAACACACACACCTACTGTCATTTTTAATTTTCCAGTGCTTATGTCACGCCAAACAGACTCAACATTGCATTGTCCATTAACATCAAATGGATGTTAATGGACACTTCCTTAGATTTTATGTGTTTCTTAAATAACAGCATAACCCCTCCTCCCTTCCTGTCCTATCTATCCTTCCAGTACACATTGTACTCCCCAAATTCCAATTCTGCACTGCTTATATCTGTGTGACACCACGTCTCTGATATCCCAACAATATCTGCCTTTGATGTGCTGACTAGCACTTCAAGCTCATCAAATTTATTAACTATACTCCTAGAATTGGTGTACACGTAAGTATACATGCACCTGTTCCTACTCTTGGTTACCCTAACACAGCCCATGTATTCACCTGTTCCACTATGACTCCCAACAGTCCTGGAAATCTCCATTACCTTGCTTTCCAGGTTGCTGCTCATTCTAATCAAAGTAGTGCAAGAATCATTTTTGCCTGCGAACACTGTTAACCTTTTAGTCTGTGTATCCCCCCCAAGCTAGCAGTTTTCCAACCCACCTAACACTGCCTCGATAGCATCAGCAAATATTGTTGCACCCTTTCTATTTAAGTGTACCCCATCCCTGTAGAAGCAGTCTCTCCTGTCAACAAGCACAGACCAGGCTGAAAAAAATTCTACCCCCTTGAGCCTTGCACAATCTCTCCAGGGCTGAATTGATCGACAAAGCTCTCATCATATACTCCTTCCTATCGTGTCTGGGCAGAATTGCAAACACTTTCACATTCAACCCTAACTCGACTTTTTTTCAACATTGACCTGTACTTATTGAGTAAATCTGCAGATCTCTTACTCTTAATGCCATTAGTTCCAACATAAACAACATCATCACCTTTTGTGCCCTTAAAAGATGATTCTGCTCTACAACATCATCAACATTTGCCCCTGGCAGACATACACTGGTCCTGTTCCACCTATCCTTCTTGCATAGTATATTCCCCGTCTCACTGACAATAGAGTCACCAACAATAGCTAGTTCCTTTTGGACCAGCGCATTCTGCCTTGGAGATTGCCTCTGTTTTGCCTGATGCACAGGAGTGAGCTCTGTCACTGAGCTGGGCAGCTGAGAGCTTGATGGGCCCCTTATATTAATTTCTTCGAGGGCATTTACCCTACACCTCATGCTCTCATAGACGCCCATCAGAACACTGAGTTGGCGCCAAATTTCTTGACACTCTATACACCTAGCACACACAAAGGTATCCCCCTTGGCTAGATTATGTCCTGTTTTAGAAAGGTCTGCAAATATTTCACATTTCACACATTTTTTGAGACTGATTCATTGTAGAATCGCCTCCTCCGTTTCTCCCCCGAGTCACAGCAGAGAGGCTAGTCTGTGTTCTTTGCTTTGCAGCTCTAGTCTGGGTCATGATTTCCGTTTAAATAAAATTTAATTAACAATGAATTTTAATATGATTAATATTATTATTGATTAATCGATAATACTATTATAAGCTAACAGATTCCTAATACAGTGCTTCGCATTACGCTATCTAGTTTTACTTTATACCTTACGCTATCAGTTTGAGATATATATATGTTAAGCTATTTCTTATCGATTACAATATGGCACTAGTTCAACAATATTGGTGCCAACACCGGGAGTCGTAACTCGCTGGTTAAATTCAAAATAAGAAGCTAATGAACGCTATTAAACCTATTTAATATCTCTGTAAAACACAATACACTGTGTTAATTAACGAAGAAACGGTAAAAATTAAAAATACTTATCCCTTTACAGCAGCCAAAAATCCACCAACTTTTCCCTTCCACAGCCCCAACACCCTCTGTATTGCCCTGAATCATAAACGTTTTTTCGCCATCCGCTGGTTTATGCTGGCTCTGAGCACATCCAAGGTCACCTCCCATGACCCTTAGCACGATCTCCTCTCCCGACTCTGTTTTTCTTTGTTACGAAATGGAAATTATGTCAAATGACGTCATTTCCGAATCGCAAAAATCACGACAAATTGATTTTACTATCGTCCGAAATTTAGTATGTGCCGCCAAAGACGTTTACACATCAATAATAACAAAACTACACAGATATTTATAAAAAACTAAAATATTACTCTAAACTAAATTAAACTAAAATATACCTCTACTATATCGGGATGATGGGTCCCTTCATTAGCTGACAATAATATAGAAAAAACTGTTACAATGGAACATCATGTGGTACAAGTGGGCAGGGAAATTACGTCACTACAAATGCACAGGTAAATAATTACACAGATCATTTCCTGATTAGATATTGATCAGTGCGTTTCGACAGGTCTGTCTTTTATGTAGAAAAGATTTGACTTACTCCGTCATACCTCTACATTTTATGCAGAAAACCATGCATGGGGGTTGGCGAGCAAAGCGAGTAGGGGGAAAAGCCCACTAGTTATGTATTAAAATTACATTAATTTTAATATATAATGATACATATACAGGGTGTTTCAAAAGTGATGGTCAATAATTTAAAGGTGAACTGTACAGACTTTAAAGGTGAACTGTATATGCAAAAAAGCCTAGTAAACATGGGTCCTTAAGTGAATCGTAAGTGAATCTTCTAGTTCTAAAGTATATTTTAATCTGTTATGAATGGAATTGAATTTGAGTAGGAATTCGCCAATGGTAGTCTTATTGCCAATAATTAATACATCATCTGCATATCGCATGAACAATTTGATTTTGGGAGGGAAGAGTTTTAGTATTTGGTTTTCAATGGTAGCAAGATAAATTTCAGAAAGTGGGCCGGCAATTCCTAAACCCATTGGGAGGCCATATATCTGTTTGTATATTGCATTACTGAATCAAAAATATTTTGCCCTAACTAAAAGGCTGGTTAATTCTAGAATACTGTTGATGTTAAGGGGAGTTTGATCTTTAAGTGTAGGGTCTGTTACTAGTAACTCCAGCAATTTTTATAACGTGTAGTCAACGTTTATGTTAGCGTAAAGAGATACGACATCATAGGATGCTAATATGTCTCCATTTGATATATTAATGGTATTAATTTTTTCGTATGCTGGTTAGTGTTGTGTATTCTAAATTCTGATAATCTCATTAATGGTGATATTATTTTTATGAGAAATGCTGATAAGATGGCAAAAGCTGATTTTTTGTATGGAATTATGGGCTGCATAGGGCGATTTATTTTATGTAGTTTAACTGTCCCAAATATATGTGGTAGAATGTTACTCTGAATACCTATGTTTTGTAAGGTACGTAGATCATCGGATTGATTTTTTAGTCTAGTGATTGTGTAGGTATTATCTATTTTATAGGCACCTCCGTAGCCAGGTGGGTAGGAGCAGCAGTGCGTAGCACACGCTTCTTGATTAGACCGGGGTTGGAGCCCATGACCCACCAAATACGGAGGATGCGGAAAGGTCAGGGAATGACCATCGCATATCCCCGGAGCAATATGGTCTTAAAGTTGCTAATGCTCCTAAAAACCAAATAACAACAACAACAACTATTTTATAGGAACGTCAGAACGAATCTCTTGGATTTTTCTGATGTATGTGGATTTATATAGGATTACTATTGTCATCTTTATCTGCTTTCTGAATGATGATGTCGTTGTTTTTCCTGGATTTTTGGAGCTCATTAACTGTCGTGTTGGGGCATGTTCTAATGTTTGAATTAATAATCCTGTTTTGTTTCATGCATTAAGCGATTCTTATAAGGATGGTTCTCTTGTTTCGTTTGGAGCTCTATTGTACTGTATTTTATAGGGTAGTGATTATTGTTAATAGCAAAATTGAATCCGTATTCGAGGGCAGATAATTGTGTAGGTGTGAAAGATTTTGAAGAGAGGTTCACAACTGATGTTGGTTGGCATTTATGTGTTCTGTGTGTGAGTGTATTCTATTTTTTATTATGCCTCTCGTTTACTGTGTGTTGAATGGTGCTAATCTGTGTGTTGTTTTGTTCTATAAAAACTATATTAGCCGTAAAAGAAAAAAATAATAATCCTCGCAATGAAAATATTAGTACTGATAATACAAAAAATACCATAGTTACACTACTGTACCATAACCAACTCGCACCTCTGCTCCGTAATACCTTCAGAAGTACAAACATCACACTAATTTTTTCATCATATAATAAACTGAGTACATATTTTAGCAGTGTGCCAAAAAAACATTCCCCACACCACAACACTGCCCCCACCACCTTGCATGGTAGTCATCAGACATGACGGGTCAATTGATTCATGTTGTTTTTACCAAATTCTGAGCCTTCCATCCACGCGATGCACCAGGAACTTTGACTCGTCAGATCAAGCAACTGTTTTCCAATCCTCGATAGTCCAGTGCTGGTGTTGCTGTCCCCACAGGAGGCGTGCTCTCTTGTTCTTCATTGATAACAAAGGTACGTGATGTGGCTGTTGGCTGTTGCAGCCCATTCGCAACAAAGTGTGACTAGTGGTCCGTTGCGATATTTTGTTCTTCGCACCAAGGTTGTATTCTGATGTAATGTGCGACATTGTGGACCGTCTGTTTGCTTGCACAATTCTAGCCATCCTCCTCTGACCTTTCTCATCAACAAGCAATTTTCTTCTACAGGAGTGCCATTGAGATGATGTTTTCTGTTTGTTGCACTATTCTCGATATACCCTTGAAATTGTGGTGCATGAAAAGTTCAGGAGAAGAGATGCTTTGTCCAGCACGTCTCGCACCTCTTTCACTACCATGCCATGTTTGAAGTCCATTAGATCACTCCTTTTCTCCATTCTTGCTAGAAAAGTTGTTCTGCTGTATTTATATCCACAACTGTGGTTATGTGACTTGCAACATTGTGGGACAAACCATTTGTGTGCACAGCAGGGGTGTACCTAATAAAGTGGCAGCTCAGTGTAGGTAGTACAACCACAAAAGATGGAACATCCAAAACGGCCAATACGAGAGCATACTACGTATCATTATAATAGTTTCAAATCAGACCAACAAGGAACCAAACTAATTCAACATGTACACTCATTTAATCAAGATCCATTAAAAGATAATGCAATTACACAAATTAAACTTAAATCGAATTATAAGATATTCCAATATGAAATCCTTGCCATAAAATGGTTTCGCCAAAATAGATCATACAAAATCCTAAACAATCAGATTACCTACGAATCTATCACCAATATGGCAGCTCAAAGAATCAAATTCCCACGTGTTTTACGCAAGGTATCCTGAGTACTTCGATACTACAAATTTTTACTCACAACTTATGTCATTTACAAACTGACGACGACGACATTGAAAGCTTCAGTCTAGCTCTTGGCTTTTCAACATGCGAATTTTTCATACAGTTTTAT
This sequence comes from Mastigoproctus giganteus, assembly GCF_048544385.1. NCBI lineage: Eukaryota > Metazoa > Arthropoda > Arachnida > Uropygi > Thelyphonidae > Mastigoproctus > Mastigoproctus giganteus. The sequence goes on along the minus strand of NC_143578.1, from coordinate 133,406,967 downwards.
AAATGACAATCAGGAAAAGGTGGTGCACTCCCTCTTCCTAAGGATGTTTTAAATTAATTAATTTATTAATTTAATGGAACTTTTGGTTTTATTCTCTTTTTATCTTCCTTTCATGTAATTTTTAACCTTAACCAATATGGATCTCAGAGGTGAGTACTAAGATAATAAGCTTTGCTAAGAATTGAATATACAATATAAAACTATACAAATATTTATAAAATAATAAACTATTTACAGTCATACCGCTACGTTGATGAATGTTACATGGAAGGAACACAAATGGTTACTGGGCAGAATCATAAACTTGCTCTTGACAAGTAGAGTACGTGGAACGCATGCCAATGTTCACCAACCTTGCGCACGTGCTTCACTGTCCACGCCTGGTATCAGTGGATGTTCCATTGTAACATTTTTTGTATATTATTGTCAGATGACAATAATATACAAAACCGACATAACCTATTGTCGTGCTATAGTTTGTATATTTGTAAATAGTTTACTATTTTGTAAATACAGTCGAACTTGGTTATAACGAGCACGAAAATAACGAGATCACGGCTGTAACGAGCAAAAACCCATAATGATTTTAATTTACACATATTCCCATACATTCGCTCACAGTTATAATGAGCGTACTAAACGGATATACCGAACAAATTTTGGTAACTATGCAAATATTCTTAATTGTTCCGGTCCTTGGAAAAACCCAATTCTTGGAATAGACAAAAATGAAAAGGGCAACTTAGCTTTATTGACCACCTGCATTGATTAGGGACCAGTTTATGACCTTATCCTCTGGAGATGGGGGGGGGGCTTTACAATACTGCATTGCCGTTCTATTTGTTGCATCACCTATTTACAGACTGTCTTGTATTCACTGAACCATAAATTTATTTCGGGACTTCTAAGAACTTTGTATGCATTTCGGGAATTTTATTTGTGAGTTAGAATGTGGTGCAAAAAATGTTGAAGTGTGTAAAAAGTTTTGTTTGTCCTCTTCAAGTGTATCGACATTGTGGAAGAATAAAGATGTTTCCATATCGGCACTGGAAAAGAACATAACAGAAAAAAAAAAAAATTTAGAAAGTACGAGGTTACAGATGTCAATGAAACATTACTTCACTGGTTCACTACACAAAGAAGTGCTGGATTTTCAATAGACAGTCCGATCTTGAAGGCTCAAGTGGAAAAATTTGCTAAACAATTTGGATGCAAGGATTTTGTATGTAACAATGGTTGGCTGGATCAATTTAAAAACTGACATAACATTGTTTATGCAAAAATTAGTGGAGAATCTCAATCTGCAGATCCAATAATGGCAAATGAATGGATTGAATGTGTTTGGGCAAAAATCATGAAAGATTTCAATGACGACGAAACAGGACTGTTTTATAATTTGACACCTGACAATACATTTAAATTCAAAGGGGAGAAAAATGTGTTGGTGGAAAAAAATCAGAGATACTTGTATGCGCAAATATGACAGGAACTGATAAAAAAAAAACTGTTTGTTATCGGAAAATCGTTAAAACCTCTGTGTTTCAAAAACGTAAGGAAACTTCCTGTGGATTACACTGCAAACAAAAAAGCTTGGATGACTTTGGATATGTTTCGGCAATGTGTAAATGATTGGAATAAGGAGCTGTTCAAAAAGAAGAAAAATATTTTATTGTTAGTTGATAACTGTCCTGCACATCCCCAGGTTCAAAATTTGTCCAACATTAAGCTAGTGTTTCTGCCTCCCAATGCAACATCAATTTTACAACCAATGGACATAGGTGTAATCAAGAGTTTGAAAAGATTTTATAAAAGATTTCTAGTTCTACATCTGATCAGTCAAAGAGAACAGAAACAGTCTATATCGACATTGGATGCTATAAATTTATTGAATGATGCGTGGAACGTTACTTCGACAACCATATCGAATTGCTTCAAAAAATCTAAATTAAATTCAAATGAAATTTCAATCGTAGATGAAGAAGATGGAAACAAAGAAAACAACTTACCGTTATCTGAATGGTTGCTACTTAACAACGTTGTAGGTTTTAATACAGATAACATCGACGAATTTGTACAAGTTGATGACAACTTGTTAACTAGTGGTCTTCCTACAGAGAGTGACACTGTAGATGCTGTGCTCAACAATGATGATAACGACGACGATTGTGATGATGATATGATGACAAGTGAATCAAAATCAGTACTGACAATCTCACAAGCTCATGGTGCAATGGACACATTAGTCAATTTTTTTGAAGGAACTGAGGCAAGTAATGAGACTTTTAATGCGTTGAGTGTTTTAAGGGGAAATTTAAGAAATATCAAAGTGAAATCTTTAAAAAAAAACATAAATTTTAAGATTCATAAATAAAGACTAATTGAAATCATGTTTATTATTAATCAGTATTGTTTTTAATTACAGAGAAATAAATTGTGTTTAGTATTAAGTGTATAGTTTTAAAATTACAGACAAATAAACTGTGTTTAATATTAAGTGTATTGTAGTTTATAAAAGCATATTAATACAAATAGTTGTAGGTATATATTTATATTATTTTTTTTCTCTCTAATCTTTCTTTTGTTTTTGAATCTATCTTTTTATCAAGTTATTGAGAATTTTAAAAAATAGGAGGTAGATTTAACTCATCACTGATATAAAGTGTTCATTGTTTAAGGGCCCAGGGGTTTCTCCATCTCCGCTATCACGGATATAGTGAGTAACGGTTATAAAAAGGAAATTTGTCGGTCTCTTGTTGTTCATTATAACCAAGTTCGACTGTATTTTAAATATTTGTATAGTTTGCAAAAATTTTGTTAAATATTTTAGTCCTGCTCTTTCAGATGCAACAATATTCCTCATGCATTATGGAACGCGCAGCAAAAAGCCTTTTCCTAGGTGACATATGTAAATGCAGGTAAATAATTACATAGTGACATTTATCCAACCTTGAGAATGCTGTGTAGTGGGTAGCCAATGGGAGAAGAGGGATGCGAGTCACATGGTACATGTGGGAGGGGCAATTATGTCACTACAAATGCACAGGTAAATAATTACATAGGTCATTTCCTGATTAGATATTGATCAGTGCGTTTCAACAGGTGTCTTTTATGTAGAAAAGATTTGACTTACTCCGTCATACATCTGCGGGGAGTTGGCGAGCAAAGTGAGCAGGAGGCAGAGCCCCTTAGTTCAATAATAAAAAAATATGTTATATGATAGTTATTATAATAAATAACTATAAACAAAATTACAATTCATAATACAGATTATATATACAGGTGACCCCCGCTTAACGCTAATAATTCGTTCTGGGAAAAACAGAGCGCTAAGCGAGCGCCGCATTCCCATAAGGTAAAACATGCATTTGTGAGTTGTGGTCAGTGCCATAGGATATTTCCTAATCAATAATAAACGGTAGTGAAAAGATGCACAAATGTCGGTCAAAATATTTAATATTCAAATATTTGTGCATATAAAATATTCTGCCTTACATACGTATATAATTAGGTGGTAACTACTTACATATCAAAATTAAACTTCAAATTCCAATTAAAATCATGAGTTTAATTGATCTAAATTGATTTAATTTAATTGATGAATTTAATCGTGAAAAATGTGTCGATTTTGGGTTGAACTTTGGCCCTCTTCCAAATAAACTAAAAGGGGTATTAATTTTAAATCCCCCGCAGCATTACCACCCAACAATAAAGTCAAAACCTGGCATGTTTTTTTCTTCTTTCAATATGAAACTTCTTTTAGGCATTCGTTTCCACAAAAGTCCTGTGGAAACGGGACTTTTGTGGAAACGAATATGAGGGATATTATGTGTTATAATTTGTATAACACATAATATCCCTCTTCAATAATTTTAACAAGTTCTTTTTTGAAAGTTTTGGCTCCTTCTGCACTTGCGGCTTCTCCCTGGATTTTAAATCTATTCAGCCCTTACTAGTTTTAAATGGTTCCACATTTTTTTTTTTTAGGTGAGTTTTCTTCAGATCATCATATTGGCTAATCTCTCTCTCTCTCTCTCTCTCTCTCTCTTTTTTTTTATAATATTTAACTTAACTGAATTCTGCATTGGATATTATCTTCAATAAAATTAGTTAAAGTCTTTCCATTTCAATCCTAATAGCCGGCCTAGCCCTTGTTGCTTGAAGTGGAACAGCTATCTTTCCCGCTGCTAAAATTAATTTTTTATAATTGTTCTTACAGTTAAATTTGCAAGTCCTAAATTATGGCACACATCCGCTTGTCTTTGACCGGAATCGATTTGCTTCAAAACGTCTAATTTAATTTTCAAATCTAGTCTTTTTCTTACATTTATAGTCTTCGTACTGTGCCCAGATGTTGTTGCTTTTTCATTCTTAATGGCCATTATTAACTCTTCGAAAATGTAACTGCGTTGGTTGCATTAATTATGATACAATGTTCAAGTAAACTGTCTACTACACACGATGTCTAATACGGTACTGAGTGATGACTAGACTTCGGATAAATGCATATAACACAAATATTACAAGCAATATACTTGATCATTTTTTAAAATGTTGATCTCGGAACTACGTAACAAGTCACTGTACTGCAATTAAATTAGCATGCAAGAAAATTTCATTGAGTGTGGAAAATTTCTCAAGTTGGCATGGGAAACGTTTTAATGCTGTTTTGCTATTCATTTTCAAGCTATCGACTCCATCAAATGAAACAATTTCGTTAAATATGCCATAAATGCAATCTGTAAAAGAGCGTTATAGTGATCTGTGACAGCATTATAGTCAGATACGGGTTATAATATAAGAACAGAGTTATAGCAAATCAGCTTAAAGCGAACCGCGTTTTGATGGGAGCCTGCTGTACTTATAATAATTTTATTCTTTATATAGAGGTACTAAATAAACATCAATTATAGATCACCACAAAATTAAAAAGATACTGTACACTTTTTTAATGAAACAAATATATAAATAAAAAAAAAAAAAGTTTAAGTAACTTAAACCCAAATTATGTGGCACCCTTGGAATGCTTTTACAGCACTCCTGGCCAAAAACGACTGCATTTTACTGTAACGATCACAATGTTAAATTGGTTATGTCCTTAGATAAACGCAAAAAAGCGAACTCTGGCATTGAGTTTGGCAGCTTGCTTTATTGTATTTCTACCTATCATACACAGTGTGCCAATTAAATAACAAGACTGACGCTATTACAAAAAAAAAGAATAACACTAACAGCAAAGTAAGGTTATATATTTTCAAAGTAATCACCTCTGATGTGTAAATGCTGTCTACATCTTTTATTCAAGTTTTGAAAACACTTCTGGTACTGCTTTCAGCTGGTCGGTCACTGAAGCCTGGATGTCTTCTATTGTCCTGTATTGCATTCTTTACATAGCTTTTTTGATTTTGGGGAGAAAAAGTAATTTGTGGGAGCCAAATTCGGTGTATATGGAGGTGTTCGATAACTGGAATCGATTTTTTTTTGCCAAAAACTGCTTGATCAATTCTTGGAAGACTGAAAAGAATCGGTCGGCCAGGTCTAGGATCATCCTCTAACGACTCACATCCTTTACGAAAACAAGAAACCATTCAAACACGCTTGGTCGAGACAAACATTCATCAGCATAAATCTTTTTTTTAAAACGTCAAAAGTTTCTGTAGCACTTTTTTCCAATTTACAATAAAATTTGATAACTGCTCTTTGCCCCATTTTCAATTTTCTGACGACATGCACAAAAATACTATTACTCTTTCCATCATAAATCACAAACTACTGACAGGACAAGTTTCAACTTGCACTCATTGAAAAGAGCACACTCTAGCGGACCTAATATGTACTATTTTGGCCTCTTACGTTAATAATAAACGCAGAGTGCACACAGTCTCGTTATTTAATTGGTGCACTGTGCATATTTCTCCTAGAATATAATAAAGGAAACAAAGAGCACAGGCCTCCGTAGCCAGGTGGGAATGAGCAGCAGTGCGTAGCACACGCTTCTTGATTAGACCGGGGTTCGAGACCGTCACCACCAAATACGGAGGATGCAGAAAGGTCAGGGAATGACCACCACATATCCCGGAGCAATATGGCCTTAGTTGCTAATGCTCCTAAAAACCAAATAAACAAACAAACAACAACAAAGAGCACTTGATGAAGCAGCTTAATTTCTTATTAGATAGTTTCAAACTGCAAGGGAAATTCATATTTGGGTTCTCAAGGCTGCAGCTTGAAATGTCCAAATGATAATAGCAACCTGCAATCTGTCATCTCATAGAGTTCAAATGAATAAACAGCATTCAACATATTAGGTGGACTTTGATGAGTCTGATGCCCACACTAGATGGGTATCAGACATCAAATCGAAAGCTGAGTCACAACTGTGGTGTCTCAGAATGGGTAAAATACTTGTAATAAATATGAAATTTTTAAATTTATGCCTTGCAACTTACTTTTTGAAATATTCATATAAAAAATAGATATAAATGATTTTGAATTTTTTTCTCTTTTAATCAGTGGATTCATTAATTCAATTATATATTAAAATACTGTGCAGTCTAATAAATGAATTCATGGGCTAATATACAATAAATATTATCTACTTTGTTAACTTACTTGTGAAAAATGCTGATCAATAAACTGATTAGCTCTCTGATAGAGAGTTGTACAACCATGCTGAAGTGCAAAATCTGCAATGCCAATACAATTAGAAGGATCAAGCTGATTTTCAAGAAATGCACAGCAAGCTTCAATAATATGATTTACCTACAAGATAATAATACATCATCAGTTCATTCATTGCAATTGTAATTTTCACAATGAAGTAGGGTCATTAGATTGAAAGAAAAGAGAAACAGCTTTACTATACTATACTACACAATTATGAAATTAAAACAAGTTAACTAATGTGGCAGTTATAACTAGCTAATTCACTTGGCTCTGTATTCCTATGATTATCAGAAGTAGTATTTTTAATAAAGATAAGCCTGGAAGAGAAGCCAGGATTAATGAGCATCAGCCTAAATAAGTCTACACAAAGAAGCTAGAAGTATTCGGCATTAGCCTAAAAGAAAGAAAGGAAGCAAAAAATATGGGGAAAAAAAAATAGTTGTCTGGTTTTTAGGGATAACATATTCGCACCAGTTCATAATCCATTGGCTAAAATAAATTTCAGTTATATCAAGTTTACAACTATCCTTGTCCTCTATGATGTTGGTATAGTGGTTTTGTCATTTGTTCACCTATGAGATTCAAATCCAGACCACTCGTTTGAAGAGGTCTGAATTTGAATCTCATAGGTAACTAGGGGTATTCAATGGAGTGACTATTCAGAGAGAGGGGGTAGGGTTCACTCATCATGAGGTATTCTTTAATTTAGATTTTTTAAGCCTACAGAACATGCAAATTAACTGGTGAACATTAGCCTAAAAACACTTGTAGAGATATAAAATACAACAAACTGTATGAACTAGATTACACTTTCACTAGTACAATACGGCCTCTGTAGCAAATGTGCCAAAAATTTCCAAGGAATAAAGAAGAAACAAATTCTTCATTTCTAACTGCACATCCTAATTGCACATCTGTGCCAGTAATGAAAGAAAGAGCCTGATTATTTTAATTTACTCAAATCAGGTAACATGTAGCCACCTGGTTTCAAGACTTTTCAATTAACAAGACCAAAGTCTCTCTCTCTTCCCCACCCGTGGGAATCAATATATAGCCTCTTTATATCAAAAACTAATGATGCTGCTCTTTGCTGCCACTTTTCCAGCAGATCCACATCTATCCTGAAATTGGCATTAAAGACCATTATACAGTATTTATGATGTAGCCTAAACGCGATATGGCCAAAAAAGGTTTTATTTTCTCCTTTCTATAGCCACTGACCACAAATTTTTTAGCATTAGCATTTTTTTAGCATTAGTAGAGGCATTTGATGCAAGAAAGCAAGCTTATGCAGTATCAGCCAAAAAAAAAATAATAAAAATAAATAAAAAATAACCACTTCCACTTCACCCCTCTGTTCATTCGAAATACCTGTCCAGCTGAGCCTTAAACTTATTCCGGCTATCAACCTCCATGGCAAGGGATGGAAGTCTGTTCCACCAACCAACCACCCGCCAGCTAAAGGCAAATTTCCTCACGTCTATCCTACATCTGTCTTTATGCCCTCTCAGGTGATTATTCTGAGCAAGAGGAAGAATCCCATCAGCATTGAGCATGCTCAAACCATTCAAGGCTTTATACACCTCTATCAGATCACCTCGCTGGTGCCTAGTCTCCAGACACTGTAATTTGCAAAACTTAGTTTTGCAAATTACAGTGATCTTTTTTACTGCTTCTTATTTGGTTAGGTTAGAAGGGTGTAATTTTGTAAACAATCTCTTTTAACGTAATAATGTTTCCAATTAAATTTGAGCTAATCCAACACATGGTCCACTGTGCAGCCATTACATGACTCATATCAGCCACCTGCTTTACATGGTTGTATGCATGTAATACATACATATAAAGCATGCAAGATTTTATTTTTATCATCTATTCTTGCATTCTGTAAAGAATTTTTGTTGGTGAAAATTCTATTCACAAAAAATAATAAAAATAAAATAAATAAAACATAAATATAATGATTAGGTATAATTTGATGCATGTGTTTGTTTTGATGCACTAATACACTGAAGGTCATCATTAATTTTTATGTTTGTCAACAATCTGAATTAACTGTCAAAACCAAACAAAATAAATTTTTGGGGCTTATTATTATTATTAGCTATAAGGTGCAAGGAAGCCAACGCGTTTGCTGCACCAGCCAAAATAAAAAAATAAATAAATAAAAAAAAAAATAATTCCTGAGTTACTCAGAGAGAGAGAGAGAGAGACAGACTCAGAAGTAGAAGGGAATCACCAAGAAAGAGAAGAATGATGATATCCAGCTCAGGACCCTGGGTAGGCAAGCCCATACTCACCAGATGTGAGCCCTTAGGGAAAAATCAATTTCTTTGATGAATTTCAAGTGAAAACATTGAGAAAATATACAAAAAATATACACTTGCTCATTCTACAGCATTCATTACGTCATTAAACAATAAAAGAATTCCTTAAAAATTAAAAAATCGATAAACTAAAAATTAAAAAAAAAAAATTTTTTTTTTTTGTCCTCGCCTTTTTCCCATTATGTATATATGGGGTCAGCGTTTTTATAGTTTTGGCATGAAATTTTTACGGCCGGATGCCCTTCCTGACGACAACCCTCACCCTTCGTCCGGGCTGGGGATATGCGGTGGTCATTCCCTGACCTTCTGCATCCTCCATATTTGGTGGTCCCGGGCTCAAACCCTAGTCTAATCAAGAAGTGTGTGCTGCTCCTGCCCACCTGGCTACAGAGGCGCCTCGAAAAACTCAATATAATTCAATATAAAATACAAGTTATTGTCATTATAAAATTTAAAGAAATTGATATTCCATGTCTTCCTCATGGTTTCTCAGGTTTAATTCATGTTAAATAATTTTGTTTGAAAGAAGGTGAAATTTCGACGTGATATCTTCAAAAGTTCTTGAATTTTAGGAAAATTTTTCAAAAATGCAGTTCCTAAAAAAATGCGTTCTAACTTTGGGAACAGCACATTGCAGACTGTACACACTCCAAACAATCTTCTCTTACAAAAGCTTAATTATAAGAATTTTAAACTCTAATCAATAGGAAAATATTTTTTAAAGAATATACAATCCAAACATGAAAATAATTAATTTCTCAACATTCAAAACCTTTCTAGTCCCTTTGATGATTCCTAATTTCAATGCATTTCTTCACATGCTTAAATTCCATTTGCAGCAAATCATGGTGAAACAAAACGAGACAACTCAAAGTATGCATCGGTTAGAAAAAGCACGGAAAAAATATCATGAGAAGAAAGCACAATGAATTTCAGAAGAATCTAATGACTTGCATGATGTTAAAGAACAATGAATCACCAAGGAAACGTAGGTGTACAGAATCACCACATTCTCGCAATAAACGACAGTGTACAGACTGTGAATGACATCTTATTCGAACACTTGGAGATTCGTACCAAATAGAAATTTTCAAAGAAAATAAATGTCTTTACAGATCAGGTTTGTGATATTTGCTTGAAAAGGTGCTATCCAAATCAAGTAACTGTCCCCTTAAAGCTGAAAAAGCTCCAGAATATCTTTCTGTAGCTTTTTTATTAGAGAATTTTATTAGAGAATTTTATTAGAGAATTAACGAATTCTCTTACAAAAGAATTCGTTAATTCTCTGTCATTGATGGAAGTCCCATTTGTATGGCAAACTTCGACAGCCACCTTCAAAAGCTTATTGGAACAAATTTGCATCCAGGAAATATTCCTCAGGAAATCATGGTTTTGTCACAACATGAGCAGAGATTACTTTCGCATACCTTAATGAATTAAACAATCAAATTACAAAATAAGGGCCCACTTGGTTCTTCAAGTCATATTAAAATATTCAAAAACAAAATTTGGTTGGGGGAAAAGCAATACCTTTCAGTTTTCTTTATTGGTCACAAAATATATAATGATATGACATATTCTAAGAGCTGCTGGATGAGTGGTGTCGGTACAGACTGATGATTCAAAAAAAAAAAAAAGTAGTAGTAATCTGTACGGCGATTATTAGATGCCAAATAAAAATGCTGCATCGTTTAGAAAAAAACTGGCAAGTAAAGGTACCTGGAAAGATGACTCTATTTCCAAATTTCAAAATAAATAAATAATACCCGACCCCCAAATTTGTATTTGTCAGTTGTATGGTACCTGACAGGTAACTAGGATATTGAGAATATTGACTTTCATCATGTTGATAAAACTTAATTTAAACTGATCATATTGATAAAATTTTTGAATAATGACTACAAGCTTTGCAGTAAATTATGCAACTACTATTCCCGAATTTTATTCTATGAGAAATAATGTGACCATTAAATAATCACAGGATAAACACAACGGATCTCATTCATATTCAACTAAATACAAGTCTTTATAGGAAACTTGAGTAGGCAAGCAATGTGAACATCTTATTATGAGAACTTCAATTTACCACTCATCAATCAGAACTAAAGGACAGGTCATACTTCCAAAAGTTGGACATTCAATTAATTTCAGAGAAAACATGAGGTGTGAATATCTCTCACCTGGTATTCACCAAGACCTCAACCAGTTTCATAATTCTTGAAATGAATAGTGTGCAGGGTTATCTTGGTAGTTAAGGGGAAACAAATAATTTCAACCTCATGGAGGAGGGAATTACAGTAGATAAAAAAGCATTCTTTTGGGCTCAATCCAATGGAGTGATAAATATAGTCAACTGAAAATCAAATGAATCTGGGAAATTTTTAAACTTATAGCAAAAGCCACAGATGCATTTATACTATTAGGGAAATACCAAACATTTAAGTTCCCAGGATGGATGACAAGGAGTTGGCTAGTTGAATAGGGTAAAAGAAGGAAGTATGGAGCAGTTATAGTGTCAATTAGCATCAGCATTAGTAGTGGCATATGATGCAAGAAAGAAAGCTTATACAGCATCAGCCAAAAAAAGAACAACTTCCCATTTCACCTATCCATTCGCTTCAAAAGTTTGTCCAGTTCTTCCTTGAATCTATTTAAGCTATCAACTTCCACAACTGATGGAAGTTTCTTCCAGCATTCAACCACTCGCTGGATAAAGGCAAACTTCTGCACATCTATTCTGCAACTGTCTTTCCTCAATTTGAATTTATGTCCCCTCAAGTGCATAATCTGAGCAAGAGGAAGGATCTCATCAGCACTGAATTGCTCGAACTATTCAAGGCCTTATACACCTTAATCAGATTACATCACAGGTGCCTAGTCTCCAGACACTGTAATTTGCAGAACTTAAGCCTTTCTTGGTAAGGCCACTCTTCACCAATCTTGTTGCGCTTCTCTGCACTCATTCCAACAGTTCTACATCCTTATTAAAACGAAGCCTCCAGACCTGTATGCAGTACTCAAGGTGTGGCCTGACCACTGCCTTATACAAAGGGATAATCACCTCCTTATCCTTGCTAGCAAAATTCCTGTATATCATTGAATGCTCTGGCAGCCTGTCTGCAATGCTCAGAAAACTTCATATCTGACTGCACAATTACCCCAAGGTCTTTTTCATTCTTCACTACCCTGAGTGTAGTACCACACAGTTGGCACATTACTCTGGGGGTCAAGATGCGCAAACTCATATAAAAAAGTTCAAGTGAACAATAAGACAACAAAAGGAAGTTAATCAGAAAAGATGAAGTCTGATAAATCCTTGGAAAAGAACTAAAAAATAGATGAGGTTCTACTCACACATATCTACTAAGTAGAAAAGAGTACATCAGACAGTCCCATACTAGATGAGAGCATAACTTAAATGTTTCAAGAGTACTTATAGGACATCTGATAGTTCATCAATAAAGATATGTATCATCACATATATCATTATTCTTCAACAAGATTACTACTCGCCTCCCCCACAGCTAGTGCAGTAAAAGCCTGTTGCTTCATTGCACACTATTACTATTTTGTTAGTAATTTTTTTTTAAAATCTTCTTATCTTTACTTTCAATCAATAATGATGAAACAATAATCTGCAAGACATGGATTGAGGTTGAGATGTGGGATCCCTCTGCCTCCAGTTAGTATTAACTATATGGTGTAAGGAAGCTTAAAGCTTATGCTACACCAGCCAAAAAAAAAAAACTTCCGAGTTACCCTGAGAGAGAGAGAGAGAGAGAGAGAGAGAGAGAGAGAGAGAGAGAGGAGAGAGAGAGAGAGAGAGAGAAGAATGATGATGATATCCAATACTCACATTCTGGGATCATATCAAATGAGGATGCAATCCATTCCTGGCAGATTATTGTTCCATCATTATTGGTTGAAAGTAAGGATAAGAAGATTTTTAAAAAAAATTACGATTTGATGAGATCCCAGAACAAATGTCTAGTGTGTATGATAGTTTGCCGTATGAGATAATTTGGTGTACAATGTGTAAACAACAACTGGTGGCTATGACAATTTTATAAAAGATTTATTTGGTACACATAGACCAGAAATTAAGAAAAGTAATGAAATAAAAAGCAAAGATGGATAGTGCACTCTATCAAAAATATCAAGAACTGTACCATGATAACTAAATTAACCATTTACAGCATGGCATGTTAAAATTTTGTATTTTCAGTCTTCCTTTCTCATAAACCAAACTCACATATAATTCATTGAATTGTTTTATTCACCAAACTGGCATAACAGCCACCAACTGTCTTTCACCAAGTCATCACACATCAAATTTTCTTGTACACTGAATTTTAATGCACTGAACTGTTGTATAACAAACTGTTTGCATTGAACTGATTTGATCCCATTTTTTCTGAAATCTGTCTTACAGATTAAACAAAAAAGGAGTGAATAAGCACATTCTCAACATACCTATGAAATACGAAACTTTAACCAGAATGATTTTACATTGAGGAAAAAAACAGCTTTCCCTAATTATTAATTAGTTTTAAAATTACATTTGAAAGACAATTAGTACCTGAAACATCGTAGCAGCAGGAAGAAGGTTACACACAGTCATCTCTTCAACTTTGATTTCACCAGTATATGCAAAGCGAATAATGAGAGCCATACTGATAGGAGAAACTCCTTGGATGTTAATGATGGACATTTCAGATTCCTTCAGTCCACTGGTAAACATGGCCTATAATGTTTATTGTATATATATTGTGTATCTCCTTTTAAAATATCCATTCAGAAATAAATGATAAAGATCTTTTCTAAAATTTTTATACTTAAATTTAACTATAATAAAATACGTTAACAAGAAAATTATGATAATGATTAAAATGATGATAAGATGATAATGATAAGTTTAGCTTGCATAGTCCACTTAGTGACTTGATTGCAGACTAGTTTATACTTACTGTTGCTTCTGTGTCCTATGTTAATTTTTAATCATCCAACCTATTTTTATTCTCTGCCACTAGTATCATCAGTTCATTTGATATCCATCATATTTTAGGACTGAACCTTGAGCAATATCTCTCGGTTTGTATAACAAGCTTAACTTCTACAATTACTTCCCTGAACACTTTCCATTTAGAATTTTCAGTTGTTAACAGCACGTTGATTTTAAAAATGAATTTAAGAACTGTCTAGGCCATTACAGTCACATTTTCCAAAATAAAATTCCTTCCCTCTAACCTCAACAACATTTATATCTTTAACCCTGCAGTGGTGGCATCCCATAAAGTTACAAACCCAATGGCACAGAATCTGACAGGTACTAAACTTTCTTTTTAATTTTTGGAAAAGCTTTTTGGGTTTCTCAACTTCTGCTTGGAATATACTAATATTTTATCCTTTCTTAATGGATTGCAATACTTAGTGTATATATATTTTTAATGAAAAATTAAATGCTGTGTTTTTTTATCTTTTATTTAAAGAAGAAAATTAAATTTGATGAAATGAGTCTTCCATTTTGTAGTTTAAAAACCATTAACCACAAGAAATTTCAAATGTGCAATGTACATATATTTATGCTTATTAACTGTTTAATAAACTGATGCAATAGGACTTATTCCCACTCAAAAAATGCCTGGTTTACAATGGATATTTTCTGTGACTGGTTCTTTAACCATTTTATTCCTGATGTGCGATGCTATCAGACAGATGTGCTGAAAATTCCTTTTCATGAAATAAAGGATGTTTTACTGTTAGATAATGCACCTACTCACTTTAATACTGAGAGCTTAGTTAGCAGGGATGGGAGAATTAAATGTGTTTTTCTGTCATCTAACACTACTTCACTGATACAGCCAATGGATCAGGGTGTAATCGTTGCATGTAAGAGGTTTAAGAAGAAGTTTTGGAAGAGATGATGGTTGTTTTGGAAGAAACAGAAGATGCCAGAGGCACCAGGACACTGCAAAATTTACATGCATACAACATCTTCAACTTAGCAGCTGCGTGCAAAGATACAAAGATTACTACCTTGGCCAATGCTTGGAATACGTTGTTGTACGACGTAGAACCTGAAATGGACTTTTGAGGGAGTTGAGGCGTCTAATTTTCAGAACACTCTTCTGAGGGCCGGCAACAAAAATGCAACTAAGAATGATGTGGAACAGTGGCTTGAAAATGATGAAGGTGATCTGGGCTATCAATTTTTTTCTGAGGTAGAGATTGCGGAAAATGTTCATGGAGAACAAGAGGACGATAATGACAACAAAGGAAAAGAATCAGTTGTTATTTGGTTTTTAGGAGCATTAGCAACTAAGGCCATATTGCTCCGGGATATGCGGTGGTCATTCCCTGACCTTTCAACATCCTCCGTATTTGGTGGTGATGGGCTCGAACCCCAGTCTAATCAAGAAGCGTGTGCTACGCACTGCTGCTCCTTCCCACCTGGCTACGGAGGCGCCCATATGATTTGCATTCTCTACATCTCACATGGAACTCAGATTACATAACACTTATTAAACATTTAAAAATATATATCGATAAAGACCAATAATAAAGTATTATTGGTCGAAAAGAATCAGTTGCACCTCATCCTAAATTGTCTGTTATAAGAGGAAACCTCATACCTTTTTTTAATAGGACTGTGATTCTCTCAACAATCAATTGCGAATGATTATAATATGAACCTACCCCACGTACATAGTCATATATAAACCAAATTAAAATAGCTAATAATTAAAATCATTCTCATATTATGCCAAGCGAATCGAAAAGAGTTACAGAAAGACGGCAGCCACCAACCCCCAAAAAACCAACCAATATCGCATGCCACCATGAGAATCTTATCATTTAAGATTATTATAATAATAGGACTTATTGGGCTTCACACTCCCTTTGGATTCGAATTAGTTATAAGACAACATATGGATGACATCATACATTATATGAATCATCATCAGACCCTGATGTACTTCCTTATTATGAACATTTTAGAGAATTTCGATCTACAGTAATAAGGAAGCAGCACCAAGGTGTAAGGCAATTGAAGCTTGATTTCTTCAAGACCACTTCATCACCTGTTTCACCACAACCCTCTACCAGTAAGGAATTAACACCTCTCCCTCCATATGACTCTGAAAATTGTGATTCTTTCACAATTAAGTTAATATTAATATTTAATATTATGTATATTTTTTTAATGTTTTTTTTTATGATTTTTATTCAATGGAGTTTAAGAATTTTAAAGTATTTTTTCCCCCTCTAAAATCGATTTAAATGAAAAAAACTAATGTTCACACTTTAAACAACTTTGTGTGAGCTTTAAGAAAAAAAAATTGTTGGAAACACTCCATTAGTTACACTGTACAGTTTTTGATGTGTTTAATTAAAATAAAGTTTGGTTCCTATGGTAAATTTATTTTTATATTTTTAACAGATGTTTTAGTGGCATGTATAAATTACTCAATGTACATTATAATAATATTTTATTCATACTTATACATTATAATAACATTTTAATACATCCTGTAATTGTAAGTTTGTTATTAATATATGTTTTTAAAATTTATTCGATTTAATGGACTTTCAGCAATAGTGGACACCACTTCTCCCTAATTAGTCCATTAAATCGAGGGCCTACTGTATATACATTTGGCAACTTAACTAATACTTTATATTTGTCAAATTTATTTACTATGCTCCTAGTATTAATGTATAAGGAAGATAAAGGAAGCAACTTTATGCTCTTAAAAACAGTAATATAGCCATGTATTTGCTTGTCCCATGAGAACCTCAGCAGGCATTTTAATCTATGACACCTCACTTTTCATGTTTCTGTATGCCTCAACTGAAACACCACAAGAATCAATTTCTCCTCTGCTTGCAGCCATGATTAAATTATCAGCCTGTGTACTCCCAAATCAGTAGTTTTCCGAACTACTGATTTGGGGATACACCTAACAGTCTCACCTTACCCACCTAACACTGTCTGAATAGCATCAGCAAATATGTCTCCTTTCTATTTAAGTGCATCCCATCCATGTAGAAATAGTCTCTCCTGTTAACAAGCACAGACCGTGCTACGAAAAATGCTACCTTATGAACTTTGCACCATCTCTCCAGGGAGGAACTGACTGACAAGGCTCTGATCTTACTGCTATCATGTCCTGGAATAATTCCAGGTCAAGTGGTTAGTTCTGAAAAAATACAAATTGGTCAAGTCTCAATCCTACAAGTAATAGCAGGGAGATAGAATGGATCATGGAGCCTTCAGTAACTTTCAAGGCATTCATCAACTGATTACCATTAATGAAGCTAGTTAATAGCTCTTACTTTGCATCAAGAAACTTTTACAAGTGAAATTGAATCTGCAGGAGAGGGAGGGAATAAGATTAGAATCTATCCTCACACATGGAATAAAATAGGAATGGTTCCGCTGACCTTAAAGAAAGCAGGTAGTCTTCATGGCCTCCTACCATCACTCACTCCACCCACACACACACACACACACACACACACACACACACACACACACACACACACACACACACACACTCTTGGATACCGATAATCATGTGATGGCCTCCCCTGTCCAATGAAAATCACATTCCTCCACACCATCCCCTTCCATCCAAGGTATTGGATGGAAGGGGATGGTGTGGATGGGGAAGGTATTGAATCTCTGTAACATACATTTATCTATGGTAGAATTACCAATTTTAAGCAAAAGTACTCAAAATTGTTCAAACACATGCCAATTTTCCATTTTCTTTCAAAATAATTACCAGAAACTAGGAAAACTAACATTCTCCACCAAAAATGATATCTTTCAATAATTCCATTAGCATTCAGATGACTTGTTTTACGTCAACTTTCTGAGAAAGAGACTTGTTTTAAAGGAGGTTAGGCAGGCGAAGGCAGATTACGAGAAATCCTTGGCAAAAGATGCTAAGAAAAACAGCAAGGATTTCTTTACTTATATAAACTCTAAAAGGAAGGGGATGAATCTGATTGGTCCACTTGACATCGATAGTTCGACTGTTGATGATCCTGCTCAGATAGCAAACAAACTGAATGAGTATTTTGCATCTACATTCAACATGAGGAATTATTAACGTTTGAAAATGGCAGAAGGTTATCAAATTATAGCAGGGTACTTAATGATTTTGAAATAACTGAGAGCAAAGTGGAGGAGAAATTGTTGAAGTTAAACATAAGAAAAGCACCTGGGGTGGATGGGATCTATCCAGTTATATTAAAGGAGGTGGCAACGGAAGTAAGCAAACCCTTAGCATTAATTATGAGCCTTGGGCTCAGGGGAGGTTCCCACGGACTGGAGATTTCCAAATGTATCCCCAATTCACAAAGGGGGGATTGAAGGGTGACACGAGTAATTACAGACCAGTTAGTTTAACTTCTGTTCCGGGTAAAATAATGGAATCACTGGTTAAAGATGCATTGCAGGATCATCCAGACAAGACTGCAGAGGCACAATATGGCCTTAGCAGCCCTTGTGCCATTAAACAACACACCAACCAACCAACCAACAAGACTGCAGCAATAATTCAGGCACAGCATGGGTTTGTTAAGGGAAAGTCTTGTCTGACAAATTTGATTGGTTATTATGATGTGGTTACAAAGGAACTGGATGCAAAAAATAATTTTGATATCATACATTTGGATTTCAGGAAAGCTTTTGACACTGTTGCGCATGGAAGACTATTGTACAAATTGGAGCAGAATGGTATTAAGGGTAAGTTGCTACAATGGATAAAAGGATGGTTAAGTGGGATAAGACAGAGGGTGGTAATCAATGGGTACTGCTCTTCGTGGACTAATGTTATTAGTGGAGTCCCACAGGGTTCGGTGTTGGGTCCACTGTTGTTTTGTATATTTATCAATGATATTGATGAAGGTATATTAGGCTTAGTGTCAAAGTTTGCAGATGATACAAAGGTTGGCAGGTTTGTTAATGACAGTAATGGCAGTGTGCTACTGCAACAGGATCTAGATAATTTGGGCAGATGGGCTAAGAAGTGGCAACTGAAATTTAACCTTGACAAATGCAAAGTACTCCATATGGGTAGAAGTAACCCGAGAGAAAAGTACCAACTGTGTGGTACTACACTTAAGGTGGTAGAAAATGAAAACGACCTGGGAGTAATTGTGCAGTCAGATATGAAGTTTTCTGAGCAATGCAGACAGGCTGCCAGGGCAGATCATGGGGTTTTGTCAATGATATATAGGAATTTTGTTAGCAGGGAAAAGAAGGTGATTGTCTCTTTGTATAAGGCAATGGTCAGGCCACGCCTTGAGTACTGCGTACAGGTCTGGAGGCCTCATTTTAGGAAAGATGTAGATTTGCTTGAGTGTGTACAGAGAAGGGCAACAAGATTGGTGAGGGGAATGAAGGGATCCTCTTATCAAGAGAGGCTTAAGTTCTGCAAATTGCAGTGGCTGGAGACTAGGCACCTGCGCGGTGATCTGATTGAGGTATATAAGGCCTTGAATGGGTTGAGCACGCTGAATTCTGATGGGATCCTTCCACTTGTTCAGATTACGAACCTAAGGGGGCATAAATTGAAATTGAGGAAGGACAGATGTAGAATAGATGTGCGGAAATTTGCCTTTAGCCAGCGGGTGGTTAATTGCTGGAACAAACTTCCATCTGTCGTTGTGGAAGTTGATAGGTTGAATAAATTTAAGGAGGAACTGGACAGGCATTTGGAGGCAATGCTGTGATTTTTTTTTTTTTTTTTTTTTTTGGCTGATGCTGCATAAGCTCATACACTTGCTTTCTTGCATCACATGCCACCACCACCACTACTACTACTACAAATAAAAGTATATAATCCAAAATCCTAAATACAATATACAGTGCAATAAAATTAGAGAGCTGGCAGCTTGGCATTAGAAGCTTGAACTGGTTTCACAAATAATAACCTAAAACTTCCAAGGATGTAATCAATTAATTAAACAACAGAGAAAATTACATCTCTAATTTGATTCAGTCCCTCATGAGAGATTATTGTATAAGCTGGAACATGTTGCGATTAAAAAAATTCAAAGATGAACTGCTCAGTGGCTGCAGGGCAAGAGGCAGAGGGTTGTGATTAATGGATTGCATAAATTATAATAAACTATTGCTGAATGCAATAATAAATTATTGCATTCAGCACAATGCAATAGCATGCTAAGATAACAGGATGATGAAATGATGCTTTCAAGTAACATTATTTCATATGTACAGGAAGATACCAATGAGATAATAAATTTTAAGATGGTGATGCAATTTTTGTGGTTGCTGCTGTATACGTTTTGTATGTTTGCATAAAAACATCTGTTATTTAGGTTGCTATAGAGGATATCCGATTTTACAGAGCAATTTTTTGCTTATAGACCTGTGTGAGAGAGCTAGTTCTATGACAAAATAAATATTAGTTGTAAGCTTCATATACATAATACTAGTGTAAAACAAAACTAAAAGTAAACTGTCTTAATCACACATCAGCACAGGCACCTCAGCAAACACCTCATACAAATAAAAACAACTGGATAAATCTTTTTAAAGAAATCCTTGGTCTCCACCCTGCACAATGTCTCCCGCTATCATGAAGGTTGTTGCTAATACCTCTACTGATGACATCACATCCCAATGCAACTGTTTCAGAGATCAATACAGATCACCTTTCTTGTGATGCATGGAATCTCAGTGGATGGATGAAAACAAATTTCTGCCAGGTATCTCAACAAAGTCATTACTATCGTGGCAAACTGTGCCACCATGACTTGGGTGCACATAAGTTGGCAGCCAACAAAACAACAACCTCAATCATGCTACATGCTGTAAAAAGAAAAAGAAAAAGAAACAGAAATACAGTACTGGTTTTTGTTGAGTTTTGAAAGCTACTCAATTTTATGTTTCATTTAGTAAATTTTGTGATTGTGTACTGTTTATTTCCAAGTATTTTGATCCTTAAATCTCTTCTGCAACACACTGTATAGGCTTTTTAGTTATCCTAAATTTTATATTGCTGAAAACAATACCAAGCAAAACCTACATTTCTAATTATCTTCAGTTATTACAATGATATAGATAATTTGATATATTTCTACTTACCTTAAAATATGGGCTAGCAGCTGCAAGGACAATTTTATGAGCATGGAATATTTCACTAGCTACGTGTATCTCAACATCACACAACTTTTTGTGGCATCTCATCAAATACATCACCTCTAAGGCTTCTTTTGGAAAGGATGAAATGGTAAAGTTCATTGAGCCATCAGAAGATGGATCATTTTCACTAACTGGGCGTGGTCTAAAGCACCGAGGCTGTCCACAAGATAAGGAATGGCACGACACACTATCATGTTTTTCAGCCATGTTCTGTGAAATACAACTAAATAAATTTCTAAATATTACGAGCAGAGCAAGATAAAGGGAGATAAACAAAAAGACTACCGGTGACACCCTATATGTATTTTTATGTACATGATTACTTTAAATAGGAGGAACACTTTCTGGACACCTGTATATTCATTCAAACCACTGCTGAGCTTTATTCTGATGTTAATTCCTGCACAGAAAAGAGGGAAAAAATGCAGTTATGTATACACATATTTCAACATTACATTACATTACAGAGTAAGCGAAACTAAATCTAACAAGATCAACAAAAAAAGAAAGAAAAAAGTATAATACAGCAGTTAAACTGTAATTGCTTATAAGCATTATATTATGAAAAATGTAATTTTAGCCTACAAACAGTACAATTAATATAAGTAGAATGAAATACAGAAAACAAAAAAAAAAACTGGTTGATTTCATAACCCAGTGATTCCCAACAACCCTTTTGAGCAAAACACTCCCTTTTCACCAAGTATTATTTTCTGGCACTCTTTTATAGACAACAAAGTAAGTTTTTAATGTTCTTGTTTATACTCTGGCATGACCACCAGGCCAGAGGAATTTACAATAAATCATGAATAAATACAATCATTAATCATATCTAGCAGTCACGGGCTTAAACAACAGTTCACTCAAAGAGCATGTGTTACAGCATTCTTGCCGTAACCACATGGCTATGTATAAAAACTAGTTAAAAATCTATACAAATTTGAGTATTTTGATAGTGTATTCATAATTTCTAAGGTTTTTCTGTCAATATAAACCATATATATATATATACAGTAAACCCTTCCTAATACAGATTAATTGGGGGGGAAGAAGAGATTAGCATTAGTAGAGGCATATGATTCAAGAAAGCAAGCTTATGCAGCATCAGCCAAAAAAAACAAAAAAAAAAAAAAAAAAACCTTCCACTTCACCCCTGTGTTCGTTCAAAATACCTGTCCAGCTGAGCCTTAAATTTATTTAGGCTATCAACCTCCACAACAAGGGATGGAAGTCTGATCCACAAACCAACTACCCGCTGGCTAAAGGAAAATTTCCACACATCTATCCTACATCTGTCTTTCCTCAAATTGAATTTATGCCCTCTCAGGTGATTATTCTGAGCAAGAGGAAGTATCCCATCAGCACTGAGCATGCTCAAACCATTCAAGGCTTTATACACCTCTATCAGATCACCTCGCCGGTGCCTAGTCTCCAGACACTGTAATTTGCAAAATTTAAGCCTTTCTTCGTAAGAGCAACCCTTTGTTCCATTCACTAATCTTGTTGCCCTTCTCTGTACTTGTTCCAGCAGCTCTACATCCTTCTTGAAATGAGGCCTCCAGACCTGTATACGGTACTCAAGGTGTGGCCTGACCATTGCCTTATACAAGGGAATAATCACCTCCTTATCCCTGCTAGAAAAATTTCTGTATATCATTGACAAGACACCATGAGCTACTCTTGCAGCCTGTCTGCACTGCTCAGAGAACTTCATATCTGCCTGCACAATTACCCCCCAAGGTCCTTTTAATTCTCTACCACAGTCAGTGTAGTACCACAGAGTTGATAAGTTACTCTGGGGTTGCTGTTTCCCATATGTAGTACTTTACATTTGTCAATGTTAAACTTCATTTGCCACCTCTCAGCCCATCCTTTCCAGATCCTGTTGCAGCAGCATAGCGTCAGTAGCATCCTTAACAACCTGCCAACCTTTGTATCATCTGCAAACTTGGACATTAAGCTTGATATACCATCATCAATATTATTTATAAATACAGAAAACAATAATGGACCGAACACTGAACTCTGAGGGACTCCACTAATAACATTAGTCCACGATGAGCAGTGTCCATTGATTACCACTCTCTGTCTACTCCCCCTCAACCACCCCTTTATCCATAGCAGCAGTCTTCCATGTGCAACAGTACCAAAAGCCTTTCTAAGATCCAAGTATATAATATCAAAGTTATTCCCTGCATCCAGCTCTTTTGTGACTGCATCATAGTATCCAATCAAATTGGTCAGGCAAGACTTCCCCTTAACAAAACCATGCTGTGTCCGAGCTATAACTGAAGTCTTGTCTAGATGATCCTGCAGTGCTTCTTTAACCAGTGCCTCCATTAATTTTCCTGGAACAGAAGTTAAACTCACAGGTCTATAATTACTTGTGTCAGCCTTTGATCCTCCTTTGTGAATTGGGGTCACATTTGCACATCTCCAGTCTATGGGTACCTCCCCTGAGTCTAAGGAAGCTCTCATAATTATGGCTAAGGGTTTGCTTACTTCCTTTGCTGCCTCCTTTAATATAACTGGATAGATCCCATCCACCCCAGGTGCCTTTCTTGTGTTTATCTTCAACAATTTCTCCTCCACTTTACTCTCAGTTATTACAAGATTATCTAGCTTACTGCCAGAGTTGAATACACCTCTCGCATTCCCCTTGCTGAATAACTCCTCATGTGTGAATGTCGATGCAAAATATTCATTTAGTTTGTTAGCTACATGAGCAGGATCATCAATAGTTGAACCATCGATATCAAGTGGACCAATCTGATTCATCCCCTTCCTTATAGAGTTTATATAAGTAAAGAATTCTTTGGTGTTTTTCTTTGCATCCTTTGCCAAAGTTTTCTCATAATCTGCCTTTGCCTGCCTAACCTCCTTTGTGACTTGGTTATAGACAAGCTTATATCTATCATAGGCTTCCATGTCACCCATTAATTTATATGTATCCCATGCATTTTTTTTCTCTGCCATGTGTCTCATTAGTTCATCTGACATCCATTTAGGCCTAAACCTTGAACAATATTTCTTAGTTGGTATGTAAAGCCTAGTAGCTTCCAAGATAAGTTCTTTGAATGCTTCCCATTTTGAATTTGCTGTTGGTAACATCATCAGTTGGTCCCACGGTATAGAATTTAAATACTGTCTCAGACCATCGTAGTCGCCTTTACGAAAGCAATAACCCTTCCCTTTACCCCTGATGGTAGTTACCTCTTTGAGTAAATCCCACTTCAGCACACTGTGATCACTGCCACCTAGTGGTTCCTTTATCTGCAGATTCTTAATGCATGGAGAATCACTACTGATAATCAAATCAAGTATATTACTCCCTCTAGTTGCATCCCGAACATGCTGATGTAGAAAACAATCATCCAATAAATCCACAAAAGCCTTGCTATTGCGTGAGAGACCAACCCACAAATTGCAGTCAATATCTGGGAAATTAAAATCCCCCATTATAAGACTCTCTGATTTACTGGCCCACTCTATTTCCCTGTACATTTTCTTATTATACTCATCAGAGTCATTAGGCCTATAGCACACTCCTACTCTCAATTTTGATCTCCTAATGCTTACGTCACACCAAACTGACTCGACACTGCACTGTCCAGCGATGTCGACTGGCTTCATTTCCTTGGATTTTATGTGTTTCTTAACTAATAGCATAACCCCTCCTCCCTTCCTATCCTGTCTATCCTTTCTGTAGACATTGTACTCCCCAAATTCCAGTTCTGCATTCCTTATATCTGTGTGACACCACGTCTCTGAAATCCCAACAATATCTGCCTTTGATGTTTTGAGCAATACCTCAAATTCATCAAATTTATTTACCAAATTCCTAGCATTGGTGTACACGCAAGTGTACATGCACCTGTTCCTATTCTTAGCTACCCTAACACAACCCATGTGTTTACTTGTACCGCAATGACTCCCAGCAGTCTCTGAAACATCCTGCATCTTGTTTTCCAGGCTTCTGCTCATTCCAATAGAAGCAGTGCAAGAATCACTTTCACCTCTGCCAGTGGCTACTGTTAATCTATTAGTCCTTGTATCCCCCCCAAGCTAGCAGTTTTCCGATCCACCTAACACTGCCTCGATAGCATCAGCAAATATTCTTGCACCCTTTCTATTTAAGTGTATCCCATCCCTGTAGAAGCAGTCTCTCTTGTTATCAGGATTAAGCAATAATCCAGATTAGTGAAGCCAAAAGATAGCCCTAAAAGACAAAAAAACTTAGAACACAAATAAATAGAAAATTTAATGATATAGGTAGTGCTGATGAAAATAAAAAAAAAAAAAAAAAACATCACTTTAGAGCCTTTATTTAAAAACTATATAAATATAATACATTTATCTATCAATAGATGGATAAATGTACACAGTATTGTCTTTTTATACATTTATCAGGTGGCATTGGTGTCACACACCAATGATCATTGCTGCTTTTTCTAGCAACACTTCTTTTGGCTTTTTTAATGTCTATTTGATACACTGCTTTTATTATTCCCCACGTTCAATTTTAAAGCAAATGCCTTTATATATTCTTTTTTTTTTTTTTTTTTTAATATCTGGTACAATCTGTTGGCCAATATCAAATTCTTCAGCAATCTTTTTTGTTTTTCCCAGGAACCCCATTTTCAAGTTGTTCTATCACTTTGATCTTGTTAATGATAGTTAAATTAACGTGTTTTCATTTTATAATAATCCAGATGTCTATGTCTGAAAAAGAAAACACAGTAACGTGTTTTCTTTTCTTCAGAACCCATAATTATATAAAATATGTTAACTTATGTACATATATACTTAAAAAGAAGTATGCAAATGAAGTGATATAAGCAATAACATCTGTCTGACTCAGAGTCAACAACAATACTGAACAACATGCAAGACCATTGTCTTGCATGTTGCTTTTATGTATGAATGTAATGAATGGTCCATCCCTCTCTGCAAAGTCAGAGCAACTCATCTGGTATCCTAAATCCCATGTGTCTTTCAAAGTACTCAACTGTGAACAGAATTTTTTATATTTCAATCGGGATTAGCGAAGGTTTACTGTATAACTATGTTAATCTAACAAATATTCAATATTTTATTTATCCTATTTCCACTGAAACACTCAAGAAATGCATGGATGTTACAGATTTAATCAACGTTTATATCAGCACTATAAAAAAAATCATTGGTAAGATAAGAAAATATAAAAAATTAAAAATATAAATATATACAAATTAAATAAATTTTATATAATATAATTATATTTATTTTAAATGAACACTCGTAATAAGATTGCTAAACCTGATGTGACTCAGCTAGCTTACAAATTTTGGGTTCTATAGTAGATTACAATCCTTATTAGTGTGACACTGAAATGCCCTCACAATTTTAAAAATGCTTTCACTGGAAAATCTGTTGATATCAAAACTGATTAAATTTGTGCAGAAGCACTCAAAGCAAAAAATGAATTGAATGTATTATGTCTATGCCTGAAAATTAGATGTGCTTTAAAGATGAGCTCTCTGTGACCTTTGTTACCTTAACACAAAAAACCACAAAGCCTCTGACAAACAAAGAAGTAATTCAATACCTTATGAAAACCAATCAACTGTAAAAAATGCTTATCGAGTCAGTAACATTTGAACAAATTATCAATCATGTAACTAAGAATGATATTTTATCAGAAACATACCACTTCTGCTGACCTAACAACTCTTAAATTTTAAAAATTGGAAAAAATAAGTTGAAACACTATTTAAAATATATGAGTAGAATATCATCCTTATAATATATTGGTTTATAGAACTGAAGAAAATTTCTGCTTTTTTTTTTTCATTCTGTTAAATTAAAAGCACACTGTCGACTCAATTTCTATCAAACAAAAAGAGATTTTAATACTTACTTTGGGCTTCAAACTTACTTTCAATGACACACTAGTATTAGTATTTGTATTAATAGTGGCAAATGATGCAAGAAAGGAAACTTATACAGCATCAGCCAAAAAAAAAAAAAAACTTCCCATTTCAATCATTCCCTCCAACAGTTGTCTAGTTCTTCCTTCAATTTATTCAACCTATCCACTTCAACAACATCAGATGGAAGTTTCTTCCAGCAATCAACCACCTGCTGGGTAAACTGTTAGGGTAGTTAACTGTACAAGAACACTTAAGTCATATTTGTTTATACAGTAATGTCAGAAGTGTCATCAATAAAATGAGTGAATTCAAACTACTGGTTAGGACAAGTAACGTTGACATAATAGAACTTACGAAAATGGGGTGCCACCTGGAGATAGGGGATTTTTGTTTGTTTGTTTTAAAGTTTTATGGCGCATTAGCATCTAAGGCTATAATGCGCCAAGTCAAGGAGATAGGGGATGATAAGTTTCAGTATGGTATGTATAATACCATACTGAAATATTTAGGAAGGATAGGGCACATAGAAGGGGTGGTGGGATCATGCTTCTTATCAAAAGCAGACGAAAGCTTTCCCAGATTCAGACATTTCATATAATAGTATAGAATCTGTATAGTGTGAGATAGTTGGAAGCAAAGGTATAATGAGAGTGGAAGCAGTCTACAGGCCAAGTGATTGTGAAGATTATGATGAGAGCCTCTACATGCAAATATGAGAGAGCCTCTAATTGATTAGATCAAAAGGGAATGAAACTCCACATGGGGAACAAGATTTTTAAATCAACTAGATGATTTTTATTTGTACCAACATGTCGGGAAAGTACTAAGGAAAAAAATATTCTAGACATCATTATCACCCATGAACTAGATGACATAATAGGCCTGAAAGTACAGGAACCAGTAGCAGAAAGTGATCATGGAGTTCTATGGTGGACGATGAAGAGAGAGAGAGAGAGAGAGAGAGAGAGAGAGAGAGAGAGAGATAGTAGTTGTTAAAGTCAAAGGAATGGGTTATAATTTTAGTAAAGGAAATTAACAATGCTGTTGTTGTTGTTGTTGTTGTTGTTGTGGGGGTTTTATGGCGCATAAGCTGCTTTGGCTATAATGCGCCTATTCCTTTATTGTAAAAATATATGAGAATTTCTTGTCACGTCAGAAAAGGCAGAAATCAGAAATGACTAAAAACTCCAATTTTCTTCAGAAAGTTAAAAAATTCAGGAATATTTGCATTGTCACCAATGACATTCTCTAGAGTTATTGGTTTCCGAAGGTTAACCAAAGATACCAGGGTTCTATTTCTGTCTTGTTTATAGTATGGACATTCAATGAGAATGTGTTTCACAGTCAAATTTAGAGAACAATGTGGACACTGTGGTGGATCATGAGTAAATGAAGGTGGGTCAGGTAAGTATGACCTATTCTTGCTCTTGAAAGAATTACTTCTTCTCGTCTTGATGTCCGGACACTGGAGAGCTAGATTTTTTGAACCTGTTTAATCTGAAAGAGTTTATTATTCGTTTGGGAATGCCATAGTGCTGTCCATTCTGATAGGCATGCAGCATGAATCATTAGTGTATAGTCTGAGGCTGGAACAGAGATATTGGTTAAATCTAAGCTGGTTGGGTTTTTTGCAGCTTTATCAGCCAGTTCATTGCCTAAAATATCAGAATGTGCTGGTATCCAGCAGAAGGTGACCAGTTGGTGGCGTTCTTTAATCTTTAGTAATAATTTTCTAATTTCATTTATAACAGGGTGAAATTTATCTGAGGAATTACACAATGCCTTGATTGAGCTGAGGGAATCAGTGTAAATTACTGATTTTAAAGAGCAGTCAGGAGAGAGATTTTTTAAAGCTAGTTTAATTGCGAATAATTCAGACGAAAAGATACTGAATTCAGAAGGAAGGGCTGCTGATACAATTGTATTCGGAAACACTGCAGCTGCTCCAACTTTTGAATTGGATTTAGAGCCATCTGTGTATATTGGTAAAAAATCAATATACTTTTGAGTGTGAACAGCATGAACTTGTCTGATATTTGATGCTTGCAAAATATTCTTTCGCCACTGACAGAGGTAAGTGTCACAGGTCGGTATAGGAGGTTGAACCCATGGTGGTTGAGTACAAGTGGCTACTTGTTGTACGGAATGGATGGATATATTCCAAACCTGCAGTAGTTCAAGAAGGCGATGACCAGCTGTTTTACTATGCTAGGTTTATTTCTGTACAGATTTTCTAATGGTGGATTGAAAAGATATGGCTGAATGGGATGCGAGGCACAAGCTTGTATCTTAACAGAATACTTCAGCAAAAGCAATTTCCTATGTAAAGATAGTGGCGGCTCGTGAGCATCAATGTACAGGCTATGTGCTGGCGATGTTCTGAAGGCGCCAAGTGCAATCCTCAGTGCACTGTGTTGAACTGGATCAAGCCAGCGTAATGCGCTCTTTCTGGCAGAGTCATAAATGGGAGCTCCATAATCAAGACAGGATCTAATTAATGCCCTGTATAATCGAAGAAGGGAGGTACGATCTGCACCCCAAGTTTGTGCAGGTAAAGCTCTGAGTATGTTTATCTTTTTTAAGCAGGCAGTACGTACTTTTTTAATGTGCTCTAAGAAATTTAGCTTGTTGTCCATGATTAAACCTAGAAATCTAATGTTACTAGTGACTGGGATGGAGAAGGGGGAAGATGAAGTTACTGTAGAGTTGTTAAAATTGGGAGGAAGAGACATAACACAAAAACTGGCAAGGCTCTTCACAAAGTGCATTAGAAAAGGTGTGATGCCTAAGCAGTGGAATAATGCAATCATAGTTTTGCTGCATAAGAAAGGAGATAAATCAGAAATTGGAAATTATAGACCAATTAGCTTGTTATCCCATATCTACAAGTTGTTCACAAGGGTCATTACTAACAGATTAGAAAGAATACTTGATGAGAATCAACCGAAAGAGCAAGCTGGCTTTAGAAGCTTGGCCTGTTATAACGTACGATCACTCATCGCTAAAGACAGGATATTAGAGCTGGAAAAGGAATTAGAAAATGTGAATTGGAATATCATCGGTTTGGCTGAAACAAGAAGAAGAAATGAATCACTTATAAGTTTATCAAGTGGAAATCTGCTGTACACCAATGGAAACAGTGAAAGGAGTGAAGGTGGAGTTGGGTTTCTGGTCCATAAAGATTTTAAAAACAACATTTTGGAATTCAAAAGTACATCACCAAGGGTGTCAAGACTAATATTCAAGATTTCTAAGAGGTACAAGCTAAAGATTATAATGATTTATGCACCAACATCGAGCCATGATGATGAAGAGGTTGAAGAAATGTACACTGAAATTGAGAGTCTTCTAGATGAGCAGAAAACCCACTACACTATTATTATGGGGGACTTCAATGCTAAGGTTGGAAAAAGGCAAAACAGCGCAGAAAGAGGAACTATAGGAAATTTTGGAATTGGTGAAAGAAATAAAAGAGGTGAAAGACTTGTGGAATTTGCAGAATCTCAAGGACTGTCAGTAATGAACACTTTTTTCAAGAAAAGGGTGAACAGAAAGTGGACATGGAAGAGTCCAAATGGATTAACAACTAATGAAATCGACTTCATCCTCACCAACAGAAGATATATTGTGAATGATGTTACCGTCCTGAATAAGGTAAATGTTGGAAGTGATCACAGAATGGTAAGATGTACACTTGATATAGATGTAGGAAAGGAAAGGAAAAAACTGACTCGAGTAAATAATACAAAGGTCTTTGAAATAACAGAGGAGGAGAAAAAGCAGTATGTACTGGAACTTAAGAACAAGTTTGAGCTTCTGCAGACTGCTCAGGACCAAGATATCGACGAGGAATATTACAACTTTCTGAAAGTGATAAAGCCCAAGAAACCTATAGGGAAACAGAAATCCAAAGAAGAAAAAATTAGTCAAGAAACACTTGTCATGATGAACCAAAGACGACAAATGAAGAGCAAGAAAAACACTGACAGGGAGAAAATTGAGTATACTGAGTTATGCAAAGCCATTAGAAAGAGACTCAGAGAGGACGTAAGAAGATTTAACACAAGAAAAGTAGAACAAGCATTAAGGGAAAACAAAGGATTTAAATCAGCAGCCATGAGCAGTAATACAGAAAGACAAATGATACTGAAACTGAAGAATAGCGATGGCGTACTTATAAACAGCAGAGAAGGCATAATTCAAATAGCAGAAGACTACTATAGAGAATTATACAAGGAGCGAGGGAATGATACCAGCAGTGGGGAAGATGGATTGCAAAGTAGCAACACATACGACATACCCGATATTCTTCCTGATGAGGTAGAACATGCATTGAAGAAAATGAAGAATCGGAAAGCCCCGGGGGAAGATGAAGTTACTGTAGAGTTGTTAAAATTGGGAGGAAGAGACATAACACAAAAACTGGCAAGGCTCTTCACAAAGTGCATTAGAAAAGGTGTGATGCCTAAGCAGTGGAATAATGCAATCATAGTTTTGCTGCATAAGAAAGGAGATAAATCAGAAATTGGAAATTATAGACCAATTAGCTTGTTATCCCATATCTACAAGTTGTTCACAAGGGTCATTACTAACAGATTAGAAAGAATACTTGATGAGAATCAACCGAAAGAGCAAGCTGGCTTTAGAACAGGATTCTCAACTATGGATCACCTTCACGTAATATCACAGCTAATGGAGAAAGCAAATGAATATAAAACACCATTATGCCTGGCATTTGTGGATTATGAAAAGGCGTTTGACTCCATACAGCATAAGGCAATGTTTCGGGCACTGGAAAGACAAGGCATAGATACTCCATATATTATGATTTTGAAGAAAATATATGAGAGTGCTACATCCTTTATTAGACTAGACAAAGACAGTAGCAAATTTAAAATCGAGAAAGGAGTTCGACAAGGAGACACAATATCTCCGAAGCTGTTTACTGCTGCACTTGAGGAAGCTTTCAGAAGATTAGACTGGTCGCAGAAAGGAGTCAATGTGAACGGAGAGTACCTAAACCATTTACGATTTGCAGATGACATTGTGGTCATAAGCCACGATCCCAAAGAATTAGAGGAAAATCTTAATCAGTTATGCACAGTTAGTAAGGATTTTGGACTAAAGATGAATATGGCTAAAACAAAAGTAATGATGAACAAGTATGCCACGGAAAGGGAAATAATGATTGAAGGAGCAGTAATTGAAAAGGTGGAGTCATATACTTATCTGGGACAAGTTATTAGCTGTAATAATGATAAATGGCTGGAAGTCAAGAGAAGAATAAATTTTGGATGGATAGCATTCAGGAAATATAGTCACATACTGAAGAGCAATATCCCAGTTTGTCTGAAACGTAAAATAATGAATCAATGTATACTCCCCACCATGACTTATGGAAGTGAAACTTGGGCACTCACCAAAAGAATGGAAGAGAAGCTAAGAACTACACAGCGAAGAATGGAACGAATTATATTGGGAATCAGACTGTTAGATAAGAAGAGAAACACATGGATTAGGCAGCAAACTCAAGTAAAGGACATTCTTATCAAAACTAAAGAACTAAAATGGTCTTGGGCAGGACACATAGCTCGAAGACATGATGACAGATGGACTAAGAAAATAACAGAATGGTACCCAAGAGGAGCTAGAAGAAAACCTGGAAGACAAAGGCGGAGATGGATAGATGAAATTCATGAGTTTTTGAGTAGTAAATGGATGGCCAGTGCTCAAAACAGAAGGAACTGGAAAGTTGCTGGAGAGGCCTTCATCCTGCAGTGGATTGAAAATGGCTGATGATGATGATGATGATGGGATGGAGATATTAGAGATGTGAAGTTCAGGATCCAGATGAAGTTTGCGTTGTCTACAAAAATGGATAGCAACTGTTTTCTGCTGTGAAAGCCTATAGCCGTTAAGGCTGGCCCATTGCTGTATTTTATTTAATGATATCTGAAGCTATCGTTCAATAGATCTCATATTTTGGGAATGACAGGAGATGGAAAGGTCATCTGCATAAAGGTAAGTTTCTACGGTATTTGGAAGTTGTTTTGTGATAGAATCTATTCTAAGGGTGAAAAGAGTGGCACTCAGTACTGATCCCTGTGGAACACCTTCTTCCTGAATGAAAGTTGCGCAGAGAGGGCATGTTG
This sequence comes from Mastigoproctus giganteus, assembly GCF_048544385.1. Taxonomy (NCBI): domain Eukaryota; kingdom Metazoa; phylum Arthropoda; class Arachnida; order Uropygi; family Thelyphonidae; genus Mastigoproctus; species Mastigoproctus giganteus. Next base: position 133,373,732 of record NC_143578.1, on the reverse strand, counting down.
GTATCATACTTGAAAGGATCTAGTGTGTAGAAAATGCTTTATAAATATAGGAAGGTTGCCCTGCAGACCAAGAGAGTAAAGATCTCTTAGTATGCCATGCCGCCAGGTGGTATCAAAAGCCTTCTCTATATCTATGGAAACCATTACTAGATATTCATGCTTAATAAAGGCATTACGAATGGCAAATTCAGCCTTAACCATAAGGTCCAAGCATGACCTGTTTTGACGAAAGCCATACTGACTATTGTTCATTAACTATTCTGACTCAATGATCCAGACGAGTCTACAGTGGACAATTTTTTCTAGAATTTTGCTGAGGCAGCTTGAGAGGGATATTGGTCTATAGTTATGGGGATTGGTTGGATCTTTTCCAGGTTTTAGAAATGCCAAAACAGTAGAATGATGCCAAGAAGTTGGATAGACATTTTCTAGAAAAATACGATTGTAAAAGAGCAGAAGGAGACGCAAAGCTTTGTCATCAAGATATTGTAGCATGACGTAATAGATTCCATCTGGTCCGGCAGCACCATTGTGGGCTGTTCCGATAGCATGCAAGAGTTCGGAATATTGTAGGGGTTTGTTATATGGCAGAAGGAGGGCAGTTTGGAAGTTAATAGAGTGCTGTTCTGCAGTGTTTTTAATTCTCTGGAAAGGTGGAGTATAAGTTGCTGCCGCTGAGATTTCAGCAAATGTGTTGCCCAAAGCATTTGCGATATCTAAAGGACTAGATAGATCTTGCCCATTATAGGACAGAATTGGTGAAGGTACGGTAGGAAACTTACCAGAAAGCTGTCTAATTTTTTTCCATATTATTTTGGTGTCAGTGTTTTTGTTAATGCTTGATGCAAAATGGATCCAGGATTCTTTCTTGGCTTGCCTTTGTATGAAACGTGCTTTTGCCTTTGACTTCTTATAATTTATTAGATTGGGTGTTGTTGGATATTGCCGAAACAAATTCCAGGCTTTATTTTTTGCTTTTTTGGCATTTGTACATTGCTCATTCCACCAATAATTATAATGCTTACGAATTGACGGATTTGATAGTGGTATTGTATCTTTAGCCACATTTAGGAGATGTGACGTGATGTATTCTGTCACATCATCGATAGGCTGGAGACGGATTTTTTCATTATCAAAAGATATTGATGACTGGAATTTTGCCCAGTTTGCTCGGGCAAATTTCCATTTTCTGCAGGGTTGAGCTGGAGGAGCCTGTGCTATTAATAGGTTGCATACGATTGGGAAGTGACCCATTAGATCATTTAAAACATACCACTCTATGGTCGGGACCAGTAATGGAGAGCAAATGGAGAGATCTATGGCTGAGGTATGTCCATTTGGGAGCTGAACGTGAGTGTGTGTGCCAGTATTGAGTATGGTGAGGCTTACGGCCTCTATTAGGCTCTCAATGAGTCGACCTCGTCTATCTAATTTAGGATCGCCCCATAAGGGGTGATGCCCATTGAAGTCCCCTAAAATACAGAGAGGTGGAAGTAACTGTATAAGGAGATCTTCAAGATCTTTTAAACAGTAGGTACAGTTTGGCTGTAAGTAGATTGATACTAATGTTATTTCAATATGGAGCATTATACGCACAGCGACAGCTTCTATTTCAGTTTGAACTGGAATATGTTTAGTTGGGATCTTTGAATTTATCAGGATTGCGACACCACCATGGGCAGCATTTGTTGTATTACGATCCCTTCGAAAAAGGCAATAGTTCTTTATCGATGGAGAAATTTGCAAAGTTAAGTAAGTTTCCTGAAGACAAAGGGCTACTGGTGAAAATCGATTTATTAGATCTTGGATATCGTCTGTATTGCAACGAAAACCTCTGCAGTTCCATTGTAAAATACACGGCATTATCTGTGTTTAGTTGATGGAGCTGATTCTGACTGCTTTTTCAAAGTGACTGGTTTATGGCGTTCCAATTTCTGTTTGTCTTTTTTTAGGAAGACTGGCCGACCATTGTCCATTTCTTCTTCAGCATGGATTTCTAAAATAGGATCTTCCTGTATAGATGTGCCATCTGTGTCCATGGTTTTTTTTTGTGTCCTGAATATTTTTCACAGTATTTGTGTTTGTAATACAAGATGTGGTAGCAATCACTGGTGGAGGAGTTACCGGCTGATATTGTCAGAGGTGTATTATTTGCTTGGTCTGTGGTCTTGGATTGTTGCTTGCGTACAGTTGGTTGCATCTCAGAGAGGACATTTCTAGCCCAATCAGAAATTGATTTATTAGTAGGGACTATGACATCGGTTTGAACAGAGACTGCTTGATATTTTTTTACAGTATTTGCATAGGTAATATTCTGGTTTATAGTTGGTGCAACTAGTTTTCTTGCTTCTTGGTAACTGACTTTGTTTTCAACCTTGTATTTTACTATTTTTTTCTCGGTTTTCCACTTTTCACATGTCTTCGAATATGCAGGATGGTCGCCTTTGCAATTTGTACATGTCATTTTTGTAGCAGTACAGTCATTTTGTATATGGTCTGAGGATACACAGACAGTTGGGACAGACAGGAATTCCTCTACATACAGTTTGAGAATGCCCATACTTTTGGCATTTATAACATCTTAAAGGGTTGGGAACGTATGAGCGAATGCAACAAAATAAATAACCTGCTTTTACAGAGGAGGGTAAGTCTGGTGTATTGAAGGTGAGAATAATATTTCTTGTAGGTGTCAGTTGATTATCTTTTTTAATCATTATTCTTTTCGCTTCAATTACGTTCTGTCCCTGCAATTCTTGGGTTATTTCTTCCTCGGTGACATTTAACAAATCCCAACTCGATATGACACCCTTAGATGAATTTAGGGTTGCGTGAGGTGATATTTTTACAGGAATTCCAGCAAAGCTTGTTAGTTGTAGAAGCTTTTCAGAATGTCTTTGATTCATGGTTTCTATAAGTAAGTCTCCTGATTGCAGTCTCTTCACCATCTTGGGAGATCCTGCTATACCCTCCAGATGTTTCTGTATAACAAAGGGAGACAATTTGCTCATAGGCTGGTTACTTAGAGAGTGAAAGATTAAGAAAGATGGGCAGGGTTGCTCCATCCGATCTGTCTTCAATCTCTTTGGGTTGTCATTATTTATGTCATTTTGGTCTGTATTTGCCATTTTTGCTCCTTTTCACCCTTGGCAAGAGGACTTTTCTGCCAAGGTTTCCGGCCCCACAACGGGGAGGCAGGAGCAGTGCCGCAAGGAGGCCAAGCGGTTAGAAAGGTTAGTTGTTAGTAAAGAATATAATATATATAATAAAAAGAAAGGTGAATTTCCTTTCTCTGTCCTTACTTGATACTTTACAAGTGTAGAACTTATTTATGATAAATAAACTGCTTATACAAAACGATATAACTTAAAAAGAACTTATCTCTCAGAAAGATCGCTGTTTGATTTGCGCTTGACCTCGGATTCACTTGGCACCCGAGGCCAAATTAACAATGCCTTAAGGTGATACACAGCCTCTATTAACCGGGTAGATACTGCACAGAAAGCGAATACAATTGAATTATGGTATACCTTTAAAACATTAATCACAGAAGACTTGAATGTGTATATACCATTAAAAAAATATACCACGAAGAGGATTCCAAGTCGGATGAATAATGAAGTTGTTAGATTACTTGAGCGGAAAAAGATGACATGGAAAAGTTACAGAGCAATAAAAAGTACTGAAGCCTACAACAGCTACAAATTGATCTGTAATAGTGTCACATAAAAGGTTAGGCCGACAAAGGCAGATTATGAGAAATCACTGGCAAAGAGAACGAAGAGTGGGGATAAGGAATTCTTCACATATATAAATGCAAAGAAGAGAAGGACAAACCAGATTGGACCCTTATGTAATGGACGTGGGATAGTATTAGATATCCAGCTGATGTTGCAGATGAACTCAACAGTTACTTTGCATCTATATTTACAGAAGAAAAATCCTTCATCAAAGAGAAACATGGGAGTGAAATTGAAAAATATGTAATTAATGATACTGAATTTTCACGATTATTTAATTAAAAAACTTTTGAGCCTACAGGTGAGTAAGGTTCCACGGTTGATGGCATATACCTATAACCTTAAGGGAGGTGGCAAGTGAGTGCATTGAACCATTGAGACTAATTATGAGAGCATCACTGGACTTGGGAGTGATTCCGTTAGATTGGAAATGTGTCAATGTATCTCCAATACATAACAGCGGTTCTAAGAGCGAAGTGGGAAATTACCGACTGGCCAGTCTAACTTCAGTAATAGGGAGAATCATGGAGGTAATGATCAAGGGTGGAATTCAGGATCATTTGGATAGAAATGGAATCCTGAAGGGTACTCAGCATGGTTCTGTAAAGGGAAAATCATGTTTAACAAATCTGGTTAGCTATTTTGGCAGGGTTACTCGTGAGCTGGATTTAGGGAATAATTTCAACATTGTTTATTTGGATTTCAGCAAAGCATTTGACTCAGTCCCACATGAGCGGTTACTTTATAATCTGGAAAATCACAGGGGAAATCCTTAGATGGATAGCAGGATGGCTTCAGAGCAGGAGGCAGAGGGTTGTGATAAATGGTTATTCCTCAGATTGGGTTAATGTAAGAAGTGAGATTCCTTAAGGATCAGTATTAGGACCATTACTGTTTTTGATTTTCATAAATGACACCAATGAAAGGATAGAGGGTGTGATGTAAAGATTGGTAGAGTAGTTAATGATCACCGCCAAGCAGAGCTTCTTCAGAGTGACCTAGACTTCAGGAATGGTCAGTAAAATGACAGCTATGCTTTAATCCAGCAAAGTGTAAAGTATTACACCTGGGGAACAGTACTCCAAAATAACTTATACTCTTGGTGAAGTTGAACTAAAGCCAATAGTGGAGCAAATGGACTTGGGTGTTACGATGCAGTCAGACATGAAGTTGTTCTCAGAGTATTGTACACCTGTTAGACCACACTTGGAATACCGTGTTCAAATGTGGAGACTGCACCTAAAAAAAGACAGCGAGCTTCTTGAAAGCATCCAAAGATGATTAACTGGCCTGGTGAGATAAGAAAAAGGACATCCATATGAGGAAATACTTTGAATATGTAGGCTGCATAGCTTGGAAACTAGGCATCTGCTAGTAGAGATAAGTTCGAACATTTGCTAGTAGATATAAGGATGTCACAATCCCATTATGTTAAGCTATTGTAATTAAAGACTAAATGCACAAGGCATAATTCCATATGAGTTTAAATTAACTATATAATATTGGTGTAGATACACCATAGTTAACCCATAATATTAAACTATGTAAAGGCATCGTTTTAATTATATCTCATATCATATTCTGGTTACCTTCACAACGAGATACTAGGTATTGCACTGCTTCAAATAAGTAACGCTTCTCTAGTAGAGAAGACTACTGTAACTTATTTTCAGTATTCTCAGTGGGCATCACTACCCAGATGGCACCGTTTCAAAGCTTGTTGGCCTATCATTGGTGGGTGGCCAGGTACCCTGGTAATGCAAACATGCCATCACAGTTGCGAAGTAAATTCCACAATAAGAGAGATTCCAAATTGTGAACAGAATGCACAAGGCAATAATTACATATGGGTTTAAATTAACTATATAATATATACACCACAGTTAATCCATAAAATTAAACTATGTACGTAGAGTAAAGGTATCGTTTTAATTATATCTCATATTGTGGCTACCTTCACAAGGGGGGACCAGGTACTGCACTACTTCGAATAAGTAATGCTTCTCTAGTAGACCTTGTTGGCCTATCATCGGTGGCCACAAGCATTGAAACAGTGCTGTCTGGGTGGTGATGCCCACTGAGAATAAGTAACAGCAGTCTTCTCTACTAGAGAAGCGTTACTTATTTGAAGTAGTGCAATACCTGGTATCTCGTTGTGAAGGTAGCCACAATATGAGATATAATTAAAATGATGATGCCTTTACACTACATATGCAGTTTTGTTTTTTTTTTATTTGGTAGTTGTTGGCGCATCGGCTTCTGTGGCCATAATGCACCTCCCAAGGTTTTTGCAGTATTTTGATCCAAGCCCGAGGCGGGATTCGAACCCGCGACCTTTGGGTTGCTAGGCAGGCACTTTACCCACCCGGCTAGCCCGGTCGGCACATATGCAGTGTATTTCATGGGTTAACTATGGTGTATCTACAATAATATTATAAAGCTGTTGTACAGACCACACTTGGAATATTGTGTTCAAGTGTGGAGACCACACCTAAAAAAAGACAGCGAGCTTCTTGAAAGAGTCCAAAGATGGTTAACTTGCCTGGTGAGATCAGAAAAAGGACGTCCATATGAGGAAAGACTTCGAATATGTAGGTTGTACAACTTGGAAACTAGGCACCTTAGAGGAGAGTTGACTGAGGTGTTTAAGGGCTGACTATACTAGACAAGCAATTGAAGTGCGGCAATGGCAACACCTTCCAACACCCAGTTTTACAGGAAGCAGAGGGTAGAGGCATGCAAACTAGATGGGCGTTTCGAATGCCGTGTTGGACGTTAACTACTGTTGAACACCTGCCAACGCCATTGGATGTGTTGCAAGTGCAAACACCTTGGCATTTATACAGCCTGAGGAGACATTCTTCCCATGCATGAGGTGGTCGGCCTTAATTCATTTGTTTATTATACTTTGGGGAAGACAATGTTTGACACAGAGGAGTTTATTTGTGAGATGGAAAGAAGGCCTCCCGTGTACAATACGTCATTAAAATTACTCCAACAAAGAAATAAAGGTAAAGGGTTGTATTTAAATTGTAAAATAAATGTTTCCGAACTGGGATGAACTATGTAACAATGAGAAGAAGCAGAAAAGTCAGTTCTGAACCTTATATTTATTGTATATATTACTTCTATTTTAGTACTGTTTCATTAGTTAATGAAATACAAGTTTACAAGTTTGTTCACTTGCAGAGACAATTTATTGGTAGAATCCTCTGGTTATCTGTGTACGGAATCACGAAGAACCTTATTATCATGAAATAAGATCAAAACAGTAATCGGAAAACTGCTGAAGAATATCCACTGCAACAGTATACCTAATGTCAGAGTTAAGAAAAAAGAATCACATGCGGTCTCTGTCTTCTTCCAAAACGAATTTTGAACCTTTCAAACATAACTTCGATGTCTTTCTTTATTGAAAGGTATTGTGAAAGCAATGACAGCATGCAGTAAGCCACAAAGTACAGAGTCATTGCCAGCATGATATAGGGAAAAAAAATGCAAGCAACTGTTTCTTGGCATAAAAAACATGGCCGAAAAAATTTCAACGGATTGTTTTTGAAAAATGAAAAGATCGTACTTCCTTTCTTCAATGTGGATTGCATCTACTAACACAAAATCAAGGAAATTCATCTATTGGAAGCCACACTAGAAACGGGAAAAATTGGTGTAAAACTGATAACACTGCAAAGCACATTTGATAAAAAAAAAAGTTTGCTTCACTGTAATTGTTTTTAAGGAACAATATCAGTACAGCACGTTTTCTGGATGTATATTTGATCTTATAATGAAATTTCAAGAAAATATTTCTATTGATAGCTGAGTTACAAACTTCGAAAACTTGTGTCTTCACATGAGCATTTGTAAAATCAAACAGTGCAATCCTTCATTGCACAGAAAGTAATCCATTACAGAGTGGGTAGTGGAGAATGGTTTCTGCTTCAAATGGATGGAATGTACTTGTCAATATTCCTTCTGGAAATAATGTCAAGTGGTGGGAAGACAGTAATATAGGTGTTTTATTCTGAGAAGTCCAATGTGGTAAAATCAAACAGGAAGTTACCTTTTATGTTATCAAAAGTAATTCTGTAAGACACCAAGTCTTACAAATATCTTAATCTTTGAATAAGAATAGCGGGTAGAAATAAAATAATTTTACAAACATAGAAAACAACATTTCAGAAATATTTCAATTAGTGGGAGTTGGTCTGTTGGTACAGCACATGAGCATAGATGTAAACATCGGTATTAATTTCTGCATCAAGGTATCAAATTTTGTTTTTTTCCACTAATTAACATTAGAAGTTCATCAAAACTCTGTATTGAAATTCTGTAAAATAAAAAAAAAAAACTTATCAGACTTCCTGTGTGTTTCAAACAATATAAAACTGTTTTTAACCTATTTGAATTTTATGGATGAAGCCACCATTGTTTTCTCTTTCTACTCGCAATCAACACTACATAAATGTACAATACATCCAACTTGAACAACATCCATCTTGAAATTAAGAATAGAAAAAGTGAGTCGCTGGTGGTATCCAATGAAATGTTAGAAGTGCCCCATCCAATTTGAAACTATCTGACGATCAGAGCACTACCTGTAGTTTACTGTTATGGAGGCATTCACAATGCCAGCTGACACTCGCACTTCAAGCGCTCGTCTAGTATAGCCCTAAGGCTCTGAGGGCATAAGTAAAATGAATGAGAATGAAATTTTCACGGTTATAAATGATTCTAGAATTAGAAGTCAAAGTCTTCAAGTTACGGGGAGAGATGTTTAGATTGAATTGCAGGAAGTTTTATTTTAGCCAGTGAGTTATAAATTACTGGAATAAGTTACCTACGTGGGTGGTAGAGGCTGACAGTTTGGGGAAATTCAAAGGTCAGCTGGACAGTTACTTACAGGAAGAGGGAAACACATAGGTTGTCTATTTCCTTTCCTTTTATTAATTTTTTTTGTTTTTAATTTTCTTCTTATTATTATTTTATTTATTTATTTTTTTTGGCTGGTGCAGCATTAGCCATAGGCTTCCTTGCATCATGTGGCCAGCTGTTTATATGGGACAAATCTTAAAGAACAGAACCCAATCGAGAAAATAGCCAGGGTTTACTTCGTTTAATTGGGACAACATGCTGTTTAATCGGGGCAGGAGACCATAACACTCGAGATTACCCTACAATTGTCTCCGACCATACCATGTGGTTCAGTCAGATTTCTGGAGATCACAACCATAAAACAATTAGCAGTCCCCTGTTTATTGGGCTTTTCTGTTAGTGCTTCAATCATATAAAAAAAATTAATTTTCAGAATCTGCTCTTCATTCCTATTTTTTAAGCTTCGTAACTTGTCACTCCGTTCTCACTTGCAAGTATTGTGTTACTTGCGATTTGTGTATGTGTGTGCCACGTTCTTTGTTATTGATTGCTTATCTTTTTTACTGTTTTAAATTTTAACCCTCACCCACAAATGTCAGTGAACAGAAATGTCGACTGGTTAGTATGTACATATTACGGTATGTATTAATTAAGCTATGCACGTAAGCGTAAATTTATTTTTATTTTGCTATCCTGTGGAAAATATTCTTCCAATTTTCACATATCATTTAATTTTTTAATTGGTAACGTAATAAAGTCTAAATTTGTACTTAATAGAGTATATCTTTACTTTATAGCCTGTGGATAATATTCCTCCTATTTTTTTGCTAATTAGAATCGCTGTTTAATAGAATTAAACTTTAATTCACAAACGTGATCACAATCATCATCAGCCATTTTCAATCCACTGCAGGATGAAGGCCTCTCCAGCAACTTTCCAGTTCCTTCTGTTTTGAGCACTGGCCATCCATTTACTACCCAAAAACTCATGAATTTCATCTATCCATCTCCGCCTTTGCCTTCCAGGTTTTCTTCTAGCTCCTCTTGGGTAGCATTCTGTTATTTTCTTAGTCCATCTGTCATCATGTCTTCGAGCTATGTGTCCTTCTTTAGTTTTGATAAGAATGTCCTTTACTTGAGTTTGCTGCCTAATCCATGTGTTTCTCTTCTTATATAACAGTCTGATTCCCAGTATAATTCGTTCCATTCTTCGCTGTGTAGTTCTCAGCTTCTCTTCCATTCTTTTGGTGAGTGCCCAAGTTTCACTTCCATAAGTCATGGTGGGGAGTATACATTGATTCATTATTTTACATTTCAGACAAACTGGGATATTGCTCTTCAGTATGTGACTATATTTCCTGAATGCTATCCATCCAAAATTTATTCTTCTCTTGACTTCCAGCCATTTATCATTATTACAGCTAATAACTTGTCCCAGATAAGTATATGACTCCACCTTTTCAATTACTGCTCCTTCAATCATTATTTCCCTTTCCGTGGCATACTTGTTCATCATTACTTTTGTTTTAGCCATATTCATCTTTAGTCCAAAATCCTTACTAACTGTGCATAACTGATTAAGATTTTCCTCTAATTCTTTGGGATCGTGGCTTATGACCACAATGTCATCTGCAAATCGTAAATGGTTTAGGTACTCTCCGTTCACATTGACTCCTTTCTGCGACCAGTCTAATCTTCTGAAAGCTTCCTCAAGGGCAGCAGTAAACAGCTTCGGAGATATTGTGTCTCCTTGTCGAACTCCTTTCTCGATTTTAAATTTGCTACTGTCTTTGTCTAGTCTAATAAAGGAGGTAGCACTCTCATATATTTTCTTCAAAATCATAATATATGGGGTATCTATGGCTTGTCTTTCCAGTGCCTGAAACATTGCCTTATGCTGTATGGAGTCAAATGCCTTTTCATAATCCACAAATGCCAGGCATAATGGTGTTTTATATTCATTTGCTTTCTCCATTAGCTGTGATATTACATGAAGGCGATCCATAGTTGAGAATCATGTCCTAAAGCCAGCTTGCTCTTTCGGTTGATTCTCATCAAGTATTCTTTCTAATCTGTTAGTAATGACCCTTGTGAACAACTTGTAGATGTGGGATAAAAAGCTAATTGGTCTATAATTTCCAATTTCTGATTTATCTCCTTTCTTATGCAGCAAAACTATGATTGCATTATTCCACTGCTTAGGCATCACACCTTTTCTAACGCACTTTGTGAAGAGCCTTGCCAGTTTTTGTGTTATGTCTCTTCCTCCCAATTTTAACAACTCTACAGTAACTTCATCTTCCCCTGGGGCTTTCCGATTCTTCATTTTCTTCAATGCATGTTCTACCTCATCAGGAAGAATATCGGGTATGTCGTATGTGTTACTACTTTGCAATCCATCTTCCCCACTGCTGGTATCATTCCCTCACTCCTTGTATAATTCTCTATAGTAGTCTTCTGCTATTTGAATTATGCCTTCTCTGCTGTTTATAAGTACACCATCGCTATTCTTCAGTTTCAGTATCATTTGTCTTTCTGTATTACTGCTCATGGCTGCTGATTTAAATCCTTTGTTTTCCCTTAATGCTTGTTCTACTTTTCTTGTGTTAAATCTTCTTATGTCCTCTCTGAGTCTCTTCTAATGGCTTTGCATAACTCAGTATACTCAATTTTCTCCCTCTCAGTGTTTTTCTTGCTCTTCATTTGTCGTCTTCGGTTCATCATGACAAGTGTTTCTTGACTAATTTTTTCTTCTTTGGATTTCTTTTTCCCTATAGGTTTCTTGGGCTTTATCACTTTCAGAAAGTTGTAATATTCCTCGTCGATATCTTGGTCCTGAGCAGTCTGCAGAAGCTCAAACTTATTCTTAAGTTCCAGTACATACTGCTTTTTCTCCTCCTCTGTTATCTCAAAGACCTTTGTATTATTTACTCGAGTCAGTTTTTTCCTTTCCTTTCCTACATCTATATCAAGTGTACATCTTACCATTCTGTGATCACTTCCAACATTTACCTTATTCAGGACGGTAACATCATTCTCAATATATCTTCTGCTAGTGAGGATGAAGTCGATTTCATTAGTTGTTAATCCATTTGGACTCTTCCATGGCCACTTTCTGTTCACCCTTTTCTTGAAAAAAGTGTTCATTACTGACAGTCCTTGAGATTCTGCAAATTCCACAAGTCTTTCACCTCTTTCATTTCTTTCACCAATTCCAAAATTTCCTATAGTTCCCCTTTCTGCACTGTTTTGTCTTTTTCCAACCTTAGTATTGAAGTCCCCCATAATAATAGTGTAGTGGGTTTTCTGCTCATCTAGAAGACTCTCAATTTCGGTGTACATTTCTTCAACCTCTTCATCATCATGGCTCGATGTTGGTGCATAAATCATTATAACCTTTAGCTTGTATCTCTTAGAAATCTTGAGTATTAGTCTTGACACACTTGGTGATGTGCTTTTGAATTCCAAAATGTTGTTTTTAAAATCTTTATGGACCAGAAACCCAACTCCACCTTCACTCCTTTCACTGTTTCCATTGGTGTACAGCAGATTTCCACTTGATAAACTTATAAGTTATTCATTTCTTCTTCTTGTTTCAGCCAAACCGATGATATTCCAATTCACATTTTCTAATTCCTTTTCCAGCTCTAATATCCTGTCTTTAGCGATGAGTGATCGTACGTTATAACAGGCCAAGTTCAGTTTCCGTGCATGGCAGCCTGGTCGTACCCAGAGATTCTTAGCGCCCTCTGCTTCCACTCTGATCTTCTCGCTGCCGTAAGAGGGAGAGTGAAAGCTGCTGGGGACTGAGGGCCATTTGTATTGTTGTGCTGTCATATGCTGGAGGGTTTGGTCTTTTCCTCTTCACGCTGACCAGGCGTCTTGAAGAGAACCACTCTACACGTTCGTTGCCACCTAACAGGGCTTACCATCGAGAAGGTGTGCATGAGTGGATTTTAGGGAGGCAGGCCAACCGGACTTCTCCTAAATCTTCTGTAATAGAGAGATATTGGATCCATCAGTGTTTTAGGCTGAGTGTCTGATAACACACAGGATACCTGTTCCCCTCTAAGCCCCCATTGTCTGATCACAATGATCGGCACTTATTGTTATATTTTTTTTTTTTCAGGAGCATTGGCCATATTGCCATATTGCTCCAGGGATATGCAGTGGTCATTCCCTGACCTTTCCACATCCTTCACATTTGGTGGTCACGGGCTCGAACCCAGGTCTAATCAAGAAGCGTGTGCTACGCACTGCTGCTCCTGCACGCCTGGCTATGGAAGCGCTGATCGGCGCTTACTACATATCATATAGTGAATGGTACTTTACTATGGTGAGTCCATCGTAATGTGATTTGATCGTACAGAAAATCAATAATAAAGCTGTATTTTTAACTATTTATGTGAAACTTTGCATAATTAGGGCACCCGCTTAATCGGGCCAAAATGCACTAGTCCTGATGTGTCCCAAATAACCAGAATCAACTGTACTAACAAAGGCAAACTTCTGCAAATCTATTCTGCAATGACCTTCCTCAATTAGAATTTGTGCCCCTACATGTGTGGGCTGAGAAAGAGGAAGAATCCCATCAGCATTGAGCTTGTTCAATCCATTCAAATCCTTAAACACCTCAATCAGATCACCATGCAAGTGTCTAGTCTCCAGATGCAGCAATTTACAGAGTTGAAGCCTTTCTTGGTAAAAGCAATCTGTTGTTCCCCTCATCAATCTCGTTGCCCTTCTCTGTATCTGTTCAAGCAGCTCTACATCCTTCCTAAAATGAGGCCTCCAGACTTGCAATTAGTACTAAAGATAAAGCAATGGTGGCCTCGTCATTGCCTAATACAATAGAATAATCGCCTCCTTATCCCTGCTAGCAAAATTCCTCTAAATCATTGACCAATGATATAGAGGAATAATGATCTGTCCTGGCAGCTTGTCTGCACTGCTTGGAGAACTTCATATATGACCACATAATTACCCCCAGGTATTTTTCATTTTCCACTAACCTGAGTGTAGAACCACACAGTTGGTATGTCCTCTGGAGTCATTGCTACACATATGCAATGTCAATGTTAAAGTTCAGTTGCTATTTCTGAGCCCAACTGCCCAATTTTTCTAGATCTTGTTCAGTAACATACCATCATTATTGTCATTAACCATCCTGCCAACCTTTGTATCATCTGCAAATTTAGACATTAAACCTGATATATCTTCATCAATATAATTAATAAATACAATAAACAACAATCGGGCAAGCACGAAACCCTGGGGAACTCCACTGATAACATTAATTCATGAAGAACAGAGTCCATTGACAACAACTCTGTCTTCCCCCAATCAATCATCCTTTTATCCACAGCAGCAACTTGCCCTTAATGCCCCACTGCTCCAATTTGTACAGCATTCTTTTATGTTCAACAGTATCAAAGGCTTTCATGAAATCCAAGTGCAGTCAGTCCTCGTATAGCACAATAGTTGTGTTCCTAGAAACCCTCGTGCAATGCAAAATCGTGCAAACAACAGGCCCTATGGGAAAAATAGGGTTAGGTGCCGACCACCCAAGATTGAACACACATTTGTAACCAAAACATTACCAAACACAATAAATAATCGTAATAAAATACATAAGTATTTTATTATGATAGTCGTATTTACGTAATTACGACTATTTACGACTATTTACGATAGTCGTATTTACGTAATAGTCGTATTTTATTAAGACTTACGTAATAAAATATTGCTAATGCTTTTGCTTCTATCGTAAGCAAACTTGTTTTTTGTTTGATTTTCTATCAAAACAGATGACAGCCGTTCCATCTCTTCCAATTCTTTGTGCCTTAATCTAATGGATTTTAATTACACTTTGAGTTGTTCCTGCTATGAAAGTTGTTTTTATTTTCTCTGCATTCTTTCTAATTCTCGGTGTTGCCTCATTTAGGGCTGTTGTTGTTGTTGTTGTTGTTAAGAAAAATAGGGTTAGGTTTGGTTTTTAGGAGCATTAGCAACTAAGTCCATATTGCTCCAGGGATATGCGGTGGTCATTCCCTGACCTTTCTGCATCCTCCGTATTTGGTGGTCGTGGGCTCGAACCCCGGTCTGATCAAGAAGCGTGTGCTACACACTGCTGCTCCTGCCCACCTGGCTATGGAGGCGCCATTTTGGGCTGTAGCACGTGCAATATCACATGGTCTTTCATTTCGCTCAAAGCGTTTCACAATTTCATATTTTTTCTCTATTGACAGAGGCGGACTGGCCATAAGCCTCACCGGGGAAACCCCGGAGGCCGGTGTGATTTTGGCCATAAACGCTAGTATGAGGCCACTACAAATTTTTTCAGGTAAGAATTTTTGACCCAGTCTGCCTCTGTTTATCAATATTGCTTTTCTTTTTCTCTCTGAATCTGTAGTATCTTCACCAGGATGCTTCCTTTTCACACCTTAAGTATTTTACTAATTTTTAGGGAATAAAGCACAATTACAAAATGAGGAGGCATGCTTGATACACATAAACAAAGCTGTGTGCGTGTAGCAACTGAATAAACAACACCGTAAAGGCAGAGACAACTCTATTAACACCTCACAAGCTCAAATTTTACTAAAGCACATTTCCGGGGATTACTACCATAAAACAATAAAAGCAATTTCCAGTTGCGTTCCTGCTAGTGGAATCTATAATAAACTGGTAGTAAACTCGATCTAATTGCATTTGTGATAATACAGATAGCTGGAATTGTGTGGGTTTTTACGTTATTATGGTGAAATGTGTTTCCCATTCACTGATATAAAAAACATAAATACATTGTCAGAATCTTCTCTTCATTCCTATCGTGTTGCATTCAGTTGGGGTGATTCTGCGTTTAACTGCCATTTCTTGTAAACACAAAGGTGAATCATGCATAAGCGAATTTGGTTCGTGTTATATACGATATTGTTCCCCTATTTATAAATCTTGTATGATCGAATTCGTGTAGTGTAAACACGTGTTATACAAGGACTGACTGACTGTATATGATATCAAAATTGTTTTTTGCATCCAGTTCTTCTGCTATTGCTTCAAAGTATCCAATCAGATCGATCGGACAAAATTATCTTTTGACAAACCCATGCTGTGTGTGAAGTATAACTACCATCTTCTCTAGATAATCCTGTTTTACTTTTCTTTAACCAGTTACTCCATTATTTTCCCTGGAACAGAAGTTAAGCTAACAGCTCTGTAATTACTTATGCCACTCTTTGATCTCCCTCTGTGAATTAGGGACACATATGCACATCTCCAGTCAACAAGGACTTCCCCTGAATCCAAGGATGCTCTCATAATTATGGCTAGGTGTTTGCTTACCTACTTTGCTGCCTCCCTTAATCTAACTGGATAGATCCCAACCGCACCAGGTTGCTTTCTTATGTTTACCTGCAACAATTTCGTTTCCACTTTCCTTTCAGTTATCACAAAGTCATTTAGCTCCCCATTGGAGTTTGATAAACTTCTGGCTTCCCCTCTTCCAAAGAATTCCTCATCTGCAAATGTAGATGCAAAATACTCATTCAGTTTGTCAGCTACCTGAGCAGGATCATCAACAGTCGGTCGAACCATCAATATCAAGGGGGGCCAATGTGAATCATCTCCTTCCTTCTAGTGTTTACATAAGAAAAGAAGTCTCTGGTATTTTTCTCTGCATCCTTTGCCAAAGATTTCTCATAGTCTGCCTTAGCTTGCCTAACGTTGTTTGTAACTTGATAGCAGACTAGTTTATATATACCATACACTTCTGTATCACCCAATAATTTTGGTGGTTTCCATGATTTTCTGCAATGGAACGAGCCTAATTCGTTCATCTGAAATCCATTTAGGTCTAAGCCTTGAATGGTATTTCTTATTTGGTATGAAAAACCTAGTTGTTTTTATGATTATTTCCTGCAATGCTTCTCATTTAGAATTTGCTGATGGGTAACATTAGCAGTTTATCCCACTGCATAGAATATAAAAACTGTCTGAGACCACAATAGTCATGTTTATAAAATCAAAAACCCTTCCCTTTACCCTTGATGGCAGTTACATCTTGAAGTAAATCCCACATCAGTATACTAATCTCTGCCACCTAGTGGTTCTTTTATCTGCAGATTCTTAATGCATGAATAATCACTGGTGATAATCATATTAAGAGTATTACTCTCTCTTGCTGTCTCTCTATCATGCTGCCATTGAAAACATTCATCCAATAAATCCACAAGTCTTGCTGGTGTGGCCAACCCACAAGTCCCAGTAAATATCTGGAAAATTAAAATTTCCCATTATAAGACATTCTGATTTACTGGCACACTTTATTTCTCTGTACAGTTGTTTGTTGAACTAGCCAAAGTCATCAGGCCAAACATGCTTCTCTTATTTTTGCTTTCCTAGTGCTTATGTCAATCCCAAAATGACTCACCATTGCACTGGCCACTGATGTCAACTGGATGCACTCCCTTAGATATTATGTGCTTCTTAACTAAGAGCATAACTCCCAACTCCTATCCTTTCTGTACACATTGTACTACTGTAATACAATGTCTTTTCTGTACACACTGTACTACTCGTATTGAAATTCTGCATCCTTTATATCTGAGTGACGCATCTCTGATATTGCACAATGTCTGCATTTCATGACTTGACTAGCACTTCTTCAAATTCATCAAATTTATTTACTATTCTCCTTACATTGGTGTACATGTAAGTATAAATGCACCTGTTCTTAACTCTTAGTTATCCTAACAGAGCCCATGTATTTACCTGTTCCATGATGACTCACAGTAGGGCTTGAAATTCCCAACACTTTGCTTTTCACGCTGCCACATGTTCCAATAGAAACAGTGCAAGAATCACTTTCACCTCTCATTGCAGCTATTGTTAATCTATTAGTCCATGTATCCCTCCAAGCTAGCAGTTTTCCAATCCACCTAACACTGCCTTGATAGCATCAGCAAATATTCTTGCACCCTTTCTATTTAAGTGTATCCCATCCCTGCAGAAGCAGTCTCTCTTGTTAGCAAGTACAGACCACAAGAGAAAAATTCTACCCCACAGGCCTTGCACAATCTCACCAAGGCTGAATTGACTGACAAGGCTCTCATCTTATACGCCTTCCTATCATGCCTGGGCAGAATCGTAGACACATTCAAATTAAAACCCTAACTCGTGACTTTTCCTCAACATTGCCCTGTACTTGTGTCAGCAGATCTCATACTCTTAATGTCATTAGTGCCGACATGTACAACAATATCACCTTTTGTGCCCTTAAAAGATATCTGCTCTACAACATCTTCAACTTTTGAATCTGGAAGACATACCCTGCTCCTATTCCACTTATCCTTTTTGTGCAATATATTTCTCATTTCTCTGACAACCACTTTTTACATTAGTTGTTGATTACTAGTGAACTATACTCCCCACTACGACTTATGGAAATGAAACTTGGGCACTTTCCAAAAGAATGGAAGAGAAGCTTTCCTAGTGTCATTTTCCCAAAATGACTCAACATTGCACTGGCCACTCATGTCAACTGGATGCACTGCCTTAGATTTTATGTGCTTCTTAACTAAGAGCATAACACCCAACTCCTATCCTTTCTGTACACATTGTACTACTGTAATACAATGTCCTTTCTGTACACATTGTACTACTCGTATTGAAATTCTGCATCCTTTATCTGCATTTCATGACTTGACATCATCATGACATCTTCAACTTTTGTCTCTGGAAGACATACCCTGCTCCTATTCCACTTATCCTTTTTGTGCAATATATTTCTCATTTCTCCAACAATCACTTTTTACAATAGTGAAATTATAGTAATCTTATAATACCGTGATAAATCTGACTAAAAAATGAATAGCAAATGCTTAAAAAACGGTACTCACCTTGAATAAATCTGCAATAAATTTATTGGTAGATGGTAGCTAAATTTAGGTTGGAAGAAGCATTAAAAAGAACTAAGGCAGAGAATCTCCAATCCTTGGTTGTCATAAAAAGGTTGAAGGACGCGAATGAAAAAAAGAAAAAAAGAGAAGACCGGTGATGCCAATAGTTGTTACGAGGGACTTTCGTTGAATAAACCATCATCAGTTGACAAATGGAAGAGAAGTGAGCGCGTGTTGTATTTAAAGTTTATCTATACTCTCGTGATGCTCTTTTTGACACATGGGAACTTTAGCCGCGAGAGGTTCCAAGCCGGTGAGAGGTTGAAGGGAAGTTTAGCGTTAATAATGTTGAGATCGGAATGGTGTCGGTACCATTCGATGGTGAGGGCTTCATATTGAAGAATTCTGTAGCTCGATCTAAATTTAATAATAGTGATAGCAGAGTCAACAAGGGGGGTGTGGTTGTGGGTTTGAGCATGGGTTGTTAACTCAGTGCAGGATTGATTTATTCCAAACATGTGGGGCAGAATGTTGTTGCGAATACCTATCTGTTGTAAAGTAAAGAGGTTGATTTCTTTGTTCTGTCTGAGTTTTCTGAGAATTGTGTCAAGTTTATTTTTAAGTTTTGTAATGTTGTGGTTGCTGTCATTTGTATATGTATCTTGGTCGGCTAAAATTAATTCCATTTTTTCTGTGTAGGTGTTCTTGCCCAGGATAACGATTGTGTCTCCTTTGTCAGCTTTTTGGATGATGATATCTGGGGTTTTGCTTAGTCTTTGTAAATCCGAGAGGAGTTGTTTTTTTATGTTAGGGAGAGATGTGAGTTTAGAATTTATTATCCTGTTAGACTGGTGTATAAGTCGCCACTTATCAGGATGCTGGTCGAGTTTAGACTGGAGTTCGATTATACAACAACAACACTATCCAATAAAAGATTATACAATCTTTTATTGGATAGTGTTGTTCTTTAATGGCAAAATTAAAGCCAAATTCTATGCCAGAGAGTTCAGAAGGGGTGAAGGATTTTGAAGAGAGGTTAACGGTGGAAATTTTTGGGGGGGTTTTGGATGTGCGTGTGTTCCATTTTTTGGTGTGTTTTTGTGCTATGTGTTGGATGGTGGCATTGATATGTACATTGTTGTGGTTAATATATTCAATCCAGGCGTCCGGTGGCATATCTCTTTTGAGAAAGAATCGTAATTGGTGTATACAGTTTAAAAGTTGGTGTTTTTTGTTACATCTTTTCTTAAGTTCTTCACATATGATCGCGATGGACGTGCGGTGTATGATATGTGGGTATTTTTTACAGTTATTTTTGGGGAAAATGCGGGCGAATTTGGGGATTTACAAAGACTAAGCAAAACCCCAGATATCATCATCCAAAAAGCTGACAAAGGAGACACAATCGTTATCCTAGACAAGAACACCCACACAGAAAAAATGGAATTAATTTTAGCCGACCAAGATACATGTACAAATGACAGCAACCACAACATTACAAAACTTAAAAATAAACTTGACACGATTCTCAGAAAACTCAGACAGAACAAAGAAATCAACTTCTTTACTTTACAACAGATAGGTATTCGCAACAACATTCTGCCCCACATGTTCAGAATAACCAAGTTACACAAACCTGGCCACCCACTAAGACCTATTGTTTCTTTTAGTAGATCAGCTTTTGCTAATTTATCCACCTTCCTTGTTAAAATTATATCCCCACTCACTCAATTCTCTACATTCAAAATTAATAATACAAACCAAGCATTCCAAAAAATCAGCAACACCACCATATCCAACAAAGACATATTAGCTTCTTTTGACGTCATATTCCTATACACTAATGTGCATATTCCTTTCACCCTATAAGCATTACGCGTACTTCTAACAGCTGATGACACTTTAACGAAACATACCCCTCTTTCAGTTGACCACATCCTTGAACTTACCACTCTTTTACTAGACGCTAGATATTTTAGATTTAATAATAAAATTTATCGACAAACATTCGGTTTACCAATGGGTTTAGGCATTTCTGCCCCCCTTTCTGAAATTTATCTCGCCACTATTGAAAACCAAATTTTACAACCTTCCCCTTCCGAAATTAAATTATACATACGCTACACCGACGATATCCTAATAATAGGCAACAGAACAACCATAGACAATCTCTTTTTAAAATTCAATACAATACATGACAGGCTAAACCTTACCCTCGAAATCGCAACGGACAACCAGATTAATTTTCTTAATCTCACTATTTATACAACAGACACAAATTTAAATACCAAGATTTTCAGAAAAAACACGCACACCGGTAAATATCTACATTTCACTTCACATCATCCCCTTAGTACCAAAAAAGCTGTCCTACACAACCAAATCTACAACACTATCAAATTCAGCTCTTCACAAAACATACACAATGAACTTCAATACCTTACTGATAAATTCATAGCCAGGAGCTACCCCCCTCAACTCATCCAACGTACAATATCCACCGTTAAAAACAGTATTAATAACCCCACCAGACACAGTAACAAGACAAATACTCGCATAGTTCTCCCTTACCATAGTGAACTTGCAGCACAATTCTGACGTACATTCAAAGATACCGACATCTCCCTCACCTTCTCTACTTACAATAAACTAGGTTCCCTATTTAATTCTTATAAAGATACACACAAATATCCCATCAATGATCTCAATAACATAATATATCTCATAAAATGCCAACCAAACTGTGACACCTGTTACATCGGCAGCACTACCACCAAATTTGGTTCCTCCACAACTTCCAATACCCGCACATACTACCAATTCAACAGTTTCAGGACAAGTCAATCCTGCACTGAGTTAACAACCCATGCTCAAACCCACAACCACACCCCCCTTGTTGACTCTGCCATCACTATTATTGAACTTAGATCAAGCTACAGAATTCTTCAATATGAAGCCCTCACCATCGAATGGTACCAACACCATTCCGATCCCAACATTATTAACGCTAAACTTCCCTTCAACCTCTCACCGGCTTGGAACCTCTCGCGGCTAAAGTTCCCACATGTCAAAAAGAGCATCACGAGAGTATAGATAAACTTTAAATACAACATGCGCTCACTTCTCTTCCATTTGCCAACTGATGATGGTTTATTCAACGAAAGTCCCTCGTAACGACTATTGGCATCACCGGTCTTCTCTTTTTTTCATTTTTTCATTCGCGTCCTTCAACCTTTTTATGACAACCAAGGATTGGAGATCTGCACTTCTACTTCCTTGCGCTCATTTTAAAATCTGTTTAAAATATTTTTACCCCATTCTCTGCCTTAGTTCTTTTTAATGCTTCTTCCAACCTAAATTTAGCCACCATCTACCAATAAATTTATTGCAGATTTATACAAGGTGAGTACCGTTTTTTAAACATTTGCTATTCATTTTTTAGCCACTTTTTACATTAGTTGTTGATTACTAGTGAACCATACTCCCCACCATGACTTATGGAAATGAAGCTTGGGCACTTGCCAAAAGAATGGAAAGAGAAGCTGAAAACTGCACAGCGAAGAACGGAATGGTATATTAGGAACCAGACTGTTGGATAAGAAGAGAAACACGTGGGTTAGGAAGCAAACTCAAGTAAAGGACATTCTTATAAAAACTAACGAACTAAAATGGACTTGGGCAGAACACATAGCTTGAAGACATAATACCAGATGGACTAAGAAAATAACAGAATGGTACCCAAGAGTCACTAAAAGAAAACCTGGAAGACAACAACAGAGATGTACAGATGAAATTCACAAGTTTGTGGGCTGTAAATGGATGGCCATTGCACAAAACAGAAGGAACTGGAAAGTTGCTGGAGAGGTCTTCTTCCTGCAGTGGATTGAAAATGGCTGATGATGATGATGAGTGAACTATAAAATACAACAGTCAGTAATAGTTTTCTTTTTTCTCCGTTCTACTGAGTTAATATAAAAGTTGTTGTTGTTGTTTGGTTTTTAGGAGCATTAGCAACTAAGGCCATATTGCTCCGGGGATATGCGGTGGTCATTCTCTGACCTTTCCACATCCTCCATATTTGGTGGGCACGGGCTCGAACCCCGGTCTAATCAAGAAGCATGTGCTACACACTGCTGCTCCTGCCCACCTGTCTATGGAGGCGCCAATATAAAAGTTGTAAAATGTACTAGTTATGTAAGGAGAAAATGGCCAAAGTTCTGAAAAAATCTTTTCAGAACTGAAACCCCCTACTCAACCATCTAAGCTGAATAATAAATCACATTGCTAAATTCTGCCTTCAGTGTCTATCAAAAAACTATGGAACTGATTGACGTCACAAACCACTGTGTCAAATGAAGCTTACTACTGAAATAACAATATATAAAAATTTTTGCAATGGCAAAATTTTGCTGCTTGATAAAGGATGCAGTGAACCTGCCACAGTTTAGAGCTAACTTACATAACTTCCTGGTGCCTTCATAGCCAAGTGGGCAGGAGCAGCAGTGCGTAGCACATGCTTCTTGATTAGACCAAGGTTTGAGCCGGTGAGCCACCAAATACGGAGGATGCAGAAAGATCAGGGAATGACCACCGCATATCCCTGGAGCAATATCGCCTTAGTTGCTAATGCTCCTAAAAACCAAATAACAACAACAACATAACTTCCTTGAAGATTTGCCCTACTACACCAGTTTACCATACCAGCAGAAGTGCCTTCCAAACTGTACAAAAAAAGCTAGTCTCGATGAACTATAAAAGCAGCAACCCATGACTAAATATTACTAATTACATAGTATATGCAAGGTCATACTTTTGTCCATTGTAAGTATAAAATAATTAAATAATTTTGCTTTCAACTTACGTTGTTCAAATAACTTTGATCAAATTCTTCTGTATCTAGATACTTCTTTATTCACACTTAGAATACATTTTTTCACAAATTTAGAGTTGCTAAAAGGCCATCCTGTTTTTTTGCAATTATTTCAGCCATTAGATAGCCAGTATGCATTCCCAATTCGTTTCAAATGCAACGTTTCTTGAAGATGTTTATTTGCCCATGAAGAGGCTTTCAAATTGCATATTTTACATTTTTTAAAATGACCAGTGAGGATATAAAACAAACCATTATATATGCTCACACAGTGACACAATTATTTATTCTTTCATAAAAGAAAGTTTTTTGGAAAATAAGACAAGTTTATTTTTATTTATGATAAACAAGATTATTTGAAAGTCCAATGATGTGCAGAACTGAAGTAAACTTTTCTTTGAAAACTTATTTTCACAACAAACTTTGTTTCTCTGATATCAGGATTCAGAAAATCAACCACTTTATCTCACTCACTAACAAAGAACAAGTAAACCACCTTTTTACAGTTACATAATCACTTTCAAATACAAATTACACTAATTGACTTAAAGGATCCTGCTCATTTAAAAAGTACTATGGAAAATTTTCTTGAAACAACATTTCTGGTTTCTCTGGATTTTTTTATGCTATATTAAGTACAGGAATACCTCGCATAGCGCAGGTTTCGCTATAGCGCAGTTTACAAATTGAAAAAAAAAAATTAACTGCATTATGCACCAATACATTTGATATGTATGTATGTATTATAATGCCAGCACGTAGGCCAATGCATTATGGATTCAAGGCCATTGCTCTGCTAGCATTCATACATTAATAAACACTCTAGATTCCGAGCGGTGAGATCGTTGATTGTGTGTAAGCTGTACAAATATTTTTCGCTGTGTATTTTTATTAAAAATTATTTTTTAAAAATGTTACACCTTTATATGCAAATATGAGTGGAAATAAATGTAATGGCACTGAGTGTTCTTCTAGATCCAAACATCGAACAAGGTATGAAAGTAAGGCAGGCATTGCAAAATGATATTCGATGTTACAAAGAGATGTATGCAGATAAAAAGAAAAAAAACTGTGCAAACTAAGCTGATCAGTTATTTTTCAAAATAAAAATGCAGTACATACTTGACTTATATTCTTTTGGTATGTACATACTGCAATAAAAATCATTTCCACTGTACTTACTAGTATTTTTCATTTTTATCATTTTAGTTTCTTTTTTTGCAAGAACTTCATGTGCATCAATTTATAGTAAACAAACACCTATATATTTTTGCAACTTGACCCATATAATCAAATTGTCGGAACGCATTACATTAAAATACATACTAATAATATCTCGATCAGTGCGGTTTCGCATAGTGCGGTATTTTTTTGGCACGAATTAACTGCGCTATGCGAGGTATTCCTGTATACCAACTTTATTTACTTTTAATCATTAATGCAAAATAGCTAATTTCTGGAATGCTGTTAACACTTTATTATATTCAGATCAAATCCTTTGTGTTTACTTCTTTGATTTATTGTTCCACCTGCCTCCCCCATTACTATTACTTCCATCAATATTTAATATAAAACAAATCCTTCCATCTTCATTCCAATCAATCAACTTTCCTTTTTTTCACAGTTTTCTTTATGTTTCTGCATTTTTGGTTTATCAAAATTAGTATAGCAACATTTTAACAGTGGTAAAACAAAGGCTGCATAAAAAAGGCCCATAGGCCAGCTGATGATTCTTGTAATATAAGAGGTGTTTGAAAAGTTTGTGGACTGTGTATGAAAGGTAGAGTTTAAAAATTTCTGTACTTAATGTATTACACTTCACATAGTAACCCACCAAGTTTCAATAACATGTTTTCTTAATTACAGGTCCTGAAGTCAATAAAGTTGTGTGAATGAGAAAAAATGGGCAAAATCAGTATCCATGCAGTCATCCAATAATTGGGGGAAAAAAAGGGACTAATGCCAAAGGAAATTTATGAGGATATGGTTATAGCAGTGGGAAGGATTCCTCTTCCTATTTCATGGTTAAGAAGTGAGCTGCAGAATTTAAAAAGTCCAGAAGATGATCCACTCTGTGGCAGACCATCACTCCAAAAAGTTTTAGGTGGTAGTGCATGATCTGGTGATAAGTGATCAATGAGTGACAGTTTGGAACACTACCAGCATCTTGGGCGTCTCATCTGAATGCATGTACCACCTAATAACAGAGATTCTCATTATGAAAAAGATGTCAGCATGATGGGACCCAACATTGTTGACAGTAGATCAAAAATGTACAAGTTATCAAGTCAAGTGAACATATTTGTTTCTGAGCAGATCCAACAAATTTCCTTGCAAGGTTTGTGATCATGGACGAGACATGGGGCCATCACTTTCAGCCAGAAACAAAGAAACAGGCCAAAAAGTGGAAACATGCCAAGTTGAAAAGAAAGAAAGAAAGCCAAGTTGATTGGCTTTCCATCACCTTGCCAACAGCAAGGTGATGGAGTGTTTCTAGTGAGTGTTTCTAGTTTCTAGTGTACCTTCATAAAGGACATACAGTCACAGGGGCATATTGCACAGATCTCGGCAAAGGAGTCTCGTTCCACCAGGTCAAAGTGCCTGCTCACAACTGTCATTACCATAGTGGCACTGCATTAGTGCAGCTTTGAAATCTTCAACCATCCCTCATATTCACCAGACCTAACACCACCAGGCTTCCACCAATTTCATAATTTAAAAAAAATATCTGGCTGGCATTCATTTTCCCACCACCAGTTATGTCACTGCTGCAAGGGATGCATTCCTGGAAGCCCAAAAGAAACTTTCTTCACAGGTAGAATCAATGCATTACAGCATCAGTGGCAAAAATGTATTGACCCCAAAGGGGACTATGTTGAAAAGTAACACATTACCAGACTACTGAAATAAACCTTTCATATTCAGGCCACAAATGTTTCAAAAGTCCCATGTATATGATGATTTCTACCTTGTTCTATCAGAATTTAAAGAAAAATATAAAACCCAATAATTATAATCTATTATTATCAGATTTTCTGATAATAATAGATTATAATTCTGCATGTGCGAGAAATTTTTAATTACGTATAAATGAAAATACTCTTCTCTTTTTGCTATTTTTCCATAATTCTGAAATGGAATTTAGGTGCAAGGCTCAAATTCGTTAATATCAGCATGCTTAAGATATCACTTGCTGTCTTCAAACTGTTCAGGTGCCTCCGTAGCCAGGTAGGAAGGAGCAGCAGTGCATAGCACATGCTTCTTGATTAGACTGGGGTACGAGCCCGTCACCACCAAATACGGAGGATGCGGAAAGGTCAGGGAATGACCACCGCATATCCCAGAGCAATATGGCCTTAGTTGCTAATGCTCCTAAAAACCAAATAACAACAAACATCAAACTGTTCTGTACTTCTAATTTGCAATTTTATGATTGTTCTTCTATATATAAAACTCTACATCCACTTGTTATTATAAATGATGTACTTGCTACAAGTACATTTAAAAATCAGAATATATATCAGGTGATTTGTATAAATGAAGTAAATTCATATAGAATTATGAAAAAAAAAAAATTATTAAATCAGCATGAAAGGTCACAAAAAAAAAAAAAAAATCACTGAACTTACACATTCATGTAACTTCACAATGTCTAGTGTCAGTATGCATGACACTTGCACCAAGCAAGCAATTTAACTTCATCTAATGGCTTGTTACTTCTGGAAGGTTTCCTGAGTAAATGAAGAAATAAATCTGTGTTTCAAACACTAATAACCAACTTTTGATGAGGTCAATACTCATTAAAAAAACAAAACTTGAGGTAATGGATGTCAGTTCAGGATACTGTAATTTCATAAAACTGCTAGTGGATTAATACATTCAAGTTGTCATTTAATAATCAATATGTGCATCAACACCCCCCCCACACACATATGGTGAGAATATTACCCTTTTATCTTTTATTAGGGTAAGATGTACATATTAATATTAATTGCAAAGATTAAAAGTAGTTTCATATTTTCTAAAAAGAAAAACTACAGCAGTAACCATTTTATTTAGGAAAACTATGTTTGACAGAAATGAAGATATTAATGTATGGATTATGTTATATTTCCGGCATGCTAGCAATACAGGCTGGTGGGGGAAGTGCAATGGTGCAGGAAGTGTTTACTTGGTGCACAGTAGGCCCCTTGATACAAGTGGAGAAACATTTTGTCACAAGTTATCAGGAAATTGTTACTGACCTAACACATCCCACCAGCTGCAAGAATGGGTCCTACCAACAGGATAACGTGCCAGGTCACAAGGTGAGAACTGTGCAGAGCTGGTTCCAGGAACACGAGTGAATTCAACCTACTGGAGTGGCCTTCCCTACCATCACATCTTAGTCAATTGAGCACCTGTGGGATGAGGTGGAATGAGCTCTTTGAAATAGAAATCAAACTGCAACCCTCAATTTGCAACAAATGTGGGAAGCAAATGGATCAACAAGGGCCAGCATTCCTGTAGCACACTTTCAACATTGCACTGGGTCCATGCCATGATGAATCCATCCTGTCCTGAGGGCTGAAGTAGGACTTAGTAGTAATTAGGTAGCGGTACCTAATAAATTAGTATTAGTATTAGCAATGGCCACATGGTGCAAGGAAGCCTATGGTTAATGCTGAACCAGCCAAAAATAATAATAATAAAATAAAAAAAAACAAAAATCAATACAACAAAATAATAAAAATAAATAAAATAACATGAATAAAAATAAATAAAATAAAATAACATGAATAAAAATAAATAAAATAAAATAACATGAATAAAAATAAAATAATAATAATAAATGAAAAATAATTTGGTTGTATTAGAACTCGGATCTGATCACTCCACAGGCCTTAACCACTGATGGTACCTTTTATAATAAACACTCAGCATAGAAAATGAACAGGATTGATATTAAAAAAAAAAAAAAAAAAAATCAACCCTGTTCAAAACATACAGTAAATCCTCTTCATAACCAATTACCAGTTCCATTTCAGAAGTGAAACACAAATGACAAAATCCCCCTGCTCCAAAACAAAGTTTTGCAAAAAGTATTAAAGTTATATTATGATATGATATTACTGTCAGTTAAGTTGACTAAAATGAATCTTTTCTGGAATGGATGTTATCATAAAACCTCACTTAATGGACTACATGAGGGCAAGATTTGTCCAATAAATCCCACTGTCTGTTAAACTTGGAAGAAATATTTGACAAAGTTGTTAAGTGCAGTACTACTAAAATAAAAAAAAAAAATTAAATGTTGCAATACTGTATTTTATTGTACATACTGTGGAGTAGAAGAGCTTGAAATTTTGCTGTGCCCTACAGTAGCAACAGAAACTCATGCTAAAAGTTATTCAGTATGAAGTGTCAAGTATCCTTGATGGAAGTTCATATGGATGTCTGACTCATATGGCAGGATGGGGGGGGTGATGGTGAGAAAAATCCTGTCTCCCGAGTACTCTGCTTTATTCTGAAAATATTTTCTACCAATGTAAATACTATCAGGCTGAAACAGTTATGTCACCAGGTCCTATATGGATGGAAAGCCTGATTCAGTCGATCTTGTTCATTAAAGTGAGGATAAGAAAAAATAGGATACTGTTTCAATAATCATCTAGACTTATCATTAATGCATACATAATATTAATAACATGTTTACCATTAGTAGAAGCAAACGGGGCAAGAAAACAAGCTTATACACCATCAGCCAAAAAAAAAAAAAAAAACCACCCTTCCCATTTCACCTATCCATTCCCTCCAATAGTTTGTCTCATTCCTCCTTGAATTTAAACTATCAACTTCCAAAACAACAGATGGAAGTTTGTTCCAGTAATCAACCACTCGTTGGCTAAGGGCAAACTTCTGCACATCTATTCTGCAACTGTCCTTCCTCAATTTGAATTTATGTTCCCTCATGTGCATAGTCTCAGCAAAAGAATCCCATCAGACTGAACTTGCTTAAACCATTCAAAGCCTTAAACACCTCCATCAGATCACCTCGCAGGTGCCTAGTCTCCAGTTGCTACAATTTGCAGAACTGAAGATTTTCTTGGTAAGAACACCCCTTTGCTCCCCTCAAAAGTCTTGTAACCGTTCTCTGTACCTATTCCAGGATCTCTACATCCTTCCTAAAATGAGGCCTCCAGACCTGTATGCAGTACTCAAGGTGTGACCTGACTATTGCCTTAAACAATGGGATAATCATCTCTTTATCCATGCTAGAAAAATCCTGTATATCACTGTCAAGACCCAATGAGCTGATCTGGCAGCCTGTCTGCACTGTCAGAAAATTTCATATCTGACTGCACATTTATTCCCAGGTCTTTTTAATATTCCATTACTCCGAGCATAGTACTGCATACTTTGCAGAACTTGGCATATGCAGTACTTTGAATTTGCCACTGTTAAATTTCAGTTGCCATTTCTCAGCCCATTGACATAATTTTCCTTGATTTTGTTGCAGTAGCTTACCCTGCCAATCTCTGTGTCATCTGCAAACTTTTCTATATTTCTCAATATCATTGATAAATATATAAAACAAAAATGGCCTCAAGACTCTAGGGGACTCAATTAAAAACATTAGCCCACAAAGAGCAATATCCATTGATTACTACTCTCTGTCTTTTTCCACTCAATCATCCCTTTATGCAGCAACTTGCCCTTAAAGACAGACTGCTCCAATTTGCACAGTAGTCTTATGTGCAACAGTATCAAAAGTTTTACAGAAAAAATTCAAATATATGACATCAAAATTATTTTTTGCATCCAGTTCCTTTGTGAGTACACATCGTAGTATCCAATTAAACTGGTCAGACAAGATTTCTCCTTAACAAACCCATGTTGTGTCTTAAGTATAACTGCTGTTTTCTCTAGACGCAGTTTTCAATTATTTTTATTGACAGTTAAACTAACAGGTGTATAATTACTGTCACCCTTTGGTCCTCCTTTGTGAACTGGGGATACATTTGCACACCTACAGGCTGTGGGAACCTCCCTTGAATCTAAGAATGTAATAATAATTATGGCCAAGAGTTTGCTTACTTCCTTCACTGCATCCCTGAACATAACTGAAAAGATCCCATCCATCCAAGGTGCTTTTATTCTGTTTAACTTCAACAATTTCTCTTCCACTTCCCTCTCAGTTATTACAAAACCATTTATCTCTCTGTTAGAATTTTAATATACTTCTTGCCTCCACTTCCCTAAAGAATTCCTCCTGTTGAATGTATATGTAAAATAGTCATTCAGTTTGTCAGCAACCCAGACATGATCATCAATGGGCGAAACATCGATATCAAGTGGACCTATTTCATTTGGCCACTTTTTTCTAGTGTTTACATAAATAAAGAAGTCTTTGCTGTTTTTCTTTGTATTCTTTTCCAGAGATTTCTCATAATCTGCCTTCACTTGCATAACCTCCTTTGTTAATTCTTTACAGACTATTTTATATCTACCATGTGCTTCTAGTCAGCCTGATAATTTATATGCATCCCATGTCTTTTTCTTCTCGGCCATGTGTTTCATTAGTTAATCTGGCATTCATTTAGGCCTAAACCTTGAACATTATTTCTTAGTTTGTATGAAAAGCCTAACAGCTTTTGATTAATTCCGTGAATGCTTCCCATTTAGAATTGGCTGATGGTAACATCATCGGTTGGTCCCTTTGCATATAATTTAAAAACTGTCTGAGTCCACTTAGTCACCTTTATTAAAGAAAAACCATTCCCTTTACCCATGATGATAGTTACATATTTAAGTAGTAGTAGTAGTGGCATGTGATGCAAGAAAGCAAGCGCATGTGCTTATGCAGCATCAGCCAAAAAAAAAAAAAAAAAAAATTACAAAACGATCCCCTCTAAATATTTGTCCAGTTCCTCCTTAAATTTATTTAACCTATCAACTTCCACAACAACAGATGGAAATTTGTTCCAGCAATTAACCACCCGCTGACTAAAGGCAAATTTCCGCACATCTATTCTACATCTGTCATTCCTCAATTTCAATTTATGCTCCCTTAGGTTCGTAATCTGAACAAGTGGAAGAATCCCATCAGAATTCAGCGTGCTCAACCCATTCAAGGCCTTATACACTTCCATCAGATCACCTAGTAGGTGTCTAGTCTCCAGCTGCTGCAATTTGCAGAACTTAAGCCTCTCTTGGTAAGAGGATCCCTTCATTCCCCTCACCAATCTTGTTGCCCTTCTCAATATACACTCAAGCAAATCTACATCCTTCCTAAAATAAGGCCTCCAGACTTGCACGCAGTACTCAAGGCGTGGCCTGACCATTGCCTTATACAGAGGGACAATCACCTCCTTTTCCCTGCTAACAAAATTCCTATATATCATTGACAACACCCTATGACCTGCCCTGGCAGCCTGTCTGCATTGCTCAGAAAATTTCATATCTGACTGAACAATTACTACCAGGACTTTTTCGTTTTTTACCTCCTTAAGTGTAGTACCACACAGTTGGTACATTTCTCTGGGGTTACTTCTACCCATATACAGTACTTTGCATTTTTCAATTAAACTTCAGTTGCCACTTCTCAGCCCATCTGCCCAAATTTTCCAGATCCTGTTGCAGTAACACACTGCCATTACTGTCATTAACAACCCTGCCAACCTTTGTATCATCTGCAAACTTCGATACTAAGCCTGATATACCTTCATCAATATCATTGATAAATATACAAAACAACAGTGAACCCAACACTGTGGCACTTCACTAATAACATTAGTCCACGAAGAGCAGCACCCATTGATTATCACCCTCTGTCTTCTCCCACTCAACCATCCTTTTATCCATTGTAGCAACTTACCCTTAATACCATTCTGCTCCAATTTGTACAGTAGTTTTCCATGCGCAACAGTGTCAAAAGCTTTCCTGAAATCCAAGTATATGATATCAAAATTATTTTTTGCATTCAGTTCCTTTGTAACCACATCATAATAACCAATCAAATTTGTCAGACAAGACTTTCCCTTAACAAACCCATGCTGTGTCTGAATTATTGCTGCAGTCTTGTCTAGATGATGCTGCAATGCATCTTTAACCAGTGACTCCATTATTTTACCCGGAACAGAAGTTAAACTAACTGGTCTGTAATTACTCGTGTCACCCTTCGATCCCCCTTTGTGAATATGGGATACATTTGCACATCTCCAGTCCGTGGGGACCTTCCCTCAGTCCAAGGATACTCTCATAATTATGGCTAAAGGTTTGCTTACTTCTTTTGCGGCCTCCTTTAATATAACTGGATAGATCCCATCCACCCCAGGTGCCTTTCTTATGTTTAATTTGAACAATTTCTCCCCCACTTTGTTCTCAGTTATCACAAAATCATTAAGCACCCTGTTACAATTTGATAACCTTGTGGCATTTTAAAACCTTAATAACTCCTCATGTGTGAATGTAGATGCAAAATACTCATTCAGTTTGTTTGCTATCTGAGCAGAATCATCAACAGTTGAACCATCGATATCAAGTGGACTAATCAGATTCATCCCTTCCTTTTAGAGTTTATATAAGTAAAGAAATCCTTGCTGTTTTTCTTAGCATCCTTTGGCAAAGATTTCTCGTAATCTGCCTTCGCCTTCCTAACCTCCTTTGTGACTTGATTACAGACTAGCTTATATATATCATAGGCTTCTGAGTCGCCTGATAATTTATATGCATCCCATGCATTTTTCTTCTCTGTCACGAGTCTCATTAGTTCATTTGACAAACATTTAGGCCTAAACCTTGAACAATATTTCTTAATAGGTATGAAACTTTTAGTAGCTTCCACTATTAATTCCTTGACTGCTTCCCACTTAATATTTGCTGTTGGTAACATCATCAGTTGGTCCCACTGTACAGAATTTAAAAACTGTCTGAGACCACTATAGTCACCTTTACGGAAGCAAAAACCCCTTCCTTTATCCCTGATGGTAATTATATCTTTAAGTAAATCCCACATCAGTACACTGTGATCACTGCCACCTAATGGTTCCTTTATCTGCAAATTCTTAATACAGAATGATCACTGCTGATAATCAGATCAAGAGTATTACCCTCTCTGGTTGCCTCTCGAACATGCTGCTGCAGAAAACAATCATCCAATAAATCCACTAAAGTCTTACTAGTGTGCAAGTGACCAACCCATAAGTTCCAGTCTATATCTGGGAAGTTAAAATCCCCCATTATAAGACATTCTGATTTACTAGCCCACTCTATTTTTGTGTACTAATTAGGCCTATAACACACTCCTACTCTTATCTTTGCTTTCGCAGTGCTTATGTCACACCAAACTGACTCAACAGTGCACTATTCATCTATATCAACTGGATGCACTTATTTTGATTTTATGTTTTTCTTAATTAACAGCATAACACCTCTTCCCTTCCTATCCTATCTATCCTTTCTGTACACACTGTACTCCCCAAATTCCAGTTCTGCATTCCTTATATCTATGTGACACCACATCTCTGCTATCCCAACAACATCCGCCTTTGATGTCTTGACCAACACTTCAAATTCATCAAATTTATTTTCTATACATCTAGCATTGGTATACATGCAAGTATACATGTACCTATTCTTAATTATTAGTTTCCCTAACACATCCCATATACCCACCTGTTTCACGATGACTGCCATCTGTCCCTGAAACCCCCAACACCCCTCGCTCCCCGCCGCTGCTTATTCTAATAGAAGTAGTGCAAGAATCATCTTCACCTGTGCCTGCAACTACTTTTAACCTTTTAATCAGTGAATCCCCCCAAGCTAGCAGTTTTCCGACCCACCTAACACTGTCTCGATAGCATCGGCAAATATTCTTGCACCCTTTCTATTTAAGTGTATCCCATTCCTGTAGAACCAGTCTCTCCTGTTAACAAGCACAGACCAGGCTGAAAAAAATTTGACCCCTTGAGCCTTGATTGACAAGGCTCTCATCATGTACTCCCTCCTATCGTGTCAGGGCAGAATTGCAGACACTTTCAAATTTAACCCTAATTCACGACTTTTTTGCAACATTGACCTGTACTTGTTAAGTAAATCTGCATATCTTCTACTCTTAATGTCATTGGTGCCAACTTGTACAACAATTTACCCTTAGTGCCCTTAAAAGATGATATATGCTTTACAACATCATCAACTTTTGCTCCTGGCAGACATACCCTGATCCTATTCCATCTATCCTTTTTACACAATATATTCCCCGCCTCCCTGACAATAGAGTCATCGATGATAACTAACTCCTGTGGGACCAGCGCATTCTTCCTTGGAGGTTTTTATTCTGTGTTGCCTGATGCCCAGGAGTGAGCTCTGGCATTGAGTTGGGTAGCTGAGAGCTTGACTTATATTAATTTCTTCGAGGGCATCTACCCTACTCCTCAAGCTCTCATAGACGCCCATTACTTGCTGAGCTGACACCTAATTTCTAGACACTCTCTGCAAGTAAATCTCATATCGATACACTTTGAACCACTGCAACCTAGTAGTTCTTTTATCTGCAAATTCTTAAGGTGTGAATAATCACTGCTTATAATCAGATCAAGAGTATTACTCACTCTGATTGCCTCTCTAATATGCTGCTCTAGAAAATAATTATCCAATAATTACACAAAAGACTTATTACTGTGCAAGTGACCAATCCATAATTTCCAGTACAAATTGGAAAGTTAAAATCTCCCATTATAAGAC
Source organism: Mastigoproctus giganteus (assembly GCF_048544385.1). Lineage (NCBI taxonomy): Eukaryota > Metazoa > Arthropoda > Arachnida > Uropygi > Thelyphonidae > Mastigoproctus > Mastigoproctus giganteus. The sequence goes on along the minus strand of NC_143578.1, from coordinate 133,338,630 downwards.
ATTCTGATTTACTGGCCCACTCTATTTCTCTGTACAGTAGTTTTTATTATTAGTAGTAGAGGCATTTAATGCAAGAAAGCAAGCTTATACAGCATCAGCCAAAAAAAAAAACCCTTCACATTTCATCCATCCATTCACTCCAAAAGTTGGTATAGTTCTTCATTGAATTTTTTTTACGCTGTCCAGAAGTTTCTACATCCTTCCAAAAATGAAGCTTCCAGACCTATATGCAGAACTTAAGATGTGGCCTGACCATTGCCTTATACAAGGAGATAATCACCTCCTTATCCCTGCTAGCAAACTTCCGAATATCATTGACAAGATCCCATGAGCTACTATTGCAGCCTGTCCGCACTGCTCAAAAAACTTCATATCTGACTGCACAATTAACTCAAGGTCTTTTTCATTCTCCACTACTGAGTGTAGTACTGCACAGTTGTTACGTTACTCTAGAGTTACTTATACCCATATGCAGTACTTTGCATTTGTCAATGTTAAACTTCAGTTGACCCCTCTCAGCTAATCTAATAACTTTTCTAGATCCTGTTACAGTGGCGAACTGTCATTAACAACACTGCCTTCGTATCGTCTGTAAACTTGGATATTAAGCCTGATATACCTTCATCAATATCACTGATAAATATACAAAATAACAGTGAGCCCAACACCGAACTCTGGGGGGACACTACTAATAACATTAGTTCAAGAAGAGCAGTGTCCAATGATTGCCACTCTGTCTTCTCCCACTAAACCATCCTTTTATCCATTGTAGCAACTTGCCCTTAATGCCGTACTGCTCCAAGTTGTACAGTACTCTTCCACGCGCGACAGTGTCAAAAGCTTTCCTGAAATACAAGTATACGATATCAGAATTATTTTTTGCATCTAGTTCCTTTGTAACCATATCACAGTATCCAATCAAATTTGTCAGACAAGACTTTCCCTTAACAAACCCATGCTGTGTCTGAGCTATTACTGCTTATTATCTTGTCTATGTGATCCTGTATCACCTCTTTAACCAGTGACTCCATTACTTTTCCCAGAAGAGAAGTTAAACTAACTGGCCTGTAATTAGTCGTGTCACCCTTAGATCCTCCTTTGTGAATTAGGAATACATTTGTACACTCCAGTCCGTGGGGACTACCGCTGAGTCCAAGGATGCTCTCATAATTATGGCTAAGGGTTTGCTCAGTTCCTTTCCAACCTCCTTTAATATAATAACTGGTTAGATCCCATCAACACCGGGTGCCTTTCTTATGTTTAACTTCAACAATTTCTCCTCCACTTTGCTCTTAGTTATTACAAAATTCTTAAGCAACTTGTTACAGTTTGATAAACTTCTGGCATTTTCCTCCCTCGAGGAAACCCCTCATATGTGAATGTAGATGCAAAATACTCATTCAGTTTGTCGGCTATCCGAGCAGGATCATCAACAGTCAAACCATCGATATTAAGGGGACCAATCTGTTTCATCCACTTCCTTTTAGAGTTTATAAAAGTAAAGAAGTCCTTGCTGTTTTTGAAAGCATTCTTTGCCAAAGATTTCTTGTAATCTGCCTTCACTTGCCTAACCTCTGCCGATCATATCTTTAAGTAAATCCCACATCAGTACACTGTGATCACTGCCACTTAGTGGTTCCTTTATCTGCAAATTCTTAATACATGAATTTACACTGCTGATAAAAAGATCAAGAGTATTATCCTCTCTGGTTGCCTGTCGAACATGCTGCTGCAGAAAATAATCATCCAATAAATCCACAAAAGTCTTGCTAGTGCACAAGTGACCAATCCACAAGTTCCAGTCAATATCTGGCAAGTTAAAAACTCCCATTATAAGACATTCTGATTTAATGGCCCACTCTATTTCTCTGTACAATTGTTAGTTGTATTCATTAGAGTCAATAGGCCTATAACACGCTCCTACTCTCATTTTTGCTTTCCCAGTGCTTATGTCACACCAAACTGACTCAACATTGCATTGTCCACCTATGTCAACTGGATGCACTTCCTTAGATTTTGTTTTTCTTAAGTGACAGCATGACCACTCGTCTCTTCTTATCCTGTCTATCCTTTCTGTACACACTGTACTCTCCAAATTCCAGTTCTGCATTCCTAATATCTGTGTGACACCACATCTCTGATATCCCAACAACTTTGATGTCTTGACCAGAACTTCAAATTCATCAAATTTATTTACTATACTTCTAGCATTGGTGTACATGCAAGTATACATACACCTATTTTTATTTACCCTAACATATCCCATATGTTTATTTGTTTCATGATAACTGCCATGAGTCCCTGAACTCCACAGCACCCTGCCCTCCAGGCCACTGCTCATTCTAATAGAAGTAGTGTAAGAATCACCTTAACCTCTGCCTGTAGCTATCGTTAATCTATTAGAGTGTGAATCCCTCCAAGCTAGCAGTTTTCCAACCCACCTATCACTTCCTCAATAGCATCAGCAAATATTCTTGCAGCCTTTCTATTTAAGTGTATCCCATCCTTGTAGAAGCAATCTCTCCTGTTAACGAGCACAGACCACCCTAAGAAAAATTCTACCTCATGAGCTTTGCACAATCTCTCCATGGCTGAATTCTCATCACCCCCTCCTACCGAGTCTGGGCAGAATTGCAGACACTTTCAAATTCAACTCTAGCTCATGACTATTTTCAACGTTGACCTGTACTTGTTAAGTAAATCTGCAGATCTCCTACTGTTAATGTCATTAGTGCCATGTACAACAATATCACCCTTTGTACCCTTAAAAGAAGATATCTGCTCTACAACATCATCAACTTTTGCCCCAGGTAGACATACCCTGGTCCTATTCCTTCTATCCTTTTTACATAATATATTACCCATCTCGCTGACAACATTCACCGACAATAATCAACTCCCACGGGAACAGCCCATTCTGCCTTGAAGATTGCCGCTGTGTTGCCTGATGCACAAGAGTGACCTGTGGCATTGAGTTGAACAGTTGAGAGTTTGATGGGTTCCTCATATTAATTTCTTCAAAGGCATCTGCCCTACACCTCAAGCTCTCATAGATGCCCATCAGAACACTAAGTTGGTGCCTAATTTCTAGACACTCGCTGCACCTAGCACACACACAGACACCCTCCTTGGCTAGATCATATTCTGTTCCAGAGAGTTCAGCAAACATTTCACAAGTTGCACATTTTTTAGGTTGTGATGCGATGTAGAATCGCCCCACTCAGTTCTTCCCCGAGTCATAGCACTCCTGCCACTTTTTTTCCCATTACTTTGCTGCTCTAGTCTGGGGCATGATATTGAAAATTATAAATAAATTTGATGAATTTGAGGTGTGGATTAAAACCTCAAAGGCAGAAATTGTTGGAATATCAGAGACATAGTGTCACACAGACAAAAGGAATGCAGAATTGAATTTCGGGAGTATAATGTGTACAGGAAGGAGAGACAGGATAGGAGGGGAAGAAGGGTTATGCTATTAGTTAAGAAACACAAAATCTAAGGAAGTGCAGCCAGTTGAAATGAGTGGACAGTGCAGTGGTGAGTCAGTTTGGTGTGACATAAGCACTGGGAAAGCAAAAATGCGAGTAGAACCATGTTATAGGCCTAATGACTCTAATGAAGATCGAAAAACTGTACAGAGAAATAGAGTGGGCCAGTAAATCAGACTGTCTTATAATGGGGGATTTTAATTTCCCAGATATTGACTGGAACTTGTGGGTTGGTCAATCACACACTGGCAAGGCTTTTATGGATTTACTGGATGATTGCTTTCTACAGCAGCATGTTTGGGAGGCAACCACGGGAGTAATACTCTTGATCTTATTATCAGTAGTGATTCTTCATGCATTAAGAATCTGCAGATAAAGGAACCACTAGGTGAGAGTGAGCACAGTGTGCTGATGTGGGATTTACTCAAAGAGGTAACTATCACCAGGGGTAGATGGAAGAGTTTTTGCTTTAGTACAGGTGACTACGGTGGTCTGAGACAGTTTTTAAATTCTACTCATTGGGACTAACTGATGATGTTACCAACAGCAAATTCTAAATGTGAAGCATTCAAAGAATTCATCTTGAAAGCTACTAGGCTTCTCATACCAACTAAGAAATATTGTTCAAGTTTTAGGCCTAAATGGATGTCAGATGAACTAATAATAAATGGGACAGAGAAGAAAAATGCATGGGATAGATATAAATTAACAGGTGACAAAGAAGAATATGGTAAATATAAGCTGGCCTGCAATCAAGTCACAAAGGAGGTTAGGCAGGCAAAGACAGATTAAGACAAATCTTTGGCGAAGGATGCAAAAAAAAAACAGTACAGAGTTCTTTACATATGTAAACTATAGATGGAAGGGGATGAATCAGATTGGTCCACTTGATATCGATGGTTCAACTGTTAATGATCCTGCTCAGGTAGCTAACAAACTGAATGAGTATTTTGCATCTATATTTACACATGAAGAGTTATTAAGGGAGGGGAATGAACTCTGGCAGTGAGCTTATGATTTTTAATAACTAAGAGCAGAGTGGAGGAGAAATTGTTGAAAATAAACATAAGAAAGGCACCTGGGGTGGATGGAATTTATACAGTTATATTAAAAGAGGCAGCAAAGGAATTAAGAAAACCCTCAGTCATAATTATGAGCACTTCCTTGGACTCAGAGGAGGTACCCATGGACTAGAGATGTGCAAATGTGACCCCAAATCACAAAGGAGGATCAAAGGGTGACACAAGTAATTATAGACCTGTTCATTTAACTTCTGTTCTGGGGAAATTAATGGAGGCTCTGGTTAAAGAAGCACTGCAGGATCGTCTAGACATGATTTCAGTAGTTCGGACACAGCAGGGGTTTGTTAAGGGAGAGTCTTGTCTCACCAATTTAATTGGATACTATGATGTGGTCACAAAAGAACTGGATGCAAAGAAGAATTCTGATATCATATACTTGGATCTTAGGAAGGCTTTTGATACCATTGGACATGGAAGATTGCTGCATAAATTTCAGCAGTGTGGCATCAGAGGCAAATTGCTGCTATGGATGAAGGGATGGTTGAGTGGGAGATGACAGAGTGTGGTAATCAATGGACACTGCTCTTTTTGGACTGTTATTAGTGGAGACCCCCAGGGTTCAGTGTTGGGTCCAATGTTGTTTTCTGTATTCATTAATGATACTGATGATGGTATATCAGGCTTAATGTCTAAGTTTGCAGATGATATGAAGGTCGGCAGGGTTGTTAATGACGGTATGCTACTGCAACAGGATCTATAAAAGTTGATCAGATGGGCTGGGAGATGGTAACTGAAGTTTAGCATTGACAAATGTAAAGTACTGCATATAGGTAGCAGTAACCACAGAGTAATGTATCAACTGTGTGGTACTACACTCAGGGTGGTGGTAGAAAATGAAAAGTACCTGGGGGGTATTTGTGCAGTCAGATATGAAGTTTTCTGAGCAGTGCAGACAGTCGGCAAGAGTAGCTCATGGTTTCTTGTGAATGATATTACAGGAATTTTTTTTTAGAAGGGATAAGGAGGTGATTACCCTTTTGTATAAGACAATGGTCAGGCCTCATTTTAGAAAGGATGTAGAGTTGTTAGAACGAGTACCAAGAAGGGCAATAAGATTGGCAAGGGGAACAAAGGGGTGCTCTTACCAAGAAAGGTTTAAGTTCTGCAAATTGCAGCATCTGGAGACTAGGAATCTGCAAGGTGATCAGATTGAGGTGTACAATGCCTTGAATGGTTTGAGCAGGCTCAATGCTGATGGGATAGTTCCACTTGCTCAGACAGACTAAGAACCTGAGGGGGCATATATTCAGATTGAGGAAAGACAGTTGTAGAATATATGTGCAAAAGTTTGCCTTTAGCCAGCGGGTAGTTGATTGCTGGAACAGACTTCCATCTGTTGTGGAAGCTGACAGCTTGAATAAATTTAAGGCTGAACTAGACAAACATTTGAAGTGACTGGATGGATGAAATGAGAAGGTTTTTTTTTTTGGTTGTTGCTCTATGAGCTTGCTTTTCTTGCATCATATGCCTCAACTAATGCTAACGTCCAGTTGTTGATCTTGGGTGATTTTTAATCAATTTAAATTTACTGATGGACCTTTTGCAAGAAGCTACTGTGAAATTGTAACACTACTTTGTATGTTTGGATAAGATTCTGTTAGGCAATACTCTTGAATGAATTGGGGAAGTTGAAAAATGGGTTACAGATGATTTTAAATCCTGCAGAAGTGATAAAACATGATTTTTGAAACTTTCAGTTTCTGTTGAAATATCTGACACATTTAAATTTTTGTTGTATTTTAATACAAGGTCGGAAGCAGCCTTCTGCAAGTCAGATTTATTAATTAATGTGAGTGAAGTTAGAAAACCAAAATCTGAAGAAATGGTATTCCGTTTTTCAAATCTATTGTTTAAGTCATTCATAAGAACGACCAAACCGCATTAATTTCAATACAAAATTGTTGTTTGGCAGATAAATATCTGCCAAACAACAATTTTGACCGATTTCAAAACAATTTTGAAATTGGCCGAAGATTTGTAAAGTGTTATTCTTTTTTTCTTTCTTCTTTCATCTGGAAATGTAGCTGGTATATATCCATTTTTTCTGCTGTGGTAGCAGCATATCTGAAAATATCTTGAATTCACTTTCCCATATTTCTTGGAGATTTTTTTTTTATCAATCAGCTTATTAATTGGCACAGGTTGACCAGAGGCTGTTATCCATGTCGGGAATAAGCCTTAATCTTCTGATTAGCTATGGAAAGCAGTGGGCCAGCATGACTTCTTCGTATATGGCAGGCCTGGCCAATCTGCAGCCTGCCAGATGATTTTTATACTACTGATTACATCAGTGGGAAATCATTCACTAGCTGCACTAAGCACAATAAATAACGAGAAATATAATACTAGACCAGCTGTATTTCCCTAAATCCCCACCACTCCTTCCCTTCTTCGAACCTGAAACTGTGCAGATAGAAGTAATTGATTTACTGTGCAACAATGAATTAAAACGCATTCATGACACAACATCAAAAATCAACTTTAAAAACACGTATGCAACAGCAGAAAAGTATCCCAAATTAAGATTTTTCACAAAAAATTGTGAGCACTTTCAGATCCATGCACGTTTGTGAAACTTTCTTTTCAAAAATGAAATTTATTGAAAGTAAATCTCAAGCATCAATAATAGATGAAAAACTGGAAAATCAATTATGATGTGCAACTACCAACATTGAAGTAGATTTAAAAAACTGAGTGATCGCAAAGAAAAGCAAATATCTCATTGATGTTTATATATAATAAAAATGAATGAATAAAATAAATTTTTATGGCATTTGATATTTTACAGATTGTTTTATTTTATGTGCAGCCCGTGGAAAATTGTAGTTCGTCAAGGTGGCCCGCAGAATGATTTGGGTTGGCCAGGCATGGTATATAGGATAGTGGCTGCATAGGTTTTAAGGGCACCACTTACATTGGTGAACGGTAATCCCTTTATCCCTTAATTCGCACTTTCCAACTGCCTAAAGGCCAGAGGTGGGAACAATGCCTACAAAGTTGTCTCTTGTAATCCGATCGTTATGTGGAAATGTTCTGTTCTAAGGTAACTATTTTAAATGTAATTACCAAGAGGAATTCAAAAAAATTCATTATAAAGAGGTTCGTTAAACAAAGGTCTGACTCTAATTAAATCAAAAATGAAGCAATTTTAAAATACATAACTGGTCTAGTGCACCCTTAAAATGCTGCACCTGGAGCTCGGGCCCTGCTTGGCCCACCGTAGTTCCAGCTCTGACAGAAACCCAATCATTAGTTACCTCAACTACTACTCATTTCATTTGCTTTAATTATTTGTTCAGTGATTCCTTTCGTTCAAAGGTGGTATTTGTGCATATATCTGCTCTGATATTTCTTGTCAGAGACTTACTAATTTGAAATCTTCTTTGGCATAAAATCTCTCCACCCCCATTCTGTCAAAATCATCTGTTGCCTTTATTGTTCTCCCAACTCCATTAATCAATCAGAACTCTTCAAAGTCCTGTCTTGAAACTCTTTCTCAAGTCTATCGAAGACCCAGGTGGTCAATATTGCTGAGGATGTTGCAATTACTAATGACTTCACACAGTGTGTTCATTTACATATTAGAATACCAGATAATTCTAATCACACACCAAATGTATAATTTTTTCTCACCAACAACTCTTCAAAGTACACAGTCAATATTAGGTGGTCCTGTAAGCACTTCAAATCACAGTTTGGTGATCGTCTCTTTTCCAATGGAGCCTGCCTCTCTCTCTCTCTCTCTCTCTCTCTCTCTCTCTCTCTCTCTCTCTCTCTCTCTCTCTCTCTCTCTCTCTCTCTCTCTCTCTCTCTCTGCCATTCTCAGCCTTATGTCAGTTGGCATTACAGGAATGCAAAATGTGATGATATATGTGTGATTTCTATTCTTATTTTCTTCGGTTTGATGATTACTGTTTTAAATATTCTGATTCTAATATTTTCCCAGAATAATTTGCAATAAAATTATTCTTGTAGGGATGAAATTCTATATTCCACATTCCATTCTAAAATCTTTCCCTTATATGAGGGGGTATCAAAAAGTTTATATCCTTACCTAGAAATAATAACCCCTGAGGTGAAACCTCACAGGAACTTGAATCCTTTTCTATGCACTCTCCATGTATAGTAACACATTTCTCCCATCTATGGATCAGCTGTTTAATGCCTTGATCATAGAAGTCTGCACTTTTTGCCTGAAACCACGATTCAACTTCATTGATGACCGATCATAAAAGTTCTCAACATCCATAAGAACATTGCATTCAACATTGCTTCTGCAAAAGCATCAGAAATCTTGGAACCCATCGTACGGAGACCTTAGACATGCAGATTGTCATGTAAAATGCTGTGGGCAGACCCATAAATAATTCCCACTCGTTTGTCACTCAGCACCAGCTACTCAACCTTTATACATCTCACTGTCTGTGGATGTCAATGGCCTTCCTTCTCTTGGCTCATCAAAGACACTTGTACGAACGCAGTGAAACTCCAGTTTCCACTTTTTTAGTGTCATAGGATGGACAATTCTGCTGATACACAGCTTTCATTTCTTCATCAATTTCCTGAGCTTTCTTGCCCTGCAAATGCAGGAACTTGATCACTGCTCGATACTCCACTTTGTCAACCATAGCGTCCTTCCTCAGATTCCAGGCTCCATCTCTGGTGTACGATCACCTACAGGAATGAAATTTCACATGTTAGTTATTGAATATGTAGACAACTTATATTAAAAACAGCATCTTCCTACTGATTTTTTTATCTAGGTCAGGGTATAAACTTTTTTGATACCCCCCTCATATAAACTTTAGTTTTCCAATAAATGTGCTATGGCTGTTCAAAATAAGAATGTAGCATATCACAACTATCTTGTATCCAAATTTCCAGCTTCATTTTGTGCCTATACTGAAGCTCATAATAAATGTCCAAACTCAATTCTAAATAAGCTAAGAGAAGAAAACTTGCTTCTCGTTCAAATGGTAGTAAAGCATTCTTGTCTCTTACCAAACTACTGGCCGCAACTTCTGTCCATCAATTCACCAAACTCATATAAACCCAATGGTTATACTGCATCTCTGGCTAACAAAAAAATAACCTACTAGCATCCTGTTTTTCTCTTAACCTTCGTATTATGGACATTATGACAATCTTGGTAAACCACCTCCTACCATTTCCAGTACATGCCACTCAATGCTTCCTGTGGTCTTCCATTAAAGGATGTCAGAAGAATTTTGAACAATTTTGATGCCAAGAATGTTGCAAGTCCTAATGATATTTCTCCACTTGTTCTCAAAACCTCTGCCCCTGTTCTTACTCCTATTATGCATTGCCCTTTTATACTTTCTTATTCCACTGGTGTTTTTCCTTCTCATATTCAACAGTTTCTAAAAAGGGTTACAAATCCCTCTCATCCAATTATTGTCCCACTGCATCTACCTCTACTCTTTTCATTTCAGAGTAATGGGGAAATCCATGAACTGCCAACTCTTACAATATCTGAAACCTTCCATCTGATCAATGATCACAAATATGGATTCTATTCGTATCCATCAAACTGGTGATATACTGGATTACGTTACTCATCTTTGGATAAATTAAATGAAAAATTTTGGTGAAACTCAAGCAGTCACTCTTAATACTTCGAAGGCTTTCCATTATTTTTGGCCTAGAGATCTTCTAAACCAATTCCACTTTTATGGCCTGTCAATTGTTTTTTGCAATTGGGTATACAGTTTTCTCTCTTACAGTTCATTGTAGTGACGGTAGATTTCTCTTCTGTCTTTTAATTCCTACACTAATGCTGCTGTTGTTCCCTAAGGTTCATTTCTTTCCTCCCATGCTTCCTCTTGTTGACCTTCTTCCATTTAGTGGACATCCTAATCATAGTTTTGCTGATAATAGCACACTCATTCAACTTTCCGGTTAGAGAAACCTTGCCCTGCACAAATAGCCTCAAATTATCAATTATACATAACCAATTCCTTAAATGTCGATTTCCAGGTAATTCTCCATTAGGGTGAAGAAAATTCAGTTAACTTCATTCCTTCTAAAACTCAGTTCTGTCCTTATTTTTCATAAAAAAAAAGTACCTACTGTTCTTATGCTCATCTTTGATGACACTCAGATTTTCAGACAAAAGATCACATATCCCCATTAGTGATTATCCTGAGTTCTAATCTCTCTAAGCATAAGCATATCACAAATACTGCTTCCTCTGAATCATCAAAAAAAAAAAAAAAAATCCATGCACATGTTCTCTCTTTTGCTCTCAGTACTGCTTTTTTTTCTGGACTACTACTTACTCTACATATATGTTCTGAGCTGGATTTCATCATTATTCTCTTGCTTGGTGATTCCTTTCTACTTATGACTCTTGTTCTCTCTCTCAGGGTGATTCAGAATTTTTTGGCTGGTGCAGCATAAGCCTCAGGCTTCCTTGCACCATATAGCTAATAATAATAACTGTGCTGCGGTAGCAGCCACGAGGATTAATGGAAGAGAAACGAGAGTCCAGCAGCAGAAGAACCGAAAACAAAAGGAACAGCCAGCTTGGGAAAGAAGACTTCAGCAGAAGGTAGAAGAATTAAGAGTCAAGATAGGCCAATTGACCCAGTACCAACAGGGCAATAGGAGTAAGAAATTAATTGGAAAAGTGAAGAGCATCCTCAAGAGAGACAGCAAACATGAGACAAAAAATAAATCATAGAATAGGAGAGTACTTGGCCACATTGAAGCATAACCTCCTTGCACTCAGCAAGAGACTACGCCGATACAAAGAGAGCTCCCAGAGGAAAATAAACAACCAGATCTTCGATGAGGACCAAAGAGGCTTCTACAGGAGTCTTGGAGATGATGGGAAAGAATGGAACGGACCACCCAAGCAGAAGACAATCGAGGAGTTCTGGGGGAAACATATAGAGCAGGGAAGTAAGACATAACAGCCGAGCCCCCTGGACAGAACTAGAACGCAAGAAAACCAAGGACGTACAAGAAATGAGAGAGTGGAAGATTCGGGAAGAAGTAAAACAGACGATCAAGAACTCTCACAACTGGCGAATTCCAGGAATGGATAACGTCCACAACTACTGGTACAAGAAGCTCACTGGCACACACACAAGCCTGGCAGTGAAGTTTACCCGAATGACAAGGCACCCAGAGACAATCCCGAAGTTTCTCACTCAAAGAATCACATATCTGAAGCCTAAAGATGAAGATACAAGAAACCCGGAGAAATATAGCCCAATCACCTGCCTCCCAACAATGTACAAGATCCTGACCAGCTGCATAACCAGGAAGATATCAGAGTCCATTTGGAGAGCCAGAACATAATGGCCGAACAGCAGAAAGGATGCAAGCGGCTGATCAAAGGATGCAAGGAGCAATTAACCATAGATGCCACGGTTATGGAGCATGCCTACAAGAAGTGCCGCAACATGTACACAGACTACATCGATTACTGCAAGGCCTTCAACTCCGTGCCTCATAGCTGGCTAATAGAGGCGCTGAACATTTACAAAGTCAATCCGATAGTGACAATCTTCCTAGGAGAAACAATGGCGAAATGGAGTACCACCATTAAGGTCGAAAATATCACAACCAGGCCAATCTCCATCAGGAGAGGAATCTTTCAGGGAGATGCCCTGAGCCCATTGTGGTTCTGTCTAGCACTTAACCCACTATCCACCATGCTCAACAGTAGCAAGTACAGATATAATCTCAAAGAAGGAAGAACGTCTACATCCTCACCCACCTGATGTACATGGATGACATCAAGATCTACACGGGAACCGAGAAGCACCTCCAGGAACTACTCCAGTTCACCGAAGAATTCAGCAATGATATTAGGATGGAATTTGGTCTAGACAAATGCAAGACCCATGGATTGCAGCAATAGGTCTCCCATCGAACACCTACAAGGAACTCCAGAAAGTCGCAACCCTGAACACCAGTAGGATAGTCAGAGAGTTCCTCGACCAACAGCAATAACAACCACCACCCTGTGTACTTGGTAGCAATACCTGTCACGAGGTGGAACTCCCCCCCCCCCCCAATCAGGGAGAAACAATATATAAGAGCAATAATAATAATATCATATTTGCTCAACCATGGAATATTGTTCACACATCTGGGGGAAGCACCCACAAAACCTCTATCTCAGGCTTCTAGACCATTGAAAAGAGGGCAGTCAAGTTAATTAATGACCTCTCTTACAAAGTCTCCTCACTCCTCTATCTCATTGTTGTTCTGTTTCTGCTGTACCCTTTCTACAGATTCTTCCGCAGGTACTATTCTACTAAAGTGGCATTTCTGATCCCCTGCTCTCTTCCAAACCAGTCCAAACATGTGCCACAACCGGCCACCATCCATTTACTGTCCAACTCAAAACTCAAACAACTAACTTTTCTTCTTAAACATTTATCCTTTTGCTTCTGTTTTCTGGAACAATTTCAGATGTATTTTCTGAAAATCACAATCTACAGAAATTCAACTCTAATTTGAACAATCATCTTTTGTCTTCTCTAACTTCAATCCACACACAAATAATAAATACTATATAGATTCTAATACCTTTTATGTTTGGGGTTTACATTAAAAAAAAAAAAAAAAATCTATTTTCAATTATATACAAGGTTTGACCATTAAGTTTCAGGAGTAAATCCACTGCATATGTCAAAGTGCATAGAGCAATGATACGATGTGCTGTGGCAGTTGATCTACATAATTGTTTGCTTCTACTTGGTCATTTAACATTGTAATTTGCACACACAAGTTGCAAATTAGGGAACTATGTAACTGAAAACTACCCATTAGTAAAAGAAATGTATGGTAATGATAACTGATCTCTGTCAGGTGTTTTTCAGAAGTTCACAAGATTTTGGGGAAACTGTGGTGGTTTGGAAGACAATGTCGTAAATATCTAACAATGCTTCAAACCCTAGAAATGTTCAAAAACATTTATACATTGACTATGTGTGGCCATTGAATGATTCTTTGAATGGCAGAAGAATAGTTAATTCAAACATCACGATTGCTTTTCACATTAATAGAACAGCAATTCTAGCAAAGACTTTGTAAAATGGAAGATCTGCTAAATTTGTTCTCCATTGTTTCACTGATGAACAAAAGCTTATCAGACTCAAAGCACGCAAAGGGATCATTCAAGCTGATGATAAACATTCCCCTTGAACAATTCAATCATAGCAAGTGAAAAGTTGTAGTATTAGTATTAATAGTGGACAATGATGGAAGAAAGCAGTTGATCATCTATACAACGCCTGTAATAATTTATCCAATCTTTCCCAAAATTAATTGAAACTACCCACTTCCAACAACATCAGTTGGAGGTTTGTTCCAACAATCAATTACTTGTTGGGTCCACTGTGGTTTTTTATATTTATCAATGACATTGATGAAGGTATATCAGGCTTAGTGTCAAAGCTTGCAGATGATACAAAAGTTGGCAGGGTTGTTAATGACAGTAATGGCAGTGTGCTACTGCAACAGGATCTAGAAAATTTGGGCAGATGGGCTGAGAAGTGGCAATTGAAGTTTAACCTTGACAAATGCAAAGTACTGCATATGGGCAGAAGTAACCCCAGAGAAACGTACCAACTGTGTAGTACTACCCTTAAGGTGATAGAAAATGAAAAAGACCTGGGAGTAATTGTGCAGTCAGATATGAAGTTTTCTGAGCAATGCAGACAGGCTGCCAGGGCAGGTCATGGGATTTTGTCAATGATATATAGGAATTTTGCTAGCAGGGAAAAGGAGGTGATTGTCCCTCTGTATAAGGTAATGGTCAGGCCACACCTTGAGTACTGCATACAGGTCTGGAGGCCTCATTTTAGGAAGGATGTAGATTTGCTTGAGCATGTACAGAGAAGGGCAACAAGATTGGGAAGGGGAATGAAGGGATCCTCTTACCAAGAGAGGCTTAAGTTCTGCAAATTGCAGCAGCTGGAGACTAGGCACCTACGAGGTGACCTGATTGAAGTGTATAAGGCCTTGAATGGATTGAGCACATTCTGAATACTGATGGGATTCTTCCACTTCTTCAGATTACAAACCTAAGGGGGCATAAATTGAAATTGAGGAAGGACAGATGTAGAATAGATGTGCGGAAATTTGCCTTTAGCCAGCGGGTGGTTAATTGCTGGAACAAACTTCCATCTGTCGTTGTGGAAGTTGATAGGTTAAATAAACCTAATAAAGGTATTAGGTTTATTTAACCTATCAACTGTCAACGATAAATACCTTAAATAAATTTAAGGAGGAACTGGACAAACATTTAGTGGGATTTGTTTTGTAAATTTTTCTTTTTTTTTTTGGCTGATGCTGCATAAGCTCATACACTTGCTTTCTTGCATCACATGCCACTACTACTACTTGCTGGCTGAAAGCAAAGTTTTGCACATCTTTTCTGCAACCATTCATTTTCAATTTAACTTTTTTGTACCCTTATATGCATTATCTGAGAAAGAGTAAGAATGCCATCAGCATTTAGCTTACTCAATCCATTTAAACCCTTAAACATTTCAATCAGGTCACCTGATAAGTGCTTAGTTTCTAAATGCTGCAATTTAAGAACCAAAGGGTTCTGTGATAAGAACAGACTGTGTGCTACTGACTAACCTTGATACTCTTCTCTGCACCTTTTATAATAAATTTACATCCCTTCCTTCCTAAAAGAAAGCTTCCATACCTTTAGCAGTACTCAAAATGTGGCTTAACTGGTGAAGGTAAGGAAAGAAACTAGAAAACATCCACTGGCACACTGCATTTTTGCTACTGGCAGCTTCCGGCTACACTTGCTAGATGGAGAACATATCAGTCATATAGTGGTAAGATTTTTTTCTAGGCATTTGGCTGGCAGCATTGCAATACCCACCATGGCAAAATATAAATGGACATGAACAAATAACACCAGTGCACATGACAAGAAACCTACTGACAAGGTTTCTTGTCATGTGCTCAGTCAGCAGCATAAAGTCAGCTCATTCGTATCGAATGAATCTAAATATGGACCATGTTGGGAATGACAAAGTAATGTGTCTACTTTTTACCAACAGCATAAGAAGATATCTAGAATTTTAATATCTGTTTATGTTTGTGGGGGTTGTTCAATTAATTTCTAAATGTATGTGGCTGAGTGCATGACATCTTGATCTTTTTTTGACTGAAGCTGCTTTACATGTGCACAGCGGGCTGCAAAAAATTTAACCATGAAACACAACTGCATGGGGGAATGCCAGGTATTGGGAACTCGCGTGGCATTATATTTAGTACTCATAACAGATATATTTTTATTTTAACAGCGAGATAGAGAGAGAGTACCATTTTTCCTTGTATAAAAGTTGGGAACTGTGATTCTTCTTACATAACTGATACTGTTAAGTAAATTACAGTATCAGTTATGTATACAACTAATTGTGTTGTATACATAACTGATACAACTAGTTGTTATATACATAACTAATACAACTAGTTATGTATACACTAATACAACTAATTGTAAGTGAAGTATAATATCAAGTGAGTCCCCAATACCTGAAATTCTGCTGAATGCGAAGTTAAAAGCTCGGTATCTTTTGTGCCATTTGAATAACATATTTGGCAGCCAGTGTAACTAACCACCAAGCAGGAATGTTCAAATGACCATTTGAAAAAATGAAGAAAGGCTCCCAACTGCAAACCAAACAGTTTGTGTTGGTAATAAACACAGTTCACAGGTGGACTGCATAAAATTAACAATGTATATCTGAATAGAAAATGAGAGTATGCAAACAAGTGATTGAGTGACAAGTGCAAGTAACAGACGATAAAATGATTGGGTGCGTGGGCATATAACAGACTATAACATGATAGGCTGAAGTGACTGATTGATGTAATGATTCAGATCAGTCAGCACTTAATGGAATATAGGGTTTCCAGTAGTTTAGGATAGATTTTCATTAGGATATGGATAGGTTTTCATAGTTTCTTTCTTGCTTAACCACTGTCTTATACAATAGGGTAATTGCCTCCTCAGACCTGCTGGAAAAATTCCAGTGTATTGATGAAAGTGGCTATTTGACGCAGCAAATTTTTAACATTGATGAGACTGCTCTGTATTGGAAAAAAATGCTGGATCGAACATACATTGCCAAAGAGGAAAATACAATGCCAGGTTTCAAGGCGTCAAAAGATAAGGCCAAGCTTTTGCTTGAGACTAATGCAGCGGGAGATTACAGATTAAAACCACTGCTTGGGCACCATTCTGGAAATCCTCATGCATTTAAGGGCATCAATAAAGCCACCCTACCCATGCATTTCCGATCGAACCAGAGAGCATGGATAACAATATCTCTTTTTGAGGATTGGTTTAAATGCCGCTTCATTCCCGAGGTTGAAAAATATTGTAAAGGAACATCCTCAAAATCTTGAAAAGAACATTGTTGTATGTTCCTTTCAAGATTTTGCTTCTATTAGATAACGTTCCTGGACATCCTATGCATCTAGATGATTTCAGTTTGAACGTGAGAGTCATATTTCTACCGCCAAACACGACTTCACTCATACAACCTATGGATCATGGTGTTATTTTGAATTTAAAAGCATACTATTTATGCACAATGTTTGCTCAGGCATTGTTTGCAATAGACAATGAGAAAAATTTTACGTTAAGAGACTTTTGGTAATCTTACAATATTTACCATGCCATCTTGAACATTAATAAGGCCTGGGCAGGAAAGTTGTTTAAATGGTGCATGGAAGAAAATATGTCCACAGCACGTAAAAGGCTTCGAAGGATTTGAAAAAGATGAATCATATGAAGAGGTTACAGATAAGACTGTAAAGGTTGCAGAGCTACTTCAGTTGGAGGTTGATGCCAGAGATGTGGAGGAGTTAATAGAGGAAGAAGAGAAGGAATTATCTAACGAAGAACTTATTGACTTGCAGGCAGCAATAGTGAAAGAAGAAAATGCTGATGAAGCTCAATGTGAACCAAATGAGGAGCCGAGATGCTTCATCACCAGATAGATAACAATGGCATTTCGTGCAATTGCATTGGCAATGACGAGGTTTGAGAAGATGGATCCTGACAGTGAACGATTCTTAAAAGTTAACAGAGGGGTGAATGATATGCCTGCTTGCTACAAAAAAATCTACGATGAAAAGAAAAAAGTCTAGTCATCCATTAATATGTTCTTTCGTAAGGTTGAGCGGCCTACCCCTTCTAAATCTCCACAGCCCTCAACCTCCGCAGCAGCAGCAGCGTACTTATCAGCTGAAGACGTTGATTCTGGCAACGATGCTCGAGAGGTAAAACTTACTGACATAATGCTTGTCTCCTCTCTTTTTTTATAATTTTTAAATTTCACGCTTTTGTAATTTTTCCTGCGCATGAGATAAAAAATTGAATAAATACAATAAATAATTCTATTTACATGTTCGTTGAGCATTTCTTTTTTGATTCAATCAATTCAGTGAGCACAGCTGCGAGTGCCAAACAAGCATGGAGGAAATTCCGACTTACATAGCATTCCGTGAAACGCAAGCCTTACATAAGTCGGGGAGTTCCTGTACTGATACCCATATTACTCTGCATTTATTAATGTTAAACCTCACTTCTCAGCTCATCAACATAATTTCTCTGTGTATTACTGCAGTAGCATAACCTGAATCTTGTCATTAGTCACCCTCAAAAGATTTGTATAATTATCTGACTTAAACAATACGCTTAATATGACTTCGTCAACATCATTAATAAATACTGAAAACAGTAAAGGGACCAGCACCAATTTGTCCAGAGCCTTTCATATGGAACAGTATCAAAAACTTTACTGAAATATAAGTATATGATGTCGAAATTATTTTTTGCATCCTGTTCCTTTGTTACCGCATTCACATCATTAAGAAAACATAGCACGAGGAAGATGCCGTGAAGGATAAATAGAGCTGAACAGTCTAACAGAACAGAAAAATATGGAGTGAAATAGTTATAAAGCAACAAGAAACATTGAAGCTTGCAACAGCTACAAGCTGATCTGTAATGGTACCACAGAAGAGGTTAGGGCAACAAAGGATGAGTATGAGAAAGTACTGGCGACAAAAACAAAGAATGGAGACAGATTTTTTTCATGTATGTGAATACAAAGAAAAAACAAATTATTCCTTGTGTAATGGGTATGGGAAAGTCTTAGATAACCCAGCTGTTGTAGTTGATGAACTGAATAGCAATTTTGCATTGATTATTTCTGATTATTTCACCACAAAGAACCTTTGTGGTGAAGACTGGACATGTGAGTGTCCAATCATGTTGAGATATATGATATTAGTGATTTTTAAGTTACAAATGATTGTTTATTAAAAAACATTCAAGCCTAAAGGCAAGTAAAGGCCCCTGGAGTTGATGGCATGTACCTAGTAATTTTGATGGAGGCAGCCAGGGAGAATATTGATTGATTAAAATTACAAGAGCATTATTGGCCTCAGAAGAGATTCCTTTGGACTGGAGAAATGCCAACGTATTGCCAATACATAAAGGCAGTTCAAGGAGCAAACTGGATAACTATAGACCATTCAGTGTGACTTCAGTGGCTGGGAAAATCTTGGAGGCAATAATTAAAAATACAATCTAGTGACATTTAGTTAGAAATGGCATTCTAAAGGCACAACATTGTGTTAAGAGGAAAATCATGTTTAACTAACTTGGTATTTTGACACAGTTACTCAGGAGCTGGATGTACAGAATCATATCAACATAGTTAATTTCGATTTTAGCAAGGTATCTAATTCAGTTCCTCATGAGAAGCGCATTACAGTCTTAGTTGCTAATGCGCCAATCAAACCCAACCAACCAACCAACCTCATGAGAGGTTGCCATATAAGCTGGAACAGGCTGGGATCATGGGCGAGATTCTAAGATGGATTGCAGCATGGATGCAAGACAGGCAGCAAAAGGTGATTAATGGATATTCTTGGATGGCCTAAATCCATCCAAAGTGGAGTTGCCCAAAGATAGGCTCTTGGACCACTGTTGTTTCCGATTTTCATAAACATCAAAATTTGCAGATGATGTAAATATTAGGAGAGTGGTTAATGATCTGAGCCAAGCAGAAGAAGGTTCCAGGATAGTAAGAAAAAAAAGAAGCTGTTTTAATGCAGCAAAAGGCAAGCTCTTGGGAAATAGCAATCGCAGAATAACTGGTGGGGTTAAATTAAAAACAACAGAGAAAGAAGAGGATCTGGGAGTTATGATATAGGTGAATATGAAGTTCTCTGAGCAGTGTAAACAGGTGGCCAGGAAAGCCCAACATGTCCTATTAATGATTTTTCGAGCAATAGACTGTAGAGATAGGGAGGACATAATCTCACTGTATAAGGAAACTGTAAGACCGCACGTGGAATACTATGTCCAAGTATGGAGACCTCATCTGAAGAAGGAAAAAAAAAAAAATAAAAAAAATTGGGCTTCTTGAAAGGGTCTAAAGGGTCCACTTGCAGTCTGCCAAACCCCATGTACTTTTTCTGACCGAATCTCAGTTATCGGTTGATTCAACTACTGCTCATCTCAGATGCCCAAATTATTCGCTGTTTGATTCCT
This sequence comes from Mastigoproctus giganteus, assembly GCF_048544385.1. Lineage (NCBI taxonomy): Eukaryota > Metazoa > Arthropoda > Arachnida > Uropygi > Thelyphonidae > Mastigoproctus > Mastigoproctus giganteus. The sequence goes on along the minus strand of NC_143578.1, from coordinate 133,318,477 downwards.
TTCGCCTCAAAGGTGGTACTTGTGCATATGCCGTTCTGATATTCCCTGTCAGAGACTTGGCAATTTGGAATCTCCTCTCTTTGATCTTCTCTGGTTTAAAATCTCTCTACCTCATTGTGTCAAATTCATCTGTTGTCTCTACCGTTCTCCCAACTCCACTAATCACTTGGAGCTCTTTGACTTCCTCTCTTTGCAACTTGACTTTCTCCAGTCCAACTTTCCTAACAGTGAGGTAATTTTCCTTGGTGATTTTAATGTTCACAACTCCAGCTGGCTTCCATTTTCTAGTCACACCGACCCAGCAGGTCGAGATGCTGAGGCTTTTGCAATTACTAATGATCTAGCACAGATTGTTCATTTACCTACAAGAATACCGGACAATCCTAATCATACAGCCAATATGCTTGATCTTTTTCTCACAAACAACCCTTTTAAGTACACGGTCGAAGTGAGAGGTCCTTTAGGCACTTCAGATCACAACCTGGTGATTGTCTCTTCTCCAATGGAAACTTTATCTAATGGCTATTCCCAACCTCGTGTTGTTTGGCATTACAAGAATTACAAGAATGCAAACTGGGATGACCTGCGAGATTTCTTTTCTTCTTTTCCTTGGTCGGATTACTGTTTCAAAACTTCTGATGTCAACGTTTGCTCAGATCGTGTCAGTGAAATTATTCTTGCAGGAATGGAATCCTTTTTCCCACACTCCACTTTAAAATCTCGTCCTTTATCTAAACCTTGGTTTTCCAATAAACGTGCTAAGGCTGTTCAAGAGAAGAATGTTGCATATCGTAATTGGCTTGTTTCTAATTCTTCAGTGTCATTTTCTGCCTACACCAAAGCTCGCAACAATTGTAAAGCAGTTATTAATCAGTCCAAACTAGAGTTTGAACAGGCTAAGAGTAGAAAACTTGCTTCTTGCCCTAATGGTAGCCGAGCATTCTGGTCTCTTGCCAAAGCTATTGGCCGCAACTTTTGCCCATCTCTGCTCCCACCTCTGTCCAAACCAGATGGTTCTGTTGTCACTTCAGATAAGGATAAAGCTGACCTGCTAGCATCCCATTTTTCTTCCAGCTCATGTATTAATGATCTTGGTAAAACACCTCCCACCATTCCCAACACGCTCCATTCAATGCCTCCTGTGGTCTTTCGTCAAAAGGATATCAGAAGGATTTTGAAGAATCTTGATGCTAAGAAAGCTCCAGGTCCTGATGGTATTTCTCCACTTGTTCTCAAAACCTGTGCTCCTGAACTTACTCCTATTCTTTGTCGCTTTTTTTCACTTTCTTATTCCAAAGGTGTTTTTCCTTCTGCTTGGAAATTTGCTCATATCCAGCCAGTTCCTAAAAAGGGTGACAAATCCCTCCCATCCAATTATCGTCCCATTGCCATTACTTTAATGGCAATGGGACGATAACAGACCAGTTAGTTTAACTTCTGTTCCGGGTAAAATAATGGAGTCACTGGTTAAAGATGCATTGCAGGATCATCTAGACAAGACTGCAGCAATAATTCAGACACAGCATGGGTTTGTTAAGGGAAAGTCTTGTCTGACAAATTTGATTGGTTATTATGATGTGGTCACAAAGGAAATGGATGCAAAAAATAATTTTGATATCATATACTTGGATTTCAGGAAAGCTTTTGACACTGTTGCGCATGGAAGATTACTGTACAAATTGGAGCAGAATGGTATTAAGGGTAAGTTGCTACAATGGATAAAAGGATGGTTAAGTGGGAGAAGACAGAGGGTGGTAATCAATGGGTGCTGCTCTTCGTGGACTAATGTTATTAGTGGAGTCCCACAGGGTTCGGTGTTGGGTCCACTGTTGTTTTGTATATTTATCAATGATATTGATGAAGGTATATCAGGCTTAATGTCGAAGTTTGCAGATGACACGAAGGTTGGCAGGGTTGTTAATGACAGTAATGGCAGTGTGCTACTGCAACAGGATCTAGATAATTTGGGCAGATGGGCTAAGAAGTGGCAACTGAAGTTTAACCTTGACAAATGCAAAGTACTGCATATGGGAAGAAGTAACCCCAGAGAAACGTACCAACTGTGTGGTACTACACTTAAGGTGGTAGAAAATGAAAAAGACCTGGGAGTAATTGTGCAGTCAGATATGAAGTTTTCTGAGCAATGTAGACAGGCTGCTAGGGCAGGTCATGGGGTTTTGTCAATGATATATAGGAATTTTGGTAGCAGGGAAAAGGAGGTGATTGTCCCTCTGTATAAGGCAATGGTCAGGCCGCGCCTTGAGTACTGCGTACAGGTCTGGAGGCCTCATTTTAGGAAGGATGTAGATTTGCTTGAGCGTGTACAGAGAAGAGCAACACGATTGGTGAGGGGAATGAAGGGATCCTCTTACCAAGAGAGGCTTAAGTTCTGCAAATTGCAGTGGCTGGAGACTAGGCACCTGCACAGTGATCTGATTGAGGTCTATAAGGCCTTGAATGGGTTGAGCACGCTGAATTCTGATGGGATCCTCCCACTTGTTCAGAATACGAACCTACGGGGACATAAGTTCAAATTAAGAAAGGATAGATGTAGAATAGATGTGCGGAAATTTGCCTTTAGCCAGCGGGTGGTTAATTGCTGGAACAAACTTCCATCTGTCGTTGTGGAAGTTGATAGGTTAAATAAATTTAAGGAGGAACTGGACAGGCATTTGGAGGGTATGGTGTGATTTTTTTTTTTTTTTTTTTTGGCTGATGCTGCATAAGCTCCTACACTTGCTTTCTTGCATCAAGTGCCACTACTACTACTACTACTACTACTACTTATACTCTTTCTAAAGTAATGGAGAAATCAATTAACCGCCAACTCTTAAACTACCTAGAAACCTTCCATCTGATCAACGATCGCCAGTATGGATTCCATCAGTGTCGATCCACTGGTGATATTCTGGCTTAATTTTAAATATCTTTTATTGCAGGCAGTGATTGGATACATGCTTGCCTGATGCAATGTTACCCACAACAGCGACAATGCTAGGGGTTTCACATTAAATAACTAATACAGGTAAAATTACATAAGACAATAAACGTATAATTACGTATTTTACATTTAAAATTGATATTAACATGGGAAATGAAAACATATGAAAAGACGATGGCAGTCACTCGGTTGAAGACGAAAGCTGGTCCCTGATGATGCGTCTTCTGTACGATTTGTCCTTTATGAACTTTTTGTAGTCCACATCTATCTCCTGGACGTTGTGGAGCATCTCCATGGGCAGGAATCTATCCCCTATTCTCAGCCTCCACGCCACAGACTGCAGAGAGGGGAGGGCTCTTAAGGGTTTTGGGGGGATCCTCCAATTGCACATCTGCCAAAAATTTGGCGTATTGACTTCCCCCGCTATCATTTTAATTGACACAAGCAAGCGGAGGTCAAATATCCGTTTGGAGACTTTTCTGTAGTTTAGTAGTTGGATGATATCTGAAGTATGTGTGAGTGGGGGCAGTTTATGTTTGAAGAGGACCCACCGAAGAAGCCAGTACTCATCAGATGCAATGATTTTTAGCGTGGTTTTCGTTGCCGACGCCCAGATTTCTGACCCGTAGGTGATGACTGGCTGCAGAAACCGGTATATGTATTGGAGCGTGTACTCAGGCTCTGTGACATGAAGGAGGTGTTGTTTGGCAAGCCATCTTGCCCTGCATACCTTGTTATGAATGTCTGCAACATGGTGTTTGAAACTGAGTTTAGGGTCGAATATAACGCCGAGATCTTTGTGCTTGATGACTGGGGTGATGGGGTTTCCGTGGATTTCCAGGTTTAGTTGCGTTGGGTTTGATTTGAGGGAAAATACCATTTGTGCAGATTTTTTTGGATTTATTTTAAGAGAGAACTGTGCCAAGTATGTAATCAGATTCTTAAGGCTGTTGATAATGGTTTCAGAAACAGAATCGGGGCGGGCGGTCCCGTTGATCCGATAGAGGAGCTTCAAGTCGTCTGCATAACTGATAAATTCTGTTTGCTGACACAGGAATGGGTGGATGGCAGCCGTAAAGAGGAGCCCTGAGAGAACTCCGCCCTGGGGTACACCTACACTAACTTTCCTTGTGAAAGATTTTTTATTCACAGTCAGGTGAAGGACCCTGGTCGTAAGTAGCGACTTCAAGAATTCCAGTATATTGCCTTTTATTTGGTATCCATCCTCACAAAGTTGCAGGAGGGGCTGGATGTCTATGCTGTCGAATGCAGACTGGAGATCCAGATACACAATTGCCATCTCAGCCCTATCTTGTAATGCCCCCAGAATGGTGTTGGTGGTTTGCAGTAGGTTGGTAGTAGTGGACCTGCGTTTCAAGGCATAGTGAATGTATGGTGATTCACATGACAGAACCTGGTTGGTTAGGATGGGAAGAAGGCACTTCTCCATGACTTTGAGGAGACATGAGGCTTTCATTATTGGCCTGAATTGTGAAATTGATGTCGCTCCTTGTGTTTTGGGGATTGGTCGGACAATATATTGATTCCAGGCTGTTGGGAAACTTTGCGTTGTGAGGATTCCATTGAAGATACCTAGGAGTGCATCAATGATGAATACACTAACGCTCTTAAGAATGAATTGTGGGACCCCATCATATCCAGTGCAAGATGTTGGTGGGATATCATTGATGGCCTGGATAAGCTCTCTTTTTGTGATGATGATGGAAGCGAGGACATCTCGCTGACAACTGTTGTGAATGCTCTTAAAGTCTGACGCTGACTTTGGCTTAAATCTTGTGATGTAGTCTAGCCATTCAATTGGATTAAGTTGTTGAGGGAATTCGTCATGCCTTGGCTTAAACGGTGCTTTCCCGATCTTGATTGTTTTGTCGATATAGGCTTTAATGGCTTCAGATTTGCTTCTATTGAACTGGGCGCGGGCTCTTGAGTATGCAATTCTGTCTAGTGGGTCTAATTTTTCTTTCCATTTTGCATGTAGGCGTTGTTTATTCTGAAATTTAAGGCTGAGATCTTGGGTCCACCATGCTTTGCTTCGACAGGAGATTGAAACTGTTTTTGATGCTGCAGTTCGAGCAATAGACTGCAGCCAGCAGGTAAGAAAGTGCAGCCCGAGCTGTGGATGACATTGGGTTAGGGCTTCCCAAGGAAAAATGGATGCTGCAAAGCAGCATTTCTCTGGATTGAGGAGAGAAGGGCTAATCACTGTCTTCTTAACTGGTGCTGGGTGTTGCCAGGATGTCCTGTAAGTGATTGGAAGAATGAGGGCTACTGGTAGATGGTCTGACATGAAGGCTGTTTCCGGTTGGCTGTCTACGGTGAGGGTCTTATGTTACCCATTTATGGACTAATTCAATGGAAAGGTTCGGTGAAACACAAGTAGTTGCTCTTGACATCTCAAAGGCTTTTGATCGTGTTTGGCATAAAGGGCTTCTAAACAAGCTTCCATCTTATGGTTTACCAACTGTTTTTAGTAATTGGTTATCCAGTTTTCTCTCTGATCACTCACTGAGGGTGATGGTAGATGGCTCTCTGTCTTCTAACTTCTCCACTAATCCCGGTGTCCCCCAAGGTTCAGTTCTTTCCCCCACTCTTTTCCTCTTGTATATTAATGACCTTCTTCCATTGACTGGAAATCCTATCCATAATTTTGCCGATGATAGCACATTGCATTCCACTTTCAATTTTGAGAAACCTTGTCCTGCTCAATCAGCTTCAACTTTTCGAAAATCTGCTACCAATTCCTTAAATGCCGATCTTCAGGTAATTCTCCAGTGGGGCAAAGACAACTTAGTTGATTTCAATCCTTCTAAAACTCAGTCTTGTCTTATATCTCGCAAAAAGGATTCTTCTGCTCCTATGCTTATCTTTAGTGACACTCCGATTTCTAGGCAAAATGATATATCTCTTTTGGGGATTATCCTGACTTCTAATCTCTCTTGGTACAAGCACATTACAAATATTGTTTCCTCTGCATCTGAAAAACTTGGTTTTCTCTTTCGCTCTCAGCGTTACTTTTCTTCCAAACAGCTGCTCACTCTGTATAAATCGCAAATCCACCCTGCCATGGAATATTGTTCCCACATCTGGGGTGGTGTCCCCAAAACCTCTCTCAGGCTTCTTGATTCCATTCAGAAGAGGGCAGTTAGGTTAATTAATGATTCATCTCTATCAGAGTCTCTCCACTCGTTTTCTCATAGACGTACTGTTTCTGCTGCATGCCTCTTCTACAGATACTTCCATGGCCACTGTTCTTGTTGTTGTTGTGGGGGTTTCATGGCGCATAAGCAACTTTGGCTATAATGCGCCTAACTGTTCTTCTGAATTGGCTTCTATAATTCCCGCTCTCTCTTTCAAAACAGTCCGAACACGTGCCGCCACCAGCCAACATCCATTTACTCCAACTTCAAACCCACAGAACGAACTTTTCATCTTCCTCATTTATTCATTCAACTGCCGTTTTCTGGAACAACCTTCCTTCATACGTATTTCCTGAAAATTACAATCTACAGAAGTTCAAGTCCAATGTCAACAAATATCTTCTTTCGTCTTCTCAACCTCCAACCCAAGCACGGTACTAAGTACTATAGGTTCTAATACCTCTCGTGTTTGGGGTTCACATAAAAAAAAACAGCGATCCTGCTGAAAGTCAGCATTTGCGAACCGTTTCTGTTGAAGAAACCAAGTAGCAAAAGTCCTCCGGATTGGATAATCCGCAAGCTCCAATGATTGGACGCGTTGCAGATGGTATGAACTCATTTGGTTTGTTGACAGTATCCTCCATACAGTGGATTGGGAAATACCCAATCGTTGGCCTATCGCTCGAGTACTCGTACTCGGATTGCCTTCTGCAAGACGTAGGACATTCTCCTCATTGTCTGGCGTCCTCATCGTTCGCTCTCGATTCATGGTACCTCTCATGAAACTACCAGTCTCACGTAACCTTCTGTGCACACGTGCGAAAATTGTATGATGAGGAGCACGCCTGTGCAGGAAACATTCCTGGTACAAGCGCAGAGCGGCGCGCCATTACAGTCCACAGCTCCATACACGAGGTGCATGTCGGCCAGTTCAACATTTGAACACTCGTCCATCCCACTGCCTCGGGAGCCAGTTCGCAAATGCTGACTTCCAGCGGGATCGCTGTTCACGCAACCTCCCATTCAACATCCTCTACCGCATGACGAAGGCATTTTGGACCCTGCAATGCTATGTGATTCCGATTCGTCTTTGTGCCCCCTACACCTCCTGCAAGTTTGTCACACTGGTAGTGAATCGGTTGGTTGTTGTTGGGTTTTTTTGGCGCAAAAGCAACTTTGGCCATATTGCGCCCTAGGTAGTGAATCACCCTGTATATGCTATACCAGTTGGTGATATGGGATGCTTCCAATAGTAGAGATTGGGGTGGTTATAATGTTTTTTTTTTGCTCATGAGTGTAATTGCAATCCTGCTAAGATGATCCTGCGTTACTTCTTTAACCACTGACTTCATTATTTTCATCAGAACAGAGGTCAAGTGTACAGGTCTGTAATTACTCATTTAGCCCTTTGATTTCCCCCCTTCATGGAGGGGAGACATTTGCAGATCTCCAGCTTGCAGAGACCTCCTCTCAACCTAAGAATGATCTCATAATAATTGCTAAAGGTTTGCTTACCTCTTTTGCTACTTCTTTTAATATTGATAGATTCTGTCAGCTCTGAGTGCATTATTCACTTTCAGTTCCAAAAATTTCTCTTTTACCTTATTTTCTGTTATTATAAAATCATTTAACACTCAATCAGTATCAGCCAGAGTTCTGAGAATCCAATCTCTAAACAGTTCAGGTTTGAATGTAGATACAAAATATTTATCCAGTTTATCAGCATCGATCTGTTAAGGATTATCAATACTTATACCATTCATATTTATTGAACCAACTGTGGTTCATCTTACCTTCTGGTATTTGTTGCCATAAGCAAATAATACTTTGCTTCTTTAACTCCCATTCTTAGCTAAAGGTTTCTGATCATCTGCCTTAACTTGCCTAGCCCCCGACTAATTTTATTTCATGTTAGTTTGTACTTATTGTAATTCTCTGTATCCCTTCACAATTTTTAATCATTTCATTCATTCCACTTCTCTGCCACTAAGCTCATAGGTTCATCTGACATCCATTTTGGTCTCATTTGCAAACAACGGCTCTTAGTTAGTATAAAAAGCCTAGTAGTTTCCACAATTATTTCTCTAAATGTTTCTCATTTAGAATTTGCAGTTGACAACATCATGAGTTGGTCCCACTGCAAACAACTTAAAACTCTCTATTGCTGCATAACTGGTGGATTGGAGTAGGATTATTATTGCATTTAACTTTTGATTTAAAATTAGAAGTGTAGTTATTGTTTGCGATTCTCTATTATGTTGGCGAATTTGTTGCTTATTGTTTATAATTGTTTAAGGAACCACATTCAACTTCTACTGCCACTGTTTTGCATCGATAAGAACATCAGAATTTTGTTGCCATTGTTAGTATGGTTATAGTATTGAGTGCATTGTAGGGGAATTATGGTGTTTTAATTGTGGCAAACAAGTAGCCCAAAAGTTCAAATCACACAGATTACTGTTAGTTAGATAAATTTTTTGTCTGTTATAATTACTCTCAACTTACAAATGTAAAAGTATAGTGTAATACATATAACTTACATAAAATTTGATAGGAGATATGAAATACATATAACAAACTTGATAGGATATAGGAAATACATATAACAAACTTGATAGGATATAGGAAATACATATACCATAAGCTTGATACTGTAATATACAGAGTTCTCAACTTTACGAGTTAATTCGTTCCTAGCACATGCTCGTAAAGCGGGACTTTATTTCCCATTGACATAATGTTAAAAATAAGGGTTACGTTATCAACAATGAAATTAGTTAGCTAATTAGTTTACGTTTAAACAATGACTGATTTATCCAAAGAAATGAAAACGTAGCCTGTAAAATCAAGCAAATTATAATAATAGAGAAATTATTTATGACTTACAAATGTTAAAGAATGTTTATTCTTCATCATCATCATCGACTAAATACACACTCGTTGATCACTCATTATTGGCTTGGCACTCGGTGGTTTGTTGCACAAGGAGTGGTCTTCTTCAGAAATGCTTCAAGAGGTGTTTATTTCCAAGATAATCTCTTTTCTTTATAAATTTCAATAGCATGCACAAGCATTTTTTAACGGAACGCACAAATTGCAACTAACACGATTTGCACAGAGTAACAAGTTTACGAAGCAAAAAAAAAGGAATCAAGAGAAGATTCTGAAAATTTATTTATGTTTTTTATACGATTGAAGATTTCAGTAAAGGGCAAACACATTTCACCATAATAATGTAAAAACCCACACAATTCCAGCTATCGGTATTTTCACAAATGCAATAACATCGAGATTACTACCCGTTTATAATTTCTTGCAGTAACAGAAAAGCCCAATAAACTGGAAAGTGAAAATTATTTTTATTGTTTTATAGTCTTGACTTCCAGAAATGTGCTTTAGATAAATATCACAAAGCTGTTCAAAATTGGTTCTTATAACACATGATAACAGTGAAAGTGTAATGCGTTTAATGATTTGAATTGGTAACTAATACAATTTACACTATAAAAACGACCTTTTAGGGAGTTATATAGCAAATATTTGAACTTCTGAGGTCGTGGAATGAATTACCAAAAAACAATGTGTTATTAGGTTCACATTACGATATTTTTGCGATATGACGGTAACAGATTAATATCGTAAAGTGCGGTACACTGTATTGTATAACTATGCGCATGGTTTGAAACATTCATTTTTTGCAATTAATGTTCATATTTTCGATTTTGTTAATACTTGATACTTTAAAAATAAAAACTCATAAACCCGGGAACTCGTAGGGCGAAAACTCGTAAAGCGAGAACTGCCTGTATATATAAGTAATAACATAAACTTCATGGCATAACCGGTGCATAGTGTTATTACGTTAAATAAGTAAACTGAATGTGAATGGCATTCTTCCTCTTGCTGAGACTAACACACGAGGGTGCATAAATCTGAGTTGAGGAAGGATGGTTGAAGAATAGATTTGCAGAAGGTTGCTTTCAGCCAGCAAGTGGTTGATTGTTGGAACAGGTTTCCATCTGTTGTTGTGGAAGTGGATGGTTTGAATAAATTCAAGGAAGAACTAGCCATATTCTTGGAGGATATGGTTGGGTGAAGTGTTTTTTTAGTGGGAGGGCTATGGCTTGGGGGAGAATTGAAAGTGGTTGGGGGAGTTGTCCTCAAAATCATGGCCCTGTGAAATGTACTACTTGTTTGATGTTTGCAGATCACTCTGGAACAGGACTTGCTATTGCCAAGGGGGATGTCATTGCATGTGTTTGATGTAAGGAGTGTGAGGATATTAGCTGCCAACTTGGCACTGTAAGAGTTTTATGAGTCCTTAAAGAACAGGATGGATACCCTTGAAGGATTTAAATTGGAGAGGGGCTCATCAAGCATTCAGCTGCCCACATCAATGCAAGAGCTTGCACTGGTCCCACAGGAGTTGGTTGTTACTGGTGGCTCTATTGTCAGGGAAATGAAAATACAGCCACTCCCCGAATTACGTAAGGGTTGTGTTCCATGGAACTCTACAAAGTTGGAATTTTACGTAAGACACAATTTCCCTAAATGCTTATGCAGCACTCGCAAATTTAATTTAAGAAAATTTGACTGATTTTGATTAAAGCAAATTTGATGGAAGTAAAAAAGAAATGTTCGACAAACATGTAAATAGAATTATTTATTAAATTTTTTTTTATCTCATGCATAAGAAAAATTACAAAAGTGTACAAAATTACAAAAATTTCAAAATTATAAAATTAAAAAAGAGAGAAGAGACAGGAATAACGTCAGCAAGTTTTACCTTTCAAGCATCGTTGCCAGAATTAACTCTCCAGGTGATAAGCACGGTGCTGCGGAAGTTGAGGGCTGTGGAGATTTATAAGGGTTTTTTTTTTTCCAACACATCACGAAATTTCTCTACAGCTGCAGAATTGGCACTGGCAACTTCACCTCATACTTTAATGTTTTGGAAACCAGCGTAATGCTTTAACCTATTAAACCATCCGTTGCTTGCCACAAACTTGACTTGGGGTTTGCTGTACTTATCCTTAATATCTTCATAAATACTTCTTGCTTTTGCTTGAATGCCAATTGGACACAGGGGCACTTGCTTCTGAATCTGATTTTCCATCCATATTATTAATAGCTTTTCCACCTTCGATATAGTGCCTGAATACTGTTTTGTGATCACTGTTGATCTTAAATGCATTTATCCTTTAACGTGTTCTTTTATACACACACTCTCTCTTAAAATAGTATTCACCGTTGAGGCAGCGAGACCTAATTCTGTGCAATGGATGACAAACTTTTTCCTGCTTCATACTTCTTAATTAATCATATTCATTTCTAAATCAATTTTGTTTCATTTCCTAGCACTGGCCAACATGTGCACTTTCCATTGATCCCTTTCCCTTCACCATTGTAATAAGTAAATAGGAATGAAGAGCAGATTCTGAACATTTATTTATGTTTTTTATATGACTGAAGATTTCAGTGAAGGGGAACTCATTTCACCATAATACCCTAACATAAAAATCCACAGAATTTCAGTTATCAGTATCATCGCAAATGTAATAAGATTGAGTTTACTACCCATTTATAATAGATTGCGCTAACAGAAAAGCCTAATAAACCGGAAAGTGCAAATTGTTTTTTATTTATGGTAGTGACCTCCAGAAATGTGTTTTAGAAAAATATCACAAAGGTGTTCAAAATTGATTCTTATAATGGAACACATGATAATGATGAAAGTGTAGTGCAATTTCCATTATACTTTTGGAGAGATAAACGGCTTAGTTATATAGCGAAAATTTCAACTTCTGAGGTCTTGGAACGAATTACCAAAAAAAAAAATGTGTTATTGAGTTCACATTACTATATTTTCACGATACCTCCATTTATTCCTACAGGATGCAAAATACTTATGTAAAGTCAAATTTATGTAAGTCAAGTATTACGTAAGCCGGGGAGTGGTTGTATACCATGCAAAAAGGATAGGTGAAATAGGACCAGGGTATGTCTGCCAGAGACAAAAGTTGATGACAATGTATCATCTTTTAAGGGCACAAAGGGTGATATTGCTGTACACACTGGCACTAATGCCATTAAGATTAGTTGATCCACAAATTTACTTAACAATTAGAGGACAATGTTGAAAAAAAGTTGTGAGCTAGGGTCAAATTTGAAAGTGTCTGCAATTCTGCCGAAACACAACAGGAGGGAGTACAAGATGAGAGCCTTGTCAACAAAATCGGCTGGTGAGATTGTGCAAGGCTCAAGGGGTAGAATTTTTTTTGGCATGGTCTGTGCTTGTTAACAGGAGGGACTGTTTCTACAGGGATGGGATATATTTAAAAAGAATGGGTGCAAGAATATTTGCTGATGCTATCAATGCAGCATTAGGTGGGTCAGAACACAGCTAGCTTGGGAGGGGATACACAGAATAATAGATTAACAATAGCCGCAGATAGAGGTGAAAGTGATTCTTGCACTGGTTCTATTGGAACATTTATCAGCCTGGAGAGCAAGGTGTTGAAAAATTCAAACCTAGCTATGGGTCATCATGGAACAAGTAAATACATGGGTTGTGTTAGAGTAACTAAGGGTAAAAACAGGTGCATGTATACTTGCATGTTCACCAATGCTAGTAGCATAGTAAATAAATTTGATGGATGGGAAGTACTGATTAATACATCAAATGCAAACATTATTAGGGGCATGTCACTCGGACATAACAGATGTAGAATTTGAATATGGGGAGTACAATATGTACAGAAAAGATAAAGATCATATGAGAGGGGAGGGCTTATGCTCTTAGTTAAGAAGCGCACAAAATCTAAGGCAGTGAGTGCATCCAGTTGATCTGCGTGCCCAGTGCAATGTTGAATCAGTTTGGTGTGAAATAAGCACTGGAAAGCACAAAAGAGAGTAGGAGTGTCTAAAAGACCTAATGACTCTGATGAGTAAAACAAAAAACTGCATAGAGAAACAGAGTGAGCCAGTAAATTAGTGTCTTATAATGGGGATTATAACTTTCCACATATTGACACTGGAACTTGAGTTGGTCCCTCACACATTAGTAAGACATTCACGGATTTACTGGATAACTGTTTTCTATATCAGCATGTTAGAGAGGCAACAAAAGAGAGTAATACTCTTGATCTAATTATCAGTAGTGATTATTCTAATATTAAGAACCTGCAGATACAAGAACCACTAGGTGGCAGAGATCACGGTGAACAGATCTGGGATTTACTCAAACATGTAACTACCATCAAGGGTAAAGGGAATGGTTTTTGCTTTCGTAAAGGTGACTACAGTGGTCTCAAACAGTTTTTAAATTTTGTACAGTTGGATCAACTGATGATGTTACCATTAGCAAACTCTAAATGGGAAGCGTACAAGGAGTTAAACATAGAAGCTACAAGGCTTTTCATACCAACTAAGAAATACTGTTCAAGGTTAGGCCTAAATGGATGTCAAATGAAATAACAACACTCATGGCAGAGAAGAAAAATGCATTGGATGCATATAAAGTATCAGGTGACACAGACGTCTATGGTAGATATAAACCGTAATCTGTAGTCAAGTCAGAAAAAGAGGTTAGGCATGTGAAGGCAGATTACGAGAAATCTTTGGCACAGAATGCAGTTTTTTTTTACTTGTGTAAACAATAGAATAGGAAGGGGATTAATCAAATTCGTCCACTTGATATTGATGGTTCGACTGTTGATAATCCTACTCAGGTTTCTGACAAACTGAACAAGTATTTTACATCTACATTCACACATGAGGAATTCTTTAGGGAAGTGGATGCTAGAAATTTATCAACCTCTAAAAGATAGCTATATGATTTTGTAATAACTGAAAGTGAAGTGGAAGAGAAATTGTTGAGGTTAAACATAACAAAGACAGCTAGGTGGATGGATCTAACCAATTATATTAAGGGAGGCAGTAAAGGAAATAAGTAAACCCTTAGCCATAATTATGAGTGCATCCTTAGATTCATGGAAGGTCTCTGCAGATTGAAGAGCTCCAGAGAAAATAATGGAGTCACCAATTAAACAAGTAATGCAGGATCATCTAGAGAAAATGGCAGTTTTACTTCGCACACAGCATAGGTTTGTTGAGGGGAAATCTTTTCTGACCACTCTGACTGGATATTATGATGTGGTCAAGAAGGAACTGGATTCAAAAAATAATTCTGATATCATATACTTGGATTTCAGGAACGCTTTTCATACTGTTGCAATAAGAGACTGCTGTACAAATTGGAGTATTGTGGCATGTACTTGGATTTTAGAAAAGCTTTTGATATTGTTGCACACGGAAGACTACTATACAAACTGGAGCAGTATGGCATTAAGGGCAAGTTGCAACAATGTAAAAAAAGGATGGTTGAGTGGGAGAAGACAGAGTGGTAGTCAATGAACACTACTCTTTGTGGACTAATGTTATTAGTGGAGTCCCCCAGGGTTCAGTATTGGGCCTATTGTTGTTTTCTGTATTTATCAATAATATTGGTGAAGGTATATCAGGCTTAATGTCAAAGTTGCAGACAATACAAAGGTTGATAGATGGTTGTTAATGACAGTAATGATAGCACACTACGAAAACAGGATCTAGAAAGGTTGAGCTGATGGGCTGAGAGGTGGCAACTGAAGTTTAACATCGACAAATGTAAAGTACTGCATATGGACAGTAGTAACCGCAGTGTAACATACCAAGTGGGTGGTACTACACTCAGGGTAGTAGAGAATGAAAAGGATCTGGGAGTAATTGTGCAGTCAGATATGAAGTTTTCTGAGCAATGTAGACAGGTTGCCAGAGCAGGTCATGGGGTCTTGTCAATGATATACAGGAATTTTGCTAATAGAGAAAAGGAGATGATTATATAAGGCAGTGGTCCAGCTACACCAGTGGTTTTTGACCTTTTTTTAATAACAGCGCCCTTAAGTAATTTATTTTATTTTGTGGCACCCTACTCAAGTTTCTGTTGTTCGATCCGATTCTCTCTCTCTCTCTGTGTATATATACATATATATACATAATATTTTAAAAAATGTCATATGATAGTTATTACAATAATATAACTATAAACAAAATTACAATTCATAATACAAATTATATACAGTATATATATATAATAATTTAATTTTTTTTATAGAGGTACTAAATAAACATCGATTATAGATCACCACAAAATTAAAAAGTACTGTACACCTTTTCATAATGAAATAAATATATAAATTTAAAAAAAAATAAGTTTAAGTAACTTAAATCCAAATTACGTGGCACCCTTGGAATGTTGCTGCAGCACCCAGGTTGAAAACCACTGAGCTATACCTTGAGTACTGCATATGGGTCTCGAGGCCTTATTTTAGGAAGGATGTAGAGCAGCTGGAGCGAGTACAGAGAAGGACAACAAGATTGGTGAGTGGAACAAAGGTTGCTGTTACCAAGAAAGGCTTAAGTTCTTTTTTTTTTTTTTTTTTTGGTGGTTGTTGGCGCATCGGCTTCTGTGGCCATAATGCACCTCCCAAGGTTTTTGCAGTACTTTGATCCAAGCCCGAGGCGGGATTCGAACCCACGACCTTTGGGTTGCCAGGCAGGCACTTTACCCACCCAGCTAGCCAGGTCGGCGGCTTAAGTTCTGCAAACTGCAGTGTCTGGAGACTAGGCACCTGCGAGGTAATCTAATTGAGGTGTATAAGGCCCTGAATGGTTTGAGCAAGCTCAGTGCTGATGGGATTCTTCCTCTTGCTCAGATTATTCACCTGAGGGGACATAAATTCAAATTGAGGAAAGACAATTGTAGAAAAGATGTGCTGAAATTTGCCTTTAGCCAGCAGGTGGTTGATAGTTGGAACAAACTTATATTCCAGATTAAGATCACTGTCACCTATCTGTTTCTTTATATCAGAATATTTTTAATACATGAAGAGTCACTGCCCATAATCAGATCAAGAGCACTGATTTCTCTTGCCTCTCTAACATGCTTGTGCAAAAACCAGTCATTCAATAAATCTAGACATTTTCTGCTACTGTGCAAGTGACCAAACCACAAGTTCTAGTCACTATCTGGAAAGTTAAAACATTAGAAGACATTCTAATTTAATGGCCCAATCTATATAGCTGTTCATTATACAGATCACAGTCATTTGGTCAGTGATGAGTATAATATATTCCTACATTCATTTGTTTTCCAAGTGTTATGTCACATAATGCTGGCTCAAGTTCATCCTAAATGTTCAGATCAACTGGGTGCACTGCCTTAGATTCTATGTATAACCTTCCCCCCCCCCCCCGTTCTTTCTGTCCTCATGTACACATTGGAATCATATTCAGATCCTGCAACCCCTATGTCTGAGTGGATAATGTTTCTAATATCCTTCATGAAATCACATTTGATGATTTAACCAATACTTTAAATTCACAAAATTTATTTACTATACTGCTAGCATTAATGTACAAGCAAGTATATGTGCATTTGTTTATTTCTCTTGAGTGTAACCGTATGAAAGCATATATATTTGGTTTTCACATAAGCACCCCCACCCTGCTTTTCAGACTGCTGCATGTCACAACAGAAGCAGCAGCACAAGAATCAATTTCATTTCTACTTGTGGTTGCTGTGAAACTATTGTCTGCATATTCCTCAATCCTAAATTAGCAGTTTTCCAATCCCTATGATTCACAAAGAGATGAAGTATGGCATGGTAATTAATATGCTCCCCAAGACACAAAAAATGTTTCCAAAACAAGAATTTTTTTAGTTCATGTACAGAGTGCACATTTCAGGCACATTAACAAACAGTAATAATTCATGATTTATAACAAAAAAAAAAAAAAAAAAAAAAGAGCGAAAAACAATTGTTACACAAACTTTTTCTGCACATCTGCCATACTACTCATTCATTTCTCCAATCAGCATGTGGCAACAAAAATATGAATAGATTTCTGCAGTTGGGGGGGGGGGTGTAGGAGAAGATATGATTAACCTTAAAAGCCTTCCAAGGACCAATGAAACATGCTGAAAATGTGATATAGATTGAACCTTTTCTTACTAAGTAATATCTAAACATCCGATAAATACTTCCATTACAAGTTAGATAATGTACGCAGTGCATTGCATTTCAGGAGCATTCTAGTTTTTTCTTAAAATTAATCGAATTTTTTTTTCTGTGATTAACTGAAGTGAAGAGTAAATATAGTTTTTCTTAATAATTAATTACTAATATATAATAATTAACTTTAGAGAACACTTAATAAAACTCTGTAGTTTTACATTCTCTAAACTTAGCCATTCAGTTTAATTACAACTGTATCATATTACTCTTTTCCAATATTTTTTTAAAATCTTATTCTATGTGTATCCCTTCACAAGCAACACCACATTCACAAGCCTTACAATAATGATATACAAGAATTTGATGTCCAAAATTTAAGCTATAACCGGACTTTTTTTTGTTTTTTTTAAAATTTTTCATAATGTAACTGTGTAAATTTTAATTCAGTAATTCAGAATGAGAATGTTTTCAAGGATTTTTCTATTAAGTTGCATTTTTTGATAAAATTTACCAAAATACTTTGAATACGATTTTGAATAATATTTTGAATAAAATCAGAATAAAATTTTAAGCCCAAGAACATGATGCTGAAGTGTGGGCATCAGCAACTACTACAATGAAGAAACCAATCCTTGCTGCAGAATTCTGGCTACTTAAATGGGCTAATCGGAAAGCTTGTCTCCCACCACAGGACAGAACTACAGCCTTAGCTACCTCACTGGGGATGCAGCGACTGCTGGTCATTCAATAAATCTAGACATTTTCTGTTACTGTGCAAGTGACAAAACCACAAGTTCTAGTCACTATCTGGAAAGTTAAAACATTAGAAGACATTCTAATTTAATGGTCTAATCTATATATCTTTTCTAAATGATATCATTGAAATACAACGACTGATAGCTACAGTTAAAATGATCACGGATCAGATCTCAACATCGTCCATTTGGGATTCGTGTTACTGGTGAAAACCCAAGCGAGAACTTCGGTCAACCCCGATGATCTGCTCGAGGAATCTGAGACTTCATATCTCAGACCACTTCCTCCCAAACCAAATGCTACCGGAAGTACAGCACCTTGACACTGACTTGCATAGGTTTTGCAGCAATAAAACTTACAGGAAAGAAGTGTTAGCAGCTCGCTCCAATCCCAGAATCAAATAAGAACAAGTTCATGCGCCCTCCACACCATCTGCCAAGCTCTCCTGTGCCACGACAAAATTCGTTTGACAGAGAAGTGCCATTCATGTATATTATATATTTTTATTGTAAATATAACTGTATGATGTAACTTGTAAATATAAGTAATACTGCATAATGTGAGGAAGTGTAATGACATGTTTACATTTTTACTTTTTGCATTTTTAATTTTACAGTGTGCATTATCTATTATCTATTAACATAATATATAAAGCAGTGTGCATTATCTATTACCTATTAACTAATTATCTATTCTGATGTCAGCCATTGGCCGTGATGGAACAATTGCAACTTCACTTAAATCTATGTACATTGCATTCATTTAGTTGCAATAAAGATTTTTTCTCTCTCTCTCTCTCTCTCTCAAATGAAGAGGGCAATACAAGCAAGCACTATGAAAGCACCAGTCATTTCTGATGTAATCAGATACCAAACAACTGGGTTTTCTCTTTCTATAGCATGCAACTCATCCAACTATAATATTCAGAATGGTGGATGGCTAATGGCAGGATAACAATAAAACATTTGCAAGCTGAAGTAGCAAGAGCCATACACCAGTCAAGATTGGTCATATTACATTTTAAACTTTAAGGGTGATCAAGGGTTACAATAATGGCTGTTATTTAACAATGTTATGCAAAAGGGTGTGACAGGAAGCACTCTTTCTAGCAGTGACAGGAATGACAAAACAGTTCAGGAAAGAGTACCTATGTGAGCTTGTGATGTCTAAGTCGAGTGTAGTAATATAAATTTCAATTAGATGAAAAATATTGTTAATGATAATATTCTTGTCAAAATAAATAGCTGTAAACTCCTGACTCCTTCCATGTAGGTAGCTAAGCCAGAGTATAAACAGAACATTAGCATTCCCTTCACACACAACTCCACTTGGGTATAGAGGCAACAGTCTTTGCAGTAAAGATCAATAGGTCAATGTTCAGTCTTGAAACTTATTCTCGACATGTTCTCATTTGTGCAAAATACAATTACATCCTTCTAATGTCAGGGAAAAGGCCCATCATTGTTGTGGTATTGTGCAGGAGTGGCACTAAGAAAAATGGCCACACTTATTTCCAGATCATTCAGGGAAGCAACTTAAAAAACCTAAAGGTAAGGGAAAGATCGATGAGACTTCACAGATGTGCCACAGGCACTGAAATCGTTTTTGTGAACAATAAGGCTCTTCCACATAGGTATTAAAGGTCAAAGGACTGCATTCAAAATGAGGATATTTTTCAGATAAGAAAGGCTAGCCAGATCTCTGGATGTGAATCGATTATACATGTTTGAGATGCTTTAGGAAGACAAACTAGAGCACAATGTCCTCCTCCCACAACACCATCCACACACTAAGAATCTGCCTTTGTAGAGTGAGATTTATTACCATAAGGCCTGGTAAACAGCAAAGCTTGTTCTGAAGATTGTTTGACTATCTGTGGTGATCATACCTGCATCAAATGCATCGAGAATTCAGAATGAGAAGCTCCATGCGGGCAAAGATTTTACGGCTCCAGCTAACAGAGAAGTTTTTCTTAACTTTTTGCCGTTTTATTGGCTTTAAATGGCATATTAATTTATTTTCCAGAAGTAGCTTTGTATTCCTAGTTACAATACTTAGTTTATTTTGAATTTAGATAGACATTTTGTGGGTTATTACTTAGTATCAGTAAAACATGTACCATTCGAAACTTACCACCATTGTTGTAGATTGATATGGAATAGCATCTCGAACTTCATAGAGTAAGGTATAACGTAAAAATTGATAGCTTAATACGTTGCACTGTAACAGGAACCTCTCAGCTGAATATAGTATTGGCAATTAATCAATTAAATTTATAAATCTTATTAATTTTTATTGTTAATTATAAGTTGTATCTAAACAGAAATCATGCTCCAGTCTAGAGCAGCAAAGCAATGTGTACAAGGTAGCGAAAGTGCTGTTTGGGGAGAACCGAAGGGGGCAATTCTCCAATGCATCACAGCCTAAAAGAAATGTGCAACTTGTAAAATGTTTGCACAACTCTCGGGAATGGGACATGATCTAGCCAAGGAGGATGTCTTTGTGTGTGTGTGTGTGTGTGTGTGTGTGTGTGTGTGTGTGTGTGTGTGTGTGTGTGTGTGTGTGTGTGTGTGTGTGTGCGCGCGTGCTAGGTGCAGAGTGTCAAGAAATTAGGCGCCAACTCAGCGTTCTGATGGATGCTTATAAGAGTTTGAAGAGTCGGGTAGATGCCCTTGAAAGTATTAAAATGGGGGACCCATCAAGCTTTCAGCTGCCCAACTCAATGCCAAAGCTCACTCTTGTACATCAGGCAACACAGCAGCAATGTATAAGGCAGAATGCAGTAGTCCCACAAGAGTTATTTATTGTTGGTGACTCTATTGTCAGGGAGATGGTAATACAGTAAGCCCCCGCTATCCGCGGGGGTTACATTCCTGAGAAATGCAGCGAATACTGAGTTATGGCTCCCATAGTAATAAAGGGGTTCCGTTCCAAAGTACGAAATATATAAGAAAAACTAGTCTAAAATTTTGTCTATGTATGTATTATATGTACCTTCATAATATGACTATGTACATAGACAGTACATAGTGAAATGCAAGCATATGGCATCGAAATGAAAATAAGAAACAATTTAATATTAAATGTAATATTTATTAGAAATTTCAAACAAATTTTTCAAACTAGCGCCTTTGCTAGCTAAAAAACTTATCCAGCCAGTGCTATCAACAGTTTCGCTAAAGTGTTGATAAAGGAGTTTTGCCTTTTCACGAATGATGAGTGAACTTAACGGAATTTTATTTTGGGTTTGGTCTTCTATCCACAGATTTAAAGCTTTTTCTATTTTTTCTAATTTAACATCATGAGTTAGAGCAAATTTTTGAAGCAATTAGCACGTTTTCATGGACACTACGGCGGATTTTTTCTTCTGATTTCTTGATTGATCGTACCGTTGACGCATTGATTTTATAATGTTTTGCCACTGAGGAGACACTTTCACCATTAGAAATTTTATAAAATAACTCAATTTTATTCGCTAATGTCATCATCTTCTTTGATCTTTTCACATTTCCCTTGTTATTCGTAGTCATATTTTTGTACGGGTTAGAAAGAACTTGTCCACAATAAAGTCACTTCCTTCTGTTAACACACTCGAAAAAGTCTGTTTTACACTACAAAACAGTAGATTTATCACTTTTGTAAGCATATCAATTTATGAATTGATAAATTTATTCGATTTTATAAATTAAAAGCAAACGACAAAACCTTCCATGACAAGCGCATAACACATACTGAATAAGGATTAGCGAGAAACATCCACGCTCGCGATTTTGTTACACCTCTCTGCCACCCACTGAGCGCTGTTTTGACAGGGAAAGATAATTTTAGCCATGCCCATGTTTTTTTATGGTGGAAAATGTTCACGGCACTTTAAAATTCACATTTTTTTATATTCACATTTTTTCTTTTTATATTAAATCAGCGACCGCGAATACGCGAAACCGCGAATAGCGGGGGTTTACTGTATATTATGTGAAAAGGATAGGTGGGATAGGACCAGGGTATGTCCGCCAGGGGCAAAAGTTAATGATGTTGTAGAACAGATATCATCTTTTAAGGGCACAAAGAGTGATATTGTTGTAGACATTGGCACTAATGACATTAAGAGTAGGCGATCTGCAGATTTACTTAACAAGTAGAGGTCAATGCTGAAAAAAAGTTGTGAGTTAGGGTTAAATTTGAAAGTGTCTGCAATTCTGCCTAAACACAATAGGAAGGAGTATATGAGAGCCTTGTCAAGCAGTTTGGCCCTGGAGAGATTGTTCAAAGCTCATGGGGTAGAATTTTTCACAGCATGGTCTGTGCTTGTTAACAGAAGAGATTGCTTCTACAGGGATGGGATACACTTAAATAGAAAGGGTACAAGAATAGTTGCCGATGCTATCAATGCAATGTTAGGTGGGTCGGAAAACTGCTAGCTTGGGGCGATTCACAGATTAATAGATTAACAGTAGCCACAGACAGAGTTGGAAATGATTGCTGCACTGCTTCTATTGGAATGAGCAGCAACCTGGAAAGCAAGTTGCTGGTGATTTCAGGAACTGCTGGGAGTCATGAAACAAGTAAATACATGGGCTGCGTTAGAGTAACTAAGAGTAAGAACAGGTGCATGTATACTTGCATGTACATCAATGATAGAAGTAAAGTAAATAAATTTGATGAATTTGAAGTGCTGGTCAAGATATCAAAGGCGGATATCGTTGGGATATCAGAGACGTGATATCACACATATAAGGAATGCAGAATTGGAATTTCGGGAGTACCATGTGTACAGAAAGGATAGACAAGATAGGAACGGAGAAAGGGTTATGCTGTTCGTTAAGAAACACAAAATCTAAGGAAGTGCATCCAGTTTACATAGAGGGACAGTGCACTGTTGAGCCAGTTTGGTTTGACATAAGCACTGGGAAAGCAAAAATGAGGGTAGGGTTTGTTATAAGCCTAATGACTCTGATGAGTACACTGAACAATTATAGAGAGAAATAGAGCAGGCAAGTAAATCAGACTGTCTTATAATGGGGGATTTTAATTTCCCAGATATTGATTGGAACTGGCGGCTTGGTCACTCGCATACTAGCAAGGCTTTTGTGGATTTATTGGATGATTGTTTTCTACAGCAGCACATTAGAGAGGCAACCAAAGGGAGTAACACTCTTGATCTGATTAACAGCAGCGATTATTCATGCATTAAGAATTTACAGATGAAGGAACCACTAGGTGGCAGTGATCAGAGTGTACTGATGTGGGATTTACTTAAAGATGTAACTACCATCAGGGGTAAAGGTAAGGTTTTTTGCTTTTGTAAAGGTAACTACAGTGGTCTCAGAGATTTTTTTAAGTTCTATACAGTGGGACCAACTGATGATGTTACCAATAACAAATTCTAAATGTGAAGCATTCAAGGAAGTAATCTTGGAAGCTACTTGGCTTTTTGTTCAAACTAAGAAATACTCCTCTAGGTATTCTAAAGGAGTAATTCTACCCAAATGGATGTCAGATGAACTAATGACACTCGTGGCAGAGAAGAAAAATTCAAGGGATGCATATAAATTATCAGGCAATGCAGAAGCCTATGGTATATATAAGCTAGTCTGTAATCAAGTCACAAATGTTAGACTGTCAATGATCATTTTCAGATAGCTGCCAAACTAAATGAGTATTTTGCATCTACATTCACATATGAGGAGTTATTCAAGTAGGAGAGGGTCAGATATTTATCAAACTCTAACAAGCAGTTAGCATTAGCAGGGGCATATGATGCAAGAAGCAGGCTTATGCAGCATCAGCCAAAAAAAAAAAAAAAAAAAAAAACACTTCCACTTCACCCCTCCATTTGTTTGAAATACCTGTCCAGCTGAGACTTAAATTTATTTAGGCTATGAACTTCCACAACAAGGGATGGAAGTCTGTTCAACCAACCAACTACCCGCTGGCTAAAAGCAAATTTCCGCACATCTATCCTACATCTGTCTTTCCTCAATCTGAATTTATGCCCTCACAGGTGATTATTCTGAGCAAGAGGAAGAATCCCATCAGCATTGAGCATGTTCAAACCATTCAAGGCATTATACACCTCTATCAGATCAACTCGCCAGTGCCTAGTCTCCAGACACTGTAATTTGAAGAACTTAAGCCTTTTTTCGTAAGAGTTTCCGCACATCTATCCTACATCTGTCTTTCCTCAATCTGAATTTATGCCCTCACAGGTGATTATTCTGAGCAAGAGGAAGAATCCCATCAGCATTGAGCATGTTCAAACCATTCAAGGCATTATACACCTCTATCAGATCAACTCGCCAGTGCCTAGTCTCCAGACACTGTAATTTGAAGAACTTAAGCCTTTCTTCGTAAGAGCAGCCCTTTGTTCCATTCACAAATCTTGTTGCCCTTCTCTGTACTCATTCCAGCAGCTCTACATCCTTCTTGAAATGAGGCCTCCAGACCTGTATACAGTACTCAAGGTGTGGCCTGACCATTGCCTTATACAAGGGAATAATCACCTCCTTATCCCTGCTAGAAAAACTCCTGTATATCATTGACAAGACACCATGGGCAGGAGCAGCAGTGTGTAGCACAAGCTTCTTGATTAGACCAGGGTTCGAGCCCATCACCACCAAATACGGAGGATGTGGAAAGGTCAGGGAATGACCACCGCATATCCCCAGAGCAATATGGCCTTAGTTGCTAATGCTCCTAAAAACCAAACAACAAACAAACACTTACAGTTAATCTGCACTGCTCAGAGAACTTCATATCTGCATGCACAATTACCCGCCAGGTCCTTCTCATTCTTTACCATTGTCAGTGTAGTACCACAGAGTCGATACATTGACCTGGGGTTGCTGTTTCCCATATGTAGTACTTTACATTTGTCAAGGTCAAACTTCATTTGCCACCTCTCAGCCCATCTGCTCAACTTTCCAGATCCGGTTGCAGCAGCATAATGTCAGTAGTGTCCTTAACAACCCTGCCAACCTTTGTATTGTCTGCAAACATGGACATTAAGCTTGATATCCCATCATCAATATTATTTATAAATACAGAAACCAATAATGGACCCAACACTGAACCCTGAGGGACTCCACTAATAACATTAGTCCACGATGAGCAGTGTCCATTGATTACCACTCTCTGTCTTCTCCCCCTCAACGACCCCTTTATCCATAGCAGCAATTTGCCTCCAATGCCACACTGCTCCAATTTGTGCAGCAGTCTTCCATGTGCAATAGTATCAAAAGCCTTTCTAAGATCCAAGTATATAATATCAAAGTTATTCCCTGCATCCAGTTCTTTTGTGACTGCATCATAGTATCCAATCATATTGATCAGGCAAGACTTTCCCTTAACAAAACCATGCTGTGTCCGAGCTATAACTGAAGTCTTGTCTAGATGATCCTGCAGTGCTTCTTTAACCAGTGCCTCCATTAATTTTCCTGAAACAGAAGTTAAACTCACAGGTCTATAATTACTTGTGTCAGCCTTTGATCCTCCTTTGTGAATTGGAGTCACATTTGCACATCTCCAGTCTATCGGTACCTCCCCTGAGTCCAAGGAAGCTCTCATAATTATGGATAAGGGTTTGCTTACTTCCTTTGCTGCCTCCTTTAATATAACTGGATAGATCCCATCCACCCCAGGTGCCTTTCTTGTGTTTATCTTCAACAGTTTCTCCTCCACTTTACTCTCAGTTATTACAAGATTATCTAGCTTACTGCCAGAGTTGAATACACCTCTGGCATTCCCCTCGCTGAATAACTCCTCATGTGTGAATGTCGATGCAAAATATTCATTTAGTTTGTTAGCTACCTGAGCAGGATCATCAACAGTTGAACCATCGATATCAAGTGGACCAATCTGATTCATCCCCTTCCTTCTAGAGTTTACATAAGTAAAGAACTCTTTGCTGTTTTTCTTTGCATCCTTTGCCAAAGATTTCTTGTAATCTGCCTTCGCCTGCCTAACCTCCTTTGTAACTTGGTTACAGATCAACTTATATCTGTCATAGGCTTCTGTGTCACATGTTAATTTATATGTATCCCATGCATTTTTCTTCTCTGCCATATATCTCATTAGTTCATCTGACATCCATTTAGGCCTAAACCTCGAACAATATTTCTTAGTTGGTATGTAAAGCCTAGTAGCTTCCAAGATAAGTTCTTTGAATGCTTCCCATTTTGAATTTGCTGTTGGTAACATCATCAGTTGGTCCCACTGTATAGAATTTAAACACTGTCTCAGACCATCGTAGTCGCCTTTACGAAAGCAAAAACCCTTCCCTTTACCCCTGATGGTAGTTACCTCTTTGAGTAAATCCCACTTCAGCACACTGTGATCACTGCCACCTAGTGGTTCCTTTATCTGCAGATTCTTAATGCATGAAGAATCACTACTGATAATCAAATCAAGAGTATTACTCCCTCTAGTTGCCTCCCGAACATGCTGATGTAGAAAACAATCATCCAATAAATCCACAAAAGCCTTGCTAGTGTGTAAGTGACCAACCCACAAATTCCAGTCAATATCTGGGAAATCCCCGGATAATTAAAATCCCCCATTATAAGACTCTCTGATTTACTGGCCCACTCTATTAAATGATGAGTTAAATGATTTTGTAATAACTGAGAGCAAAGCAGAGGAGAAATTGTTGGAGTTAAACATAAGAAAGGCACCTGTGGTGGATGGGATCTATTCGGTTATATTAAAGGTGGCAAAGTAAGCAAGCAAACCCTTAGCCATAATTTATGAGAGCATCCTTTTATACAGGGGAAGTCCCCACGAACTGGAGATGTGCAAATTTATCTCCAATTGACAAAGGGGGTTCAAAGGGTGACACAAGTAATTACAGACCTATTAGTTTGACTTTTGTTCTACGGAAAATAATGGAGTCACTGGTTAAAGAAGCATTGTGGAATCATCTAGACAAGACATCAATAATAATTCAGACACAGCATGGGTTTGTTAAGGGGAAGTCTTATCTGACCAATTTGATTGGGTACTATGATGTGTTCACAAAGGAACTGGATGCACAATATAATTTTGATATCATATACAGTCGATTCCAGTTATTTGGGATACATCAGGAATAGTGCATTTTGGTCCAATTAAGCGGCTGCCACAATTATCTGAAGTTTCATGTAAATAGTTAAAAATACAATGGACCTGCGCTTTACAATTGGTTCTCTGTACAATCAAATCACGTTACGATGGGCTCAACATAGCAAAATACCGTTCACTATATGATGTGCAGTAAGCGCCGGTCATTGTGATCACATTTGTGAATTGAATTTTAATTCTATTAAACAGCGATTCTAATTAGCAAAAATAGGAGGAATATTATCCACAGGCTATAAAAGTAAAGATATATTAAGCACAAATTTACCCTTTATTACCCTACCAATTAAAAAATTAAATGATATGTGAAAATCGGAAGAATATACGTGATAATCGGAATAATTAATACATACTGTAATATGTACATGCTAACTAGTTGACATTTCTGTTCACTGACATTTGTGGGTGGGGGTTAAAATTAAAAACAGTAAAAAGATGAGCAATCAATAACAAAGAACATGGCACACACAAATTGCAATTAACACGAAACGCACATGTGAGAACAGAGTACCAAGTTACAAAACTTTAAAAATAGGAATGAAAAGAAGATTCTGAAAATTAATTTTTTTATATGACTGAAGATTTCATGGAAGTGTAAACACATTTCACGGTAATAACCCACAGAATTCCAGCTGTCGGTATTATCGCAAAATCAATAAGATTAAGCTTACTATCTGTTTATTATAGTTTACACTAACAGAAAAGGGAAACAGGTGACTGCTAATTGTTTTTATTGTTTTATGGTTGTGACCTCCAGAAATCCGACCGAACCACGTGGTACGGTTCGAAACAATCGCAGGGTAATTTCCAGTGCTGCGGTCTCCTGCTCCAATGGCATGTTGTCCCAAATAAGCGAAGTAAACCCTGACTATTTTCTCGATTGGGTTCTGTTTTTTAAGATTTGTCCCAAATAAACGGCTGCCCCGATTAACCGGTGGCCCAAATAACCGGAATCCACTGTACTTGGATTTCAGGAAAGCTTTTGATACCGTTGCACATGAAAGACTACTTGTACAAATTGGAGCAGTATGGCATTAAGGGCAAGTTGCTACAATGGATAAAAGGATGGTTGAGTGGGAGAAGACAGAGAGTGGTAATCAATATATACTGCTGTTCATGGACTAATGTTATTAGTTGTGTACCACAGGGTTCGGTGTTGGGTCCATTGCTGTTTTGTATATTTATTGTTGTTGCTATTTGGTTTTTAGGAGCATTAGCAACTAAGGCAATATTGCTCTGGGGATATGCGGTGGTCATTCTCTGACCTTTCCGCATCCTCCGTATTTGGTGGTCACGGGCTCGAACCCCAGTCTAATCAAGGAGCATCTGCTACGCCCTGCTGCTCCTGCCCACCTGGCTACAGAGGCGCCATATATTTATTAATGATATTGATAAACGTATATCAAGCTTAATGTCAAAGTTTGCAGATGACAAAGGTTATTTTTAATAACAATAATGACAGTATGCTGCTACAACAGGATCTGGAAAAGTTGGACAGATGGGCTGAGAAGTGGCAACTGAAGTTTAACATTGACAAATGTAAGGTACTGCATATGGGTAACAGTAAACCCAGAGAAATGTATCAACTAGGTGGCGTTACACTCAGGGTAGTGGAGAATGAAAGAGACCTAGAGGTAACTGTGCAGTCAGATATGAAGTTTTCTGAGCAGTGCAGACAGGTCATGGGGTCTTGTCAATGATATACAGGAATTTTGTGAGCAGTGATAAGGAAGTGCTTAATCCCACGTATAAGGGAATGGTCAGGCCACACCTTGAGTACTCCATACGGGCCTGGAGGCCTTATTTTAGGAAGGATGTAGAGTTGCTAGAACAAGTACAGAGAAGGGCAACAAGGCTGATGAAGGGAACAAAGGGGTGCTCTTATGAAGAAAGGCTTAAGTTCTGCAAATTGCAGTGTCTGGAGACTTGGCATCAGTGAGGCGATCTGATTGAGGTGTATAAGACCTTGAATGGATTGGGCAGGCTCAATGCTGTTGGGATTCTTCCTCTTGCTCAGATTAAAAACCTGAGGGGACATAAATTGAAACTGAGGAAAGACAGTTGTCAAATAGATGTGCAGAAATTTTGCTTTAGCCAGCAGGTAGTTGATTGCTGTAACAAACTTCCATCTGTCATTGTGGAAGTTGACAGTTGTCAAATAGATGTGCAGAAATTTTGCTTTAGCCAGCAGGTAGTTGATTGCTGGAACAAACTTCCATCTGTCATTGTGGAAGTTGACAGCTAAATAAATTCAAGGCAGAACTCGACAAACATTTAGAACGAATGGATGGGTGAAATGGGAAGGGGTTTTCTTTGCACTGATGCTGTATAAGCTTGCTTTCTTGCATCATATGCCTCTACTAATGCTTATGCTAAATGTCTGAATTTTTCATGTCTTGCTCCTGCAAGTTTAAGTAGCAATCATATCATTTATAACTGAGTCTTATAATAAAACTCTTCAACAAAAGAATTCCATGAAGTATATATTTTTCTTGATATCTGAAATTTTGGACACCAGGTAATCCTGCATAATTTTCTCATCCATCCTGACAAAAATCCAAATTTGGAGATAAACATTCTTAACTGGCTAAATCTTTAATCTACAGCACATATTGTTTTATCTATCATTATAAAATAAAACTTAACCTTAGAAGTTGTTTTCTGCATCTATTACAGGGTCATGTACTTTGTAGTAAACAGGCATTTTTTATGTTGGATCTTTGATATGGCCTCGATTCTAGATGACGACCTCATTTTTTGAGCTATTACACCTTTTCTCTGAATTCTTCATCTGCTGTACATTTCTGTAAAAATAATTTTTTCTTTAACTAGAGTATTTATATACCCTTGAGATAATATGATAATTATGTTTACTGCATGTAATATACAAAATCAAATAATTAAGGCAGTTAAAAAATTTAAATTGGGTTAAGCATGCTCTGTGCTTTCACTTTTTATATGAATTGGGATGTCAATGTTTCATCTTCTATTAATGAAACTGAAGCATTTACAGCATCTATGTGATCTTACTAATGAGTTTTACTAAGTAATTTAACCTCTAAAATCTGTTACATATTTATTGCCTGGAAGAATGTGAAAAAATAATTGCAAATGAAAAAATAATGCAAAAGAAAGGTAATGCTTCTGTATTACACTTAGCTGTACTGTTTAATATCAGATTTAACAAATTTTACTACAAAGGTAAAAAAAAAAGTACATGTGGATTAATGTTTCTTATATACCAATGACATTTTTAGACTACACCAAGAATGAAAAACACTTTTCCATTGAGGAAAAAACACAGTTAGGCAAAATTTTTAGAAATCATAAAATCTATAACTTAGTCCAATTTTATCAAATTAAAAGAATTTCAGCCCATTTACGACAAATAAGTCCAGTTAAAAAATAGTCCACCACAGCTAAAACTTAGAGAGCCAGACAGCAAGCCTTTTAACTGAAGCACCGTATATATTTATCACATGGAACACTCTTATGAAATCATTCTGCATAAAAGTGTCATACAATAAAATCTGATTTTATATTTACAATATAAAACAGAAGGCAATTAAATTTGATTTCATAACTTCAATAGAAAGAATTATCAACTGACATAATACAAAATGTTGTCTATCTTTCTTTCTTACTGATAAACACAAAGAAATGGTATCCATATTTAGCTTATTACCAATTTTGCAATAAGCACAAGATCCAAATCCGTCTCTTCTTTCTCCAATAATATTTAATGATTACAGTACAATCAAATCCAACCCAAATTTATAGAACCTGTTTAGAGATTCTAGAATACCTAGACCAAATCTGGCAATCAAGATGACAGATCACCAAATCTGACCTGCCATCTTGATTGCTAACTTAGGAACATCAAGGATACTTTAGGGGTTCTACGGTGCCTAGGAGATCAAGTGACCATCCCCCCCACCAATGAAAAAATCTCTCATCTCTTATATTTCATTTCAGATACTATTAGTTATTAGGTTTAACATTTTAGCTAATATCCATTCTCTCTCTTGGAAATGAACCTGCAGGGCAACCTCATGTGAACATTTTTATTTTGATCAGCACACTGAAACAAGACAAGAGTTCATAATTTACCACATAAAAAAACAAAACAAAACACAGAAATGAGGCACATATCTGGAATTTATATATACTATAAATCTATACTATTTATCTATTTATACATACTATAAATACTATTTATTGTATGTATATTATGTAAAGTTCTTCTAACTGCTTTCATTCTTTCCAGAATTGTTATTGATTAATGTCTTCCATGACAAGTTCATATGTTACTAATCTGGAGAAATCTGTATTCAAATTGGAAAGTAAAAGAATGATTTGAGACTCCATTAGTTAATCTCAGTTGGAAGGAGCAAGATTTCCTGTTGGTTATTCCAAGGTTTTTAATCCATACAATACACAAATCAGTGAATGAAAACTTGCACACCTACCTGTATAAACAAATATGTTAAACAATCTGAACTAGCACTTTGTGACTAAAGTAATCAATGCATAAAAAGTTTTGCCAAAGCAAAAATTTATGTATAGGGTGGGCCATATTAATACTAGCAGTGGCAAATGATCTAAGAAAACAAGCTTATACAGCATCAGCAAATAAGAAAAAAAAAAAAAAAAAAAAAAAAAAAGTCAGTTTACTGAGAAATTTGCACAATTTAATTCCTGAAGTCAATTTCACAGCCATATTATTTTATTAATATTACATTTATGCAATGTTATGACATTTTAATGAATTTCAAACTGATTTCCATTTTGCTCAATGTATATATGACATTACCCAAGAGAACTGTTGCAAATGGCATCACACAGCTAAGAACAGTTTTTTCAGGGAGTACACTATATTTTATGATCCCTACAAGATATATGGTTGCACCATCTTGCTAGCCAATTAGCCATTTCATGTCCAATCTATTTTTAAAAATTCTCATCCAGAAACTCTCGTTCACAGTAGCAAGATAACTCCACCCAACTGCCAAATTAATGTGACATGGTGTATTTTCACTCCTATCGTGGAATATTTTGTAATTTGAGTAGTACGTTTGTTACCATTTCCATGTAAGCACTGGCAGTGAAAGTCTTCATCCTGTTTCAGTAAACTGTTATATATGCCCTACCCAGTATATATAAGTTTAATGACTTCTTTTAAAGCCTTAAGGGATGTTTTTGCAATAATTTTATAATTCATAAATCACAATGAACAAGCACAATTCTTTCCTACTAAAAATCTTTCCTTTATTTTTATAGAATTTTATTTGCTGCATATTAATGATATTTGTCCAAAATATAAGCCACATACTTCTTTCACAAAATCAATCTTTTTAACCCTGTATCAGGAGTCTGAGATCCAAAGGAGTTTGGATCTCAGATAAATATTAAAAAAATATATTAAAAGAAATTAGCATTAGTAAAAGCACATAAAGCAAGAAAGCAAGCTTATATAGCATCAGCCAAAAAAAAAAAAAAAAATCTTCTAATTTCATCCATCTACTCGCTCCAAATGTTTGTCTAGTTCTGCCTTGAATCTATTTAAGCTATCAACTTCTACAACAGATGGAAGTTTGTTCCAGCAATCAACCACACGCTGGCTAAAGGCAAACTTCTGCACATCTATCCTACAACTGTCTTTCCACATTTTGAATTTATGCCCTCTCAGGCGATTATTCTGAGGAAGAAGAAGAATCCCATCAGCACTGGGCATGCTCAAACTATTCAAGGCTTTATACACCTCAATCAGATCAAAACAAAATGTTCAAAACAGTGGGTAAAATGTATTTACTTTACCTTAAAGATAAAGAGCCATTCTTTTTTGCTCATTCCTTCTGATAATTAGTCTACCGCTTTACCCTTTATTGGTCAAAGAGGTTTATTAGAAAGCTTTTGCATCTTGTTAAGAGTAAAAAGCAGGGTACAGTTTATCATAATTATTTAACTTATTACCAAGAGATGATGCTTTAAGCTTCTATTAAATGAGATCAATGCAAATTCAATTTGCTTCACCCACTAGCAACATTGAAAATCAATGTTGCTAACAGGTGAAGTCATCATTGAAATGTATTATACCAAATTTTTTAATGTGATTAGAACCTTTCATTGATACAAAAATTCAGATTAACTTGTCTGAAGTAAAGTATATCTCTAAGGAGCAACATGAAACTTGTTTACTGAGAGTTGTTCTCACTGTCATGTGGAATTTTGAATAACAGTGCAGTTGTTGTAAGGTAACAATTTACTGTTGCCACTGCATTGCAAGAGATTCAAAGTTTAATATTCCCAAAGTCAGTGGTCATGAGAATTTGGCATTCATAGTTGAATAAACTTCACATTTGAAAGAACTTCACATTCAAATGTAGAATACTAATATATCATATTAGTATTCTACATTTGTACGTTTCACAATTGTGTGACCACGAAGTAAAATGGAATTAGTTTTGCACATCCATATTATTTTATGTAAAAATTGATGTAATTACATAAAATATATTTTTGAATTCAAGCCCATATAAATTTGAGATGACAGCTTATAGTTGGAAAAATACAGTATTTAATTATTATATACAACCAAAAGATCAAGACAAACACCTATGTTTGCATATGCATGTGTGCCCTCAGGCCAGTCTGCTCGTTCTAAGCCTAGAATACTATACCAATTTCAATTAAATTCATTTCCACTCAATTTTTGTGATAAGAAAAATTTATTACAATAATTTTTTTTCTATAATCTGGTATGAAACTCAATGTTGTATCTTAATGTTTTTAAGTAAAAACTTCAATTGTATACATATCTTCCTATTATAAAATGGGATATGTAGGCAAATGTATTAAGTACAGAATGATGTGATAACATTTCATATAAACATTTCAGTAAACATCGTAAAACTTACTCATGCAGCATCTATTTCATTTAACTTCTTATGAATAACCACACATATCATCCCCACTTCACACAGAGGTACCTAACTGCCTCAAAAGCTTTTATCATTCTACACTGATCTTCATGGACTAATATTATTAGTGGAGTCCCTCAGGGTTCAGTGTTGGGTCCATTGTTGTTCTCTGTATTTATAAATGATATTGATGGTATATCAGACTTAATGTCCAAATTTGCAGACGATACGAAGGTTGGCACTAATGAAGGACACTAATGACAGAATGAAAAGGACCTGGGGATAATTGTGCAGGCAGATATTAAGTTTTCTGAGCAGTGCAGACAGTCTGCAAGAGTAGCTCATGGTGTCTTTTCAATAATATACAGGAATTTTTCTAGCAGAGATAAGGAGGTGATACCCTTGTATAAGGCAATGGTCAGGCCACACCTTCAGTACTGTATATAGGTCTGGAGGCCTCATTTTAAGAAGGATGTAGAGCTGTTGGAATGAGTACAGAGAAGGGCAACAAGATTGGTGAATGGAACGAAGGGTTGCTTTTACGAAGAAAGGCTTATGTTTTGCAGATTACAGTGTCTGCAGACTAGGCAGATTACATCTCGCAAAAAGGATTCTTCTGCTCCTATGCTTATCTTTAGTGACACTCCGATTTCTAGGCAAAATGATATATCTCTTTTGGGGATTACCCTGACTTCTAATCTCTCTTGGCACAAGCAAATTACAAATATTGCTTCCTCTGCATCTAAAAAACTTGGTTTTCTCTTTCGCTCTCGGCGTTACTTTTCTTCCAAACAGCTGCTCACTCTGTATAAATCGCAAATCCGCCCTGCCATGGAATATTGTTCCCACATCTGGGGTGGTGCCCCCAAAACCTCTCTCAGGCTTCTTGATTCCATTCAGAAGAGGGCAGTTAGGTTAATTAATGATTCATCTCTAACAGAGTCTCTCCACTCGCTTTCTCATAGACGTACTGTTTCTGCTGCATGCCTCTTCTACAGATACTTCCACGGGCACTGTTCTTCTGAATTGGCTTCTATAATTCCCGCTCTCTCTCTTTCAAAACAGTCCGAACACGTGCCGCCACCAGCCAACATCCATTTACTGTCCAACTTCAAACCCACAGAACCAACTTTTCATCTTCCTCATTTATTCATTCAACTGCCGTTTTCTGGAACAACCTTCCTTCATACGTATTTCCTGAAAATTACAATCTACAGAAGTTCAAGTCCAATGTCAACAAATATCTTCTTCCGTCTTCTCAACCTCCAACCCAAGCACGGTACTAAGTACTATAGGTTCTAATACCTCTCGTGTTTGGGGTTCTCATAAAAAAAAAAAAAAAAAAAAAAAGGCAGGCACCTGTGAGGTGATCTGATTGAGGTGTATAAAGCCTTGAATTGTTTGAGCATCCTCAATGCTGATGGGATTCTTCCTCTTGTTCAGAATAATCATCTGAGAGGGCATAAATTCAAATTGAGGAAAGACAGTTGTAGGATAGATGTGCGGAAGTTTGCCTTTAGCCAGTGGGTAGTTGATTCGTGGAACAGACTTCCATCTTTTGTTGTGGAAGTTGATAGCCTAAATAAATTTAAGGCTCAGCTGGACAGGTATTTCGGGATGAAGTGGAAGTGTTTTTTTTTTTGGCTGATGCTGCATAAGCTTGCTTTCTTGCATCATATGCCTCTAATAATGCTAATCATACTAGTAATGAAGAATGCATAAAAAAAAATCATTCCTACTTTTATTACCAACTAAATGATTTGATGTTAGATTCTGCTGTTTAAAATACTATTCAATAAATAAATAAAATATATATCCAGTTCTCGTAATGACTCCACCAGCGGGCCTTATTTAGGTCCATTTGTTAGCGGGGTTCGGGGGAATTTCAAATAACAAACACATGCACAAAGAGGGCCCTTTGCAAAAAAGAATATTGCTAAATCGGTAACAAGGGTTAAATTGTGATTAGCAACCAACACAAATTGGATTTCGGAAGCTAAGAAATAATTTAAATAATTAAAAGTGGATTTTTTTTCTTTTTTATCATTCTGGTTGGAACGGTTATTATTATTCCCTCTCCTGTCATTTTTCTTTCACATTCAACCTATTATTCCAAAAAAAAAAAAAAAAAAAAAAAAAAAACATAATGGGGACCAGTGAAAAAAAACAATACCGATGTTTATTTCATGGGTTTCTGTATGTGGCAACATGTCTTACAAAATTAATTCTTAATATTATACAGTCCAATTAAAATCGCCTTATAGTCAATTTAATCCATTATGCATAAGATGCTACTTTCGCTCGCTCAATCTAAGTTTAATATCACTGATATGAAGGGTACTTTGCAAAACTCCAACTAAATTCTTGAAGCTGGTATTAACCAGACGTAGCCGATACTTAATAAAAAAATTTTCGCACTGAAGTTTTATAATACAAACAAAAAAAAGGGGGAGAAAGAGAAATCACCTTTATTTGTATAATGGAAAAGCGGGCCTGTCATTACAGCCCTTGATAAACGAAATACTGGTCACTAGCACTACTCCCTTTAAATAACACTGCAGACGCTCGTTTTGTATAGCGAAGACACCTAAGTGTTCTGAAACTTAAACTCTTAATTAAATAACCTCAATAAATTATTCAATACATTCTCATCGCGTTAAATGAGCATTTTTTATTTTTATTTTTACTGAGTGTTTTTTTAGTATTTCGGAGAACTTTAAAAATTCTAAGAATAAATTCTATATAAGACTTCCATCCCTTGTCGTGGAGGTTGATAGCCTAAATAAGTTTAAGGCTCAGCTGGACAGGTATTTTGAACGAACGGAGGGGTGAAGTAGTAGTGGGGTTTTTTTTTTGTTTTTTTTTTGGCTGATGCTGCATAAGCTTGCTTTCTTGCATCAAATGCCTCTACTAATGCTAATAAAATGAAGTCACGGTTCTTTTTTTTCTTTCTTTTTTTTTGTAGTAATAACGCACCTTAATATCAACAGAATTTCATTTATAAAAGATATAAATCTAAAAGTTTCAAAGCAGAATGGTTTTTTTTTTATGCCTTCAACATCATGCAATCTCTTTCGTTTGAGGGAGGTTTTCACCTTGGAAAAGAGGAAGAAGTCCGCTGGTGCAAGTTCGAAGTGTAGGGGGATGGATGGATGATCCGTCCAGTGCCATGTCTTGTCAGAAATGCTTCACAAACGCGAAATGAGCGGAGATATTGTCATGCAACAAGAACCAGCTGCCTTTCTCTCGAAATTTTGGCTTCACCAGAGAAAATGTAATTTAATTGTCTTTCTAGCACCTATGCTTAGAACACAGCATTAACATTCTCTCCTTCATATACAAATTCCTTGTTAATCCATCCTATTTATTGAAAGGTATGATCAGCATCAACTTGATCCTGGACTTCTGTAAATGAAAGGTTCTCGGCTTTGGTGACGATTTTAAAGTCCACTGCATACTCTGCTGCATCGTCTCTGGGTTGCACTGAAAATCCAACACTGATCTACAGTCGAGGAAATCAGGATTGTATTATTATTATTATTATTATTATTATTATTATTATTATTATTAGTCATATGGTACAAGGAAGCCTAAGGCTTATGCTGCACCAGCCCAAAAAAAATTGACAATGTACAGGTCACGACTACATACCAAGTGGTTGGAACGATTCCCGGATATTCAGGTCACAGAACAGTGATTAGCGGACCAACGAAGGACCATCGTCACGAAGAACCTAATAGCTCCTGCCATCTTGGAAAAAATCAAGCAGGATGTGAGCGATCAACTACAAAGCACAAAGAATATGGTCAATGAGGAACCAGAGACAGAACAGCATATCAGAGGAGGAAGAGTAAGAAGAAATGCAACACAGAGTAGCTGAAGTGGAAAGAGACGAAATCATGATATCCGGCGAAGCATAAGCCAATCATCTGCCTCCCAACGATGTACAAGATCCTGACCAGCAGCATAACCAAGAAGATATTAGATATTAGACGAGTGCAAGAAGGTCCTAACAGAATTCGAAGAAATGGACCCCACAAGAACCAACGTGATACCTAAGCAGAGGCCAAATAAAATCTTGTGGAGAGTAACAGACCAACTCAATCGGCAAATAATGCCACATTACCTTGACAAGAATGGTACAACGCTGGAGGCTATCCACACTGCTGTATACTGTGCTGCCATACCAGCCACTAGGATTAATGGAAAATAAACGACAGACCAGCAGCAGAAGAACCGAAAATAGAAGGAACCGCCTGCTGAAGTCTTCTTTCCGCAACGGAAAGAAGACTTCAGCAGAAGATAAAAGAATTAAGAGTCAAGATAGGTCAGTTGACCCAGTACCAACAGGGTAACAGAAGTAAGAAATTGATTGGAAAGGTGAAGAGCATCCTCATGAGAGACAGCGTCCACAGCAAACATGGGACCAGATAATAGGATAATACTTGGACACACTGAAGCAGAACCTCCTCGCACTCAGCAAGAGACTACGCTGATACAAAGAGAAATCCCAAAGGAAAATAAACAACTGAATCTTCGATGAGGAACAAAGAACCTTTTACAGTAAACTGGGTGAAGATGAGAAAGCAGGAAACGGACCACCCGAGAAGAAGACGATCGAGGAATTCTGGGGAAATATCTGGTGCAATGAAGTAAGACATAAAAGCAGAGTCCCTTAGATAGAAGTACAACGGAAGAAAACAAAGGACATACAAGAGATGAGAGAGTGGGAGATTTGAGAAGAAGAAGTAAAACTGTCGATCAGGAATACCCACAACTGGCGAACCCCAGGAATTGATAACATTCACAACTACTAGAACAAGAAGATCACCTGCACAGACAAGCACCTAGCAGAGCAGTTCACTGGAATGATAAGGCACCCGGAGACAATCCCGAAGTTTCTCACTCAATGAGTCACAAATCTGAGGCCTAAAGACGAAGATACATGAAACGCGGC
Organism: Mastigoproctus giganteus; assembly: GCF_048544385.1. Lineage (NCBI taxonomy): Eukaryota > Metazoa > Arthropoda > Arachnida > Uropygi > Thelyphonidae > Mastigoproctus > Mastigoproctus giganteus. Next base: position 133,279,580 of record NC_143578.1, on the reverse strand, counting down.
GAAGCATAAGCCAATCATCTGCCTCCCAACGATGTACAAGATCCTGACCAGCAGCATAACCAAGAAGATATTAGACCACTTAGGGAGTCAGAACATAATGACCGAACAACAGAAAGAATGCAAGCGGTGGAGCAAAGGATGCAAGGGGCAATTAACGATAGATGCCGCAGTTATGGAGCAAGCCCACAAGAAGCACCGCAACCTATACACGAACTACATCGATTACCACAAGGCCTTCGACCCCGTACCTCATAGCTGGCTAATAGAGGAGCTGAACATCTACAAGCTCAATCGGATAGAGAAAAACTTCCTAGGAGCAACAATGGCGAAATGGGGTACCACCACTAAGGTCGAGAACATCACAGTCCCCATCAGAAGAGGAACCTTTCAGGGAGATGCTCTGAGCCCACTGTGGTTCTGTGTAGCAAGATTTTCGGTGGTAATAACACCGGTACAGGAGGACTGTTAACCCAGGCCCGGTGCTAGGGATGGGCACCAAGCAGCAGCTGCCCATACGTTGGCTGCACCCTGGTGGCATAATAGCCTGACACAAACAAAACAACACACATTAATATTGGACACATATACTAGCACTTTTCAGGTCCATTATGAAGAGTTTCTGCACCATAACAGAGTACAAAGGTGGAATGGGCTCAGGCCTAGGAGCCACCCCGATATAAGAAAACACATACAGTACCTTATATGGATATATATATATATGATAATGTCTATAAAACTGTATATAATCTTGTATATAAATTGTTTATATCATGAGAATGTACCTAAAATTGTGTGAAAGTGGGAAAAAAATGGTTCTGTCTAGCACTAAACCCGCTATCCACCATGCTTAACGGCAGCAAGTATGGATATAACCTCAAAGAAAGAACCTGTACACCCTCACCCACCTGATGTACATGGAGGACATCAAGCTCTACACGGCAACCGAGAAGCAATTCCAGATTACCGAAGAATTCAGCAAGGACACCAGGATGGAATTTGGTCTAGAGAAAGGCAAGACTCACACACCGCATCAGGGAAAATTAGTCGGCGGAAAGTATCCGCTGCTCACTGGTAAAGAGATCGAAGTTTTGACAGAAGGAGAGGCCAACAAATACCTACGGATGATGCAGGCTCAAAAGTTAGAGCACAAGGAAATCAAGAAGTGCCTAACCGTAATATATCATCAGAGACTCAGAAGCCTGCTAAAGGCAAAATTGAACGGAGGAAACACAGTTAAAGCCATAAACACCTATGCAGCTCCATTACTAAAAATAAAAAAAATTAAAAAAAACCAAACTATTATATTTAGGCCACCCAAATAATTAAATTCATCTGCCGTGCTGTGTCTTATGTCTGTTAATTTTGTGTATTCTCTGGTCGATTTGTCTGTTTGCTGGACGAAAAACCCTAGTTTTCTGGGAGAAAAACCTTGCTATCTACCATTGAGACCAACTAACTCAGCCACGGGGTGAAAAAAAGCCCATTAAATTTCCTCGCGTCATCGGCGGGATTCGAACCCGGGACTTTTCCACCCGGTCTGCGGAGGACGGTGACGATATCATTGTGCTGCTGCGCAGACCACAGCTCCAATACTAACATACACCATATAGCCATAATGGCAATCGGTGCCGGCGCTCTTGCTGGACCCATCTTTCTTTCACTCTACCTCGGCGGTAGGGAAGGAGGCAGGAGGCTGCCCCTCATACCTCCTCCCCTACTCGCCAACCCTGATTTTCTCCTGGTGGGGCATGGGCATGCCCCACTGACTTTTAATGGGGTCGTCTTCTCTATTGACCCCATTTCTTCTGTCTTTCTCCCCCCAATCTTCAGAGTCCTCTCCCTCTCTATCTTGCTCACAAGCGTATACCCCACAGGTCAAAATTTAATAGTTCCAAATTAAGTTCGCTCATATTTCGGTCTTTCAACCTAGCGATCAACCCACGCAAACGTTTTTTTTTTTTTTAGGTCCTAGCCACTGAAATCTCAGGAAACTAGGTGGCAGGACCCGTCAGAGTAAACTACAACTACTGGGTACATGATCTACCTCCACGGGACGAAGTGTGGGCAACGTCGGGCCTCAGCAGGGGTCTGGCGGTTAAATGGCCAGAAGAACAATGGTACACGACATCACACACCTCAAGATCCATATACTTGATCACCATTTTAAGACTTAAAACCAGCCACAAAATTCTTCAATATGAAGCCCTCATTATCGAATGGTTTCGACACAACACTAATCTCAACATCCTAAAAGCAAAACTTCCCTTTCACCTTTCCTCGGCAGGCGCTTCCGTAGCCAGGTGGGAAGGAGCAGAGTGCGCAGAACACGCTTCTTGATTAGACCGGGGTTCGAGCCCGTCACCACCAAATACGGAGGATGCGGAAAGGTCAGAGAATGACCACCGCATATCCCGGAGCAATATGGCCTTAGTTGCTAATGCTCCTAAAAACCACCCAAACAAACAACTTTCCTCGGCTTGGAACATCTCGCATCTGAGATTCCCACGTGTCCCAAAGAGCATCACGAGAGTATAGAAAATTCCTTAAAATACAGCACGCGTTACTGAAGACGTTATAACTTATCGAAAGTCTGTCGTCACGACTATTGGCAACATCAATTCTTTTATGATTAACTATTTTCTACTTTATGACAACCAGGGACGGAGTAGTGCACTTCTGTTTCCTTGCGCTTATTTTAAAATTTCGTTAAATTAAATCTCATCCCACCTTAATGCATTATTAAGGTGGGATGAGCCATCAGTCTTTTCATAAAACTATTGCAGTTTATATTAAAACTATAGTTGACTTCTTCAGAATAAACTGCATTTGATATGCAATTTTTTTTTAATATTGGCGTTTTAAAAATTTTAAGTGCTAAAAAATAGCAGTTTGAGCAGTCTACCGTGACAACAACTGTTGACGCACTACACGCAACAACAACTGTTCTTTACGTGAAATATAACACGTAATAGAACGACACGTGAAATAAGAATAAAAAGTTAACGGTTTCAACAGAATTTAATTTAGATAGAATTTCAAATCTAGCCCTTAACAACAAAATTCCCTGGTTAGACAGTAATTGTAGAGAGTAAGTTCCCACTATACTAAGCTACCCATTGGAGAAAATATGAAGAAAAGTTTTTTTAAGTTTACCAGGCTATTAGGCGTAACCGAAGATCCAGATGTGCGAAACTTGCACAAAAGCCAAAAACGAAGCAAAAGATGCTGAACATGAAACAGTTGCATTGCTATAAATTTTAATTCATGTAATATACGAAATATCTTCGTTTGTAAACGGTGTATGCCTACAGTAATGGACAGAGCAAGAAAAAAAAACAGGAAGAAAATATTAATTTTTGTATAAACCGTTAAATTTCAGTATATTAAAACCTATTATAAACTTGTTCTCTAATTTAAATCTTCTGAAGCTGTAAGTGAACTTCTGAGCATGTTCCTGAGAAATGCTGCAAATACTAAATTTCGTACACTAACGTACATAGTGAAATACAAGCATAACGAATCGAAATGAAAATAAGAAATTCATATTAAATGAAATATTTATTAGAAATTTCAAACTATTTTTATACAAAGTGAACATGGAAATAATTTATAAATTTCTTTTTGATAAAAAATAGTGACATTTTTAAAACCCCCAAAAGAGTACTAATATTTATACCTTTATGGACTTGAGAATAAACAAACATCTGCTCCTGTTTCAAAATACAGTCGATTCCGGTTAATTGGGACTAGTGTATTTTGGCCCGATTAAGCGACTGCCCCATCATTATCCGAAGTTTTACGTACATAGTTAAAAATACAATGTACCCCCCCCTTTACAATTGGTTCAGTGTACAATCAAATCACGTTACGAAGGAGTCACCAAAGTAAAGTACCGTTCACTATACCAGTGTTTTTCAAAGGGTGTGCCGCGGCACATTAGTGTGCCGCGAAATCTTAAAAAAAACAAACTAGCGTCGTTTTTATTTTAACATCATTGTCCGAATATTTTATTTTGGTTGTAAGAATTGTTTGCATAACACAGATATATATGCAATACATGATTTGCGTGTTAGTTCCAGTACCGTTTGTGACTGGCGTAGCTTTTGTCGGGAGGTGTGTGTTGATGCCTGTGTGAGAAAAAGTTGCATAATAGGTGGCGAAAATGTTGTGGTCGAAATCGACGAGAGCAAATTTGGTAAAAGGAAATACAACAGAGGAAGACATGTAAATGGCAAATGGGTTTTTGGAGGTGTTGAAAGAGGCACTACACGGTGTTTTTTCAGGGTCGTTGAGAGCAGGAGTAAAGATGTCCTGCTAGACATCATCAAGTCTTTCATTTTGCCGGGTACTACAATAGTATCTGATTGCTGGAAGGCTTACGATTGCGTAGGGGATGAAGGATTTACGCATATAGCGATAAATCACTCGCTTCATTTCAGCGATCCTGAAACAGGAGAAAACACAAACAGTATAGAGGGATCATGGAGTGCGATCAAGAGACAGATGCCGTGCCGGACTGCTGAGGATCAATTTGATTCTTACTTGGCGGAATACATGTGGCGTCGGAAATACTCAGAGTCATCCGATCTGATGAAGGAATTTTTAAAAGCCGTGTGCACGTTATATCCACCTATGGATGAGGATTGAAAAGTCCGGCGACATCTGGTAAGTGAGTCTATTCTTTTAATTTTAAGTTTACATTACTGAGTTCGGAAAACAAAATTCACCTACTGGTGTGTCCTAATAATTTTTAGAAAGAAATTACGGTATATAAATTTTAAACGGATAACCGAACGTTTTCCCTCATGTGTGACGTAGTTTTCCCGCATGTGTGACGTTTTCCCGCATGTGTGAATAATTTTTAGAAAGAAATTACGGTATATAAATTTTAAACTATATAATATCGGTGTTTAGAATCACCATAGATAACTCTTAATAAACTACAAAGTAGTTGTTGTAGGCATTATTTGTTCTTTCTCATATTGTGCTCTGCCTTCACGACGAGTTGCCATGATATTGCACTACTTCGAATAAGTAACTCTTCACTAAAAGAGAAGACTATTGTTACTTATTCTCAGTTGAGTACCACCACCCAGTCAGCACTGTTTTGAAAAAGGTGTTGGATAAAGATGTCCGTTATCCTCAATATCCCTATTAGGCTGAGCAAAGAAAAAAAGAGGTAGGAAAGTGACAGTAAGAGAAGGAGAGGAAAAAACATGCCGTCGAAGAATGAAAGGGATTTTTTTTTTAGTTGTTATTCACCTGAATTCAAAGCTCCTTGCCCCGAATGGGCAATGTGTCCCCCTGACGGGGATATTTATTACCCAATCGGAGTCCTACATGTTTCTGGCTATTTGGCCTTCATCAGTGGGTGGGTAGGCTTGCTGGTTAGACCAGACATGTTTTCCAATTTCCAGATATTTGTATGGAAACTACCTTCAAGGATCCTATATGGATCCTGCTTTGGGATTGCCTAGCGGCCTGTATCGCTGAAAAAAAAAAAAAAAAAACTCCCTGTAATGAGCAGACAGGGACAGACACCCTTGTCCGCTCATATCTTTCACCTCAACCCGATTGGGCTGCTCAATCTCCCACTGACACACTCCGGGGAAGGCCCAGTCCATGTGACCACCTGGTTGGCGGCCGCCTGGAGTTGGCTTGCCCTACATGGGTTCTAGGGTCATCCCCCTCTTCCACACTCCTGTTGCTTCATGCAGCCTTCAAAGCTCGGCTGCCGTTCATCTGGGAGAGAGACCAAACGCCTGCAGCTGGCTTGGGCCCTTTCCTCTAATAACTAAACTAATCTGTTTGGTACATACGCTTCCCTAGCCTAGCCTCATCATTACCATCTAAGCTGCACATATATGTTGTCATCTATAAGCCGACATAAAGGTGTGGGGAAACACCATAATTGTAGGAATCTTTGTTTACCAAGTTGTCGTAATTCTAATAGCAAAAATCTTCTTATTGCACCATGCATCGTTCGAAGGGTGCATTTTGACACCTCCTGTGCAGAGCCTCCTTCTTTTCTTTTCCTGATTTTCCAGGCCTGATATTTACCTTCATTTAGGAGGTATATCAGGATGCGTGTTGCTCTGGAAATGGGGGCCGGGAACTGTAAGAATAGTACTTGTTCCCTGGTCAAGCGTGGTATTCCCATTGTTTTGTGTACACTAAGCCAGATGCGCTGAGTAACCGGACAAGAGAAGAATGCATGTTCCACTGTTTCACACGCCTTACAGAAAAAACACTCAACATTCGTGTGCCCTCGAAATTTGGCTTTGTTCTTCTCCACTGGCAGGTGTCCGTGTATTATTCTCCATGCCAGGTCCTTCCGTGACTCATAACCTATATGATGGTGTAGGTTGTCCAACATCTGAGTCACATCTAGTCTCAGCCAACTGCGTGGCACCGGTACTGGCGGTGTATTCATGTCGGATAGCTTCCAGTATATTTCCGAAATCTTAAGCTTGGTTCCCATGTGCAAACCCCCTGCAGATAACTCTTGTAAGTGTTTGATTGCCAATTTGTAGAAGGGTGTTATTATTTCTACTGTTGGACCAGTGTGCTCCTCTCCTAGTAGTTTAGTAAACCTTCCCATATTGTACTTTGCTAAGGCAGCAGCTGCATGGGCTCCCCGTAGGGCAGTCCAAATGTGCTTTAACACATATGCCCACCTTAACCACTTTAACCGTGGTACTGCATAACCTCCCTCACACTTCCTGCAGTATAGTTTCTGCTGTGCCACTTCTTGCTGTCTGCTGTTCCAAAAGAACTTAAATAGTCTTCGAGTAAGCTTTTTCTGCACGCAGTAATTAAATGATGTAATTGACACAGTATTCATCAGCATCGGTATCAGAATCGTCCACATAATACATACCCTTCCGGAGAAAGATAGCATCCCCAGATTCCACTCTGACAGAGCGACCTCCCAAGAATCTAGTAATTGCCGGCACGATACTACCGGATATTTCACAAAGCGAACCCCTAGGATGGTTATAGGTGTTGTCGAGAATGTGAGGCCTGCTGGCAATTGTACTGGAGCCTCAGTTCCCCACTGTTGACATTTCGTCTTGCTTTTGTTTAGACATAGGCCGCTGGATAGGCTGAAATGACTGAAGGTTTCCAGCGCTCTTTGTAGAGAACTGCTATCCGCCAAAGTTAGGATCACGTCATCTGCATGTGCTACATATTTGCAATCAGAGTGTGGGCCAGGAAGATGAACCCCGCTAATGTTTTTAGAAATAGCTAATTGCCTTAATATGGGTTCTAATGCCAGCGAGAATAGTGCAGGGCTTAGTGGGCACCCCTGTCTAACTCCTCGTTCCTGTTCTATTTTCTCCGAGCTGTGGCCATTAATCAAAAGAGTGGTTTGTGCCCCTTTGTACAGACTGATGATGGCTGTTCTTAGCAAAGAACCCGTTCGGACCGTATGCAGCAGATTTTTAAGGTATTCATGGGAAAGCTTATCAAAGGCCTTTGCCAAGTCCAGTACAGCCACCACTACACTGTATTGTTTTTGCTTGCAGTATACCTGCAAATCTTTTAGAAATGACAGATTTGCCATCACAGATCTTGTTGGAATTGCATATGTTTGATTGGGACCTATGATGTGCCCTAAATGCCTTTTGAGTCGGGCGTTTAATACTTTGGCATACAACTTATAATCTGTATTTAGTAGTGATATTGGCCTCCACTCGCCCACTTCTTTCCCCATTTTACCCTGTTTTTTGAGAAATATGGTTTGGGCTTCTATAAATTCTTTGGGGACAGCCCCTTCCGAGAAGAATTTGGAGAAAATGACGGCCAAGACTGGCCCAATTTCCTCCCAATGCCTCTTATAAAATTCCACTGTTAGCCCATCTGGACCTGGCGCTTTACCTCCTTTCATATCTTTCAATGCTGATGATAGTTCACTCAGGGAGATAGGTTGATCCTGTTCATGTCTATGAACTGCCAAGAACCCTGGTAATTCCCAGCTTTCTAGTAAACCTGGTCCTTTAAATGCTGTATACATTTCTTTGTAAGCATGTGCAAAACACTTAATGATGTCACTAGTGTTCTGATATTGGTGTGGGCCTACCTGTATTTGATGGATTAAACTGCTGTCTCTGCGTGATCTGTTGAATTGCTTAAAGAAGAAAGCAGACGACTTATCAGCTTTCTTGTAACATATACGCATCTGGATAGCTTCATTTTCTGCCTGCCTCTCTAATAGCGACAGGATTTCTTTTTGTATTTCCCTTTCCCCCAGATCAGCCTGACAAGACTTTAGGAGTCTCCGAACTTCATACAGGTGTCTTAGCTCTCTCTTGCTTTCCAGGTGCTTTTCCCTTGTTAATTTTTGAAAAGCTGTTTTTATTGAATTTTTGTAGTGCACCCAGCTCCCTTCTGTCCAGTGTTTATGATTTCTCAAAAGCTGTGTTAGTCTTTTAATATCCTGCGGGTCACCTTGCAAGAGCACCGGTTTTAACCTCCAGGGGCCCTTCCCCTGTTCTACAGTTAGGCTTAGTGGAAAGTCCATTATAACTAATTTGTGATCTGTTATTGTGCGGGGTCCCGAAATGTTAATATGTCTTACCCGATTTATTTTATCTGCTATCTTGCTTGGGACATAGAACCGGTCAATGCGGGTCCCTACCATTCCCCTAGACCAGGTTGCTCCGTGACTTATGGGATATTTCTTTCTCCATATATCTATCAGGTCGTGTTTTAAGCTCAAGCTGTTGAGCTCCAAGGAGCCCTCTGTGCCAGTTGTTGGATCCCCCGTACCTGTCTTATCTTTAACTGGGTCTAACACGCAATTCCAGTCTCCTCCTAGTATAATCAATCGGGCCCCCACCATAAAAAGATGTAAACTACTAAATATCCGCCTCCGCTCTGGAGCGGTGTTTGGTGCGTATACATTCATCAGTCTTATTGTGTGCGACCCTATTCTCCAGTCAATGCAGACTATTCTCCCTTCTATGTCCCTTTGAAGATTGCAGAATTTTCCTATGACCGGTGGTAAGACTATGATGCCTACCCCCTTGGAATTGCTTGAGCCAAAACTCCAGAAGCTTAGACATTTGTATCTGTTCTGGAATTTTCGCACTTGGACACTGTTAAAAAAATGACTTTCTTGGATGAATAAAATTTTTACCCCTAGTAACAACATGCTTCTCCATACATGATGCTGAGCATGCCCTTGAGCAAAACCCCTTATGTTCCAAGTACCTATGATTACCATGTAGAAATCTGATCTATTGTGTCAGAGATACGCTTAGAGCATACAAGGTTCTGCCTAACTCTTGCTCATGTCCTAATAACCATGAGATTCGGGAATTGTTTAGCTGCTGCACTACTCCCAGTACCGTCTGTCCTGCTAAGTTTCCAAAAAATATGTCTCTCCACATGAATTGGATGTTGTTTACTTTACCTCCTTGAGCATCCTCTACCACTATTCTCGGCTTTCCTAGCCGCTGTTCCCATTCTTCTAATTTAACAGTTAATGTTTCCGATCCTACTGGCACGTATTTTTTTAAATGCTCCACCCCCAGTAATTTGTCACTACCCTCGCCTAATGTCCCTTCTGTTTCGGAGTCATCTGAACTTAGTTCATTCAGATCTTGTATTGTGTCCTTTCCTTTTTCCTCTTTCCTCTTTCTTTTTCCTTCTACCTCTAGACTTTCTTCGTCTTTGTTGTCCCCCCTCTTCATACCTCTTGCTATTTCCACTATTTCCATTGAAGTGGGGGTATCTTGACTTATGTCTATAACCCCTTTTTCTTCCCCTGTTCCTGTAATTAGATTCACTGGTTCAGCTGACAGTATCTTTTTTATGACTCCTTGTGGCCTTAAAATGACCATATTTCCCTTTTCCGAATTTTCTTCGCCTACTTTTTCTTCCCCTCCTCTGATGGCATCTGCATATGATCTAATTGAGCAGCTTCCCGCTTTGTGGCTTGTCTCCCCACATTTGTTGCATGCTTTGGGGCAGTCACTGCTGATGTGCCCCAGTTCCTTGCAATTGAAACAACGCCCATTTGTACAATTCGCGCCTAAATGATCCAGGCTGCCACATTTTAAGCACCTCTTCTCTACCCCTCTGTAATTCAGAAGTAGTCGATTTCCCATTACATAGATGATGTTTGGAACTGGTTTTCTCATTTCCATTTGCACTGTTACTTTTCCCGTATACAGCTCTGGAAAGCCCTCCCACGCGTGCATTTCTATTCTCGAGACTTTTCCATATGCTTCTAATGAAGTTTTTAGATATGTGTTCGGCATTTCAATTGGGTAACGCTCTATGGTGATATATTTCCTGATACTACCCACCAAATGGGGGTGTATCACTTGGTTTTCAAAAGGGAAGCCCCTCAGCAATGTGTCTCTTGTCACGCAGTCTTTACAAACTACCTGGTATTTCCTCAAGGGTAGGAGGGTGAACCCCTGTAATCTAGATAAATTTACGCTTTTCGCTAAACCCTCAATTACTTGGCTCGGTTCATACTCTGCATCCAGAGTGAATTCCAAGGTCCTCTCACGTATATAGAAACTCATTTTGTAGAGAGAGAAGAAGAAAAAAAAAAAAAAAGTAACAATTGTTGTGCCCGCAGGCACTAATCCCACCCTGGAAACTTTCGCAGGGTCAGCAAAAAAAAACAACTTAATCTAAGAACTTACGATCTAGAAGGACCTTGAAGCAGCACAACCTCGTCAGGCGATTATACGAAAGAAGAACGTTATATCCAGCCTATCGTCAGTGGGTGGGCAGGTACCCTGGTATTGCAGACATGACGACCCAGTTGTGAAGTTAATCACACAATATGAGAGATGCCAAGAGGTGTAGATGTCAATATTTAAAATAAATAAATGCACAAGGCATAATACTTTAAGAGTTTGGTATCTATATAATATCGGTGTTTAGAATCACCATAGATAACTCTTAATAAACTACAAAGTAGTTGTTGTAGGCATCATTTGTTCTTTCTCATATTGTGCTCTGCCTTCACGACGAGTTGCCATGATATTGCACTACTTCGAATAAGTAACTCTTCACTAAAAGAGAAGACTATTGTTACTTATTCTCAGTTGAGTACCACCACCCAGTGAAGAGTTACTTATTCGAAGTAGTGCAATATCATGGCAACTCGTCGTGAAGGCAGAGCACAATATGAGAAAGAACAAATGATGCCTACAACAACTACTTTGTAGTTTATTAAGAGTTATCTATGGTGATTCTAAACACCGATATTATATAGATACCAAACTCTTAAAGTATTATGCCTTGTGCATTTATTTATTTTAAATAAATTTTAAACGGATAACCGAACGTTTTCCCACATGTGTGACGTAGTTCTCCTGCGATCATCGCAATGCATCCGTAGAATTTTGTACTCCAGCATGTCTGCTACTTTCGCCGTGTGCAATTATCGGCAGTTGTCCTGCGATCAACGTAAATTTGGAAACTGGTACGCCGACACGCAGTTGTTGGTGGGCCGGCATGAGCTTTCACGCCGCTTCGCCATCGTTGTTTGTCGCAAATATGCTTCGGAAATCGGTCACGTGACAACTGATGGTCGCTTCAGCATGGCGGAAACTGGAGCTCGTTCATAACTGACGCTTCGGCGTGGGGTGGGGCAGCGAGGGAGGACGGAAGGTGTCACGTGACACAAGCTGAACGTAGGCAAGTGGGAGGAGCGAAAGTTGTCGATCACTGCAGTGACGTAGCCTCCTCAGTCTAGTAAACCGGATGTGTACCAGGTTCCAAATCAACCTTTTTTTTTTAATACAATTTCACTCGTGCATATAAAAGAATGAATAAATAAATTTTCTCTTTATCCTGGACTACTACATAAGGTCAGAGGAGTTCCGAAGAAGTCAGCCACAGCTGTGGGCATCACGAGAGTGAACGCTTACGTTAATTCATAGGTTAGTGAGACTAGAGATTTGGGCCCCAATAAATTAATGAAATTTTATACTAGCTCTTGCTACTGTACATGATGATGGCCTAACGCCAAAGATGGGTGGGGTTCACTTTTTAATATTTATTAACCCTCTAAATGATTAATAAATATTAACAAGTGTATGTTAATATATGCAAAACTTTATCATTCCATTAATATATACAATATCAAAAAGAGATTTAGCTCGACAATTAGATTGTAATATTATATATATTAATGTTAATTTTTAAGTATATTTTAATTGTATAGCTTAAATTTGCATTCACTAGCCAAATTTCTCTTTTTAAAGGTAGAAAGCTGACACTATGTAAACATCCCTTTAAGTTCAGATGTACTGATTTGTGACACCAACACAGACTATCCAATATTTTCACTCATTTTATTTTATACACACATTGCAGCCTTAAGAACTAAGGCTCTGTGTTTAATACCGTTTTTGCTGAACAGAGCCTTGTTTTGGAATAGAAAGCTTACTGAATAGTTCAATAATTCAATGAAATTTCTAAATCATTATAAATAAAAGTAGGAAAGTCAAAAACTTCAATTTTTTAATACAATATTTATTTAGTAATATATCAAAATATGAACCATAAATTATGTTATTACTGAAAGTAGTGAAGTAATCTGTTATATTTTAAATTACATTTTGCTTATTAAAATGAAATGGGAAAATGCACTGAAATTTATGGGACAACTGCATAGTAAGTGTAGACTTTTAGAATCATCTTGACTGCAGTTAGGATGATCTAATTTGAGTTATCTGAGTATATTGTATTCCGATTCAGTGATCCTGGTCAAGAATTAATTTCTCTATTGAAAAGATATCACGAAAACACAGATTTAGAAAAGGTACAAAATGTACATAAACACAAGCCACTCATATCTCAGACAACTAAACAAACTTCTTTATAGCTGACACTCATATTATGAATATTCCTCACAAGTGAAGAATGGATATAATATGATTTGAAATGACATAGCCCCCTGATGTCAGTTGAAAGTACTAAGAACTTAACTCAAACATTAACCAACAAGGGATTGGAAATGGCATAGTTTGATATCATTGGATGGTACTAAGGATTTAACTCAAAAACTAGTCAACAAAGAGCTTTAAAAATTTTAGAAATATTTGTACTTATCTCATAGATGAATAGTGTGTAGTTAAGGTTAAAACACTCCTTATACTTTTCATTATTTAAGTGATTCTTTATAAAGTTTAATTTACCTGAAGCATAGTTGAATATAAAAGTTAATTTTGCCATTCCCCACAGTTTGGAGGGAACATCAGATTTATCTTTTTTTGGGACTCCTCCCCCACCTGCCAACTTAGCTTGGAAATACAGGGTGATTCATTTATTTTTTTTCTTTATTATATGATGACTAGAAACATGAAAGGTACTTTGTATAAGAGCCCTTAGTGTATGGGTTTGGGTTGAAGGTTGAGAAGACAAGAAGATACTTTTTTGCATTATGCTTGAATTTCTCTTTCAAGAAATACATGTAAAGGAGGGTTATTTTTAAGAAAAGAAGAAGATGGAATAAATGAGAAAAAAAGGAAAAGTTAGTTCTGTAGGTTTGGGGTTGGACAATGAATTGATATTGTTCAGAACATGTTCAGACTGTTTTGGAAGAGTGCTTACATTGCTGATGCTAATTCAGTTTATTTAACCCATGGAAATATCTATACAGGGTGTTTCAGTTAAACGTTTCAGAACTTCTAAGAGGGGTAGGGTACATCCTGACAACTCGAAATCATATAGCAATGTGGGGTCGGAAATGCTTTCCTGAAGCGGTGTTGTACACAGAAGCACCATAAAGAAAAGAGACCGTAAGTGAGAAATCGTTTTAATAATACATGAAAAGAAGCAAAAGGTACATGGATTAAAGTAAGTGTTCGAAGTTTCTTCCACGGGCTACAATGCACGCCTCACATCTCCGACGCATGGACATCCGAACATTCTGGAATACTCCAGGCGAATTTCGAATTTCTTCGGCAGCTACTGCGATTCCTGCTGAAATGTTGTTTTCCGATGAGGCATCCTTCACAAGGGAAGGAATTTTCAACACGCATAACGACCATATCTGGGCGGTCGAGAACCCGCATGCAATACGACGTCGTGCAGCACAGATTCGATTTTCGGTCAATGTATGGGCCGGTATTATGGGAGATCACCTCATCGGACCTTACCTGTTACCGTGTCGTCTAACCGGACCTATCTACTTGATCTTTCTGCAGCAAGTATTGCCACAACTTTTGAGAGATGAACAGATTTCTGCATCGACGCAACAGACAATGTGGTTCCAACACGATGGAGCCCCTGCCCATTATAGCGGAGATGTTCGTAACTACCTGGATGTCACATTTGGTCAACAGTGGATCGGACGTGGTGGTCCCGTGCGTTGGCCTGCTCGGTCACCGGACCTATCATGTCTTGATTTTTATTTCTGGGGCCATATGAAATCGCTAGTTTATGACACCCCTGTTCCCTGTTGACAATGCTGAGGAGCTGGTTGCAAGAATCGCAGTAGCTGCCGAAGAAATTCGAAATTCGCCTGGAGTATTCCAGAATGTTCGGATGTCCATGCGTCGGAGATGTGAGGCGTGCATTGTAGCCCGTGGAAGAAACTTCGAACACTTACTTTAATCCATGTACCTTTTGCTTCTTTTCATGTATTATTAAAACGATTTCTCACTTACGGTCTCTTTTCTTTATGGTGCTTCTGTGTACAACACCGCTTCAGGAAAGCATTTCCGACCCCACATTGCTATATGATTTCGAGTTGTCAGGATGTACCCTACCCCTCTTAGAAGTTCTGAAACGTTTAACTGAAACACCCTGTATAAGTAAAGAAGTTCTTGCTGTTTTTCTTTGCATCCTTTGCCAAAGATTTCTCGTGATCTGTCTTCGCTTGCTTAAGTTCCTTTGTGACTTTATTACAGGCTAGCTTATATCTGCCATAGGCTTCTCTGTCACCTGATAATTTATATGCATTTTTCTCCATTGCAACGAATCTCATTAGTTCGTCTGACATCCGTTTAGGCCTAAATCAAGATTTAGGCCTAAACGGATTTCTTAGTTGGTATGAAAAGCGTTAACACTGTCTGAGACCGCTGTAGTCACCTTTACGAAAACAAAAACGCGTCCCTTTACCCTTGATGGTAGCTACATCTTTAAGTAAATCCCACATCAGTACACTGTGATCACTGCCACCTAGTGGTTCCTTTATCTGGAAATTCTTAATAAATGAATAATCACTGCTGATAACCAGATCAAGAGTGTTGATCCCTCGGGTTTCCCCTCGATCCCCTATTGTAATTTAATCTGATTTACTGGCCCACTCTTTTTCTCTGTACAATTTTTCGTTGTATTCATTAGTCATAAAGCGTATAGCACATTCCTACTCTCATTTTGACTGTAGCTAAAATGCGCATAATACGTGATAATAATTAAATCAGTTGTTCAGAGAATTATCTGTTTCCGAATTCGGTGAAAGAGACAATTCTCCCGGAATGCTGAAACAGAAAATAAGAAAATCCAAAAATATAAAATTGAGCGTAAACGAAGAAATGATTCTGTTACTTGTGAAATCAAATATTATGTTCTAGTGCAAATCAGTCTGAATGTTCACATACACTGGGTTTGAATCCCGTTAATGATGCACTGAGTTAGAGTCAACCTGAGTTAGTTGGTTTTCGGCGAGGGTTGCATGCTTTTATCTTCCGGAAACACGGTTTTTCGTCAAGCAAACAGAAAATCGACCTCAGCGCAGATTTACAGGTTTCTTCTCCATGAATAGATGCATCTGTAACATCGTAGACAATTGAGAGCTGTTGGATAATGGAATGGCACTTGCATTTACAGTCTAAAGGCAGCGAACGGATTGTGTCCGAAATTCCAATGTGTGTATTAAACACTAAGATTTTGAATTTTGGAAATAAACAAATTAGGCTATCTGATTCAGAAGGAGAGTCAGTATGTTGATACCGATTAGTTTGACTTAATCTATGTCCTCGAAAAGTTAAAGTAATGACTTCATTGAAAGCCCCTTAAAATGGCAACAACTCTTTCTTTCCGATCCGTACAAATCAACAGCAACAAAAAAAAAAGCTTAAAATTGTAATTTCTTGATTTAAAATAACGCCATAGAAGTTACATAATTGGTTTATATCTTTTGGAAACCTTGGGCTTAATATCTGAGTTTAACGTACACAGCAAAGGACAGGGTGGCCATAATTATAGTATCCCTGTTCAGAGCTCTCTGTAGCTCTAAGTAATAAGCGGAATGCCACCAAAATTAGTAAACTATTCAAGGCATGGGGCCGACCAGGTGGATAAAGTGACTGCCTGGCATATAGTGTGCATAGTGTTAGGGTCAGGCGCCACATATGGTTTCCTACATCTGCGCCACATATGGTTTCCTACATCTGCGCCACATATGGTTTCCTACATCTGCGCCACATATGGTTTCCTACATCTGCGCCATATGTCACTGTGAAGAAATACAGTACTACTGTAGATGTCAGGAAAGTGTGTGTTGGATGTGCAGTTTTGTGTTGGGTTCTGTTGTGTGTCCTGGCATTTGGCTGCAGGGCCCCTGGTGGAACCCCACGTTGCCCGCACACACAACTAGGAGGTAACCAGGCTGCCCATAATTCTCTGGCTAGTCTCCGTCAGGGTCGCCTCAGCTTCCTGAGCGGAGACCAAGTTAAAAAAAAAAAACAAAACAAAAAAAAACAACAATACAAATAATAATAATAATAATAAAAAAGCGATTAGATAGAGTGAGGTAGTACAGGGTGTACAGAAGAGGGGGAATGAAAGTAAGGGTAAGGGGATATAGGCGAAATCATCCCCAACCAAGCAATGGACACTCAGTCCATCAGGCGAAGGCGTAGAAAGGGGAAGGAATGGGGTTGAAAGTGACTGTACAAGGGAGCACAGATAGGATCGCCATTTCGCGCCTCTGTCATAGACATCGGGTGGTGTCCAATCCAGGGGTTTAATTCAATCCTATGGTAGCTTTCAAACTCCAGTCGTCGGATAGTTGTCCGTTTAACGGTGTGACGGTCACGTTCATGACTGCCTATTCTGGATGGAAGTCCATCCTGGTCTCAAACCGTCTGTTGTCTTCCTTGGGACCGTTGTGGTGCCGGTACAGGAACTGTAGGTAAGCATTTCCTTCAGCTGAAGAGCTCTTGTGCGAAACGCGTAAAAGCTGTATATTCCTCCCTACTATCAAGCAGGTGTGTGTTCGATGATTCCCAGGGCCATCAGTTTGCCTTTTAATGATCCATGGCCAGTTAACAGGCATGTAGCATAAAGGCCAGGTGAAAATCAGGGGGGGGGAGCCTGGGGAACACCCTGTTAATGTAAGGGAAGAACTTTCTAGTGATTTCGCCTTTGTTGGAAGTAGTCCATCTCGCTTGCCACGCCTGCTGCAGATGCTTGAGGAGACGCTTCTTTTCTGCTGTTCTGTCGTTTGCGGGGTCTGTTGTGAAGTCGAAGATGGTCTTGGAATTTGCTTTGGAGAGGTGGAAGAGTAGTCCACAGCGGACCACCTCCAGGTCCAGTGGCATGGCGCCTGCCAGGATTTGCAGAGCATGGGTACTGACAGTGCAGCAGGCGCGGGTAGTAGCGAGCAGGATGGTTCTTTGCAGAGAGTCGAGGATTCTTCTACCACTAACAGTGATTGCGTTCGGGTACCAGATGCCTGCTGCGTACGTTATAATCGGGGTAAATACCACTTTATAGAATGACAGAGTGTGCCTATCGAGTCCGTCCCGTCTGGAGGCCCTGGTGACAAGGGCGGTGTAATTGCGTATCTCTCTTCTTAGGTATTTAAGATGTGGCTGGAAATTTAGTTTGCTGTCAACCCCGCCTGGCATAGTGGCATAGTGTTTTGTGAAAGGTGCCAACTGTGGCTTCCCACATTTGCACCATGTTACTTTGTGAAGAAGTACAGAATCTCTGTAAAAGCCAGAAAAAGTGTAATGTCTGGTTTCTGTCAGAGTAGTGTTATGTTTTGTTGTTGTCTCTGGCTGCTTGGCCGCAGAGCCCCTAGTGGGACCCCACGTTGCCCGCCACCACCACTGGGAGGTGAACCAGGCTGCCCGTTATACTCTGGCTGGCCTTTGCCAGGGTTGCCTGAGCTTCCCAACAAAGGTCAAGTGAAAAAAAAAAAAAAAAAAAAAAAGAGGGGGGGATAAAACAGAGCAGGAGTACGAGTTAGAAGGAACAGAAAGAGGGAAAAGGAGACGGACTGAAGTTGAGGAGCAGTTCGCTCTTTGTGAGGTGAAAATAGGGGTCTGGGAGTGGGATTTAAAGTAGCAGGGGACAGGTGCCCCTGCATGATCACCAGAGGCCAATGGACTCTGTATCCCGCACTCAGAAGTTCTCCAGAGTGTCACCAATCCCGCACCAGAACGGTGCCGGCTGATCCTACCCTATAAGGGGTTTGTAGCAGTATCCCGCACTCGATGAGTGCCAGCAGTCCCCTACCCGCCTGGCAACCCCAATGTCGCGGGTTCGAATCCTTGGATCAGAGGAAAATGCAAAACTTTGGGAGGTGCATTATGGCCACAGAAGCCGATGAGCCAACAACTAACAAAAAAAAAAAAAAAAAAAATTCAAGGTATGGGGAGAGGGATCCCGTAAAAAATATATTAGTTCCAAAATCTGCCAATAGAGGATAATATGGCGCTGTACAAGAGGAAAGACACGACAAAGTACCAACAAATAAATAACTAAAACAAACCTTAATTAAATTACAGATTTTTATTTGCGCTCTTTGCAAAAAAAAAAAAAAAAAAAACAGAAAGAAACTGAATTGCACTAAACTCTTCAATCCAAACTAAAAAATAAGAGAGAGAGCAGAAAATTTGCATAAGTCTGAGTTAATTTAATTTCCCCAGCAGCACAGAATTATAAAGTCACAATGAGAACATCGCAAGCGTATTCCTTAAGATTACTGTAACAGCTTTTCCCGATTGCGCTTTAATTGCGAAGTTCTTGCACGTTAATGGATGCAATGCATCAGCCACTCTGCGTGAATTTAGACGCTGTAAGAACTTACGTCAGGGTCCTTTATCAGCCGGGTCAGTTAGAAGGAGGATTAACAAAGTTGAGGAAACTGGGCCCTTTGTGGATAAGCCTGGAAGACGAAAGAAGACTGTTTCACCTCAGGTAGCAGAGGAAGTTGCAACGACCATCATCGACCGATCCATGGATACAGCTGCTGGAACTAGTAGAAACACACTGGGAGTAGCGAAACAATTGGGTGTCCCATATATCAACACTCAAAACCGCTGAATATGGGCTTCAGAAGCACCGCATGCTATTCAGTAAATCCCATTGCACTGTGTGGAAAATTCTTCAGAAACTAATCCACATACATGATTACTCGCCAGTAGCAGCAGCTGCAAAGAGATTATCCGGAAAACGAATGACATTTACTGTAACGTTTTTGGCCAGAATGGAAGTGGACGATGCCTGGCCATAGAAAATTCTTTTGGGAGATGAGGCCCATTTTTATCTCGATGGGACTGTCAATACTCAAAACCGCCGAATATGGGTTTCACAAGCACCGAATGCTATTCAGCAAATCACATTGCACTCGCCGAAAATCACTGTCTGGTGTGGTGTGACTTCAAATTTCATCCTAGGGCCATACTCCTTTGAGGAATTGCGCCCAGCAGGATTAGCTACCTGCTTCGTTACAGCACAAAGATATCATCACATGCTGAGCAGTTTCATTATTTTTCAACTGTAGCAAAGAGGATGGATGAGACAATTTTTAGGTAAGATGGGCCTCGTATTTCACGACCTTTACTTGTGATGCTCCAGTAAGCATCACAAGCTTTACTTGTGATGCTTACTGGAGAAGCATCACAAGTAAAGTGATGGTTCTCCAGCATCACTTTACTGCAGAAAGAGTCATTAGTCGTTTGTTTCCCATTGCATGGCCACGACGTTCGCCTGACCTTACACTGTGGGATTTTTGTCTGTGGGGTCACCTCAAGGCCAATGTCTATCGAGGAAGTGTCCCTAACCTGGCTGTCTTAAAGGACAACGTAACGCAGCATGTGGGGAACAGTACTCCAGAGATGTTGCATTCTGCAGTCGAACACACTGTTCATTGAATGCAATTTCTGGTCCAGCACAATGGTAATGAGTTTGGACCTGTGAAACTATTTCCTCTGGCAGTTTAGTTGAATTTCTTTCTGTTTTTTTGCAAAGAGCACAAATAAAAAATTGTAATTTCATAAGGTTTCTCTTAGTTATTTATTTGTTGGTACATTATCATGTCTTTTCTCTTGTACAGCGCCCTATTATCCCCTATCGGCAGGTTTTGAAACTTTTTTTTTTTTTTTTTTTTTTTTCACGGATCCTTCTCCCCATGCCTTGTATAGTTTATTTACTAATTTTGGTGGCAATCCTCTTATTACCTACAGCTACATAGAGCTCTGAATAAGGATACTGTATATGTCACGGCCTTCCAAGAATTTGTACTTAAAAATTCAATGGGTTTTATATGTTAGTTCTTTAAATATGATATATAATTGTAATTTCTTCGAAATTATAAAATAGCTAGCTCATCATAGGACAAAATGCTGTCATATGAGGGGCAACTGCGAACAGTGATGTGCATTAGCAAGGGCACATGATAAGAAAGCAAGCTTAATATTAGCTATAGCATCAGCTCAAACACACACACACCCTTCTCATTTCACTCATCCACCCGCTCCAAATGTTTTAGTTCTGCCTTGAATCTGTTTAAGCTATCAACTTCTACAACGACAGATGGAAGTTTGTTCGAACAATCAAACACCCGCTGGCTAAAGGCAAACTTCCGCACATCTATCCTACCTCTGTCTTTCCTCAATCTGAATTTATGCTCTCTCAGGCGATTATTCTGTGCTAGAGGAAGAATCCCGTCAACATTGAGCATGCTCAAACCATTCAAGGCTTTATACGCCTCAATCAGATCAGCTCGCCAGTGCCTAGTCTCCAGAAAATGTAATTCGCAAAACTTAAGCCTTTCTTCGTAAGAGCAGCCCTTTGTTCCATTCACTAATCTTGTTGCCCTTCTCTATACACGTTCCAACAGCTCTACATTCTTCTTAATATGAGGCCTCCAGACCTGTATACAGAACTCAAGGTGTGGCCTGACCATTGCCTTATACAAGGGAAAAATCACCTCCTTATCCCTTCTATAAAAATTTCTGTATATCATTGATAACACACCATGAGCTACTCTTGCAGCCCGTCTGCACTACTCAGAGAACTTCATATCTGCCTGCACAACCACCCCCAGGTCCCTTTCATTCTCTACCACTGTCAGTGTAGTACCACAGAGTTGATACGTTACTCTGGGGTTACTGCTTACCGTATGGATTACTTTACATTTTTCAATGTTAAACTTCACTTGCCACATCTCAGCCCATCTGCTCAACTTTTCTAGATCCTGTTGCAGCAGCGTACTGTCATTAGTGTCATTAACAGCCCTGCCAACCTTCGTTTCGTCTGCAAACTTGGACATTAAGGCTAATATACATATCATAGGACAAAGTTCTAATTCATCTTATTATCTCAAATAGATTTCGGAGAACTATATGAGATTATAAGACTATTTTGTCATTTCACACGTGAGGGCTCAATATGTCCCGGAACATATCATAGGACAAAATGCTGTCATATTATAGGCAACTGCGAACAGTGTCATCTATCCTTGTGCATTTTGTCCATAAATTGCGCATGTGTCCTTCAGTTTTCACGTTTTGCTGGACGAATAAACACAGATCCCGGGAGAACAAACCGTGATATAAGAAACAAAGATGAATAAAGGGGATTCAAACCAGGCTTTTTTCACACGTGTGGGGAGGACGGTGATTCTAACCACAGCGTTTCTCACAAAGACTGCATCTGAGAAGAGGATGCAGTCCTCTTATTAAATAATATTTCAACAACAGAACATTCATATTAGCTATTCTGCAATTCTGAAGATTCTTCTATAGCATTGTTACCTACTGCATGATAGTTATTGAGGGACATATGACTTCCTTTTATGAACCCTACCAATTAAATTAATGAGCTTGCCAGAGTTCAGCCTCTTCTACTCAGTGTATGATCTTTTATATAAATGAGGGATTAACCTTTGGATGATATCAAATGTTTAAAAGTAGCGCAATGTCATCTAAAATCTTTGTATGGCAAAGTTGTTCTACTACGAGTATTAAGACCACTGTACTTACTAAATGGTAAATTCTTCTGGATACAAATGAATAAAATAAAACAGGACATTCATTCTAACCCCACTGATTCATTTTTCTTCTGTTAATCATACTATCAACTCGTTTCTTAACAACTTCAACAGGTGCGTTCCATAATAAAAAAACGCGCTTTCTAATTTTTGTTCACAAGAATTGTAAAATGTTTTGGATATTTTTCTGATGTGGGAATATGATCCCACCAGTATGATGATTCCTGTGAGATCATATTCCTGCCTATGCATGCGGGCACCTTTAGAGGTCTGTTTAAAAAGTTACGAACCTTTATTACTGTAATTGTAGGTTATTAGGTTTCTAATGAATCACTTTACCCTTTCGTTTAATTCACCTAAGACGTTTGTCTTACTAACTTATTAAAATCTACGTTTTACGCTTAATTTGCCTCCCAAATATGGCAGATCGGTCAGTTGTTCTTAGGGAAAAAAAACTTTACTGTAAAATGGGATATACTTTAAGGATTACAGTAAGACATACTTTTATTATTTCCTTTTAATACTTACGTTTTGTGTCCATGCTTGTAAAAACATAAGTATGAATAAGTATGACCCATGTCATGCTAAGAAAGCGAATGCCGTCAAGACAGGAGAGTTGATGTGGAGGGGCATTCGTGTTGAAGATCTTTCTTGTGTTTCTCGCCAATGAAAAACAAATCAGAATTCGTGCGAAGAGACCTAGAATAGTTTGAAAATATACAAATTTACTGAATATAATATAACTATTATCCTATACTATTGTACATGTATAATGATATGATTCCTTAGTTTTAATTTTTCCAGTATTCCTGTTATTGTATAGTTCATTCGAGAATATTCTCAATACAAAAACCCACGTACGGATTTGGCACTCTTTCTCTCAATCCACTAATAGGGTAGCAGATCCTCTACTGTGATTCGGTCCAAACTAGATTGGATTGCTGAAATGTAAGCTTCAGCCACCGGAAGTATCCGCAATGATTTCGTTTTTCTTGATTTCTATGATGTACGTTGCCGACCGAGAAAAGGTAATACAGTTTCTTGATTATAGTAAATTGCTTTCATGGTCGTTAATTATAGGATTTTGGAATAACAACGACTTAAAGATGGCAACGGGTCGCTATGTTAAACAGACGTAGAATCCAACATTCCATACTGAGGAATTTAGTTAAGTATTAATGGATTTGCTGTTGTTGTTGGTGGGGTTTAGGGATTTATTAGGCCCATCGGCAACTATGGTCATAGTGCGCCAAGTGGAGTAAAAACATATATTACCGAAGTGCCCAATTTGGATTATCCGTTACTTAAAGGAGAGTAAAAGATAATCCAAATTGGGATGTCAATTCCAGTAAGCCCATTGTTTGTCTCAGGATTTTAATGCATTCTGGTTCTCATTTTATTAAAACACCTTTTTCAGTTTAAGTTTAACCAAGAATTTTCGCCAAGTGGGCTGAGGTAGAATTGCCAGTTGATTTCTAGGTTGATATCTTAATTTCTAGGGCTCCGATACCAAACTGCCCTCGCAGCTCCTCAATTTCATCACTTAAAAATAAAATAATTTTTTTGCTTATACTTTGGACGCTCACCTAGGATCATAGGAGTTTAGAAGATGAAGAGTATACAACAAGAACTCGACTTTTATCCAAATTAACTCAAGCTCGTGTACTGTTCTATCCCAGTGTTCAACCCACAGCTACGGCGGCCATGAATATCCTTCCAGTTTACGTATATATTAAAAAGATCGATATTCCGGTTTCTGTCACAAAGTAAACGTGTACTGGGAGGCTATTTTCTTATTGTGTGCCAAATATTCGTTCTACTTGTTTCAGACCGATTTTATGAGAGAAAATTGCAATATTCTGCTCCATTGAAAGTTGCCAATTTGTTGCTTACATTATGTGTGCATCTGTTGCTGGCAAAACTCATAACTATTAGTCACTAATAAGAACTTCTTCACTAACATGAATTTCATTCATATGTTGTACTAAGTCAAATACACGAAGTTATTTGAAAGTTAACACGAAGTTAACAGGAGTCTGAAGCTGCTTTTCAGTTATCCCCCTCCCCCCTCTCTCTGCTATGGTCGATAATTGAATAGGATTACTTACTATTGCATCCGACCATCTTCCTATCTTGTGAGATATCGAGCAGCGTTCCAAGAACAAGCAGAACACCCAGGAAGGAGAAAAAAGTCCTGAAAGTGAAACATTTATGTACGGTAATATTTTCTTAAATTTTCACGAATAAATTAGTTTTCCTTTAGTGTATTAACATTATAGTTGTTTCTGTTACATGATTGATGTATTGCTTTAGGAGATGCTGCTTTATATGAAACATTAAATCATATGTTGTGCGCGTTGAGACTTGATGATGCAGGTAAGTTGTTGTAGAGTTTTAGGTGCATCAGCATCTTAGGCCATATTGCGCCGTACATAATATGGCTGTTAATTGCGAATGCTCTAAGGTCGATTTGACGTTTTTCTGGATGAAATACCCGAGTTTCTGGGAGAAAGACCCCTGATAGTATCGTGCGAGACCAACTAACTCACCCACTTTGGGAAAACGATTCCCTCGTTGACGAGATTCAAACTCGGGTCTTTTCCACCCGGTGTAGTGATGATTGCGATTATACCAATCATTCTACCCACAAGAGCACTTCGGTGGCTGAAACAAATAACTTCATTTCTCACTTTTTTTTTGGTAAATTTCGACATGAATTTTTATTCTTTTATTTTTTCATTTTCGTTAAACCACACGATTTAGAATTACTAAACAGGACACGTATCTGGGAGACTACTAAACTCTTTCTTCTCTTGATTCCACTCAGTTATAACTCCTCGCAATAGCTAAACGTGGCATGCGGAGTGAGTTGATTTGGGATTAAACATAATGAAACAAGCTTGAAGTGGATTGAACGTGTAAACTCAGAATCTTGACGCAGACCTGAACAAATCGTCGTTGATTGGAATCATAATAAAAAAAAAACTCAATAGCAGGCCTAATCAGCCTTAACTCAAATGTATCTTTACATCTGCTTCTGTCTCATTGAGCTTGTGCTCTTATCTTGATGTTGAGCCAGCTCAAAAACTTGGTATTCATCCAAGAAGCTCAGGCCACCTTGGCAGAGAACAGCCAGAGTATAACGGGCGGCCTGGCTTATCTCCTAGCGGTGTGAAGGAGCAACATGGGATCCAATCCGGGACCCTGCGGCCAAAGAACACACAAACAACAGAACCCAACTTAATACTATTCACATACCGTACACAATTTTTTTTTCTGGCTTTTGCGGAGTAAGTATACTTCAAAAGAGTACTTATGTCGCAGATGTAAGAAACCACCAGTGGCGCCCCCTCCCCAAATTCTATGTACACTATAAACAGAACTGTTTCCCTACGAAGTGATAAGGATGGTTCATCTTCTTTGACACAGAGTCTCTTCAGAGGAGATGTTCGAAATGCGAAAATTCAAAAGTCTGAATACGAAACATGCATATCCCCAGAGCAATGTGGCCTTAGTTGCTAATGCTCCTAAAAACCAAACAACAACGATTACAATTCATTTCGTAATAAAAGCGTGTTATATTTAGAAATTAAATTTCTAATGAACAATGGGGTCATTGCTTTTTGAAACGCAATGGAATGAGATACAGTTTTATTTGAATGCACTCACATGACCGAAATCTGCAGCGGCGTGATGACTTTCTTTTGTTTTACATTACAAAATGGAACCTCAGCAGGTGTTTCAGGAAGACCGATGTAGTCCAGAGCTAAAAGGAAATACAAGTATTTAAGCATTTGAGCATTTTTAAATTAAGAGATTCGTTATAATTTATAGGGAAATTTTCAAAGATAAATAAGCAACCAATAAAGAGTTTTTTTTGTTTTTTTTTTAAGCCACAGAATTGTAATTTGTTGTGGTAACCATGTTTTTAAATATAACAGATTTAAAAGGGTTAATGCGTTATCCGTTTGGAAATTTCTAGAAGCTTCCGCTAATGCCACGTGACGTTTACCGTCCGTATTGCATCTTTATCATCAGCGGTGTCCACAAATGCATGCTGCTGGAATAAAAGCTCAACCGGATATTATTACCATATGGTTGCAGAGTGAATATCCTCATAAGAGTCCAGTATAATTCTGACTATTGTATATGATTTTATTACCTTGTAATTAGAAAATTCATTTGCGATTTATTTGTTTGTATTTTCATACAAACAAATAAAGGCCTTATGAGGAAGAGGTCGTTGCTTTCGAACATTGGCCCTGTAATCACCCACTCATCCCACGGATGCCTGCTTCCCCGCAGGGTAATCATGTCTGTTGTAAGACCGTAGTCGTAACACAAGGAAAGGCAAATTCTTTAACGAGAGAGAGAGAGAGGCCTTCCTGAAAGATTTCATCCCAGAGTTGGGCGTAAATCCCTGTCCGTCCCTACTACGGGACGAATTACGATTACAATATTTCTCTATTTGGTTATGAGTGAAGTGATTTGTAAAGAAGTACAACTGTTCATAATGAAAGGTCGTCATTTATCATTAAAACTTTCACCTACAATAAAAGGAGGACTTCGATATCACCGATGTTTGACAGATTCGGCGGAAAGTCTATTTTAAGAATTTATCCATGATGCAGTTAGACAGCCCTCGTGGGTAGCACAGTAGAATCGTCATCCTACCAGCGCTGGTGGAAAAAACCTGAGTTCGAATCCCATTGATGGTGTGAGGAATTTTTATGAGCCTTTTCCACAACGTGACTGAGTTAGTCGGTATTGGGTGAGGGAAACATAGTCTTTTTTTCTACCGGAAATTCAGGTTTTGAATCCAGTAAATAGAAAGTCGACCAGAGAACACATGCAATTTTTACAGAGAGTACATACGGAGCAAAACGGCCTAGTTGATTCTCCTAAATCCCTACAACAACAACTACAATTAGACTTTCCTGGTCTTTAAGCGTACTTCTGGAGGACTTCAGGCTCTGGTGTCTGCTAATTTTAGGTTTAAAAAGCAGTCATATTAGAGTCACCGCAGAATTGCCTGATCTACTCGTGTATATTATGTACATTTCATGTGTTCTCTGTTTGATTTGCCTGTTTTTCTGCAAGAAAAACTAGTTTCTGAGGAGACAAAAATCCTTGTGTCCACTCCTCAGACCGACTAACGTAGGGACATGGAGTGAAAAAAAAGTTGTTAAGAAACAAACCTGAGCCTTTCCACTCGTAATGATGATATTCTTGTTGTTATTGAGGATTTTACGGCGCTAAAGCAAGTAAAGGCCATTGTATCAAAATGTGAGGGATGATGGTGATTGTGACCACAGTGGTACTCGCTACGACCCCATGCGAATTTTATGTAGTCTAGGGCTATGGTGCACATGCTTATCGAATCCCCAAAATTAGATCACGATAGAGACCCAGAACCAACAGTATTTAGGTTGAGCTGCATTACGCCACAACCTTGAGGTATTTGTCAATTAAGTTAACTATCATCTGACTCGCCTCCTGGGCTTTTCGCAAATATATGCAAATCCTTCTCATCTTGTTATTATTCATTGACTTTCAACACAAACAATATTAAATCAATTTAGAGAGAGAGAGAGAGAGAGAGAGAGAGATTTGACCTTTTGGCTTCGTGGACGCGCACATTATCGCGCCTTCACGCTCAGTTTCCGTTCCCACCACGAGGAGGTAAGTCACTACTACCTACGGCATTCTGGATATCTTCCAGAACGCCTCTTTAAAAAAAAAAATCACAAAGTCTGAGAAGAACTCACTAGCATAAAACAAGTCACAAAAGTCTCTCATTGTCTTAAGTCAGAGAAAGCATCCCCACTCCAAACGAGTAAGAAGATCCACAGGATGTGCAGGCTCATCGATATATGACAATGTTGTATTAAATACAAGGAACAAAATCTTATCTCAGATACAACTGTAAAAGCATTTTGTCTAAGTCTCAATTCAGATTCAGGGTAGAAGGCCCTCGTAGGTAGAATAGTTGTTAGGATCGCCGTCCTACACATCCGGTTGAAAAGACCTGAGTTCAAATCCCATCGATTCGATGACGTGAGGAATTTTTATGGACCTTTTGCACAACGTGGCTGAATTAGTCGGACTGAGGCGAGGGTAGCATGGTATTTTATTCCGAAAACTCGGGTTTTTCTTCCAGCAAACACAAAATCAACATCAGATCACACGTAATTTACAGACAGTATACCCGGAGCCTCAGTCGCTGTTGCTCCTAAAAAAAACTTGAAAAAATAATAAAATCAGGGTAGTGGTTACGATTACTACAAAAATGTACACAAACTGTCTTTTACGGTGCCACTCTTCATTGCCCATAAGTTCAGGAGACAATCGACTGCATGTTGTAGTTGTTTGTTGATAACTGGTATATTGCAGAACTGAAAATTTGTTGAAATCTTCGGCACAGAAGGCACCGTTAATATTTGTAGGAAATTATTCAGCGATGGAATTCAATTTGATGGCAAAAGTGTAACACTTAAACCTTATCCCTGGGGTACTCCCTCCACTGAGCGGAAAGGAAGTAGGTCCGGTACGAACTTGGAGGGAACGACGGGACAAAAAAAAAAAAAAAAAAAAATTAATGAAAGCTAGGGAATGACCTCTAAGACCGATGCCCTAAAGATCTTTTAAAATTCCAAATCTCCGAGTTGTCATACTATTTGTCCATATGGAATTGATACCAGCTGTCTCGTTTTAAGAAAGAATCTGGGATAAATTTTTCTTTACCTAACCAATAGGTACAGAGTGGATCTCCTTCAGAAGTTGCACTGCGTTCTGAAGAGGAAACCATTTGCCTCCAAATACCACATAAAGGGACGTAGACCATTCTCTATAGAATTTCCACAGATTAATAGTCAGTTGGATGTCGATTTGTTGGGAATTCACCAACTCTTCCTGGTTTTGGAAAAGCAAATGCGGTTGCCTTACTCCAGGAATCCAAAAACTGTGCCTCTAGGAATTTTCGATTACACACACAGAGCAAGTGGTCCATGGATGTTTGGACAGATGTTTAGTCATTTCATAATGGATGAGTTCCTGTCTAATAGTTGTTGCCTCGGTAAGAGTTAGAACTGTTTTTTAACTCTTCTGTAGTAAAAGGGCATTATAAAGATGAGAATCCCGAGATTTAAAATTAATTGGCTGCTTATGTTTTTGTCTTTCAGGGCCAGCAAATCTGGAGAGTAAGACAACATTGAAGAGATGCTAGAAAAAGTCTCTCTCTAAGAGTATTAATTCTTTCAGTTGGGGGATTGCAGTAACGCATCCATTATATTCCCGTACTGATGGTTAGTGGGATGTAGAGTTTTTCCCTCAATTTTATCGATTTTGTTCCAGATAGCCTTAGTGTTTGTCGACTAAGTAGGGGACACGAACCGATTCCCGATTGCTTTTGGGCCTGACGACGAATATGGCGTCAGTTGGCACTTGCACATTTAAAAGCTGAGAGAGAGAGAGAGAGAGAGAGAGACGTGGTAATATCTTCGTAATATCCTCCAAGCTTTGTGCTCAGCCTTTTTTGCTGCTGTGCATTACAAGGCAAACTGGAAGTTCTTTCGCAGGAAGGGAGAAATAAAATGCAACAACGCTACCCAACCTTTGCAGAGGCCTTGAGGAATGTTGCGCCTAATAAACCCGACATTTTCCAGACCAAGAGCACAACACGAAAGCCAGAATCGCACATCGTTTTGATTAGGATGCGCAGCTTGACACTAGAGAAGCCGTCAAAGAGACCCTGACAGCTAATCTAAAGGAGCCAATGAAGACTGTCACGATTAGGAGTATCCGGAAGACCAGGCACCCAGGCGTGGTGATAGAAACAGACACCAGGGAGGAGGCACAAACTATCCTTAATGCCAATATGACCAAGTTTGGACTAAGGACAGAAGCTCCCAAGAAAAAAAGGGTATTCAATCGTAGTGTTTGATGTAGATCAGGGCGTCAACCCCGAAGAACTTGCAGAAGAAATTTATATTAAAAACCTTAGCCTGCTCCTACACGAAAACGCAGATGAAGACGACTTCACTCCGAAATACAAGACTAAATCCCGGAGTATAAACAGAAAATTTATTTATTATTATTAAATCAAAAACTCACTCTAACGTTAACTGGATAATCCATCTCTCTACAAGAGCGTAGCAAATCCTAGGAACGCAGAGCTGTATTTTCATTGGCTGGGGAAGCCACAGATTTAAAGAACATATTCCTGTCCCCAAATGCTATAAATGTCTTCGCTTTGGCCACACTTCGCACACGTGCAACCAGCGAGAGCCGACGTGTGGCCACTGTGCCAAAAGAGCAGAGGTCAGAGAGCATATGTGTGATATGTTTATTTTGGTTCCTCAGCGAGTAAACTTCATCCTTGAGATCCTCAATTTGGGGCCACAACTAGTGAATTAGGAGGATCAAGAAGTCTACGCTGTCCGGCTGTAGAGGAGGGGTCGACACTGTAGCTTCGACGTTAATTCTTGGAGATTCACCTTCACGTTGAAAAGTATATGTTGTGACTAGCGTCTGGTTTGAGGTGGAGGACACGGTAACGACCAAGGCACAGATTGGACTGATTAGCGCTGCATATATCGTGGTTGGCAATTCCGTCAGGTGGTGTTCCATTGACCACTGTTTCGTCGCATGCGATGGTCTAAGTTCAGGCAAACTGGTATTTGAATGTTGAATGAGATCAGTTAACATCTGGTCGATAGGGCTAGTGTCAGTCTGGGACAGAGGAAGTTCAGATATTTCAGCGTCTTCTCCAAGGCATTTTTCACATGCGAACCTTTTCCGACGTAGTTTAGAAAGATGTGCGATGTCTGTTTTAACTGAGTGGGCACAAAAGTTTAATTTGCATACATGACATCGAATGGTTGGTTCCTTCCCGCGGCAGGCTAGGCAGACGGATTGTTGCAAGTTATTCTGTTTCCGTAACATGCCTGATGTCGGGTCTTTAAATCACTTGGAAGTAGTGAACAATGTTCAGTTTTATTAGTTAGTCTTTAATTCCGAGTAGTTTGTTTGCTCTGGCACTATTAAGTTTGCAGCTTTTTATATTCGCGTTTCCAAAGAGAATACTCAGAAAATACAAGAAAGCATAAATGGTTGTGACATGTGTGCTAAGCACAAAAGACAGAACAGAGGGAGGATTTTCCTAGGGAACTCAGTAGTGGCGATGCTTTGTGACTGACTGCCGACCGGGCTAGCTGGGTGGGTAAAGTGCCTGCCTGGCAACCCAAAGGTCGCGGGTTCGATTCCCGCCTCGGGCTTGGATCAAAGTACTGCAAAAACCTTGGGAAGTGCATTATGGCCACAGAAGCCGATGCGCCAACA
The DNA here is from genome assembly GCF_048544385.1 of Mastigoproctus giganteus. NCBI lineage: Eukaryota > Metazoa > Arthropoda > Arachnida > Uropygi > Thelyphonidae > Mastigoproctus > Mastigoproctus giganteus. The sequence goes on along the minus strand of NC_143578.1, from coordinate 133,248,034 downwards.
ACTAACAAAAAAAAAAAAAAAAATGCTTTGTGACTCGATCAAGGTTGACTCATTGTTCCCTTAAGCCTTTAGGGTAGTGGGGCGTTTGCTAGATTCTTCAGGGCTAAAGCGCTGTGCATACGTCGTAATGAAGGACTTCAAACGTGGACAGGAATAATTAAAAAATCAGAAATACCTGTTTATCACATCACGAAGATGATACCACATTAAGCTTGACAAGAGGAATTCATTGGTAGGCGAATCATTTCAGAGCGTTAAGTGCAACTAATCTAAAACTAAATTAATATCAGGAGCGTAAATGAACACCGTATGCCACAACTCGCGCACAAAAAAAAAAAATAATAATAATAAATAAAAAAATTAATGAAAAAATAAAATAAAAGAAAAAAATAAAATAAAAAGAAAACTAATAAATAAAATAATAATAAATAAATAAATAAAAGTGAAATAAAAATAATAATTAAACAGACAAAAAATTAAATTAATTTCTCCACACATAGCCAAAGTAAGCCAGGAAAAAAAAACATTAATTAATTAAAAAATAAATAAATAAAAATAACTAAACAACCTGCCATTCCATGTATGGAAAAACACATTACAATCCCGCACTAATTAGTCAATATTAATTATCCTGGTGCCAGCATCCCGCATTCTAGTAACTCACTAGATTGTCAGAAAAAAAAATAATAATAATATATATATATAAATAAATAAAGCATTCATTTTGGGTTGGTGGATTCGTCATCCGGCTTCTTAAGTGCTGCGCGCTTACTCTTCTTAATTTTGGATTTATCTTTTTTTGGGAGAAGTAGGTCCGCTGTCCATTTCTTCCTCTTCCCTAGAGTTCCAATCCTGAATCGTGTCATAACCCATTCACGTCGACGTCCAAGTTTGAGAATTAGGAGATACTGAAGGATTTTATTCTTTTCTGTATCAATTTCTTTTGTGACTGCTGGAGCATTGGGAAGTATGAATATTGGATTGGAATCTGACTGATCCTTCTGTGCAGTTTTCGTGAGCTTAACAGGTAACGTGCGATTGCCGTGAGTAACCGTTTTGGTGGGACAGTCGTTTATTTATGTTAGGTTGGAACATCTCCCTGCTACTTTCTAAGCATACATAGATTTGTTTGAATTTAAGGATTTGACCGCCTTACTTGCCACATGATTTGATATGTTCAACACTGCTTTAAGTCTTTGTACTTTTTCTTTCCACCTCTGGCATGCTTGTGAGTATCCAATTAATTTTGGAGGATTTTGTCGCTAAACATAATGAAATTTCGTGGTCGTTTGCAGCACATTGAGGGCGTGAAAGGGCTAGACGACTGGCTGTTCCCGCTTGATCATATTTCTATTACTTAAAGAACCTTAAAGGAGAGAACATATGAACGCATCGGACAATTAATAAAGTCTTTAATCTTATTAGGAGACGTTGGTGAATTAATGGTCAGGATGATGTTTCTAGTGAGAACAAAATTCCAGGCTCTGAGGACGAATCGCAGCTGTTACTCTTTTCACAGTTGTTACTCCTTGAAGTTTTGCAACAGAACAGATTTCCTTTTCGGATAATTCAAGGAGATCCCATTCTGGGATGACAACCCGGGATGAACTCAGTGTCTTGCGGGAGATAACTATGCTCTCCATCTTCCCTCCCCCAATACATGTTTGTCTTAGGAGCTGTCACTTCTAGTATCTACAATGATGTCACCTGGGCGTAGCCGTTTAACCAATTTAGAAGAGACCGCCAAACCTAAGCCCTTCTGGATAAAGAATGGTGATATTTTTCCTATAGTTTTCTCACCTGTAGCTTGTTATCAGTAACGAGCTGTTGTACCTGGTATTTAACCCCGGGGGATCACATCTGGTGAGTATGGGCTTGGCAAACCCAGGGTCCTGAGCTGGATACCATCTTTCTTCATTTGTCTCTCTCAGGGGGTAACTCGGGAATTTTTTTTTTTTTTTGGCTGGTGCAGCATAAACCTCAGGCTTCCTTGTACCATATGGCTAATAATATAACTTCTGATTTCTCTGTTTTGGCTGAGGTGACTTTAGCTGGGTAAAAATCCAGATTTTCTGGTAGGGACCGTGTTGGATAAGCAGAGAGAAATTTTGATTATCAGGATTCATATTATATTATGTTTTGTTTTGCTTCAGTGCCCGGACTCCACATCCAGCAAGCAGTCCAAATGAGACGCCAGGTACACGACAATACAGTGAATGCGCTCGAGAATGGGAAGCCAGGGCTACCAAGACACCATATTAGCACTACCGTTTGCGTGAATCTCGTTTCTCAGATTGAGGTTAGAGGCATGACATTTACTTTTCTGACACTTGCAGCAGGCAGACCCACTATCCAATTGATCCTGGGAGAGCTGTCTCAGAACCACTCGGCTTGTTGAAGCTGGGCTGCTCAGCCACAAGGATACTCCTTTTGGAGTTTCCACGGGTCGGAATGTTAGGCAAACACGTCGAATTCGTCTGACGTTAGCCTGGAACCTTGGCTATATGTTTTGGATCCCAGAGGTGCTAATCTGGACGACCATCAGGGTCACTTAGAGGTATCCTTTCCATATACATGTGACCACGTCGAGCGCTTAGAGTATCACACCCGCATTTCCAATAAGTCTTTACTCTCGCCCAGTACCAAAGGGAAGGAGGCTTATTGGAATGCAGTTGATCCAAGCAGAAAGGAACACCCGTCGATTGATCCCAGTCAGGTCTGCTCCGTATCTCTCTTCTCAAAGATGGGATATATTAGGTCTCGATCTCACACCTATTAGGATCACTTCCGAATTTCCATGGGTTGCAGCGTACGGCTGCAGATGCCGGATTCCGATGTTGTAACCAAGATATGGGCATTCGATACTAGTAATGCTAATTTTTCTCTTCTTATTTAGATGCTTTGTATTATATTTTTCCATATATTCTAAAACTGGCATGGAGTTCATGGAAACTGATCTTGATAATTAATTTTATTTGTACATTTATGGGTGTTGGTCCCTGTTCAGTGCCTATTAATATATACAAGCAGTAATTAGTATTTATTTATGGAATGTTATATAATGCTTTTATTTAGTATTTGTATTTAGTTTTATTTTATCTTATTTCATATTTATATAGTTTCTTGCATTTTTGTTTTTAACGCCTTTAGTTTCATATCTTGGCCTAATTTAAAACGATTCACGCAGTACAGCATTGGATACTGGGAGATGATGCTCAGGCATGCAAAATTACTGACACAACAGCATTCTAAAATAATAATAAAAAGTATAAAGTTATAGAATTCTTAACTTAAATAATAAAAAAATAAAAACTTACCTGCTGAAGCCATTTGGTAGACATCATCATGAGTGCACGTGGATGGTACGCAAAGGCCTATCTGGTAGCTGATATAGTGAAACATTCCGGTAAAATTTTCCAGGATTTCGATTAACTGTGAAGAACAAAAAAGGAAACTATAAAACTAAATGCTGGTACCTTATTGGATAAACACCAACTTTTATGAATTGAATCTCTGCGACTCTCGATTGTGTTAATGATTTTCTAGGAATGTGGGCTCACTTATGATTTTTGTACAAGACCATAAGCATTTATCCCGGATATAGGCAATTTTTTTTTTGTTTAAAATGGACGACGCTTTTTAAATCAGGATGAGGCCTATAATCGGGTTTTCCAACAGAAAAACAAAATCGTTATTCGACTGTCTCGATTCACTACATGGAGTCCTGCTGTTTTATAAATTAAGCTAAATATTTTTCTTCACTTATTGCACTGTACAGTGTGGTATACCCATTCAAAGGGTTAGTGTATGTATCCCGAAAGTTACGGCATATTGGAAATATATACTCAATTTTCTCTTCGTGTATTACACAAATTGCATTCCATGCATGTATGAATCGACATAGGAATGATTCTCTGGACATTTTTGAAGCTTTCATCTGAGATAATCATTCTGAATTGCTTTTTGGAAATTCTTTTTTTTTTTTTTTTAAGGAGTTTGAAGGTGGGGGATGAAAGAAGATACTTGTGGATAAATTTAATCCACTCAAAAAACAGATTATACGAGCACTGTCCAAAAAAAAAAAAAAAAAAAAAAACGAATAAAATAGGCACATCATATCAGTGACTGTATTAAGACAGTCACATCATATCTACTTAAGGCCTTACATCAGCAAACGCTCATCGACGCAACTCTCTAATTTATTAACACAAATTTTAAAATACAGTAAATCAATACTCCCCCCCCCTCCATCAACTGATATTCAATTTTTGTGGAGAGATTACCGCCCGTACCATGGGAAGGTGTCTTCTGCTATTTAGCATTACGTAGTTTTAATATCACCCACGCCTTTCCCTCAAGTGCTCGGCCTAAAATATACAATTATTTGCTGAACCAAAACAGCCGTTTCAGATCTGCCAAAAGAAATTACACGCTGGAGTTTTACAAAGGACTGGAGGAGATTGAATTTACTCCATCTCTTCTTAATTTTCTTGTAATTGAATGATCTGTTTAATGAAGCGTCCCACAATACCCGCACCTTCATTCCAAATAGATCTTGAAGTTCCCAGATCTATTTGGAACTCCATTCCATATAGATTTTAACCCTATCCTAGGACAAAGGGAAACTTTGGTACCAGGATAGGGGTCAAGCCTATTGGACTTGTGGGAATAATGCTCTAAGCCAACCTGGTATGCCATTAGAGTACGTAGTACCTCATACCTTGAGAATGGATGTCCATCATCGGGCATCATGGTGCGTGAAGTACTTAGGGCATCACTTTTTATTTTGGTCTTATGAGTAATTTAAATCTCGCTTTTTCTTCTATGGCCCCAACAAGTCACCACCTAACCGATAACACTAATTCAAAAATACCCAGAACTGAGGATATAGAGGGTGTCTCAAAAATATTGGTACAAACGTTTAGGGGAGGTAGGTAACAGGAATGTGAATCGCATAGGAACCCATAACCGGAAACGTCAGGTGAAAGTAGTAGCAGAGGCACAAGAAGCAGAAATGACACAAGACAGTAATTAGTGGCAAACATTTATTTCACATAATATTAACAATGGAGTACGAGATGGATGCATTTCATGATGTTACAACAGATGCTCGAAGGTTCCACCATGAGACGCGATGGTGGAACCTTCGAGACACCGTGACACCAATCCATGCTGCGTCACACCGATGCAGCATGGATTGGTGTCACGGTTGAACACACCTGGAGTTTCTTTGACAGTAGCAGCAGCGCAGACGAGTCTCGCCACGAGATCCATTTCCGTCTCCACAGGCGATTCATACACGATAGATTTGAGGCCCCCCCCTAAAGAAAGAAATCAAAGCTCGATAAATCAGGTGAGCGTGGGGGCCAGGCAACGGGTCCATCGACGCCCAAAACGCCTGTTCAAATCGTCACGAACACACCTTCCATAATGGGCAAGGGCCCCGTCATGTTGAAACCAAATATTGCGTCTCACATTTGCTGGAACATCGTCAAGTAACCCTGGTAGAACTTGTTCAAGAAAGATCCGATGTTTAGCGGAGTTCATTCGGGATGGTAACAGATATGGGCCAACCAAGCAGTCACCGACCATACCTGCCTACACATTTATTGCGAAGCGATGTTGTGCCGCATGGTGGCGCACACCGTGTGGGTTGTCGTGAGCCCACACATGAGCATTATGCTGATTGAATAAGCCTTCCCGAGTGAAATAAGCCTCATCCGTGAACAAAACATAGGCTGGAAAATTCATGTCTTGAACACTTTCTTGGAGAAACCACTGCACAAAAGCCGCACGTGCAGGATGATCTTGGGGGAGCAGTAACTGAACCCTTTGGAGATGAAAGGAGTGTAAGAAATCGTCGTGCCAGACACGATGTACACTGCAACGAAACACTCCAAAGGCAGAGGCAACGGCACGTGTGGTGGTAGTAGGATTATTCTGGACGGCATTCAACACACTTTCTTCCATGGCGGGAGTTCGCGTCGAACGTAGTCTGCCCGCACTACTCCTGTTGCCTCTAACTGATCCATAATCGCACAAATTTTGATGCACACGTGCAAACAAATGGTGGTCCGGCACATATATGTCTGGGAAGCGTTCTCCATAAATTCGTTGAGCGGCTCGTCCATTGCCCTCTGCTAATCCATACACTAGGTGCATGTCTGCCAGCTCACAGTTTGTATATCGATGCATGCTCTTCGTGCGGCGACTACTGCTTGAATGAGTAAACCAGAAATTTTCCCTCTCGCAAACTGATGAACAGCGCCGTGTACCGACTTACGGTGATGTTTCCGTTTATGGGTTCCTATGAGATTCACATTCCTTCAGATGTTACCTATCCCCGCTAAATGTTTGTACCAATATTTTTGAGACACCCTGTATAATAATAAAGAATTTAACGCATTTTCGTTTAATGTTTTCATTCCTCTTACAGAACGGCGCCTCCGTAGCCAGGTGGGCAGGAGCAGCAGTGCGTAGCACACACTTCTTGATTAGACCGGGGTTCGAGCCCGTGACCACCAAATACGGATGATGCGGAAAGGTCAGGGAATGACCACCGCATATCCCGGAGCAATATGGCCTTAGTTGCTAATGTTCCTAAAAACCAAATAACAAACAAACAAACAAACTCTTGTAGAACATGTCCATCTTTGCAGGTATCTAATTACCCCGGTTTTTTTTTTGGTACTCGCTTCATGCACGATGAACAATATGAGTGATAGTTAATTCTTGACACTACCGAGTAGATCAATATGCTGTTAACTCTGTTTTATGTGTGAATTTTGAAATAGTGATAAGAAAAAAATCTTGCACTTTCAGGACTATTTTTGACTTAGAATAAGAGGAACTTTCTAGAAAACCTATGGAAAAGCAAGAAAGAACAGAATGGTGAAAGCGATCCCACCGGATATTCCTAAACTAAAATGAAGGGCTACGGGATACTGGCAAGGGCTTTGGAGACTGTGGAGCCCCAATGCAACCTTCAGAGATTATCTCTCCACTTATGTTTGCCCCGAGGCATTTGGAAAACTAATAGGATTAATTTTGTAACAAATGTAGTGGCAACACTGGAAAAAAAGTAAAGCGCAACAACACGAAGTGTTTCAACTCATTAGAGGCAGTACGCATTAGAGGTACCATTCACAAAGAGTTTCTGTCGCAGAGACAACGATAAACTCGAATTAGTACAGAGAAATTATTGAGCGGTTACAGAAAAGAATCCATAGTGTGCGACCAGAGATCGCTCAAAATCGGATCTTCTACCACGGCAACGCAACATCCCATTATGCCCTCTCCATTGCAGAATTATATGGAGCAGAAGAGCATTACAATCCTCTCTCAGCCGCCTATACCCCAAACCTTGCTCCATCTTATTACTATTTTCCCAAAACTGAAAATTAAATTAAAAAGAAATTATTGAGTCGAAAGAATTTAAAAGTGTGTAACCGACACTGTAAAGGAGTCGACAGATGAAGAATACCAGTCTTGCTTTGACGACTGCAGAGGGAAGTTGTTTCGAGGGTGACCACTGTTAGTCTGCATAAAATTCAAAGGAAAAATAATTCTTATTGATTTAATTTTATTAATTTTCCGACAGGGCTCGTATTTAAATAAAAATCACACAAAATGAAATATTATTTACCTTGCTGCGTTTGAGAAATTCCTTTTGCAGTCCTTTCGTTGCTTCTGATACGTTGTAAATAAACTTATTCTCAGGCGAGAATGGAGTAATTTGAACTGAGCAGTACTTCCCTACGAACATTACTTCCCGATTAAATCCTTTACTCTCTTTATATGCAACGCTATCGAGACACTGATGATAAGATCCGAAGGAGGCTGTTGATCCAGTCATTATTCCACTCGCTGGTTTCCCGGTTGCATCAAACACTGAAAAAGTGAAAATGCTTATTTAGAGAAGAATACGCCATCAGTTCTTCTTTGATAAAATCAAAATAATTAAAGAGAAGAATACGCCATCAGTTCTTCTTTGATAAAATCAAAATAATTAAAGAAAATTACAACTTGGTCAGATTTATAGCACATTGTTTAATAAAGGTATTGTGTAATACCTGACATCTTGAGTGTTCTTGGTCACGATGTTAACCTCGAGTTTTTCATCTCTCGAATGATAACGCGTCTCAACGACGCGTTATCATTCGAAAGTTCTTGACGATGAATTCCTTATGTGATAGTAACTGGGATTAATTTTTATTAGGTACCTGAATAAGAATTATAATTGTATTAATTCGAAGTTTAAGTACTTAATTGTATCTTATACGTGCAGAAGCAGTCTCTCCTGTTACCAAGCTAGACTATGCTGAGAAAACATTCTACCCCTTGTGTCTTGCACAATCTCTCCAGGGCCGAATTGATTGACAAGGCTCTCATCATATACCCGTTCCTGTTGTATCCGAGCAGAACTGCAGTAACATTCAAATTTAATCCTAACAAGCGGCCTTTTTCCTCAACATTTCTCTCTACTTGTTAAGTAATCCCCTTGGCAGTCATAATCCGATCCTATTCAACCTTACATATCCTTGTACAATATATTACCAGTTTTCCTTCCTGACAACACAGTCATCTGTGGGGGTTTGTTTTTTGGAGGTATATTTATATCATATTTTCTTTACTTATATTTAAACTATCCTTTTTGATTAGTTCCCCTTTAAAATAAACTTCCCACTTGCGCATCTGACTATTACCTTCTCAGAATATTTCAGGTTCAAGGGGAAAGCTTTTTAGATGTATTTAATTGTAATTTTATTTCCTTTTTTCTTGGCTGAGTGTTCAGAATAACAAAAAGACACTAATTATTGAATAAAAAAATTAGTTTATTTTTATATATTTATAATTTTTATATACATTAATACAAAAGATATACTTTAAACACATTGACAAAATAATTAAATCTCAAACACAGGACATAGAAATATCAAATCTCATCTATGGTTATATATATCTATATCAATCAAAATTCCCCTTTCAAGAACTGATAATGTTTCTTCCTCCTTACACCTGAGCTCAGATAACTTTCAAAAATCTGTTAACATTCTCTTTCCATTACAAAATCAATTTCTTACTCCAAAATTAGATTAAACTCGTATACTCTTAATTTCTGGATAAATTGTTATCCCCTTTTCTAACAGATTACATTTACAACCTTCTTCAATACAAGTAATCGTGCCACTACCAATTTCTACAAATAACTACTTGAACATTTGATGGCTACCATCGTTTTTCTTATTCCCTCTAATTCCTTTCCAAAATTTAATACTTATTCATTTACTTATTAAATTGATTATTGACAGGTATCGATCACTTCTAATTCCCATCCAAAATATAATTAATCGTTGCCTATCAAACAATTATAAACAAGGCATCAATTACTTCGAATAAACAAAATACTACTATATACTTATTAACATGCTCTGGTTATTGTCCTTCAGCACATATCCTACAATAACCTACCCGTACAACTGAGTAATCCTTATACATATCTCAGTGTTCTGTTAAAAGTTCTACCAATTCGTCTATCGGGATATCTACAGTCTTTTGAGTGATGATGAGAATACTTAAGTAAACTAATCACTTACTTAGTTATCTTGACGGGCTCTGCGATACATCTTTCATCTTTCTTGTGGTGAATAGTAGGTCTGTTCCATCTGGAACGCATCTAACAAACCCTTGGAGAGTTCGACATGAGTTATCGGGTTTGCTTCTTGGGTTTTGGGTACCTTTGCTCCTTAAAAGCAATTCATTTCATCTGGTTAGAACGGTTGTTCTCACTTTTGTTTGGCTCCCGACTTTATCGGCTTCAGCATCATTTATCTCCTGGGTATCAGACATCTCGTTAGTTGATAATGCATTTGATTTCTTCTCATCCTTTGTGAGAGATCCTGCAATGAACTAACTTCTGTCGTATTCTGCCTCCTCAACTATTTTAATTGCCTTCTGCTCTTTACTGAAAATACGTAGGGCTTCCTTTATTGTCCAACAATTTTAATTTTTCTCTATGGCACTTTTCTCCATCCCTTTCACTCCTTCACTCAAAAATACTGTCTGCTACTGACACTGACGGATTGACTGACTGACTCACTGCTACATTTTAATTCTGCTCTGCCTAACTCTCTCCTTCCAAATCCTTCACTCAAAAAAACTGTCTGCTTCTCACTGTCCCCTTATTTACTAACACCTACAACTATCTCAACCTTGTCTCTGACTAACTCATTCTAACTAACTCCGACAAAAATCTCAACTGTCTCTACTAACTCATCCTAACTCCGACAAAAAACTCAACTCCGTGTGCCTCTCCAACCCCTTCACTCCCTTTTTCTTCATTTCCTCCCACATCTAACTCCCGAGTCCGCCACGCCTATTCTCAGTAACTCCTTCCAATCCAATACTCATCCTCAGATTCTTCTCCTTTCATTTGTTAGAAGATCCTTACTCAGCCTGCCCAGTAGCACGTGTTTCAATACTCCCCCTTGTACTATTCTACCAGATTTTTTCCCATACAGTGTGCCCTTTGATGTTTGCCGATTATCCCAAATAAAAACACTCCCTCTCATCTTAACGCCTTGACCCTGTAACGCTTTAAAAACACGAAACTCCCATCTAGTGACCACAGCATCTATTTAAAGAAACTTAAATCTGGTCAAGAAACCACTTCCTGTTTGCGCCTGATGGTATCCTGTTTGAAGTACGTAACTATCCCTACTAAGTTCGACCCCGCATAAACCTTAATTCGTCTGTTTGTGCTTGGACCCATGCTGCTTTACAGTAATTTTTTCTTCGTTTATTCCGCGCTTATAACGGAAGTTAATAGTTCGAACCCTGCTTTTATTTATTACTACCCATTAAATTTATATTTCCTACTGAATAATTCTTATTATTGAAATCAGACGATATTACTATCTTATTCAACTAGCAACAAGAATTCCTATTCCTTAATTAATAAAACCAACTTCTTTTATTCTGTAAGATTTTGTATCTTACACACCCACGGTACCTACCTCCTGTGGAACCAATTCATTTTGAGTGATGGTTGCTGCTGCTGTGTTACCTGATGCACAAGTTCTTTCAGTTGAAATTCAATTTAAATGAGAATACTACGCTGAAGTAATGTACTTAAATGCAATAATAACACTTTTACCGGTTTTGTAGTAATAATACGTATTATGCTATAAAGTTTACGCTAGTAAGTATTTTATAATCTTCCTTGCTTTCGCAAAGGCAAAGTCCATACTCCATAATTGATTGCGAAATCTTTCTACCAGCGCTTGATTTTTGAATTGACTCAGTGGTTGGAGCTGATATTTTGTTAGTGATTATGTGCAGTTCCCTCTTCAGTAAGTGAGCACCGAATTAGCTGATCATCAAGGTAGATGTGTTATGGAAGTTCCAAGTAATGCGATTTGAAAACCGAAATGTCAACTGAGTTTCTCTTTTACAGAGTAGGGAAGTGATCATGTGGGGGTTGCCTTTTTAGTGTTATTATTTTATATCCTTTTGTTTGTGTTATGTACTATTCTGTATACCTTTACTATTTGACCCTTTCTAATACCCACTTTCGCATCTGACTTGTGTACCTCACAGAAGAGATTCAGGCTCCATGGAGTATCTATATTGAGTGTATTCTATTACCGGATTTGGCTGGATATTCAGAATGACAAGACAAAACTTCAATCTAACGTTATATACAATTTATTTATACATATATTTACAGAAAAGAACTGGATTACTATTCATGCGCATGTTTTAACTTGATATCACTCCTATTTGGTACATAGAATAAACAAATTCAGTTATGTTAATTTGCATTTATGTACATTACTTATCTCTTTACCACCAGAATACTATATTTCATGAATTTTCATTATTATAACAACTTCTCTAATATAAATCAGTTTTCTTCTTGGGGATCACAATCAATATCGATGTTAATTTCTCTTATACACTTCTTCAGTCTTACTCAGCAATAACAATGACCTACAGTCTCTATCTAGATTTACCGCGATACAACAGAAACCCTTCTTTAAACTGACATTTGTTTGCTTATTTGGTACATACATTTACCTAATATTATAATTCCCACATGACTTCCCCTAAAAGTTCTCGTGCCCCTTTCCTACAGTCTTTTAAATTAGTTATGGAGTGCTTATTCTATTGTGGCACTTACTTTGATTGACTGGTGGAGTGTCTCATTTAGATCCTTCCATCTTTCTTTATTCGGGACTGCGGGTCTTCTCGGCCTGGAACAGCATCTCATGGCAAAATGACATTAAGGGAAAATTGCTACAATGGATAAAGGGATGGTTGAGTGGGAGAAGACAGAGTGGTAATCAATGGACATTGCTCTTCGTGGACTAATGAAATCTTAGCGGTGTCCCCCAGGGTTTGGTGTTGGGCCCATTGTTGTTTTGTGTATTTATCAATGATATTGATGAAGGTATATAAAGCTTAATGTCCAAGTTTACAGGTGATACAAAGGTTGGCAGGGTTGTAAACAGAAATGACAGTATGCTGTTGCAAAGGATCTGGAGAAGTTGGGCAGATAGGCTGAGAATTGGCGACTGAAGTTTAACATTGACAATTGGAAAGTACTGCATATGGGTAACAGTAACTCCAGAGAAATGTACCAACTGAGTGGTGTTACAATCAGGTTAGGGGAGAATGAAAGAGACCTAAGGGTAATTGTGCAGTGAGATTTGAAGTTTTCCGAGAAGGGTAGACAGGCTGCCAGAGCAAGCCTTGGGGCCTTGTCGATGATATACAGGAATTTCGGGAGCAGGGATAAGCAGGGTTGATTATCCCCTTGTTTAAGCAATGGGCAGGCCACAAATTGAGTAGTGCGTACAGGTCTCTAAGACTCATTTTAGGAAGGATGTAGAGTTACTAGAACAAGTACAGAGATGGGTAACAAAACTGGTGAGGGGTATACGGGGGTGCTCCTACGAAAAAAGGCTTAAGTTTTGCAATTGCAGCGTCTGGAGAACAGGCACTTGAGAGATGATCTGATTGAGGTATAAGCAGGCTTGAATGGTTTGAACAGGCTCAGTGCTGATGGGTTTATTCCTCTTGCTCAGGTTACAATCCTGAGGGGGCATAAACTGAAATTCAGGAAAGACAGTTGTCGATTTGCCTTTAGCCAGCGCGTGGTTGATTGGAATAAACCTCCATCTGTAGTTGTTGGAAGTGGACCGCTTAAATAAATTCAAGGCAGAACTAGACAAAGATTTGGAACGAATGGATGGATGGAATGGAAAAGTTTTTATTTTTGCTGATTCTGAATAAGCTTTGCTTTCTTGCATCATATGCCTCTGCTAATGCTAAAATTAGCGAAGTTGTACTCTTGGCGTTTGGTGCTTTAAGAAACAGCGCATTTCCTTTTCGCAGGTGAGGTAATCTTCAGACGTCCTTGTTTTCAGTAATTTTGAATAAGCCTTTTGTTTTCTTAAGCTGACTTCCTTGATATTTTTTCTAAACCACCAGTCATCACGAGTTTTTATTATTATTTCGAGATATTAGGATTATTATCATCGTTAAACTGAACACTAGGAGAATTAGTATTAATCCACGACCTTGGTAATTTCCTTGGAAGAAATTCAAAACAGCCAGGGAGTTACCAGCAGTTCTGGTCAAGGTTTCAAAAACGAATTACTTACATATATTATGTAGCAACAGTGAGATTTGAAAGTGAACAAAAGCTGTCAGGTGAAGAGACCCATGTGCTCATGAAGCGCTTTAATACAAAGTTTATTCGTCGCACCTCCCAAATGGATCAGAAATAATTTGGACCGTTATTTTTATATAATTTGTAATAAACAATGAACACATACCGCAATACATTTCGGGAGGGAAAAAAATTACATCTAAGCTCCAGCACTTAACAACAAAAAATTCTCTCATACGAATATTTATCCATTTGCAAATATAAATCATTTATAATTGGATAATAGCAGAAAAACCAAAAAAAAAAAGCGAATAAAATATATTTTGGTATATTATTATACTTATTTTTCTTTATATTCAGTAACAATATCAGTTTCGAAGAAATAGATCAGGAATAACAGAATTAGGAATTTATGACAATAAAACTTTAATTTTCATTAGAATAATGGCAGAATATTTATTCATTCTTTACAGAATGATTAACACTGCAGTTAGTTAGTTAGTCCATTAGTTAGGTGGAAGAATATTGCCTGAAATTAAAAAAAAAATCATTTTTGCGGTTGCCGATTGCTTCATTCTTTGTAGGTGTTTTTTGTTTTTGGAGAGAAAAAGCCTGATTCGTAAATATGACCCACGTGGTGCTAATCACATGGAAGGTATATTAGTATTTCATTTACAACAGAAAACAAGATTAGTATTTGTAGTAGCAAATAGTGTTTTGTTGATCTCTTGTGCAAACGGTATGGAGGTACTCGGGCCTGTGACCAAAGCTGTCTTGGGCATTTGCTCATTGAATCGCTTTTTCAAAGATTAAGTAAAGAGCAACTGATGGACATTGGTCGCAGATCTTTCGGAGATTTGGGTTTCCTAATCTTTGGAATGGGTTTGATATGATAGCATCTCCAACTTGATGGAACGATTCCAGATTGTAGGATTCCTTTGAAAATGTAAAGTATAAGGTCAATTATGTATGTGCTGCATATTTTTACTATGAATAGTGGGAAACCTTCTGGTCCTGTAGTGACTTTATTGGGTAATTTGTTAATGACATCAATCAGGGTTTCTCTCGATATTTCTATGTCATTCATCCGCGCCCTAGGTAACCAGTCCTCCTGTGAGAGAGAGAGGAAACTGGATCGGGACAATCTGCCTGCAGGAAGCTGTGCTGTGCCCATTCCTGTACGAGCTATTGATCAGTGATATTATGATTTGTATGATGACAAAGAATCCTTCTACCCCTCTTCAACCGATCGAGAACAACTTGGTTTAGAACTTGCCTTTTTCTTTTTCAGGAAGTAGGCTTTCTTTCTTAAAGATTGTAAGATCTGAAGACATTTGTAATTTCTACCATTTCTGGTAGGTCATCTGCTTCCTGATGAAGGCCAGCTTGGTTTCCTTATTAAAACACCGATTCGATCTGCTACAAATCCTGACCTTCTTGCCTGCACCACGGTGTGCAATTAACTTCAATTGTTCGGACAAGACCGGGATGGCATCCAATATGGACTCAGAATATAGGCGTCCCCCAGTCAAATCCGTTCAGGCACCGTAAAATGATGTCCCGCTTCAGATATTTAGTAGATAAGGCAAACCTAGGCAATTCAGCCGCATACTCATCTGGTAACTCAGGGAAATTGCCCTGTATGGATAAATGACATGCAAGTGGTAGGTGATCCGATTGGAACTGAAAATTGCTAGACAGGAGCTGGATGCCTGGGAGGCTATGGAATATTAGGTCAAGTGCTTGACCTCCTCTAGTAGCCGGCGCCAAGAACCGTGTAAGATCAAAGGTTCGAAGAGTGACCTCAAGGCTCACAAGAACATCCTCATGCTTAGGCATAGGCAAGTTGAAATCACCTGCGACTACAGTTGGAGTTCTAGTCACTAAATTTGTTGCCAACTAGGTGGGAGCCGAGATCATTGTGGTCTGGGAGGGGGTGTAAACCAGGCAGCATTTGATTTGGATAAGGGGGCTCCTCAGCGTTGTACAGATTGCTTCAAAGTTGTTCGACTGACTTACTCTTGTCCTTAGTGGCTGAAACGACTGCTAAAAAAAGATTTCTCCGCCACCACCCCGTCTGTTCCTACTATGTGCTCGTTCCAATGTGCTTGTACGGGCTTTCAAGAGGCACAAGATCGAGCTGTCTATCTGCCGATATCTATGTTTCAGTAAGGCAAATTATATCAAACTCCTCAAGAAGGAGGGTCTGGAGGGAGTGAAGCTTATTTTTTATTCTGCGTACGTTCTGCATGAACCAAAGAAGCTTGCCGTCATGCGAATCTGGTTGCATGTGGCCCTTTGGTTGCTATGCCTTTGTCCTTCGGGTCCGTTCTAAGCGATCGGTCTACTTCTCTCTTGAAACGGCTTAATGAGGGTATCTGCAGGCGAGCAGTCAGAATCCAAGACGATATGCTTTGCATTCACTGGTCAGGTGTATGCTTAATCATCAAATGTATAATAGAATATTATAAGATTACATAAATAAATTGCAGTCCCCAGTGCGATTGGTGGCACCACTGCGTCACTTTCAAAGTACCGAGAAAGAGAAAATGTGGAATTCATGGAATTTACAACGGCCATCAGTTTAAACATCAGATCATTCCTCTAAATATTGAGATCATTGAAATTGGGCAATCATTGATTCTTATTCTTTATTGCCCCACCTTTTTTTTCTTTAACGTGTTTTTATTTCTCAACCTTGTAATTTCCTCTGGTAGTCAAACTCCTATGAGTGTATGTTAATACTGTATGGCAGCCATTATGTATTTGACTTTGAAAAACACAGCAATCAAAAATTACTCAACTTTTTGGAAAGTCAATCTCCAGTTCCAGAATTGAACTCGAAACTCAACACGCGTTATTCTATCCGGTACTATACTTCTTTTCAACATCCATTTGTTAAACTACCGATTTTTGAAGCAAATTCATGAGCAGAAAATTCCTACAACAGCAATATGAAACGTCCCAGCTCCCTATATGCAATATCTCTAAAAACAATAAGATTATAAATTTTAAAGAGATGCACTTGTATACGTAAAACTAATATACAACTAATTGCATAGAACCAACCTACAGCTCGTATTGGATAATAAATCCTACTCAAAATATTCTGCACTAGATCCCATCAAATTAATCGCATCGCATCAAGAAGATCCCCAAAAATATGAACTCTCAGTCCCTCCCATCGGAGACCAGCTTAATAAACACTCCCATCTCACTGAAACTAAATTAATAAATTACTGCAATCCCACCTGGACCAGGATTAATATAAAAAAAAAAGTCTGTCCTTTCCCGAACAACAGTACAAACCATGCTGAGAACCATTAAGTTTTATTAGGAGCAATGAGTGATAATGTCAGATATTACTGCTAATATACTGATGTCTCATAGCCTGAGTTTTGGCGTTTAAAAAATATCCAATAATAGACAACTAAATACGCATGTCATCTAATGTAGGAGAAACTTGAATAATATATTCTCTCATTACGTAATGCAATAAAATTTTACTTGTATTGAAGTGTCATAACATAGCTACCTCACTTGACTCTACTATCGAACAAGGTCAAATTATTGGCTGCCTCTGGAACCTGGAACTTGTCGTCTAGATGGTTGTATACAATCATATAAAATATAACAACATTAATTTCCATTACGCTGTTTCAACTGAAACATTTAATTTTAATCATAAATGCTACTTGGTTCTTTTAATAAAAACATTAATAAGAGAAATACATCAATTCACGGATGTACAAGATGAGAGACTCCACGTGCCAAGCGATTCTATGCTCAAGCGACACTGCTCTGAATTATCGCTCTTTCTTGAATAGCAATCGTTTCTCTTATTCAAATTCTTCATTAATACACAATTAGATAATCTATGGTAAAGAAAGAAAATTTACTAGATCAAGAAGGAAAGTAACCTTCTCTTTTGCTTTTCTATTCTTGTATATATATATGTGTGTGTGTGTGTGTATATATATATTACTAACTTTCTAGTGTTTGGTCACAGGGTGGCACTGCTCGTGCCTCCACGTGACGGGGCCGGTAACCTAGGAATGTAAAGCTCTCCCTTCCAGGGCTAAATGGAGCGACTGACTCCAATACCCAGGAATTCACTGGGTCAATGGACCCGAATAGAACTGATTCAAGATATGAGGCATCTAGTTCTTTCGGAGATAGTTCTAAAGCAACTAGAAAAGGCGATAGAAATGACTGTCTCCACAAAGAGATTAAAAACTTATGCTAAAGCTTTAAATTCTCCAAAATATTATTATACATTCAAACACTGAGAAAGCGGTAGGCCAATTGTCACCCTTTCTCATACAAAAGACTCTTGAGAGTTATGTCGATCCACCAAAAAACGTTAAAAAACTAAAATCAGGCGATATTTTGGTAGAAA
This sequence comes from Mastigoproctus giganteus, assembly GCF_048544385.1. Taxonomy (NCBI): domain Eukaryota; kingdom Metazoa; phylum Arthropoda; class Arachnida; order Uropygi; family Thelyphonidae; genus Mastigoproctus; species Mastigoproctus giganteus. The sequence continues at coordinate 133,229,960 of NC_143578.1, read as the reverse complement.
GAGCCAATGCTAAAAACCCCGAAAGATTGTTACAAATGACAACCTTTGCAGAAATTCAATGTATTGTGTGAGGATACCAGTAACGGTATCCCCCACACAATACATTAGATACCTCAAAAGATGTCATTACGGAGTGGGTGAGACCTTCTAAATGTGCCCGAAGACCAGGAGTCATCAGTGTTAAAAGCATTACAGTTAAAAAAAAAAAAAAAAAAAAAAAAAGAAGCGATAATCACCCCCACCAGGAATCTGATATTCACTTTTAACACACCGAAGCCACCCAGATCAGTAAAAGCAGGATACCAACACTGCAATATATAACCGTATATATCCCGAATCCTCTCCGCTGTTTCAATTGTCAAAAGGTTGATCACTCGCACAGTTTTCTAAGTATAGGGAAATTAACGTGTGTAAAGTGTGGTTCTCAAGAACATGCCACTCCTACTTGCACGGATGGAAGCCATAAATGCGTAAACTGTAAAGGGGAACATACTGCATACTCAAGAGTGTGAAATATGGAAGAAAGAAAAAAGAATACAAAAAAATTCAAAGCAGAAAATGGAGTTTCATATCAAGAAGCTAAAGAGGCGATTGCAATAAACATAGCAAACAAACGTTCTTATGCACAAATTACCACAATCAAAAAGACTCCGGAAATGGAACTGCCTAATTCAAAATGTTGTGGCACACAAACGTTTGTTACAATTCCCCAGGGGAATCCATCTCAGAATGAGTTCGTGAGTTTTACCAACCATGTCCATCACAAAAAAGAGAATAAATGATCAATACGCCTTTATCTTTCCCACCAGATAATGCAGAAAGTGTTTTCGTTGAAGAAATGAATACTGGTAGACCATATTTTTCAAAGAAAGACAAAACCAAGGCAGACAAAGCAAAAAAAAAACAGCCCCAAGGTAAACATCCGAGGGACCATCCAACTCCAAACGACAAACACGATCATCCATTGGATTATCGAGGTTTTCGCCCAAATATTAATGATATTATGGACCTCATCACCCAGAACCATTCACTAAGCATGTGCCTGCAAGAAACCTACTTAAGACCACAGGACAATAGTACAATCCAAAATTATACCACATATAGAAAGGAACGCATATCAAAGAGAACAACGCGAGGAGGAGTTGCAAAATTAGTTAACAAGCGTGTACCTTCCCAAGCAATACCATTGAACACACCATTAGAAGCAGTCGCAGCCCGTCTAGCAATAGGCTTCAGTATTACCATAACAGCAAGATATCTACCCTCCTAAGGTTAGGAAAGTTTAAAAAATCAGCAAAAAAGCAACTTGGATGAAATTCGCATCTACGATAACCAGCACTACACTTATCTGGAAAAAATATCAAAAAGATGACAAAGAATTCTCAAATAAATCCCTCCCCATTTTTAAATTGGAAAGGACAGTTTGTCACAAATACCTTATTGTCCGTGTGCTTGGTAAAAAAATTGCCAATACGTCAGCCAATTGTTCATACTCAGCTGCTTTCAAAAAATTCAAGAATGAGGCAGAAAAAATAAACCTCAACTTTTCCAGCAAAAACTGCGAACAATGAAACTTGCCGCTCACATTAGCAGACCTAAGACAAACTCTGCTACAGACGAAACACAGTGTAGTTGGCCCTGATGAAATACATTATGCAATAATACAATTAAATTAACGATCCCAATTAGCCCTGTTAGATCTATTCAACAAGATAAACTCGAAAATACCTTTCCAGAGAAATGGCACCACGCAATAACACTAACGTTCCCAAAACAGGGAAAAGACCCATCTGATCCACAAAACAATCATCGTATATCTTTGACTAGCTGTTTCGGCAAAATCTCAGAGAAAATGGTCAACAATAGACTATTATGATATTTAGAAAATAAAGATCTTCTCAATCCAGCACAATATGGCTTTCGAAAAAATCATTCTACCTTAGATGAACTTATACAAGTGGAAAATCAGATAAGAAACGCTTTTCTCAGAAATCAGCATCAAGTCATGGGTTTCCTTTATGATACTACCTGGCATATGGTATACTTAGAAGGTTACATCAACTTCGCCTTAGGGGACATCTGCCCCTCGACCTAAGCAATTTCCTTAAGAATCGGACTTTCCAAGTTCCAAATAAACAACACACTTTCTAAAACGTACTATCAGGAAGGAGGAGTCCCTCAAGGATCTGTGCTAAGTGCCACACTTTTCGCAGTCCACTTCAGTACAATATTAGAACAAATACCAAAAAACATCTTCAGAACTGTTAATGCTGATGATTTCAGCATTTCTTATCAAGCGCAGCATATGAGGACAATAAAACGACAATTACAAGTAGCTATAAAGTCATAACAATGGATATAGAATTTCGGTAAAAAAGACCACATATATACGTTTCTGCAGAAAAAGGAATCTCCATCCGGAGATTTCCGTTTACTTCCGTTCTCAACCTCCTCAAATGTAAAATCGGAATCGCCAAGATTTTTGTTAAATAAATTTTCAAGAATCTCGTCACGTGTCAATTCCTTTGAGACATCATAAATCAGTACAGTGGGGTTTCCCTTTTGAGGAACATTTGAGCTGATACTTGCAGATGTAAAAGACTCCGAGGAGGACAAACACTCCAGATCTGTTTTAGAGGCCGTTTCCAGCAAGATTCCTTTGCTCCTCACTAGCCTAAGAGACTTGATCTTAACATTTTTTTAAATCCGATTTAAGAGTTTTAGCCACCAATGTCTTAACGAGAGCACTTGACTTACAATCACTGTTTTCAGAAGCTCTAAGAATTAAGACATTGTGAGGTTTCACGTTAGGAACATTTGCAGCGGAACGGGCAGCATTAGCAAAGGTCCTGACAACAGAGGTGTCAGTAGCAGTGTCTTCCTGCAAAGTTGAATCATTCGTGACAATCGGGGCAGGGGACACATGTCTTAATGTAGGTTTGTCTGTAGAGGAACTGTCACTAACAGATTGTTTATCCAAACAAGCCATATTTGTTGTTATACCGGAAAATGTATTTATAACTCTTTCCAAAAGATTGGTACGTGTATCTATTTCTATGTTTAGGGCCTTTAACTTTTCGTTCTCTACAAGGAGATAAGTCGCAACAGTCTCCAAATTGAGTCATTTATCCATTATAGTGTTACCTGATTGCTTGGTAATCTTGATGCCTTCATAAGAAAGGAAGCTAGAGAGATCCCGTCTCATTTTTGCAATTCTGTCTTATAAAATAAGAACATTCTGTCCCGGGTGGCTTGCCTGAGCATTTGTTAAATTATTTTTTCTCCTCTGCGCCTGCAGTTCCAAGTTTATTACTCGAAGGGAGATCCGTCTGACGTTCTTTGTCAAGAGTTGATTGTGAAATAGAATCAGTAGCAACTTTTGAAGATGAGCTTCCCTGAGAGGCAATAGTTGGTTCCGGTGATTGAGTCAATGGCACTTGAGGGGTCAGAGGTGTTGAGATCTCACCAAGAGATGACAACGGAGAAAAGATATCAGCTGCAGAAGGTTGTTTATCATCCATGTTAACTGAAATCAGAAATATATGCGTAGTGCAAATTTAATATCTAAAAGTGATGACACTAAGACAAAAGAAGAGTAACTTGAAACCTCTTCAGTCTTCGCGGAGTCCAGGAGAACAGAAGTCTCTTCAGGTCAGATTTTTGCAGTCTGGTAGCTGATCTTGGCAGAAAATGGGTGTGTTGTGCAGATCGCGAAAAATTGCGACGCATGCGTGCTATTGAAACTAGCACTGCTGGCACTGGGTAAATGTAAGAAGGAAGTAAACACCGGAGGCAGAAAACGGTGAAACTGGTAGTTCCGATGCGACGCCCGTCCAAAGTCATGGAAAGGGGAAAACAGCCCCAGTGAAATTAGCGAGGATAGAGATTGTGGTGGTCAGGCAAAGGAGTGGCCACCTCCCTAAAGCTTTGGCTATGGCGCCTAAGCGGAGTGACCAAAGAACATTAGCTGTGAGAAGACAATGGAAGAAACTCGAAAGAGCTCTAATAACAAAACTATGCTTACCAACAGAATCCTCGAGTTGTAATTATCCATTTAGTAACCAACTGCACTTTTAACACGAATAAATCCTGACACGATAATACAGGAGCTAAAAATAACGTGACCGCTATGCTTCTGTTGCTGTGACCTATCTAGATCTGATCCTTGGAAATTATTCCCAATGAAATATAAACGCAAACAGAATTACCGTATAAAACCCTCCAGGTGCATTTTAGCCACAGTAGCTATTGCGCGAAGAACACTGAAACTAAATCAAACACGGTGAGATTCTGATTGTGTATTCTGTTTACTGAATAAATCTTGTATTCGCCTTTTGAAGAAAAGAGAAAGAATTAATAAAATGTAGGAGAGATTTCCCTGATGTGTTTGATAGCCCTATCTCTTATAAACTTAACAAAATAGTATGAAAAAAGTAAAAACTCACTGCTTAAAGCCCAAGGGGTGAGACGCTGCAATTCTACGAGGTTTCCAAATGCTGTTGGCGCATGTCGAAGTAATATTCATCTTCTCCCACTGCTTGATCATTATTGGCAACGCCATCTTCACAAGTTTCATTAGGCTGTTTTTCAATAGCTTCTCCAACGCTGGTATAAACTTAGAGGGAAAAACGCTTGGCTTCTGCTTTAAAGCACTTGCTTCACGTGGAGTTGTCTTCCCTGCCTTGACTCCAATCGTAGTAACAAAAAAAATTGCAGAAAGCAGAATTAAGATTACGGTTGAGAGAATCTTCATTTCCAAAACGAACAGGCCTGTGTTGTGCATTTGAAGGAGCCAACAGCTAAGAAAGGTTTCCTTAAAAGTACAGCTTTATATGAGAATTGCCATTTGTAACCTTCAAACATATACGCAATTAGTTTGCCATTATGTATTTACAATTCTAATTAAGTGCTTAAGACCATTCTATATTTTCCTTTGAGATATCTTCGCGTTATCCAGCACGCATTTTAACTTCAATAGATAAAAGTGCAAAGGAAGCAATTCGATTTATTTCAAAATCCAAATTAAAAAACCCGTTTTTCTTGTTTATACGAAAGTAAAGTATATTGAATTGAGGGCTTACTGGAACAAAGGCAACTTGGTCAAATTATTCCTATCGCAGTAAATGAAATAGTTTTTCCTGGTAATGAGTTAGCATTAGTAAAGGCATATGATGCAAGAAAGCAACGTTATATAGCATCAGTCAAATAAAAAAAAAAAAAAAAACCTTCCCATTTCACCCGGTATCCATTCACTTCAAACGTTTCTCTAGTTCTGCCTTAAACTTCTCTACAACAGATGGAAGTTTGTTCCGACTATGAACCACCCGCTGGCTAAAGTGAAATTTCCGCACATCTATTCCACAATTGCCTTTCCTCAATTTCTATTTATGCCCCATTAGGTTCTGAGCAAAGCGGAAGGGTCCCATCAGAATTGAGTTTGCTCAACCCATTCAAGGCCTTATACACTTCAATTAGATCACCTCACAGGTGCCTAGTCTCCAAACGCTGCAAGCTGCAGAATTTAAGCCTTTACTGGTAATAGCAACACTTTGTTTCACTCACCAATCTCGTTGCCCTTCTCTGTACACACTCAAGGAAATCTACACTCTTCCTAAAATGAAGCCTTCAGACCTGTGTACAGTACTAACGGTGTGACGTGACCATTGCCTAGTCTCCAGTCTCGCATACAAGGGGATACTCAATCCCTTATCCCTGCTAGCAAAACTCCTGTATATCATAGACAAGATCCCATGAGCTACTCTTGCAGCCTGTCTGCACTGCTTAGAAAACTTCATATCTGACTGCATAATTGCTCCCAGGTCCTTTTCATTCTCCACTACTTTAGTGTAGTATCACCCACTTGGTACGTTACCTGGGGTTGCTGCCACCTATGTGCAGTAGTTTACATTTGTCGATGTTCAACTTTCATTTCCACCTCTCAGCCTATCTGCTCAGCTTTCTCAGATCCTATTGCAGTAGTGTACACTGAGATGACAGAAATCGTGGGATACCTGGTTCCTGTGCAACACTACGCTGTCATCTCTCTCGCTAGTGGACGAACGGGCCGCTCGGCAGGTATATAGGTACACTGCGTCGCTACATTCACGTAGACGATAATTCGATGTCGGTATGCATAAACGACATGAGTTAACCCACTTTGGAAGAGGGATGATAGTTGGTGCCCGACGCATGGGTCACTCCATTGCGGATGTAGTACAGAAATTGTATTATCCCTGTTCAACAGTATCAAGAGTGTATCGGGAATACGCCATTTCCGGAATAACATCTCATCGTACACAGCACTGTGGCCGTCGACGTGTGTATCGCATTATTTCATCCAACCGAAAAGTGACAGTGGCACATATCATGGCCAACTTCAACGAGGGAGGTATCAGAAACGTCTCCACCAAGACCGTAATTCGATCATTAGCCGCAGTAGCTTTTGGGAACCGCCGATCGACCAGAGTTCCATTACGAACACCACGACAGAACTCGACGCCTGAACTGTGCCAAAGAACATCGTCACTGGACCTTGGATGATTGGTGACGAGACTCCTACTCCGATGAGTCCCATATCCAGCTATTTCGAGCGAACGTGAAGGTACGTATCTGGCGGAAACTGCACTTAGCTATGCACCCGTCATGTCAGCGAGAAACGGTTCAGGCAGGTGGACGGTCGGTAATGGTCTGGGGCGTGTTCAAATGTTACATGTTGGTACCTCTGGTATGTATAGATGCATCTCTGAACGGTCCAGTTACGTGTCCATCCTTGTACACCATCTGCATCCCTTCATGGTCGTTGGACACCCACAAGGCAATGGACTCGAGCAGCTTGGTTTTGGGCAAAGTCAAGGAGTATACGTTTCATTATTAGAAAAAAGAGAGAGAGAGAGAGAGAGAGAGAATACGAATAATGAGGACGATCCTCACCTGGTAAAAATCAGAGGTAGGAGAGATGAGTATCTCAGTGCGTGTAATTGAAAGTAAACCTCTTCTCATCAGTTTTACTGTGAACTAGATTTCTTGTGTTGTTTCATTTTCTCTATATGAAAGAGCTTATTATGAGATTGTTGTTACCATGCTGATGCTTATTGGTCAATTGCTTATTGACCTGTTGCATAATGGATTTGTAATCTAAATAAGGGACTAAAGTAGGTGAAGACACAGAGTTGAGTGCATTTTTAGCAGCTCCGTTTGCCTTCTTGTTTCCCTGGATTCTACAATTCCAAGGAATGTTGCATTCTATATTGTATGCAGTCTGCCCCGTGGAAAATAGCCTTCTTAATAAAATGGGCTTATTTATTTTATTCTTATTTGTTATTTTTTTTTTTCAACCTGTTCCACTAATCTATAAGGACTTATTTAATTATTCCCTGTACTCTACTGTGCTCCCAGTTTAGTCCCCTCCCACTTTACACCTAACTTGTTTGTCTCCCAGAAGATTCTAGACTCGAAGGGGGTCTCAATATTTTAGGTATTCCTCCTCTGGATTGGCTGAAGTTCAAAATGACTGACTGACACTTAAGTACCAAAACATAATAATATTTATTGACATTATATATATATTTCCAATCTATAACTGCGATTAACTGTGAACTTTATTTTGTGTGGCTTTGTTAGACTGCTAGGCCTTATATGTGTAATTATCCTTGTAATTCAAACTACAGAATTTTCATACATATATACATAACATATTCTTCGTGTGTCTCATCCTTGGGTTGTAACAGATCTAGGCGTTCATTACATCTCATAATCCTTACATCAGCTTTCCTACCAATCAACTGTCCTAGTAGGTTTACAAGTGGCTTTCAGTGTGGTAATAAACAATTTCAAGTAGCTATATATATACATATTTATATCCCTTTCCAAAATTATCACATACACACACACACACACACACACATATATATATATATCTCAGTTAGAAAAACCTTTCCTCAACTACAGACCTGTTCATCATTCATAATCAACAATGGTAATTAACCATCTTCCCTTATCTAATCCTATAATTCTTTAATTAGCAGGGCACTCAATCAGTGTTTTATCCGTTTAAACAATTACTATCACTCTAAGTTATACTCTCTATAAATGCAAATTCACTATAATATCATATTCAACTACAATCCTTTGTTACCTAATTAGTCATTCCCCCAAAATTAACTATTATCTCAAAGTATCCTTTCCACCCATTAATAAACCTTTACCATAAGATCCTACTCTTAATTTCACTACAATTCTGTGTACATGGGTGCAATTACATTTAGCTTTCTCCCATAGGTTAAGTATTTCCCCTAGAGTCCTTCCTTCACTAACTTAAGATTTTTCTTTACTGAACTATCACTTACTCAGTTTTCCAAGTGATTTTTCTATTCATGGCTGCCATAACTATCAGCCTAACGGCGTAGACTAGAAGGCGGGTGGTTGCTCATCCTTGGAATACATCAATCTACCTGAGGTTCGCTCTGTTGAGTTGAATAAGGATCCTTTTCTTATGCCATTCTCTAGAATTCTCCTTGTGCGCTCTCCTTCCTTCACTATGAATTGCATCGGCTTCTCACACTGTTGTTGTATACATTGGCTGCTGCTGTATCTTCTTTCTTCCACATGGACACATTCTTTCCCCAACTTTAGACTTACGAAATTTCTCACAAGGAAAATTTCCTTCCCATTACTAAACCATCTCCCCAAAACTCAACAACGACTCTGCCACACGACTGTCTTCCTCTACGCACTTCCAAAGACTCTCAAAAAATTCTCTTTCTCCCTACTCTGAATTTCAAAATTTCCTACTCTTTTCACTCTGGCCAATCCTGACTTGTACATCCCTTCCCCTGTAATTCCCATTCGTCTCCTATACTCTTCCGTGGGCGTGTCTTCCATCTTTTATATGAGGACTTCCGGTTTTACAGCAATTTCTGGAACTTTCTAGAAAGGTAAACGGAAGTTCCGGTCAGCCAAGAAGTTTCCAGATCTTCTTTGTGACCTCACATCTACGCCCTGTATTTGCCTGGCTACACCTGTCGTTAATTGCCCCCGTGAAATTTTAAAGTGTGCACTTAAATTTCTTGAGTATCTCCATTACTAAGCTCCATCTCTTCTGTTTCGGCTCATTGTTCTTTAGGGGCGAAATGTTTACTCTGATCTGTGCTCATTAGCTACGGTCTGCTCCATCAGTGTTTCCTATTCAATCGCGTGTTCGAAACGCTTCCCCCGGTTGCTACGTTAATCTTCCTCTTGCTTAAAGGTAATAGGCGAAACGAGCACAATTAAACCTGGGACTTATCTGAACTATTGTATACAAATTCTGTTATTAGTTTTGACCATATATATTTCAAATGGTTGTCTGTATTAATATTCCTTAATAATTTTTCAATATCAATAACTCTCATTATTAAATAACAGTTATAAGGACAGGTCCTTACACTCGACGCCTGAACTGTGCCAAAGAACATCGTCACTGGACCTTGGATGATTGGCGACGAGACTCCTACTCCGATGAGTCCCATATCCAGCTATTTCGAGCGAACGTGAAGGTACGTATCTGGCGGAAACTGCACTTAGCTATGCACCCGTCATGTCAACGAGAAACGGTTCAGGCAGGTGGACGGTTGGTAATGGTCTGGAGCGTGTTCAAATGGCACACGTTCGTACCTCTGGTATGTATAGATGCATTTCTGAACGGTCCAGTTCCGTGTCCATCCTTGTACACCATTTACATCCCTTCATGGTCGTTGGACACCCACAAGGCAATGGACTCGAGCAGCTTGGTTTTGGGCAAAGTCAAGGAGTATACGTTTCATTATTAGAAGAGAGAGAGAGAGAGAGAGAGAGAGAGAGAGAGAGAGAGAGAGAGAATACGAATAATGAGGACGATCCTCACCTGGTAAAAAGCAGAGGTAGGAGAGATGAGTATCTCAGTGCGTGTAATTAAAAGTAAACCTCTTCTCATCAGTTTTACTGTTTTATTTCTTTTAAGAAAAGATTCGAAGTTTATCACGAACATGAGACATCATATGGTTTTTTATATAATTCGGATAATATTCAAAAACTGACTGAAAACGATCTTCTTAAATGTTGCAAAGACTTAAATGCCACCTTGCAAGACGATATTGATTGCATTGATTTATTTAATGAAATTAACATTTGTCGTCAAGTTTTGCCTTCCAGGATCACAATGTTACAATATTTACTGAAAAATAATTTATTTGAATTGTATCCAAATTTTGTTACTGTTCTGAAAATTATATTAACCTTACCAATTACCGTCGCATCTGCAGAGAGATCTTTCTCAAGATTGAAAATAATAAAAAATTACTTGATCTAGCATTAGTCAAGAACGATTTACCTCCTTAGCCATTTTATCTATCGAATCCGAAATAGCCAAAAAACTAAATTATGATGATATTATCAACGAATTTGCTGTAAAACATGTAAGAAAATGAAACAAAAATCACATATTGTGACCTTATTCCATTAAGTTGCATACCAAATTGTATTTTATAAGTATATGAAGCAATTATTTTTCTTATTTGATTTATTAAAGATTTTTTTGTAATTAATGTTAATTTTATTAAAATAATTTAATTATTTATCATTTTCATGTAATCCTTACTAAACCAATTTGTGCAATGTAATAAATATCAAAATTCAATAAACTATTTTGTTGTACGAAATTTGTATCAAGGCCCCGCAAGTCAACTTTGCACCGGGCCCCGCTTTTGTTCGGGCCGGCACTACAAAGTTGTTTGGCACAAGTTAATTACATCTGTTATATAGTAGATACGGTAATATGTACAGTACAGTATTAGATTACGAAATCTACAGTATTATATCTATTTGATTTTCCAAATCAAATATATATAATACTGTAGACTGATAAGATTTACAATGACTTTCACGTGTTCATTTTTTTTATTATTATTACTGCTATTCATTGTGAAATAGTGAGTAGTGATATCTAATACAATCTACCAAGACGTATGTCAGCTTCTGCAGTGAATATATATACTGTGTACAAAAGGAATAAACTGCATCAACATTTTAAACAGATAACAAAATTAACCTCATTAATAATGTACTCACCAGTTACTGATTAAATATGAAACATACCATGTGGCTGATATTCTAAACAGTATAAAGGTTAAAAGATTGAGGATGTACACCAGTTAATTCTAGTCAAACAATTGAACAAAATACAGGAGATGACCAAACGATCCCTGTGCTGTTTCAGAGAAAAATCAGTTTTCCTTTCTTCACTGATTTCAGTTCATACAGATGATCAAATCATTTGCAATCACAGTATAGTGCTAATATTGTATATGGTGAATACATGGCATTATTTTTTTTTTGACAGTGAATCCTCTGGCTGTTTTCCATCTAATAATGTCATGTTTTTCGAGATTAACCTAGCAGTGCTCACATCCCTTTCATAACAAAAACACTTGAACTACTCCTGACAGGCTGTATCAACTATCTTTTTTGTTTTTAGTGAATATTTAGAGAATTTTTAATTCTCTTTGGATTATAGTTTCTGACCTTTTACTAATGGATTACAATACATTTTTAATAAATTTTTTTAATGAAAAACTTTAAATATTCAGAAATGTTGTGTCACTTTACACATGCTATTTTCAGCGATGCAAAACTTTTAATCTCTTAAGGAAGGGGGGGGAACATTAGTATTAGTAGTACCAAATGATACAAGATAGCAAGCTTATACAGCATCAGCCAAAAAAAAAAAAAAAAAAAAAAAGAAAAAAAGATATCTCCCATTTCACCTATTTATTCCCTCCATTGGTTTGCCTAGTTTATTATTAATATCCATATGATGCAAGGAAGCCTGAGGCTTATGCTGCACCAGGAAAAAAAAAAAAAAAAAAAAAAAACCAGTTCCCGAGTAACCCTGAGAGAGAGAGAGAGAGAGAGAGAGAGAGAGTGTGTGTGTGTGTGTCAAAATTAGAAGGGAATCACCAAGAAAGAGAAGAATGATGATATCCAGCTCAGGACCCTGGGTGTGCCAAGCCCATACTCACCAGATGTGAGCCCCCGGGGTTAATTCTTCCTTGAATTTAAGCTATCAACTTCCACAACAACAGATGGAAGTTTGTTCCAGCAATCGATCACCTGCTAGCTCACACATCTGTTCTGCAACTGCCCTTCCTCAATTTAAATTTATGATCCCTCATGTGTAGTCTGAACAAGAGGAAGAATTCCATCAGCATTATTGAGCTTGCACAATCCATTCAAAGCCTTAAACACCTCAATCAGACTACATCACAGGTGCCTAGTCTCCAGACACTGCAATTTGCAGAACTGAAGCCTTTCTTGGTAAGAGCACCCCTTTGTTTCCCCTCACCAATCTTGTTGCCCTCTCTGTACTGGTTCTAGCAGCTCAACACCCTTCCTAAAATGAGGCCTCCAGACCTGTATGCAGTACTCAAGATGTGGCCTGACCACTGCCTTATAGAATGGGATAATCATCTCCTTATCCCTGTATATCATGATAAAACCCCATGAGCTGTCCTGGCAGCCTGTCTGCATTGCTCAGAGAACTTCATATCTGACTGCACAATTACCCCCAGGTCTTTTTCATTTTCCATTAACTATGGTAACTATGGCACTAACTATGGTACTACCCTGAGTGTCGTACCATAGTTAGTGCGTTACTCTGGGGTTACCGCTAGCCACCAATATGCAGTACTTTGTATTTATCAATATTACGTATTATAGATATAAACAGGAAACCATTAGTCTCTTTCATTTTCCAGTTTTTAACTGTTAAGTGTGCCAAAGTGGTAAAGCATAAATTTTTGTTCTTTATGTATATAAATATTACAAAAAAAAAGCAAAACATAAACAAGTAGCCCTATTTTTGCACCAATTTACAATAGCACCTGTCACTAACAACAAGGCCATTTTTATTTTTAATTATTTACTTTTGCAATTTTTAATTTTTTTATAAATCGAAAGTTTAAAATCGTCAGACAAAATTTATCGGCATCATACTCTACTAAGTATCATGCACTCACTGTTCATGTGATCAAGGACAACCTGAGCTCACATCTGGTGAGTATGGGCTTGGCACACCTAGGGTCCTGAGCTGGATATCATCATTCTTCTTTTTCTTGGTGATTCCCTTCTACTTCTTTCTTTCTCTCTCTCTCTCTCTCTCTCGGGGTAATTCAGAATTTTTTTTTTTTTTTTTTTTGGCTGGTGCAGCATAAGCCTCAGGCTTCCTTGCACCATATGGCTAATAATAATAATAAATCAGCGATTAGTGTGACCATATCACAGCCACTCAGAGAAAAGAAAGCTCCCCACCCTCAAAGTAGCATAGCCACTCATGGATGCGGGTACTAAAGGTAAATGCGGTGAAGCATTAAGTTGGTTGTAGTTTACGTCATTTATACGTGTTGGAAATTTATTACGCTAACAATTTTTATTAATTGTGCTTTTAATAAATTAAATAATTAATAATAGTGATAGCTGCACGTAGTTTTTGCCAATCGTGCATGTTATAAAGTTTTTAATTTAATAGAATAAAGAGATGCCATTGTCTGGTAAAAGAAGTTCAGTGAGTCCCAGTGCAAATAAAAGCATGAAAAAGGCATGTCGATCTATCACATTGGAACATTGGAAAATGAGATGGAGGTAATTCGGAGGATGAAAGCTGGTGAAAGCCACCCAAATGTGCTTAGTGCTATGAATATGCCTCCATTGACTATTACTACAATTTTAATAAATTAAATAATTAATAATAGTGATAGCTGTGTGTAGTTTTTGCTGATAAAATAAAACAATCGATGCAAAGTTGTAGGCAAAATTTTTGGTGCCTGGAATGGTCAATAGGAAATGACTCTGTGATTTACCATTGACTCCATGATATAAAGGATTCCATTTTGCATATCCGCCCCCCCCCCCAGGAACCTAACCCTGGCATAAATCGAAAGCTACTGTATATGCTTTCACTTGTTCATTGAGCCAAAACATTATGACCATACTTGTCTCCATGAGGGGATGCATCCTACAGCACCTAGGAGTGATATCGCCGACTGGCAAAGAATATATAGTGCCTGTCAGTTTATCAGTACAAAACCATGCAATGGGGAAAGGGAAGGACCTGTGGAGTTTGAATGGGGAATGATTTGCATCCCAGCACCCACAGGCATTGTGGGCTGTAACCAGACTGTACGGCTGGACAAAAACAGGCTGGCAGCAGTGGTATCATGGTTTGGGGAATGTTTTCATGGACATCACCTCATTGAACACTCCTTCACTACTAGATCCTACCTTGGTATTGTTTCAGACCATATTTTGACCTATATGGTGGCTGTGTATTCAGATGACACTGCCCAATGTCACAATGCCTGCATTGTGCAGAAATGGTTCAAGAATCATGTCCAAGCATTTTGTGTGCTCTCCTGGTTGCCAAATCCACTGACATCAATCTCATTGAACATTTGTGGGATGTCCTTCGGTCCAGCTGGTCTGGATACCTGAGGTAACCTTCCATGGTCTCGTGGAGTCGATTCCATGCTGGGTGCAACCAGTTATCATGGCAAAAAGCACCCCAGCATGCTATTAGGCAGATGGTACAATGTTTTGGCTCATGAGTGTTTATATTAAATGACATTAGTCACTTTCATTTTCAAGTTTATTTCAATTTTGTGTTAGATGAGACATTAAAATTTCAAAATTATGCATTTCTGCTTATATATAAATATTAAAAAAATATTAAAGAAATACATGCACATGTGTGTGTGTGTGTGTGTGTGTGCGTGCGTGCGCGCGTGTGTGTGTGTTTTGGAAAAATGCCTATTGGACATTGTAGTTCAGCCACTAAGCAAACAAGTTGCAAGGATAGTTGGGCTGCACTTATCATGTGTTTTCATGCAATTACTCTGAAAAAAAAAAACTTAGTTATTATATAATATATGTAACATACAATAGTGAAGCAAAAAAAACTAATGATACAGCTAAATATTATTCAACTCTTAATTTCTAATAAGGTGTACAAAATAAACATTTTACTAAGTCCATTTGGAGCTCTGCACTCATGTTCTGAACATTTAGGCTTTCTTTGTGAAGCTTGAGTGCTTAGATGCTATTGCCCTCAATGCACTGAAATTTTATTATTACAGGCAAATCTGTGGCTTTCAATTGAGTTTGAAGTATTATACATGTAATAAGTGCAGCTGTTCTTATAAAACTGATCAATAAAGTAAGCTTCTTAACTGATTAAATATGAAGATACTATATAATTTTTTGTTTTTTAATTTATATCTGATGACACTTTATGAGTTCAATTATTGTATAATGTTTCATTTTTTTTTTCTCTTAAAGATAAAGCACACCATCTAAATCAAAACTGCATCAGTTATTATAAGTGGGGCAGGATACAGCAACGAACATTCTTGCGACATTCTTGCCATTACAAACAACAGTGCATAGCCAAAGATGGAGTTCAGGTGTTTGGTGTTACCTTCTGAGAAAAGAAGTCTGGTGGATTCTGACTTAAGTTCATGGCATAGTGTAATATGATTTTGTTTTCAGTTATTAAATCATCTGCAGAGAAAGAAGCAGCAAACAAAGATGAATGTTTAGAGAGCAGTTAGCTCATTGATCACACAAGAACTTAAAAGGATCAGCAGTCTGTACTGTTGGAGCCTTATAGACTGTTGGCAGCCATGAATGCCATGGTGTCAGTGAATCTAACATTGCAGTAACAGTGTGAAAGGACCAGATTTTAAAGGAGCACCTGAACCTAATCCAAGCAGGTGTGTATGTACACACACACACACACGGTCTTGGTTTTCTGCCTCCTTTGTGGAGCTGAGTTGAAATCATGGATTTAACTTTGCAGATGTTTTCTGAAAAGTTGAATCTGCGATTTCTGTAAATGAAATGCTAATAGGAAGAGCAATTTTGGATACGGGGACATGGTTCTGTTATGATCTTAATAAATGCAAGAACATTCTGTTTGGAAGAACATAAGATCTCTTTCACCAAACAGATTTTTTTAAAAAATTTTTTTTTGAAAGATTATGCCACTCATCTTCATGACAGCAAAGAAACTGTTAGCTAGTATGCCTCATGCCTAGCTATTTTCAATGTTTTAGTATTAGTAGAAGTTCTGAAATGCTTTGAGAACACATTTTGACAAAGCCATCAACAGTCAGGACATTTTTGTGTCAATGCAAAATGTCTAACCTGCTTCAGCTCCATGCACAGCTAAAATCTTGCACTGTAATTTCGGTTTCCCCAACTAAAAGAAATGTATGCCGTAACCCAATTTCATACATGATTTCTTGTAACTCTTAAAAAAATATATATAGTAAAGGATATTTTTTTTTTGCACGAAGACAAATGTATATAAAATAATAATGACAAAAAAAGAAAAAAACAAAACCACACACTTAAAAAACTACCGTTTATGCTTTTCAGTGTTTTGTTTTGCCAGACTTTCCTTTCTCTCTAGTTCACAAACAAGTTTTTGTTTATACTCTGGCACAGTCACCAGGTCAGAGGAGTTTACATTAAATCATGAATACAATCAGTAATTGTATTTAATAGTCACGGGCTCGAACCACAGTCCACTTAAAGAACATGTGCTACTGCATTCTCACTCCTGACCACTTGGTTATGTCGTTATTTGAAACACAAATATGTACAATCACAATCAATTTAAAAAACTGTGTAAGCGCCGGTTACAGCAAATTTCATTTTTCTGAAACTAGCTACACTGACATCTTCAAAAGGGACACCTCTGTATAGTGGGCACTTTCTTCTGATCTAGTGTTATCCACTTCAGAGAGGTTTCACTATATAAATATTACATAATAAAAACCCAACCCACTGAATGAGCTTTGATATCATTTAAGCATCTTATTTTAATGGTTGAGTATCACATACTTCTGTTGATAGAGCAACTCAGACTGATAGCCATCAATATATTTGGTCTGTTTGAATACTTGCAAAGATACATGATTTGGTTTTTTGTTGGAGGAGGATATTCAAATTATTGATTCAAGTAGGGTGGGGGGCACCATAGATTGCAATGTCAAAAAATTCAGTGGCTAAGGCAAAGAAAGCCAATACGAGAACCATGGGAAACTTTTACTGGTAAAAAGTGTTTCCTGGTACCACAGCTTCTCCCTGCATTCTCAGTAAACAGATGGTGCGTGTTATCGGTTAGTGGCAGTAGAAGCCAATAACAATGTATTGATTAGTTTTTTCTTATAATTAAAAGCAGATTATCAGAGTTCATCAGTGGGCTGAAATTTACTTATGGGTACAGCCTCCAGACTGCCACTGTTTTGACCCGATACGAAAATGACTTCTACAGACAGTGTGTGTTATCAGTAGTTGTAGTAGAAGTCATTTTCCTATCGGATTGAAACAGCGGGAAGGAGGTATAAACACCCTAAGACTGAGGCAGTCTGCAGGGTGTACCCGTAAGTAAATTTCAGCCATGAAGGCACTCATGAACTCCAATAATCTGCTTTTAATAATGAGAAATAAAAAACTAATCAATACATCGTTATCAACTTCTACTGCCACTACTGATAACACGCACCATCTGTTTACCGAGAATGCAGGGAGAAACTGCGGTACCGGGGAAACGCATTTGACTGCTAAAAGTTTCCCGTGTTGGCTTTCTTTATCTTCGCCAATTCAGCAAATTGCATTTCATTAGGAAGGAACTGTTATGATTTGATATGTATATTTCCCAGATTCTCTCTGAAAGTCCAGACCTTGTTTTTATCAATTTATATGAAGTAATTTGATTAACTAAACACAATCATAGTTTGACAAGAACTGACACAAAATTTTCAACATCAAACTTCTGACTTCCTGCTAGAAGTCAAAAGTCTCTAACAGGAAAAAATTATGATAATTTGATAAAGTTTTGGTAACTGTTTGACTACTGTAATATTTGGCTAATATAAATTCTGTAGAGTTAATTTTGTTAATATTTTGTCATATTAATTCTCACCTTAACAATGCTGCAAATTCTACTTTGAATACATCTGAGGATAAGATTTGATTTTGATTTTATTGGCACAAAAACGACTGCGGTTATACTGTGCTCTGAGGATAAGACTTAGATTGAAATGGCCATAGGTGATTCCTGTATGCGTCATGAGATCACCACTTGTATAACCCATGAAATGTATTCCACGGTTGGTGTGGTAGATAATTCTAGCTCAACTGACAGTTCTTTTCTTTGTTCCTGATGTAAGGAATGTACTGAATTCAAATTAAAACATGGGTGCTGGACCTAGAGACAAAAAAAAAACTGGAAGCTCATTAGGGACTCAAGTATCTGGTGACTTGCCAAGTGATGTACTCCCAATTTGGGCCTCAGAACAGAACAATTAAGTGCATATTGCTCTGGTTCAAGAGGATATAGTGTTATTGGAAGACTCCACTGTCAGGAAATGAGTAACATTTTTTTTGTGATAAGAATAAGTGGACTAGAACTTGGGTGTGAAGCTGAAGCAACAATTGGTAATGTTACCAACAGCCTGCTGATTTTAAGTTGGGGGGAAGTAAAGAGAGCATTATTGTTCATGTGGGGACTAATAATTTTAAATGCACACAAAGTGCCTCATTGTTGGATGAATATAGGCCATGCTAAAAAAATGCAAGCCATGTCAGATATGTATATGTCAATATCTGGACAACGGTGGTGTGGTCTTTGCCAGTATTATTGAGGAGAATTTAAAAGGTTTAGTGGAAACTGTTAGTTTGGGTAGTGATGGGTATATATAGACATATGTTTATCTTATGTTATGAGTCAAAATAACACTTGCACACATCTCAAGGGTTTTTGTTTTTGCCCACAAAAGCCAATATTGTTAAGATGTACTGAAGATAGTGATGTTTCAAATGAATGGAAGCTAATGCTATGGAAACAAGCTTAAATAACTTCAAAAGGTGTATCAGGGTAGTATATTATTATATGACACTTGGTCTTTACAGTGGATAAGACTAAGTATTGTTGTCAATAAAATAAGCAAATCTGAACTCCTGATTAGGATAGATAATGCTGACATACAAGAACTAACGGATACGTGGT
Source organism: Mastigoproctus giganteus (assembly GCF_048544385.1). NCBI lineage: Eukaryota > Metazoa > Arthropoda > Arachnida > Uropygi > Thelyphonidae > Mastigoproctus > Mastigoproctus giganteus. Next base: position 133,210,879 of record NC_143578.1, on the reverse strand, counting down.
ATCACTCAGAATTAGGGGATGATGAGCATCACTATGATATGTATCCATATAATGTATTTAGGAAGGATAAGCAAGGTAGAAGGGAGGATGGTGGGAGTTGTGCTTCTTATCAAAAGCAGTTTGAGCACAAGCACACAAATGTTTTCCGAGATTCATAAATTACACATGCCAGCATAGAAGCTATGTGAAGTATCTGGATGCAAGCGTAAAATGAGAGTGGGAGGTATGCTATAAACCTGAATATCATGAAGAGTGCAATGGGAGCCTCTACATACAGATGGAATGGACAAGCAAATGTGAATGTCTTATCATGGCTGATTTCAATTTGCTGCTTACTGATTGGAGCAATGAGAGGGGAAACTTGCCATGAGGGAGCAAAAAAAAAATTATTATTTGTATCAGCATGTTAAGGAAAGAATATTATAGATTTGACCATTATTTGAGAATGTCATTTCCACATAAAACAATGTGCTAAATTTTATCAAACTAATTTTTTACTTTTGCAAGGGTGTGCTGGGAGGGACATGGGGGCAGGATTTAACAAGAGGCTCAATTGCATGAGCTTCTTGTTAAATTTTGATGATTATCCAAGCCCCTTTTTTTAAGTTTTTGGGAATTGTTCAAGTCACTTGTTAAAAAAAAATTGTAATGTTAAAATTTTTTTAACCATACCCTCAGTTAAAACTTTACTTTAACTGGGGATGACCTTTAGCTGAAATTTTTCTCAAGTGAGTCCCTTGTTAACAACTGGCAACATGCTTGCACAAAACAGATGCTATCATAGGGCTCACAGTACAGGAATCATCAGCAAGAAGTGATTGCACATCCTTAGTTTGAAAGATGAAGAAAGAGGTTACAATTGTTATAGATAATGAAATGAGTTTTAATTTGAGGAAAGGTGACTATGACAATTTAAGATACTACATGGCTTTTATCAACTGGGCAGATAGTAGAGGGGGGAGGGTGAAAACATTAAGATTATATCTTTAAAGCAATAGATGCATTAGTACATACCACTAAGAAAATATAGCATAATTAGGATGCCTAGGTAGATGAATACTGCACTGGCCAGTCTAATAGGGCAGAAAAAGTTGGTAGCTAGAGGAATGAAAATTAAGTCAGAGGGCTGAAGCCTATAACAGCTACAAGTTGATCTGGAATAGTACCACAGAAAGGGTTAGGTTGGCAAATTCTGAGTATGAGAAATCACTGGCTAAGAGAGTAAAGAATGGGGACAAGAAAATTTTCCTGTATGTGAATACAAAAAAGAAGAAACTAAATCAGATCAAAACATAGTGTAATGCAGGGCTGGAATTTCCCATTGGCACCATAGGCACGGTGCATAGGGTCTGCAAGAGTTTTAAGGCATTAAGTTTTAATGGCATTAAATTACAGACAAGATACGAAGGAAGGAAAAAAAAAACAACGAAAAACAAGCCGAGAAAACGTGTGCAATTGATTCTATGAGCTTCAAATGAATACATATATGCTATCTAGTGACTGTTCTCAAAACTAGAAGAATTGAAGTGATGGTCGCTCTGCCAATTCAGGTGGTTTATAATTTATTATAGTTGAAACTTGAGTCATGTTAATTGATGTGATTCACAGTCAAAGTGTTAAAATAGAAGGGTGTAAAAACATTTACCCCCCCCCCCACCTTTCGGAATAAAAGTGCCTAGGGCCTATGAACACCAAAATCCTGCCCTGGTGTAATGGATGTCAAAAAGTGTTTAAATCAGTTGATGTGTTGAACCACTTTAAACCAGCTAATGCATTGAACAGGTGCTTCACATATGTCTTTACAGACCAAAGATCCTTAATAGTAAGGAGAAGCTATGCAGTGAGGCTGAGCACTATAGGTTAATGGCATTAAATTACAGAAAACTGTTTACTGGAAAAAATTTTGAGCCTAAAGGTAAGTAAGAATCTTGGAGTTTATGGCATGTATCCAGTAATTTTGAGTGAGATTGCAAAAGAGTGCACTGAACCTTTAGCCCCTGAGTCAGGTGTGTAGGGGTCTTTGATACCCCATGTGAACTTTGGCAATGTTGTTCCCTTCATCTACTTAGTCCACACAGCTGAAACTCAATATCTTTTAACAAAAGTTTATTTGATACTGATATTGAAAAATCTAGAAATATTTGTTAGTTATTGCACAAATAGCAAAATTTGAATCTAAAATTCAAATTTTTAACTGAAAAACACGGATCTAAAATTAGTGGCACCTGTTGCATCCAATTATTGAAAAGCATGTGCTTTTTTTTTTTTTGCTTTATGGTTTGGTGCATTATAGCCTTAGTTGCTAATGCGCCAAAAAAAAAATCCAAACAAACAAACAAAGCTTTATGGTAGTGCATCCAGCTGTTAAGGTCTGTTTTGTCATGGAATAGACTGGATGGTGTACAAATGTTGAAGGCACATGGAAGGGTGATAATGATGGACATTTTGCTTGCTTATTCAAAGATAACATTCAGAATTTCCAAATAAGAGAAGAAAAAACATGTCTAAAGTACTGCAGAAGATATTTTATTTTTAAAAAATAAAAATATATGTTTTTAATATAAAAAAGTGGATTTTTTCCAGTTCTGTTCATGATAGATTGAAAATGAAGGTGTCAACAAAAAAAAAAAAAAATGATTTTGAATTATTTCTATAAATGGAATAACTATGCTAAGTGCATGTGTGGTATCTTAAAAAACACCGGCATGCCAAGTTACAAGTTAAAACTTTAGTCTTTCCACAAGCTACACCAGTAAACACCAGAATTATTTGTTTAAAATACTTTGAAAATGCTGTCACATATTCTTTCATTTCAATGGTTCTTTTAAATTTTTATTGAAAACCACCTATTTAGAATAAACAGGCATGCTGAAAAAGAGATGAAGGTAATCTAGCAGATTCAGATTTGTTTATGAAAAATTCTTTGTGTGGTTAAGCTATCTATTGTAGTAGGACTCAAGTAGCACCAGACCTTAGAACTATATTTTTTTTGTATGTAGGTAGGTAAATTGATCAAGGCAGTGCCTGCATGCATTAAAATCATCTAACTTGATTAATGGCCAATTTTGTCTCCAGTCAAACAGCTTCTTATGTAATATAGTGGGCTAAGGTCGCAGACCAGGGCATTCTGTGAGTGGTTTGTAGTCTAAAAAGTGGAGGCCAATCTGTCATCCTTTAGTATGCAGAATAATAAAAAAAAAATTTTTTTTTTTTTTTTATTCTGCATATTTAAAGTTTAAAATTGCAAAAATGTGTGTATTTTATTTCAGGTATATATAAATTCCCAGTCTAGGATTAACATATATATATTAATTCAAAATGAATATAATGGATTACCACATAATATGAAATTTAGTTATATAATATTCATACAGATAGCCCACACCAGATCACTACTAATACTATGCTATATCAATAATAATTACAGCTAAACATAAATTAACTTTTCTACAAGCAACTTGCCAAGCTAGTTTTGTGTAGAACATATAAGATGAAATTAACATCCAGTATAAAACTATGATATTTTCCTATTCCTATTAATGACACATATAAACTCATCTCAGTTATAACTGTTGAAGCTAAGCTATAGTCTAAATTAGGAGTGGCCAACCTGGAACTATATTATTGCAGTGGACATCACCATCCCCTGGGCTGCAATAACATTTAGTGACCTCATAAAATATATTTTACACATAATGCAGCTGTAATTTATTAATGAGTATATGTACATACCCAAAGATATAAGATGGCACAAAAGTCATGCTCCACAGTGGTAACTGTGCGTTGAATTGGCAAATTGGCAGGGTAGTAGTCTTCATTCAGTTCTTCAGATTTTAAAATTCTCTTTAACTAAGTACATTTATGCAAATAAAGTTCACAATGGTCAACAGAGATTTCATGACATGATCTAATTTAAGATTTTTGATATAAGTAGCTCCCGATGAATAATACAGTGAAATATCCAAAATTCAGGAACGCTCTATTTGTGCCCTGTTCACTAGCGAGTTGATGTAAATTCAAGTTATTATTTGTATTTAGTGCTTCTTTTATATCTTGTCTGCAAGTGAAGTACTTTAGTGACGTAATATCAAGTAGTTCTTCACTTAAAACACAATCACAGGCAGAATATGGATACATATTGATAATAGGGCTCATCTTGTATATCACATGACTTTTCCAAAGCAATTCTCGAATACACACTCTGCCAAAGTTGAGTGGGCAGTTACATTTCAATGTCCATAAAAGTAGTGGGTGTTACATTTATTTTACTTTTAAAAAGATGTAGATTCATATCATAGTGTGAAAGAATTTTAAATTCTTGTAAATCTGGGTACACATTATAATGGAAAAAGTACAATATATGTAAGGCAATCAAAGCTTTCAAGGAATCAAACATCAACCCTTAAGAAGCCACTAGTTGGCTGTCCTTGATCTAAATAATAAAGAAAAGCTGAATTCACATGCATAGTCATCGTCGAGGACATAAATCACTGTGCTTCCTTCCTTCCTTCCTTCCTTCCTTGGATTTTAGACATTGCTACTATTTTATATTGTACTTTATATTTATATAAAGTATTATACAAATATAGTATTTTATATTATATATTGTATTTAGTATGCTTTCAAACAGTAGATATCTGCATAGTGCCTCTTCCCCCCACCACATATGGGGGTGTCCCAAAAGTAGTGAACCCATTTTATATTGTGATATTTCTTTAAATTAGTGATAAACCTTTTATTTTTGTTTCAGGTTGGTTCAAAATTGGAGTTTTAATATGAATTGGTGGAATAGAACAAAGAACATGCTGCCGCTGTTGAACTGTACTTCACAAGTGGGCTTAGCGCTGTAAAATCTCAGCATGCATACAGGCGAAAATTTAATGTTTGCAAAGCTCCCTCAAAACATGTGATAAAATGTATTGATCAGTTTTGTGTTTGTGGTAATATAGGCAACAAACCATGTTCTCGACTTCCATGGCATTGGAAGTCTAGAGCTTTAATTACGATCTTCACGTAATTAAAGAAAAATTGAAGCAGTCCGATAGGCCAATCTTAAACGGTCCACAGAAATCAATATGATGTCATTCTCCAGAAATTGCCACACCCAGATCATCTTTGCACAAAATTTTAACCAAGGACTTACATTCATATCCTTGCAAGATTCAATTAGTCCTCCAGTTATTGTCTACAGACCATACAAAAAGGTTACAGTTTGTAAATGAGTTCCAGCCCCTAGCACGACCAGATATTTTTAAAAAACTTTTGATGATTGATGAGGCACACTTCCACTTAAGTGGATTTGTAAACAAACAAAACTGCCATTTTTGGGCACAAAAACAACTGAAAGAAGTTAAGCCAAGGCTGCATCATGATGCACGGGTGACTGTATGGTGTGGTGTTATGATCTTTCATTTTTTTGAAAATGATGAAGGAACTGTTGTTACTGCAACTGGTGGATGATATCACCAAATGTTAATAACTTTTCTGCCTGCAGCCATTACTGGAAGATGAAAATGGAGGAAATATGGTTCGGCAAGATGGAGCAATGAGTTTCACATCCAGAGAAACAACGGCATTGCTTTGAGAAATGTTCTCAAATCCTTTATCTCACGATTCGGAAATGTCGTTTGTTGTTCGAGATCTCCTGATCTCACAGTCCCCGATAATTTTCTTTGGCGCTTTCTCAAGGGCAGAGTTGTACTTTAACAAACCAAGAACAATTATGGCTCTCAAGGAAAACATTCATAATATAATTCGGCAATTGTCAGTAGAACATGTTGACAAAGTGCTGGTAAACCCCAGGGGCTCACATCTGGTAAGTATGGGCTTGGCACACCCAGGGTCCTGAGCTGGATATCATCATTCTTTTTCTTGGTGATTCCCTTCTACTTCTCTCTCTCTCTCTCTCTCTGGGTAATTTGGATTTTTTTTTTTTTTTTTGGCTGGTGCAGCATAAGCCTCAGGCTTCCTTGTATCATATGGCTAATAATAATAAAGTGTACTGTTCTGAGTACAACACTGAGAGATTAAAGAGGCAAGCATTGCCTAACATAATATTTCATGCATAAATCTCCAGTGTACTTTCAATAAACATAGTAATTTGTCTTGTATCACATCATCACAATCTTTAAAATAAATGGGTTTACTAGTTTTGGGACATCCTGTACATATACACAAACTCTACACAGATTTCTAGAGACAGTGGGCAACAATTTGATATATTTTAGATCCCACATACACACTACTTGAAAAGGTGTAATGGAGATTAAATCTCTTAACAAAAAATAAAATGGTGAAAGCCAACACGAGAACCACAGCAAACTTACAGGACAAACTCGTTTTCCACTACTGCAGTTTCTCCCTGCATTCTCACTACTGATAACACTACTGATAACAGATGGTATGTGTTATCAGTAGTGGCAATAGAAGTTGATAATGATGTATTGATTAGTTTTTTTCTCATTATTAAAAGCAGATTATTGGAGTTCATGAGTGTAATGCCTTCGCGGCTGAAATTTACTTACGGGTGCACCCTCCAGACTGCCTCAGTCTTAGGGTGTTTATCCCCCTTTCCCGCTGTTTTAAAATAGGAAAACAACTTCTACAGACAGTGCATGTTATCAGTAGTGGCAGTAGAAGTAATTTCCTATTTTAAAACAGCAGGAGGGGGGGTAAACACTCTAAGATTGAAGCAGGCTGGAGGGTGTACCCATAATTAAATTTCAGCCTACATCGTTATCAACTTCTACTGCCACTTATCGATACATGCACTATCTGTTTACCAAGAATGTAGGGAGAAACTGCGGTAGCGGGAAACGAGTTTGCCTGGTAAGTTTCCTGAAGTTTCCATGGTTCTTGTGTTGGCTTTCTTTACCTTAGCCAATAAAACAAATGTTCAAATAATTTTGTGTAAACAAATCTTTTACAGAACAATAGAAGCAATTCATAGTTGAATAAGTCTTTGTTTTACGCGGCAATTTCTATTCTAGCCACCAGTGATTGAAACTGAGTTTTACATCTGGACGTCTTTTCTTTTGCAAACATTGTAAATAAGAATGTGTTGCTCATGAGGAGGGAATATTATGGCAACCAAGGAGGAAACTTTGTACATGTCAATCAGAAATGGAAGATTTCTGACGAGAGTCACAAAAATATACACACGACTGTTTGTTGACAGTTTATGTATGTATATGTGTGTGTCATGTGCACGCGTGCACACATACACATATACGGAAAGGATGGTGGAAGAGTTATCCTTTTAGTTAAGAAGCACATAGAATCTAAGGCACTGCACCCAGTCAGCAGAGGTGGGCATTGCCATTTTGAGTCAGTTTGGTGTGACATAAGCATTGGGAAAACAAAAATAAGAGTAAGAGTGTGTTATAGGCATAATTACTATGATGAGAATAAAGAAAAACTATACAGACAGAGTGGGTTTACTCAATTGGAGCATCTTACAATGGGAGATTTTAACTTTCTGGATACTGACTGGAACTGGAACTTGTGGGTTGGTCAGTCACACAACAGCAGGACTTTTTTGGATTTATATGACTTTCTACACTAGCATGTAGGTGATGTTTGGTTAGATAAAATGATGATCATGTTGCTGCCTGTACCATGATAGCTGCTAGTGAGGAAGTGTGAGTAGCGCATATGCAGGAAACACTGCTACAAATATTGTCAAGCTGTCGGTTTTTAGATGATGGCGTATATGCCATCATCTAAAAACCGACTTCCTTGTAAAAGATCTACACTTCTTAATTCATTTCACAAATAGATTGGGTTCCAGTTTTAATCTAGGTGTACATTTCCATTTATAATCTGATAAGCCCCACTTATTTTTTCTAACATAAACTGGATTACTAGTTGCCTCAACCACTACCCATCTTATTTGCCCTAATTATTTGTTGTATGATTCCTTTTGATTAGATCATGCCTGTACATATGTCTGTTCCTGTCTTCCTTGTTGGAGACTTCCTAATCCTGACTCTCTTTCCTCTTTTTGATCTCCTTCGGCTTATAATCTTTTTACCACATTCTGTCACATTTGTTTGTTAACTCAATCATTTTCTCAACTTTCCAAATCACCCAGACCTTTCTTTGAAACAACTTTCTTAACAGTAATAATTTTTCTTGGCAATTTTAATTTTCATTATTCCAGATGACTTTAATTTTCTAGCACATGGACCTAGCTGGTGGAGATGCAGCTTTTGCTATTACTAATTACCAGACATTGGATAACAGGCACTGAAAAATAGAAAAAATATGCATGCAAATATGCAATAAAATATATGAATATGTGCACCAAAACACTATGACAATAATATTTTTACATTTATTACCAGTTTTTGTCCATAGTTCTGCCAATAATTTATTATTGGCAGAACTATGGACAAATTGGACATACTGCAGTATCAATCTATTAATGATATCCAATTCCATCTAGTCTTTTCAGTCCCATTTCCTTTTCTAACAGAATTGCAACTCCTGCTTCACCCACGTACAATTCCCCTTGTTTTAATTACCCTATGTCTCTATGAAATGGAGACAACTCATCAAAGGGGCAAACCAGTCGAAAGACTGATACACCGAAGAAGAAGAAGAATGATCCACCTGCTTTAAAGGTGATAACTGTGAAATAGACTATAAAATATAGCCTGCACACCATCAGGTATCTCTCATATTGTGAAGTTATACTTCATAACCAAGTTGTCACTAGGGCTTACAATACAGAGATCCCAGCATCCTGGTCTTTTGTTACTAATTTAAAAAAAAGTAGTTTATAATTTAACCACATAAAGGTTAATAAAATCACCTTTATGTGATTATGATGTCCTTATTTCTACTAGCAAATGTTCAGTAAATCATCGATAGGACACCATGCAACATTGCAACCTGTTCACAATTCTTAAATCAGTCCACAATTCATGTTTGACCATATCGTAACTCCCAAGTCCCATTCCTCCACTACTGACTTTAGTTCAACTCCACCAAGTGTATAAGTTATTCTGGGGTTGCTGTTCCCCAGGTGTAAGACCTTGCATTTTGCTGAATTAAAGCACATAGCTGCCACTTTTCTGACCATCCCGGAAGTCTATCTAGGTCACTCTGAAGAAGCTCTGCTTGGTGGCGATCATTAACTACTCTACTGATCTTTACATCATCTGCATGTTTAGACATCACACCCTCTATCCCTTCATAGATGTAATTTAAGATAATCAAAAACAACAGTTTTTGATTATCTGATTCTTGGGGAACCCTACTTCTTACATTAACCCAGTCTGAGGAATAACCATTTATCACAACCCCCTGCCTGGTGCCCTCAAGCCATCATGCTATCCATCTAAGGATTTTCCCTATGATTCCAGCCTGGTCCAACTTATAAAGTAACCGCTCATGTGGGACTGAGTCAAATGCTTTGCTGAAATCCACATAAACAATGTCGAAATTATTTTCTAAATCCAGCTCACGAGTGACCTGTCACAATGGCTAACCAGATTTGTTAAACATTATTTTCCCTTTAAAAAACCATGTTGTGTATCCCACAAAATTCCATTTCCATCTAAATGATCCTGAATTTCACCCTTGATCATTGCCTCCATGATTTTCCCTACTACTGAAGTTAGACTGGCTAGTCGGTAATTTCCTGTTACACCCCTAGAACCGCCTTTATGTTCCAATTTACACCAATTGAACAGAATCTCCCCTGAGTCCAGTGATGCTCTCATAACTAGCCTTAATGGTTCAATACACTCACTTGCCGCCTCCTTTAAGATTATAGGGTATATGCCATCAACCACAGGAGTCTTACTCGCCTGTGGGTGCGAAAGTTCTCATTAAATCAACACGTGAAATTTCAACATCATTAATTACATTTTTTTCAACTTCACTTCCATCTCATTGACGCAAAGGGTTTTTCTTCTGTAAATATCGATACAAAGTAACTGTCAAGTTCATCTGCAACATCATTTGGGGTATCTAATACTATCCCACACAATTACATATGCATCCGATCTGATTTGTCCTTCTCTTCTTTGCATTTATATATGTAAAGAATTCCTCTTTGCTCTCTTTATTCCTTATCTCCACTCTTTGCTCTCTCCCAGACTCAGTAAAGACTGTATAGTGAAAATTATACTTCGCTGAATAAAATGTCTTTCTCCTTCAGAAAATGATGAACATAATTCAACCATGGAAGACCAACATGGAACAGAACATCAGTGTTCCACAAATTCTTTCCAAGATAAGAAATTGCCTGAATCCAATGAGATTTTAAAAGATTAACTTGAGTTGGAAATTAATGAAATACTTTTAACTATTTTTGCTAAAAAAGTTCAAAGCCTAGAAAATATGGACTGAGATTGTCTATGATTATCTCAGTGTCTCTATGAAATGGAGACAGCTCATCAAAGGGGCAAACCAGTCAAAAGACTGATACACTGAAGAAGAAGAATGATCCACCTGCTTTAAAGGTGATAACTGTGATATAGACTATAAAATATAGTCTGCACACCATCAGGCATCTCTCAAATTGTGAAGTTATACTTTATAACTGAGTTGTCACTAGGGCTTACAATACCGAGATCCCAGGATCCCGGTCTTTCGGTACTAATTTAAAAAAAAGTAGTTTATAATTTAATCACATAAAGGTTGTAAAATCACCTTAGTACCACATAGTTATTGTTATTTATTTGTTATTTGGTTTTTTTTTAGGAAATAGTTTATTTTATTTTATTATTTTGGTTTATTTTATTCCGCGTATCCCGGAGCAATATGGCCTTAGCAACTAAGGCCATATTGCTCCGGGATATGCGGTGGTCATTTCCTGACCTTTCCGCATTCTCCGTATTTGGTGGTGACGGGCTCAAACCCCGGTCTAATCAAGAAGCGTATGCTATGCACTGCTGCTCCTTCCCACCTGGCTACGGAGGCACCTGTACCACATAGTACCAGAACAGAATCTGAAAGGGCGTTTTCTGTCGCTAATCAAATATGTACCAAAATTAGATCCATTTTAAACGAACATACTATTGATTGCTTGTTTCTTAAGAGTTCACTTTATTCGGACAGCTAGTGTGGATGCTTAAACTTTGCAGTAACAATATGTATTTTTTTGTTTTTAGAATAACTGTATTTTTAATGATTTTTTTCAGAATATTTCTTATTACAATAAATGTTTATTTAAAATTTGAATTCAAGTAATTACAGTACTTGTTTTTTCCTTATTTTATTGCACCTAACTGTCATAAAAATTTATTGAGAAAAATGTTTGTTTTTGGAATACCGGTATTAATACCAGTATTCTGGTTTCATAAATTAAAAATACCGGTATTGTAAGCTCTAGTTGTCACTATTGCAGGGTACCTGCCCACCAACCGAGGAGAAGCCAACAAGCTTTGAAACAGTCCCCGTCTGGGTGGTGGTATCCGCTGAGAATAAGTAACAGTAATCTTCTCTACTGGTGAAGTGTTACTTATTCGAGGTAGTACAATACCATGGCAACTTGTTGTGAAGGCATTCACAATATGAGATATAACCAAAACGATGCTAATTTAATTAACCCCTTCATGGAACATTTTTTTCCAGAAAATGTGCTATAACGGATCGACTTTTTTTATTTTACACATTAAAAGTATGCATCATACGAATACTCACTGTATAGTTTTTTGTGTTTTTTATTAATTTTTTTGTAGAAAATACATGGTAATAATTAACCCATTTGGGCTATCCCAAGTTATCTCGTGTATGCTAAAAAGTGTGCAAATTACAGATTTTTTTAATAAATTAGTGCTTGATCTAAAAGAAAGACACAGAAAAAGTCTTCATTACTCATTATATGTTGTTGTTGTTATTTGGTTTTTAGGAGCATTAGCAACTAAGGCCATATTGCTCCGGGAATATGCGGTGGTCATTCCCTGCCCTTTCTGCATCCTCCGTATTTGGTGGCGACGGGCTTGAACCCCAGTCTAATCAAGAAGCGTGTGCTATGCACTTCTGCTCCTTCCCACCTGGCTACGGAGGCGCCTACTCATTATATAAATAAATTTAAAAAATCAAGTGGAACGCACAAGCAGTAATCGCGAACTAACTACATTCTGACACACGGCTGCCACAAGCGAGGGGTGAGGTGAGCGTCACTTAGGGCGGCAGTTCAAGAGGCCGCCGAAATATTTTTCGATATTGTTTTTGTGAATTATTTTCGTGGGTTCGGTATTCTGCATTTAGGAAGGAAAATTATATTTTGCTTACTGATGGCACAGGAATGCACGCTACTGTTCTGACGTTGCTGTACAATATAAGTAAAACGAAAGACAGTCCTTTGTTGCCAGGCGTAAGAAAATCCTGAGAAAACTCAGGATTTACCTGCCTAATGCAAAATTATCCAGGTAAATGCCAGAAAAAAATAAGTTTCAGTCCAAAATTTGAAGGTATTGTATCCCGAGATATTTCGTGTAGTTCCAAATAACTTTTAAAACTAAAAACGAGATATCTCGGGATAATCCATGAAGGGGTTAATTAATTTAACTACTTTGGTAAATGGCTATGTTAAAATGATGCTTTTGCACTAACCTATATGTTAGGTGATAATCGTACATATGTCTGTTTTAATAAACCTTGTCAGGCTTTTTCATCTCCTCTGGCTCAAAATCTCTTTATTTTTTCTGCCAAAATCATTGCTGTGTCACTCTTCCAATTTAAGAAATCAGTCAAAAATTGGCTGTCTTCATCAGTATAGTATATAACAGGGGTGGCCAACAAGTCGATTGTGGCTATAATTTTGGTTGATCACAACAAATTTAAAATATATATAAAAAATAGATTAGTCAAATCTAAATGTTATTATTATTATGCGCCCCACTGCATATGCTTATTACAAATCCGTTTAACCATGTGACTACTCTTGTTGTCGCGTGGCCGCTAGGCTTGTCTAGTGAAAATTCACGCAGTTACGTTGCGGAGAGCAGTGTATGTGTCAAATTCTTATTTGGCTTACTTAATAACTGGACAGTGCTTAACATTAATTTAATACCCTTTGATTTAAAATGAATACTATGAAAAGGAGTTTGTTGTTTGTTATTTGGTTTTTAGGAGCATTAGCAACTAAGGCCATATTGCTCCGGGGATATGCGGTGGTCATTCCCTGACCTTTCTGCATCCTCCATATTTGGTGGTCCCGGGCCGAAGCCCGGTCTAATCAAGAAGCGTGTGCTACGCACTGCTGCTCCTGCCCACATGGCTATGGAGGTGCCATGAAAGGGAGTAAAACGTATCATTTTCATAAAGAATGGGAACTAGAATTCTTTTTTGTAATGATAAAAGAAACATGTTTTTTGATTTGCAATGCTTCCTTGGCTATACCCAAAAGAGGAAATTTAGAAAGGCACTTCAACGCACTCCATGGTAAATACCAATCGGATTTTCCACCTAATAGTGGCCTTAGGAAAAATAAAATTAAAAGAAGTTAAATACAGATTATTCGCACAAAATTTCTTCGTGACACCTAATTTACAATCTATAGCAGTAACTGTAAAAAAGTGCTCTTCAAGACCTGCAATTATCTCGAAATACTGCAACACGACGCATCGAAAAAATTAGTAAAAATGTGAGTGAACAATGCGTGCTCTTATTGCTAATTGTGTGTCCTTTTCTTCACAACTTGGATGAATCTACAGATGTCAGTGATACAGCTCATAGTGATACAGATTTTAAAACAATTGAAGACATTGTTCAATATATTTCTTATCCATTTAATGTCGACTTAGATACGAAACAAATTGCAGAAAAAAAAATCACTGAGATTTTTCACATGGAGAAAATATTACTTGAAAATGAAATTATTAGATTGCGAAATGATATCTTCCTAAAAGCCAGATTATCAGAAAAAGACTTGGAAATATGTTTGCCGAGAAAAGTACCCAAATGTAAAAAAATTGCAGTGAACTTTTAAATTCCTGTTTCGGTTCCACATATCTATGTGAATTGGCCTTTAGTATTTGAAACAAACAAAGACGAAGAATCACTCTACTTTTATGGACTTGCATACTGAAGATTCTTCGCTGTTGGCGTTATCGCAATATATCCCCAATTTTGAAAGCTTAGCAGATGACATGAAGACACAAACTTCACATAAATTAAAAATTTAATATTTGTAAAATAATAAGAGGAATTTACCTCAATATAGTACGTAGAACACTTCCGTATGATACTCTCCAGAAATTAAAACGAAAAAATCAACAACTTACATTAGAGTAAAATATAAATAATTAAAAACCGATTTAACACAATTCAAATCAATTTAAAACAATTAAAAATCAATTTAACGCAATTAAAAAGAATCTAATGAAAATATTCAAAACGATTTTCCTTAAGGAAGGAAAATTGTTTTGAATATTTTCATTAGATTCTTTTTAATTGCGTTAAATTGATTTTTAATTGTTTTAAATTGATTTGAATTGTGTTAAATCGGTTTTTAACTATTTAATTGTTTTAAATTGATTTGAATTGTGTTAAATCGGTTTTTAATTATTTAATTATTTATATTTTACTCTAATGTAAGTTGTCGATTTTTTCGTTTTAATTTCTGGAGAGTATCATACGGAAGTGTTCTACATACTATATTGAGGTAAACTCCTCTTATTATTTTACAAATATTAATATCAACGTAGAACGTATTGAGTATTACAGCTCTGATTCATACTATCTAATTAAAAATTTAAATACGTATGAATTTAGAATAAGCTTTCTGAATTGTATTTAATTTTAAAATTTATAAACATTTTTCAATATGTGTTGATTAACTTTTTTTAACCACATACAATGAAATTCTTGAGATGGTTGATCAAGGCATATTTTGAAGAAAAAAAGTAGATCGCATCACAAATTAAGTTGGCCACCCCTGGTATATAACTTTCCTAACAGTAAAGTAATGATAACTCCAGCCAACTTCACATTCCTAGTTGTATGGATCCAGCTGGTACAGGTGTGATGCTTTACTATTCTTGCACACTGAACTTGCACAATTTGTTTGCCTGCCTACTAAACTGCTAGACAATCCTAACACTCTTCATCTTTCCCTTGACAATGATTCTTCAAGGTACATTAATGTTTCGCTATCTTCTGGGTACTTCAGATTATAAATTCGTAGTGTCATCTTGGAGCTTCTCTCCCACAGTCATTCTCTACCTTATGTCATTTGGTATACAACTATGGGATGATTTGTGCAATTTAAATTCCTCCTTTTCTTGGGTGGACAACACTTTTAAAATCTCCTGATTTTAATATTTGCTCAGATTCTTGTAAAGATGAAGTCTTTTAATTTACATATCACACCGACTCCCATCTTTATCTAAACTGTGGTTTTCCAACAAATGTGCCATGGCCATTCAAGATAAGAGTAAAGCAAAGAAACTGGCTAGAATCCAGATCTCTAGTTTCATTTCTTATTTACACTAAAATTCACAACAGTCGTAAATATAAGTTATAAATAAATCTAAACTTTATTATGAAAAGTCCAAGAGGAGATTTGGTAAAAAAAAAACAAAAAAAAAACGAGTCCAAGAGTAGGAAACTTACCTCTTGTTCAAATCGCAGTCAAGCTTTCTGGTTCCTTGCAAAACCATTGGCCACAACTTCCCATTCATAGCTGCACTTTTCTCGAATCTTCATCTAAATATAAAGCTGACTTAATTAGCATTTTACTCTTCTGTAATGCTTAACATTGATTGTGGTTAATCTCCTCCCTCCCCACGCTGAGTACATCCCACTCAAAGAAATCCTTCCACTGGTTTTCTAACAGAGATTAGAACCTTGAACCAGCTCGATGCCAAGAAATCTCCAGTTACTGCTGATGTTTCTCCATTTTCTCTTAAAACCTGTGTGCCGAAGTTAACTTCTGATTATGAAGCATGGTATTTTTCTTTCTGCATGGAATTTACCTTATGTTCTGTAAATTAATAAAGCAGGCAAATCCCTTCCTTTGAATTATTGACATGCTGCACCTGCATCAACCCATTCCAAAGCAATTGAGAAACCTATCATTATTGTTAATAAGATGGGATGTTTCAATCCACTTGTGATACTGTGGTTATTAGTACTCATCTGCAGATATTACATAGAAAATCTGATGAAATTCAAGCAGTTTCAACATTTCTATAGCTTTCAGTCGATCAGCCTGTTTCCCCTCTCACTGCGTGATAGTCATTTTCTTGGCTGACTTCAAACTTCTCAACTAATGCTGGAGTTCCTGTTGTTCTTTTACCTACTCTTTTCCTCTTGTATTAATGATTCTCTCCCACTGCCTGGAAATCTACTGGTTATACATACATAGTTTTGCTGATGACTGCAAGTTCAACAAAGTATTCTCCATACAGCCACATTTTGAACATCTCCCACCAGTTCCTTAAATGCTGACACCAGGAGTCAGCATTTTAGGAACTGGTGGGAGATGTTCTTTATTATGGTGAAGTATGCTTAATTAACTTTAGTCTTCTAAAACTCAGTCTTGTACTATTACTTCCAAAACAATTATGTTGCTCATTTTCCACAATAACATTCTGATTCTGTGAAAATCTTTAGGTGTCTGTAAAAGTACAATACCAAGAAATTTTCACTGATTTGAATATATTTTCGACAGAATCAAAAAAGTTTGATTGCATTTGTTAAAATTATCCAAATACATGTATGTCTTTTTTTTTTTTTTTTTTGCAACCCAAAATGTCCAGAATTTTTCGCAGCAGGTGACATTTTGGTTGCACACGTGCAAAGGTTTATTTTTACTCTCGCTAATAGCAACTAATTTTATACTGTTTTTTTTAGATTTCTTCCTCTTGAACTCTATAAAATTTTTCTATTTATAAAGCAGCCTCAGAGATAGTAGACATGACTGTTTGAAGCATATGGTAAAAAAAGCTGTTTTCAAAGATGGATGTGACATCACTGAAAATGATCTAGGAGATCTGGTGCAACAACAGTGAACTTATCTTTCACATAACAAACATTATTTGAACCAATTGCCAAACAAAAACTGAAGATATAGCATCAAGTTGGAATATAGGTTGTTGCAAAGGTTTTATCTGGTATTTTAAACATGAGAAGATTTTGAAACTTCTTTGTTTGCAAGTTTTTAACAGAGAATCAGATGAAAACAAGAGATGATCTTTCAGAAGTTGAAATCTATAACTGTGATCCAGGATTTCTAAAAACTATTGTTTCACCTGGTATTATTTTACCAAATGAAGCAGTGTTATTATGATCTGCAAACATGTCAATCTCTCAGGAAGAAATTTCGATTGAAGTCTAGAGATAAAATTATGCTACCATTGTTTTTTTGATTATAAGACATAATTCATTATGAATTTATACCAGGTCATATTGCTGTTACTAAGACTACGTACTTAGGAATCATTAAACACTTGAAAAGTGCAACCAGACGACAGAGATGAAGGCGTGATTTGCAGGCAATGAAAAACTGAAAATTCTTCCATGACAATGCTCCTATTCATCGTACAACAATACTGTTTGAATACTTTTGAAAAACAATTTGTGAATGTCTTACTTCTTTCTTATTTAACTAACCTTGTGCCATATGATTTTCATTATTTTTTCCCCAAAGTACTCTTCAAAGGGATGATCATTTTTAGTGAAGCAGAATTTATTGAAACTATAACAAATACAATCAGGAAGAAACTTTAAAAAAATAATAATAAAAAATAAATTTAAAAAAAAAAGGGGAATCTGAAGAAACTTTTTTAGTAATTACATAACAGGTGGAAAAAAATCTGTATAAATGGAAAAGTTATTATTTTGAAATTTCAATGTGCAATTATATTTGTTTAAATAAATATGCAGTATCAGAACATTTTTGATCCTATCCTGGAGACTGCATATTCTGATTAACTTTTGGAAGGACTGGTGTATACTTTAAATATAAATAAAAAATAAAATAAATATGTGCTGTAGTAAACATGTTTATTCATACACACTCTGGCACCCTCCCCCCAGTTACATGGGGGAAGCTGCTCCAAAATAGTTACATAAATATTATCATTCACACCATGAAAAGTTGTGTACATGTGTGGGGAGGATAACAGCCTTTCAAATGTGCCACTGCATCACCCACTATTCTTTAATTCCACACTACCTGTAGTTGTCACCAGACTATATATATATATATATTTTTTTTTTTTTATGTGAACCCCAAACACGAGAGGTATTAGAACCTATAGTACTTAGTACCGTGCTTGGGTTGGAGGTTGAGAAGACGAAAGAAGATATTTGTTGACGCTGGACATGAACTTCTGTAGATTGTAATTTTCAGGAACTACGTATGAAGGAAGGTTGTTCCAGAAAACGGCAGTTGAATGAATAATTGAGGAAGATGAAAAGTAGGTTCTGTGGGTTTGAAGTTGGACAGTAAATGGATGTTGGCTGGTGGCAGCACGTGTTCGGACTGTTTTGAAAGAGAGAGCGGGAATTATAGAAGCCAATTCAGAAGAACAGTGCCCATGGAAGTATCTGTAGAAGAGGCATGCAGCAGAAACAGTACGTCTATGAGAAATTGAGTGGAGAGACTCTGTTAGAGATGAATCATTAATTAACCTAACTGCCCTCTTCTGAATAGAATCAAGAAGCCTGAGAGAGGTTTTGGGGGCACCACCCCAGATGTGGGAACAATATTCCATGGCAGAGCAGATTTGCGATTTATACAGAGTGAGCAGCTGTTTGGAAGAAAAGTAACGCCGAGAGCGAAAGAGAAAACCAAGTTTTTTAGATGCAGAGGAAGCAATATTTGTAATGTGCTTGTGCCAAGAGAGATTAGAAGTCAGGGTAATCCCCAAAAGAGATATCATTTTGCATAGAAATCGGAGTGTCACTAAAGATAAGCATAGGAGCAGAAGAATCCTTTTTGCGAGATATAAGACAAGACTGAGTTTTAGAAGGGTTGAAATCAACTAAGTTGTCTTTGCCCCACTGGAGAATTACCTGAAGATCGGCATTTAAGGAATTGGTAGCAGATTTTCGAGAAGTTAAAGCTGATTGAGAAGGACAGTTTCTCAAAATGGAAAGTTGAATGCAATGTGCTATCATCGGCAAAACTATGGATAGGATTTCCAGTCAATGGAAGAAGGTCATTGATATACAAGAGGAAAAGAGTGGGGGAAAGAACTGAACCTTGGGGGACACCGGCATTAGTGGAGAAGTTAGAAGACAGAGAGCCATCTACCATCATCCTCAGTGAGCGATCAGAGAGAAAACTGGATAACCAATTACTAAAAACAGTTGGCAAACCATAAGATGGAAGCTTGTTTAGAAGACCTTTATGCCAAACACGATCAAAAGCCTTTGAGATGTCAACAGCAACTACTTGTGATTCACCGAACCTTTCCACTGAATTAGTCCATAAATGGGTAACATAAGCCGGAATATCACCAGTGGATCGACACTGACGGAATCCATACTGGCGATCGTTGATCAGACGGAAGGTTTCTAGGTAGTTTAAGAGTTGGCGGTTAATTGATTTCTCTATTACTTTAGAAAGAGTAGAAGTAATTGCAATGGGACGATAATTAGATGGGAGGGATTTGTCACCCTTTTTAGGAACTGGCTGAATATGAGCAAATTTCCAAACAGAAGGAAAAACACCTTTGGAATAAGAAAGTGAAAAAAGGTGGCAAAGAATAGGAGTAAGTTCAGGAGCACAGGTTTTGAGAACAAGTGGAGAAATACCATCAGGACCTGGAGCTTTCTTAGCATCAAGATTCATCAAAATCCTTCTGATATCCTTTTGACGGAAGACCACAGGAGGCATTGAACGGAGCGTGTTGGGAATGGTGGGAGGTGTTTTACCAAGATCATTAATACATGAGCTGGAAGAAAAATGGGATGCTAGCAGGTCAGCTTTATCCTTGGCTGAAGTGACAACAGAACCATCTGGTTTGGACAGAGATGGGAGCAGAGATGGGCAAAAGTTGCGGCCAATAGCTTTGGCAAGAGACCAGAATGCTCGGCTACCATTAGGGCAAGAAGCAAGTTTTCTACTCTTAGCCTGTTCAAACTCTAGTTTGGACTGATTAATAACTGCTTTACAATTGTTGCGAGCTTTGGTGTAGGTAGAAAATGAAACTGAAGAATTAGAAACAAACCAATTACGATATGCAACATTCTTCTCTTGAACAGCCTTAGCACATTTATTGGAAAACCAAGGTTTAGATAAAGGACGAGATTTTAAAGTGGAGTGTGGGATAAAGGATTCCATTCCTGCAAGAATAATTTCACTGACACAAATCTGAGCAAACGTTGATATCAGAAGTTTTGAAACAGTAATCCGACCAAGGAAAAGAAGTCTCGCACGTCATCCCATTTTGCATTCTTGTAATGCCAAACAACACGAGGTTGGGTATAGCCATGAGATAAAGGTTCCATTGGAGAAGAGACAATCACCAAGTTGTGATCTGAAGTGCCTAAAGGACCTCTCACTTCCACCGTGTACTTAGAAGGGTTGTTTGTGAGAAAAAGATCAAGCGTATTGGCTGTATGATTAGGATTGTCCTGTATTCTCGTAGGTAAATGAAGAATCTGTGCTAGGTCATTAGTAACTGCAAAAGCCTCAGCATCTCGACCAGCTGGGTCGGTGTGACTAGAAAACGGAAGCCAGCTGGAGTTGTGAACATTAAAATCACCAAGGAAAATTACCTCACTGTTAGAAAAGTTGGACTAGAGAAAGTCAAGTTGCAAAGAGAGGAATTCAAAGAGCTCCGAGTGATTAGTGGAGTTGGGGGAACGGTAGAGACAACAGATGAATTTGACACAATGAGGTAGAGAGATTTTAAGCCAGAGAAGAGATTCCAAATTGCCAAGTCTGACAGGTTATTTTTTGTTATTTGTTTTTTTAGGAGCATTAGCAACTAAGGCCATATTGCTGCGAGAATATGCGGTGGTCATTCCCTGACCTTTCTGCATCCTCCGTATTTGATGGTCACGGGCTCGAACCCCGGTCTCATCAAGAAGCGTGTGCTACGCACTGCTGCTCCTGCCCTCTCTCTGACAGGGAATATCAGAACGGACATATGCACAAGTACCACCTTTGAGGCAAAAGGAATATCATACAGCGAATAATTTGGGCATCTGAGATGAGCAGTAGTTGAATGAACCGATAACTGAGATTCTGTCAGAAAAAGTACATGGGGTTTGTCAGACTGCAAGTGGAAATGGACATCGTTGAGATTAGAATTGAGACCACGTATATTTGTGAAATGAATTAGGAAGTCCTTGGGAGGTTTAGATCTTTTCGCAGATAAGCTTGCTCTATTAGTTTGACAATTCATGGTGTATTCAATAGTAAGAAAAAGTGGGTGGGACATGCCGTATGAAGTAATGAAATTTTTGGATATGGCGTACACGTGGTAAGAATATACCCAGATCCTTGACATAACGTGGCCTCGACAATGCTCCCCGCATACACACTACTCGGACTCCCTCCAGTCATTATCTGGCAGAGTAGAGGTAGCAAGATTATACACTAGCTGATCCAGAAGCCTCCTAGAGAGTTACCAATAGGTTCAGTCCGGTGTACTAACTAGCGGCCGGCCTGCGAACACCGTTTTAGAGCTGTACCCTCGAAATGTAAGGAATATTGGATCTCGCCACGATGTTCATCATAACCTCAAAAGTCATCAATCATACTGCATGATGGAAGAGTTGACCGGAACTTAGCTCTAGAGACTAAACATGGGTTCCACCACTTCAGGCCTCCAATAAGCAAAGTGGTGGTATTTCACCGGTTGATGTGAGTCATCTACCACCTAGTACTGCCTGGTAACATAGAGAGGCGGCGTTCCTCCATGTGGTGTGGGCACCACACCACGACCCCTGCTTACGTTGGTGGTCACCCACCATGTACTTGTGCATGAAGGTTATACCCAGGATTACTAACAGTCCCACCATCGTGAAGGTGCAAGCAGAGGATTTGGCTGTCACAGACCGTCCGGACTTCGCTGAAATTGGGTCCACTTGACTTGAGTGTCACCCGAATATCAGTTCCATCAGCGTTTTAGACTCCCAGGTAGCAAGTACAGCTTGTCTGGCATATCTGAGAGAATGTCTGTGACAAGTGCAACTTGTATAATTTTTTAATGCTTTTTCCCTTTGAACTTTAAAGATATATGTCTGGTTTCAGCTACCTTGATATTATGTTTTATGCCCATAAAAAGTTTGGTTATCTGTAAACTTTTTCCATATTGTCCATAAAAATCACTTTCAGAGGTTGGAAATAATACTTTTAATCTTTCTTTGTGTTATCAAATCAGTTAATTTCTGCTTGCCAATATTTAATACATTAATAACATGAAGCCATTTGTCACTTGCTGTAAAACTTTCTGCATCATCAATATTTTGACAAAAGATCTTTTTTTGATGCTACTTTGATGGATCCCCTAATTGCAAGTTCCTTGTCTTTTTTGCATGAACTACAGCTATAATGCACTGTCTACTATTTCTTATTTTGGTTTCTTTAAAGCAGAAAACCAAGAAACCACTGTGCTTCCAGGAAAGCACAGTGGCATGTTGTTTTTGGAGTAGGATTTTAAGAGAATCAGCGACTAAGGCTATATTTCTCTATGTATACTGTTGTAAATTGTGTGTTCTGTGGTGGATTTTCTGGATGAGAAACCTGAGTTTCATGGAGGGAAACCATTCTACCTTCGATAAAGACCCACCTAATCATCTATGTGCAAAAAAAAAAAACCAATAAAAATTTCTTGTCATTGATGGGACTCAAACTCAGGTTTTTTCCACCCAGTGTGGAGAGTATGGAGATTCTACAACTGTGCTACCCATGAGGGCACAGTGGCTTAGTTTTCTGCTTAAAGTATGACATAACTGCTATTGAAGGCAAGGTAAGGTAACAATGGGCATAACAGAAATTATGCAAATCATACAATTATGAAATTGAAACAATATATACACACATGTATGTATGTATGTAGGGAGAAATTGATGGAGTAGCAAAAGACAATGCAGTTCAGAGTTATCTTTTTTTTCCTTTTTTTTTTTTTTTTAAATTTAGCATTTCTTTGGAGAGGCATCAGCCCTGTAGAAATTCACAAAAACACTTGCATTTCCATAACTTGCCAACAGCAAAAGAACTATGGATGTCTCCATCATGAGTGATCAAGACAGATATGACAACAGAAAATACATATTAAATATGGTTATCCCACTAATTAAAAAGCAATTCAAACTAAAAGGTAAAATGGAAATTATATGTCAAGTGCCCAATTTGACAAGCGAAACCAAAATACAAATATACATTTGCATTTTTGTTTTGCTTGGTGGCAAAATGAAAATATCAATATAACATTTACTAACTGAAATTACACAGCACAACTGCAAATTAACTACAAAATTAAATTACTAATTTGCAGTTTTGTGGCTTAATTTTAGTTAGTAGATGTTATGTTGCATACTTTCATTTAACTTTAAGTTTCTTTTATTAATCTTTATTGCTTTCTAAACTGAGAGAGGGTATCATCCGTGACTTTAACGTATGCATTCCAATGGAAATGAAAACTTGCAAAATAAAATTTGCTTTTTTTGACTAAATGGATAATTAGAGAAAATTATTCTGAGGTGTTTATCATGGCCATATTCTTTAATGAAATTAAGAAACAATTAACAGAATTTTTTAAAAGTTCTGATTTTAACACAGTTTTACCACTTTTGTGAAAACAAAAAGATGGAGAAACTATGGTAACTAGTAACTCTAACTGTAGTATGATGGTGAGATGGAATCAAAATGATGGAGTCTGTGTCGACAATTCAGAGAGTTGGCAGTTACGTAAAATGCTGACAGCTGGAGGGAAGATAGTGTCACAGTGGCTACATCAACATTATTCAGAGATTATTTTCTGACGAAGATAGGACCAATGCATTACTTGTACCAATATATAAAATGAAAATAAAATTAGAAGTTCACTCCCTGGTGTATCTATTAAAATTTATGAAGTATCTTAGACAGGAGGAGGATTAATGTAATTTTGGGAAAGAACTGCTAGGTTTTAGGGCAAACAGAGAATGCCACAATTAAATATTTGTATTAAGGAGAATAACAGGAAAGCGATAGAAACAAAAAGAACCTGTATTTAGAAATCGCTAATCCTGAAAAAGCATAACATAAATTTTAGAATATGGCATCAAGGATAAAATTATAAAAATGATGCAGATTGAAGGAACAACAGAAAGTAATTGCAATGAACAGTTTCAATTAATATACTTTATTTCACTTCATTTTATAATTTTCACAGTTTATTATATGCAGATGATATTGTACTCTTAAATATACACACACACACATATATATACACGAGGGGCGATAATTTAATTCGCGATTTTATATTTACAGCGTGAACTTTCCATAATTGCCACTGGAGACATTTGCCCTGATCACTACTGAGCAGACTGTGTGTGCACATGCCAGTACTTGTCAAACTAGTGTTGCGTGAAGAGTTTTTTAGCTGTATGTCACTGACGATCATGCATGGTTACGATGGTTGAAGCAAGTATCATGTCGGAGATACAGAACTTAACAGCGATATGATTCATTCAGATGTCAGATGGGGCTTAAATGCATAGGAAACAGTTAGAGATGAATGAAGCATATGGTAATGAGCGTCTTGATAGGATGGCCATATTCCGGTGTGACCAAACTTTCCCACGTGAAATGGTTTCTCCATCAAGACAATGCCAGGGCCCCATACAGCTAATATCATGCAGGCAGTAACCACCGTCATAGGTGCTGAGGTTCTGCCACATCCCCCTTATTCACCAGACTTAGCCCCGTGTGATTTCTTCCTGTTGCAGAGCCACAATGGGAGCACTTCGCAGTCTATCGAAAAATGGCTTGAAAGAAGAATTTCATGCATGGTTACGATGGTGGCAAAAGTGTGTAAAGCTCAAGGGAGAGAGTATTTCCAGGAGAAATCCACAGATTCATATGATGACATTTAAGATAAGATCTTGCACCAGTTTGGGAATTAAATGATCACCCCTCGTATATATACATACACACACTCACTAATTTCACAGTATGTAGTTTCATAATGAGCTGTACACCTTTAAGTGTACAGGATTGATCTTGTAACATTTGGATTTGTGACGTTACCTCGGGACCACAGCCAGCCCTTAGATATAGGTTGTGAGTATTTGTATTAGAATTAGATACAAATATACAAAAATATAAATAAAGTTGGGAGAGACACGAAAAATTTAGACTGCAGACTAAACCAAAAATGGTACAAGTTAGTAATTTTGTTCATCTAAGAATAATGTTTCATGAAGATGGAAGATTACATGTAAAAGTAAACAGAATAAATAAAGCAGGAAATATAGAAAGCCAAATTCAGTTAAATTCATTTGGAGCAAAAGAGAAATTAGCCAATCAAGTGATTTTTAAACATATTTTAACCTGAGCAGGAAGATCAATAACAAATAATGCACTTATCAAAAATTAATCTTCAAAAATCAGTGTTTTAAGAAAAATACCTAAATACCAACTAGGTAAGTGAAAAAACGTAAGAATGCTATGGGCATGTAAGTAAAGATGGGTAAAGGAAAATTAGCAAAACAGATATTTGAAGCAAAAATCAATTGTAATAGGCCCACCAAAAGAAAGGTGGATCAATGGCAGACCAAGAAAAAGATGAAACGATGGCATCTAGCAAGCAGTAGAAGAAATAAGGGTTTAGTATTAGCCATATGGAACAAAGGAAGGCAGGCTCCAAGCTTTTGCAGCACAAGCAGAAAGAAGAAAAAAAAAACTATTAATTATGTATTTCATCACTCAACACATAGGTGCCAATTCAATTTACCTTTAATATCCTCAAGTTTCCACCTCAACTACCCCATGGAGATGAATTATTCCTGTAATTAAAAACTTGCTGTCTAAAAGAAAACTTCCTAAAATCCAGTCTACCTCTTTCCCCATGACTTTAATTTAAATTCTCTAGTTTCTTGTATAAATTATGATCACAAATATTCCACCTTCATACATTTTATGGCTCCTTCTCAGTCCTTACAGACCTCAATCAGATCCCTTCTGAAGTACCGAATTACAGAGCTCTGCAGGCCACATGTTTGAAGTATTTCCTCATATGGGCACCCTTTTGCTAACTCAACTAAATGCATTACCTGTCATTGGACCTTTTCGAGTTCAATTTGAAGAGGCTGGCTGGGTTAAAAATCTAACAGGAAAGAGTGAATAGAAGGCCACTAACTGAGGGACTCTTTTTACTACCATAGTGACACATGCACTTACATGTGTATAACAGATTTGGATGATTATGATATAATAAATAAGAATTAGTGAAAATAGCAGTTACAATAATTTCATTTGTTATTTTCCACAGCAATGAATTTCAAAGTAGTCTGTTAAAGAATTTTAACTGAACATGCAGAAATCTGAACCAAAATACATGATACTTCTAGTAATCTATTTAAAATAAATTTAATGTAACAATGTTAGTTAGCACACTAGTTTGGCTCATTTTTATTTTGGCTCATTGCATTCCTCAAGAATGCAACTCTAATGAGAACAAATAATTATTTAGGTATTTTTTGTAATATTGTAAGCCAGACCCAGCTCACAAACTTTAGTATGCAAACAAATGTACTAAATTCTTTTGTGACTCTCAACTTGCACACTACTGATATAGATAGGGAAAGGAAAAACAGATAACTAAAATAAAAAAATTAATAAATAACCAATAAAAACAGTTAACAAAACTGTAAATTACAACTTAAAACTATTTAAGAACCTGTTTTTTTGCTGAAAATCAATATTCAAACTATCTTTTATGGTCGACAAGTCATGTGTCACTGAGCAAACTGTGTACAGTACAGAGCAGTAATCTCCTAAATAAGGAGGCAACTAGTGGTGAAGTGGCTCCACAATATTTAGTAGAAAACTTAGTTTGCTCTACATACAGACCAAGGCTATGTTCCTGTAATAACTCCTTTAAGCTGTATCCTTGTTTTTTTTGTGGTTTTGTTTTATTGCTGTTCCACTATTGTGTCAATAATAACAGTTGAAGTAAGTATGCATGGGAATTATGAGTTTTGTTTAACTTAGCACTCATGCTGCGAAGTAAAGTTGAAAAAACAGCAATTTTAATTTCTGGAAAATAATAAATTTTTTTTTAATAAGATTAGATTGCAATCTATTCTTATTAAAAAATGACATGTTACATACATGTCATTTTTTAATAAGAATTAAAATTTAAAAAATAGTTTATTTAAAAAAAATCAAGAAAATAAATAGCCTGGTTTAAAAAAAAACAAAAAACATTTTAAACAAAATATACCCATGAATCTATTAGTTTTATCCATTTTACAGTTGAAAAGCCTGCTAAGCAAAAGTTGAAAGACTGCAAAATTTTAAACATGTACATATATACAGACTTCTTAATTTATGCAAATTTAAAATTGTGGCAACCATATTTATGAAAAGTGCCACTAGTGGCCAGCACGATAGCCCGAAATTTTCTTATTTTGTTTTGCTGAAGGTTGTCGATTTGCAGTATAGAACTTTTTTTTTTCTTTTGTGCTTATTTTTACTTATTTTGGTTTTATTATTACCCTTATGGCTAGTAAGTGTCCTCGTAGTTCAACTGGAAGTGATGGTAAGTGCTCACGGAAATTAATTTCGTTTGAAATGAAACTGGAAGTGCTATGAATGAGGTGACAGCACAGCACACATTAAACATGCTCTAAGTCTGATGAGTGAGAGTACATTGGGTATTATTTGAGATAGTGCTGATAAAATTAAAGAAAATGTTAAGAGTGGCGTGCCCTTAACAACACAAAAGGCGTTGTATGCTTGGTAAAGTTTGATAGAACACATGGAATAAATTCTTGCTACATGGAAGAGTGACCAAAATAAAAAACATGTTAACAAGTGCAAGAGAAAGCTCGTAGACTTTATGATGATTTAAAAGAATGCGAGGAAGGGGAAGTTAAGCCCTTTTCGGCAAGTTCAGGATGGTCTGTGAATTTTCATCAATGGTATGGTTTTCATAATTTGAAAACATGTGGAGAAGCTACATCAGCCGATAAAAATGCTGTGGATGAATACCCTGCGAAATAAAAGGTGATGATAAAGGAGGAGTACATACCCAAACAGATATTCAACCTCGACAAAACAGATTTACATTGGAAAAAAATGCATGATCATACTTATATTTCCATTGCTGAAAAGACTACGCCTGGCTTTAAGGTGGCAAAAGATTGGCCAACACTTCTGTTTGGTGCTAATATGGAGGGTCATAAACTGAAACCTGTGTGCATTTACCACTATCAAAACCCTCATGCCCTTAAAAGTTACAAGTCATACATGGATCTTAGTTACAACCAGAACTGGAAGTGTATTGCAAGGCAGAAGGAATTCCATTCAACATCTTACTTATCCTTGATAATGCCACAAGCCATCCACCCAGTATTGTTGATGTCTGTTCCAATATCAGATTGTTATTTTCCTGGCAAATACAACCTCAATACTCCAGACTATGAACCAACACGTGATTAAATCTTTTAAGGCTCAATATTTAAAGTGCATTCTGGCTGATCTAATTGACAAGACTGACTACAAATAAATGTCTGCAACAATATTGGCAAGCCTTCAATATAAAAGATGCTTTAAAATTTGTTGATGCTGCATGGCGTGAAGTTGAAGTTCCACAACTGTATTCAAAGTTCATGGTATAAGTTATGTTCAGATCTTAGCAACTCCTTCCAAGGCTCTGATACCAATGAAGATTATGCAAAAACTAAAAACAAAAGGGTGCTCGCTAAAAAGATAGAGTTCACTGAAGTGGAACAACTGATGTCAATGATTTAATTGATTTGCATCATTAAGAACTGTCAAATGAAGATTTGTTTGCACTGAAGCAGCATCACATTCAAGATGAGGAGGCAGCAGAGAGCAAAAGCTCAGCAGTTAAAGAAGAATGGAGCCTGACAGTGAAAGGAATATTGAAAGCATTAAATCTTATGGAAAAGGCCTAAATCTATTAGCTGATGAAGAGACTAATCCTGAACGAAGCTCTAAAATGCAACGTAAAGTTATGCTAGAACTTGTGTTTTTTTTTTTTTTTTTTTTAATGTAAACCCCAAACACGAGAGGTATTAGAACCTATAGACCATGTTGGATTGGAGGTTGAGAAGACGAAATAAGATATTTGTTGAGAGAACTTGTTGCATTGTTGTGTGAGAAAAGGCAACGTGCAAAGCAGCTAACTTTGGATTCCTTTTTCATGCACTCAAGTGATCCACACACCTCCCAGGTTAGCATAACACCCCCACCTATTTGGTCCGAATCCAAGGGAACAGAATATGACCACGATGATCCCTCTCATCAACCTGCCTAAGAGCACACTCCACCCCAATCTATCTCTCTCTCAATTGTTGTTTGTGTTGTACTGTATATGTTGGTTATAGCAAACATACTTTTTATTACTGTACAAAAAAAAAAAAAAAAAAATAAATAAATAAAGATGAATGATCTCTTTGGTTGCTCATTTTCTTTAGTGTCCAGTCTTCCAACCAAAGAAAATGAATGGTATGTACCAGTAGGGTGTGAGAGTTAATCAATAGGCCTATTATCGCATTTTTTGGCGATTATTTACATTATGCGTGAATTTAAATCGCACGAGACATTCTGGAATGTAACATTCATGTAAATTAAGAAGTCACTGTACAGCCACTCCCCAACTTACATAAGGGTTGTATTCCGTGGAACTCTACATAAGTCGGAATTTCCCTAAATGCTTATGCAGTACTCGCAAATTTGACTGAATTTGATTGAAGCAAAAAAGAAATGTTCGACGAACATGTAAATAGAATTATTTATTCAATTTTTTTATCTCATGCACAGGAAATATTACAAAAGTGCACAAAAATTATAAAATTACAAAAAGAGAGAAAAGACAGGCATAATGTCAGGAAGTTTTACCTTTCGAGCATTGTTGCCAGAATTAACTCTCCAGTTGATTAGCACGCCGCTGTGGAAGTTGAGGGCTGTGGAGATTTAGAAGGGGTTTTTTCCAACACATCACGAAATTTCTCTGCAGCTGCAGAATCAGCAATGTTGCCTTCACTACATACTGTTTTGGAAACCAGCACGATGCTTGAACCCTATTAAACCACCACCTGTTGCTTGCCACAAGGCTTGGGATTTGCCTTACTTATCCTTAATATCTTCATAAATACTTCTTGCTTTTGCTTGAATGGCCATTGGACTCAGGGGCACTTGCTTGCTTCTGAATCCAATTTTCCATCCACATTAATAGCTTTTCCAGATTTGATATGGCACTCGAACACTGTTTTGTGATCACTGTTGGGGCAGACTGGCCCTGGTGTGAAATACATTGATCCTTTAACATGTTCTTTTATATGCACACTGTCCCTTAAAATAGCATTCACTGTTGAAGCAGCGAGACATAATTCCGTGCAATAGATGACAAACTTTGTCCTGCTTCATACTTCTTAATTAATCATATTCATTTCTAAATCAATTTTGTTTCATTTCCTAGCACTGGCCAGCACTTGCATTTTCCGTTGATCCCTTTCCCTTCACCATTGTAATAAGTAAATAGGAATGAAGAGCAGATTCTGAACATTTATTTATGTTTTTTATATGACTGAAGATTTTAGTGAAGGGGAACTCATTTCACCATAATACCCTAACATAAAAATCCACAGAATTCCAGTTATCAGTATCATTGTAAATGCAATAAGATCGAGTTTACTACCCGTTTATAATATTTGATTGCGCTAAAAGAAAAGCCTAAGAAACCGGAAAGTGCAAATTTTGTTTTGTTTTATGGTAGTGACCTCCAGAAATGTGTTTTAGAAAAATATCACAAAGGCATTCAAAATTGATTCTTATAATGGAAAGTATGATAACCATGAAAGTGTAGTGCAATTTCCATTATAAAAATTACCTTTTAGCGAGATAAACAGCTATTATACAATAAACCCTCGATTTAATGGACCGGACAAATAATAATACAGTAATGTATTATTACCTTGACCATATTATTTTTTTTAGGTTATACAAAACTTCAGTGTTATTATTAATTAAAAATAATTACCTATTTCCATTATTGTTTTGATAATTACTTTTATTTTTATAATCAAATTCAGGAAGTTGTTTTTTATTCTTTCTGAAAACTTGTTCAAATAGCTATTTTCCCAGATTACAGATATGAGCAGGCAGTGACTTGCGAGCTGAACGTGACTCGGGACTCTAAACTGCAGATTACTGACGCGCTTTGTTTCAGTCTTAGTCTGCCTCAAGCTATCGTGCAGTCAGGTTGTATACAGAGTTTTTGTGATTTCTGAAATGTGACTTTATTAAATAATTTTGCAATCCTTACAATTTAAAATGGCATCAAGTGATAGAGGAGATAAAAGAAAGCATGTGAACTTAAATGTGGCACAGAAATCAGAGCTAATTGAGAAATTAGAACAAGGAATCTCAGTAGCATATCTTTGTGAAATTTACGGCGTAAAAAAAAAACTGTTTCTGACATTCGTAAATCAAAGGCCAAATTGCAACATTTTATATTTACAACAGAATATTACATATTCTTTATTATAATTTAATAATTTTATATTGTACAGTACTGTATATTGTATTAAAGCTTTTTTTTGTTTTACATTAAGAACAATAAAAAATGCCTCCCCAGGTTACATTCGATTTAACGGACTTTTGGCATTAACAGACACCCCTTCTCCCCTATTAGTCTGTTAAATCAAGGGTTTACTCTATAGTGAAAATTTCAACTTCTGAGGTTTTGGAATGAATTACAAAAAAAAAAAAAAAAAAATGTATTATTGGGTTCACGTTACGATATTTTCACGATACCCTATTTATTCCTATGGGATGCAAAATACGTTTCCATGATTTTTTTAAGTTTGCACTGGCCAGCATAAACTTACGTAAAGTCGAATTTTGGTAACTCGAGTATTACTTAAGCCAGGGAGAGGCTGTATTTAGGTTTTTTTTTTTTTTTTTTTTTATTAACAACCATTTTCAATTTTTTTCAAAATTTATTTCAATTTGACACTGTAAGTGCATCAAATTCAAAATGTATGTATCTTGCTTCCCACAAACCAGTGTCCATATCTTTCAACAATGAAGCATGAGAAACTATAAATTTTTATGTAACTCAAGGGAGTGGAAAGGTAGTAACTTTGGACTTTAGACAAACAATTTGAAACTATGTAGTTTCAAATTGTGTTGGCATCTATCACATCACATGATACTCTTCAAGAAAATAGTTGCAAAAATGATGATGCAGCACCTGCCAGGTGCTGTGTTTACTCTGCAAAAACTGTATAAAAAAAAAAAAAATTTCGGGAACTATTGCAGTAAATGTTTGACTACATTTAAGATGATAGAAAAATTTCAGATTTTAATCATTAATTAAATGGTAATGCAGGAGGGTTATATTTCAGAAGCACCTTTCAGATCCTGCACCAGGTTAACATAGTATCTTATAATTACAAGAGAATAGCTGAATAATATATTCTTACTTTTCATTGAAATGATTTGCAACTCTTCCTGATTTATTTTAATTTGTGGGCATTGTTTTTCTTTTCTGAATCATGAAACTTTGCTAATGTGATTTTGTTGATTTTAGTTTTAAGGTAACTTAAAACCAAAATCAACAAAATCCCAGCAAACAAAATCCAACAAAATTAGACTCTATGGCCATGTTGGGCCATCATGTCTGTGCAAGTGCATGTTTGCAAGTCAATCTGCACATTGTGCAGCTGAGAAACCCTACTGCTTCCACCTGAGATCAGCTAACTATAGCCCAGATTGAGGAAGCTTTTAGAAATTCTTCCAGGCTATTATGGGAGTCAGACCTAGACCATTCCAAACAAGTAATAAGTAATGAAACTACTATAGTGTCAGGGAGGTCCATAACAATGCCTGAGGCTGCAGCATTAGCACATGAATGTGATAATTAAAGTTAAATAAATTAAATATTGCTAGAATGGAGAATAAAAATGGGGAGGTAGAAAATTATAAATAAAATAAAATTTCTTTTTATACTCAGTTCTCTGACTGAGTATAAAAAGAGGATATGTTGTGTGAAAGATACACATCAGAGCAAATTGAATTCTTAATGTGAAAAACCTTTGCGAGATGAAGAGAAACAGCTGTGAATAGAAAGATAATTTCTTTAATTTTGTGCAGAATAAATTATTTTATTTGTTTATTTATTTTTGTTTTTATTTTTTTGTTTTGTGTCAAAAATTGCAGTTACACTTGAATTACAGTTATAGAAAGTTTGTGGCAGTTATAAAAACTTTTATAGCATACAGAAGGCTTTTCAAACCAAGGTATGCAAAACTTTATACATTAATAAAACTTCCACAAACCATGAATACAATGCCTAAAGATGTATTCAATCACTTCGCCAAGAAAGCTAGGTGTAGTTTTTGTAAGTTAGTTTGGTTTAAATGGAAGAAAAAAGTTAAAAGAATTGAAAGGGATACTGCTGAATGATTTCTATACACTGGTGCAAAAATTTTGATGTGGTATTAAGGAGAGATGAACAACTGGCACAGAAAGGTAAAAAGTGATAATTTGATAAACTGTAAAAAGAAACAAAGTATCATAGTTAGTCACTTTAAATTTTTTGCTTATTATTCTTGTCATAACCACAACTTCATCCAGTGATGTTGTGGTAATGATTGAATGTGTTGGAGAGCAAAACTCTCCTTATAAAATTGTGTTAACTCTGACTATTGTGCAAGACATCTGAACTAATACATTACTTTATTGATTAAAATGTGCTTTTTTAAACTACAGAAGTTATAAGAACTGCAGAATTTACTCTTGACATTGTTGGTGTGATAGAGACAAGTCTGAATTGGTATAAAAAGCCTGAATAGAAAAATTAGGAAAAACTGGATAAACAAATAAAATTTCTCTTGATGTTTATTTATGTTTACTGCTTACTTTCATGATATAAAAACAAAAATTAAGTTGTTTTAACATTATCCTTGTGGTCATGTGAAGTTATTTTAAACAACCACTTTCCACCACAAAGTTGGTAACATTCTAAATTACTTGTTATCAACCCCAGAGTATGTGTGTTTGTTAATAACTTTTGCTGATTCAGTAAACAGAGCGTATTATGAGACGCAAACCAGATAATGAAGGAAATACTGTGCATCCAGTAATGTTATGAATGAAGGGACAGAATACTGGTAGAAAAAACATCAGGGAATGGGGTGAGAAACTGAAGGTACTTGTTCAATTTTAGTAAGCATTCTATTTAGCAGGCCTGAATCTCTTATTTGGTCCCCTGCAAATAGTATTGTCCGAATGATTCAAATTTGTTGATAAATTATTTTTGTCTAATGGTATATATGATACTATAATTACAGTGATTTTTTTTTTTTTTTTAATGATAAAGCAAACATAATAAATAGTAAGTTAATGTACTGAAAACATGTTCCAAGAAAGCAAAGCTTATACAACAGTAGTATATATACATTAAAAAAAAAAATTCTCATTCTTTCCGATAATTTGCCTACCTTTAATTTATTCCAACTATCCATCTCCGTATGATTAAATGAAAATTTATTCCAACAATCAATTACTCTTTGGCTGAATGCTAATTTCCACACATCTATTCTGCAATCATCCTTTTCCAATTTAAATTTGTCCCCTTGTGTGTGTGTGTGTGTGTGTGTGTGCGCATTCCCACTACTCATACCCATTTCTAGTTAAATGTAATAATGAACAATACTCGCCACATTAAAATAAAACACACACTGGCATGAAGCATGGCATTATGCAAAGTTCTAGTGTTAAAAATGTTTATGCTGTTTTGGTGGTCTTCCTCCCAACTGTTATTGGAGATGCATTCCAAAATCTAATTTTTTAATGTTAAATTCAGAATATGAGTTATCAGTATACATATTATAATATACTACAAAAAAATACTTTTTTTTTTTTCAGAAGACAAAGATATGAATATGCCTGTCAGAGTCAGCACATAACCTTTCCAAAATCTTAGAAATGTATAATTATAAGACTCTACAGAAAATACTTGGTATACACTGCTGGGAAAATCATTAAAAAACTTTGGTGAAATTTTATTTATGGTTTATCACACAACAGCACAGGATAAATAACAAGCCACCACAATACTTTGAGAAAATGAGAAATATTAAGTGGTTAAGACTATGTGGGACTATGTATTTATGACTTCTCTCAAAATGAAAAGTCAGTCTGGAGAAACATTTGGACCTTGGAAGAAATT
This sequence comes from Mastigoproctus giganteus, assembly GCF_048544385.1. Taxonomy (NCBI): domain Eukaryota; kingdom Metazoa; phylum Arthropoda; class Arachnida; order Uropygi; family Thelyphonidae; genus Mastigoproctus; species Mastigoproctus giganteus. The sequence goes on along the minus strand of NC_143578.1, from coordinate 133,175,543 downwards.
AAAAACAGGAAAAAACAATAAAATAAATAACAAGGTAGAACATATTTGTTCATAATAAATTAATTTTGTAAATTATATAATAAATATTCTCCATAAATGCTATAATAAAACAATTATATATAAACATGCAAAATTTACATAATACATGTAAAAGGTTTTAAAGTGTTAAAATATTTGTATAACTTAAGTAAAATCTGAAATCAACTCTAACCACTGCATAGTTAGGTTTACTCTTTCTGGTATCAGAGCTTGCAGATATTATTGTATATTTGTAAATATACAATAATATTTTAAAATAACTCAAGCAATTAGGCTCTGTAAACAACTATTTATGCATAAATTATTAATAACTAATAAAATCACTCAAAGTGCCTTGAGAACCCAATTTATAATCAGTATAACACAAAACTTGCAAACTAAAACTGAGAAATAATGCAATCTGAATTATTTAAATACAGCTGAAGAAACTAATGATATTATAAAGATATTCCATGGTACAAACTTCATTTCTAGTAGCAATCTCTTGGTACAATGCAAAACCTACGTCTTCTCATTTCAGTTTTACACAAAATGCCAGAACACTGTACAACTTTCTTTAAAAATCTCCTCACCAAGCTGTCTCCAATAAGAAACAAACTTTAAATGTCACAGGCAATATGACCATTATATAAATAACTGTAACTGGAGATATATTACAGAAAGGTTCACAAGGTAGCATCACATTTATCAACCAAACAATAATGAGTTACTCATATTGTATAAAAAATATTTTCCACACAAGGTACCACCTCGAATTCAAGTGGCAAGATTGTCAACAACCCGTACATACAAGCGATTCTTTTAGAACCACTCAAAGATTTCTTTTTTCCTTTTGCTTTTATTTGTTACTCTGTGATAAAACATGCTTCACAATTATTGTCTTTATTATTCATATCCTCTTAAATAGGGAAACTCATCATAATCTCTTTCTCTATAAAAAAAAAAAAGAAAAACAAAAATTATACATACACACATTAAGAAGTCTAATCCTTTAAGCACCCACCAGATAAATTAACTACAAATTAAGCTAAATTAACGAATTAACTGTACATACTCAGATGCATTTAAGTATATCATATATGTATTAAAATGTACAAAAATAGAAATATCTGATTCTGTGAGCATGTACAGGGCAGGCCATGTCACTTCACTGAGAAATTATTTGCATAATTTAAATGTTGAAGTCAATTTTATACCTATATTACTTTATTAATAGTATTTATGTGGTGTTACTTATGACACTGAAATGCAAGTGTTCAAACTATTTTGGTAATTTACTTCCCAGTAAATTGCACATCTCAGTAAACTTACATAGGGTCCACCCTGTATTTAAAAACTCTTTAATAAGCATTAATAAATGAAGAGTACAAATCAACAGAATTGGTGTTGAGGTGGAAAGTCTTTGTACATTAGAGAATTAAGGCACTATGATATAGTAAATAAAATATATATAAAAAAGCAACAAACAAAGCAATAGCTGCTATTTGATCACTACACAAATATAAATGCAAGGAAGTACAGAATTGGTTATTCTGTGTTTATTATTTTTCAATAGTCTTATTGGAGCACATGTTCCAGTGGTGCTGCAAAGTAGTTATCTCACTCTTGTAGAATGATTTGTCAAGGCTGAAAAATATACTTACATGGCTGATATAACCCCTTCTTGTTTTGAATTTTTGCCTGGATAAGTGAAATTTTTGGGAAACAAAGAAAAGTCTAACAGGACCCAATTAAATAAGGAGAGTAGAAACAATTATTTACAAGTAAATACATGGGCTGTGTTAAAGTAACTAAGAGTAGATACAGGTGCATGTATACATACATGTACAACAATGCTAGGAGTATAGTTAATAAATTTGATGAGCTTGAAGTGATAGCCAAGACATCAAAGGCAGATATTGTTGGGATATCAGAGACATGGTATCACACAGACATAAGCAGTGCAGAACTGAAATTTAGGAAGTACAATGTGTACAGAAAGGATAGACAGGACAGGAAGAGAGCAGGGGTTATGCTGTTAGTTAAGAAACACATAAAACCTAAGGAAGTGCATCCAATTGATGTTGGTGGACAATGCAATATTGAGTCTATTTGGTGTGACATAAGCACTGGGAAAGTAAAAATGAGAGTTGGTGTGTGTTATAGGCCTAATGAATCTGATGAGTATAATGAGCAATTGTGCAGAGAAATAGAGTGGGTCAATAAATTAGAGTGTCTTATAATGAGGAATTTTAATTTCCCAGATATTGACTCGAATTTGTGGAGTGCTCACTCACACACTAGCAAGGCTTTTGTGGATTTATTGGATGACTGTTTTCTATAGCAGCATGTTTGGGAGGCAACTAGAGGGAATAATACTCTTGATCTGATTATCAGTAGTGATTCTTCATGCATCAAGAATCTGCAGATAAAGGAACCACTAGGTGGCAGTGATCACAGTGTCCTGAAGTGGGATTTACTCAAAGAGGTAACTACCATCAAGGGTAAAGGGAAGGGTTTTTGCTTTCGTAAAGGTGACTTGGTCTGTGACAGTATTTAAATTCTATACGGTGGAACCAACTAATGATGTTACCAACAGCAAATTCAAAATGGGAAGCATTCAAAGAATTAATCTTGGAAGCTACTAGGGCTTTTCATATCAACAAAGAAATATTGTTCAAGATTTAGGCCTAAATGGATGTCAGATGAACTAATTAGACATGTGACAGAGAAGAAAAATGCATGGAATTCATATAAATTAACATGTGACACAGAAGCCTATGATAGATATAAGGAGGTCAGTAACCAAGTTACAAAGGAGGTTAGGCAGGCGAAGGCAGATTATGAGAAATCTTTGGCAAAGGATGCAAAGAAAAACAGCAAAGAGTCCTTTACTTATGTAAACTCTAGAAGGAAGGGGATGAATCAGATTGGTCAACTTGATATCGATGGTTCAATTGTTGATGATCCTGCTCAGGTAGCTAACAAACTAAATGAAAATTTTGCATCGACATTCACACATGAGGAGTTATTCAGGGAGGGGAATGCCAGAGGTGTATTCAACTCTGGCTGTTGGGTTTTATTGGTGCATTAGCAACAAAGGCTATAATGCGTCAACTCTGGCAGTAAGCTAGATAATCTTGTAATAACTGAGAGTAAATGGAGGAGAAATTGTTGAAGATAAACACAAGAAAGGCACCTGGGGTGGATCTATCCAGTTATATTAAGGGAGGCAGCAAAGGAAGTAAGTAAACACTTAGCTATAATTATGAGAGCTTCCCTGGAACAGACTGTGTTGATTTGCATAACTGCAGCCATTCAGTAGAAGCTGGTGTTTTCTATTGAACAGCCTTTTGAAAGCTTTTGCACATGCAAAAATCTGAATCTTGATGAGAGGACGCACATAAACAGATAAAATCTGGTGAGTATGGGCTTGGCACACCCAGGGTCCAGAACTTGATATCATCATTCTTCTTTTTCTTGGTGATTCCCTTCTACTTCTCTCTCTCAAGTTTTTTTTTTTTTATTTTTGGCTGGTGCAGCAAAAGCCTCAGGCTTCCTTGCACCATATGGCTAATTGTAATAATAATAATTGGGATCTTAGAAAAGCCTTTGATACTGTTGCACGTGAAAGACTGCTGCACAAATTGGAGAAGTGTGGCATTGGAGGCAAATTGCTGCTATGGATAAAGGGATGGTTGAGTGGGAGAAGACAGAGTGGTAATAAATGGACACTGCTCTTCGTGGACTAATGTTATTAGTGGAATCCCTCAGGGTTCAGTGTTGGGTCCATTGTTGTTTTCTGTATTTATAAATGATATTGATGATCAGGCTTAATATCCAAGTTTGCAGACGATACGAAGGTTGGCAGGGTTGTTAATGACACTAATGACAGTACACTTCTGCAACAGGATCTAGAAAAGTTGAGCAGATGGGCTGAGATGTGGCAAATGAAGTTTAACATTGACAAATGTAAAGTACTACATATGAGAAGCAGAGTAACATATCAACTCTGTGCTACCACACTGACAGTAGTAGAGAATGAAAAGGACCTGGGGGTAATTGTGCAGGAAGATATGAAGTTTTCTGTGCAGTGAAGATGGTCTGAAAGAGTAGCTCATGGTGTCTTGTCAATGATATACAGGAATTTTTCTAGCAGGGATAAGGAGGTGATTATTCACTTGTATAAGGCAATGGTCAGGCCACACCTTGAGTACTGTATACAGGTCTGGAGGCCTCATTTTAAGAAGGATGTAGAGCTGTTGGAACGAGTACAGAGAAGGGCAACAAGATTAGTGAATGGAACAAAGGGTTGCTCTTACAAAGAAAGGCTTAAGTTTTGCAAATTACAGTGTCTGCAGACTAGACACCTGCGAGGTGATCTGATTGAGGTGTATAAAACCTTGAATGGTTTGAGCATGCTCAATGCTCATGGGATTCTTCCTCTTGCTCAGAATAATCACCCGAGAGGGTATAAATTCAAATTGAGGAAAGACGATTGTAGGATAGATGTGCGGAAGTTTGCCTTTAGCCAACGGGTGGTTGATTGGCGGAACAAACTTCCATCTGTTGTTGTTGTAGAAGTTGATAGCTTAAATAGGTTCAAGGCAGAACTTGACAAACATTTGGAATGAGTGGATGGGTGAAATAAGGTTTTTTTTGGCTGATGCTATATAAGCTTGCTTTCTTTCATCATGTGGCTTTGCTAATGCTAATTCTTATCCACAATGATGCACTTCTCGCAGTGACTGCCAATGTTTTGTCAGCATTTCTTATCTTTTAGACTTGCTAGCACCTTGTACTTGATGTTAGCATAGTATACTCCTGCTATAGTTAATCTATTGGAATACAGCTCACCATTACCTTTCCAGTCAACAGAACTATTTTTACCTTCTTTAGAGGCAGTGAACTCTGATGTTTCCACACTTTGAATTGATGCTCTGACTGAGCTAACAATGACAGATTCAAATTTATCCATGATTACCAATCTTGGCAAAATTTTTTCAGATAAGCAATGTGCTAACAATTCTGAGGAAGTCTTGCACCAAGAACATTTTTGAACAGGGACTCACCTTGCAGAAACATTTGATAAACCTAATTCCTCTGTCAGAATCTTTTGCATTCATATGAGATGTCTATGAGGTGTGGCAATAAAGTAGTAGTAGTAGTGGCATGTGATGGAAGAAAGCAGTGTATGAGCTTATGCAGCATTATCCAAAAAAAAAAAAAAAAAATTCACACAACCATTCCCTCTAAATGTTTGTCCAGTTCCTCCTTAAATTCATTTAACCTATCAACTTCCACAACGACAGATGGAAGTTTGTTCCAGCAATTAACCACCTGCTGGCTAAAGGCAAATTTTTGCACATCTATTCTACAGCTGTCTTTCCTCAGTTTGAATTTATGCCCCCTTAGGTTCGTAATCTGAACAAATGGAAGAATCCCCCATCAGAATTCAGCGTGCTCAACCCATTCAAAGCCTTATACACCTCAAATCAGATCACTGCGCAGGTGCCTAGTCTCCAGCCATTGCAGTTTGCAGAATTTAAGCCTCTCTTGGTAAGAGGATCCCCTTCATTCCCCTCTCCAATCTTGTTGCCCTTCTCTGTACATGCTCAAGCAAATCTACATCCTTCCTAAAATGAGGCCTCCAGACCTGTACGCAGTACTCAATGCGTGGCCTGACCATTGCTTTATACAGAGAGACAATCACCTCTTCTCTGCTAGCAAAAAATTCCTATATATCATTGACAAAACCCCATGACCTGCTCTGGCAGCCTCTCTGCATTGCTCAGAAAACTTCATATCTGACTGCACAATTACTCCCAGGTCTTTTTCATTTTCTACCACCTTAAGTGTAGTACCACACAGTTGGTATGTTTCTTACCCATATGCAGTACTTTGCATTTGTCAATGTTAAACTTCAGTTGCCACTTCTCAGCCCATCTGCCAAAATTTTTTAGATCCTGTTGCAGTAGCACACTGCCATTACTGTCATTAACAACCCTGCCAACCTTTGTATCATCTGCAATGTATTTTTGATATGAGCTCTCAAATAAGGAGCACATAACCTGCCTCGCACATGATTTACACAGAAATGTAGCGAGCGGCCAATTTTCAGAGGCTGACAGACTGATTGGAAAGATGGAAAAAAGTATTCCTGAGAGCAATTGCTTGTGTTATAGAATTCAAGAACAAATCCCATGAAGCACCTTCTCACTTGTTCCTGCTGATAACTGCCAATATTCTTCAAATAGGCCTCTGGGGTTGGGAAAGTTCTGATTCATAATAATTCCAATATAAAACACCAACCATATAACTGAAACTTTATTAAAATAGAAATAATATTAGACCAGATCCAATTAAAATGATAAAATACACTGATTGTACAATAAAAGCCGTAAAATAATGAAATAAAATATAAAGAATAGCAAATACACTATATGGAATAAAAGAAATAAAAACAACCGTTGTTCCCTTAGGTTCGTAATCTGAACAAATGGAAGAATCCCATCAGAATTCAGCGTGCCCAACCATTCAAAGCCTTATAACACCTCAATCAGATCACCTTGCAGGTGCCTAGTTTCCAGTCATTGCAGTTTGCAGAATTTTAGAGGCGACCAGCTCCTTTATCAACAGTAAAACTTAACTTGTCATGGTATATCATTAAATACCTGTAGGATCACGGTTCACAGCACGGTTAGTGTTATTGTAGAAGTATGGGCAGTATCCTCCACACGTGCATGGAGTGTGCCAGGCAGAACCGTTGTTCTCTTCCAAGAATTATGATTTCAAAGAGGGGATGAATATGGATTCCTGCCTCTATTAATGATGTTATGCTCAGAAGAGCAAATCCACAAACTCTTGAGCCATTTACAGTTCCAATATACGTGTGAATGATCGACTATGATGGCATCACTAGGTGAAATTTGATGGTTCTCCTCCCAAACACATTGAGCCACAGCAGATTTCCCATAAGCAGTACTAAGTACTATAGGTTCTAATACCTCTCGTGTTTGGGGTTTACATTAAAAAAAATTATTCCATTATTATACTTCCTCATACCATCTTTGAAACATTGTTTTGTCTCAACAACATAACTCCCCACGATCCGGGTATTTAATCTCGTATGTGATCCTACTTGTACCTTTCATGGGCATGGATGCTATAACCTTCAACACAACTGTGTGCAATCTTCACCCTTGCAGTTGCACACAGCGTGTTTGGCAAGCACATAATACTCAGGTGATTTGCTCAGTTAAGCCCAGATAGTAGGGAATGTATGCAGTGGCAATGGGTGTGAAAGGCTCTCTTTGTCCGTGTTCTTCTTCCTGAACATATTTATCCAAAATCTTCTGGGGTACACACATTTTTTTCTGAAATCTGTTGTGATGCATGAGGCTGGGGGGGGGGGGGGGGCAGTGGTGCTAGCTCGAATCTCAGATGTCTACAGACAAAGGCAAGTTAATAAGTTTACTAGATTAATGGAGGAGCTGCTGCCGAGCATAATATTAGAAACAAGAATTGTGTTTGCAATTTTATATGTAAATTGAGCAATAAACATTTAACTAAGGAACAAGATGATGTTTTAAATCTAGGTGTAAATTTTATGTTGGTTGCTCGAAACCCTCCAATAGCAGAAATAGCTATAGGTATTGAAAGAGTGGTGAGCAAGTTACCAGCCGCCATAGCTTATGAAATCCATACAAAAACTTTGGTGATTTTGAGCCAGGCTCATGCAGCTCCTTCCACTCTCACCACTATCCAGAGGAAAGCTCTCAGGGAGCTAAGACAGGGATTTACTCCAATTTGCCCTAATCTCAGAAGCAGTAATGGTCACTTACCCTAATCGCACATGCCCTAATGAATGCTTGCCATAATAGTGACCTGCCCTAATTGTGTCCCAATGGCAAGAGTGGGGGTGTACTGTCAGTTGCCCTAAGCAAGTATATAGAGTAAATCCACGCTATTCGCGGTATCTGTATTCGCGGTTTCGCTATTTAATATAAAATGAAACCTAAAAAATGTGAATTTTAAAGCGCCGTGAATATTTTCCGCCATAAAAAAAACATGGGCGTGGCAAAAATTATCTTTCTTGGTCAAAACAGCACTCAGTGGGTGGGGGGAGAGGGGTAACAAAATCGCAAGCGTGGATGTTTCTCGCTAATCCTTATTCAGTATGTGTTATGCACTTGTCGTTGAAGGTTTCGTCGTTTGCTTTTAATTTATATGCTTAAAAATTGAATAAATTTATAAATTGATATGCTTATAAAAGTGATAAATCTACCGTTTTGCAGTGTAAAACAGACTTTTTCGAGTGTGTTAATGGAAGAAAGTGACTTTATTGTGGACAAGTTCTTTCTAACCCGTACAAAAATATGGCTACGAATAACAAGAGAAATGTGAAAATATGAAAGAAGGTGATAACATTAGCAAATAAAATTGAGTTATTAGACAAAATTTCTAATGGTGGAAGTGTCTCCTCAGTGGCAAAACATTATAAAATCAATGAATCAAGGGTACGATCAATCAAAAAATCAGAAGAAAAAATCCGCCGTAGTGTCCGTGAAAACGAACTAATTGCTTCAAAAATTTGCTCTGTAACTCGTGATGTTAAATTAGAAAAAATGGAAAAAGCTTTAAATCTGTGGATAGAAGACCGAACTCAAAATAAAATTCCGTTAAGTTCACTCATCATTTGTGAAAAGGCAAAACTCCTTTATCAATACTTTAGCGAAACTGGTGATAGCACTGGCGGGATAAGTTTTTTAGCTAGCAAAGACGCTGGTTTGAAAGATTTGTTTGAAATTTCTAATAAATATTACATTTAATATTAAATTGTTTGTTATTTTAATTTCGATGCCATATGCTTGCATTTCACTATGTACTGTCTATGTTCATAGTCATATTATGAAGGTACATATAATACATACATAGACAAAATTTTAGACTAGTTTTTCTTATGTATTTCATACTTTGGAACGGAACCCCTTTATTACTATGGGAGCCATAACTCAGTATTCGCGACATTTCTCAGGAACGTAACCCCCGCGAATAGCGAGGGTTTACTGTAATTGCATACCTTTAATCCTTTTCACTCTAATGACCCCTTACAAGGGTTTGATGAGCAAGTGAGGTAACACACCCCAGTGTTTCCATCTGCATTGGTCAACCTAAGAATTCATTCAAATAGTAGTCAAAGATCAGCATGACATTTGCTCTTAACAGTGGGAGATAATACCTATTAAGGTTATTATTATATTATGATATTAATATTATAATTTATAGTTGGTGTGCTGGCTGGTTCAGGATCTTACTAATACCCAGGGCTGTGTTAACGCTATGGCCAAACCAGCCATGACCGGGGGCCTAATTTTCAGCGTAAATAATTTCTAAAGTAGTGATAAAATGTTCTAATAATAATAAACCAAGAAAATGTGTAATATAAAACCATACTTAAATTGTTAAGTTTAGGTATGCTTTTATATTATTTTTATAGCTTTCAATTTAAATTTTATTCTTATAGCTTTTTATTGTTACTTTATTTTTCCAGTCAAAAACCATAAAACATTTTTGGCCCTCTTACTTTACATTTTTATAAAGGAATTATTATTCACAATATAAATATAAAAACTGATGTAGTATTTGTATTTATATGTATGTGCAATATATATATATATACTTTATGTATATATATATATATATATATATATATATATTAAAGGAGCCCTAAATTTAAATATGGCGGGGGGCCTCTTTCATCCTTAATCCGGCCCTGCTGATACCTATCATCAGACCATGCTGCTGCCAAGTTTTTATCCTGGATCCAGCGTTCTTGTGTATTACGCATAGAGATCAAATGTTTCCATTTCATTATATCTTCTTCTTCCAGGTAAGTCAAAATCAACTTGCAACTGCATGTTCTAATTAATTCAACAGAAAGCAATGTAAATTGGGACAACGTTTCAACCAAGAAAATTTCAAGTTGATTACGAAAGTGCTGTGATTAGATCCATAGAAGAAACATTTTCTGATGCGGATGTTAAGGGCTGTTTATTTCATTTCAGTCAAGCAATTTGGCAGAAAGAATAACTTAGGATTATGATTGGCATACATCGAGGAACAAATTTTCAGAAAGTTAGTGAAGTCAATGGTGGGATTAGCATTTGTTTCTTTAGAGCAGGAGGGCCAACAAATCGACCGTGATCTACCAGTCGACTGCGTCACGACGAATTTGAAATATATATAAAAAATAGATTAGTCAAAATGTAAATATTATTATTATGCGGCTCACTGCATACGCTTATTACAAATCCGTTGAACCACGTGACTACTCTTGTCAACGGCAGCTGCTAGGCTTCTCTAGTGAAAATTCACGCAGTTACGTTGTGGAGAACATAGTGTATGTGTCGAATTATTATTTAGCTTACTCAATATTAATAACTGAACAGTACTTATACGTTAATTTAATACCCTTTGATTTAAAATGAGTACCACGAAAGAGAGTAAAACATATCATTTTCATCAAGAGCGGGAACTAGAATATGTTTTTGTAATGATAAAATCAAAATGTTGTTTGATTTGCAATGCTTCCTTGGCTTAAAAGTGCTCTTCAAGATCAGCAGTTATCTCGGAATACTGTGATGCGACGCATCGAAAAAATGTGAGTGAATAATTGCGTGCTCATATTGCTAATGGTGTGTCCTTTTTTTTACAACTGGATGAATCTACAGACGTCAGTGATACAGACCAATTGCTCATTTTTGTTTGTATGTTTTTACGATGATTCTGTCACTAGAGAAGAACTGCTGAGTATGGTTTCATTAAAAGAAAGAACTAGAGGTCTTGATATATTTAACACATTCAAAAATTTTATTGAAAAATTAAATTACCACTTTTTAAGCTCGTGTCAATGACTACAGATGGAACTAGAGCAATGACCTAGCATCTTAACGGATTCATCGCATTGTGCCAAATGAATTCCCAGATTTTTTGAGTTACCACTGTATCATCCACCATCAAGTGTTAGTCAGAACAAGATTAAATTTTTAATCTAAAAGTATTATGGACATCGCTTTCAAAATTGTGAATTTCATCAGAGGACAATCTCTTCAAAGGAGACTTTTCAAAATGCAACTCAGTGAAAAAGAACCAGATCTGACATTACACACAGTTGTGAAGTGACTGAGTCAGAATAAGTTTCGACAGAGATTTCGAAATTTGCTGAATGAAATTAAAATATTTGTTGATCAAATGGGAGATGATTATCAGCAGCTACAAGGTACGGACTGGTTGTATGGGCTGTCTTTTTTACAGATTTTACCATTAAATTAAAGTGATCTGAAGTTGGAATGACAAGTAAAAAATAAAAATATGGGTGACATGATTAGTAGTATTTTTGCATATAAATATCAATTTTTGGCAATGGCTAAGGATCTCAAAGAAAAGAAAATTCTATCATTTTGCAAATATGCAAGATCATTTGCAAAAATATTATTTATTATTAGCTCTATGATGCAAGAAAGCCTGAGGCTTATGCTGCACCAGCCAAAAAAATCTTTGAGTTACCCTGAGAGAGAGAGAGAGAAGTCACCAAGAAAGAGAAGAATGATAATATCCAGCTCAGGACCATGAGTGGGCCAACACATACCCACCAGATATGAAATCCTGTTTTTAAATTTAATAATGAGAAATGTGTTTCTAAAATTGAGAAAGTTGTGGATGATTCTGAAACCAGATTCGGTGATTTTAAAACAATTGAAGACATTGCTCAATATATTTCTTATCCATTTAATGTCGAATTAGAAACGAAACAAATTGCAGAAAAAAAAAGAAAAAAAAAAAAAAAAAAAAAATCTGTGAGATTTTTCATATCTCCAAATAGGCCTACAAGGCTGGGACAATTCATATTGAGCAATTAGACTTTACACCAGCTGGTATTTAAATAAACAAATTTCAATCCTGCAACTAAAACACTTTATTTACAATAAAATAAAATAAAATTACAAGTATATAGAATAAAAATATAATAGTCTAAAACTGATGTGGTTTAATTTACAATAAAATAAGAAATGTAAAATAAAATATGATGATAAAAGCGATAAAACAGTAAAATAAAATACTAAAATACCGTAACAAACTGTAGCTTTCGGAGACAGCGGTCTCCTTTCTCAATAGCATACTTCTGCTGTGCGGCACATCCTTAAATAGCAGATCCAAGGCACTCGTCACATGGTTCCTCAGGAATATGTGACGAGTTGGAATTTCCCATTTATGCACTGAACCGGAAACAGCTCGGGAGCGCGCTAGCTGAAACCGTTCATCTCGCCCAAGAACAACGGTTTCAAAGAGGGGATGTAGGCGTACACCCGTCTCTATTAATGGAATTGCTAGCTGCCCTAATACGTAAACTCTCAAGCCATTTACGGTCCCAGAACCCCTGTGCATGATCCGTGATGACAGCATCCTGCGGGGAAATTTGATGTTGCTTCTCCCAGAAGTGTTCTGCCACGTCAGACTTCCCGTAGTTTGCGGACTTTATTGCATTTATATGCTCCCCCAGACGGTCTTCCAGTCATCGCCCCCTCTCACCTACATAACACACCCCACAATCCAGGCATTTAATTTCGTATACCACCCCACTGTTGGCTTCTTTTGTTATGGGGTCTTTGACACGGGATATTGCTGTGTGCAACCTCTGTCCCGGGAGTTGCACACAGCGTATCTGGCACCCCCGAATTATTCGTGCAATGTGGTCTGAGATTTTTCACACTGAGAAAATATTACTTGAAAATGAAATAATTACATTGTGAAACGATATCTTCCTAAAAGCCAGATCATCAGAAAAAGACTTTTGGAAATATGTTTGCAGAGAGAAGTACCCAAATTTAAAAAAATGCAGTGAACATTTAAATTCCTGTTTCAGTTCCACATATCTATGTGAATCTGTCTTTTCATATTTGAAACAAAAAAAAAAGGACAAAGAATCGCTCTACTCTTACGGACTTGCATACAGAAGATTCTTTACGGTTGGCCTTATCACAGTATATCCCCAATTTTGAAAGCTTGGAAGATGACATTAAGACACAAACTTCACATAAATTCATAGGTATTTAAATTAAAAATTTAAATATGTAAGAATTTAAAATAAGAATTCTGAATTTTATTTAATTTCAATATTTATAAACAACAATTTTCAGTATGTGTTGATTAAAACTTTTTTAACCATGTGCAATGAAATTCTTGAGATGGTAGATTGCAGAACATTTTTAAGAAAAACAGTAGATCGAATCACAAATTAAGTTGGCTACCCCTGCTTTAGAGGGGTAGCCAACTTGGGAAGGTTTGTTATTTGGTTTTTAGGAGCATTAGCAACTAAGGCCATATTGCTCCGAGGATATGCGGTGGTCATTCCCTGACCTTTCCGCATCCTCCGTATTTGGTGTATCGCGGGCTCGAACCCCGGTCTAATCAAGAAGCGTGTGCTACGCACTGCGGCTCCTTCCCACCTGGCTACGGAGGCCACTTAGGAAGGAATTGTTCGAGAATGTCCACCATCAGAATACCTTCTTACGAAAAGTGTGAAGTCTATAAAATACTTTGAAACAAATTGGATTGGACCCACTGCTCACTTTCCGCCATCATTGTGGAATCATCATGCTAATTTTGGTCCTTGGATAATAAATCATGTGGAAGGATGGCATTATGCCTTAAATAAATATGTGGGGTACCATCTTGTTAATATATGTAAGATATATTAACAAAATCATGTTGTTTTAAAAAAAACAACAACATAACTTTACAAGAATACTAGGATTAGTAAATGTTGAAAATCATCCACCTCATAAAAAATGTAAATATGAGGGCACCAATAATAAATTAATGAAATTAACAGCAGATAGACAAAATGGGGACATCGATTTACACACTTTTGTACAAGCAGTTGGTTAACTTTCTTCCACTAAATGATTAGTATAATTTAAACTTTAATAAATTGTATTTACATTTTAAACCTGTGTTTATTTATTTATTTGATATCAAGACATTTGGTATTTGTATTTTAAACAATTTGTATTTGCATAAAGAAAATAAATTAATTATTATTTTGATGCTATATTTGTTTATTTTTTTCATTATGTTTTTGAAGACCAATTTTATATTTTTATTGCTCCAACAAAATAGGATACAGTTATATACACACAACAGAAATGTGATTAGGGCAAGTGGGATATAGAGCATATACTTTTAGGGCAAGTGGGAAATAGGGCATATGAATTAGGGCAAGTGGGGTAATGCCAAGACAGGACAATAGCATCGTTGTTTTACCTGCAGACAAAGGGGAGTTCAACTGTGATCCTCAACAAAGAAGGGTATCGCAACAAAGCCTTTGAATGTTGAACAATAGGACAACTTATAAGATTACCCATAGGAATCCCCTGGTAGGATTGGAATGGCACGTCAACAAAATCCTGCAGGGCTGGTCGTATGCCGAGAAGATCTTCAAAGAAACCTACTGGACACTTCATGTCACGAGATGCCAGCTGCCTAGGTTTTATGGCCTACCGAAAATTCGTTAGGCGGAAATTCTGTTTATGCCAATTGTATCAGTTCTGGATAGCCCTATGCATGCATTATCCAGATTTCTAGACAAATTAAACTAATATCTCCTATCGCAGGATGATCAAACTTTACTGTCAAAGACAGTGGAGACTTTGTGCAGTTTATATGTGCGCAGGTCATTGAAGAGGGTGAGGCCATGGCATGCATTAAATACGGTCCCTGTCATATTTAATGCATGCACATGGCATTGGAGAAGGTGACACCTTATGGGACAGGACTCCCTTGAGCATAGAAGATATTTCTAGTGGGGTAGATATTTCCAGTGTTCTCCCAGGACCTATTGAACGGGCACAGTGTCCGGTGAATTTAATTGACCGGCCGGCTAAAATTTAAGCGATTCTTGCGGTACTGTATGGTACTGCTAACTGATCTCAATCAATATTAATTTGAACATACTATGCGATTGAGGTCAATGCGACCTTGATCGCATAGTATGTTCGACAGGAGTAGATGCAAAGTCTGGCTGGAATTGTGATTGGATGCTGAAAGATTGGTATAACTCAGCTTTCCAGTACATAACCTATATGCAGTTATAAGACCTCCCACTATTCGACTATCACGACGATCAAAATGGTGGCAAGTGCTTGCTAGTTGTGTTAATTAGTGCTCTTCAAAGTGTGTTTTTTTTAAAGTGGTGCCAATTTATCATTTTGGATTAAATTCAAGTCTAAGTGGATCCACTTCGACTGACTGATGTTTGTTTGCATAAAACAAACATCAGTCAGTTCGGTGAGCTGACTGATGTTTGTTTTATGCCAAACTTCTAAGGCGTTCTCCAGATATGAACGAATTTAAATCTTTACTGTTGTCGTTCATTCATGGCTCGTTCATAATGGCCACGGCATATAGGTCCAGCCGTTGTTTTTAACTATAAACCTTAGTTTTAGACCACTAATCTTTAGATTTCTCTATCTTTTGGAGAGTTATGGATGCCTTAATTAATTTCACATTAGTTGATACTGATTTTATAGTGAAATTTTTTTGATTAATGTGATTTGGAGGGACATATTGTTTTGATGTGAATAATTAGTCTTGTCTTCTTTGGCCATTGCTTCTTCTCCGGTGGGAAGAAGGGGGTTCATTTGAAATAACTAGTCATGTGACTGCCAGGGCGATCGGCCATTGGTCCTCCTGAAGCGAGCAACTAAAGTTAGAACTTTTAATTTGGAACATTTATTTATTAATTATGGCACCATTAGTAATTAATACTGATTGTCTATTGAGTTAATATGTTATTAATTTTGGAACATACTATTTGCATACCAGCTTTTGAAGGGGACTTTCTTTTACTGTGCATTGATACATCTGACTACTGACCCTCAGGTGACGTCAGCAGTCCTCTGTCGCCCAAGAATACAATATTCAAATTTCGTCCCATCTCTTTCAGCACCCCCTACTGACAAAAATTGGAACTCTCCTTTTCTGTTAATTATTTAAATTCTTCAGTAGAATGAATTTTCTGGAGATTTGACTCAAATTCAGTAGAACCATTCATTCCCTGAACCTAAAAATTTCATCCTGACACAGTAAGATGGTTGAAAATAATGAAATTGCTGCAAGTTCACAGGATGAGTTTAGCTTGTCTGAGAGAGAGAGAGAGATGAATCGGAGACACCTAATTCTCTGCTTCTTTGAGTACCTGGCAAATCCTCCTCAAAGAAAAAGAAGTCCAACAGGAGGTCCAGAGTTCGTCCTATGCGCATATCACCTTCCATAGACCATAACAACTCAGCTTCCACCTTGGACCAAAGCATCTCTAAACCAATAGCTGCCTCCATCCTCCAATCGATGGCAAACTCCACCTCAACTGCAGCCTTACCTGCAGCTCCAGACACTCCTGTGGCTGCTGCTCCTGAGATGCGAGTCTCCTCAGGTGCTCACCAGACTCCATTAGCTCCGTCACCTCAACCTGCCCCAGCAGGCTCCTTGGCAACACAACTACCATCTGCTCTGGACGAAGTGGTATCATCTGGGATCCCACCATCCAAGTATGTTTGCAATTCCTGCACCACCTGTTCTGGCCTCCCCCTTTAACGGGGAAGACACCACCTCCCTCCAATTAGATCATCTCAGTCTTGCACAGGAACTTGGTGGCACTCCTCAACCAAGACTCCAAAAGATTCACCAAAGCCACTGGAAACTGTCCAGGAACTTTGGACAAGCCAAGAAACAATCACAACAGCTCTTCTAATCAAGAATGAGAAGCTAAAAGCTGTTAACGAAGAAACCAAACCAAGAAAAGGCCTTACACATCTGCGCTAAGCTTCCCCAGTCTTCACCCGATCAGGAACTGGGCCTAACCACAGAACCAGTACTCTTTTATGCCGGAGCTGTACTTAAGAACCTTCCACCCTCTAAACTGGGTGCCTCCATCCAAGGGCAACCACCACCGACCATTGACAGAATCCCAGCATATAAGAAAGAGAACCCGGATAAAAGAGCCAAATGTGGTGGTCATTAGCATTAGCAAGGGCACATGATGCTGCAAGAAAGCAAGCTTATATAGCATCAGCCAAAAAAAAAAAAAAAAAACACACACACGCAACACACCCTCTTCTCATTTCACCCATCCACTCGCTCCAAATGTTTGTCTAGTTCTGCCTTGAATCTGTTTAAGATATCAACTTGAATGACAGATGGAAGTTTGGCTCTAGCAATCAACCACCCGCTGCATAAAGGCAAACTTCCGCACATCTATCCTATAACTGTCTTTCCTCAATTTGAATTTATGATCTCTCAGGCAATTATTCTGAGAAAGAGGAAGGATCCCATCAGCATTGAGCATACTCAAACCATTCAAGGCTTTATACACCTCAATCAGATCACCTCGCAGGTGCCTAGTCTCCACACACACTGCAATTTGCAGAACTTAAGCCTTTCTTCGTAAGGGCAACGCTTTGTTCCATTCACTAATCTTGTTGCCCTTCTCTGTCCTCGTTCCAACAGCTCTACATCCTTCTGAAAATGAGGCCTCCACACCTTGAGTACTGTATACAGTACTCAAGGTGTGGCCTGACCATTGCCTTATACAAGGGGATAATCACCTCCTTATCCCTGCTAGAAAATTTCCTATATATCATTGACAAGACACCATGAGCTACTCTTGAGCTACATCAGACCCATTAACTCCAAAGAATCGCATACAAGTGAACAAATCATGACCAAAATATTGACAGAGTTGAAAGATGATCACAAAAATAAAAGCAATAAGAAAAACTAGAAATACAGGCATAGTGATCGAAACGGAAACTAAAAAAGAAGCTAACAAAATTATGACCAATGCAAAAATAATGGCGATGGGTTTAAAGGCAGACGCACAAAAAAAGCAGGGGCCGTCTATCATCATTTTTGACCTCAGTGACAACCTGACCCCAGAGCAACTTACTGAGGAACTTTACTGTAGGAACTTGCAGGAGTAATTCCCAGACTTAGAGGAAGATGCCTTACTCACACCTAAATACTTGGAAAAAAGTCAAAGGAGGAGGCAGCCAAAATTGGATTGTTTAACTCAACCAAATCGCCTGGAAGGTCCTAAACAATCAAGCAAGAGTATACATAAACTGGGGCAGCCATTGCTTTCGCAAATACGTGGCTGTGCCTAAATGCTTCAAGTGTTGCAGGTTCAGCCATATCTCACACACTTGTATCCAGATAGTGCAAACGTGCGGCCATTGTGCTGAAAAAGGCCATGAATTTAACAGCTGTCCTAACAAAACCAAAGATCCTATTTGTGTGAACTGTAAAAGTTTCAAAATAGACTCGGTACATTCCATCAGAGACAGAAAATGTCCAACATATATAAAAGCCAAGGGTCAGCACCAACAACGGATCAATTATGGGGAGACACCTTAAAAATTTTAACTTCGAAGAGGTAAAAATAATGCAAATTAACGCACAAAGGGCCCAGTCTGTGGTCGGCCAACTCAGGGTTCTGGCAGACGATGACAACACTGACATAATTATCTTGCAAGAGCCATATGCCCATAAGAACCAGGTCAGAGGCTATCCCTTGACCTACAAAGTCATCCAGGTGGAAGGGGAAACCCCCTGTGCAGCAACAGTTATAAGAAACCCTGACATTACAGCCACAAAGATAACCCAACTTTGCACAGCCTGGGCCATATGTGCCCACATTATTACAGTGCTCGGAAACTTTTACATCGTCTGCCCTATACTATTGTCCAGGCAAAGGTATTATCAGGGCTATAAGATACCTAAGTGTAAGGTGTAAGGTAAGGTATATTGTTGTCATGCGGCCCCAGGGGTTTCCCCCATCTCCGCGTTGCTTTCTTTGTGAGTGTACCAGTTTCCTGGGAATGCCAGAGGTTTAAAAGTGTGTGGGTATTGTACCTGTGTAATGTCGTGTACCGTTGTTCATCTGGTCATTTAGCCGCTGGACCCCTGCTGGAGCCCAGCGTTGCCCCACCTTCGCCCCGTGGAGGCAGACCAGGAAACACAAGTAGACTAAGATTTACTCTGGCAGGTCCTGCCGCTTAATTTCCTGAGATTTCGGCAGCTAGGACCTAAAAAAAAAAAAAAAACTTATGTACACATACACATATATGCACATATACACACAACAGTGATACATAATATATACGCATCCATGCAATCGTAATTACTTTGGATGTTTGCATACAGCACGTGTGCATGCATTCATATGGCAGGAGTAGTGCATTGCGTAGGATAATTAGGCCGAGACTGGGCGAAGATTATTTTTTTGCTAGATTAAATTTAGTGTGTAGGGCGCTCGCGTTGTGTATAGATAGAGTGGGGGAGGGGAGGAAGAAGGTTGGGGGGAAAAGGCAGAAGTATGGGGGACACAGAAGAGATTCCCCCAGGTGGTCAGTGAGGCATGCCCATGCCTCACCAGAAGGAAAGGTGGGGTAGCAGGGGGCGAGGCGACTGGTCATCTCGTCCTCCTGCCAGGAAGGGATATTAAAGGAGAGCCAGGCTAGTGCTTGGCTCAGGCCGCCAGAACAGCTGCTATTCGTCCTTCATTCAGATTTTTTGTCTATCTTCATGGTTGCTTAGTAGTCCATCTTTGGTGTTATGCACATTTTGACTTCTAGCCATTATGTGGCTAATGTGCATTCAGGTCCCGTCTTCTTCTGTACAGGGCTTCAGCGAACTTTGAGAAGGCAATATATTCCTGTCTCCCATCCAGGAGGTGTTGTTCTCTATCTCTGGGCAAAAAAGTGATCCGAGTGATGAGTTGGCAGCGGAGGTCATCATAAAGCTGGCATTCATGCATGAGGTGGTGCCAGCTCTCCAGCTCTCCACAGCAGCAAGTAGGGTCATCTGTAATGCCCAGGGCTGTAAGTTTAGCCTTAAAGGCACCATGTCCTGTTAGCAGGAAGGTCGCGTGGAGTCCCGGCGTGAACCATGCTGGAGCCATTGGATAGAGTTTTCCAACGTTGGGGAAGAATCGTTTGGTGACTTCTCCCTTTGGGGAATTCTCCCATCTGGTTTGCCAGGTTTGCATGAGATGATTTGCAAGTCTCTTTTTCTCAGTCAAACGATTTGTGGTAGGATCTGCGTCGAAGCCGGCGAAGGTGCAGGCTCTTCCCTTGGAGAGTTCATATAATACTCCACATTTAGCTACTTCGAGGTCTAAAGGTAGGGTTCCCGCCAGCACCTGCAGCGCGTGGGTGCTAACTGTTCTGCAGGCCCGGGTTATAGCGAGCAGCATGGCTCTATGGATAGAGTCGAGGATTCTGCGATTTACAGCCATGGTGACTTTGGGGTACCAAGCTCCGGAAGCATAGGTAGCTATCGGCAGGAAGGCGGCTTTGTAAAACAGCTTGAGGGTCTTCTTTTTCAATCCCCAATCCCCATTCATTTCAATCCCCATTAGGTATTTTTCAATACCTAAGTGTAATAAACACTCTCCCAGGAGGGAGAATTATCATCGGGGCAGATGTAAACTACAGGTTCCCCACGTGGTACAGCACAACACCAGACTGCCGAAGAGCAACAAACGGCCAAAGACTGGAGGACTACCTGAGTAACTCCCCCTTCAGAATCCTCAATCAGCCCAAACAACCTCCCCACTTTCAGCAGCACCCTTTGGGAAGCCACCATTGACATTTCTCTGGCTACAAGAAACACAGCCAGCCATATCTCCGACTGGAAGGTCCAAAATGACTGGATGACCTCGGTCCACCGAGCCGTTACATTCAGGATCACAGAAAATCGCAATAGACAACCAGTTTCCAGAGTAATGCAACATAGATATGCAATAGAAAAAACAAACTGGGACATGTTCAGGGGTGCCCTACTGGAAGTGGTGGGACAACAGCATCAGAAACTCAGGCAAACTCAAAATCCAAACCTTCTTCAAAAAGAAATCAGCACTCTTTTAACACAAGTCTGCAATGCCACGAATAAAAGGAAAAAACGTTCTCTGGAGGTGGTGCCCTGGTGGAACAAGGAGCTTCAAAGGATGAGAAAGGATGTACAAGCCAAACAGAAAGCATCCCAAAGGGCGAGAAGATCCTGGCCTGATGTGGAGGTCGAAGAACTTAAACAAGTATACCAAACACTGCTGAGGCCCAATGTTGCCCGCACTTCGTCCTGTGGAGGCAGACTAGGTACTTGGTCTGCCTCCACGGGGCGAAGTGTGGACAACATTGGGCCTCAGCAGGGATCCAGCGGCAAAATGGCCAGAAGAACACAACACTACACATATACAGTATCCACACACTTTTGAATCTCTGGCCTTTCAAGTGAACTGGTATACCCACAATGAAGGCAATGAGGAGATGGGGGAAACCCCTGGTACTGTTTGACACTAAATACACTTTACTTATTCAACCATTGCACTGATGTCATTTGGCCATCGCATAGTTTGACGTGATTAATAAATTTGTTATTAAAACCTTCTACTTTTTAAATAAAAAGTACCTTATTTGTTAAATTTAGTGTGTTTATGTATACTTGTTGGAATTTTCATTTTTCAGTTAAAAAATAACACTAGTCTATATTAAATTTTTTCAATGTTTGTTGCACATCATCATCATCATCATCATCAGCCATTTTCAATCCACTGCAGGATGAAGGCCTCTCCAGCAACTTTCCAGTTCCTTCTGTTTTGAGCACTGGCCATCCATTTACTACCCACAAACTCATGAATTTCATCTATCCATCTCCGACTTTGTCTTCCAGGTTTTCTTCTAGCTCCTCTTGGATACCATTCTGTTATTTTCTTAGTCCATCTGTCATCATGTCTTCGAGCTATGTGTCCTGCCCAAGACCATTTTAGTTCTTTAGTTTTGATAAGAATGTCCTTTACTTGAGTTTGCTGCCTAATCCATGTGTTTCTCTTCTTATCTAACAGTCCGATTCCCAATATAATTCGTTACATTCTTCGCTGTGCAGTTCTCAGCTTCTCTTCCATTCTTTTGGTGAGTGCCCAAGTTTCACTTCCATAAGTCATGGTGGGGAGTATACATTGGTTCATTATTTTACATTTCAGACAAACTGGGATATTGCTCTTCAGTATGTGACTATATTTCCTGAATGCTATCCATCCAAAATTTATTCTTCTCTTGACTTCCAGCCATTTATCATTATTACAGCTAATAATTTGTCCCAGATAAGTATATGACTCACTCCACCTTTTCAATTACTGCTCCTTCAATCATTATTTCCCTTTCCGTGGCATGCTTGTTCATCATTACTTTTGTTTTAGCCATATTCATCTTTAGTCCAAAATCCTTACTAACTGTGCATAACTGATTAAGATTTTCCTCTAATTCTTTGGGATCGTGGCTTATGACCACAATGTCATCTGCAAATCGTAAATGGTTTAGGTACTCTCCGTTCACATTGACTCCTTTCTGCGACCAGTCTAATCTTCTGAAAGCTTCCTCAAGTGCAGCAGTAAACAGCTTCGGAGATATTGTGTCTCCTTGTCGAACTCCTTTCTCAATTTTAAATTTCCTACTGTCTTTGTCTAGTCTAATAAAGGAGGTAGCACTCTCATATATTTTCTTCAAAATCATAATATATGGGGTATCTATGCCTTGTCTTTCCAGTGCCCGAAACATTGCCTTATGCTGTATGGAGTCAAATGCCTTTTCATAATCCACAAATGCCAGGCATAATGGTGTTTTATATTCATTTTCTTTCTCCATTAGCTGTGATATTACGTGAAGGTGATCCATAGTTGAGAATCCTGTCCTAAAGCCAGCTTGCTCTTTCGGTTGATTCTCATCAAGTATTCTTTCTAATCTGTTAGTAATGACCCTTGTGAACAACTTGTAGATGTGGGATAACAAGCTAATTGGTCTATAATTTCCAATTTCTGATTTATCTCCTTTCTTATGCAGCAAAACTATGATTGCATTATTCCACTGCTTAGGCGTCACACCTTTTCTAATGCACTTTGTGAAGAGCCTTGCCAGTTTTTGTGTTATGTCTCTTCCTCCCAATTTTAACAACTCTACAGTAACTTCATCTTCCCCCGGGGCTTTCTGATTTTTCATTTTCTTCATGCATGTTCTACTTCATCATATTGGGTATGTCGTATGTGTTGCTACTTTGCAATCCATCTTCCCCACTGCTGGTGTCATTCCCCTGCTCCTTGTATAATTCTCTATAGTAGTCTTCTGCTATTTGAATTATGCCCTCTCTGCTGTTTATAAGTACACCATCGCTATTCTTCAGTTTCAGTATCATTTGTCTTTCTGTATTACTGCTCATGGCTGCAGATTTAAATCCTTTGTTTTCCCTTAATGCTTGTTCTACTTTTCTTGTGTTAAATCTTCTTATGTCCTCTCTGAGTTTCTTTCTAATGGCTTTGCATAACTCAGTATACTCCATTTTCTCCCTCTCAGTGTTTTTCTTGCTTTTCATTTGTCGTCTTCGGTTCATCATGACAAGTGTTTCTTGACAAATTTTTTCTTCTTT
The DNA here is from genome assembly GCF_048544385.1 of Mastigoproctus giganteus. NCBI lineage: Eukaryota > Metazoa > Arthropoda > Arachnida > Uropygi > Thelyphonidae > Mastigoproctus > Mastigoproctus giganteus. The sequence goes on along the minus strand of NC_143578.1, from coordinate 133,151,993 downwards.
GGATTTCTTTTTACCTATAGGTTTCTTGGGCTTTATCACTTTCAGAAAGTTGTAATATTCCTTGTCGATATCTTGGTACTGAGCAGTCTGCAGAAGCTCAAACTTGTTCTTTTTCTCCTCTTCTGTTATCTCAAAGATCTTTGTATTATTTACTCGAGTCAGTTTTTTCCTTTCCTTTCCTACATCTATATCAAGTGTACATCTTACCATTCTGTGATCACTTCCAACATTTACCTTATTCAGGACGGTAACATCGTTCACAATATATCTTCTGTTAGTGAGGATGAAGTCGTCATTAGTAGTTAATCCATTTGGACTCTTCCATGTCCACTTTCTGTTCACCCTTTTCTTGAAAAAAAGTGTTCATTACTGACAGTCCTTGAGATTCTGCAAATTCCACAAGTCTTTCATTTCTTTCACCAATTCCAAAATTTCCTATAGTTCCCCTTTCTGCACTGGTTTGTCTTTTTCCAACCTTAGCATTGAAGTCCCCCATAATAATAGTGTAGTGGGTTTTCTGCTCATCTAGAAGACTCTCAATTTCGGTGTAAATTTCTTCAACCTCTTCATCATGATGGCTCGATGTTGGTGCATAAATCATTATAATCTTTAGCTTGTACCTCTTAGAAATCTTGAGTATTAGTCTTGACACCCTTGGTGATGTACTTTTGAATTCTAAAATGTTGTTTTTAAAATCTTTATGGACCAGAAACCCAACTCCACCTTCACTCCTTTCACTGTTTCCATTGATGTACAGCAGATTTCCACTTGATAAACTTATAAGTGATTCATTTCTTCTTCTTGTTTCAGCCAAACCGATGATATTTGTTGCACAAATTATCATTAAATCAATATAATGTTAAATTATGTAATTAATTTTTGCTCTGGATCACTTTAAGTCACATTCATAAATAACAGAAAATTTTATAATATTGTGAAGTATTACACTTCCCCACCTAGCTACTTCATAATGCCACCTGACTAGCAAAATTTTCTGGGGAGAACACTGATGTTTCTCCAGTACTACTATGTTATTTCAAAACACTATGTATAAGCAGGTTCGTAGCACAACAATGGGCTCTCCAATTAGTGCTGTTGTAGCAAACATAGCCACGGAGGTCGAGTCTAAGATGGGTCTGCTTCCCCCCCACGTGTGCATGGAAATGATACATCAATGATATATTCGTCATTGTACAGAGGGGAAGAGGATGAGGTTCTCAGTTTTCTTAATAGCTTCTCCCCTCTTATTCAGTTTACCTCAGAGGTGAAAATAGATGGTACTCTCCCTTTCCTTGATGTGTTGGTTTATAGAGATGGCCATAAAGTAAAAACGAGTGTATATAGAAAACCCAGGTGCCAGGGTGGGAAAATACGCATTATAACATGCCATAAGCCAACAATCACAAGAGTAGTATTATTAGGGCCTTGTTGGATAGGGCTGGGTCCTCCTGCAGCCTGTAGTGCCTCCGAGGATAGAAAGGAGGAGATTAAATACATCACAGCAGATTTCAGGAAATGTGGATACACCAGAAGGTTTTGGATAAATATGTTTGGGAAGTGGAACGCTGACAAAGAGACCCTTTCACGCCCATTGCCACCGCATACATTCCCATCAGGGCTTAAATAAGCGAATCACCCGAGTATTATGTGCTTGCCAAACACACTGTGTGCAACTGCCAGGGCGAAGATTGCACGACAAGTTAATTCTTACTGTTGATAAAGTAGTGACGACAAGTTAATTCTTACTGTTGATAAAGTAGGTGGTCGCCTCTGAAAGCTACAGTTGTTTTTATCACTTTTATTCCATATAGTGTAATTTCTATTCTTTATATTTTATTATTTTACTGCTTTTATTGTATAATCAGTGTATTTTATTTTATCATTTTAATTTGATCTGGTCTAATATTATTTCTATTTTAATCAAGTTTTGGTTATATGGTTTGTGTATTACATTGCAGTTATTATGAAACTGCCAATATTTTATTTTTTATAATTTGTAGACTGTTGTTTACTGAAATTCATCATTACAGTAAAAACTCCATAAGTAGAATGTACAAGTAAATGTGCTGAATATTCCATGTAGATTAATATTTAACAGTACAAATGCTTTTTCTAATTTCTTTTGAAACTACATTTACAGTTTCAAAAGAAACATGAGGAAATATTTAGAAAGGCATGTATATATTCTTACACAGCTGTACTCCCATGTTATAGTGACAGATATATTCTTTTAAAAAATACAGTACACTTTAACTATGATGGTTGATAGAGCATAATACAGTAATAGTGAAAAAAAGGAGACTTAATTATTTTGTATAAATGACATAACAACAGGCTAGCTATATAAAAGCATGATAATAAATGAAGAAACTTTGAATCATTGGTTTTTTAAAGTAGAACCATCTCCATTACATGGCCTGTAACCATGGGAAAAAAGGACACTTGGAGAATAAAAAAGAATAAACTTTTTTTTTATCTTAGTTGATTACAGACAATAAAGTTTCTTCTATTGTACATCTCGTATGACTTGGTTTTTTTCAGCATTCATTGTCTTGCTTCTTCTCTATTATGAAACCTGCACAGCTAAATAGGTGCAAGGACAAACTTTTTCACACACTTGATACAGATTACACAGAACCATAAGGAACAATTCTGACAGCTTAGAACACAGGCCATGGTTTATTCCTTCAGCGAATTCATTTGAAAAAGAAACCTCAGCACACCAGACTTACTGACGATTGCTACTCAGCAATAGCTGGTCATACGGTACTCACCAGATGTTGGCCGAGAATAACTGCTCATTAGTGTGCTGGACAACTTCCAAGAATCTCCTACTCATGGGCCTGTTGGCATGACTAATGAGAATACTGAAGTCATATCAACAAGTTCACAGGCTTTAGCATTATTAACCTATAGATAACATGGCTAGTTAAAATGAAATTGCCTACCTGGAGAAAATTTAAGCTTCCTAAGCAGGAGTCACAAACATGATCTTGGTAAATAAAGTTAATAGGAATGAGAATAACCAGGACTTCTAAAAATCATCATACTATGCAGGAAAAGGTGCTAAGTGTAAATATGAATGGGATTGGACCATATTTTCCAGTAGTCCCATCATCAGTTTTGGCTTTTACTATACTAGCATCACAAGTATTCCAGATCACCATGTACTACTGCTTGAACCAAGTTATGCATTACCAAACAGGGCAATTCAAAGCAGTGCAAGAATTAGGATCTATACCACTGCCCATAACTTTCCAATTCAAGTAAATTATCAATTTACTTGAACCTTAAACCCTCCCCTATGATATTAACAAAGATACTCATACCTCCTCAGTTCAAGTAAATTTCTTTTTTCTAAACAAATTCCTTCTACCAATTAGAGAAGTCCATTTTTGGAAAAATATTCCCCTATTACCTCGTAGAAGTCGCTAAAGTATACAATAAGCAAATCCACATGGAAGCATTCTCAAATTTCAGTTCTGCAGAGAACTGCATTTTTATACCCATTTTCCCAGTATGACATTATGTGACCAAATGCTCGGTTTGTTTTTGTTTAAATCATGAGTTGCCATGTGGAAAAACATACATCCTTTTGTACCCTTGAGAAATGAGAACTACTTATCACCAATTTTTGGTACCTTCTGTATTCTCAATCCACTTACAGTATGAGAGAGCACTACAGATTCCAATGACCTTTTGTGTTTAGTCACCATAAAATATATATAAATAAAATGAAAGATAAATCTTTATTAAAAGAAGAAACTGCAGTAATCTTCTTACTCTGTACCAAGAGTCTGCTCACAGTAGAGACCCAATTTTTTTGCATTTCAAAAAGACAGACTGTTTTATTTGACAAAGATGTAACTTCCATTCTATTCTTTCTTGACAAGGTTCTTTCTTACATGGAAGACTACTGTACAAATTGGAGCAGTACGGCATTAAAGGCAAGTTGCTACAATGGATAAAAGGATGGTTGAGTGGGAGAAGACAGAGTGGTAATCAATGGATACTGCTCTACGTGGACTATCTATGTTATCAGTGGCGTCCCTCAGGGTTCAGTGTTGGGCCCATTGTTGTTTTGTATATTTATGCTGCTGCAACAGGATCTGGAAAAGTTGGCTAGATGGGCTGAGAAGTGGCAACTGAAGTTTAACATCGACAAATGCAAAGTACTGCATATGGGTAGCAGTAACCCTACAGAAATGTACCAACTGGGTGGTGTTACACTCAGGGTAGTGGAGAATGAAAGAGACCTGGGGTAACTGTGCAGTCAGATATGAAGTTTTCTGGGCAGGTCATGGGGGTCTTGTGAATGACAGGAATTTTGCAAGCAGGGATAAGGAGGTGATTATTCCCTTGTATAAGGCAATGGTCAGGCCACATCTTGAGTTCTACGTACAGGTCTGGAAGTCTCATTTTAGAAAGGATGTAGAGTTGCTAGAACAAGTACAGAGAAGGGCAACAAGGCTGATGAAGAGAACAAAGGGGGTGCTCTAATGAAGAAAGGCTTAAGTTCTGCAAATTGCAGCTTCTAGAGACTAGGCACCTGCGAGGCAATGTGATTGAGGTGTATAAGGCCTTGAATGGATTGAGAAGGCTCAATGCTGATGGGATTCTTCCTCTTGTTCAGATTACAAACCTGAGGGGGTATAGATTCAAAGTGAGGAAAGACAGTTGTAGAATAGATGTGCAGAAGTTTGCCTTTAGCCAGCGGGTAGTTGATTGCTGGAACAAACTTCCATCTTTGTTGGGGAAGTTGATAGATTAAATAAATTCAAGGCAGAACTAGACAAACATTTGGAACGAATGGCTCAGTGAAATGGGGAGGGGTTTTTTTTTTTTTTTGGCTGATGCTGTATAAGCTTGCTTTCTTGCATCATGTGCCTCTACTAATGCTCAGGTTGAATATACACTAACATTCTACATTACTGTGAGGAACAATGAAGATTGGCAAAACAATTTCACATATACTAATTGTAATTTAGTATTAAAATTCTATTTGCTGCAGCAAAACACTGATGCAAAATAGACCACTAGATAATGTGGTTTATTTTGCATTAATATTATCTTATATTTTAGAAAACAGAAAATTATTTTAGAAAATTCAAATATCATTCATCTGAAGTGCTATGATTAGCCTCAACTTCTCTATGTACAAAATGGAAAAATTTTTATACTGGAGTGGAGGGCTGACACCTGTTATATTTTGAGAATACAATACCCTCAGAAAATAAATCGACTGCAAGATAAAGTTTGCACATTTCCAATATCTCTTCTAAGAGCAAATAATTAGCAGAATTAATCTAAAGCATTTAAAAAAACTAGACAGGTATACAATTGGAGTAAACACTGAGACACCACTAATACCCAATATTAAAATAAAATCCAAATCACAGTAAATGCAATAGATGTTTGACACCTGTTATATTTGGAGAAAACAGTACTCATGAAAATAAATAGACTGTAAGGTAAACTTTGCACATATCCCATGCTCAGAACATATTGTATTCTGTACTGAACATGAGCAAGACAACCAAAGTGGCTTGAAAATTTCATATTGATTTATTTATTTCATATTGATTTATATAACTTTCCATAATATCAAAGACAAACAATTTCCAAAATTTGCAGGGAAAACCGAAAAAGTTGGCAACCATATAACTGGGCTCATTCATTCATGGTGACCTTACTAAACACACAACCAGTGTTTTGAGCTGTGGATAGTGGACAACATACACATGGTTCACAGTCCCTGTTTTCAATGTTTACAATTTTAGGTATTTTTAACAGGAATAAGTTGTTCAGTCTTATTCATGCATAGCATATTTCAAATCAGTTAAAAGAGAATGCAATTCTCATTTATAATTTCACATCCAAGGGAAGGAACACCTATTTCACTGTGCAAGCAAATTGATTGTTTCAGTTAAAATTCTACTTTTCAGGAATATCATTTATTTTATTAAGCAAGAGCTACACATTTTATGGGAACCTATAATATAAAATTTCATAAAAATGCAGTTGATTTAGAAAAATTAATTGTACAACTTTGAAATAATTACACACTTAACTGAACTGACATAAAATTTAGGATGTTTTATTATTAATATTTACAATTATTAATTAAAAATTGTTGGCCGTATACTTCAAAGTTTGCCGCCTTCATTAGAAGAAAAACAGAAATTATATACCGATTTATATGTTACTTTATAGTCATTAGCCAAAAATTGTAAGCCAATTTCTGTTAATAAGGTTTTTTTTATTTTACCACTAAAATGTATACATTAATAATTAAATGTACTAAATTTTTATAATGTTCCACTGCAATAAAGTGTGAAATTATTTCATAGTGATTATATCTGTATTAACAGTTATGTCCTTCACCAACTGTATTATCTGTGTACAACTTTCAGTGGCACTAAATTCTTATACAAAAAAAGTTTTACTTACTCAATTTCAAGAATTCTTCTCCGCCTCATTTGACGATGTGAATATTTTCTGACTGCCATTACAATGGTTACATTAATAATAAGAAATCCTACGATCCCACATATTGCTCCTAATATCACACTGGATGATCGCACAGGACGTATATAATCCTCATCTCGAGAATAGCTGCTATCTCGTGATGCACCATGATTATTCTTAAAGCTTCTGGATGGCATGACATAATTTAAGGATGCAGTCCCTGATCCTAAAAACAAGCATGATTTAAAAAAAAAGCTGAATACCAACATAAATGAAATAATGCACACTGTGTATTTGAATACACACCCACCTGATTAAAATGAGCTTTAATGCTCACAACTGTTTACAACAGTTAGGAGCATTAAACCTGTAGTATGTTCATGTACAACAACAGCTCTGTAGTGCACTGAGTAATACTCCATCAGATGTTGCATCAGTTTGATTTGATATGATTTTTATAATTTTTTTTGCTATGAAAGTAATGTTATGCATTATTAACTACTTTTTAATCATTTAAAAGTTTCTGGCTCATCTCAATATAAGTGGAAAATATCAAATATTTTATAATAGCTTTTGCACCAAAGAAAAGCAAGGGAAATAATGAATAAATTATTTCACCACCTTATTTATTATTTGCCAGACAGTTGCCATATAAGGTGGAGTAAATGAGACAGACACTTGTCTCATTTACTCTTCCACTTCAATAGAACAAAGGAAACCACAGCAGAGAATGGCCCAGTTTGGAATGTAACTGTGTATTTACAAGATTAGAAATACTATCTGCTGCTACGAGTTATGTAAAGATAAAATGAACATAAAAAAAAAAAAAACACAAATATGACAAAAAATTTCTTGGACTGCTGCAATAAAAAGATCACAAAGTGAAGGAGCTCAAAAATAGTCTTATTTTTATTCAAGTAATCACCATCTGAATGAATGCACTTATTACTGTTCTAAAAAGGTTTCTGAAAGTGTTGATGTTCAGTTCAGTGTTACATTTTTCCTTCTGTTCTCAACATCCTGAAATCTCTTATCTTTGAGGACAGTTTACACATTGGGAAAGAGGAAAAAGTCAATTGGGAAAAAGGAAATTCACGTCAGTAGTCTTTAAAAAATCTGTACATAGAACACAGTTGACATTTGTACCCTTCAGGTACAAATTCCTTGTGAATCACACCCTCTTTGTTGAAAAACACGATCAGCATCATTTTGATCCTGGACATATATAAACAAAACTTTTTGGGCCTTGGTGATGATTTTGAAGTCCACTGCATGCTCTGGTGCTTCGTCTCTGGGTTGTACTGAAACACCTAACACTCATCTCCAGTGAAAATAGGGTCGAGGAAATTAAGATTATCTTGACAAGTCTGCATAAATGCATCTGTGAGGTGCAAATTTTGAACAGACCTATGTTTTCCCTAAATCTACACGCAGAATTTGACAAATTGTCTCTTTATTCATATCCAACTCATCAGCCATCATTCTGAGGGTCAAACGACTATCTCTTGCCACAATTTCCTGGACTTTTAAACTCTGTCCTCATTTCAAGAGGTTGACTACTTGGGTAATCACAAATATCCTCGCATCTGTCTTTGAACTGCTTATACCATTCAAACACACTGGTACAACTCTTAACATTTCATCACCGTAAACAGTTATTAACATTTCAGTTGCAGATTTTCCCAGTTTACAGCAAAATTTGATATGCAATTATTGCTCCATTGCAAAATCGTGATATGGAACATTAATGCTACTAAATAAATTGGTCATTACGTACAAACTGCAGACAATGTCTGTAGCACCATTTGTTGGAAGGTTATATATATATATAATCTCTTCAGTTTGTCTAGAAAACTTTACTATGGGTAACAAAGTAAATGTCTACCAATTTTATGGAGATTAGGTGAAATTAGGTAAAGATTTTAGAATAGAAATAGACAGCTCCTGCCCTCAGGTACTCTAACATCACAGAGTTTTGACACTAACAGATAATAGTACCAGTAAGGCCAAAATGACGCAAGGAAGCAGACTTCGCTGCCAAACATAAAAAAATAAAAATAAAAAAATAATAAATAATATAAAACAAAGTAATAAAATAAAACATAGTATAGGTAGTTCCCTACTTTATGAGTTAATTTGTTCCTAGCATGCGCTCAAAGTGAAAACTCATAAAGCAGGAATTTATTTCCCATAGACGTCATGTTGAAAACAGGGGTTACGTTCTCAACAGTGAAATCTGACCACGCTAATATTAAATAAAGGTCAAGAAAACAGTTTATGCATAAGCAATGATTTATTTATCCAAAGAAATTAAAACACTGCTTTTAAAATCAAGTAAATTATAATAATAAGTAAATTATTTATGTCATACAAATGTTGAAGAATGTTTATTCTTCATCATCACTGACTAAATGCACACTCAATGGTTCACTCATTTTTGGTTCAGCATTCGCTGGAAGCACAAGGAGTTGTCTTCTTTGGAAACGATTCAAGAGGAGTTTGTTTCCAAGGCAGTCTCTTTTCTTTTCTTTATAAATTTCACAATTGCATGCATAGGCATTTTTTAAATCTGTAGCAACTTGTCTAGTGCACTCGAAATTTGAATCTTGCGACTTGAAAATTACAATTGTTTTTTCTGTGTTGATGTTGTTGTTTGGTTTTTAGGAGCATTAGCAACTAAGGCCATATTGTTCCGGGAATATGCGGTGGTCATTCCCTTGACCTTTCCGCATCCTCCGTATTTGGTGGTGACGGGCTCGAACCCCGGTCTAATCAAGAAGCGTGTGCTACGCACTGCTGCTCCTTCCCACCTGGCTACGGAGGCGCCTTTCTGTGTTGAAAAGCTTCGTCAAGCCCCTTGAGAGTGGAAGGAATGAACAAGAGTTTCAGCTATTAAACCCTTCTTCCTCAGCTTCTTCACATTTTTCCATTTCAATAAGGTCTTCATTTGTGAGCTCTCCATTGTGTACTTGAAGCAGAACAGTGACTTCAGTTATAGAAATCTCAAACTGCAATTTGTTAGTAACATTTATGCCCGCTTCTATTTCACTTTTTACAGTCCCTGTTGGTTCTTGAAATCCTCCAAAGTTATCAATAAACTGATAATAGAGTTGATTCCAAGCACACTTCACGTTCTTCTCTGTAATTTTTTTTTTTCTTCTCCCATGCTCATTTTGTTTGCATCTAAAATATGGAATTCTTTAAGAGTTCGACCTCCTTCCTTATCTCTGCCTGAACAAACAAGTGCACACATGTATTGTATTATATAGCTATGCCACATTTATTTATTGCAATTAACGTTCATAATTTTGATTTTCTTGATACTTGAAAAAAAAAGAACTCTTAAAACGGGAACTGCCTAGTATGTATTCATACTAGGCAGTTTAATGTATTCATACTATTCCCATTCCAGACGATAACTACTCAATTCTTCTTCGCATTTAGCCAGACTTACTTTTTCTGCCACATTGGGAGAAAGTTTATTCCAGTTTGTGGCAGCCTACTGCACACAGGTTAACTTCATGATCTCCAGTCTTACTGCTGGAGATTACTGCTGGTTCCTTGTGAGGAAGAGTAAGCAGGAATACAAGAGAAAATCCCTTAGTAGCAAACATTTTTAAAGACAATTACAGGTGTGCTGATTGTATATTATTGAATATAACTATTTTGCTATGATTTATGATAATTTTTCCAAAGTTAAATGAGTCATAGAAAACATATAATTTTTTTTACACTTGTATTACAAACTTGAATTATACGTATATATCCCTTTATTTTAACATTAAACATTGGTACATATTTTGATGTAGACATGATAGACTTTTTATGGTAATTTTCGGAATCAGCACATTTATTTCCACCAGAATCATATACAGTAGAACCTGGATAAGAAATTCCCGCATAAGAAGTTTCCGCTGTACTAGGTTTGGTTTCTTAAGTGATCTCTATATGGTGAAATGTATTATTTTCCAGCGTAAGATGTTTCCCGGGTAAAAAGTTTTCCTGCAGAAAAGTTTGTGATAAAGAATACACCACAGTATTATTATAATGATGTTTTTCCACTTAATACGTTTTTTAAATATAGAAATTTTTTATTTTTAATATAAAAAATATTAAACAATATAAACATTTGGTAATCGAACAAGTTAGTGCCAAGCATAATTTTAGTTCATAGTAAACCACCGAAGTAGGTGAAATGGCAAAGTTTTTGTTATATCTCATATTGCGAATGCCTTCACAACAAGTTGCCCTTGATATTGCACTACCTCCAATAAGCCACACTTTGCCAATGGAGAAGATTAATGTTACTTATTCTCAGCAGATAATTAGCATTTTAGCATTAGCATTAGTAGAGGCATTTGATGCAAGAAAGCAAGCTTATGCAGCATCAGCCAAAAAAAAAAACCCACTTCCACTTCACCCCTCTGTTCGTTCAAAATACCTGTCCAGCTGAGCCTTAAACTTATTTAGGCTATCAACCTCCACCACAAGGGACGGAAGTCTGTTCCACCAACCAACCACCCGCTGGCTAAAGGCAAATTTCCGCACGTCTATCCTACATCTGTCTTTCCTCAATTTGAATTTATGCCCTCTCAGGTGATTTTTCTGAGCTAGAGGAAGAATCCCATCAGCATTGAGCATGCTTAAACCATTCAAGGCTTTATACACCTCTATCAGATCACCTCGCTGGTGCCTAGTCTCCAGACACTGTAATTTGCAAAACTTAAGCCTTTCTTCGTAAGAGCACCCCTTTGTTCCATTCACTAATCTTGTTGCCCTTCTCTGTACTCGTTCCAGCAGCTCTACATCCTTCTTGAAATGAGGCCTCCAGACCTGTATACAGTACTCTAGGTGTGGCATGACCATCGCCTTATACAATGGAATAATCACCTCCTTATCCCTGCTGGAAAAATTCCTGTATATCATTGACAATACTCCATGAGCTACTCTCACAGCCCGTCTGCACTGCTCAGAGAACTTCATATCTGCCTGCACAACCACCCCCAAGTCCCTTTCATTCTCTACCACTGTCAGTGTAGTACCACAGAGTTGATACGTTGCTCTGGGGTTGCTGTTTCCCATGTGTAGTACTTTACATTTGTCAATGTTAAACTTCATTTGCCACCTCTCAGCCCATCTGCTCAACCTTTCCAGATCCTGTTGCAGCAGCATAGTGTCAGTAGTGTCCTTGACAACCCTGCCAACCTTTGTATCGTCTGCAAACTTGGACATTAAGCCGGATATACCATCATCAATATCATTTATAAATACAGAAAACAATAATGGACCCAACACTGAGCCCTGAGGGACTCCACTAATAACATCAGTCCACGATGAGCAGTGTCCATTGATTACCACTCTCTGTCTTCTCCCCCTCAACCACCCCTTTATCCATAGCAGCAATTTGCCTCCAATGTCACACTGCTCCAATTTGTGTAGCAGTCTTCCATATGCAACAGTATCAAAAGCCTTTCTAAGATCCAAGTATATAATATCAAAGTTATTCCCTGCATTCAGTTCTTTTGTGACTGCATCATAGTATCCAATCAAGTTGGTCAGGCAAGACTTCCCCTTAACAAAACCATGCTGTGTCTGAGCTATAACTGAAGTCTTGTCTAAATGATCCTGCAGTGCTTCTTTAACCAGTGGCTCCATTAATTTTCCTGGAACAGAAGTTAAGCTCACAGGTCTATAATTACTTGTGTCAGCCTTTGATCCTCCTTTGTGAATTGGGGTCACATTTGCACATTTCCAGTCTATGGGTACCTCCCCTGAGTCCAAGGAAGCTCTCATAATTATGGCTAAGGGTTTGCTTACTTCCTTTGCTGCCTCCTTTAATATAACTGGATAGATCCCATCCACCCCGGGTGCCTTTCTTGTGTTTATCTTCAACAGTTTCTCCTCCACTTTACTCCCAGTTATTTCAAGATTCTGTAGCTTACTGCTAGAGTTGAATACACCTCTGGCATTCCCCTCGCTGAATAACTCCTCATGTGTGAATGTTGATGCAAAATATTCATTTAGTTTGTTGGCTACCTGAGCAGGATCATCAACACTTGACCCATCAATATCGAGTGGACCAATCTGATTCATCCCCTTCCTTCTAGAGTTTACATAAGTAAAGAACTCTTTGCTGTTTTTCTTTGCATCCCTTGCCAAGGATTTCTCGTAATCTCCCTTCGCCTGCCTAACCTCCTTTGTAACTTGGTTGCATATCAACTTGTATCTATCATAGGCTTCTGTGTCATGTGTTAATTTGTATGTATCCCATGCATTTTTCTTCTCTGCCCTATGCCTCATTAGTTCATCTGACATCCATTTTGGCCTAAACCTTGAACAATATTTCTTAGTTGGTATGCAAAGCCTAGTAGCTTCCAAGATAAGTTCTTTGAATGCTTCCCATTTAGAATTTGCTGTTGGTAACATCATCAGTTGGTCCCACTGTATAGAATTTAAATACTGTCTCAGTCCATCGTAGTCGCCTTTACGGAAGCAATAACCCTTCCCTTTACACCTAATGGTAGTTACCTCTTTGAGTAAATCCCACTTCAGCACACTGTGATCACTGCCACCTAGTGGTTCATTTATCTGCAGATTCTTAATGCATGAAGAATCACTGCTGATAATCAAATCAAGAGTATTACTCCCTCTAGTTGCCTCCCGAACATGCTGATGTAGAAAACAATCATCCAATAAATGCACAAAAGCCCTGCTAGTGTGTGAGTAACCAGCCCCCAAATTCCAGTCAATATCTGGGAAATTAAAATCTCCCATTATAAGACACTCTGATTTACTGGCCCACTCTATTTCCCTGTACAGTTCCTTATTATACTCATCAGAGTCATTAGGCCTATAGCTCACTCCTACTCTCAATTTTGATCTCCCAATGTTTATGTCACACCAAACTAACTCCACACTGCACTGTCCAGCGATGTCGACTGGCTTCACTTCCTTGGTTTTTATGTGTTTCTTAACTAATAGCATAACCCCTCCCCCCTTCCTATCCTGTCTATCCTTTCTGTAGACGTTGTACTCCCCAAATTGCAGTTCTGCATCCCTTATATCTGTGTGACACCACGTCTCTGATATCCCAACAATATCTGCCTTCAATGTTTTGAGCAATACCTCAAATTCATCAAATTTATTTACTAAACTCCTAGCATTGGTGTACACGCAAGTATACCTGCACCTGTTTCTATTCTTAGCTACCCTAACACAACCCATGTGTTTACTTGTACCGCAATGGCTCCCAGCAGTCTCTGAAATACCATGCATCTTGTTTTTCAGGCTTCTGTTCATTCTAATAGAAGCAGTGCAAGAATCTCTTTCACCTCTGCCAGTGGCTACTGTCAATCTATTGGTCTTTGTCTCCCCCCAAGCTAGCAGTTTTCCGACCCACCTAACACTGCCTCGATAGCATCAGCAAATATTCTTGCACCCTTTCTATTTAAGTGTATCCCATCCCTGTAGAAGCAATCTCTCCTGTTAACAAGTACAGTCCAGGCTGAAAAAAATTCTACCCCTTGAGCCTTGCACAATCTTTCCAGGGCCGAATTGATCGACAAGGCTCTCATCATATACTCCCTCCTATTGTGTCTGGGCAGAATTGCAGACACTTTCAAATTCAACCCTAATTCTCGGCTTTTGTTCAACAGTGACCTGTACTTGTTAAGTAATTCTGCCGGTCTCCTACTCTTAATATTATTAGTGCCAACGTGTACAACTATATCACCTTTTGTGCCCTTAAAAGATGATATTCGATCTACAACGTCATCAACCTTTGCCCCTGGCAGACATACCCTGGTCCTGTTCCACCTATCTTTTTTACAAAGATGTTCCCCGTTTCCCTGACAATAGAGTCACCAACAACTACTAGTTCCTTCGGGACCAGTGCATTCTGCCTTAGGGGTTGTCTCTGTGTCACGCGATGCCCAAGTGCAAGCTCTGGCGTTGATGTGGGCAGCTGAGAGCTTGATGGGCCCCTCAATTTAGTTTCTTCGAGGGCATCCACCCTGTCCTTCAAGCTCTCATATAGGCCCACAAGAACGCCGAGTTGTTGCCTGATATCGATACACTCCTTGCATCGCGCACACACAAAGACATCCCCCTTGGCAGTATCATGTCCCGTACCCGATTGCTCTGCAAACATCAAGCAAACAGTGCATTTTATAAGGCTGTGAGTCAGAGGACAACTGCCCCCCTCAGTTCTGCTCTGAGCCACAGCACTTCCATTAGCTTGAGCCTTTTGCTTTGCTGCTCTGGTCTGAGTCATGATTCTATTAATTTATTAATTAATTATGTTATGTTATTAATTATATTACGTTTGTAATCTAAGTCATTATATGTATTTATTTAAACGTATAATTTAACTGCTAACGAAGTTCAACTAACGCTATCTAGTACGGTATATAACCTACGGTATATCTAGTACGGTATCACAATGGCGGGAAAGTTACTAACGGTAGCGGTAGTTACGAACGGTAGTTACGAACATGTGGAAACCCTTACCGATACTTTTACAAGGCCGAGTAAAGAATAAATACACCAAATTAATCAAAAAATCACAAAATAATGTTATACTACTAAATTTAAATCAAAAGTTTTAGAAAAACAATAATTTCAAATCAATAAATAAGAAAAATCCACTTAGCGGCTTTGAACACGACCGTCACTAGTAGCCTCGTCAGCAGAATTAAAGTTGAAGTGGTTATATCTCTAATAGTGGTTATATCTATAATAACTCCCAGATACTTATAATTGGCAAAGTATTGCCTATTCGAGAATCCACTGTTGAAGCGTTACTTATTCGAGGTAGTTCAAAGCAGATTCCGTCGGTTTTTTTTTTTTTTTTTTGTTTGATATGTTGGTTCGTTGAATGCTGGGTGAGGGGGTGTTCGCGAACTAGCTGATGTAATTCGTGGTAGCACGTTGTGTGTATGCGCGGGGTCGTCAGCCAACTTGCATGCACTTGGTTGCAAGCCTGCGACAATGTGTTAGGATTCGTATGAACGTGTCTTGACCCTCCCGATAATATTTGTAATTTGTTCACGTGTTTGTTTTTTTATATCTGAGGTCTGTGCTTCCCGTCGCAAATCTATGGAGGTCTTCAATACAGACCAATCGTTTGGATGATAGGAATTCGTTTCAAGGGAATCTGCTTTGGGCTCAGAAATACAAATATTAACCAGCAGATTTTTAAATAGGGGTTATCCCCTTGCTACAATAGACAGAATTAGGGTACAAGCTAAGGATAGGATACAAAATACTACACCAACCAACAATAGTAATATCAAAAAATAACTATTTCTGTCCCATATTGAACAGTGGCACAAACAACTTAACAGATTCTTTAAAGATACCAATTTAAAATCGTGGCCAGGCCAATACGGAAATTACACTATACTGAACAATCGCTCAGCCTTTTCCTCGTTCACAACACAAATTAATGACCTGGTATACAACATTTTTTGAGGTGATTGCGACCCGTCTTACCAGGGTTCGACGCATTTCCTTTAAATATTCGTGTTAATCAACATGCGGCCTCAGTTCGTGCTTCTCATTCAGCAGCATCAGAATTAGCCTTTCATGCCGTTAATGAAAAAAAAATTTTTATTTAAAAAGGCCAAATTACTTAGGGTCCAACATAATTATATGCGACTTAATTGCAGAAACCGTAGAAATTAAATCACACGAAAATTCTGTTAATGTTCTTAGACCATATCTAATCTCAAATTCGTGGGCTTTTACGTGCATGCGCTAAGACTAATAATCCCTACTTAAGTTTCATATGCAACCCTATTCGGTAATTTTCATTCCTGTGATCACAACATACGGTCGAAAAACACCGTCAGCTTCAGGAAGAAAAATATTTTTGCAATTTTTTCGTTAAAATTCTTTTAATTAATTTTCTTATTTTTAATTGCATTAAATTGATTTTTAATTGTTTTAAATTGAGTTTTATTGGGTTAAATCGATTTTTAATTTTTTTTTTAAATTATTTGTTACTCTAATGTTAGATTATGAAAAAGCATTTGATCGAGTAAACAGAAGAAAACTATGGGACATATTGAGTAATAAAGGATATTCAAAGAATCTTACAAAAATAATACAGAGTTTATATCAAGGAACAAAAATAGTAATAGATACAGGTAATAAATTAACAGAAGAAAGTATAATAAATCAAGGAGTTAGACAGGGATGTAGCTTGTCACCAATTCTGTTTAACATATATATCGAGGATATGATATGTAAACGGAAAGAAGAAATTAATACAGGTATATATTTAAATACAAAGGAAAGGATTAATACACTGTTATTTGTAGATGATCAAGTAATTATTCATGATAGTGAAGATAATTTACAAAGAGCAGTATTTAAATTAAACCATATAACAGAAGAATATAAAGCTAAAATATCAACAATGAAAACTATAACAATGGCTTTTAAAGGGAAAAATACTGTGAGAACAAAAATAGTTATAGACAAAATATTAGAACAAGTAAAACATTTTAAATATCTAGGACGTGATATAACATATGATGTCGAAGAAGATATGAACCAGAAATTGGCAAATTTTCAAAATATATGTGGAACAATAAAAAGAACTCTGGCTAAGAAAACAAGGAAGAAACACAATTGAAATTTTACAAAGTAATGCCAATACCAACACTTCTTTATGGTTCTGAAACATGGCTACTGAAACAAAGAGACATTAATAGAATACAAGCTGCAGAAATAAAATTTTTAAGATATGTTAAAGGATGTACAAAATTAGATAAAATACCAAACGTAAATATTAGAAAGGAATTAAAGATTTACTCAATTAATGGAAAAATTATAGAATATAGATAAATATGGAAAGAACATGTAGAAAGAATGGAAGATAAAAGATTCCCTAAATTAGCTTATACATATAGAGCAAAAGGAAAAAGAGACAGAAGAAGACCAAAGAAAAGATGTTCCGATCTCTTCGAGATCGCAACAGGCGGATCGCCTAATCCATGAAGGAAGATAAGTTACTCTAATGCAAGTTTTTCGATTTTTTCGTTTTAATTTCTGGAGAGTATCATACAGAAGTGTTCTATGTACTATATTGCGGAAACTTCTCTTATTATTTTACAAATATTGATATCAACGTAGAATGTATTGAGCATTACAGCTCTGGTTCATACTGTCCAATTTTAATAAAATTTGGAAATGACTGAATAAATCTTTCTAAAGAAGCTAAACATTCAATTTCATGAACATCTATCCATTGAGATTAGAGTAATTACATGGCCAGACAGATTGTGACAGACAAACAGGTGCATTACGCATATATATGCAAATGTCTAAAAATGCACCTGTAAATATCACACATGTATATGGAGTGATGAAGTAAAGCATTCTTTTTAATTATCTTCAAGTAAAACAAGAAAAGTTTTGTAATTTCAGATAATTGGAAAAGCCTTACCTGTAGTAAACTGTAACACATTTGATTCGAATTTAGCTTTTGTGTCATTATAACAAATCATGTGAAAATGGTATGTCATATTTTCTGTTAAACCTATCAACTTAAAAGTATGACCATCAGGTAAAAAATTAGAATAGACTTGTAACTGATTTGGATCTTGTAATGGTCCATATACTGATTCACAAGCAGTTAAAGATTCCCGGCTAACTTCTTTGCTATGCCAGTCTATTTCTACAGAATCTTGGTTCACTTCATACACAGATACCTCAAGAGAAAGATATGGCACAGAAATATTACCTATGAAAAACAGAAGCATCAAATAAAATTAATTAAATTTTACTAAAGAAACAGGAGTATTATCAGATTTTTACTGGAAAAATTTGTTTTAATAAAAGTTTCCTTACAAGAAATTAAATACCATATATACTCATGTATAAACAAATTCCATGTATAGTGCAACCCCTTATTTATTTATTTTATTGGTAAAAAAACCCGATTTTTTCCTATAGCTTGAGTATGATGCGACACCAGCTTTTGAGCAGTACTGATAGGCCTACCGTAGTAGTACATTTCAGTATTGGGTATGATCCTAAACACATTTTGTAGCAAATATGTAAGACGTTTTCCTGTTTTTGTACAAATCCACTCCAAAATACTTATAAGAACACACACACACACACACACACACTAAATAAAATAAATCTGCAGCCATGTTCAGGATGGAAACCTCCTCAACAAGTCACTGAAAAAAAAATGGGCCATAATCTGCCACACTAGTCCAGTGTGTGTTGGCAGATCAATCGTATTTAGCAGTCAGGTTTACTCAGAGAGTGTATTACTGCACTCCCACTCCTGACCACTCACTCAAGCTAAGGAACTATTAAATAGTGATTCATATCGACTGTAATTTTCAGAAAATATGTATGACGGAAGGTTGTTCCAGAAAACGACAGTTGAATGAATAAATGAGGAAGATGAAAAGCTGGTTCTGTGAGTTTAAAGTTGGACAGTAAATAGATGTTGGCTGGTGGCAGCCTGTGTTCGGACTGTTTTGAAAGAGAGAGCAGGAAATATAGAAGGTGATTCAGAAGAACAGTGCCCATGGAAGTATCTGTAGAAAAGGCATGCAGCAAAAACAGTACATCTATGAGACAGAGAGTGGAGAGATTCTGTTAGAGATGATTGATTAATTAACCTAACTGCGCTTTTTTTTTTGGAATCTAGAAGCCTGAGAGAGGTTTTGGGAGCACTGTCCTAGATGTGGGAACAATAATTCATGGTAGGATTTGCAATTTGTACAGAGTGAACAGCTATTTGGAAGAAAAGTAACGCCAAGAGCGAAAGAGAAAACCAGGTTTATCTAGATACAGAGGAAGCAATATTTGTAATGTGCTTGTGCCAAGAGAAATTATAAGTCAGGGTAATCTCCAAAAGAGATATATCATCTTGCCTAGAAATCGAAGTGTCACCACAGATAAGCATAGGAGCAGAAGAATCCTTTTTGCGAGATATAAGGCATGACTGAGTTTTAGGATTTAAATCAATTAAGCTGTCTTTGCCCAGCTGGAGAATTACCTGGAGATCATCATTTAAGGAATTGGTAGTGGATATTCGAGAAGTTGAAGCCGATTGAGCAGGGCAAGGTTTCTCAAACTGGAAAGTGGAATGCAATGTGCTATCATTGGCAAAACTATAGATAGGATTTCTGGTCAATGGAAGAAGGTCATTAATATACAAGAGGAAAAGAGTGGGAGAAAGAACTGAACCTTGGGGGACACCAGCATTAGTGGAGAAGTTAGAAGACAGAGCCATCTACCATCACCCTCAGTGAGCGATCAGAAAGAAAACTGGATAACCAATTACAAAAAACAGTTGGCAAACCATAACATGGAAGCTTGTTTAGAAGATGTTTATGCCAAACACAATCAAAAGCCTTTGAGATGGACTGGAGACAGTCAAGTTGCAAAGAGCTCCAAGTGATTAGTGGAGCTAGGAGAACGGTAGAGACAACCAGAGGTGTATTGTTAAAAAAAATAGTACCGGAACACTCTTCCTCCAGAAGATTATATGATAACGTCACATCAACTGTATAGTAACTGAATCAGACTTCAGACTCATGGTTCATAGAACAACCAGTTCTAGCATTGAGCTTAAGGCGAATCAAAATGCAGCATTCGCACGAATCACAGTATATCTCATTCGTTGGATCTCTTTAACACATTGTACTTTAGTCAGAAATGTTCAAGTTTCATTGCGAAATTTATATTTTTGTTTTTAAATAAATTTTTAAAGATCCATTAATTTTAAAGATTACTATTAATATATATTTTTAGTAGCAATATGTAAAATAGATATTTCTCCCTCCCCGTTGATTATGCCATTGTTTCATAATCATCATCATCATCAGCCATTTTCAATCCACTGCAGGATGAAGGCCTCTCCAGCAACTTTCCAGTTCCTTCTGTTTTGAGCACTGGCCATCCATTTACTACCCAAAAACTCATGAATTTCATCTATCCATCTCCGACTTTGTCTTCCAGGTTTTCTTCTAGCTCCTCTTGGATACCATTCTGTTATTTTCTTAGTCCATCTGTCATCATGTCTTCGAGCTATGTGTCCTGCCCAAGACCATTTTAGTTCTTTAGTTTTGATAAGAATGTCCTTTACTTGAGTTTGCTGCCTAATCCATGTGTTTCTCTTCTTATCTAAAAGTCTGATTCCCAATATAATTCGTTCCATTCTTCGCTGTGTAGTTCTCAGCTTCTCTTCCATTCTTTTGGTGAGTGCCCAAGTTTCACTTCCATAAGTCATGGTGGGGAGTATACATTGATTCATTATTTTACGTTTCAGACAAACTGGGATATTGCTCTTCAGTATGTGACTATATTTCCTGAATGCTATCCATCCAAAATTTATTCTTCTCTTGACTTCCAGCCATTTATCATTATTACAGCTAATAACTTGTCCCAGATAAGTATATGACTCACTCCACCTTTTCAATTACTGCTCCTTCAATCATTATTTCCCTTTCCGTGGCATACTTGTTCATCATTACTTTTGTTTTAGCCATATTCATCTTTAGTCCAAAATCCTTACTAACTGTGCATAACTGATTAAGATTTTCCTCTAATTCTTTGGGATCGTGGCTTATAACCACAATGTCATCTGCAAATTGTAAATGGTTTAGGTACTCTCCGTTCATATTGACTCCTTTCTGCGACAAGTCTAATCTTCTGAAAGCTTCCTCAAGGGCAGCAGTAAACAGCTTCAGAGATATTGTGTCTCCTTGTCGAACTCCTTTCTCGATTTTAAATTTTCTACTGTCTTTGTCTAGTCTAATAAAGGAGGTAGCACTCTCATATATTTTCTTCAAAATCATAATATATGGGGTATCTATGCCTTGTCTTTCCAGTGCCCGAAACATTGCCTTATGCTGTATAGAGTCAAATGCCTTTTCATAATCCACAAATGCCAGGCATAATGGTGTTTTATATTCATTTGCTTTCTCCATTAGCTGTGATATTACATGAAGGTGATCCATAGTTGAGAATCCTGTCCTAAAGCCAGCTTGCTCTTTCGGTTGATTCTCATCAAGTGTTCTTTCTAATCTGTTAGTAATGACTCTTGTGAACAACTTGTAGATGTGGGATAACAAGCTAATTGGTCTATAATTTCCAATTTCTGATTTATCTCCTTTCTTATGCAGCAAAACTATGATTGCATTATTCCACTGCTTAGGCGTCACACCTTTTCTAATGCACTTTGTGAAGAGCCTTGCCAGTTTTTGTGTTATGTCTCTTCCTCCCAATTTTAACAACTCTACAGTAACTTCATCTTCCCCCGGGGCTTTCCGATTCTTCATTTTCTTCAATGCATGTTCTACCTCATCGGGAAGAATATCGGGTATGTCGTATGTGTTGCTACTTTGCAATCCATCTTCCCCGATGCTGGTATCATTCCCTCGCTCCTTGTATAATTCTCTATAGTAGTCTTCTGCTATTTCAATTATGCTTTCTCTGCTGTTTATAAGTACACCATCGCTATTCTTCAGTTTCAGTATCATTTGTCTTTCTGTATTACTGCTCATGGCTGCTGATTTAAATCCTTTGTTTTCCCTTAATGCTTGTTCTACTTTTCTTGTGTTAAATCTTCTTATGTCCTCTCTGAGTCTCTTCCTAATGGCTTTGCATAACTCAGTATACTCAATACCCTGTATACTCAGTATACCCTGTCAGTGTTTTTCTTGCTCTTCATTTGTCGTCTTCGGTTCATCATGACAAGTGTTTCTTGACTATTTTTTTCTTCTTTGGATTTCTGTTTCCCTATAGGTTTCTTGGGCTTTATCACTTTCAGAAAGTTGTAATATTCCTCGTTTCATAATATTAGGTGTATAAATTTAATGATTTTCTATTATGACATTTAGAAAAAGGTACCGGAAAGTCGTTCCAGTGGGTTCCGGCCTGAATACACCACTGGAGACAACAGATGAATTTGTCAGAATGCTGTAGAGATTTTAAGCCAGAGGAGATTCCAAATTACCCAGTCTGACAGCGAATATTGGAAGGGACATATTCACAAGTACCACCTTTGAGGCAAAAGGAATCATACAGTGAACGATTTGTGCAACTGAGATGAGCAGTGGTTTAATCAACCGATAACTGAGATTCTGTCAGAAAAAGTACATGGGCTTTGGCAGTAGACTGCAAGTGGAAATGGACATCGCTGAGATTAGAACTGAGACCACATATATTTGTGAAATGAACTAGGAAGTGTTTGGGAGATTTATATCGTTTTGCAGATAAGCTTCCTCTATTAGTTTGACTGTTTATGGTGTACTCAGTAGTAAGAAAAAATGTGGGGGGGGGGATGTTGTATAATTTAATGAAATTTTTGGATATGCCATGCACATGGTAAGAATATATCCAGATCCTCGACAATGCCCACTGCATACGCACTACTTATACTCCCTCCAGTCACTATCTGGCAGAGTAGAGGTAGCAAGATTATACACTAGATGATCCGGAAGCCTCCTAGAAAGTTACCAATAGGTTCGGTCGGGTGCACTAACTAGCAGCCGGCCTGCGAACACCGTTTTAGAGCTGTACCCTCAAAATGTAAGGAAGATTGGATCTCACCATGATGTCCATCATAACCTCAATTTATATCAGTTATACTGCATGATGGAAGTGATGGGAAAGGGTTGACTGGAACTTAACTCTGGGGACTAAACATGGGTCCCACCACTTCGAGCCACCAATAAGCAAAGTGGTGGTATTGCACTGGCTGATAAGTCATCTACCAACTAGTATTGCCTGGTAACACAGAAGAGCAGCATTCCTCCATGTGGTGTAGTTGCCACATCTCGACCCCTACTTATGTTGGTTTACACATGGGCATGGGTGGTCACCGACAGTGTACTTGTGCATGGAGGTTATACCCAGGATTACTAACAGTCCCACCGTCGTGAAGATGCAAGCAGAGGATTTGGCTGCCACAGACCATCCGGACTTAGCATTAGCTGAAGCATATGATGCAAAAAAGCAAGCTTATACAGCATCAGCCAAAAAAAAAAAAAAAAAAAACTTCCCATTTCACCCATCCGGTCACTACAAATGTTTGTCTAGTTCAGCCTTAAACTTATTTAAGCTATCAACTTCCACAACAACAGATGGAAGTCTGTTCCAACAATCAACTACCCACTGGCTAAAGGCAAACTTCCGCACATCTATTCTACAACTGTCTTTCCTCAATTTGAATCTATGTCCTCTCAGGTCCTTAATCTGAGCAAGTGGAAGTATCCTGTCAGCACTGAGCCTGCTCAAATCTGAACAAGTGGAAGGATCCCATCAGAATTCAGCATGCTCAACCCATTCAAGGCCTTATACACCTCGATCAGATCACCTCACAGGTGCCTTGTCTCCAGATGCTGCAACTTGCAGAACTTAAGCCTTTCTTCTTCTCACCAATCTTGTTGCCCTTCTCTGTACTCATTCTAGTGACTCTACATCCTTCCTAAAATGAGGCCTCCAGATTTGTATACAGTACTCAAGGTGTGGCCTGACCACTGCCTTATACAAAGGGATTAGCAAGTCACCTTGTCTCTGCCAGCAAAATTCGTATATATCATTGACAAAACTCCATGGCCTGCTCTGGCAGCCCATCTGCACTGCTCAGAGAACTTCATATCTGACTGCACAATTACCCCAGGTCTTTTTCATTCTCCACCTCCCTGAGTGTAGTACCACACAGTTGGTATGTTTCTCTTGAGTTACTGCTACCCATAAGGAGTAATTTGCATTTGTCAATGTTAAACTTCATAGTTGCCACTTCTCAGCCCATCTGCCTAACTTTTCTAGATCCTGTTGCAGTAGCATTCTGTCTTTACTGTCATTAACAATCCTGCCAACCTTTGTATCATCTGCAAACTTGGATGTTAAACCTGATATACCTTCATCAATATCATTGAGAAATACACAAAACAACAATGGGCCCAGCACCAAACCCCGGGAGACACAGCTAATAACATTAGTCCACGTAGAGCCATGTCCATTTATTATCAAACTTCGCCGAAATTGGATCCACTTGACTTGAGTGTCACCCGAATATCAGTTCCATCAGCATTTTAGACTCACAGGTAGCAAGTACAGCTTGTCTGGCATATCTGAGAGAATGTCTACGACAACCTAAAGGACCTAACTAATTTATACTATAGTAATATCATTAGTAATTAACACTAATCTGGGAGCATTTAAGGACATTATTATATGTGGTATACACAAAGTATGACATATTAAGAGGATTAAATTCTTTACAACAAAAAAAAAAAAAAAAAATACTACCTACTGTTCCTGAATATTTATTAATTAAAAGCCATTAAAAACTCTTTCATCATTGTCTTCATTACTAAATAACATCTCAATCTGAGGGGAACAAAGAGTTGCTCTTACCAAGAAAGGCTTAAGTTCTGCAAATTGAAGGTGCCTAGCCTGAAGACTAGGCACCTGCAAGGTGATCTGATTGAGGTGTGCCTTGAATGGTTTGAACAGGCTCGATGCTGATGGGATTCTTCCTCTTGCTCAGATTACACACTTAAAGGGCATAAATTCAAATTGAGGAATGACAGCTGTAGAATAGATGTGTGGAAGTTTGCCTTTTACCAGTGGGTGATTGATTGCTGGAACAAACTTCCACCTGTCATTGTGGAAGTTGGTAGCTGAAATAACTTAAAGGAAGAACTGTACAAACTTTTGGGAAGTTTTGAAATGGGAAGTTTCTTCTTCTTTTTTTTTGGATGATGCTGTATAAGCTTTCTTTCTTGTATCGTATGTCTCTACTAATGCTAATCTTCTTCTTGAACTTGATCATCATACAGGTCATCAGTGTCTTCAACTATCATAGGATCATTTGCAATTTCTTCATCACTATTCCACAAAAAATTGTCATCTGTCCCATAAGGTGCATGGGAGATGCCACATTTCTTAAGTGAACGTGCCACAGTTTCCGGTCTGATATTTCACCATGCCTAAACAACCCATTCACAAACGGTTTCTCGAGTTGGCACCCAAATGCTTCTTTCCTTTGTAAAAGTCTTTTCTCTTCAGTCACCCAGTTCCACAGATCTCTCATGGCACCTTTAAAAGGTTTGTTTAAACAGACATCAAGTGGTTGTATAATGCTGGTTAGACCTCCGGGAATCATTGCTATATCTGTGTTATGGGATCTAATGGCATCAGATGGCATTTAAATGTATCCTAGACCAGTAGAACTTTTTTCTTTCCTCAATACCCCTGGTCGGGAACATCACACTTGTTTCAGCCATATTTCAAACTTATTCGTCCATCCAACCTTTCTCAAGAACATGCACAACTACTCCTTTAGGGAATTTGTCTTGGCAATGCCTTTCTCTTGAAAATTACCACTGGCCTCAGATTCAGCCACCAGCCATACATAAATCTGATTTCTGGAGAACAGTCTTTCTCTAACACTGATTTTTCTCATTTTCGCTGTTTTGCTGACTGTCATGTCAAAATTCATTGGCATTTCATCTTTCCAATACAAATCAATAAATAGTTGTTCTTTCTATGTTTGATTATAAATTTCTGAAATGAAATTATTTTATCATCCAATTTTGCAGGGAGGCACTATGAAATCTAGGTCTTCTGTTGCAGCACATATCATATCTTTTCAAAAATCTGGTATACCAACCAGCACTTGCCTTGAAATTAGAATATTCATTTTCTTTTTTTCTTTTTTTTTTATGTGAACCCCAAACATGAGAGGTATTAGAACCTATAGTACTTAGTACCGTGCTTGGGTTGGAGGTTGAGAAGACGAAAGAAGATATTTGTTGACATTGGACTTGAACTTCTGTAGATTGTAATTTTCAGGAAATACATATGAAGGAAGGTTGTTCCAGAAAACGGCAGTTGAATGAATAAATGAGGAAGATGAAAAGTTGGTTCTGTGGGTTTGAAGTTGGACGGTAAATGGATGTTGGCTGGTGGTGGCACATGTTCGGACTGTTTTGAAAGAGAGAGCAGGAATTATAGAAGCCAATTCAGAAGAACAGTACCCATGGAAGTATCTGTAGAAGAGGCATGCAGCAGAAACAGTACGTCTATGAGAAAGCGAGTGGAGAGACTCTGTTAGAGATGAATCATTAATTAACCTAACTGCCCTCTTCTGAATGGAATCAAGAAGCTTGAGAGAGGTTTTGGGGGCACCACCCCAGATGTGGGAACAAATATTCCATGGCAGGGCGGATTTGCGATTTATACAGAGTGAGCAGCTGTTTGGAAGAAAAGTAACGCTGAGAGCAAAAGAGAAAACCAAGTTTTTTAGATGCAGAGGAAGCAACGTTTGTAATGTACTTGTGCCAAGAGAGATTAGAAGTTAGGGTAATCCCCAAAAGAGATATATCATTTTGCCTAGAAATTGGAGTGTCATTAAAGATAAGCATAGGAGCAGAAGAATCCTTTTTGCGAGATATAAGACAAGACTGAGTTTTAGAAGGGTTGAAATCAACTAAGTTGTCTTTGCCCCACTGGAGAATTAGATCTTATTCAGATCTTTGCCTGTTTCAGGGCAAAGATCTGAATTTGCCCACGAGAAACACTGTTTCCATTCTGCCAGGCTTCAGTGACAAATTTATTTACTTCATCTTCTAGCTGTGGCCACTTAATCTTAATACTATTTGCACATTTGTTCTTAGGCATCTGCCTAAACTGTGTAGACAGCTTCCTCCAATTCCCAATGCTATGCTCTGTGGTATTAAATTGTCTTGAAGCTGCACAACTGTTTCTTTTCTACATACTCAATCACTTTTATGCTTGAACTTAGCAGTATATTTGTTCCTTCTTGAATCCATTTTGATAGAAAATAAGGATTTACACAAACGGAATAAAGGAATGCAGATGAGAATATAAAATTATAAAAAGCAAAAGCCACTGGAAAATAGCACGTAATCTATGTAAACGCTAAACAGTACTGATTCGTCAGAAGTCGGAACTGATAATATCCATTTGTATCAAGTATTTGTGAATTTAAAGTGGTATATATGAAAAAGGTTCTACTCTTCATGTAGCAACATATATTATGATAAAGGACCTTACTGTTAAGGTTAACCTACCATGATCATGTGTGCATGTGGTATAGCTTATGTTCACTGAAAATGCCCAATGAAAATGCATGAATTTCAAACTCAAAAATATTATGCGTATAGTGTAACCAACTTTTTGCATAAAAACTTGGTCATAAAAACTCACACTATACATGAGTATATGCAGCAAACATAGATCTATCAAAATATCAACTACTATTGATATTTAAATTTGCTTTGCTATTTATTGCACAAGTTAAATGTGCAGCTCCTAAAAAAAAGTTTTGCATTAGTGGAAAAGTTCTCTCTTAAAAGGTGAAAAAACATAATATACAGAAAAGTTTTCAAAACCAAAATTTTGGGGAAAAAATAAACTCTCCATTACTTTTTTTTTTGATGATTCAGTTTCATCAACTAGTGGATCAGAATTCCAGAGAATTTTTCAATTTTGGTTCATTTAAGTCAGGTCATCATGAATTCTGCTGGAAGAGTGCACACTACAGTGATTTTTGAACTATTGTAAATATAAAAACAGCTATTATTATTTTTAAGCACATTTAATAGAGGGTAGCATGTAGAGTTTCAAGACATGTTGCACATATACAGACAATTCATTTATACCACAAAATCACCTCTAAAACAATGTTTTTACTCCTTTGGTCTCTCATGTGAAAAACATATACTGTATATACACATATATATATTTAAGCCTCCCTTCATGTTCCAGAACATCCCACAGGTGTTCAATTGGATTGAGGTCAGGCAAATTTGGAGGCCAATCAAGATAGGTGATATCTTCACTGTGTTCACTGAACCACTCATGCACAGTGCAGACCCAATAACACTTGCATTATCATCTTGGAAGATCACATTTCTGCAAGGGAAAAAATACAACATGGCAGGGTGCACATGGTTTCCTAAGAGCTGCCAGTAGACCTCACCAGTGAAACTGGTCCATACACATCAGGGATTGTAGTTCTTTTATTATTTTATACATAAGAAATTATAAAATTGGCTAGTATTGGAATAGGAAAAGAATGACTGCACAGAAAAGGGATAAGATTAATGGACAATATAAAGAAAATAGATGAAGAGGAAATAGGGTGTAGGAATAGGACCTGAGAAACCATGGGTGATAGAGGATACCCCTAGCATTGTCGCTGTTATGGGTATTGCAACAGGCATTCATGTAACTATTCACTGATTGCAATAACGATATTATGTAGATATGATAAGAAAAATGGAGGAAAGAAGGAAATGGAAAAATATTAATACTGAAGATGGTAAGGGAGGCAGAAAGAGAGATTAACAATAAACTAAAATCAGTAACAGATAAACCAAGAGAGGAATGGTGAAATGAGCGGCAGGAAGACAATAATTTTAATAATACACGAATAATGAATCAAGGCAGCCTGGGGGCACTCCATAACAGAGCAAGAGGTAATTGCAGCATTAAAGGAAATGAAGGGGTATAAGGCAGTAAATATACTAATGGAATTGCATGGAGCTGATAACATTACTGCAGAAAGTGGGCTTAACGAATTATGTAGGTTAATGCTTGAACAAGGGAAATGGCCAGAAGATTTTAAGACTACGGTAATGAAATAAATAGAAAAGAAAAGCCATGTGGTGAAATGTCTAGATTTTAGAACTCTAAGTTTGGTATCACATGTGGAAAAGATAATGCTAGGAATATTAAATAGAAGGTTGATAAGAGAGATGGACGAAAGTATCACAGGAGGACAGTTTAGTCTTAGGAAGAGAAGTACAATGGATTAAATAGGTGTGATGAGAATGTTGACAGAAAAACATGGTGAAGTGAAAAAAAATATATGTTTTATGGTTGCATATTGGTTTAGAGGAGACCTTTAATCAGTAGACAAGTTTGGTTATTGAATATACTGGAAAGACAGAAGAATGATTAACAGGTGTGTGCTTGTTGACAGGAAAGACTGATTCTACAGGATTAAAACAAACTTAAACAAAAAAAGGATGCAAGAATATCTGCTGATGCTATCAAGGCAGTGTTAGGTCAGTTGGAAAACTACTAGCTTGGTTGGGGACACAGATTAACAGATTAAAAATAGCCATAGGCAGATGTGAAAATGATTCCTGCACTACTTCTATTGGAATGTGCATTCTACATTCACACGAGGAATTCTTTAGAGAAGTGAATACTGTAAGTTTATCAAACTCTAATAGGGAACTAAATGATTTTGTGATAAATGAAAAGAAAGTGGAAGAGAGACTCATGAAGCTAAACATAAAAAAGGCACCTAGGGTGGATTTAATCTATCCAATTATATTAACAGTTGCAGCAAAGGGGTTAAGCAAACCCTTAACCATAATTATGAGAGATCTCTGAATTCAGGGGACGTCCCTATGGATTGGAGATGTGTGAATGTATTCCCAATTCACAAATAGGAATCAAAGGGAGATGTGTAACTACAGACCTGTTAGCTCGACTTATATTCCAAGGAATATAATGGAGAAACTGGTTAAAGAAGTCGTACACAGGAGTGAAGTTATACTTCAATCAAAGCTTGGGCTCATTAATGGGAGATCTTGTCTGACCAATTTGAATGGATGCTATGATGTAGTGACAAACTGGATGAAAAAAATAATTCTGATATCATATACTTGGATTTCAGAAAGGTTTTAATGCTGTTGCACATAAAAGATTGCTTTACAAATTGGAGCAGTGTGGCATTAAGAACAAGCTACTGATATAGATAAAGGGATGATTGAATGGGAGAAGATAGAGAATGGTTATCAATATGAACTCCCCAGAGTTCAGTGCTGGGGCCACTATTGTTTTCTGTATTTTTTAATATTGATGAAGCTATATCAGGCTTAATGTCTTTTGCAGGTGATACAAAGGTTGGCAAGGTGGTTAATGAAGTAATGAAAGTATGCAGCTGAAACAAGATCTAGAAAATTTAGGCAGATGGGCTGAGAAATGGCAACTTAAGTTTAACATTGACAAATACAGGAATTTTGGTAGCAGGGATCAGGAGGTATACAATTGTATAAGGCAGGGGTAGCAAATTTAATTTGTGATGCGATCTACTTTTTTGATTCAAAATGTACTGCGATCTAACATCTCAAGAATTTCATTGAATATGGTTAAAAAAGTTAATCAACACATATTGAAAAATACTGTTTTTAATTTTTAAAATTAAATGCAATAAAGAATTCTTATTTTAAATTCACACATATTTAAATTTTTAATTTATTTGAAGTTTGTGTGTTCATATCATCTGCCAAGGTTTCAAAATTGGGGATATACTGTGATAAGGCCAACCATAAAGAATTTTCTGTATGCAAGTCCATAAGAGTAGAGCGATTCTTTGTCTTTGTTTCAAATATGAAAAGGCTGATTCACATAGATATGTGGAACCAAAACAGGAATTTAAAAGTTCACTGCATTTTTTTACAGTTGGGTACTTTTCTCGGCAAACATATTTGCAAAAGTCTTTTTCTGATGATCTGGTTTTCGGGAAGATATCGTTTCGAAATGTAATACAGTAAACCTCCGCTTTTCGCGGGGGTTACGTTCCTGAGAAATGTCGTGAATACCGAAAACGCGAATACTGAGTTATGGCTCCCATAGTAATAAAGGGGTTCCGTTCCAAAGTATGAAATATATAAGAAAAACTAGTCTAAAATTTTGTATGTATGTATTATATGTACCTTCATTATATGACTATGTACATAGACAGTACATAGTGAAATGCAAGCATATGGCATTGAAATGAAAATAAGAAACAATTTAATATTAAATGTAATAAAATGCCTTTGCTAGCAAAAAAATTTATCCCGCCAGTGCAATCACCAGTTTCCCTAAAGTGTTGATAAAGGAGTTTTGCCTTTTCACGAATGATGAGTGAACTTAACGGAATTTTATTTTGAGTTCAGTCTTCTATCCACAGATTTAAAGATTTTTCCATTTTTCTAATTTAATATCACGAGTTACAGAGCAAATTTTTGAAGCAATTAGCACGTTTTCACGGACACTACGGCGGATTTTTTCTTCCAATTTTTTGATTGATCGTACCGTTGACTCATTGATTTTATAATGTTTTGCCACTGAGGAGACACTTTCACCATTAGAAATTTTGTCTAATAACTCAATTTTATTCGCTAATGTCATCACCTTCTTTGATCTTTTCACATTTCCCTTGTTATTCATAGCCATATTTTTGTACAGGTTAGAAAGAACTTGTCCACAATAAAGTCACTTTCTTCTGTTAACACACTGGAAAAGTCTGTTTTACACTGCAAAATGGTAGATTTATCATTTTTGTAAGCATATCAATTTATAAATTGATAAATTTATTCAATTTATAAGCATATAAATTAAAAGCAAACGACGAAACCTTCCATGGCAAGCGCATAACACATACTGAACAAGGATTAGCGAGAAACATCCACGCTCGCGATTTTGTCACCCCTCTCCCCCCACCCACTGAGCGCTGTTTTGACCGGGAAAGATAATTTTAGCCACGCCCATGTTTTTTTATGGCGGAAAATATTCGCGGCGCTTTAAAATTCACATTTTTTTTGGTTTCGTTTTATATTAAATCGGCGATCGTGAATACGCGAAACCGCGAATACAGATACCGCGAATAGCGGGGGTTTACTGTAATTTAATTTTCAAGTAATATTTTCTCAATGTGAAAAATCTCAGCAATTTTTTCTGCAATTTATTTTGTATCTAAGTCGACATTAAATGGATATAGAAATATACCGAACAATGTCATCAGTTGTTTTAAAATCACTGAATCTGGTTTGAAAATCATCCACAACTCTCTCAATTTCAGAAACATAGTTCTCATTATTAAATACAAAAAAGGATATTTTTGCAAATGATCTTGCATATTTGCAAAATGATCAAATTTTTTTCTTTGAGATCCTTAGCCATTGCCAAAAATTGATATTTATATGCAGAAATACTATGAATCATGTCATCCATTTTTATTTTTTCCTTGTAATTTTAAATTCAGATCACTTAATTTACTGGTAAAAATCACTCCGTATCTTGTAGATGGTGATAATCAACTCCCCTTTGATCAACAAATTTTTTAATTTCCTTCAGCAAATTTCGAAATCTCTGTAGAAACTTACTCCAACTCAGTCACCTCACATTTGTGTGTAATATCAGATCTGGTTCATTTTAATCCAGTTGCATTTTGAAAAGTCTCCTTTGAAGAGATTGTCCTCTGATGGAATTCACGATTTTGAAAGCTATGTCCATAATACTTAGTATTTAATCTTTTGCTGGCAACACTTGTTGGTGGAGGGGCGCCTCCGTAGCCAGGTGGGCAGGAGCAGTACTGTGTAACACATGCTTCTTGATTAGACTGGGGTTAGAACCCGTGCCCACCAAATACGGAGGATGCGGAAAGGTCAGGGAATGACCACATATACATTACATATATCAAGACCTCTAGTTCTTTCTTTTAATGAAACCATACCCAGCAGTTCTTTTCTAGTGGTAGAATCATCGAAAACCATATGAATAAAAACGAGCAATTGAGCTATATCACTGATGTCTGTAGATTCGTCCAGTTGTAAAGAAAAGGACACACAATTAGCAATATGAGCATGCTGTTCGCTCACATTTTTACTCATTTTTTTGATGAGTCATATCACAGTATTTCGAGATAAATGCAGATCTTAAAGAGCACTTTTAATTTCATTTTTGTTCTTAAAATTTTCAAAAAGAATCTGTTATTTCTAAAAATGAGTCTGATGAATTGACCATCAGAAAATGGTTTGCATTTTTTTGAAAGATGACTCACTTTAAATGATGCTACAGTTACTGCTTTAGACTGTAAATTTCATGAAGCAATTTTGTTATGCGAATAATCTGGATTTAATTTTAATTTAATTTAATTTATTTCTTTAATTATTCTTTAATTTATTTTTTCTAAGGTCACTATATTATGTGGAAAATCCAATTGGTATTTACCATGGAGTGTGTTGAAGTGACTTTCTAAATTTCTTTTTTTGAGTATAGCCATGGAAGCACTGCAAATCAAACAACATTTTTCTTTTATCATTACAAAAAAGTATTCTAGTTCCCACTCTTGATGAAAGTGATATGTTTTACTCTTTTTCGTAGTATTCATTTTAAATCAAACAGTATTATATTAACATATAAGTACTGTCCAGTTATTAATATTAACTAAGCTAAATAAGAATTCAACAGATTATGCTCTCCACAACGTAACTACATGAGTTTTCACTAGACAAGACTAGCGGTTGCACGGCGACAAGAGTAGTCACGTAGTTCAACGGATTTGTAATAAGTGTTTGCAGTGGGGTGCATAATAATATTTAGACTAATCATTTTTTACACATATTTAAAATTTGTCTCGATCAACTGAAATTAAAGCTGCGATCAACTTGTTGACCACCCCTGGTATAAGGCAATGGTCAGGCCACATCTTGAATACTGCATCTAAAATCTAAATCATCCTTTCTAAAATGAGTCCTCCAGACTCATTTTAGAAAGGATGTAGAACTGCTGGAATGGGGTGCTCTTACCAAGAAAGGCTTCAGTGCTACAAATTGCAGAGTCTGGAAACTAGGGAACTGTGAGGTGATCTGACTGAGGTGTTTAAGGCTCTGAATGGCCTGAGCAAACTCAATGCCAATAGGATTCTTCCTCTTGCTCAGACTATGCATATGAGGGGACAAATTCAAATTAAGGATAGTTGCAGAACAGATGTGCAGAAGTTTTCCTCCAACCAATGGGTGATTGACTGCTGGAACAAGCTCCTATTCATCCTTATGGAAGCAGATAGTTTGAATAAATTCAGGAAGAACTATACAAACTATTGGATCGGATGGATATGCAAAATGGATTTTTTTTTTTTTTTTTTTTTTTTGTCTGATACTGTACAAGCTCACTTTCTTGCATCATTTGCCACTAAGAATAATATAGGGAACATACAGTAATGGTTAGGGTACGACAAGGTGACACTGATAGCGTGGAGAATGGAAGAAGTGTGAGCCAGGGGTGTTGTTCTTCCCCGACTTTTATTTAATATATTATATGCTAAATAAATGGTTAAAGGAGGCAATTGATTAAAAAAACAACAACAGATGAAGGAGTTTTATAGAGTAAAGATGGGGGGAAAGTTAAGTGTTAGATTTGCAGATGATATGGCATTTCTGGTGGCAACATTCTGAGGAAGGATTGCAAAAATTGTTAACAGCCTAAAGCAGCGTTTCCCAAACTTCTTTGGTCACGGACACCTTTGGCTTCAAAAAATAACCATGGATCCTCACATTCCTGCTCACGTAAATATAGGGTGTCTGGATGATCAGTATCCAAAATTAAAAATTTATATCTCAGAACTGATTTATTATATGTTTACAATCTACCTTTTTCACTCTGATAGAAAACAATAACTGAATAATAAACTGTCACTATTTGAGTATACAATCATTCGTACTTCATAGGCTACTAGTGAGAAGAATAGCATTTTTCGTCGTCTCACAAAGTCCTTTAAAGTTGGGAGTTTGTTTGTTATTTGGTTTTTAGGAGCATTAGCAACTAAGGCTATATTGCCCAGGGAATATGCGGTGGTCATTCTCTGACCTTTCCGCACCCTCCGTATTTGGTGGTCACGGGCTCGAACCCCGGTCTAATCAAGAAGCGTGTGCTACGCACTGCTGCTCCTGCCCACCTGGCTACGGAGGCGCCCTAAAGTTGGGAGTGATTGTAGACAAATGAATTCTCATGTCGGGTGCGACATCCAGTCTGTAACAATATTTAGTTTTTCTTGCTGCATACCTTAAAAATCTCGCTTTGCGCAAATAAGTTGCAGGAAACAGGAATTTTAGCACAGCATATTTAGACACTTTGGATATTCTTGAAGAAGACTGCACCAGAATTCAACCAGAGGAAGCTCACTAAATTTATGTTTCAAGCCAATATTAGATGTAATATCTATCAAACACTTGTAATTTTGCACAGATATACCATCCGGTTACTCTGAAACACAAAGTGGATTTTGGACCCAGGCAGCATCACTGGTAGAAGATGGGAAGTATTTCTGAAATGCCTGTTGCAAACTATTTAAATGTTGGATGGTAAAAAAGGTAAAGGTAAACTGCAGCTATTATCAACCCACTGCAGGATGGAAGCCTCCTTAGCAATTCATGTTGAGGGAAATGGACCATAATCTGCCATGCTGGTCCAGTGCGGGTTGGCAGATCAACCGTATTTAGCAGTCAGGGGCTTGAACCCCGGACTTTAAGGAGCGTGTGCTACTGCATTCCCGCTCCTGACCACTCGGCTACGGAGGATGACACTGCCATAAATAGTTTCTTACAGGCTAGATTCTGTTTCTATCAAAAAGTCATTCAGAATTGAAACGCATTCATACCCTTTTTTCTACACACCACTTCCAAAATTCAAGTTTACACTGATTATTACTCTGAAACACAGAATGGATTTTGGACCCAGGTAGCATCATTGGTATTTAAGTTTACGTTGAAAAGATGCAATTCTGTCCCTTATTGTGAATATCAACACCCTCTTTCCTTGACATGAGATTTAGTTCATTAATCCTTGTAAAAATGTCTGCTGAGTATGTCAATTTCTGCAACCAAGTAAATTAAAAAAAAAAAAAAAAAAAGAGAATAAATTTCCGAGCAAAGTTCAAAAACTCTAACAAGAACTTTTCCTCTAGAAAGCCATCTTATTTCTGTATGATGCAGCAGTGTTGTGTTCACTGCCCATTTCTTTGCAAAGTAAGTGTCCCAGATTTAATGTGGTTCACTACATCATCAATCTTTACAGATTCATCAATCAATCATCATCAATCTTTACAGCATCATCCAACACAGTTTTTAGGTCTCTTTCCATCATTTTGCTCTGACCCCAACAATGCAAACATCAACACACTTTTCCCAACTGATTTCGTGTTATCATGTAACTATGACATTAAACATTTCTTCTACAGTTCATCTTTGCCTGTTCGCCACACATAAAAGTTGCCATTTCAGCCGCACATGGCTTAATTAGGGTTTTGGAAATTTTATGGGCTTCTCTTGCAAATGTAATACTCAGTGATTCCCAAACTACTGACATCTATGACCCCTTTCAAAAATCAAAAAAAATTTGCACACTCCTGTATATACATATATAGGGTGTCTCAAAAATACACGGCATAACTTCAGGAATGAGTTCCTCATATGTAGACAATAAAAATATTGTATATCAACATAGTTCCGGAAATGCTTGGTTTCTGGAACTATGACACTTAACTGTTCACATCACCTTATAGTAATTGTTCAAAATGTCCACCTTCTGCCTGAATACAGGCCTCACATTGACGTCTCATGGACTCGCGAAGACGATGCCAAATTCCTGGCATGTTGCGCATTGTCTCACAATCTGCCACAATTCGATTGCAGAGTTTCCACATCAGCTACCGGAGTCGAATACACCAATGACTTTAAATGACCCCACAAGAAGAAATCTAGTGGGTTTAAATCAGTGAGCATGTAGGCCAGGCAGTTGGTCCACCCCTCTACTTCAGGAGTCATAGATCTTGGTCATCCTCTGTCGGCAGCACAAGGTGTAAAGGTCCCATGTTCACAAAGGCGGCGATGGATATCTTCAAATGTTTTCCTGTGTGGACATCTTCGTTCTGGGAACCTTTCGTGGTACAAACGACGAGCCTCCAGAGCATTGCAGTCCACCAAACCTTATAAAGTGCATATCTGCTTGCTCCTGATTTGAGTACATGGTCGGAATGGAAAACCACCAGATTCTGTCAGTACCTTGTGATGAAGGAAATCACCTGCTGGAGATAAGACATTCCGGTTAATAACTCGGGAACCAAGCATTTCCAGAACTATGTTGATATAAAATATTTTTATTGTCTACATATGAGGAACTCATTCCTGAAGTTATGCCGTGTATTTTGAGATACCCTGTATATTTCTGCATGTGGGTATATGTATGAACAATGGGTTTTCTGAAAAGAAAATTCAGTTTTATGCTTAAAACAACTCAACTTTATTCTTATTTTTACATAAATATATAATAATAACAACTTTATCTATCATCAATTTGCTATACATAGAACGAATAATTTGACTAGTTCCAGAGGGGTCCACAAAACGGACCCTCTGGAACTGGTCTACAAATCCCCAGGCGTCTGTAGACCCTAGTTTGGGAAATACTGCCGTAACTTATCCTGTAAGTGGCCTCAGGATAGCTCGCAGAGTTTTGTCAATGATATACAGGAATTTTGCCAGCAAGGATAAGGAGGTAATTATTCCATTGTATAAGGTAATGGTTAGGTCACATCTTGAGTACTGCATACAGGTCTGTAAGTCTCATTTTAGGAAGGATGTGGATCTGTTGGAATGGGTGTAGAGAAGAGTAATAAGATTAGTGAAGGGAACAAAAGGATGCTCTTAGCAGAAAGGCTTCAGTTTGCAAACTTCAGCATCTGGAGACCAGGTGACTGCAAGATGTTTACTGAGCTGTTTAAGGCCATGTTGAATAAGTTCATGCTGATGCAATCCTCCCTCTTGCTCAGGCTGCACACATGAGGGGGCCTACATTCAAATTGAGGATGGATGTGTGGGAATTTTCCTTAAGGAAGTGGGTAATTTATCCACTTCTGAGTAATCTTTGAAGCTTAAGTTTTCCTGTAAGTTTAGGTTATGATGCACATGCTCAAATATTTCTTCCCTATTATTGGACTCTGTGTTATTAGAGGAAGAAGCATGCAAAACTTCACACACTGCATTATTCAAAGCGGTAAATCCAGCATATTGGAAGCAATTGATCACTTTTTCATCAACTTCATCCCATGTGGATGTTGATTTCACATTAAATTTTGCTTTCAAGACAGCACAATTTTGTTTAATGGCATTCTTCAGTAGTTTTTCTTTAACCATTGGATTACACCATGATCAAGTGGCCAAAGAACTGATGTCATATTTGGTGGTAGGTACTCAACCATGATTGCACGTTGGTCATTTACTTGGCACTGAGGGGTGCAGTTATCTCAAACAGCGAAATTTTTCTAATCTTCTCACTCACTCTACGGTCTAAGTCTCTGTAGATTTGTGATGTCATTCATGCCAATTGTTTTGCTCAATACATATTCAGTAGTCTTCATACCTTTAAAGCATAGAGGCTTCTGGAATTTCACAATGATTAAAAGAAGGAGATTGTTTGTGCCAGATATGTTTGCTGCTAGGAGAACAGTAATCCGTTGTTTGGCCTTTTTTTTTGCCACAACATTTCTCGCCTTTAAATGTGTTTTATCCAGTAGCAATGTAAAAAAAAAAGAATCCAGTTTCATCAGCATTGAAGATGTCATTGTGGTTGTATGTCAGCAAAACATTTTTTAAACGATTTTCCTTCCATTCATTTGTAGCATCAGTGTCCATGGGCTGCACTTTCATCACACTTTTTTGAAAGACAGGCATGATGAGTCTTAAATTTCTGGAACCCACATCTGAACTTTTAAATTCTTCAATACCCATTTAATGTGCAAACGATTAAAAGACTACCATCTGCGGGAATTTTTTTTTTTGCACGTGCCTTCATTAACCATTCCAAAAGTACCTTTTCATGATCCGGATACTTTGCCTTTCGTGCTCAAATCCTATCTGGCGTAGCAGATTTCTCTAAACGTTCAATATTTTTCTGAACTTTCAGAATAGTGAACAGAGTAGTCTTAGGGATGCTGAACTGTTTGACAATGTCAGTCTTAGAATGCACACCATTATCTACAGCTTGCAAAATCCTAATTTTATCTGCGATTAGCAAAGC
Organism: Mastigoproctus giganteus; assembly: GCF_048544385.1. Classification (NCBI taxonomy): domain Eukaryota; kingdom Metazoa; phylum Arthropoda; class Arachnida; order Uropygi; family Thelyphonidae; genus Mastigoproctus; species Mastigoproctus giganteus. Next base: position 133,112,657 of record NC_143578.1, on the reverse strand, counting down.
TATCTGCTTTCTTGGAGCCATACCAATAAACACACACTCAAACAAATGAAATGAACTTCTAGTTAATGTTCATTTCATTACTGCACTGTGAGAAATGAATGCGGGAAATCTTAAACGATTTCTCACAGTCAGGCTGGAAGCTCGTCAGTTACTTCAATATATTTGAAGCATTCTGTCATTTTTAAATGCAAATATTGTAATAAAAAAAGAAAAAATTCAGATTAAGAGGTAGAAATTTATGGTCATTATAAGGAAATTCTTTTGTTTTCAATGTCGTTATAATGAATGTAAATTAGCATTACGTTAATGAGAAAATGGCAGGGACCAACCACATAGGATGTTACAACGTGTTGGGACGTTAAAAAGAGGGTTGCTATAAAGATCTTCAACTGTATATTGCACCAGGTTTGTATCAAAATCTTCTTCACTTCAGTCCACATTAGTACAGGTACCCCTCGTATAACATTTGTAGTTAGGTTCCTATAAAATGTCGTGTTGTGCGAAACCATGTTATACAGGACTAAGAAAAAGTACAAAACGGGAGGTTACATTCCAAAAGCTAACAAAAATACACTCTTCTAGATTTCATGTATCTTCTGCTCTCTTTAAAAAACTCTGCAATTCGGTTTTGTTTGCTTTTTGCTTGATAAATATCTGTGAATTTCATCGTATGGAACTAAGCATTTTTGAAGCTCCCTTTTGAACTTTGGGCTCCTTTCATTCAAGAATCTGCATTCAAAAAATATGATTCTAATTGCTCGGCGGCTAATTTTATGCCTTCCCGTAAGCTTTTTAATGTGTTTTTAAAAATAGTAATGAATTGTTTATACCATTGTTGTACATAAGGAACTTTAATAAAATATTTTTGTGTAACGTTTTTATTATTAAGTGAAACCGTTTCTGATTTTGTGTATAATATTTTACTAAACCGTTTCTGATTTTGTTTTAATATTTTATTTCAATTTCAGACTCAGGGACCTTTACACACATGTGTAAACAACATCATTTACATTGGTTAATAAAAATAATCTCGTTCCCGGTACACTAAATTGAACCTTATTTAGTATAAAAGAGAGTGGAGATTGTTAAGTGTCACTTTACTTCCTGTGAGCACAGACCATCCAGAAATAACTTTGTCCCTTATTAAGAAGTTTAGTCTAAAAATATTTTAATAAATTTGACAATGGTCTTCAATTTCCTGTCCATTATTGCGGGGTGGTTTAAATTTTAGTGGGTTGATGTACATCAACTTCACTTTGCTCTTCCTTTTGGCAGTGAGTAGATTATGGAAATTGAATAGGCAGTGAGTAGATTATGGAAATTGAATACAGGATTATTTTTAAGAAACCCATATATATTAACAAGTTTAAACCATAATATTGTGTCATAAACTTAGTTTGATATAATGTATTAATTGGATTAAATTGATGCGAGTGTCAGGCCAAAGAACTTCCTATAAAAAGGTATAAGTTAAATCTCTTACATATTTAAATATTATCAAAGTAGGAATGATTGAGCTAAATTGCTCATATATTTTGATATCTAATGGTAATAAAACTTTGAAATCTAGGTTATTCCACAAGTTCAACAAGCACAGAACATAGCACTGGGATTTCCCAACAAAATAAAATACAGGGATTTCTCAATAATTTTTTTTTTTTTTTTTTTTTTTTTAACTAGCGAGTCAACAGTGGAGATTCAAAAAGAGTGGAAATGTTGAAAAATTACATCCAAATTACATCCAACATAATAGCAGGGTATTCTCCGCACGAAAGCTCAAAAATACTTGTTATGCGAGGTTTGCCACAATTCTCTAACTGTGTTAGAGCAAAACCGTGTTGTAGAAGTACTATGTTATACGGGGGTTGCCTATACTTTTAACAGTTATAAAAGAGTTATTAATCAATCCAAATTTCATTTTGAACAGATTAAGAGAGGGAAACCTTATCTGACAGGTAACTGAGCCTTTGGATCACTGGCCCAAAACTTTGAAAGAAAAACTTAAGATTGTTTGTTATAGTGGTAAATGATTTACCAAGATCACCTATGTAATTTTCCTTTAACTCCAACATAGGTGATCCTGGTAAATCACCTACCACTATAACAAACATTCCACTTAATGGCGCTAATGGTCTTCTGAAACAAAGGCATTAGAAGAATTCTGAAACAATCTTAATGACAAAAATGTTGAGTCCTACAGGTCCTGATGGCATTTCTCCACTTGTTCTCAAAACCTGTACTTGAGAGCTTGCACCTGTTTTGTATTGCTTTTTACTCTCTCTCATTCCATTTGTATTCTTTTGTTTTTCTTTTTTTTTTTAATGAAACCCCCAAGCAAGGGAGGTATTATAACCTATACTACTTATTAATATGAATGAGTTGAGGGTTGACAAGATGAAAGAGGATACTTGTTGACAATAGACTTAAATTTCTGCCAGGTGGGCAGGAGCAGCAGTGCATAGCACATGCTTCTTGATTAGACTGGGGTTCGTGCCTGTGCCCACCAAATACAGAGGATGCGGAAAGGTCAGGGAATGACCACCGCATATCCCTGGAGCAATATGGCCTTAGTTGCTAATGCTCCTAAAAAACAAATAACAAAAAACAAAAAACTTAAATTTCTGTAGGTTGCAATTTTCAGGAAATAAGTATGAGGGTAGGTTGTTACAGAAAACAGATGTTGAAAGAATAAATGAGGAAGAAGAAAAGTTGGTTCTGAAAGTCTGAAGTTGGACAGTAAAAGGATGCTGACTGGTTTGGAGGGGGGGGGGGAGAGAGAGAGAGAGAGAGAGAGAGAGAGAGAGAGAGAGAGAGAGAGAGAGAGAGAGAGAGAGAGTTATAAAAGCCAATTCAGAAGAACATGCCTATGGAAGTATCTATAGAAAAGGCAAACAGCAGAAACAGAATGTCTATGAGATTGAAACTGGAGAGCCTTTGTTAGATATGAGTCATTAATGAACCTAACTGCCCTCTTTTGAATAGAATCTAGAAGCCTGAGAGAGGTTTTGTGTGGGACTGATCCAAATGTGGGAACAATATTCCATGGCACGGAGAATTTGATTTATACAGAGTGAACAGCTGTTTGGAAGAAAAGTAATGCACAGAGCGAAAGAGAAAACCCAGTTATTTAGATACAGAGGAAGCAATACTTGTGATGTGCTTACGGCAAGAAAGATTAGAAGTCTGAGTAATCCTCAATATGTGACCTTGTCTAGAAATCGTAGTGTCATCGAAGATAAGTATAGGAGAAGAATTCTTTTTGCAAGATATAAGAGAGGAACGAGTTTTAAAAGGATTGAAATCAACTAAGTTATCTTTGCCCTACTGGGGCAAAGATAACCTTACCTAGAGATTAGCATTTAAGGAACTGGTAGTTGATATTCGAGAAGTCTAAGCTGTTTGTCAGGGCATGGTTTCTCAAACTGGAAGGTGGAATACACAAGTGCTATCATCAGCAAAACTATGGATAGGATTTCCAGCCAATGGAAGAGGAAAATAAGCCATTTCCAGCCATTAATATACAAGAGGAAAAGAGTAGGAGAAAGAACTGAACCTTGGGGAACAGCTGCATTAGTGGAGAAGTTAGAAGACAGAGCCATCTACCATTACCAGCAGTGAGTGGCCAGAGAGAAAACTGGATATCCAATTACAAAAAACAGTTTGCAAACTATAAGATGGAAGCTATTTAGAAGACCTTTATGCCAAACATAATCAAAAGCCTTTGAAATGTCAAAAGAAACTGCTTGAGTTCTCCCAAACTTTTCCACTAAATCTGTCCACAGATGGGTAAGGTAATATAAGACAGTATATCACCATTGGATCAACACTGACAATCACTGATCAGATGGAAGGTTTCCAGATAGTTTAAGAGTTGAGTTAGTAGATTTCTCCATTACTTTAGAAAGAGTAGAAGTGCAATGGGATGATAATTGAATGGCAGGGATTTGTCACCCTTTTTATCACTTTTAAGCGAATTTTAAGGACGGCCTCCGTAGCCGAGTGGGCAGGAGCGGGAGTGCAGTAGCACACGCTCTTTGAGTAGACCGGGGTTCAAGCTCCTGACTGCTGAATACGGTCGATCTGCCAACCCGCACTGGACCAGCGTGGCAGATTATGGTCCATTTTCCCTCAGCATGAATTGTTGAGGAGGCTTCCATCCTGCAGTGGGTTGATAATGGCTGTACTTTACTTTTTACTTTTATATTAGCATCAGCATATTATACAAGAAAGCAAATTAAACAGAGCATCAGCATAAAAAAAAAAAAAAAAAAAAAAAAAACTTTCCCACTTCATCCATCCGGTCACATCAAATGTTTGCTTAGTTCAGCCTTAAATTTAGTTAAGCTATCAACTTCCACAACAACAACAACAACATATGAAAGTCTGTTCCAGCAATCAACTACCCACTGGCTAAAGGCAAACTTCTGCACATCTCTACAAATCTTTCCTCAATTTGAACCTATGTCCCCTCAGGTTCTTAATCTGAGCAAATAGAAGTATCAAATCAGCACTGAGCCTGTTCAAACCATTCAAGGCCTTGTAGACTTCAATCAGATCACCTTGCAGGTGCTTAGTCTCCAGATGCTGCAACTCACAGAATTTCCAAGCTTAAGGGAAAACACCTATTGAATAACAAAGTAAAAAAAGGCAACAAAGAATGGGGGGGGGTGAGCTCGGGAGCACAGGTTTTGAGAACATGTAGAAATACCATCAGGACCCTCATGCTTTCGTGGCATCAAGACTGTTCAAAATTCTTCTGACATCCTTTTGACAGAACACCACAGGAAGCACTGAATGGGAATGGTAAGAGGTAGTTTACCAAGATTATCAATACACACAAGTTGGAAGAAAAGTTGGATGCTAGCAGGTCGGCTTTATCTTTGGCTGAAGTGGTAATAGTACCATCTGAATTTTTCAGAGGTGAGAATAGAGACATCTCTTCAAACTAGTCCAGAGTTATGTCACAAAAGGGGTTAAGTAAGCAAAGGCAGATCATGAGAAGTCTTTGAAAAGGATATAAAGAACAGCAAATACTTCTTTACTTATGTAAACACTAGAAGGAAAGTGATGGATCATATTGGTCTACTTCATGTCAACAGCTTAACTGTTGATGATCCTGCTTAGGCTTCTGAAAAACTGAATAGGTATTCTGCATTTACATTCATATGGGGTGAATTCTTTAGGGATGGAAATGCTAGAAGTTTATTAAACTCTAATGGGGAGCTAAATGATTATGTGATAACACTGAGGAACGTGGAAGAGAAATTGTTGAAGCTAAACAAGAAAAAGGTGCCTGGGGTAGAAGGTATATATACAATTATATTAAGAGAGGCAGCAAAGAAGGTAAGCAAATCCTTAGCCATAATACTGAGAGCATCTTTGGTTTCACAGGAGGTCCCTGTGGACTGGAGGTATGCAAATGTATCCCCAATTCATAAAGGGAATATAAAAGGGTGACATCAGTAATTACAAACCTGTCAGCTTAACTTCTGGTCCAGTAAAAATAATGGATTCAATTGTTAAAGAAATAATGCAGGAATATCTAGGCAGGAATGCATTATACTGCAGTCACAATATGGTTTTCTTAAGGGGTAATCTTGTCTAACCAATTTGATTGGATACTGTGATGTAGTAACAAAGGAACTGGACACACAAAATAATTTTGATACACCAATGTGCCAAAACATTATGAGGAGCGAGTCATTGCAGATGAACCATGGCGCATGCACAGGTCGGGACACAGTATAAAAAAACACCTGATGTGGAGCTCCGTTAATCAGTTGTTGTTATGTTGTTCTTTAGATGGGAAAGGCAGCAGACTTAAGCAAGTTTGACAAAGGCCAAATTGTAATGGCCAGACGACTGGGTCAGAGCATATCCGAAATGGCATGGCTGGTGGGATGCTCACGGTCAGCCGTGGTTAGTACCTACCGAAAGTGATCTGAGGAGGGAAACCCACAAACCGCCAGTGAGGTGTTGGATGACCAAAGCTCATCGATGCTTGAAGTGAGTGAAGGTTCTCCCGGATGGTACGTGGCAACAGAAGGGTGACTGTGGTGCAACTCGCCGGTAATTGGAATGCTGGTGACGGGAGTAATGTGTCACAACACACAGTACATTGAACCCTGCTGAAAATGGGGCTACTTAGCTGTAGTCTGCTCCGAGTGCCCATGCTAACCACAGTTCACCAGTGACAGCACTTACAATGGGCAAGCAAGCATCGAAACTGGACCTTGAGTGATTAGGTTATCTGGTCTGATGAATCACGTTTCCTGGTGCACCATGTTGACGGCTGGGTACGTTTGTGTCATTTACCTGGGGAAGTCATACCGCCTGAATGCACCATGGGACAAAAACAAGCTGGTGGTGGTGGTGTAATACTTTGGGTGATGTTCTGCTGGGTTACCCTGGGTCCAGTCATCCACGTGCCAGACACTCTGACATCTACCACCTACCTAAACATCATTGCTCACCAGGTACACCTTTTCATGGCAACAATCTTGCCCTCTGGCGGTGTCGTCTTTCAACTGGATAATGCGCCACGCCACAGCGTCTGGATTGTTCGAGGAACATGAGGAAAACTTCCAGGTATTACCCTGGCCTTCAAATTCCTCCGACATCAATGCCATTGAGCATCTGTGGTTTGTGTTGGAACAGCAACTCTGATCTGCGGCGTCTCAACCACGGACCTTACAGGAGTAGGAGTTAAAGGATCTGCTGGTTATGTGTTGGTACCATATACCACAAGACACATTTAGAAATCTTGTAGCATCCATGCCTTGCTGGGTACGAGCTGTTTTGGCTGCACATGGAGAACCAACATTATATTAGGTAGGTCGTCATAATGTTTTGGCTCATCGGTGTACTTCCATTTCAGGAAATGCTTTTGACACTGTTTCACATAAAATACCACTATACAAATTGGAGAAGTGTTGTATTAAAGGCAAGTTACTGCAATGGATAAAGGAATGGTTGAGTGGGAGACAAGGTAGGTTAATGGGAATAATCAAAGTGTGTAACAACTACTGTACAGTTAGTTAGTTATTTGGTTTTTAGGAGCATTAGCAACTAAGGCCATATTGCTCCGTGAATATGCGGTGGTCATTCCCTGATCTATCCGCATCCTCTGTATTTGGTGGTGACGGGCTTGAACCCCGGTCTAATCAAGAAGTGCGTGCTACGCACTGCTGCTCCTTCCCACCTGGCTACGGAGCCGCACTACTGTACAAAATAGACAGTGTGGCACTAAGGTCAAGTTACTGCAATGGATAAAGAGAGGGCCTGAGTGGGAGAAGACAGTTGTTATCAATTGAGACTGCTCTATGTGGACTACTGTAATTAGCAGAGTCCATCAGGGTTCAGTGATGAGCCCACTGTTGCTTTCTATATTTATTAATGATATTAATGAAATTATACTGCTGGGAGTTACCATGAAACAAGTAGATACATGGGCTGTGTTTGGGTAGCTAAGAGTTAGACAGGCACATGTATACTTGCATGTACACCAACACTAAGATTGTGGTAAATAAATTTGATAAATTTTAAGTGCTAGTCAGAACATCGAAGGCAGATATCGTTGGTGCCACACAGATATAAGGAATGCAGAATTTGAGGAGTACAATGTGTACAGAAAGGACAAAGTATTCAAGGTATTTTGTTTTTTTGAGGCAATCTCCAGAGTTTCTTCTATATGCTGCAGTAGCACCTGAAAAGAAAATATGCCAAAGCCTGCATGTGTGAATAAGTGTTAGTGTGTAAAGTTGGTGTGTGTCTTACACTGTGTTCAGTGCTGGCACCTAGCAAATTCGCAGCCAGGGGACAGTGAACACCTGGTCCGCTGCCCCCTGACTCCCATCCCAAGCCACATGGAAGTGTACCAGGGACTACTATCAGGCAAAGACTCTTAGTGGGATAACAAGAAAACTTGTTACCCTAATAAATAAGGAAAATGAAAAGAAAGGAACATAGCATGAGAAGTACAGGTAAGGGAATGGATGGAAAGGAGAAGAAAAGCAAGGGGATGAAAGAAATAGGCATCCCCAGAAGAGAAAGAAAGCAAGAGTTTAAAGAGAATATAAGACATTAGTGGACAAAACTTACAAATTGGTAAGGCCACACAACCAGATCAACATTAAAACTAATATACACATTTACAAAGCAATCAATTTAACAATTCTCTCAACTAGAGAAGAATAGACAACTCACTGTTTACAACAAACAAGTTAATACCAAATTTGGTTATCAAAACTCCATTTCTGGAGATTCAATTAATTTATCCTTGCAGGAAGGGTACTTTTACTCCTGCACTTATGCGAAGTAATCATAAGACAGAAGCCATCAGTTAGAACATTCTTAATAAGACAGTAAAGAAAACTCTTAACATTCTTCAATGAAGTAATAATGATGATATCTGCTTTATCATTTAAACTCCATCCATTTTAGAAGATACACTTTAACCCTATCAAGTAAGTTAGCCAACAGATATATACCTAAAAGAAAACAAACGTATAGCACATATCCTTTCCATGCTTAGATTGTCAGGTTTCTCCATATTGCCCAACAAACAATTAATACAAACAAATCAAACCTTATCCTAAATTTGGTCCATACAATCAACTCAAGACCAAATGAGTAAAAACATCTATTTCTCACATTAAGCTAAATCCAGAGACCTAAGGATCTTACTTCATTCACAACTGCTGGATCAACAGCTCGTAACAAACCTATCAACAATTCCCACAATACTTCTGTGGGCCAATGTTGCATACGTGGAAGAGAAATCCAACCATGTACATGCCAAGTCTCATATAGAGTAGCTATCGGCAGTGCAATCCAAGTTCGAGAAACATAACATGTTCATAATAATATAAGTGTCGAAAACAATCATCCATCTGATTCAACCCTAATATTACTAGGACTATAGTTCAACATTTTACAATAAAGCAAAACATCAGTTCACGCACGACCAGTTCAGCTAAGTATAGTTCCAGCACCACCAGTTCAATTTAAAAATAAAATTACAGAAATTAAAAACTAGATCCTCATAATTGAAACTCCCACCAAAGGAATTTGAGTCCTTTAATGCACAAATACATTCAATACAATTTCCAGGTTTTAATCCAGAATCACTAATCTGGACAGACACATGGACCCTTAATTTCAGTCCAAAGATTATTTACAACTATATACAATATTCTATTCATGAAACCACCAACTCAATATCTTATCGTTGTCTTCTATTAATCTTAGAATCCATACACATACTAATTAAGTTACCCCAATTGTGTTAGTCATTTTAGGTACAGCTCTATTCATTATACATTTCCTTCTGTTAAGCAGCTTATCTGAATATTCGGTTAAAGCCATAAAATTACCCTTGCTCTCTAACTCAGCCAAATTGATCAAATCATATATCCCAGTTAGCGTTTGTAGCTCATATCCAATATCCAAATAGATGGTACAGTTAAATAGAAGATACAGTACTTCACAGTCTCAAGAGCACTGCAACGACAGAGAATAGCTAACCAAACCTAAACAGAATAACATGCTATTAAGGCTCCCGTGTCCTGTTATCAGAAACTTAGCATTTAGACTAGGAATAAACCAGTTCATCTGTTTATTATAATCTGATACATGAGAATTGAATTTATTTGTAATTCCACCTAACTCTGATTCACTCGTCTTCTTGCGAATCCCTTAAAAATTCACTCCAAAGCCTAGCAATATCATCTTTTTCTGGTAAATCGAGGTTCACTAAATAATTTCTCACTCCAGCTGGTAGATTTTTCCTACAATAATACTTCAGGTATTGAAAAATTAATTCATATTGTACTGGTATCCTATAACAGAAAACCTGCAGAGCCATGGTCGAAACCGTTCTGCAGGCCCTAGACAGTCAAAAGAAAAAAAGTGCACAAAAAGGACACACAGGATAAGTGAGGAGGGGTTGTGCTGTTATTTAGGAGAAACATAAAATGTAAGGCAGCGCATCCAGTAGACATGGGTGACCAGCAGTGTTGAGTCAGTTTGGTGTGACATAAGCAATGGGAAAGCAAAAATGAGAGTAGGAGTGTATTATAGGCCTAATGACTCTGATAAGCACACCAAACAACTGTACAGAGAAACAGAGGCGGCCAGTAAACCAGAATGTAGTAGTGGCATGTGATGCAAGAAAGCAAGTGTATGAGCTTATGCAGCATCAGCCCAAAAAAAAAAAAAAAAAAACACCATTCCCTCCAAATGCCTGTCCAGTTCCTCCTTAAATTTATTCAACCTATCAACTCCCACAACGACAGATGAAAGTTTGTTCCAGCAATTAACCACCCGCTGGCTAAAGGCAAATTTTTGCACATCTATTCTACATCTGACTTTTCTTAATTTGAATTTATGCCCCCTTAGGTTCGTAATCTAAACAAGTGGAAGGATCCCATCAGAATTCAGTGAGCTCAACCCATTCAAGGCCTTATATACAACAATCAGATCACCGTGCAGGTGCCTAGTCTCCAGCCACTGCAATTTGCAGAATTTAAGCCTCTCTTGGTAAGAGGATCCCTTCATTCCCCTCACCAATCTTGTTGCCCTTCTCTGTATACACTCAAGCAAATCAACATCCTTCCTGAAATAAGGCCTCCGGACCTGTACACAGTACTCAAGGCGTGGCCTGACCATTGCCTTATACAGAGGGACAATCACCTCCTTTTCCCTGCTAGCAAAATTCCTATATATCATTGACAAAACCCCGTGACCTGCCCTGGCAGCCTGTCTGCATTGCTCAGAACACTTTATATCTGACTGCACAATTACTCCCGGGTCTTTTTCATTTTCTACCACCTTAAGTGTAGTACCACGCAGTTAGTACTTTTCTCTCGGGTTACTTCTACCCATATGCAGTACTTTGCATTTGTCAAGGTTAAACTTCAGTTGCCACTTCTTAGCCCATCTGCCCAATTATCTAGATCCTGTTGCAGTAATGGCAGGGTTGTTAATGATAGTAATGGCAGTGATCACACTGTCATTAACAACCCTGCCAACCTTTGTGTCATCTGCAAACTTCGACACTAAGCCTGATATACCTTCATCAATATAATTGATAAATATACAAAACAACAGAGGACCCAACACCGAACCCTGTGGGACTCCACAAATAAAATTAGTCCACGAAGAGCAGCACCCATTAATTACCACCCTCTGTCTTCTCCCACTCAACCATCTTTTATTCATTGTAGCAACTTACCCTTAATACCATTCTGCTGCTCCAATTTGTACAATAGTCTTCCATGCGCAACAGTGTCAACAGCTATCCTGAAATCCAAATATATGATATCAAAATTATTTTTTGCATCCAGTTCCTTTGTAACCATGTCTTAAATTTGTTTCTAGGTATAGAATATTGCTTGTGGGTTGGTCACTTGCACACTAGCAAGAGTTCTGTGGATTTAGTGGATGGTTGTTTTCTACAGCAGCATGTTCCAGAGGGAGTAATACTCCTAATCTGATTATCAGCAGTGATTATTCGTGCATTAAGAATTTGCAGATAAAGGAACCACTAGGTGGCAGTGATCACACTGTACTGATGTGGGGTTTACTTAAAGATGTTAGCATTAGCAGAGGCATACGATGCAAGAAAGCAAGCTTATGGAGCATCAGCCAAAAAAAAAAAAAAAACCCCTTCCATTCCAAACGCCTGTCCAGCTCAGCTTTAAATTTATTTAAGCTATTAGCTTCCACAACAAAAGATGGAAGCCTGTTCCACCAATCAACTACAAAATGGCTAAAGGCAAATTTCCACACATCTATTCTACAACTATCTTTCCTCAATTTGAAACTGTACCCCCTCAGGTTCTTAGTCTGAGCAAGACGGAGAATCCCATCAGCATTCAGCTTGCTCAACCCATTCAAGGCCTTATACACCTCAATCAGATCACCTCGCAGATGCCTACTCTCGAGGCACTGCAATTTGCAGAACTTAAGCCTTTCTTGGTAAGAGCACCCCTTTGTTCCCTTCCCCAATCTTGTTGCCCTTCTTTGTACTCTTTCTAGCAATTCTACATCCTTCCTAAAATGAGGCCTCCAGACCTGTACACAGTACTCTAGGTGTGGCCTGACCATTGCCTTGTATAAGGAGAGTATCACCTCCCTGTCCCTGCTAGCAAAATTCCTATATATCATTGACAAGACTCCATGACCTGCCTTGGCAGCCCGTCTGCACTGATCAGCAAACTTCATATTTGGCTGCACAATTACTCCCAGGTCTTTTTCACTTTCCACTTCCCTGAGTGTAGTACCACCCAGTTGGTATGTTTCTCTTCGGTTATTGCTACCCATATGCAGTACTTTGCATTTGTCAATGTCAAACTCCAGTTGCCACTTCTCAGCCCATTTTCCCAACTTATCTAGATCCAGTTGGAGTATCATACTGTCATTAACAACCCTGCCAACCTTTGTATCATCTGCAACTAACTATAAACTAACATCAGGGATAAAGGGAAGGGTTTTTGCTTTCATAAAGGTGACTACAGTGGTCTCAGATAGTTTTAAATTCTATGCAGTGGAACCACATATGTTACCAATAACAGATTCTAAATGGGAAGAATTCAACAAATTAATCTTGGAAGCTATGAGGCTTTTCATACCAACTAAGAAGTACTGTTCAAAATTGAGGCCTAAATGTATGTCAGATGAACTAATTTAGACGTGGCAGAGAAGAAATATGCATGGGATGCATATAAATTATCAGGTGACACAGAAGCCTATGGTAGATATAAACTAGTCTGTAATCAAGTTACAAAGGAGGTTAGACAGGCAAAGACAGATTACGAAAAATCTTTGGCAAAGGATGCAAAGAAAAAAAAAAGGCAAAGACTTCTTTAATTATATAAACTCTAAAAGGAAGGGTATGAATCAGATTGGTTTTCTTGATATCGATGGTTTGTAGGTGATAGCTGCTCAGATAGCTGCCAAACTGAATGAGTATTTTGCATCTACATTCACACATAAGGAATTCTATAGGAAAGTGAAGAACAGAAGCTTATCAAACTGTAATAGGGAGCTAAATGATCTAGAAAACTAATCGGCTAAGGTAAAGAAAGCCAACACGAGAACCACTGGGAAACTTTTAGTGGTCAAAAGAGTTTCCCGGTACCACAGCTTCTCCCTGCATTCTTGGTAAACAGATGGTGCATGTTATCGGTAGTGGCAGTAGAAGTCAATAACGATGTATTGATTATTATTTTTTTCTTATTATCAAAAGCAGCTTATCGGAGTTCATGAGTGGGCTGAAATTTACTTATGGGTACTCCCCCCCAGACTGCCTCAGTCTTAGGGTGTTTATCCCCCCTTCCTGCTGTTTTAACCCGATACAAAAATGACTTCTACAGAGTGTCATTGGTAGTTGCAGTAGAAGTCGTTTTCCTATTGGGTTAAAACAGCAGGAAGGGGGGGGATAAACACCCTAATATTGAGGCAGTCTGGGGAGTGTACCCATAAGTAAATTTCAGCCCACTCATGAACTCCGATAATCTGCTTTTAATAATAAGAAAAAACGAATCTATCTATACATCGTTATCAACCTCTACTGCCACTACTGATAACACACCATTTGTTTACCGAGAATCCAGGGAGAAGCTGCGGTACTGGGAAACTCTTTTTGACAGTTAAAAGTTTCCCATGGTTCTCTTGTTGGCTTTCTTTACCTTCACTGACTAATATTACCTTTTAGGAGTATATACACAATATATGAAGATTGTGGTAGTGGAGCAATGTTGGGTGCAATTCAAATCATATATACAAAATAAAAAATATAAGATACACCTGAGAAATTAACATATTACATTACTTGGAAAAAAAAAAAACAAAAAAAAAAACCGCTAATAAAAGAAGTTACTTTTTTCAGTTAATTTTCAGTATTACCGTATTAAATTATTAATGTATGGCAGAGCTGCAACAGCTCAAGTTCTACATCATATTTCATTAACTACGAAAGGAGAAATTACCTCTATGATGTCTTCACACTTCAATGCTAATTCTCTCTATAGTTGTAATGAACGTAAAATTAATTTAAATGAATTCTTCCTGCTCAAAGATAAAACTAATGATCCAATGCACCTGGAATCAAGGTCCAATAATTCCAAACCTGACACCAAATACATCAAACCACCAACCAAAATTCACGAGTGGAAGAAGACAGTCTTCTTCCACTCGTGGATTTTGGTTGGTGGTTTGATGTATTTTGGTTGTTGGTTTGATGTATTTGAGGTCAGGTTGGGATTCTTGGACCTAGATTCTGGATGCATTGGACCTTGATTCCGGATGCATTAGTTTTGTTTTGGATTGGGAAGAATTTGTTTAAATTAATTTTACACTCATTACAACTACGGAGAGAATTAGCATTGAAGTATTCTACAGGGCATCATAAAGGTAATTCCTTCTTTTATAGTTAATGAAATATAACGTAGAACTTGAGTCAGTACAGCTTCTGACATCTGTTAATTACATTGATTCTTTTAATGGTTTTTTGACCATTTCACGAACTTCTTGCTTTCCTCCCTCAGATCCTTTCGACATTAATAAACATGGGAAAATTTTTGTATATCTTGGCACAGAAATATCAAATTAATGTTAAAATATCTGGCCCAGGAGCGCCACAAGGTTTCTAAGATATTTCCTTCGACAAAACATTATTCTGAAATTTGCGATCGTTAAGTTAAATCATCATTTACCAGGTATACCACCAATACAGGTATGTTCTACACTAGAACAGTTACCATCCCTTTACTTATAAAAAAATTTCTATTATTTTAAATGAGTACAAGTATTCCACATCTGCATAAGCCCTAAACACAGAAATACAAACATCAACTAACACATTTCTAAATAGAGGTTATCCCCTCCAAATCATAAACAAAATAAGGATACAAGAAAAACATAGGTTACAGAATATCACACCAACCAACAATAATAACAAAAAATACTTTATTTCCCTGCCATATATAGAACAATGGTACAATCAGTTTAACAGAATTTGTAAAGATACAGAATTAAAAATTGCAACCAAACCCAAAAGAAATTACATGCTGTTCTTAATAATTAGTCCATACAATCTTCTTTCACATTCCACAGGAATGATTTAGTTCACAATATATCTTGCAAAGACTAACTCCTCATACCAGGGATCTACCAGTACACTTGATATGAGTGAAAAGCAAAATTCGGCATCTTGCTTCGCACACTTCTGTGTTGGAACTTACCTTCCACGAGATCACCACGAAGCCAAAATACTTAACATCCAACATGATTACAATAAATTATTAATTGTAGATATTCTTGATATTAAACTACATCAAAATTCAGTTAATGTACGTCATCCCTATTCGATCTCAGATGCTTTGTCTAACACACATGCGCTAAGATAACAAATGATCTCTACTATAAATTCCTTCATGCACTTCGTGGTTTTACTATCCTGTGTTCATGACTAGTTGAAACCTACCAGCTTCACGAAAGTATAAAATTTTAAAGAATATTTTAATATTATTTTAGAATTCATTTAAGGTTGGACTTCGCATCTTCTTGCACTCTTGGATTTTGGTTTGTGGTTTGATGTATTTGGTGTCGGGTTTGGGATTCCTAGACCTTGATTCTGGGTGCATTGGATCATTAGTTAGGTCTCTGAGTGGGAAGAATTCATTTAAATTAATTTTACACTCATTACAACTATGGAGAGAATTAGCATTGAAATGTTCTACAGGATAGATAATTCCTCGTTTCATAGTTAATGTATTAATTTATTTACATTCCAAAACTGAAACTGCACCTGAACCACGAACTGCAAAATTTCTAATGACCTGACTGTATCTTGTAGTTTTTTTTCAAATACATCCTTGATAAGTTTATTTGAGGCTGTATGAAAATTTCTTCTTTCAGGTTGGCATCTGTTTAAATTGGGAAACATTTTTCTTAGGTATCAGAATCTACATCCTCTTCATTCGGATGCCTTAACAAAATACTCCCACTAATACTTCGAGAGACTGCTTCTACAGGGATGGGATACACTTAAATATAAAGGGTGCAAGAATATTTGCTGATGCTATCGAGGCAGAGTTAGGTGGCTCGGAAAACTGTTAGCTTGGGGAGATACACAGACTAATAGATTAATATAGCTGCTGACAGAGGTGAAAGTGATTCTTGCACTGCTTGTATTGAAATGCAATTGAGCAACAGCCTGGAAAGCAAGGCAATGTGGATTTCCAAGACTGCTGGGAGTCATAGTGGAACAAGTAAATACATGGGCTGTGTTAGAGTAACAAAGAGTAGGAACAGGTGCAAGTATACTTGCATGTACACCAATGCTAGGAGTATAGTTAATAAATTTGATGAGCTTGAAGTGCTAGTAAAGACATCAAAGGCAGATATTGTTGGAAAATCACAGATATGGTGTCACACAGACATAAGCGGGGCAGATTTGGAATTTGGGGAGTACAGTGTACAGAAAGGATAGACAGGACAGGAAGGGAGGAGAGGTTATACTGTTAGTTAAGAAACACAAAATCTAAGGAAATGCATCCAATTGATGTTGGATGCATTTCCTTACATCTGCAGATAAAGGAACCACTAGGTGGCAGTGATCACAGTGTGCTGAAGTGGTGAAAAATGCAATGTTAAGTCAGTTTGGTGTGATATAAACACTGGGAAAGGAAAAATGAGAGTAGGTGTGTGTTATAGGCCTAATGAATCTGATGAGTATGAGCAATTGTGCAGAGAAAGAGTGGGCCAGTAAATCACAGTGTCTTATAATGGTGGATTTTAATTTCCCAGAGATTGACCGGGATTTGTGGATTGATCACTCACACACTAGCAAAGCTTTTGTGGATTTATTGGATGATTATTTTCTACAGCAACATGTTCGGGAGGCAACTAGAGGGAGTAATACTCTTGATCTCGTTATCAGTAGTGATTCTTCATGCATTAAGAATCTGCAGATAAAGGAACCACTAGGTGGCAGTGATCACAGTGTGCTGAAGTGGGATTTACTCAAAGAGGTAACTACCATCAGGGGTAAAGGGAAGGATTTTTGCTTTCATAAAGGTGCCTACAGTGGTCTCAGACAGTATTTAAATTCTATATGGTGGGACCAACTGATGTTGTTACAAACAGCAAATTCAAAATGGGAAGCATTCAAACAATTAATCTTCGAAGCCACTAAACTTTTCATACCAACTAAGAAATATTGTTCAAAATTTTGGCCTAAATTGATGTCAGATGAACTAATTAGACATTATCATCATCGTTAGCCATATGGTGCAAGGAAGCCTGAGGCTTTTGCTGCACCAGCCAAAAAAATATTAAAGTTACCGAGAGAGAGAGAGAGGTAGAAAGAAATCGCCAAAGAGAAGAATGATGATATCCAGCTCAGGACTCTGGGAGTGCCAAGCCCATACTCATCAAATGTGAGCCCCTGGGGTTGATATGTGACAAAGAATCTTCTTTCCATGCATTTCCATGCATTTTTCTTCTTTGTTCCAAAGAAGAAAAATGCATGGGATACATAAAATAACAGGCGACACAGAAGCCTATGATAGATATAAGCTGGTCTGTAACCAATCACAAAGGAGGTTAGGAGGGCGAAGGCAGATTACGAGAAATCTTTGGCAAAGGATGCAAGGAAAAACAGCAAAGAGTTTTTACTTATGTAAACTCTAGAAGGAAGGGGATGAATCAGATTGGTCCACTTCATATATCGATGGTTCAACTGCTAATGATCCTGGTCAGGTAGATAAACTAAATGAATATTTTGCATCTACATTCGTGCATGAGGAGTTATTCACGGAGGGGAATGCCAGAGGTGTATTAAACTCTGGCAGTAAGCTAGGTAATCTTGTAATAATTGAGAGTAAAGTGGAGGAGAAATTGTTGAAGATAAACATAAGAAAGGCACCTGGGGTGGATGGAATCTATCCAGTTATATTAAAGGAGGTGACAAAGGAAGTAAGCAAACCCTTAGCCATAATTCTGAAAACTTCTCTGGACTCAGGGGAGGTACCCATGGACTGGAAATGTGCAAATGTGACCCCAATCCACAAAGAGGATCAAAGAAAGACAGGTAATTACAAACCTGTTAGTTTAACTTCTGTTCCAGGGAAATTAATGGAGGCACTGGTTAAAGAAGCATTGCAGGATCATCTATACAAGACTTCAGTTATAGCTCGGGCACAGCATGGATTTGTTAAGGGGAAGTCTTGTTTGACCAATTTGATTGGATACTATGATGTAGTCACAAAGGAACTGGATGCAAAGAATAAATTTGATATCATATATTTGGATCTTAGAAAAGCCTTTGATACTGTTGCACATGGAAGACTGCTGCACAAATTGAAGCAGTGTGGCATTGGAGGCAAATTGCTGCTATGGATAAAGGTTGAGTGGGAAAAGAGAGTGGTAATCAATGAACACTGCTCTTCGTGTGCTAATGTTATTAGTGGAGTCCATTAGGGTTCAGTGTTGTTTTCTGTATTTATAAATGATATTGATGATGGTATATCAAGCTTAATTTCCAATACGTACCAAGTTTGCAGATGATACGAAGGTTAGCAAGGTTGTTAATGGCACTAATGACAGTACGCTGCTGCAACAGGATCTAAAAAAGTTGAGCAGATGGGCTGAGAGGTGGCAAATAAAGTTTAACATTGACAAATGTAAGGTTCTACATATGGGCAGCAGTAACCAGAGTAACGTAGTAGTAGTAGTAGTGGCATGCGATGCAAGAAAGCAAGTGTATGAGTTTATGCAGCATCAGCCAAAAAAAAACAAAAAAAAAACACACTATTCTCTCCAAATGCCTGCCCAGTTCCTCCTTAAATTTATTTAACCTATCAACTTCCATAATGACAGATGGAAGTTTGTTCCAGCAATTAACCACCAGTTGGCTAAAGGCAAATTTCTGCACATCTATTCTACATTTGTCTTTTCTTAATTTGAATTTATGCCCCCTTAGGTTCGTAATCTGAACAAGTGGAAGGATCCTATCAGAATTCAGCATGCTCAACCCATTCAAGGTCTTATACACCTCAATCAGATCACCGCACAGGTGCCTAGTCTCCAGCCACTGCAATTTGCAGAACTTAAGCCTCTCTTGGTAAGAGGATCCCTTTATTCCTCTCACCAAAATTGTTGCCCTTCTCTATACACGCTCAAGCAAATCTACATCCTTCCTAAAATGAGGCCTCCAGACCTGTACGCAGTACTCAAGGTGTGGCTTGACCATTGCCTTATACAGAGGGACAATAACCTCCTTCTCCCTGCTAGCAAAATTCCTATATATCATTAACAAAACCCCATCACCTGCCCTGGCAGCCTGTCTGCATTGCTCAGAAAACTTTATATCTGACTGCACAATTACTCCCAGGTCTTTTTCATTTTCTACCACCTTAGGTGTAGTACCACACAGTTGGTACGTTTCTCTGGGGTTACATCTACCCATATACAGTACTGTGGTACTACACTGATAGTATTAGAGAATGAAAAGGACCTGGAGGTAATTGTGCAGGCAGATATGAAGTTTTCTGAGCAGTGCAGACTCTCTGCAAGAGTAGCTCATGGTGTCTTTTTAATGATATACAGGCCTAGAGCCCTCATTTTAAGAAGAATGTAGAGCTGTTGGAATGAGTGCAGAGAAGGGCAACAAGATTAGTGAATGGAACAAAAGGGTTGCCCTTACGAAGAAAGGCTTAAGTTCTGTAAATTGCAGTGTCTGGAGGAGACTAGGCACCTGCGATGTGATCTGATTGAAGTGTATTTTTTTTTTTTTTTATGAAAACCCCAAACACAAGAGGCATTAAAACCTATAGTACTTAGTATCGTGCTTGGGTTGGAGGTTGTGAACATGAAAGAAGATTTGTTCACATTAGACTTTTTAATTTCTTGTAATTTTCAGGAAATACGTACAAAGGAACTTTGTTCCAGAAAACGGCAGTTGAACGAATAAAAGAGAAAGATGAAAAGTTGGTTCTGTAAGATAAGTTGAACAGTAAATGGGTGTTGGCTTGTAGTGGCACGTATTCAGACAGTTTTGAAAGAGAGAGTGGGAATTATAGAAGCCAATTCAGAAGAACAGTGCCCATGGAAGTATCTGTAGAAAAGGCATGCAGAAGAAACAGTACGTCTATAAGACAGCAAGTGGAGAGACTCTGTTAGAGATGAGTCTAATTAATCTATCTGCCCTCTTCTGAATGGAACCTAGACGCCTGAGAGAGGTTTTGGGGACACCGCCCCAGATGTTGGAACAGTATTCCATGGTAGGGAGGATTTGTACAGAGTGAACAGCTGTTTGGAAGAAAAGTAATGCCGAGGGCAAAAAAAAAAAAACCAAGGTTTTTAGATGCAGATGAAGCAATATTTGTAATGTGCTTGTGCCAAGAGAGATTAGAAGTCAGGGTAATTCCCAAAAGAGATACAGTCAGTCCTCGTATAACACGTGTTTACACCACACGAATTCGATCATACACAATTTATAAATAGGGGAACGATATCTTATATAACACGAACCGAATTCGCTTATGCATGATTCGCCTTTGTGTTTACAAGAAATGGCAGTCGAACGCGGAATCACCCCAACCGAACGCAACACGATGGGAATGAAGAGAAGATTCTGAAAATGTATTTATATTTCTTATATAAGTGAAGGGGAAACACATTTCACCATAATAACGTAAAAACCAACACAATTCCAGCTATCGGTATAATTGCAAATGCAATTAGATCGAGTTTACTACCAGTTTATAACAGATTCCACTAGCAGAAACGCAAATGGAAATTGTTTTTATTGTTTTATGGTAGTAATCCTTAGAAATGTGCTTTAGTAAAATGTGAGGTGTTAATAGTGTATCTCTGCCTTTACGGTGTTGTTTATTCAGTTGCAACATGCGCGCAGCTTTGTTTATGTGTATCAAGCGTGCCTCCTCGTTTTGTAATTGTGCTTTATTCCCTAAAAATAAGTAAAATACTTAAAAGGTGTGAAAAGTAAGCGTCCTGGTGAAGACACTGCAGATTCGGAGAGAAAAAGAAAAGCAATATCGATAAACAGAGGCAGACTGGGTCAAAAATTCTTACCCAGGAAAATTTATAGTGGCCTCATACTATGGTTTATGGCCAAAATCACACCGGCCTCCGGCCCACCAGGGTTTCCCCGGTACGGCTTATGGCCAGTCCGCCTCTGTCGATAGAGAAAAAATATGAAATTGTGAAACGCTTTGAGCGAAATGAAAGACCATGTGATATTGCACGTGATACAGACCTAAATGAGGCAACGCCGAGAATTACAAAAATGCAGAGAAAATAAAAACAACTTTGATAGCAGGAACAACTCAAAGTGTAATTAAAATCCATTAGATTAAGACAAAGAATTGGAAGAGATGGAACGGCTGTCATCTGTTTGGACAGAAAATCAAACAAAAAACAAGTTTGCTTATAACAGAAGCAAAAGCATTAACAATATTTTATTACGTAATCGTAATAAAATACTTATGTATTTTATTACGATTATTTATTGTGTTTGGTAATGTTTTGGTTACAAATGTGTGTTCAATCTTGGCTGGTCAGCACCTAACCCTATTTTTCCCATAGAGCCTATTGTTTATATTGCACCATTTTGCATTGCATGACGGTTTCTAGGAACACAACTATCGTGCTATACGAGGACTGACTGTATATCATTTTGCCTAGAAACCGGAGCGTCCTCAATGATAACCATGGGAGCAGAAGAATCCTTTTTCTGAGATATAGGATAAGACTGAGTTTTAGAAGAATTGAAATGAACTAAGTTGTCTTTACTCCACTGGAGAATTACCTGGAGATCGGCATTTAAGGAATTTGTAGCAGATATTCGAGAAGTTCAAGCTGATTAAGCAAGGCAAGGTTTCTCAAAATGGAAAGTGGAATACAATGTCCTATCATCGGCAAAACTATGGATAGGATTTCCAGTCAATGGAAGGTCATTAATAAATAAGAGGAAAAGAGTGGGGGATGAGAACTGAACCTTGGGGGGACACCAGCATTAGTGGAAAAGTTAGAAGACAGAGAGCCATCTACCATTGCCCACAGTGAGCAATCAGAGAGAAAATTGGATAACCAATTGCAAAAAACAGTTGGCAGACCATAAGATGGAAGCTTGTTTAGGAGAATTTTATGCCAAACATGACTGAAAGCCTTTGAGATGTCAAGAGCAACTGGTTGTGTTTCACCAAACTTTTCCATTGAATTTGTCCATAAATGGGTAACATGAGCCAAAATAACACCAGTGTATCGACACTGACTAAATCCATAGTGGCAATCATTGATCAGACAGAAGGTTTCTAGGTAGTTTAAGAGTTGGCGGTTAATTGATTTCTCCATTACTTTAGAAAGAGTAGAAGTAATTGCAATGGGATGATAATTTGATGGGAGGGATTTGTCACCCTTTTTAGGAACTGGCTGGATATGAGCAAATTTCCAAGCAGAAGGAAAAACACCTTTGGAATAAGAAAGTGAAAAAAGCATGAGCACAGGTTTTGAGAACAAGTGGAAAAATACCATCGGGACCGGGAGCTTTCTTAGCATCAAGATTCGTCAAAATCCTTCTGACATCCTTATGACGGAAGACCACAGGAGGCATTGAATGGAGCGTGTTGGGAATGGTGGGAGGTGTTTTACCAAGATCATTGATACAGGAGTTGGAAGAAAAATGGAATGCTAGCAGATCAGCTTTATCCTTGACTGAAGTGACAACAGAACCATCTGGTTTTGACAGAGGTGGGAGCAGAGATGGGCAAAAGTTGCTGCCAATAGCTTTGGCAAGAGACCAGAATGCTCGGCTATCATTAGGGCAAGAAGGAAGTTTTCTACTCTTGGCCTGTTCAAAATCTAGTTTGGACTGATTAATAACTGCTTTAAAACTGTTACGAGCTTTGGTGTTGGCAGAAAACGAAACTGAAGAATTGGAAACAAGCCAATTACAATATGCAACATTCTTCTTCTCTTGAACAGCCTTAGCACATTTATTGGAAAACCAAGGTTTAGATAAAGGACGAGATTTTAAAGTGGAGTGTGCAATAAAGGATTCCTTTCCTACAAGAATAATTTCACTGACACGATCTGAGGAAACAATGACATCAGAAGTTTTGAAACAGTAATCCGACCAAGGAAAAGAAATCTCGCACGTAATCCCATTTTTCATTCTTGTAATGCCAAACAATACGAGGTTGAGAATAGCCATGAGATAAAAGGCACCATCGGAGAAGAGACAATCACCAATTTGTGATCCGAGGTGCCTAAAGGACCACTCATTTCGACCGTGTACTTAGAAGGTATGTGAGAAAAAGATCAAGTGTGTTGGCTGCATGGTTAGGATTGTACAGTATTCTTGTAGGTAAATGAACAATCTGTGCAAAGTCATTAGTAATTGCAAAAGCCTCAGCATCTCACCAGCTGGGTCGGTGTGACTAGAAAACGGAAGCCAGCTGGAGTTGTGAACATTAAAATCACCAAGGAAAATTACCTCACTGTTAGGAAAGTTGGACTGGAGAAAGTCAAAGAGCTCCAAGTGATTAGTGGAGTTGGGAGAATGGTAGAGACAACGGATGAATTTTACACAATGAGATAGAGATTTTAAGCCAGAGAAGATTCCAAATCACCAAGTCTCTGACAAGGAATATCGGAACGGACATATGTACAAGTACCACCTTTGAGGCAAAAGGAATCATACAGCGAATAATTTGGGCAACTGAGATGAGCAGTGGTTAAATCAACCGATAACTCAGATTGTCAGAAAAAGTACATGGGGTTTGGCAGACTGCAAGTGGAAATGGACATCGTTAAGATTAGAATTTAGACCACGTATATTTGTGAAGTGAACTAGGAAGTGTTTGGGAGGTTTAGATCTTTTCGCAGATAAGCTTACTCTATTAGTTTGACAATTCATGGTGTATTCGATAGTAAAAAAAGTGGGGGGTGGGAAGTGCTGTGTGAGGTAATGAAATTTTTGGATATGGTGTACACATCTTATGAATATACCCAGATCCATGACATAACGTGGCCTTGACAATGCCCCCCCCCCACCGGCATACACACTACTCTGACTCCCTCCAGTCACTATCTGACAGAGTAGAGGTAGCAAGATTATACAGTAGCTGATCCGGAAGCCTCCTAAAGAGTTACCAATAGGTTCGGTCCAGTGTACTAACTAGCAGCTGGCCTGCAAATACCATTTTACAGCTGTACCCTCAAAATGTAAAGAAGATTGGATCTTGCCATGATGTCCATCATAACCTCAAAAGTCATCAGTCATACTTCATGATGGAAGAGATGGGAAAGGGTTGACCGGAACTAAGCTCTGGAGACCAGATATGGGACCAGATAATAAGAAAAGTGGTGGTATTTCCCTGGTTGATGAGTTATCTACCACCTAGTATTGCCTGATAACACGGAGGGGTGGCATTCCTCCATGTGGTGTTGGTTACATACCTTGACCCCTGCTTACTTTGGTTCACATGGTGCTTGTGTACGGAGGTTACTAACAATCCGACCATCGTGAAGGTTCAAGCAGAGGATTTGGCTGTCAGAGACCGCCAGGACTTCGCCGAAATTGGGTCCACTTGACTTGAATGTCACCCAAATATCAGTTCCATCAGCGTTTTAGACTCCCAGGTAGCAAGTCCAGCTTGTCTGGCATATCTGAGAAAATGTCTGTGACAACCTCAAGGACCAAGGTATAAAGCCTTGAATGGTTTGAGCATGCTCAATGCTGATGGGATTCTTCCTCTTGCTCAGAATAATCACCTGAGAGAGCATAAATTCAAATTGAGGAAAGACAGATGTAGGAGAGATGTGTGGAAATTTGCCTTTAGCCAGCGGGTGGTTGATTTGCTGGAACAAACTTCCACTGTTGTTGTAGAAGTTGATAGCTTAAACAGATTCAAGGCAGAACTTGACAAACATTTGGAGCAAGTGGCTGGGTGAAATAAGGGTATTTTTTTTTTTTTTTTTTGGCTGATGCTATATAAGCTTGCTTTCTTGCATCATGTGCCTTTGCTAATGCTAATCCAAGCTTTATATGCAAAGGTGGAAGAACAACCTTTTTCAGTTCAACCAGTGAAACATTTTATATTACTGCACCTGGTAAAAATTCCTTCATATTTGTCCACTGCTGTGTTTTTCTGTTGTATGACTGCCTTGCAAACAATGGTATTTTGGGAACCACCATTCAGACGGTAATTTATTGCATGCAGGACCTTGGACAGTTTCTTTCAAGCCAACAGCACGAAGTAGAGGATGGAAATGCTTCCACTGTGCAGAAAAACTGATTCTGAACTTGATTTTAATATTGAATATGCCACTCATTAGGATTGTGATCAATGCTCAGTTCATTCAGGGGACCATTAAAATATCTTTACCGAAAGATGTATCATCTTCCATAACAAAATATTTAGAAAACACTGATATTTTTGAAAAAAGGTGCAATTTTAGTTCCTGCTTCAAGTAACTTCCACTGCTGTAACCTAAAAAAACCAAGGAGTTCTGCTTCCTTTTAGATAAACCATTCAACTCTTCTTGCTTATTGTAGCATGTTATTATTTTCTGGTTGGTATTCCAAATCTATTGAAGTTTACAATCTGGCCGCCGTAGCCTAGTGGTCAGGCATGCGGGTGCATAAGTACACGTGCCTTGAGTGACCGGGGTTCAAGCCCGTGACTGCTGAATACGGTGCTATTTCTTGTATTCTGTGTATCTTGTAAAACTCCTCTGACCGTTTGGTCATCCCGGAGTATAAACAGAAAATTTATTTATTTATTTACAACAGTCTAGCAAAGGTGCAACACAAGAATCCTCACTATATGCATCACTACTTCATCTCATGATTTTGATGGATCTGATCTTGACTGGTCTTCACTCTGTGGGACAAGCTTTAATGCAGATGATATGTTAGGATATTTGATGTTATGCTTGCTTTTCTGGACATACCTGATATTTTTTGTCATGCAAAAATAGCAATTAATGTAGGTGTACAGGTCTCAACACACCACAAGAACAGCAAATGGCATATTTTTAATTTTCCCAATTAGCTACATCACCAGACTTGTGGTGCTAATACAGCACACATGTGGAGCCCAAGTTTGATCCTGATTGCCAATCTTGCAACCAAAGCACAAAGAATATGCTCATTTAGTACTGTAGATTTTTCTCAAGAGTTTTTTTTTCGTTGTAATCTATGTACACACAGCAAAATTTTCGAAGGCGATTCTGACACTTCCTTTGCTTTTTCTTAAACATTTTAATATAATTCTAAGCAAGTTTTACCTTCAGGCAACAGGTGGTTGATTTCTGGAAGAAGCTTCCATCCACTGTTGTGGAAGTGGGCAGCTTGAATAAATTCAAGGAAGAACTAGACAAACTATTGGAGGGATGGACAGTAAAATAGAAATTATTTTTTTTTTGGCTGATGCTGTGTAAGCATGCTTTCTTACATCATTTGCCACTACTAAAACTAACACTAAAACAAAGAAAGAACAAAAGAAATATGTAATAGATACACTGATAAACTACATGTACTAACACGGCAACTGCTTTTCTGTTACTTTAAGAGAAGTGGGATGATGACAGACAAGGTTGAACAATTTATCCCTTCCAACATTATTGCCATCTATGAGTAAATGTATACATTATTATTTGCAGGTAATATAATGGATCGGTATCATATCTACTTCCCTAAATTGTAGTAAGATATGTGCATTATGAGTAAACACAGAAACCTGTAAATGTAGAAAGTATGACATGTGAAATTTTAAGTATTATTTTCGAAATCTATGCATAAATTGACTGCAAACAGCTGATATATTACTAGAGGTAAAAATCGTGCTGATCAGTGTTATCAGAAAGAATGGGAAAGTGAAGTGGGTAAAACATGATTTTATTTTTTTTTACTGGTGCTTTGCTTCCTCACAACTTGTGCCAACAGTAATACTTATACTTTTCCACTGCTTTAAGTATTTCTCTTCTACAAAGGTTTGCAACTCCTAGCTCTTACAATTGATAAATACTGCTCACAGCTATATCTAGAGTTGTTAAAAAAAAATAAAAAAAAAAAAAATGAAGGCCCCCTCAAAAGCACAAAACTTCTACCAAACTACCATGTTAGCATTAGCATAGGCATATGATGCAAGAAAGCAAGCTTATGCAGCATCAGCCAAAAAAACAACTTCCATTTCACCCCTCCATTCATTCGAAATACCTGTCCAACTGAGCCTTAAATTTATTTAGGCTATCAACTTCCACAACAAGGGATGGAAGTCTGTTCCCCCGACCAACTACCCACTGGCTAAAGGCAAACTTCCGCACATCTATCCTACATCTGTCTTTCCTCAATTTGAATTTATGCCCTCTCTGGTGATTATTCTGAGCAAGAGGAAGAATCCCATCAGCATTGAGCATGCTCAAACCGTTCAAGACTTTATACACCTCTATCAGATCACCTTGCCAGTACCTAGTCTACAGACACTGTAATTTGCAAAACTTAAGCCTTTCTTCGTAAGAGCAACCCTTTGTTCCATTCACTGATCTTTTTCACCTCCATATCCCTGCTAGAAAAATTCCTGTATATCACTGACAAGACACCATGAGCTACTCTTGCAGCCCATCTGCACTGCTCAGAGAACTTCATATCTGCCTGCACGATTACCCCCAGGTCCTTTTCATTCTCTACCACTGTCAGTGTAGTACCACAGAGTTGAAACGTTGCTGTTTCCCATATGTAGTACTTTACATTTGTCAATTTTAAACTTCATTTGCCATCTCTCAGCCCATCTGCTCAACCTTTCCAGATTCTGTTGCAGCAGCATAGCGTCAGTAGTGTCTGCCAACCTTTGTATCATCTGCAAACTTGGACATTAAGCTTGATATACCATTATCAATATCATTTATAAAAACACAAAACAATAATGGACCCAACACTGAACCCTGAGCGACTCCACTAATAACATTAGTCCACGATGAGCAGTGTCCATTGATTAGGGTTGAATTTGAAAGTGTCTGCAATTCTGCCCAGACACAATAGGAGGGAGTATATGATGAGAGCCTTGTCGATCAATTCGGCCCTGGAAAGATTGTGCAAGGCTCAAGGGATAGAATTTTTTTCAGCCTGGACTGTACTTGTTAACAGGAGAGACTGCTTCTACAGGGATGGGATACACTTAAATGGAAAGGGTGCAAGAATATTTGCTGATGCTATCGAGGCAGTGTTAGGTGGGTCGGAAAACTGATAGCTTGGGGGGATACAAGGACTAATAGTTCAACAGTAGCCGCAGGCAGAGGTGAAGGTGATGCTTGCACAACTTCTATTAGAATAAGTAGCGACCTGGAACGAGGGGTGTTGGGGGTTTCAGGGACGGATGGCAGTCATCGTGAAACAGGTGGGTATATGGGATGAGTTAGAGTAACTAAAAATAAGAATAGGTGCATGTATACTTGCATGTATACCAATGCTAGAAGTATAGTAAATAAATTTGATGAATTTGAAGTGTTGGTCAAGACATCAAAGGCGGATATTGTTGGGATATCAGAGACGTGGTGTCACACAGATATAAGGAATGCCGAACTGGAATTTGGGGAGTACAATGTGTACAGAAAGGATAGACAGGATAGGAAGGGAGGAGGTGTTATACTGTTAATTAAGAAAAACATAAAATCAAAAGAAGTGCATCCAGTTGATATAGATGAACAGTGCATTGTTGAGTCAGTTTGGTGTGACATAAGCACTGCAAAAGCAAAAATAAGAGTAGGAGTGTGTTATAGGCCTAATGACTTGAATGAGTACAATGAACAATTGTACAGAGAAATAGAGTGGGCTAGTAAATCGGAATGTCTTATAATGAGGGATTTTAACTTCCCAGATATTGACTGGAACTTGTGGGTTTGTCACTCACACACTAGTCAGACTTTTGTGGATTTATTGGATGACTGTTTTTTGCAGCAGCATGTTCGAGAGGCAACCAGAGAAAGTAATACTCTTGATCTGGTTATCAGCAGTGATCATTCATGTATTAGGAATTTGCAGATAAAAGAACCACTAGGTGGCAGTGATCCCAGTGTACTGACGTGGGATTTACTTAAAGATTTAATTATCATCAGGGGTAAAGGAAAGGGTTTTTGCTTCCGTAAAGGCGAGTACAGTGGACTCCGACAGTTTTTAAATTCTGTACAGTGGGATCAACTGACGATGTTACCAACAGTAAATTCTAAGTGGGAAGCATTCAAGGAATTAATCGTGGAAGCTACTAAAAGGTTCATACCTATTAAGAAAAATTGTTCAAGGTTTAGGCCTAAATGGTTGTCAAATGAACTAATGAGACTCATAACAGAGAAGAAAAATGCATGGGATGCATATAAATTATCAAGCGACTCAGAAGCCTATGGCAGATATAAGTTAATCTGTAATCAGGTCACAAAGTAGGTTTGGCAGGCGAAGGCAGATTACGAGAAATCATTCGCAAAAGATGCTAAGAAAAACAGCAAGGATTTCTTTACTTATATAAACTCTAAAAGGAAGGGGATGAACCTGATTGGTCTACTTGACATCGATGGTTCGACTGTTGATGATCCTGCTCAGATAGCAAACAAACTGAATGAGTATTTTGCATCTACATTCACACGTGAGGAATTATTAAGGTTTGAAAATGACAGAAGGTTATCAAATTGTAGCAGGATACTTAATGATTTTGTAATAGCTGAAAGCAAAGTGGAGGAGAAATTGTTGAAGTTAAACATAAGAAAAGCACCTGGAGTGGATGGGATCTATCCATTTATATTAAAGGAGGCGGCAAAGCAACTAAGCAAACCCTTAGCTATAATTATGAGAACGTCCTTGGACTCAGGGGAGGTTCCCACGGACTGGAGAAGTGCAAATGTATCCCCAATTCACAAAGGGGGATCGAAGGGTAACACGAGTAATTACAGACCAGTTAGTTTAACTTCTGTTTCTGGTAAAATAATGGAGAGACTGGTTAAAGATGCATTGCAGGATCATCTAGACAAGACTGCAGCAATAATTCAGACACAGCATGGGTTTGTTAATGGAAAGTCTTGTCTGACAAATTTGATAGGATATTATGATGTGGTTACAAAGGAACTGGATGCAAAAAATAATTTTGATATCATATATTTGGATTTCAGGAAAGCTTTTGACACTGTTGCGCATGGAAGACTATTGTACAAATTGGAGCAGAATGGTATTAAGGGTAAGTTGCTACAATGGATAAAAGGATGGTTAAGTGGGAGAAGACAGAGGGTGGTAATCAACGGGTGCTGCTCTTCTTGGACTAATGTTATTAGTGGGGTCCCACAGGGTTCGGTGTTAGGTCCACTGTTGTTTTGTATATTTATCAATGATATTGATGAAGGTATATCAGGCTTAATGTCGAAGTTTGCAGATGACACAAAGGTTGGCAGGGTTGTTAATGACAGTAATGGCAGTGTGCTACTGCAACAGGATCTGGATAATTTGGGAAGATGGGCTAAGAAGTGGCAACTGAAGTTTAACCTTGACAAATGCAAAGTACTGCATATGGGTAGAAGTAACCCCAGAGAAACGTACCAACTGTGTGGTACTACACTTAAGGTGGTAGAAAATGAAAAAGACATGGGAGTAATTGTGCAGGCAGATACGAAGTTTTCTGAGCAATGCAGACAGGCTGCCAGGGCAGGTCATGGGGTTTTGTCAATGATATATAGGAATTTTGCTAGCAGGGAAAAGGAGGTGATTATCCCTCTGTATAAGGCAATGGTCAGGCCACGCCTTGAGTACTGCGTACAGGTCTGGAGGCCTCATTTTTGGAAGGATGTAGATTTACTTGAGCGTGTACAGAGAAGGGCAACAAGATTGGTGAGGGGAATGAAGGGATCCTCTTATCAAGAGAGGCTTAAGTTCTGCAAATTGCAGTGGCTGGAGACTAGGCACCTGCACGGTGATCTGATTGAGGTGTATAAGGCCTTGAATGGGTTCAGCACGCTGAATTCTGATGGGATCCTTCCACTTGTTCAGATTACGAACCTAAGGGGGCATAAATTCAAATTACGAAAGGACAGATGTAGAATAGATGTGCGTAAATTTGCCTTTAGCCAGCGGGTGGTTAATTGCTGGAACAAACTTCCATCTGTCGTTGTGGAAGTTGATAGGTTGAATAAATTTAAGGAGGAACTGGACAGGCATTTGGAGGGAATGATATGATTTTTTTTTTTTTTTTTGGCTGATGCTGCATAAGCTCATACACTTGCTTTCTTGCATCACATGTACTACTACTACTACTACCACTCTCTGTCTTCTCCCCCTCAACCACCCCTTTATCCATAGCAGCAATTTGCCTCCAATGCCACACTGCTCCAATTTGTGCAGCAGGCTTCCATGTGCAACAGTATCAAAAGCCTTTCTAAGATCCAAGTATATAATATCAAAGTTATTCCCTGCATCCAGTGCTTTTGTGACTGCATCATAGTATCCAATCAAATTGGTCAGGCAAGACTTCCCCCTAAAAAAACTATGCTGTGTCCGAGCTATAACTGAAGTCTTGTCTAGATGATCCTGCAGTGCTTCTTTAACCAGTGCCTCCATTAATTTTCCTGGAACAGAAGATAAACTCACAGGTCTATAATCACTTGTGTCAGCCTTTGATCCTCCTTTGTGAATTGGGGTCACATTTGCACATCTCCAGTCTATGGATACCTCCCCTGAGTCCAAGGAAGCTCTCATGATTATGGCTAAGGGTTTGCTTACTTCCTTTTCTGCCTCCTTTAATATAACTGGATAGATCCCATCCACCCCAGGTGCCTTTCTTGTGTTTATCTTCAACAATTTCTCCTCCACTTTACTCTCAGTTATTACAAGATTATCTAGCTTACTGCCAGAGTTGAATACACCTCTGGCATTCCCCATACACCATACATAAAAAAAATAATTTTATGGTAAGTTGCTACATGGAAAGAGGAACTCAACAGTTTGAGTTCAGCTATATACTTCTTTCTTGGAATAGAAATGCAGATAACTCACTTGCTGACCTGTTTGCAGGGGTGAAAAGAATTAAATCCCCTCCCATTCTGCAACAGAGGGGAGGAAATTAATTGACAAAGGCAGACAAAACTGTATACCCTAAAATGCCACGTTCCATATCAAACTAGATAATGCTTTATCAGATTGCTTAACTGAAACTACCATGGCTGTTCACAATAGGGGTGGAGGTTGCATCCACTCAAATCTTCCAGCTTCGATTTCAAAATCGAAATAATCATTTTTTCTTAATTATATACTCCCTTATTTTTTCTATATCCTTCAACTTGGTGCATGATTCTTGGTGCCCAAGTCCATGTGCCATAAAATTCAAATCAAATCTTTATATTCATATTTATAACCTCAAAGAAGTCTGGATATGAATATCTACTTTGTAAAAATAGTTTTAATAAACAGCAAAAAATGAAAATGCAGATAATTCTGTATGTAGGACTGTAATCTGCTTAAATTAAACAGTAATTTTGAATTTCCCACAATGAATGCAACCATAAAAAGTTAGTAATCATCTAAGTTATAATATTTAGAAAACTCTTAATGACATTTTTTTTTAAGTTTTGTAAATATTTCATTTTTAATGTTGATCCAATTTTTAATTCTGCAGCACTGGCTTTATATGATGACAGTGGTACTAACATGTTATGTAATGAAGAACAATGTATAAGAAAGAATTTCTGCAATCTTTTCTTTCCTAATACCAAGTGAAAATTGTTTAAGGATCCTGCTCAGGTGGTAAATTATTTTTTGACTATGTGTAGCACTTTGTTTTAATATTGCTGATTGCAGGTAATATCCAAAGGTTTGAGGTGTATTTATTTTATTTTTTTGCAGATACTATATAAGCTTGCTTTCTTGCATCATTTGGCACTGGTAATACTAATATGATGATAATCATGCAGAAATTAAAGATTCTTAGTGGTTGCTCTGTGAACATCTTACTTATTTCTTTTTATTGAAATGTTCAAATTATGAATTTACTATTTATGTAAATGAATTATTTCATTATCCTGTTATTTGTTTGAACTATTTGCTTATTCCATTAATTCCAATAGAAGCGCTGCAAGAATCACTTTCACCTCTGCCAGTGGCTACTGTTAATCTATTAGTCCTTGTATCCCCCCTCAAGCTAGCAGATTTCCGATCCACCTAATTCCCGATTATACCATGTTTTTTCTTAAATGAAAAATATGCTGCAAATTGGTTTAGTCCTGCGAGGGACCATCATATCCGATCCACACCTGAACCCAACTGACATTATTTGTACTCACAACCTGACCCACAAGAAAAAAAAAAAAAAAAAAAAAGACATATATATATATGAAATACGAGTTATATTACAAATTTTAATTCAGTAGAAAATTGGTACAAAAATGTTGACTACATATTAAGTTGTCAGGTGCATGCTGTTGCCATATGTTTGTTTTTTTAAATCAGAAGATCCATGAAACATGGGTTGCATTTCAATTTTTTTTAATATCTAGGAGAGGAAATAAATATTTAAAAAAGTTGAATCAATATTACATTGTAAAATTGTGTGCAATGAAGTGAAAAGAATTAGTTCCATATAATTAATTGGCAAAATGTTACTTAGTTACTTTTCAGTGCTGTTAATAATTTTATTTTAGCCAGTTAATAACTAGTTTTAACAAGTTATAAATTACTGGAATAAGTTGCCTACATGGGTAGTAGAGGCTGATAGTATGGGAAAATTCAAAGTTCAGCTGGATAATTCAATTACCTAATGGAGGAGGGAAATGCATAGGTTCCCTATTTCCTTTTCTCTTATTAATTTATTTTTAAATTTTCTTATTAATGTTATTTTATTTTTTTTTGGCTGGTGCAGCATAAGGCATAGGCTTCCTTGCACCATGTGGCCATTGCTAAAACTAGCAAGAGATAATTTGGAAAACGAAAAAGGATCTTTTTTTTCTTCTACTTTTAATGTCTGGCAAAGCCATATTGCATATTTGCTAATTGTACCTTTCAGCAAATATACACAATTTATTGAAATTTATAATGGTATCAAGTAATTCAACCATTTATAATGGTTGCATGAAATTCAGTTACACAATAAAACTGATAAATTAACTGGAAAAAAAATAACAGGTTACTTTATGAGTTAATGTATTCATTTTTGCTATTATTGTATTAAAATATAGAATAGAATCTTTAATTGCAGCAATGATAGACATACAATTAGTCCCGTCACGGCATGGTGGTGCCAGGGGTTATAATACAATATTATATAATATAATATTATATTTTGCATTATATACAAATATCACCCAACACACAAACTGCAGAATTACCAAACACTTGACCTGTGGGTACCCAACCCAACACAGGACTCTAAATCAGTTTAGTATATTTGAATATCATTATTTTAAACATTTCCTAGGTCCTTGAATAGGGATCGAAATAGATATTTTGTTTTGGATATACAAATTTATAAATCTGCTGCAGTCATAAAACTTCACCGCAGTGCTGAGTTTAGACATACACCAAATAAGACATGGTTTAGGGCCTGTTCCCTTTTACGAGAACAAAAAAAAAACTTTTAAGGTACACATTTTGAAGGCAGGGGTTGAAATAACTTTTCAAAACTAGATAGATGCTTTATTTATGTAGTTGGTGCTAGGAAGGTAGACTCAACTACCAATATTATCCATATACGTGGTCTCAACAGCTCTAGAACTAGCATTCCCCACATTTCTCTCCCGTTTCCAGTCCTGTTTAGGACATCTTCACACACACTTTGCCTTAGTCTCATGTCTAAACCTGGTTCTGTTTGCATCAGGGGTGGTCCTAGGGAGGGCTATAGGCTTCCCCTTATGATCAAAATAATGTAGGTTTTTTTTTTTTCCCTGCTATATGATGATTAAAGCTTAATGACTCCTCGTAACACTTCTTTAGGAAATCCTGTCACCGCCACTGGCTTCAGTGACATTTTGAATTCTACCTAAAACAAACTGTAACTGACTTGTAGGTGAGGAGCGGACCGTCCCAGGGTGCACTGCACCCGGGCACAAACGTTCAAGGGGCGCATGAAAACCTGAAACTTACACACATATGATGAAAATTTTAAAGGGGAAGCCAAATTTCAATTGGTAACCGAGCGCCACATATCCTAGGAACGTCCCTGCTTGTCGTGATAACTCTACGGTATCATTAAATTACACAACACTACTATAGTGCAACAATCATGATTGATTAATTAAATTGCCATTATAAACACTATCCCGTCAAATAACCGCGATTAACAAGCATTTTTCGGCATTGCAATTTATTTAACAGCAGTAAAAGTTCAGCAATTAACAAATAATTTTAAACAAATAATCTTAACACCTTCATTTCGATAACATTACTCACTTGCAACTGAAAGTTTCAATAAGCAGGCAACAGCTGAAAGTGTCACAATACACGAGGGTATGAAATGCATCAGTAAGTCCATTTCCATACGTGGTCATTTAACGAATCAAGAAATCGAGACAAATATTTGAAAGAATCTTCATTTTTATCGTTACATATTCAGTAAACGAGTGAGCTCTTTCTTCTCAAACAAAAATCAATTTTTGCATTGACACGGTTGTTGTTTGTCAAACGTTCTGCGCATGCCAAAAACGGTACAGAAACAGTACTTTATGCTGCCAAGTTAAGTTGGCGTATGCTGCAGCATTGCTGCTTTGCCGGGGTGTTCCCGAAATCTGGATCATCTGATCTTGGGAAATTGTTTAGCAAGCATTTCATTAAATTTTCTTCACAACCCTCAAATCATTTAGACATAATTTTCCTTGACCTGAGAACAAATGCAGGTATTTCCCTACTAAGTATGGAGAAATACACGAACAAACCCTCTAGGAGAAATAATCCCACCTTACAGATTTAAACACAGTTATCTTACTTCTCGGTGGATTTAAATTCCCTAGGTTATATATATATATAATGAAATTGAATTTAATAAGGAATTTCAAAAAAAAAAAAAAAAAAAAGTAAATTTAATGAATTTTAAAAAAAATTCAAATTGAGTAAATTTAATAAAAAGAATTATCTTTACATTATAAACAAATGAAGATTACATATAGCCCTCGTAATATATATTTTTCATAAAAAAAAATTTAAAAAAAAAATTCAAATAGAATCCAAGTTTAACGAGTTTCAACAATGCTCCCCTGCCATATACAGCTGATAAAACACCTCCCTGAGGGATGCCCCAAGTGAGGGTGTATTCTACACGGAATTCTTGGTATTGTACAATTAAGTGCCTTGGCTTCAAAATGGTCTTGATGATCTGCAATAGTTTGCCCTCAATTCGGAAATAAATTTTCAATATGTGTTCAAGTGCAGGTAACGACACATTATCGAAAGCTGCCTTTATGTCAAGGAATATGTCAATTTGGGGGTTTTCATTTAATGCGTGCTGCATTCTGAAGAGCGTCTCCAACAGATTAGTAGTAGTAGATCGTCTCGGTACTACGGTATGGAGGTGGGGTGGCCTGTGCGCAAAACACTGTTGGGTTAAAGCAGGAAGGATGAATTTTTCAAAAAGTTTTAAAAGAACAACTGATGGATATAGGTCGAAAGTCTGAAGAGGCCTTAGGGTTCTTGCACCGGCCGCACAAAGTAGTGATTCCATCTCTGGGGGAGGACTCCATCTCTCTCAGGATGTTTTGGAAAATGTGCAACAGCACATCAACAATATAGGCACTGCATATTTTTAAAATAAAGATAGGAAACCCGTCGGGGCCGAAAGTAGATTTGGTAGGCAAGGAATTAATGGCACTGATGAGATCTTCTCTAGAAATAGTGACGGTGGATAAAGCATTATCAAAAACGCCTCCTCTCGCTAAAATATGTTGTGCCATATCCTCCAGCTGATAGAAAGCCTAGTACTCGCATGGCAAAACCACACCACTGACAATAGTTGAACTGAAAATATATAGAGACAAACTAGGCTATAGATGGGGGTACGAACGCAGTGTTAGCACATCGTCACGCTACCCCCATTTAAATATGATAAAATTAATCCAAAAATTAAATAGAGAAATAAAAATTATATATTAAAATAAATAAGAAAAATAATAGGAAAAGCTAACATCAGTGGCAGCAGAAAAGCACAATCCACTACATGTTGCGTATAATAAGCTAAATTAAAATAAAATATTGCCAGTAGCATGACAAACCAGTAAAGTGAAAATGAACTGAACCAAATAAAATAACAATAACAGAAAAATATGGGGGGGGGTTAAGTGAAAATGAACTGAACCAAATAAAATAACAATAACAGAAAAATATGGGGGGGGGGGGGGTTAAAGCGTTCGAAATGCAGTGATTCCCTGACTGTTATTGGCCTCGCGTTCTCTGTCGAGATGGGGCATAATGGTCAGTTTATTTTATTTTATTTTCTTCTATTAATTTTCAGTTTATTTGGTCATGTAATGTTGTATTTCACATAATTCGGAAACGGGTGCCATCCAGGGGGCACCGCTAAATTCTCCTAATTGGCTTAATTTCTAAATTATTTTAGGAACGTTGCTTCAACACTACCCTTTTCTTCCTTAACCCTCCCCCATCCCAATATTTCTCAGTTATTGTTATTTTATTTGGTTCAGTTCATTTCCACTCTACTGGTTTTCCATGCTACTGGCAATTTTTTTTTTTTTTTTTAATTCAGCTTATTATACGCAACATGTAGTGGATTGTGATTTTCTGCTGCCACTGATGTTAGCTTTTCCTATTATTTTTCTTATTTATTTTAATACATAATTTTTATTTCTCTATTTAAATTTTGGATTAATTTGATCATATATATATATATATATATATATATATATTTGAATAACGTTTAAATATAGTTGGAAACGGAACCTATAATAATAAAAATAAAAAGGGGGTACAGCATACATCAGAGGCGGCAAAAAGCATATTCCTCTACATGATGCTTGAAATATAACGATACAAATAAATTAGAATAAGGATTAAAATAAAAAAATAAATAATAAATATTGCAGAAGTATGGCAAGACAAGAGTGAAAAGTCAAAATTAAACCTAAATTAAATCAAACCAATCAGGGAGGGAAGAGAGGGGTAACAAGAGTAAAAATATTGCAACAGAAACTCTCTAAAATAATTTTAAAAATCTAAATGTACGAATAATAATTCATTGAGTTTTAAAAGCCAATAAAATACAAATTTAACGGTGCCCCCTCTGACAGGCACCTCCAAATTTATGTGAAAAATCACCAACAGAGATATAAACCACTACAATAAAACAAAACCAAAATTAGACTGACCATTACGTCCCATCTCGACAGAGGATCACAAGGCCAATAATGGTCAGGGAATCGCTGCATTTCGAACGCTAGGCAAATCGCCGCAAAGGAGAATCGATCGAAAGATCAGTCCGCCACCCGATTCCCAGATCGAACCGCCAATGCAGGGGAATTGAACAGCGGTGGTACTGATGCAGCGAAAATTAAATTATCTGTTCTATTTTTAATTTTCGCTGCATCAGGACCACCGCTGTTCAATTCCCCTGCATTGGCGGTTCGATCTGGGGATCGGGTGGCGGACTGATCTTTCGATCGATTCTCCTTTGCGTTGATTTGCCTAGCGTTCGAAATGCAGCGATTCCCTGACCATTATTGGCTTTGTGGTCCTCTGTCGAGATGGGGCGTAATGGTCAGTCTAATTTTGGTTTATTTTTGTTTTGTTTTATTGTAGTGGTTTACATCTCTGTTGGTGATATTTCACATAAATTTGGACCTGGTGCCTGTCAGAGGGGGCACCGTTAAATTTCTATTTAATTGGCTTTTAAAACTCAGTGAATTATTATTTGTACACTTAGATGTTCTAAATTATTTTAGAGAGTTTCTGCTGCAATATTTTTACTCTTGTTACCCCTATCTTCCCTCCCTGCTTGGTTTGATTTAATTTAGGTTTAATTTTGACTTTTCACTCTTGTCTTGCCATACTGCTGGCAATATTTATTATTATTTTTTAAATTTTAATCCTTATTCTAATTTATTTCTATGAATATATACATTTGTATATACAGGGTGATTCACTACCAGTGCTACAAATTTGCAGGAGGTGTAGGGGGCACAAAGACGAATCGGAATCACATAGCATTGCAGGGTCGAAATGCCTTCGTCATACGGTAGAGGACGTTGAACGGGAGATCGCGTGAACAGCGATCCCGCTGGAAGTCAGCATTTGCGAACCGGTTCCCGAGGCAGTAGGATGGACGAGTATTCAAACGTTGAACTGGCCGACATGCACCTCGCGTATCGAGCTGCGGACTGTAACAGGCGCGCCGCTCTGCGCTT
This sequence comes from Mastigoproctus giganteus, assembly GCF_048544385.1. Taxonomy (NCBI): domain Eukaryota; kingdom Metazoa; phylum Arthropoda; class Arachnida; order Uropygi; family Thelyphonidae; genus Mastigoproctus; species Mastigoproctus giganteus. The sequence continues at coordinate 133,073,258 of NC_143578.1, read as the reverse complement.
GTACCAGGAACATTTCCCCGCACAGGCGTGCCCCTCATCATACGATTTTCGCACGTGTGCACAGAAGATTACGTGAGACTGGTTGTTTTACGAGAGGTACCATGAATCGAGAGCGAACGACGAGGACGCCAGACAATTAGGAGAATGTCCTACGTCTTGCAGAAGGCAATCCGAGTACGAGTACTCGAGCGATAGGCCAACGATTGGGTATTTCCCAATCCACTGTATGGAGGATACTGTCAACCAACCAAATGAGTTCATACAATTTGCAACGCGTCCAATCATTGGAGCCTGCGGATTATCCACTCCGAGGACTTTTGCTACTTGGTTTCTTCAACAGAACGGTTCGCAAATTTTGACTTCCAGCGGGATCGCTGTTCACGCGACCTCCCATTCAACGTCCTCTACCGCATGACGAAGGCATTTCGGACCCTGCAATGCTATGTGATTCCGATTCTTCTTTGTGCCCCCTACACCTTCTGAAAGTTTGTCGCACTGGTAGTGAATCACCCTGTATAACCATATAAATTAGAATAAGGATTAAAATAAATATAAAAATAAAGCAATGCCAGCAGTACGGCAAGACAAGAGCGAAAAGACGAAATTAAAACTAAATTCAAACCAAGCAGGGAGGGAAGAGACGGTTAACAAGAGTAAAAATATTGCAGCAGAAACTCTAAATTAATTTAGAAAATCTAAATATACGAATAATAATTCTTTGAAATTTAAAAGCCAATTAAATAGAAATTTAACGGTGTGGCCTACTGCTGGAATTGCTTTATTTTATTTTTATATTTATTTTAATCCTTATTCTAATTTATATCGTTATATTTCAAGCATCATGTAGAGGAATATGCTTTTTGCTGCCTCTGATGTATGCTGTACCCTCCTTTTTATTTTTTATTATGAAATATTCCGTTTTCCAATTATTTCAACATTATTTAAATATATATATATATCTCCCTTGCATTTCTTTAAATACAGCTTGGTATTGTCTGCTTGAATTATCTTCAATATTATACAAATATTTTATACACATTATGGTTGTAATGAATAATTGCTCTAGCAAGTGCATTGGCCCATAATTTTTAGTTACAGTTTGTTACAATTTATTAACTTTCTTTCCATATTACTCATATATATATATACACTGAGTGATCACTGAATTATGACTGCCTACCTAATACTTCGTAGGTCCTCCTTTTGCCCTCAGTACAGCAGCTATCCGACGTGGCATTGATTCAACAAGATGTCGGGAGTTATGGCCAACCAAGCTGTGTGTATGCGGTCAGCAATGCAGATATGGAGGTGATTGGTGTATTCAGAAGTATTGGTGTATGCCTTTCCATATTGTCTCATAAGTGCTCTGTGGGATTGATATCGGGGGAATTTGGAGGCCAATCGATATGCTGGAATTTAGAACTGTGTTCGTCAAACCATTCTTTGACGTTAGTCCTGGTAAAGTTTAACAACGGCGGCTCTCGACAACTGCCCGATGGCTAGGCGCATTGTCATCTTGGAAAACACCATCGCCATTCGGGAAAAAGTGTAAAATAGCCGGGTGTACACAGTTAGCAAGCAGCTGACGATAGCGGAGACCAGTGATACGTTGTTCCACGTATACCAGGGGTCTAAGTTTCTGCCAGTGAAACATGCCCCATATCATACAATCGTCTCCACCTGCCTACACTTTTGATACCATGCATATTGTTGACTCCAAATCCGTACACGACCATCTACGGTGCGAAGTAAATAACGTGACTCATCCGAAGAGCACACCTTCATCCAGTCTTCTAACTTCCAAGTTGCATGTTCTTTGCACCAGGCGAGTCTTTTAAGCCGATGAACCTTGGTTAGAATAGGATGTTGTAGGGGTCGTCTCGTATAGCCCATACGTGCGAGCGTGCGACGCACGGTGTTATTATACCATGCTGGTATAGCCCATACGATTTTGACGTCAGTCCTGGTAAACTTTAACTACGGCGGCTCTCGAACACCCCCATCAGTTCAACCGTTTGGGAAATCGAGGCACCAGCTCGTCGAGCATCTATAGTCTGTCCTTTATCAAAGTGTGTTAAATCCTTTCTTTCACCCATCACGCTCGGAATTTTACTACCAGCTGAACCACTGACACTTTATCTATTCTTTGTTCAAGAAAGTTAATACTCAAACACCAGCCAAGTAATTAAATATTTAATAAAATAAAATAAAGTAAGATGATACAGTAAACTGGACTATTACAATAAGTACTAAAAGAAATAAAATCGGTTAAAACGGATTTTATTTCTTTTAGTATAAAAGAAATAAAATCGGTTTCTAAAAGAAATAAAATCAGTTAAAACCGATTTTATTTCTTTTAGTACTTATTGTAATAGTCCAGTTTACTGTATCATCTTACTTTATTTTATTTTATTAAATATTTAATTACTTGGCTGGTGTTTGAGTATTAACTTTCTTGAATATGGAATTTCCCAGAGCTCCACAGGCCTGTCTGTGGATATAACTTTATCTATTCTACGTAGGCCGACTAACTGCGCGTTCTCGTATCTCACGTTGTCAACGAGTCGCATTCAGTTTTCATAGGGCTGGTCATAATTCAGTGATCACTGTGTATATTATATATATTAGATATACTGTATATATATATATACACCGATGAGTTAAAACGACCACCTACCTAATATAATGTTGGTCCTCCACGTGCAGCCAAAACAGCTTGTACCCGCTGAGGCATGGACGCTACAAGATTTCTAAATGTGTCTTGTGGTATCTGATACCAACACGTAACCAGCAGATCCTTTAACTCCTGTAAGGTCCGTGGTTGAAACGCCGCAGATCGGAGTTGCTGTTTCATGAGGAAGACTTCCAAGGTAATACCTGGAAGTCTTCCTCATGTTCCGCGAACCAGTCTCGAACAATTCGGACACTGTGGCATGGCGCATTATCCTGCTGAAAGACGGCACCGCTAGAGGGGAAGACCGTTGCCATGAAAGGGTGTGACTGGTGAACAATGATGTTTAGGGGTTTTTTTTATGTTCTTGAGTCAGGGTGGCACCTAGGCAAATGCCTATCTACAACTTGATCACCTGCCACAGCGCAAAACCTCTGCAAAACGCCCCTGAAAAAAGTATCAGACCTCTTTGTACTAGGGAGCAGCCAATACCTGGGCAGCTGCCGCCTAATGCTCGACCCAACTCGAGGAGCCAGGTCCGGGTCCATTATTAACTCAGTGCACTAAAATCCGCAACCGCCGGAAGTAGTGCAATACCGCCGGGTGCTGATGTTTAGGTAAAGTGTATTCAGGGTCAAACAGCACCAGGGGTTTCCCCCCATCTCCGCGTAATTTACTTTGTGGTGATACAGTTCGCTGTTAAGGCCAGAGATTAAAGTGTATGGATTTTGAAATGTGTGGTGTTCGTGCACAGTTGTTCTCTGGCCATTTAGCTGCAAGGTCCCTGCTAAGTCCGACGTTGCCCCAGTATCGCCCCGTGGAGGCAGACCAGGTACCTAGTAGTTTGCATTCAGTCTGGCAGGTCCTGCTACCTATTTTCCTGAGATTTCAGCTGAGGACCTAAAAAAAATTAAATATAAAAATTAAAAAAACAATAAAATAAAATAATTTTTGGTGCGTTGTACGTTGATCTCATACATGTTTTTCGGTTTGAAGGGGTTGCATTTGAGAATTTATTGACCGAGATGCGGTCGGAAATAATTCAGAGAAGCTAGAATTTTGGTGTGGGTCTTGCGCTGGCGTACAGGTAGAGAGCGGAGGAGACTGAAGGCTGGCGGGGGGAATAGAGTAGACTACCCCAGAATGCGTCAGTGGGGCTTGCCCATTTCCAACCAGAGAGAAAGTTGTGCGGTGGCAGAGGAGAGGCAACAAGAGGGCTGTCGCCTCCCGTTCTGCCAGGGTAGGGAGGAAAGTGAGACCGGCAAGGGAGCCGGCACAAGTCGTATGGCCTGGCAGCTGCATGTCTGCTTGAGTCAGGTCCTTGGTTGGGTCCGAGTCTGTCCAATCTGGATGTAGATTCCTGTCTGTGGTTGTCACATGGCAGCAAGACAGGTCCGTAGTTGTGGGTATTTAGTCAAGTCCGTGGTTACTTATGTCTTTGTCTGGAGTCATGTTCATTAGTTGTTGGATCCTGGGTCCATTTGTTGGATCCGAGTTTGTCGAGTCCGGGTGTAAGATCTTGTTCATAGTTGTCACTTAGCACCAGGACAGTTCCATTAGTAACTTGTTTCTTCCTGGGAACGCAGTCCCTTTTTCGAATGTCTTGATGGTAACTGTCCATGCACCTTATATGGTTGTTTGCAAAATATACTGTGGGCCTGGGAATTGCTATTGTGGCTGGGGGGCGGAAGGGTAAAAGATCATGTGCAAAGTTTGCCAGTGCTTTGTAGCTGTGCTCCACCTCCAGTAAGCGTTCCTCTTGATTCTCTGGTACATAATGTAATTCCGTAATTAGTCGGCATCGCAGGTCTTCATATAGCTTGCAGTAGTGCATTAAATGCTTCCACTAAACCACAATGACAGAGGGGAGTGTTGCTCAGTCCAAAGGTCATCAGTTTGAAACTGATGGCGCCATGGCCAGTTAGGAAGTTTGTGGCCCGAAATCCTGGGGAGAGCCAATTTGGTAATCCGGCTGAGACAGTTGGGAGGAATTTTAGCGTTATTTGCCCTTTTGTTGAATTTTGCGACAGTGTTTGCCAGGTTTGCTGGAGATGTACAGTTAGTCTTCTTTTCTCTATTTTCGGTTCGCTGGCTACATGTAGTGTGAAATTTAGGCAGTTATCCGGTATGCCTCCGGAAAGGCTGTAGAGGAGTCCATTGCGTATCACTTCCAGGTCCAAGGGGAGGGCACCAGTGAGCACTTGATAACGCGTGTGTATTCACTCTGTTGCAAGCTCGTGAGATAGAAAGCCAGATGTACCTCTGTATGGTTTCTAGTTCTCTTTTATTGGTTGATTTCTTGTACCAGACCATTGAGACATAGAGGATGACTGGCAGGAACAGTTTTGTGAAAAAGGGCAAGGGTTTTCTTTATTATGCCCCAGTCTTTGCGGATGATTCTTGCAAATAGTGAAGAGTAATTTCTGATTTTGTTTCTGAGATAGTTAAGGTGGGGGGGTGAAGTGATAGGTTTCTATCAAGGACAACCCCGAGAAATTTTATTTGTGGTCAGCTTGGCGGTGGGTCCTTGTACTTTTATTTGGGGGGTCTCCTGGTGTTCAGAGTTCCCCAAAGTAGAATCGAGCATGTCTTAGTTGATGATATCTTCAGGTTATTTTCGTCAGCCCATTGTTTTAGGATGGCGAGCGCCGGTTTGCTGTGTTTTCCAGCTGTGCCCTGGAGTTTTCCGCCATCGTCAGGACAAGGTCGATCGCATACGCTGGGAGGCTGCATTTCCGAGTTTGAAGAATCCGTCAAGGACCACTTTCCAGAGCAGTGGGCCCAGGATGGGGTCCTGTGAGGATCCTCCGTAGATGTATCTGATTATTGTACATTATGGAGCAGTGACTTTTACTGATCTGTCACACAGGTAACTGCTGATGCAATGGTATTTTTTTTATTATTTTTTTTAGGGTTGCCCGTAATTAAATACATTAACCCGTATTTGTGTCTGTAAATTGCGTATGTTCTATGGTTGATTTGCCTGTTTTGCTGGACGAAAAAAACCCCAGTTACTGGGGAGAAAAACCTTGCTATCTACGCCTGAGACCAACTAACTCAGCCACGGAGTGAAAAAAAGCCCATTAAAGTTCCTCGCATCATCGACGGGATTCGAACCCAGGCCTTTTCCACCGGGCGATACCACTGTGCTACCCGCGCAGATGAATCAATGGAGTTTGTCCTCGCGGAGCCTGCTGAGGACGCTTGGCTACCAGAGGGTGTCAAACGCCCCGGAAAAGTCAACCGCAATGGCAAGAAAGTATTTGTGGTCTGTTTATGTTTCAGCGTCTGCGCGGGTAGCACAGTGGTATCGTCACCGTCCTCCCCACACCGGGTGAAAAAGGTCTGGTTCGAATCCCGTCGATGACGGGAGGAACTTTAATGGGCTTTTTTCACTCTGTGGCTGAGTTAGTTGGTCTCAGGCGTAGATAGCAAGGTTTTTCTCCCCAGTAACTGGGGTTTTTTTCGTCCTGCAAAACAGGCAAATGAACCATAGAACATACGCAATTTACAGACACAAATACGGGTTAATGTATTTAATTACAGGCTACCCGAAAATAATATTTTTTTTGTTTATGTTGCAGTGTTGATGATGCTGCGTAGGGCATCGGTGGTGGAGTATCCTTTTCGAAATCCAAATTGTATTGGTGACTCTAGGCCTGAGTTTCTGTAGTGCTTCTCTATCCTGGAGATGTTCAAGAAGCTTGCTGAGAAGTGTCAGGGGCGCTATCGGGCGATAGGACCCTGGGAGGTCCTGTCTGTTCGTGGGATTCTTCAAGATTAGCCGGAGCGTCGCCACCCTCGAACCGCTCGGGAAGTAGCCTTCTTTGAGGCATTTGTTGTATAGTTTCAATATTTCCTCCGGGATGGTGTCCACTGCTTTCTTGATGATTTCTGGCTCTAGGAGATCTTCCCCTGGGGACTTTGTTTCTCATCTTAGCCGCTGCGATCTCCAGCTCAATCTTGGGGAAAGGTGCCTCAAATTGCTCGGCTGTGTATGTGATATTCTGTTGGCAGAGCAGTATTTGTTCTGAAGTAGTAGTAGTAGTAGTAGTAGTAGCAGTGGCATGTGATGCAAGAAAGCAAGTGTATGAACTTATGCAGCATCAGCCAAAAAAAAAAAAAAAAAAATCACACCATTCCCTCCAAATGCCTGTCCAGTTCCTCCTTAAATTTATTCAACCTATCAACTTCCACAACGACAGATGGAAGTTTGTTCCAGCAATTAACCACCCGTTGGCTAAAGGCAAATTTACGCACATCTATTCTACATCTGTCCTTTCTTAATTTGAATTTATGCCCCCTTAGGTTCGTAATCTGAACAAGTGGAAGGATCCCATCAGAATTCAGCGTGCTGAACCCATTCAAGGCCTTATACACCTCAATCAGATCACCGCGCAGGTGCCTAGTCTCCAGCCACTGCAATTTGCAGAACTTAAGCCTCTCTTGATAAGAGGATCCCTTCATTCCCCTCACCAATCTTGTTGCCCTTCTCTGTACACGCTCAAGTAAATCTACATCCTTTCTAAAATGAGGCCTCCAGACCTGTACGCAGTACTCAAGGCATGGCCTGACCATTGCCTTATACAGAGGGATAATCACCTCCTTTTCCCTGCTAGCAAAATTCCTATATATCATTGACAAAACCCCATGACCTGCCCTGGCAGCCTGTCTGCATTGCTCAGAAAACTTCATATCTGCCTGCACAATTACTCCCAGGTCTTTTTCATTTTCTACCACCTTAAGTGTACTACCGCACAGTTGGTACGTTTCTCTGGGATTACTTCTACCCATATGCAGTACTTTGCATTTGTCAAGGTTAAACTTCAGTTGCCACTTCTTAGCCCATCTGCCCGATTATCTAGATCCTGTTGCAGTAATGGCAGGGTTGTTAATGATAGTAATGGCAGTGATCACACTGTCATTAACAACCCTGCCAACCTTTGTATCATCTGCAAACTTCGACATTAAGCCTGATATACCTTCATCAATATCATTGATAAATATACAAAACAACAGTGGACCTAACACCGAACCCTGTGGGACCCCACTAATAACATTAGTCCAAGAAGAGCAGCACCCATTGATTACCACCCTCTGTCTTCTCCCACTTAACCATCCTTTTATCCATTGTAGCAACTTACCCTGAATACCATTCTGCTCCAATTTGTACAATAGTCTTCCATGCGCAACAGTGTCAAAAGCTTTCCTGAAATCCAAATATATGATATCAAAATTATTTTTTGCATCCAGTTCCTTTGTAACCACATCGTAATATCCTATCAAATTTGTCAGACAAGGCTTTCCCTTAACAAACCCATGCTGTGTCTGAATTATTGCTGCAGTCTTGTCTAGATGATCCTGCAATGCATTTTTAACCAGTGACTCCATTATTAAGTGGTGGGATCAATGTGCTCCGGGAACATAGCATCCAAAGTACTGTTGACTGTTTGGTGCCACGTCTTTGTGATCCCCCCCACCCCCTTGAGACTAACAGTTTTTCTTTTTAAATTTTCATAATTTTACTTTTACTAGAATAATACAATTTTTTTTATTATTATTACTTAAAAGTAATAATACAATCGCATAATACAACGTTTTCCCCTCATATTCCGTTGTATTAAATCCAAACTTATTCACTGCGGAAGTGTTTTCTCAATCCACAGAGTAGTAAGATATCTTATTACTCTGTGTCTCAATCTACGTATAAGTGACACAAGGTGCTAAACCTAGATTGTCAAGAATGACGTCAGGGGCTTTGATAAGCCCCGTATACTGCAAGTATGCCTAAAAGAGCTGAACGCTACAAAAATGCAAAAGTTATTTTATTTTTTAAATTATTAATCATGAATTTCGCAGAACACTTGTTCACATCTCGCGGAACATTGGTGTTCTACAGAACATCGTTTGGGAAACGGTGGTCTACATCGTCATTAATCTACGACTTATTTTGCTCTATATACAGAGCAAAATAAATAAATAAATACACACTTTAAATTCCTCCAATTCCTAACATATTTACACACATTGCAGAAATGACCAGTGTTAGTTCTTTTATTGAAGGTTAAAAGCATTAAATTGTATTTTAGATTTTAGCGCATTTCGAGCGCCCTTGGACTGCATTTATAGTGACAGCATAGTCGTGTTTGTGTTTGGAATGGACGGACACGTTAGTGTTTCTGTGTGATCTTCGTGAAGTTAATACATTCGCAACGGTCTTGTATGTGAAAGATGTGTTCTTAGGGAACGAAATAGTTGTATTAAATATTAGAAGGAATATATAATAAGGTAATATTTAAGTTGTATAATGGGGAAAACATTATTTGAAACTTTCTCAGTATTAAATTTGTCATTTGTGTGAATTTAACAGGTTCATATATTTGGACCATAGATAGTTGTAATGTGATATTATTATTATTATCATTAGCCATATTGTGCAAGGAAGCCTGAGGCTTTTGCTGCACCAGCAAAAAAAAAAAAAAAAAAAATTCTGAGTTACCCTAAGAGAGAGTCAGAAGCAGAAGGGAATCACCAAGAAAGAGAAGAATGGTGATATCCCGCGCAGGACCCTGCGTGTGCCAAGCCCATACTCACCAGATTGAGCCCCTGGTGTCATAGAAACGAAATAAAGAAACCGTGGTGTGTTATGGACGGAATACCATTGCAACATGGTCGGATTATAAATTAAAGGTCCGTAAAACACATAATTCCTAAGTAATACTGCAGTATACTGCTAAATCCTTTTAATATGCGAAAAATAAAATCTCGCTGTACCCATTATCACAAAAAACTGGTATTTTTCGGGCTACAAGATGCATACTTTTCCCCTGTAAAATACTGCCGAAAATTGTTGTGTTTCTTAATCTACTGGGAACTAAAGCTGTTAAAACACTTCCAATGTACACGACTGTATATGAATACAAGGAGGTGTCGAAAAGTTCTTACCCTTAACTAGAAATAATAGCCGTAGAAAGGTGACACTTCACAGGAAATTGAATCCTTTTCTAGGGACTCTTCATATATAATAACACATTTCTCCCATCTACGGATCAGTTTAATGCTTTGAACATAGAAGTATGCATATTTTGCCTGAAACCATGATTCTACTTCATTGATGACTTCCTGAGATGAATCAAAGCAGCGTCCATGTAATGGTTTCTTCCTTTCTCGAAACAAGAATTCTGACAGTGCTAGGTCAGGAAAATAGGGTGGGTGCTGCAGTAGTTCGAAGCTGCACTGGGCAACAAAGTTGGTGGTGGCAATGGCATGTGCAGATGATCATGTAAAATGCTGTGGCAGACCCTGAATTTTGTGATGAAATGAATTGTCACATATCGGTAACTCAGCACCAGCTGCTCAACCTTTGGCTCATCAGAGACGTTTGTATGACTGGACTGGAACTCCCGCTTCCACTTTTTTACAGTGTCATAGGATGGACAATTCTGCCCATACACAGCTTTCATTTTTTTGTCAATTTAATCCCAGGGGCTCACATCTGGTGAGTATGGGCTTGGCAAACCCAGGGTCCTGAGCTGGATATCATCATTCTTCTCTTTCTTGGTGATTCCTTTTTACTTCTCTCTCTCTCTCTCTCTCACAGGGTAACTCAGGAATTTTTTTTTGGCTGGTTCAGCATAAGCCTCAGGCTTCCTTGCACCATATGGCTAATAATAATAATAATTTCCTGAGCTTTCTTTCCCTGCAACTGCAGGAACTTGATCACTGCTCGATACTCCACTTTTTTGGCTGGTTGAGTTGTTTGTTTGTTTGTTTGTTATTTGGTTTTTAGGAGCATTAGCAATTAAGGCCTGGCTGGTTCAGCATAAGCCTCAGGTTTCCTTGCACTATATGGCTAATAATAATATTTCCTGAGCTTTCTTTCCCTGCAACTTCAGGAACTTGATCACTGCTCGATACTCCACTTTGTCAAAGATAGCGTCCTTTTTCAGATTCCAGGCTCCACCTGTGGTATATGATCACCAATGGGAATGAAATTTCACATACAGCTTATATTAAAATAGGCATCTTCCTACTGATGTTTTATCTAGGTCAGGGTATGAACTTTTTGTTACCCCCCCTCCCTTATGGTATATATGTGCATGATGTCGACAGATATCTTACGTATTCCATTGTCTATATTTATAAATATGGTATTTGTATTGTTTTAGTTTAATATTGCTATTTATTTATTTTATATAAATTTTTTTCTTATTAATTGTTAATTTGTCCTATTTTAATGTAATTATCATTATATAATTATCAATGCATTTGTCAATGTTGATCTATTTGTGTAGTCTATTTTATTTATTAAAATAATCAGTAATTTTATATTGTACATTAAAAAATTATATACATAGCTCACAATTAAGAATTAAAAATCTCTTAAGTCTTGTTCCTGGAAATCAAGTCAAAAAAAAAAAATAAATAAAAATCTCCTGAGAATTCCTGAACCAGAAACCATTGTGCCATGTTTGTGTATCTGCACATCTGCTCCTTTGTGAATTTTTTTTTTTTTTCAGAGCTTTGGTGTTTTTTTTTTTTTTTTTTGCTGGCTTTATGTCAGAATGATCTGAAGCTAGTAAAGCAGTTATGAAATATATATATTTTTTGAATGAATAAGAAGACTTTTGTTATTAAAGATATTATTTGTTTATTATCATGCAGTATAGCTTGTTTGTTATTTGGTTTTTAGGAGCATTAGCAACTAAGGCCATATTGCTCTGGGGATATGCGGTGGTCATTCCCTGACCTTTCCACATCCTCCATATTTGGTGGTCACAGGCTCGAACCCCGGTCTAATCAAGTAGCGTGTGCTATGCACTGCTGCTCCTGGCTACGGAGGCGCCCTGCAGTATAGCATCAAAATGCAGAATAACATTATAAAGTGCATCATTTTAAAGTATTTCTTGCTTTATAACCTATATCCTTTGCTGTACAAATTGGAGAGGTATGGCATTAAGGGTAAGTTGCTACAATGGATAAAGCGATGGTTGAGTGGGAGATGACAGAGTGGTAATCAGTGGACACTGCCCTTCGTGGACAAATGTTAGTGGAGTTCCGCAGGGTTCGGTGCTGGGCCCATTGTTGTTTTGTGTATTCATCAATGACCATCTCTGTCCTGATGAAGGTATATCAGGATTAATGTCCAAGTTTGCAGATGATGCAAAAGTTGGCAGGGTTGTTAACGACAGTAAAGACAGTATGCTACTCCAACTGGATCTGGATAAGTTGGTAAAATGGGCTGAGAAGTGGCAACTGAAGTTTAACATTGACAAATGCAAAGTACTGCATATGGGTAGCAATAACCCAAGAGAAATGTACCAACTATGTGGTAATGCACTCAGGGAAGTGGAGTGAAAAAGACCCGGGGTAATTGTTGCAGTCAAATATGAAGTTTTCTGAGCAGTGCAGATGGGCTGCCAGGGCAGGTCATGGAGTCTTGTCATTGATATATAGGAATTTTGCTAGCAGGGAGAGGGAGGTGATTATCCATTGTACAAGGCAATGGTCAGGCCACACCTAGAGTACTGTGTACAGGTCTGGAGGCCTCATTTCAGGAAGGATGTAGAGTTGCTAGAATGAGTACAAAGAAGGGAAACAAGATTGGTGAGGGGAACAAAGGGGTGTTCTTACCAAGAAAGGCTTAAGTTCTGTAATTTGCAGCATCTGGAGAGTAGGCACCTGTGAGTTGATCTGATTGAGTTGTATGAGGCCTTGAATGGGTTCAGCAAGCTGAATACTGATTGGATTCTTCCTTTTGCTCAGATTAAGAACCTGAGGGTGCATAGATTCAAACTGAGGAAAGACAGTTGTAGAATAGATGTGCGGAAATTTGCCTTTAGCCAGCGGGTGGTTGATTGGTGGAACAGACTTTCATCTTTTGTTGTGGAAGTTGATAGCCTAAATAAATTTAAGGCTGAGCTGGACAGACATTTGGAATGAATGGAGGGGTCAAATGGGAGGGTTTTTTTTTTGGCTGATGCTGCATAAGCTTGCTTTCTTGCATCGTATGCCTATGCTAAAGCTAAATGGTGTATAACATAAACCATGCACCTACTGTTTTATTTTTTTTGCTGCATTTCCACCAAAGGTTCAGCTTTGGCAGAGATGTATACTTAGCATTAGCATTACTAGTGGCATGTGATGAAAGAAAGCAAGGTTATACAGCATTAGCCAATAAAAAAAAAAGATGTTTCCCATTTTTCACTTAGCGTTTCCTTTCAAAAGTTTGTCTAGTTCTTCTATGAATTAATTTAAGCTATCAACTTCCACAACAACAGATGGAAGTTTGTTCCAGCAGTCAACCACTTGCAAAATTCTACACATTTATTCTGAAACTGTCTTTAATCAATTTGAATTTATGACCCCTCGTGTGTATAATCTGAGCAAGAGGAAGAATCCCATCAGCATTTGAGCTTGCTCAAACCATCCAAAGCCTTAACACCTCAATCTGATCATTTGCAAGTGCCTAGTGTCCAGATACTACAATTTGCAAAATTCAACCCTTTCTTGGTAAGAGCATCCCTTTTTTCCCACCCCAGTCTTGTTGCCCTTCTCTGTAATCATTCCAGCAGCTCTACATCTTTCCTAAAACGAGGCCTCCAGAGTTATATGAATTGTATGCAGTACTCAAAACATAGCCTGCCGGTTGCCTTATACAAAGGGATAATCACCTCCTTATCCATGCTAGCAAGATTCCTGTATATCTTTGACAAAACTGCATGAACTGTCGTGGTAGCCTGTCTGCACTGTTCAGAGAATTTCATATCTGACTGCACAATTACTTCCAGTTCTTTTTCATTCTCCACTACCCTGAGTGTAGTACCACACAGTTGGTACATTACTCTGATGTTACTGCTACCCATATGCAGTACTTTGAATTTGTCAATGTTAACCTTCACTTGCCACTTTTCAGCCCATCTGCCTAACTTTTATAGATCTTGTTGCAGTAGCATACTGTCATTACTTAATTAATTCTGTTTATTAGCTCTTGATCAGGATTTCATACAATATAGAGAGGCAACAAATACAAAAATATGCCAGTGGTCACAGGTTTGTCTAGAGGCAATCTAGACAAAGTGACGGCCAGCGTGACCATGCCAAGATGTACCACCTATACTGGCACAAAATACACTGACAATTGCAAGCTTCATCATCATCAGCCATTTTCAATCCACTGCAGGATGAAGGCCTCTCCAGCAACTTTCCAGTTCCTTCTGTTTTGTGCAATGGCCATCCATTTGCTACCCACAAACTCATGAATTTCATCTGTCCATCTCTGTCATTGTCTTCCAGGTTTTCTTCTAGCTCCTCTTGGGTACCATTCAGTTATTTTCTTAGTCCATATGTTATCTTGTCTTCATGCTATGTGTCCTGCCCAAGACCAATTTAGTTCTTTAATTTTGATAAGAATGTCCTTTACTTGAGTTTGCTAATTAATCCATGTGTTTCTCTTCTTATCTTACAGTCTGATTCCCAATATAATTTGTTCCATTCTTCACTGTGTTGCAGGCTTGCCCCGGAACAACTATTGCAACAGTTATAGAGGCTTATAGTTTAAAAGGATACATAAATTAATAACACAAGTCATAATTAAGTACATATAATTGATATGAAAGATTAACACATAACAACATGCAGCCTGCATGTTGCATCTGTTGCATTTTTAGTTGGGTTGAAATTTTCCTAGAGCAATATATTTTGTTTGTGGAGAGCCTTCACAGAGCATCTCTCTGTTTGCAAGCCAGCAGGGTTTGATGCAGAACATTTTTCCACCTATATGTTAGGTTTGGCGTTACCACGTGCCATGATGCGATTAGACTTAGGTTTGTGGATGAGCATTACTTAAATTCCAAAGCAGTATGTACCTAATTTTGTCGACAACTTACAAGGATATAAAAGCCATCGTGGGTGCACACTTTGATATATATGAATTTTAACATAAATTCCATAGCCATGAGAAAACTGAAATAATTAGGGTGATGGGCCTGCTCATAAAAAAAAAGGCAGCCATTACTGTCATTAACAACCCTGCCAACTTTTGTATCATCTGCAAATTTGGACATTAAGCTTGATATACCTTCATCAATATTATTGATAAATATACTCGTATGCCAGAAGCTCAAAATTGCTGATAAAGAAAGCTGCCCGTGTCAGTTTATTAATTGCTCACATCTGGTGAGTATGGGCTTGGCAAACCCAGGGTCCTCAGCTGGATATCATCATTCTTCTCTTTCTTGGTGATTCCTTTCTACTTCTCTCTCTCTCTTTCTCAGGGAATTTTTAACTTGGGAATTTTTTTTTTTTTTTGGTTGGTGCAGCATAAGCCTCAGGCTTTCTTGCACATAGGACTAATAATAATAATATACAAAACAGCAATGGGCCCAACACCGAACCCTCGGGAACTCCATGAAGAGCAGTGTCCATTGATTCCCACTCAACTATCCCTTTATCCATAGCAGCAACTTGCCCTTAATGCCATGCTTCTCTAATTTGTGGAGTCTTTTATGTTCAATATGCCCATCTCTAGGGTGCCTTGAAAGAAATTGGCAAATCACTGTTTATAAGAAATTTTAGTTAAGTAGGCTTCTCCATAGGTCTCTGCATACCTGTTACTGATCTTTAGTTCTACCATTATGTGCTATCCACTTCGATAAAGGTATTCAAAGCTTTGAAAGCATTGTGTGAACCGAGATATGGGTCATAACATTTTTATTAAGGTTATTATTATATTAAAATCATTCTTACACCACATGAAAATTAATAATATAGTTTATTAGACTGTTTGCCTACATTACTACACATTAATGTGACCTTTCAGGTATTTGACCGATACCCATCATCAGACCAAGCTGTTGGGAACAGAAAATAGAAGAGGTTACAAATTTGAATATTTTAGAATATTACAATTACCAATTTACAAATATTGCAATTAGTAATATTGTAAATTGGTAATTGTAATTTAAATTTGTAACTTGTGAGTCTCAAAATTACCGAGTGAAGGTGGGCAGGACATCTGTTTTCTTTCATCATCTTTCTATCGAAATTTAAAATGCACTGTTCAAAAATTTCCCTTGTCATCTAAGATTTTTTATTGTAGTAGTAGTCCAACTCTAACGACTTTACTCCTTTGAAACTTCAGGATTGTTTACTTTTGCCTATTACCAAAAGCTT
The DNA here is from genome assembly GCF_048544385.1 of Mastigoproctus giganteus. Lineage (NCBI taxonomy): Eukaryota > Metazoa > Arthropoda > Arachnida > Uropygi > Thelyphonidae > Mastigoproctus > Mastigoproctus giganteus. The sequence continues at coordinate 133,057,414 of NC_143578.1, read as the reverse complement.
CAGTTTTTCATTATCAGCCATGTTTGCACCAACAAAGACTAATTCTCTCCTTACTATTTTTACCACCTAAACATTTATCACTTTTAAAAGTCAGTGGCTTATTCAGCAAACATTTAAAAATTGGACATGTTTCTTCAACGTTGAATATGTCTTTGGGCTCTCAGTCCTCCATAATTTTTTTTTCAAAACTCTTTCTTACCAACGGGTACAGTCTTCTTTGATTACAACTCCACTTTCACCAGAAATAACTTTTTCCATTAAGTCACGAAGCTTTTTAAATTTGTATAGCCAACCAGAACTGGCTTGGAATGTTTTATACCCTAGAAAAGATGCATACTCCATAGTCTTTTCTTTTATTAATGGCCCTAATATCGACATATTTTGGTCTTGAATCAACTTCATCCACTTAAAAATGGCTTCATCTATGTCTTCATACAGCCATAATTTTGTACGCTTCCAACTTGGTCCCATTTCCTCAAACCGTTTGAGAATTGAAACATGGTTTTTCAGAATGGTTGGCACACTACTGGCAAGGATACCAAATTTTAAAGCAATTTTTTTATTTATTTTTGAATGCCCTGATCTACATTATTAAGCACTTCCACTTTTTCCACTACACTTAAAGATTTCTTCTTAGATATTGTAAGGTTAGTTGCACAGCAGTTAAAACAAAACTTATTTAGGGACCACTTGTACCTACCATGTAAAAAGAGGACAGGTGAAATTTAGTGAAAGTGTGGACGATTGATTTCTGTGAAACTATATGAATTTCCCGGATAAAGGAAAATCGCTCTCTCCTAATTCTCTAATAGGGCACTTACAGTAGAAAACAGGTTGACCAGAGCCAATGTCCATGTTGGGAATATGCCTTAATCTTTGCCAATTTCTGTGGACACATAGATGGCAGTTGACCAGCTTGACTTCTAGGTACAGTAGAGGCAGTTGTATGGGATTTTACAGGTACCACTAAATTGTGGAATGTTTTAGCTCTTCATTCTTAATCCTTTTAGCTCTTAATTCTTGCTTTGTACAGTATCAGCTTTAGGTCTCTCAAAATCATTTTGTTATATGGAAATTTTCTTTGTTATACGGAAACTATTTTAAATGTATTGACCAAGGGAAAATCAAAAAAATTTGCTAAAAACAAAATTTGCTATATGGAAGTTTGTCAAAGGGAGGTCAGACTGTATTTCGAATTTGGAAATAACCATAATAATACCAATGTTTTGACTGTTTTTTTATCTTGAAATAAAGAAGTTTGTTTAAATAGATGAATGAATCAAGGGTACACGGGTTGCAGTTAATACCAGGGGCCAGGGGAAAAAGTTAATGACGTTGTAGAGCAGATACATCTTTTAACGGCACAGAAGGTTATATTGTTGTACATTGTCACTAATGACATTGAGTAGGAGATCTGTGGACTTGCTTAACAAGTGCAGATCAGTGATGTCCAAATCCTCTGCTTGCACTTTGATGATGGTGGGACTGTTAGTAACCCTGGATATAACCCCTGTGTGCAAGTCCTGAACAGGATCTAGAAAAGTTGGGCAGATGGACTGAGAAGTGGCAACTGAAATTTAACATTGATAAATGCAAAGTACTGCATATGGTAGTGGTAACCCCAGAGAAATGTACCAACTGTGTGGTACTACACTCAGGGTAGTGGAGAATGGAAAAGACTTGGGGGTAATTGTGCAGTCAGATGCAGTGGCAGCTTGTGACTGATGTATGGGGGTGCTGCTTCTGAAAGTTGAATTAAATTGCCTTGGTTATAAGACATGTAGACATAGATGGTAATAATAAGCAAGTTAAAAATACTACAAAACATTAAGTGGACACTTACCATTAATGGACTTGGGTAATCTCGAAATATTATTTAAAAATAAAATCCATTCTGCAGTTTTTATTTGTTGAAAATAGATTAATAACTTTTTCATTAAAGTTTGGTGCACTGTTCATATCGGCACTGCTCCTTCCACAGTTCCTTTGACTCATTTTATCACCTTTAAAAAATGCATATTGGCAATCTGCCAACTAGGCATTGATTTAACCACTGAGGCCAAAATGGGGAACTGCATAGTGCACAGTTCCACCTACGGTAAAACTTCAAGGTTGAAAATGATTTCGTATTTTTATTCATTTATTATTGAAATGATTATTGGAAATAGATGATGAGTATACTATATGCGAGACCTGTTAATAAAAATATTCATTGCATTGCATTGTTCTTCACAAAATTTCATATAGCTCCGTTGAATGTATATTTAGATCTAAAAAACTGGAGGGTGGTACTGCAGTTCTGCAGTGCCTACCAACAAGCCACCCCTGGTCAGATGTGAAGTTTCCTGAGCAGTGCAGACAGGCTGCCAGAGCAGGTCATGTGGTTTTGCCAATGATATACAGGAATTTTGCTAGCAAGGATAAGGAGGTGATTATCCCTTTGTAAAAGGCAATGGTCAGGCCACACCTGACCATTGCCTTTCTGGAGGCACCCCATTTTAGGAAGGATGTAGAGCTGCTATGAGTACAGAGAAGGGCAATAAGATTGGTGAGGGGAACAAAGGGGTGGTCTTACCAAGTTCTGCAAATTGCAGCATATGGAGACTAGGCAACTGCGAGGTGATCTGATTGAGGTGTATAAGGGCTTGAATGGTTTGAGCAGGCTCAGTGTTGATGGGATTCTTCCTCTTGCTCAGATTATGAACCTGATTGGGCATAAACTCATGAGGAAAGACAATTGTAGAATAAGTATGCAGAAATTTGCTTTTAACCAGCAGGTAGTTAATTGCTGGAGCAAACATGCATCTGTTATTGTGAAAGTTGACAGTTTAAATAAATTCAAGGAAGAAGTGGACAAACTTTTGGAGTGAACAAATAGGTGATATGGGGATGTTTTTGATGTGAAACATCCTTGGTGCACCTAACTGAGTAAATATGATTGGTCTTGAAAAAATGCGTCAAGGAAGTGATGTCAGCCGGGGCTTCTGCCAGAAGCACTTCTCACGCTCCCCCTAATAGTCTGTGCTGAGCACTCACTAGTGTGATTAGAACGCGTGCCACATGCGATATCTTGAGTTCTAGCAAACTGATTTACAAAAATCAAACGTTGTTCATTTGAAGTTCATTGAACTGCATTAGAAAAACATAATAAAATAAAAAAAAAACCCTGCATGTGTACCTTGTATGTACGAAAGATTTTTTATTTTATATGAAAACATCCTAGGCTTGAAAGAGGTTAGCAAAATCCAAGCCAATAGCCTAATTACCAATTTGATTGTAGCTATTTGTTGCATAGTATGACATCACAATCATACTTCCTGCTGTTACCAGTTGCAGGAAGTATGATTACAACAGTACAAGTATTTGTCATATGACTGCAATAATACAAATATTTGTCAATAATTTCTTTTTTTATCTTGCATTTTCGTTACATTCCATTGTTAGGTGCTGATATAAAAGTCACATGAATAATTTTTGAAAAGGCATTCAATGATGCTGAAGTGAAGTGCAGAGCATTCTTGAAAGTGTTCAGCAAGAATAAAAGCGACAGGACCTAAGAAAAAGATGAAGGTAGCAATGAGTGCACATGAACGAAAAAAGGCTATTGAGATTGCTTAAAAGACAAACAGGAAATCAAGCTTAAAAGACAAAGAGAAAACTTCAGCCACCAATTCTGCTGCTCTACCTAAAAATGATGTACCCGAAGTGAGTATTAATTATGTACAATGGAACATTTCTCTAATTGTGGAGCAGATGAGTTTAAACGATCAAGCTCCATTTCGTTATGCCGTCTAATATTTACATAAGAACACACATCAAGAATTCGAAAACCGATTTACGAAAAATGATTTCTGTTCTATGTGCTACATTTGCAATCATCTATGGTTCAAAAATGACACAAAGAAACCAGCTGCTAAAGATGCACCATTGATATGCACTGCATTTCCCAATGTTGACGTCGACGGGATCCTTGTGTGTAATAGCTGTAGAGGATCACTTAAGAACAACCATTCAACTTAGATAGTGCCATTCTGGCACTATCTAAGTTGAATGGCTTTGTGTACCCAGATATTCTATCGTATTTACCGAAGTTAGATTTATGAAACAAATACGATATTTGTGAAACAAATCTAACTTCAATTTGGTTACAGGCTGATTTCACCTCACTTACCATTCATGTAGGCGCTTCTGTAGCCAGGTGGGAAGGAGCAGCAGTGCGTAGCACACGCTTCTTGATTAGACCAGGGTTTGAGCCCGTCACCACCAGAAAGGTCAGGGAATGACCACCGCATATTCACGGAGCAATATGGCCTTAGTTGCTAATGCTCCTAAAAATTAAATAACAAACAAACTGTTCATGTAAATAAGGCACCTGAGACATGCATACATGGACAGTACAGCATTCTGGGCCAAGTGATCAATGTGTCTGTTTCAGTCAACACAATGGTTCATCGCTTGCCAAGGGAGACTGACAGTGATTATTGTATAAACTTTCATATAAAATGCAGGAAAATACACAAGTCCAGCTATTTGATCGGGTAAGAAAGCAAGTGGTTAAAGCGTGGCTTTAGTATTTTGTCGACACATGCCTCTATCAATTGTATCAAATGAAAAAGACCTGGGAGTAATTGTGCAGTCAGATATGAAGTTTTCTGAGCAATGCAGACAGGCTGCCAGGGCAGGTCATGGGGTTTTGTCAATGATATATAGGAATTTTGCTAGCAGGGAGAAGGAGGTGATTGTCCCTTTGTATAAGGCAATGGTCAGGCTGCGCCTTGAGTACTGCGTACAGGTCTGGAGGCCTCATTTTAGGAAAGATGTAGATTTGCTTGAGTGTGTACAGAGAAGGGCAACAAGATTGGTGAGGGGAATGAAGGGATCCTCTTACCAAGAGAGGCTTAAGTTCTGCAAACTGCAATGGCTCTTGACTAGGCACCTGCACAGTGATCTGATCGAGGCATATAAGGCCTTGAATGGGTTGAGCATGCCGAATTCTGATGGGATCCTTCCACTTGTTCAGATTACGAACCTAAGGGGGCATAAATTCAAATTAAGAAAAGACAGATGTAGAATAGATGTGCGGAAGTTTGCCTTTAGCCAGCGGGTGGTTAATTGCTGGAACAAACTTCCATCTGTCGTGGAAGTTGATAGGTTAAATAAATTTAAGGAGAAATTGGACAGGCATTTGAGGGAATGGTGTGATTTTTTTTTTTTTTTTTTTGGCTGATGCTGCATAAGCTCATACACTTGCTTTCTTGCATCACATGCCACTACTATTACTACTTTCTTTGATGACAGTTACATGGAAATTAATTTGGCTAAAGACAACATAAGCGAAGCAGTTCTGATTGAGGAAAGTCTCATCGCCCAACTACAAATGTTGTGGAGCAAAGATAAATATCTTAGAATCCCTCCAGGAGAAATTAACATGCCACAGAGCTTAACGTTTGAGAATGCAGAGGAACTGTCCTTTCCCAGCATTTATCTTGGAGAATTCAGAACATTCAGAGAGAATTTACTTGACTCTGTTCACGATGGCAATGAGCGAGCTCAGATGATCTGACCGATGCAGTATTACTCCATTTCTTTACATAGAAATGAAGATAATGAGAGGCTCTGACAGTGGCTTTCAAATACATAGGTATAAATACTAAATTGATTCCCAAGCAAGTTTAATCCAAAGAATACATTAACAGCTATATTTGAAAACAATTTGGCCTTCCCAAGGACATTTCCAAACTTGATCTACTACTGGGCTCAATGTAAGCACGATCTATTTGCTATGATTAGAGAGCTCAGTAAACATACAGTGTTCTTGATTCTGAGTGCCAGTGAAATTGGTTGGCCGTAGGTGCTTCGGCTATTGTACAAGTTACAGAATAATGGGCGTGATGTTAGTGAAGACGACACGAGTGACATGGACTTCATGCAGAAGGCGACGCTAGTGAATGAAGATGCTGTAACTTGTGTGATATATTTTAAGAAGACTAGATATAATTATGAACATATTGCAGTTGAAATGTTATAGCACGTTTGGTCAATTTTACATGGTCAACTTTTTTCAAGCACACAGAATTTCAACATTGCAGTAGTCCACACATGCACATTTTGCTGTGGCTAAATAATGCTCTCACAGACGCCATTGTAATGATCAACAAGTTAACATCTGTCTCCGCTAGTAAGTCTTCAGGAAGTATCAAACTCACAATCATACATTCACATGTTACAAGAAAATAACGCTGGATGAATGACAGACTTTGATTTGAAGCACCATTCATGCTTTATCACTCGACCACTATATTAGTTACTAAGACATGGACATAAAGTAAAAAATGCCGCTCATTACAAGATGTGGCAAAATCTTGAGGATAAAGATTACACATAACAAAGGCCTTTGCCATTATATGATACGGAATAGCGTAATTATATCCCGAATTTCATAGTGTAAGGTTTAACGTAAAACTAGATAGAAAAATATGTAGCAATGTATAAGAAATCTGTTAGATTAGTATAGTATTATCAATTAATCAGTAAAATTTATTAATCTTATTAAATTTCATTGTTAATTAAATTATACTTAAACGGAATCATGACTCAGACTAGAGCAGCAAAGCAATGGGTACAAAGTAACAGGAGTGCTGTGGCTTGGGGGAGAACTGAAGGGGACGATTCTCCAACGCATCACAGTCTAAAAAAATGTGTGAAATGTTTGCAGACCTTTCTAGAACAGGACATGATCTAGCCAAGCAAGATGTCTTTGTGTGTGCTAGGTGCAGAGACTGTGAAGAAATTAGGTGCCAACTCACCTAATGGTGATGGGTGTCCTGATGGGTGTCTATGAGAGTTTGAGGTGTAGGGTAGATGCCCTCAAAGAAATTAATTAGGGCCCATCAAACTCTCAGCTGTTCAATTCAACACCAGCGGTCACTCTTGTGCATCAGGCAACACAGCGGCAATCTCCAAGGCAGAATGTGCTGGTCCCACAGCAACTAGTTATTTTTCTTAATCTATTGTCAGGGAGATGAGGAATATATTATGCAAAAAGGATAGGTGGAACAAGACCAGGGTATGTCTGCCAGGGGCAAAAGTTGATGACATTGTAGTGCAGATATCATCTTTTAAGGGCACAAAAGGTGATATTGTTACACACTTTGGCACTAATGACTTAAGAGTAAGAGATCTGCAGATTTACTTAACAAGTACAAGTCAATGATGATAAAAAGTTGCAAGTTAGGGTTGAATGTGAAAGTGTCTGCAGTTCTGAACAGACATGATAGGAATACATGATGAGAGCCTTGTCAATCAATTCGACCCTGGTGACATTGTGCAAGGCTCATGGGTTAGAATTTTTTTTCAGTGTGGTCTCTGCTTGCTAACAGGAGAGACTGCTTCTACAGGGATGGGATACACTTAAATAGAAAGGGTACAAGAATGCTGATGCCATTGAGGCAGTGTTAGGTGGGTTGGAAAACTGCTAGCTTGGGGGGATTCACAGACTAAAAGTAGCCGCAGGCAGAGGTGAAAGTGATTCTTGCACTGCTTCTATTGTAATGAGCAAAAGCCAAGAGAGCAAGTTGCTCAGATTACAAGAGCTGCTGGGAGTCATCATGGAACAAGTACATGGGCTGTGTTAGGGTAACTAAGAGTAAGAACAAGTGCATGTATACTTGAATGCACACCAGTGCTAGAAGTATATTAAATAAATTTGATGAATTTGAAGTGCTGATCAAGACATCAAAGGCAGATATTGTTGAGATATCAGAGACATGGTCTCACAGATATAAGTAGTGCAGAATTGGAATCTGGGGAGTACAATGTGTACAGAAAGGATAGACAGGGTAGGAAGGGAGGAAGGATTATGCTGTTAGGAAACACATAAAATCTAAGGTAGTGCATCCAGTTGACATGGGTGGATAGTGCAATGTTGAGTCTGTTTACTGTGACATAAACACTGGGAAAGGGGAAATGAGAGGAGGAGTGTGTTTTAGGCCTGTGACTCTGATGAGTACAATTAACAGTTGTGCAGAGAAATAGTGGGCCAGTAAATCACAATGTCTTGTAATGGGGAATTTTAACTTTCCAGATATTGACTGGAACTTGTGATTTCGTCACTTGCACACTAGCAAGACTTTTGTGGATTTATTGGAGGATTGTTTTCTACAGTAACACGTTCTAGGGGCAACCAGAGGGAGTAATACTCTTCATCTGATAATCAGCAGTGATTAGTCATGCATTAAGAATTTGCAGATAAAGGAACCACTAGGTGACAGTGATCACAGTGTACTGATGTGGGATTTACTTAAAGATGTATCTAACATCAAGGGTAAAGGGAAGGGTTTTTGTTTTCATAAAGGTGACTTCAGTGGTCTCGGACAGTTTTTAAATTCTATACAGTGGGATCAGCTGATGTTACCAATGGTTAATTATAAATGGAAAGCCTTCAGGGACTTAACCCCTTCATGGATTATCCTGAGATATCTCGTTTTTAGTTGTAAAAGTTATTTGGAACTATATGAAATATCTTGGGATACAATAATACCCAAATTTAGGACTGAAACGTATTTTATTGGGCATTTTTATGGCTAATTTTGCATTAGCCAGGTAAATCCCGAGATTTCTCAGAATCTTCTTACACCTGGCAGCAGAAGACTGGCTTTCGTTTTACTTATATTGTACGGCAATGTCAGAACAGTAGTGTGCGTTCCAGTGCCACCAGTAAGCAAAATATAATTTGCCATCCTAAATGCAGAATACTAAACCCACGAAAATAATTCACAAAAACAATATCGAAAAATATTTCGGTGCCCTCTTGAACTGCCGCCCGTAAGTGACGCTCACCTCTCCTATCCACTTGCGGCAGCCGTGTGTTAGAATGTAGTTAGTTTGGGATTATTGCTTGTGGCGGGAGGTTACTGCTTGTGCTTTCCACTTGATTTTTTAAATTTATTTATATAATGAGTAATGAAGAGTTTTTCTGTTCCTTTCTTTTAGCTCAAGCACTAATTTATTAAAAAATCTGTATAATTTGCACACTTTTTGGCTTACACGAGAACTCGGGATAGCCCAAATGGGTTAATTACTCCCATTTATTTTCTACGAAAAAATTAATAAAAAAGACAAAAAACTATACAATGAGTATTCGCATTCTGCATACTTTTAATCTGTAAAATAAAAAAAGTCAATCCGTTACGAAAAATTTTCCGGAACAAAATGTTCTGGGAAGGAGTTAATCTTGGAGGCTACTAGACTTTTCATACCAACTAAGAAATACTTTTCAAGGTTCAGGCCTAAATGGATGTCAGATGAATTAATGAGGCTTGTGGCAGAGAAGAAAAATGCGTGGGATGCATATAAATTATCAAGCAACACAGAAGCCTATGGCAGATATAAACTAGTCTATAATCAAGTCCCAAAGAAGGTTTTTTGTAATCTCCCAAAGGCAGATTACAAAAAATCTTTGACAAAGGATGCAAAGAAAAACAGCAAAGAGTTCTTTACTGATGTAAACTCTAGAAGGAAGGGGATGAATCAGATTGGCTCACTTAACATAGATGATTCAACTATTGATGATCCTGCTCAAGTAGCTGATAAACTGAATGAGTATTCTGCATTTACATTCACATGAGGAGTTATTCAAGGAGGGAAAACTAATAGGGAGCTAAGTGATTTTGTAATAACCAAGAGCAAAATGAGGAGAAATTGTTGAAGTTAAACATAAAAAAGGCACCTGGGGCAGATGGAATCTATAAAGTTATATTGGAGGCAGCAAGGGAAGTATGCAAACCCTTAGACATAATTATGAGAGCATCCTCAGATTCAGGGGAGATCCCCATGGACTGGAGTGTGAAAATGTATCCCCAATTCACAAAGGGGGGGGGTGCAAAGGGTGACACAAATAATTATAGACCTGTTAGTTTAACTTCTGCTCGTACGGAAAATAATGAAGTTGCTGGTTAAAGAGGTGATACAGGATCACCTAGACAAGACTGAAGTAGTAGTTCAGACAGAGCATGGGTTTGTTAAGAGGAAGCCTTGTGTGACCAATTTCATTGAATACTACGGTGTGGTACCAAAGGAACTGGATGCAAAAAATAATTTTGATATCATACACAGTAGGGCCCACTCATATGGTGGGTTAGGTTCCATGCCCCTGCTGAAAAGTGGAACATAGCCTTTTTTTCACTTGCGAATGCATATAAAAGCCTAATAACATGTTTAAGCTATCATATATTAAGTGAGCAACAGAGCTAGGCCTTAAAAAATGATACGAAAATCAAATGAATATATGGTACACACATTGCTTACGTTAATATTTTCGTCCTTAGCTTAGTGATTGACAAATGTAAATTTGAAAAAAAATGAATATATTTATTGTAGGACGGATAAAGGAGATGGCACATTTTCATCATCTGACTCATTAACAAATCTTATTCATTTTGACAATGGAAACTTGGTTGAAGCTCTTGCAAGGATTTGTGTTGATGTTGAAGATTGTTCAGGGCTGTCAAAGGTTGTGATGGTACTTTCATAAAGTAGGAAACCAACGAACTTTGTCTCACGAATTTCCGTCTCCTTTCCCATAGAATTTCTTTACAGCATGCAATATCGTCTTAGAAGTCTTGCATTCACTTTAGAACTTCTTTCGAAATTTGGATCAATTCTCTCAAAAGCTGCTATCCCCATTTCTATACAGTTGATAGCTTCTTCCAATTCCTCAGTGGTAATTTCTCTAGGGATAGCAGGAATATCATCAGGATGGGATGCCTCTTCATGAAACATCCTTCTTTGTTCTTCAATCAGAAGATCTTCATCCGTTAGGGTCTTATCATGAGAGACAAGCAATTCTGCCACATCCTCAGGCTTGACTTACAATTCTAATTCCCTTGCCATTTCCACAACATTTGTAGTGACTACCTTCACAGAATTCTCAAAGCCTTCAAAATCATCCATATGAGAATTAGCTTCTTCCAAGCACCTTTCAATGTTGTTTCTTTAACTTCCTCCCATGCATCTCTAATAGTTTTTATACCAGCCAGAATTGTGAAGCCTTTCCAAAATGCTTTTAATTTATATTGTTTATGCCCAGCTACTGTATCACTGTCTAAGGCATTTATAGCCGTAGCAAAAGTCTTCTTAATTAATACGATTTAAACTCTGCAATAACACCTTGGTCCATAGGCTGCAGCAATGAAGTTGTATTTGCAGGTAGCAAAATAACATTTATCTCCTTGTACAAATCAGTTAGAGCTCTAGGATGGCCAGGGGCATTGTCTGCAAGAAGTAAAATCTTAAAAGGAATTTTCTTTTCCTTGCAATAAGTCTCAAATGTAGGCTTAAAATAGTACGTGAACCAATTTGAGAAAAGATCTCCAGTCATCCAAGCTTTTTGAATTAGATTTATAATTAACAGGGAGGCTAGCTTTTGCATAGTTCTTTAGGGCCCTAGAATTTTCTGAGTGATAAATCATCGTAGGTTTTAACTTGCAATTACCAGCTGCATTAGCATTAGCATTAGCATTAGTAGAGGCATTTGATGCAAGAAAGCAAGCTTATGCAGCATCAGCCAAAAAAAAAAAAAAAGTAACATAAATAAATAAAAATAACCACTTCCACTTCACCCCACTGTTCGTTCGAAATACCTGTCCAGCTGAGCCTTAAACTTATTTAGGCTATCAACTTCCACGACAAGGGATGGAAGTCTGTTCCACCCACCAACCACCCGCTGGCTAAAGGCAAATTTCCGCACATCTATCCTACATCTGTCTTTCCTCAATTTGAATTTATGCCCTCTCAGGTGATTTTTCTGAGCTAGAGGAAGAATCCCATCAGCATTGAGCATGCTCAAACCATTCAAGGCTTTGTACACCTCTATCAGATCACCCCGCTGGTGCCTAGTTTCCAGACACTGTAATTTGCAAAACTTAAGCCTTTCTTCGTAAGAGAACCCCTTTGTCCCATTCACCAATCTAGTTGCCCTTCTCTGTACTCGTTCCAGCAGCTCTACATCCTTCCTGAAATGAGGCCTCCAGGCCTGTATACAGTACTCTAGGTGTGGCCTGACCATTGCCTTATACAAGGGAATAATCACCTCCTTATCCCTGCTAGAAAAATTTCTATATATCATTGACAATACACCATGAGCTACTCTTGCAGCTCGTCTGCACTGCTCAGAGAACTTCATATCTGCCTGCACCACCACCCCCAGGTCCCTTTCATTCTCTACCACTGTCAGTGTAGTACCACAGAGTTGATACGTTGCTCTGGGGTTGCTGTTTCCCATATGTAGTACTTTACATTTGTCAATGTTAAACTTCATTTGCCACCTCGAAGCCCATCTGCTCAACCTTTCCAAATCCTGTTGCAGCAGCATAGTGTCAGTAGTGTCCTTGACAACCCTGCCAACCTTTGTATCGTCTGCAAACTTGGACATTAAGCCTGATATACCATCATCAATATCATTTATAAATACAGAAAACAATAAAGGCCCCAATACTGAACCCTGAGGGACTCCACTAATAACATTAGTCCACGATGAGCAGTGTCCATTGATTACCACTCTCTGTCTTCTCCCCCTCAACCACCCCTTTATCCATAGCAGCAACTTGCCTCCAATGCCACACTGCTCCAATTTGTGCAGCAGTCTTCCATGTGCAACAGTATCAAAAGCCTTTCTAAGATCCAAGTATATAATATCAAAGTTATTCCCTGCATCCAGTTCTTTTGTGACTGCATCATAGTATCCAATCAAATTGGTCAGGCAAGACTTCCCCTTAACAAAACCATGCTGTGTCCTAGCTATAACTGAAGTCTTGTCTAGATGATCCTGCAGTGCTTCTTTCACCAGTGCCTCCAGTAATTTTCCGGGAACAGAAGTTAAACTCACAGGTCTATAATTACTTGTGTCAGCCTTTGATCCCCCTTTGTGAATTGGGGTCACATTTGCACATCTCCAGTCAATGGGTACCTCCCCTGAGTCCAAGGAAGCTCTCATAATTATGGCTAAGGGTTTGCTTACCTCCTTTGCTGCCTCCTTTAATATAACTGGATAGATCCCATCCACCCCAGGTGCCTTTCTTGTGTTTATCTTCAACAATTTCTCCTCCACTTTGCTCTCAGTTATTACAAGATTCTCTAGCTTACTGCTAGAGTTGAATACACCTCTGGCATTCCCCTCGCTGAATAACTCCTCATGTGTGAATGTCGATGCAAAATATTCATTTAGTTTGTTAGCTACCCGAGCAGGGTCATCAACAGTTGACCCCTCGATCTCAAGTGGACCAATCTGATTCATCCCCTTCCTTCTAGAGTTTACATAAGTAAAGAACTCTTTGCTGTTTTTCTTCGCATCCCTTGCCAAGGATCTCTCGTAATCTGCCTTCGCCTGCCTAACCTCCTTTGTAACTTGGTTACAGATCAACTTGTATCTATCATAGGCATCCGTGTCACGTGTTAATTTGTATGTATCCCATGCATTTTTCTTCTCTGCCATATGCCTCATTAGTTCATCTGACAACCATTTAGGCCTAAACCTTGAACAATATTTCTTAGTTGGTATGTAAAGCCTAGTAGCTTCCACGATAAGTTCTTTGAATGCTTCCCATTTTGAATTTGCTGTTGGCAATATCATCAGTTGATCCCACTGTATAGAATTTAAATACTGTCTCAGTCCATTGTAGTCGCCTTTACGAAAGCAATACCCCTTCCCTTTACCCCTAATGGTAGTTACCTCTTTGAGTAACTCCCACTTCAGCACACTGTGATCACTGCCACCAAGTGGTTCATTTATCTGCAGATTCTGAATGCATGAAGAATCACTACTGATAATCAAATCAAGAGTATTACTCCCTCTAGTTGCCTCCCGAACATGCTGATGTAGAAAACAATCATCCAATAAATCCACAAAAGCCTTGCTACTGTGTGAGTGACCAGCCCCCAAATTCCAGTCAATATCTGGGAAATTAAAATCCCCCATTATAAGACTCTCTGATTTACTGGCCCACTCTATTTCTCCGAACAGTTTCTTATTATACTCATCAGAGTCGTTAGGCCTATAGCACACTCCTACTCTCAATTTTGATCTCCCAATGCTTATGTCACACCAAACTGACTCGACACTGCACTGTCCAGCGATGTCGACTGGCTTCACTTCCTTGGATTTTATGTGTTTCTTAATTAATAGCATAACCCCTCCTCCCTTCCTATCCTGTCTATCCTTTCTGTACACATTGTACTCCCCAAATTCCAGTTCTGCATTTCTTATATCTGTGTGACACCACGTCTCTGAAATCCCCACAATATCTGCCTTTGATGTTTTGAGCAATACCTCAAATTCATCAAATTTATTTACTAAACTCCTAGCATTGGTGTACACACAAGTATACATGCACCTGTTCTTTTTCTTAGCTACCCTAACACAACCCATGTGTTTACTTGTACCCCAATGATTCCCAGCAGTCTCTGAAATATCCTGCATCTTATTTTCCAGGCTGCGGCTCATTCCAATAGAAGCAGTGCAAGAATCACTTTCACCTCTGCCAGTGGCTACTGTTAATCTATTAGTCCTTGTATCCCCCCAATCTAGCAGTTTTCCGACCCACCTAACATTGCCTCGATAGCATCAGCAAACATTCTTGCACCCTTTCTATTTAAGTGTATCCCATCCCTGTAGAAGCAGTCTCTCCTGTTAACAAGTACAGACCAGGCTGAAAAAAATTCTACCCCTTGAGCCCTGCACAATCTTTCCAGGGCCGAATTGATTGACAGGGCTCTCATCATATACTCCCTCCTATCGTGTCTGGGCAGAATTGCAGACACTTTCAATTTCAACCCTAATTCACGGCTTTTTTTCATCAGTGACCTGTACTTGTCAAGTAATTCCGCCGGTCTCCTACTCTTAATGTCATTAGTGCCAACGTGTACAACTATATCACCTTTTGTGCCCTTAAAAGATGATATCCGCTCTACAACGTCATCAACCTTTGCCCCTGGCAGACATACCCTGGTCCTATTCCACCTATCCTTTTTACAAAGCATGTTTCCCGTTTCCCTGACAATAGAGTCACCAACAACTACTAGTTCCTTTGGGACCAGCGCATTCTGCCTTGGGGGTTGCCGCTGTGTTCCGCGATGACCAAGTGCAAGCTCTGGCATTGGTGTGGGCAGCTGAGAGCTTGATGGGCCCCTCACTTGTAATGCTTCGAGGGCATCCACCCTATCCTTCAAGCTCTCATATAGGCCCATAACAACGCTGAGTTGTCGCCTTATCTCCTTACACTCCTTGCATCGCACACACACAAAGACATCCCCCATGGCAGTATCATGTCCCATACTTGACTGCTCCGCAAACATCAAGCAAATAGTGCATCTTACAAGGCTGTGATTCAGAGGACAACTGCCCCCCTCAGTTCTCCCCTGGGCCACAGCATTCCCATTAGCTTGAGCCCTTTGCTTTGCTGCTCTGGTTTGAGTCATGATTTAGATTTACTTTCAATAAAATTTCAATTTCTGTACAAAATTAAACCCTAAACTTGTATCCAAGCACAGTTATAACGCTATATTTATGTTTCAGTAACGAGTGTTATCTACGGAATATTTACGTTTCGGTAACGAGTGTTATCTACGAAATATTTACGTTTCAGTAACGAGTGTTATCTGCAAAATCCCTTTATATAACTTTCGTATCAAGTTATGTATTAATTATTTGTTTTTACTAATTATTTATGTTACGTAACCTAAGTGGTTATATGTATAATTAATTATGTTAAATAAAATTAATTATATTACGTTTGTAATCTAAGTCGTTATATGTATTTATTTAAACGTACAATTTAACTGCTAACGAAGTTCAACTAACGCTATCTAGTCCCTAACAAGAGTTAGCCTGTCTTTTGCAGCCCCTAACAAGCCCCTAAATAAAATTAATTATATTACGTTTGTAATCTAAGTCGTTATATGTATTTATTTAAACGTACAATTTAACTGCTAACGAAGTTCAACTAACGCTATCTAGCCCCTAACAAGAGTTAGCCTGTCTTTTGCAGCTTTGAAGCCAGGCATTGACTTCTCCTCTTTAGCAATAAAAGTCCTAGATGGCATCTTCATCCATGTTGAAAATTTGCTGCTTAGTATATCCACCATCTTCAATGATCTTAGAAAGCTCACATGGATAACTTTCTGCAACTACTGTATCAGCACTAGCTGCTTCACCTTGCACTTTGATGTTGTGGAGATGGCTTCTTTCCTTAAACCTATTAAACCAGCCTCT
This sequence comes from Mastigoproctus giganteus, assembly GCF_048544385.1. Lineage (NCBI taxonomy): Eukaryota > Metazoa > Arthropoda > Arachnida > Uropygi > Thelyphonidae > Mastigoproctus > Mastigoproctus giganteus. Next base: position 133,041,150 of record NC_143578.1, on the reverse strand, counting down.
GCTAGCTTCAAATTTATCCTCAGCCTTCATAGCATTGAAGAGATTTAGGGCCTTGTCCTGGATGATGGCTCGGCTTAAAGGCACGTTGTGACTGGTTTGATGTTCAATCCCCATCAGTTGTTTGTTTGTTTGGTTTTTAGGAGCATTAGCAACTAAGGCAGTATTGCTCCGGGGATATGTGGTGGTCATTCCCTGACCTTTTCGCATCCTCTGTATTTGGTGGTCATGGGCCCAAACCCCGGTCTAATAAAGAAGCGTGTGCTACGCACTGCTGCTCCTGCCCACCTGGCTATGGAGGCACCGTTCCACATCAGTAAAATATTTTCATTGTCAGCAATAAGGCTATCATGTTTTCTTATAACTTTAGTGTTCACTGGTGTAGCGCTGCCAATTTCCTTCACCACTTTCTCCTTAGTGTTCAATTGTATGTACTAACTGTTTGGCAAGCCAGACCTGGCTTACGGCCTATCTCAGTGATAGACATACCTTACTCATTTAGTTTAATCATTTTGAACTTGGCATTTAAAGTAAGAGGCTTACAACTCCTTTTTTTATCGCTAGTATTACACTTAGATGCCATTGTAATTAGCACAAAAATATTATAAATAATACAATATAATAAATTTAAAAAGCTTGAAAGTTTGGAAAATTACCAGAATACAAAGATGTAGAGGGCACAAGTGCTGTAAACAAACTGAATCACCAACAATAAAATGGTGCACAACGCTATTCTCAGGCCCTCTACTGAGCGTGTCATGCGCAAAAATTCCGAAAAAGCGGAACAAGTGCTGAACATAACGAACATGAATATAACTGGAAACCGCCATATTAGCAGAACGCCAAGAAGCAGAACACCATAAAGCAGGGCCCCTACTGTACTTGGATTTCAGGAAAGCTTTTGATACTGTTGCACATGGAAGACTGCTGTACATATTGGGGCATTAAGGGCAAATTGCTGCAATGGATAAAGGGATGGTTGAGTGGGAGGCAGCAGAGAATGGTAATAAATGGACACTGCTTGTACAGAAAAGGGCAACAAGATTGGTAAGGGGAATGAAGGGATCCTCTTACCAAGAGAGGCTTAAGTTCTGCAAATTTCAGTGGCTGGAGACTAGGCACCTGCACGGTGATCTGATTGAGGTATATAAGGCCTTGAATGGGTTGAGCACGCTGAATTCTGATGAGATCCTTCCACTTGTTCAGATTACGAACCTAAGGAGGCATAAATTCAAATTAAGAAAGGACAGATGTAGAATAGATGTGCGGAAATTTGCCTTTAGCCAGCGGGTGGTTAATTGCTGGAACAAACTTTCATCTGTCATTGTGGAAGTTGATAGGTTAAATAAATTTAAGGAGAAATTGGACAGGCATTTGGAGGGAATGGTGCGATTTTTTTTTTTTTTTTTTTTGGCTGATGCTGCATAAGCTCATACCCTTGCTTTCTTGCATCACATGCCACTACTACTACGACTACTACTGCTGCTTTACGTGGACTGATGTTATTAGCAGAATCCACCAGGGTTCAGTGCTGTGCCCATTGTTGTTTTGTGTATTTATCAATGTTATCGATGAAGGTATATCAGGTTTAATATCCAAGTTTGCAGATTGGTAGGGTAGGGTTGTTAATGACAATAAAGGCAGTATGCTACTGCAGTAGGAACTAGAAAAGTTAAGCAGATGGGCTGAGAAATGGCAACTGAAGTTTAACGTTGACAAATGCAAAGTACTGCATATGGGTAGCATTAACCCTAGAGAAATGTACCAACTGGGTGGTGTTACACTCAGGGTAGTGTAGAATGAAAAAGATCTATGGGTAATTGTACAGTCAGGTATGAAGTTCTCTGACCAGTGAAGACAGGCTGCCAGAGCAGGTCATAGAGTTTTGTCAATGATATATAGGAATTTTGCTAGCAGAGACAATGAGGTAATTATCCCTTTGTATAAGGCAATGGTCAGGCCACACCTTGAGTACTGTGTACAAGTTTGGAGGCCTCATTTTAGGAAGGATGTAGAGTTGCTAGAATAAGTACAGAGAAGGGCAACAAGATTGGTGAGAGGAACAAAAGGGTGCATTTAAGAAGAAAGGCTTAAGTTCTGCAAGTTGCAGCATCTGGAGACTAGGCACCAGCGAGGTGATCTGATCTTTGAGGTGTATAAGGCCTTGAATGGTTTGAGCAGGCTCAGTGCTGATAGGATACTACTGCTTGCGCAGATTAAGAACCTCTAGGGGGAATAGGTTCAAATTGAGGAAAGACAGTTGTAGAATAGATGTGTGGAAGTTTGCCTTTAGCCAGTGGGTAGTTGATTGTTGGAACAGACTTCCATCTGTTGTTGTGGAAGTTGAAAGCTTAAATAAATTTAAGGCTGAACTAGACAAGCATTTGGAGTGACTGGATGGGTGAAATGGGAAGACTTTTTTTTTGGCTAATGCTTAATAAGCTTGCTTTTTTGCATCATATGCCTCAACTAATGCTAACACCAAAATTGATGCCTTCTTCAGGGCAAACAATATAAAATCCTATGACTATTACTTGAATATGCTCAGAGCTGGAATAAATCGGCTCAAGGTATTTCTCAAATGTCAACCGAGTGGGAAGTGGCATAATCCATTTAACCTGTTCATCTGTAACATTTTAAAATCAAACACCGACATCCAATTCATTATGGAGGATTTAATTATGTGCTGCATATTTCATTATGGAGGATTCAATTATTCATTATGTGCTTCATATTTCATTGAGTACGTGAAGAAGAAAAACTGAGGGATCAGCAATTTACAGTGACAGATCATTACAATGATGAACGAGCACCCAGAGTTCGACATTGTCGAAATCACGAGAAAACTATCCATCGACCTGCACAACAGCGTAGGATCACAAGTGAAGAAGCTGCCTGGTGGTACTTGATACATCAGCCCATGTTGGAGAGCTCTGCAGTGATAGTTTACATTAGCATTAGCAGAGGCACATGATGCAAGAAAGCAAGCTTATATAGCATCAGCCAAAAAAAAAAAAAAAAACCCCTTATTTCACCCATCCACTCACTCCAAACGTTTGTCAAGTTCTGCCTTGAATCTATTTAAGCTATCAACTTCTACAACGACAGATGAAAGTTTGTTCCAGAAATCAACCACCCGCTGGCTAAAGGCAAACTTCCGCACATCTATCCTACAACCGTCTTTCCTCAATTTGAATTTATGCCCTCAGGCGATTATTCTGAAAAAGAGGAAGAATCCCATCAGCATTGAGCATGCTCAAACCATTCAAGGCTTTATACACTTCAATCAAATGACCTCGCAGGTGCCTAGTCTCCAGACACTGTAATTTGCAAAACTTAAGCCTTTCTTCGTAAGAGCAACCCTTTGTTCCGTGCACTAATCTTGTTGCCCTTCTCTGTACTTGTTCCAACAGCTCCACATCCTTCTTAAAATGAGGTCTCCAGACCTGTCAAGGGGATATCCTGACAAGGGGATAATCACCTCCTTAGCCCTGCTAGAAAAATTCCTGTATATCATTGACAAGACACCATGAGCTACTCTTGAAGACTGTCTGCACTGCTCACAAAACTTCATATCTGTCTGCACAATTATCCCCAGGTCCTTTTCATTCTCTACCACTGTCAGTGTGGTACCACAGAGTTGATACATTACTCTGGGGTTACTGCTTCCCATATGTAGTACTTTACAATTGTCAATGTTAAACTTCATTTGCCACCTCTCAGCCCATCTGCTTAACTTTGCTAGATCCTGTTGCAGCAGCGTACTGTTGTTAGTGTCATTAACAACTGTGCCAACCTTCGTATCATCTGCAAACTTGGACGTTAAGCCTGATATACCATTGTCAATATCATTTATAAATACAGAAAACAACAATGTCAACCGAGTGGAAATTGGAGCAGTATGGCATTGGAGGCAAATTGCTGCTATGGATAAAGGGATGGTTGAGTGGGAAAAGACAGAGTGGTAATCAACCATCCCTTTATCCATAGCAGCAATTTGCCTCCAATGCCACACTGCTCCAATTTGTGCAGCAGTCTTCCATGTGCAACAGTATCAAAGGCCTTTCTAAGATCTAAATATATGATAACAAAGTTATTCTTTGCATCCAGTTCCTTTGTGACTACATCATATTATCCAATCAGATTGGTCAGACAAGACTTCCCCTTAACAAACCCATGCTGTCTGAGCTATAACTGAAGTCTTGTCTAGATGATCCTGCAATGTATCTTTAACCAGTGCCTCCATTAATTTCCCTGGAACAGAAGTTAAACTAACAGGTCTGTAATTACCTGTGTCTCCCTTTGATCCTCCTTTGTGGATTGGGATGATATTTGCACATCTCCATTCCCAGTGTTTGGTCAATCAAGCGACAGAGAATGAGGAAGTTTAAAGAAGAGATGAACGAGGAGAACCTTGCGAAGGATTCGTGTGACATAAGGAAAGAGAATTAGTTTGGCAAATATGCCACGAGACCACACCACTTGGATCATGTTACTCTGCCATGCTTTTGATGCAAATTACACATGCAGCACTAACGAGATCTGCAAGAAAGGGCAGTATCCATACATAATATGCTATTGAATCTGTGACATGGTTCAGGATCTCATCGAGTAAAAGCATGAGATGGTAATGCTGCACGTTCCATTTCACAATGAGGAAACAGAGATACTGTCAGAGATGGCATATGTCAAGATCTATGACGACAATGAAGAGCTCATACTAAAACAGCATAAATTGTATGAATGGGATGTGGACATTTGCAAAATGATAAATTTAAGGTGATGCGTCAAGACAGTGGCGATGGCAACCCTGACGAAGTATGCTGTAATGACCTGTATACCCTTTATTACACAATTGCAAGAAGAAAACCCTTTTTTACAATCATCCAGACAGTGAGATGAATGAGGATCTAAAGCTTGCCATGCTCAACTGACTCGGTGCAATTGCAAAGAAAAGTGAAAACTTAATGACCAACTAGGACTTTTGTAACAATGAGAATGGTCAACAACAAGCTCCCAATCATGAACCGATTCAGATATTCTTGACTGGCCCAGCTGGCTGCAGCAAATCGTTTGTGATTTGCCTCTTGGTGGAAATATACAATTACTTCAGCAATACAGATGGGTATTGTAATGACTACATTACTTGTGCTTCAGCTGGCAATGATGCCATTGCAATAGAGGGTTATTTGTTGTTGTTGTTATTTGGTTTTTAGGAGCATTAGCAACTAAGGCCATATTGCTCCGGGATATGCGGTGGTCATTCCCTGACCTTTCCGCATCTTCCGTATTTGGTGGTGACGGGCTCGAACCCCGGTCTAATCAAGAAGTGTGTGCTACGCACTGCTGCTTCTTCCCACCTGGCTACGGAGGCGCCGCAATAGAGGGAACCACCATGCACATTGCTCTCAAGATATCCACTTCGAGAAACCTGCCTCTGTCCTGTCGTTGGAAGTCGCACAACATTACAGATTGCTGTTTAAGTACGTCAGAGTGCTAATAATCGACAAAGTCAGTATGATCAGTGCCAAGTTGTTATCACAAATGGATGTGCGCCTAAAACAGATAATTGAAAATGTTGAAATAGCCATAGTCAGAAACAGGAACAAATTATAGACAATTCAGAGAACAACACTTCTCACTATCACCAGAGCATGTTACCCTGTGAGCACACCAGCACTGCAGGTGTTGGCTGGTGCTCTCCCACTTTATTTGGAAGTAGCTAAAACAGGCTTATAGTACAGGCTTAAAAAGGGCATACCCATAGAATTTCTGGGGCTAACCCTTGACACAGCCAACACCACCAAGGCTGAAAGAAAGAGAATAGGCACAAAGCTCTGTGAGCTATCCCAAATAAATTCGGAGCAGGAAACCAGAGGTCAGGTTTCGCCCACAGGTGGCAATGTTTAGTCCACAGCCACCAAAGTGGTATGCCTCTGGACTTTTCACAACATTTATAATGACAGGTCACGGCTCCCTAAAGGCTAAATTAACTTCCTTAGGACTGACTGATGACCAAAATTATACCTGTGGCGAAAGTGAAGACTAGGCACACATTCTCTATGAATGTATAATTTATGATATATCAAGAACCCAATTAATAGCAGAAATTGGTCCCCTACCTAGGGGACAATATATTTATTTATAAAAGAAGAAAATAATTATAAAGCTTTCACAAGCTTTACACAAAAAGTATTTGAAATGCATAGAAATATTCAAAAATAGGCCTTACAGACACCACAGCAAAACAACATTCCATAGCCAAAGTGTCCAAGTCTCACCACACCCAGATGATGACTTTTTAAACTAACAGGGTAGCTGTATCCAGCTCCCTGACTGAAATTTAAATAAACCAGATTAACTAGGGGGCTCCCAGGATTACCCTGCCCCTAGTGGGGGAACTGGGGGCCCCCACACCAAATAAGTAAATGTGTAAGGAAAGGAGATGCAGGCAGCCAGGGAAGCAGCTTATTTGTAAAATATTAGTAAGCTAACAGCAAGGGGATGCAATGTAGAATTAAAGAAGACTGAATGAAAGGAAAGAATGAAAATGTGTGAAAGACTGAGAGAATGGGCTGGACATTGAATGATGGAGTAAAATAGGAATTGTAAAAGGGAATGAATATTAGTTTTGGTGGAAGAGAGTGACCCAGCGGGGGGGGGGGGGGGGGAGCAAGAGAGAGTGAATGAGTTATCATAAAGGGGAGTGAGTGAAGGAATGAAAGAATTTGGCTGCAAGAACACATATACAACAGTAATTTAGTTATTGTAGATTGTAAGATTTGCAGCCAGGGCTGCACTTCAACTGCAAATTGTTAGTAAGTTGAAATTAGCATTAGTTGAGGCATGTGATGCAAGAAAGCAAGCTTATACAGCATCAGCCAAAAAAAAAAAAAAAAAACCCTTTCCATTTCACTCATTTGGTCACTCAATGTTTGTCTAGTTTAGCCTTAAATTTATTTAAGCTATCAACTTCCACAACAACAAATGGAAGTCTGTTCCAGCAATCAACTACCTGCTGGCTAAAGGCAAACTTCCACACATCTGTTCTACAACTCTTTACTCAATTTGAATCTGTGTCCCCTCAGGTTCTTAATCTGAGCAAGTAGTAGTATCCTATAATCACTGAGCCTGCTCAAACCATTCAAGGCCTTATACACCTTTCAGATCACCTCACAAGTGTCTAGTCTCCAGATGCTGCAATTTGCAGAACTTAAGCGTTTCTTTGTAAGCGCACCCCTTTGTTCCTCTCATCATTCTTGTTGCCCTTCTCTGTACTCGTTCTAGCAGCTCTACATCCTTCCTAGGAAAGCAGTGCAGTAAGAAAGAATCGAGTAAATGAGACAAATGCCAGCAGAATAAATGAGAGTTAGCATGAAAGGGCGCAAACCACATATTGATTAATTTAAGTATTTAATAACCCTTGGTCTCTAGCCACTAAATTTTACTTGCTACCTGGGAGTCTAAAACGCTGATGGAACTGATATTCGGGTGACACTCAAGTCAAGTGGACCCAATTTCGGTGAAGTCCGGACGGTCTGTGACAGCCAAATCCTCTGCTTGCACCTTCACGATGGTGGGACTGTTAGTAATCCTGTGTATAACCTCCATGCACAAGTACATGGTGAGTGACCACCCAGGTGTGAACCAACGTAAGCAGGGGTCGAGGTGTGGTGCCCACACCACATGGAGGAATGCCGGCCCTCTATGTTACCAGGCAGTACTAGGTGGTAGATGACTCTCATCAACCGGTGCAATACCACCACTTTGCTTATTGGAGGCTTGATGTGGTGGAACCCATGTTTAGTCTCTAGAGCTAAGTTCCAGTCAACCCTTCCCTATCTCTTCCATCATGCAGTATGATTGATGACTTTTGAGGGTATGATGTACATCGTGGCGAGATCCAATATTCCTTACATTTCGAGGGTACAGCTCTAAAAGTGTTCGCAGGCCGGCCGCTAGTTAGTATACCGGACCGAACCTATTGATAACTCTCTAGGAGGCTTCCGGATCACTAGTGTATAATCTTGCTATCTCTACTCTGCTAGATAGTGACTGGAGGGAGTCCGAGTAGTGTCTATGCAGGGAGCATTGTCGAGGCCACGTTATGTCAAAGATCTGGGTATATTCTTACCATGTGTACGCCATATCCAAAAATTTTATTACTTCATACAGCATGTCCCACCCACTTTTTCTTACTATTGAATACACCATGAATTGTCAAACTAATAGAGCAAGCTTATCTGGGAAAAGATCTAAACTTCCCAAGCACTTCCTAATTCATTTCACAAATATACGTGGTCTCAATTGTAATCTCAACGATGTCCATTTCCACTTGCAGTCTGCCAAACCCCATGTACATTTTCTAACAGAATCTCAGTTATCGGTTGATTCAACTACTGCTTATCTCAGATGCCCAAATTATTCGCTGTATGATTCCTTTTGCCTCAAAGGTGGTACTTGTGCATATGTCCGTTCTGATATTCCCTGTCAGAGACTTGAAAATTTGGAATCTCCTCTCTTTGATCTTCTCTGGCTTAAAATCTCTCTACCTCATTGTGTCAAATTCATCTGTTATCTCTCTACCGTTCTCCCAACTCCACTAATCACTTGGAGCTCTTCGACTTCCTCTCTTTGCAACTTGACTTTCTCCAGTCCAACTTTCCTAACAGTGAGGTAATTTTCCTTAGTGATTTTAATGTTCACAACTCCAGCTGGCTTCCGTTTTCTACTCACACCGACCCAGCTGGTCGAGAGGCTGAGGCATTTGCAATTACTAATGACCTTGCACAGACTGTTCATTTACCTACAAGAATACCGGACAATCCTAATCATACGGCCAATACCCTTGATCTTTTTCTCACAAACAACCCTTCTAAGTACATGGTCGAAGTGAGAGGTGATTGATCACAACTTGCTGATTGTCTCTTTTCCAATGGAACTTTTATCTCATGGCTATTCTCAACCTCGTATTGTTTGGCATTACAAGAATGCAAAATAGGATGACCTGCAAGGCTTCTTTTTTTCTTTTCCTTGGTCGGATTACTGTTTCAAAACTTCTGATGTCAACGTTTCCTCAGATCGTGTCAGTGAAATTATTCTTGCAGGAATGGAATCCTTTATCCCACACCACTTTAAAATCTTGTCCTTTATCTAAACCTTGGTTTTCCAGTAAATGTGCTAAGGCTGTCCAAGAGAAGAATGTTGCATATCGTAATTGGCTTGTTTCTAATTCTTCAGTTTCATTTTCTGCCTACACCAAAGCTCGCAACAATTGTAAAGCAGTTATTAATCAGTCCAAACTAGAGTTTGAACAGGCTAAGGGTAGAAAACTTGCTTCTTGCCCCAATGGTAGCTGAGCATTCTGGTCTCTTGCCAAAGCTATTGACCGCAACTTTTGCCCATCTCTGCTCCCACCCCTGTCCAAACCAGATGGTTCTGTTGTCACTTCAGCCAAGGATAAAGCTGACCTGCTAGCATCCCATTTTTCTTCCAACTCATGTGTGGCGCCTCCGTAGCCAATGGTAGCTGAGCATTCTGGTCTCTTGCCAAAGCTATTGACCGCAACTTTTGCCCATCTCTGCTCCCACCCCTGTCCAAACCAGATGGTTCTGTTGTCACTTCAGCCAAGGATAAAGCTGACCTGCTAGCATCCCATTTTTCTTCCAACTCATGTGTGGCGCCTCCGTAGCCAGGTGGGAAGGAGCAGCAGTGCTAAAACACGCTTCTTGATTAGACCGGGGTTCGAGCCCGTCACCACCAAATACGGAGGATGCGGAAAGGTCAGGGAATGACCACCGCATATTCCCTGATCAATATGGCCTTAGTTGCTAATGCTCCTAAAAAACCAATCAACAACAACACCAACTCATGTATTAATGATCTTGGTAAAACACCTCCCACCATTCCCAACACGCTCCATTCAATGCCTCCTGTGGTCTTCCATCAAAAGGATGCCAGAAAGATTTTGACAAATCTTGATGCTAAGAAAGCTCCAGGTCCCGATGGTATTTCTCCACTTGTTCTCAAAACCTGAACTTACTTCTATTCTTTGCCGCCTTTTTTCACTTTCTTATTCCAAAGGTGTTTTTCCTTGTGTTTGGAAATTTGCTCATATCCAGCCAGTTCCTAAAAAGGGTGACAAATCCCTCCCATCCAATTATCGTCTCATTGCAATTACTTCTACTCTTTCTAAAGTAATGGAGAAATCAATTAACCACCAACTCTTAAACTATCTAGAAACCTTCCATCTGATCAATGATCGCCAGTATGGATTCCGTCAGTGCCGATCCACTGGTTATGTTCTGTCTTATGTTACTCATTTATGGACTAATTCAATGGAAAGGTTCTGTGAAACACAAGTAGTTGCTCTTGACATCTCAAAGGCTTTCGATCGTGTTTGGCATAAAGGTCTTCTAAACAAGCTTCCATCTAATGGTTTGCCAACTGTTTTTAGTAATTGGTTATCCAATTTTCTCTCTGATCGCTCACTGAGGGTGATGGTAGATGGCTCTCTGTCTTCTAACTTCTTCACTAATGCCGGTGTCCCCCAAGGTTCAGTTCTTTCCCCCACTCTTTTCCTCTTGTATATTAATGACCTTCTTCCATTGACTGGAAATCCTATCCATAATTTTGCCGATGATAGCACATTGTATTCCACTTTCCATTTTGAGAAACCTTGTCCTGCTCAATGAGCTTGAACTTCTCGAACATCTGCTACCAATTCCTTAAATGCCAATCTTCAGATAATTCTCCAGTGGGGCAAAGACAACTTAGTTGATTTCAACCCTTCTAAAACTCAGTCTTGTCTTATATCTCGCAAAAAGGATTCTTCTGCTCCTATGCTTATCTTTAGTGACACTCCGATTTCTAGGCAAAATGATATATCTGTTTTGGGGATTACCCTGACTTCTAATCTCTCTTGGCACAAGCACATTACAAATATTGCTTCCTCTGCATCTAAAAAACTTGGTTTTCTCTTTCGCTCTCGGCGTTACTTTTCTTCCAAACAGCTGCTCACTCTGTATAAATCGCAAATCCCCCCTGCCATGGAATATTGTTCCCACATCTGGGGTGGTGCCCCCAAAACCTCTCTCAGGCTTCTTGATTCCATTCAGAAGAGGGCAGTTAGGTTAATTAATGATTCATCTCTAACAGAGAGTCTCCACTCGCTGTCTCATAGACATGCTGTTTCTGCTGCATGCCTCTTCTACAGATACTTCCATGGGCACTGTTCTTCTGAATTGTCTTCTATAATTCCCGCTCTCTCTTTCAAAACACGTGCCACCACCAGCCAACATCCATTTACTGTCCAACTTTTCATCTTTCTCATTTATTCATTCAACTGCCGTTTTCTGGAACAACCTTCCTTCATACGTATTTCCTGAAAATTACAGTCTACAGGAGTTCAAGTCCAATGTCAACAAATATACAAATATCTTCTTTTGTCTTCTCAACTTCCAACCCAAGCACGGTACTAAGTACTATAGGTTCTAATACCTCTCGTGTTTGGGGTTTCCATAAAAAAAAAAAAATAACATAACAGAAAATGTAGGAAAAAATCACAAAAATGGTATAAAATGTCAGAAAAAACTATAAAACCAGAATGAGAGCAGAGTGAATGAAAATTATGAGTGGATGAAATTGCCTGTCTTCCCCATCCCTCCCTGGATAGGTGATGGGCAGAGGGCCATACTGGCCACCTGCCTATACAAACAGACATGCCAGTGCTAGTTAGCCAGCATGGTGTGGGATGCTGACACTGACCAACTGGGCCATTGTTGGGGTAGAGTACCAACGCAAGTGCCCCAACATAGGGACCCTTTTCCCTGTCATCCTTCATTTTTACCACCCATATTGGTGGTATAAATTGGAGGATGCCGCCCCGCCAACCTGGGTGGCCATCCTCCCCTTTGCCTGTTGGATAACTGCACTGCCATCTATCACTCCCACTCCTGGTGCAGGATGGGCATTCTTCCTTGGAGACCTCTTCTGTCTCCCCCTTTGATCCATTCAGCTGCCTTAACTGCTGGGCCTCCCTTCGTCTCTGCCACTTTAATCCTCTCCCACTTCTTGTCTTCCCACTACCACATTCAATCTTTTTTTTTATTAGTTTTATTGGACTCTCCCTGTCTGTAGCTTTGGCCACCACAGGGTTTGTCCAGTCAGTGCTTTCATACTGCCTATTGCCTGGCCCACCTCCTTTTGGTGCTGGATGGCAAACTAGAGGTTTTTGTGTGAAAACACAGGCTCCTAGGCTAAAAGGCTGGATAAACAACACCACCAACAACCTTACACTAATACTATGCGAATACTCACTAACCTACATAAATCTGGCCTTTGCGGAGTTTTGTATTCATCACATTGTCTGACACGGAGTTGGGGGGAACCCCTGGAGCTGTATTACAATTAACACTATACACTATATGCCTCTACTCTGCCAGATAGTGACTGGAAGGAGTCCGAGTAGTGTGTATGCGGGGGGGGGGGCATTGTTGAGGCTACATTACATCAAGGAGCTGGGTATATTCTTACCATGTGTACTCCATATCCAAAATTTTTTTATTTCATACAGCATGTCTTACCACCTTTTCTTACTACCAAATAGACCAGTGGTTCCAACTAGTGGTTTGTGAACCCCTGGGGGTTCGCAAAAGTGTTCCAGGGGGTTCACACTAAAAATTCTGTAATGCTGTCTGCTTAGATTTACATAGGTATATTTTTCCAAAGTACAAAATAGTTAAATATTAATTTATGCAGTTTGGTAAAAAATTTATATTCAGTTGTGGTTTGGGTTATGTGCCCTTACATAGCGAGCATGCACGACAGGATGTTAGTGGAGGGATTGAGTGCGAATGTGCCAATATATATCGCTCCATTCAGTTGTGGTAAAAGGGTTATAAAAATTATAACTAATAATAAATAAAGATAGAGTAAAGTAAAATTAAATTAAATAGAAATTAAAGAATTGCCAACGAAAGAAAGCACATCTCCTACAATTCCTTATAATTAGTTTACTATCTTGCAGTATATCTTGTAAAATAAATATATTTCCCATAAAAAAATTTTTTTTCATTCTGAAAGACTATTGTTATGCATAGGTACTTAATAATAATTTTATACTCTTATGCAGTATTGCGTAATAAAACATAGTACTGGAAATATTTTATAATAAAAATTCAGAACTATTATGTGTTTTCAGAGAATATAGGCTTAGTGGTTCACGATAAAAATATGTTGAAAAGGGTTCGCGAGTCAAAAAAGGTTGGGAATAGCTGGAATACACCATGAATTTCCAAACTAATTGAGCAGCTTATCTGCGAAAAGATCTCAACCACCCAAACACTTCCTTGTTCATTTCACAAATATACGTGGTCTCAGTTCTAATTTCAGTGATTTCGACTTACAGTCTGCCAAACCCCATGCACTTTTTCTGACAGAATCTTTTCTAATCACATGGACCCAGCTGGTTGAGAAGCTGAGCCTTTTGCAATTACTAATGACCTCACACAGATTGTTCATTTACCTACCAGAATACCAGACAATCCTAACCATGCAGCCACCATGCTTGATCTTTTTCTCATGTATGACTCTTCTAAGTACACGGGTGAAGTGAGTGGTCCTTTAGGCATGTCAGATCACAACTTGTTGATTGTCTTTTCTCCAACGGAGCCTTTATCTCATGGCTATTCCCAACCTCTTGTTGTTTGGCATTACAAGAATGCAAAATGGGATGACCTACAAGATTTCTTTTCTTCTTTTCCTTGGTCGGATTACTGTTTCAAAACTGATGTCAACATTTGCTCAGATTGTGTCAGTGAATTATTCTTGTAGGAATGAAATCCTTTATTCCTCACTCCACTTCTAAACCTTGATTTTCCAATAAATGTGCTAAAGCTGTTCAAGAGAAGAATGTTGCATATTGTAATTGGCATGTTTCTAAATCTTCAGTTTCATATTTTGGCTAGACCAAATCTTGCAACAATTGTAAAGCAGTTATTAATCAGTCCAAACTAGATTTCGAACAGGCTAAGAGTTAAACTTGCTTCTTGTCCAAATGGCAGCCAAGCGTACTGGCCTCTTGCCAAAACTATTGGCTCCAACTTTTGCCTATTTCTGTTCCCACCTCTGTCAAAACTAGATGGTTTCGTTGTTACTTCAGCCAAGGATAAAGCTGGTCTGCTAGCTCCCTATTTTCCTTACAACTCATGTACTAATGATTTTGGTAAACGACCTCCCACCATTCCCAGTATTTCCATTCACTGCATCTGTGGTCTTCTGTCAAAAGAATGTCAGAAGGGTTTTGACGAATGTTGATGCTAAGAAAGCTCCAAGTTCTGAAGGTATTTCTCCACTTGTTCTCAAAACCCATGATCCCTAACTTATTCCTGTACTGTGTTGCCTCTTTTCATATTCTTATTCCAAAGCTGTTTATCCTTGTGCTTGGAAATATGCTCATATCCAGCCAGTTCTTAAAAAGGGTAACAAATTCCTCTCAACCAATTATCGTCCCATTGCAATTACTTCTACTAATTCTAAAGTAATAGAGAAATCAATTAACCGCCAACTCTTAAACTATATAGAAAACTTCAATCTGATCAACAATCACCAGTATGGATTCCATCAGCTTCAATCCAGTGATATTCTGTTACCCATCTATGGACAAATTCAGTGAAACAGTTTGGTGGAACTGAAGCGTTTGCTCTTAACATTTCAAAGGCTTTTAATCATGTTTGGCATAAAAGTCTTCTAAATAAGCTTCCATCCAATGGTTTCTAACTGTTTTTTGCAATTGGATATCTAGTTTTCTCTAACTGCTCATTGCACGTGATGGTGGATGTCTCTCTGTCTTCTAACTTCTTCAGTAATGCTGGTGTTCCGCAAGGTTCAGTTCTTTTTCACACTCTTTTCCTCTTGTATATTAATGACCTTCTTCCATTGACTGGAAATCATGTCCATAGTTTTGCTGATGATAACATTGCATTCCACCTTCCAGTTTGAGAAACCTTGCCCTGCACAAACAGCTTCAACTTCTTGAATATTCACTACCAATTCCTTAAATGTTGATCTCCAGGTAATTCTCCAGTGGAGCAAATATAACTTAGTTGATTTCAATCCTTCTAAAACTCAGTCCTGTTTTATATCTCAAAAAAATGATTCTTCTGCTCCTATACTTATCTTCGATGACACCATGATTTCTAGGCAAGATCACATTTCTGTATTGGGGATTATCCAGACTTCTAATCTCTCTCTTGGCATAAGCCTATTACAAATATTGCTTCTTCTGCAACTAAAAAACTGGATTTTCTCTTTCGCTCTTGCCATTACTTCACTTCCAAACAGCTGTTCACGCTGTACAAATCGAAAATCCATCCTATACTATGATTTTTTAGCATTTCTCACCAACCATTGAAGTAAAAACGAAAACCAAAATCTTAAAAAGCATTATATTTGAATTTACAGTAGATCAAACAAAATAAATGTGATTATACAAATAAAATGTTGCTGATAATAAAATACTGAATTAAGATAGAATAAAACAAATGTAGTTTACAGTGAATGTACAAATAAAATGATAATAAAATACTGAATTAAAATGCAATAAAATATACTAGATTAAAAGCGCTAAAATAACTGAAGCTTTCAAAGGCTTCTGCCTTCTTTCTCAACAGTGCACTTCTATTCTGCAGTGCCTCATTATATACCAGCAGGTTCACGGTGCATTTCACTTAAACGTGTACTGTTCCTGTACATGTTGGAACCGGAAGCGGCTTGGCAGCGTTCCAGGCGAAAACGTTCATCCCCTCCAAGAATTACCGCCTCAAAGAGGGGATGAATACCCCTGTCTCTATTTATATTATTCCCAATAGAACTGATTCGTAGGCTCTCGAGCCACTTGTGGTCCCAAAATCTATGCGCCCGATCAGTGATGACTGCTTCATCCGGGGAGATATGATGTTGCTTCTCCCAAAAATGTTCAGCTACGGCGGATTTACCATAATCCGCATTTCTTATCGCGTTTGTGTGCTCCCCCAGACAATCTTTGAGGCGTCGTTTTGTTTCCCCCACATAACACTCCCCACAATCCAGGCACTTGATGCTATATACAACCCCACTTATATTTTCTTGTGAGATGGGGGTCTTTCACCTGTGACACGACCGTGTGCAGCTTCCGACCTGGGAGCTGCACACAGCACGTCTGGTAATTCCTTAGTATACGAGCTATACGCTTGATTAAACCCGGATAGTAGGGAACGTATGTGGTGGCCACCGGTGTGAAGGACTGACATCTGCTCTGCCCTCCACTAATGTATTTCTCTATGATCCTCTGGGGGTACCCACACTTCAAAAGATCCACTGTAACACGCTCATACTCTATTTTTCTGTCCTCCGAGGTACTACAATGCGATTTTGCCCTATCTACTAGTGCTCTTATCACACTGTTCTTGTGATGGTTGGCCTGAGCTGAGTTGTAATGTGAGTATTGGCCTTTGCACATAGATTTTCTAAACACTTTTGTTTTCAAACACTGGCCTTCTCTACAGATCAACACATCCAGGAACGGCAAAACCCCTCCTTCTTCTACCTCAAAGGTGAATTGTATGGATGGGGAGAAGCTGTTAAGAAAATTCAACGTCTCATCTTCACTCCCTTTCCGAATAATTGAAAACGTATCATCAATGTATCTTTTCCACGGACGCATAGGGAGAACCATATCATTGAATAATCTAGCCTTGAGCTCCTCCATAGCTAAATTAGCTATAATCGCACTGATGGGGTTAACGGTGCCGCACCATGGCGGCACCATTAACCTGCTTGTACATAGTGTTACAGAACACCATAGTGGTGCTTGAAAGACATAACTCTATTCCCTTACATATATCCTCTAGGCTTAATTGTGTCCTACTATTCAAGGTGGTGTCTCTCTGTAAGGCCATGTACGCACAACGTACCCCCATGGTCAATTGGAATGACGTAAACAGAGGTGTTTACAAGATAAGTGAGAGGGTGATCTCGATGCATTTGTCATTCATGATTAGTGTGGTATCGACGAAAGCAAAACGGATTTCTGACATTTACAGACAAAGGCAAATGAGTAAGTTCAATAGACTTAAGAAACAAGCCATGACCAGGGGTAATAGTGATAATAATACTAACAGCAACTTTATCGTTAATATAAGTAGTAAGCAATTGACTGAAGATCAGATAGAAGTCTTAAATTTAGGACTAAGTTTGCTATGATTCCACCCAAAGTACCCATAGCAGAAATAGCTATGGGCGTTGAGAGAGCGGTAAATAGGTTACCTGTGTGCATGGCCAACGAAATTCGTGTAAAGACAGCAGCTATTCTAAGTCAAGCTAAGAAAGCTCCCCCTAATCTTAATACAGAGCAAAGACTAGCACTGAAGAGCCTCAAGCAAGAAGATAGTGTAGTGGTCCTACCGGCTGATAAAGGAAGAGTAACGGTGGTTTTGGATAAAGAGGCATATGTAAATAAAGCATTAGACTTGTTGAATGATCAAACAACCTATAAGATCATTCATAAAAATCCATTGTTGAACCTAGAACGTCAAGTTAATAGAATGGTGCAGAACTGGATGAAGTCTAACAAGATTTTCAAGGAGCGGTATTGGTCGTTACATGCAACAGGAAGCCAGATACCGAGATTTTACGGCTTGCCAAAAGTACACAAAGTGGGCGTGCCACTCAGACCTATAGTTTCGTTTATAGGCAGCCCCACGTATGCGCTATCTGGTTTCCTGGCCAAACTGCTGTCACCATTAGTAGGGCTTTCTGAGCATAGTATCAGAGACAGCAAGGAGTTTGCACAATTTATAAGAGGACAATGCATAGAAGAAAATGAAATTATGGTATCCTTCGACGTGACATCTCTGTTTACGTGCATTCCAATTGACCATGGGGTACATTGTGCGTACATGGCCTTACAGAGAGACACCACCTTGAATAGTAAGACACAATTAAGCCTAGAGGATATATGTAAGGGAATAGAGTTATGTCTTTCAAGCACCACTATGGTGTTCTGTAACACCATGTACAAGCAGGTTAATGGTGCAGCCATGGGTTCCCCCATCAGTGCGATCATAGCTAATTTAGCTATGGAGGAGCTCAAGGCTAGATTATTCAATGATATGGTTCTCCCTATGCGTCCGTGGAAAAGATACATTGATGATACGTTTTCAATTATTCGGAAAGGGAGTGAAGATGAGACGTTGAATTTTCTTAACAGCTTCTCCCCGTTCATACAATTCACCTCTGAGGTAGAAGAAGGAGGGGTTTTGCCGTTCCTGGATGTGTTGATCTGTAGAGAAGGCCAGTGTTTGAAAACAAAAGTGTTTAGAAAACCTATGTGCAAAGGCCAATACTCACATTACAACTCAGCTCAGGCCAACCATCACAGGAACAGTGTGATAAGAGCACTAGTAGATAGGGCAAAATCGCATTGTAGTACCTCAGAGGACAGAAAAATAGAGTATGAGCGTGTTATGGCAGATCTTTTGAAGTGTGGGTACCCCCAGAGGATCATAGAGAAATACATTAGTGGAGGGCAGAGCAGATGTGAGTCCTTCACACCGATGGCCACTGCATACGTTCCCTACTATCCGGGTTTAACCGAGCGTATAGCTCGTATACTAAGGAATTACCAGACGCGCTGTGTGCAGCTCCCAGGTCGGAAGCTGCACACGGTCGTGTCACAGGTGAAAGACCCCATCTCACAAGAAAATATAAGTGGGGTCGTATATAGCATCAAGTGCCCGGATTGTGGGGAGTGTTATGTGGGGGAAACAAAACGACGCCTCAAAGATCGTCTGGGGGAGCACACAAATGCGATAAGAAATGCGGATTATGGTAAATCCGCCGTAGCTGAACATTTTTGGGAGAAGCAACATATCTCCCCAGATGAAGCAGTCATCACTGATCGGGCACATAGATTTTGGGACCGTAAGTGGCTCGAGAGCCTACGAATTAGTTCTATTGGGAATAATATAAATAGAGACAGGGGTATTCATCCCCTCTTTGAGGCAGATCCTTGTAGGGGATGAACGTTTAAGTGAGATGCACCATGAACCTGCTGGTATATAATGAGGCACCGCAGAATAGAAGTGCACTGTTGAGAAAGAAGGCAGAAGCCTTTGAAAGCTTCAGTTATTTTAGCGCTTTTAATCTAGTATATTTTATTGCATTTTAATTCAGTATTTTATTATCATTTTATTTGTACATTCACTGTAAACTACATTTGTTTTATTCTATCTTAATTCAGTATTTTATTATCAGTAACATTTTATTTGTATAATCGCATTTATTTTGTTTGATCTACTGTAAATTTATTGTAAATTCAAATATAAAGCTTTTTAAGATTTTGGTTTTCGTTTTTACTTCAATGGTTGGTGAGAAACGCTAAAAAATCATAGTATGAATATACCCAACCCCAGAGGCCTATTTGAAGAATCCATCCTATCATGGAATAATGTTCCTACATCTGGGATGGGACCCCCAAAACCTCTCTGAGACTTCTAGATTCTATTCAGAAGAGGGCAGTTAGGCTAATTAATGACTCATCTCTAACAGCGTCTCTCCACTTTCTGTCTCATAGAAGTTCTGTTTCGGCTGCATGCCTCTTCTATAGATACTTCCATGGGCACTGTTCTTCTGAATTGGCCTCTATAATTCCCGCTCTCTCCTTTAAAGCAGTACAAATATGTGCTGCAAGCAAACAATCAACATCTTTTTTGCTGTTCGAATTCAAACTTATAGAACCAACTTTTTTTCTTCCTTATTTATTCATTTAACTTCTGTTTTCTAGAACTACCTTCCTTCATATGTTTTTCCTGAAAATTAGAATCTACGGAAGTTCAAGTCTAATGTCAGCAAATATCTTCTCTCATTTTCTCATTGTCCAGCCCATGCATGGTACTAAATCCTGTGGGTTCTAATACTTGTTTGGGTTTTCATTAAAAAAAAAAAAAATCAATTTGTCCCTGGAGAGATTGTGCAAAGCTCTTGGGGTAGAATTTTTCTCAGTGTGGTCTGTGCTTGTTAAAAGAAGAGATTGCTTGCACAGGGATGGGATACACTTAAATAGAGTGCAAGAATATTTCTGATGGTATAGAGGTAGTGTTAGGTAAGTCGGAAAACTGCTGCCTTGGGGGATACACAGATTACTAGATTAACAGTAGCTACAAGCAGAGGTGAAAGTGATTCTTGCACTGCTTCTATTGGAACGAGTAGCAGCCTGGAAAGCAATGTGCTAGGGATTTCAAGAACTTCTTGGAGTCATCATGGAACAAGTAAATACATGGGCTGTGTTCAGGTAACTAAGTGTAAGAACATAGGCATGTATGCTTGCATGTACACCAATTCTAGGAGTATAGTAAATAAATTCGATGAATATGAAGTGCTGGTCAAGACATCAAAGGCAGATATTGCTGGGATATCAGAGATATTGTATCACACAGATATAAGGAATGCAGAATTTGAATTTAGAGAGTACAATGTGTATAAAAATGACAGACAGGACAGGAAGGGAGGAAGAGTTATGCTATTAGTTAAGAAACATAAAATCTAAGGCAGTGTATCCAATTGACATGGCCAGTGCAATGTTGAGTCACTTTGGTGTCACATAAGCACTGGGAAAGCAAAAATGAGAGTAGGTGTGTGTTATAGTCCTAATCACTCTGATTACAACAAACAACTGTTCACAGAAATATTGTGCCAGTAAATCAGAATGTCTTATAATGGGAGATTTTTACTTTTCAGATATCAATTGGAGCTTGTTGGGTTGGTCATTTGTTGGATGACTCGTAATTTGTTGGATGATTGTTTTCTACAACAGCATGTTTGAGAGGCAACCAGAGGGAGTAATGCTCTTGATCTGATTATCAGCAGCGATAATTCATGCATTAAGAATCTGCAGATAAAGGAACCACTAGGTGGCAATTATCACAGTATATTTATGTGGGATTTATTTAAAGATGGAATTGAAGAAATTAATCGTAGAAGTTACTAGGCTTTCATACTAACTAATAAACGCTGCTTAAGGTTATGGCTTAAATGAATGTCTGATGAATTAATGAGACTTGTGGGAGAGAAGAAAAATGCATGGGATGCATATAAATTATCAGATGACACAAAAGCCTAGGGTAGATATAAGCTGGTCTGTAATCGAGTCGAAAAGGAGATTAGCCGAACGAAGGCTGATTACAAGAAATCTGGCAAAGGATGCAAAGAAAAACAGTAAAGACTTCTTTACTTATGTAAACTTTAGAAGGAAGGGAATGAATAAGATTGGTCCACTTGATATTGATGGTTTGACTGTTGATGATCCTGCTAAGGT
Organism: Mastigoproctus giganteus; assembly: GCF_048544385.1. Lineage (NCBI taxonomy): Eukaryota > Metazoa > Arthropoda > Arachnida > Uropygi > Thelyphonidae > Mastigoproctus > Mastigoproctus giganteus. Next base: position 133,019,801 of record NC_143578.1, on the reverse strand, counting down.
AGCTGACAAACTGAATGAGTATTTTTCATCTATGTTCACACATGAGGAATTCTTTGCCAGATTTCTTGTAATCAGCTATATTAAGGGAGGCAGCAAAGGAAATAAGCAAACCCTTAGTCATTATTATGAGAGAATCCTTGGATTAAGGGGAGGTCCCAATGGGCTGGAGATGTACAAATGTATCTCAAATTTGCAATGGGGGATCAAAGGGTGACACGAGTAATTACAGGCCTAATAGTTTAACTTCTGTTCTGGAGAAAATAATAGAGTCACTGGTTAAAGAAGCAATGCAGAATCATCTAGACAAGACTACAGTAATAGTTCAGACTGTGCATGGGTTTGATAAGGGGAAATCTTGCCTTACGAATTTGATTGGTAACTATGATGTGGTCACAAAGGAACTCGATGAAAAAAATAATTTTGATAACATTTTTGGATTTCAGGAAAGCTTTTGACACTGTTGCACATAAAAAAAACTTCTGTACAAACTATAATAGTATAGCATGAAGGGGGAAGTTGCTGCTATGGATAAATGGCTGGTTGAGTTGTGTGGGAGAAGACAGAGTGGCATTCAATGGACACTGCTCTTCCTGGACTAATGTTATTAGTGGCATTCTCCAGGATTCAATGTTGGGCCCATTGTTGTTTTGTATATTTATCAATGAATTTATGAAGGTATATCAGGCGTAATATCAAAGTTTGTGGATGATACAAAGGTTGGCAGGGTTGTTGATGACAGTAATGATGGTACACTGGTGAGACATGATTTAGAAAAGTTGAGTAGATGGGCTGAGAGATGGCAACTGAAGTTTATCATTGACAAATGCAGATTACTGCGTATGGGTAGCAGTAACCCCAGAGCAATGTACCAACTGTATGGTAATCAGAATTCTCTACGATCTAAAATGTTCATAAATAATATTAGCAGCACAGAATAAACCAGACAAACTACACCCAGAGTAGTGGAGAATGAAAATGACCTGGATCTTTTTCATTCTCCATTAATTGTGCAGTCAGATAGAAATTTTTTCACCAGTGTAGACAGGCTGTCAGAGCAGCTCATGGGGGTTTTGTCAATGATATACAGGAACTTCGCAAGCAAGGATAAGGAGGTGATTATCTCCTTGTATAAGGCAATAGTCAGGCCACACCTTGAATGCTGCATACATGTTTGGAGGCCTCATTTTAGGAGATAGAGCTGCTGGAACGAGTACAGAGAAGGGTAGTGAAATTTTTGAGGGGAACAAAAAGGTGCTCTTACCAAGAAAGGCTTAAGTTCTGAAAATTGCAGCATCTGGAGACTAGGCACCTGTAAGGTGATCTGATTGAGGTGAATAAGGCTTTGAATAAGCTCAGTTCTGGTGGGATTCCTCCTCTTTCTCAGAATTACACACTTGAGGGGGCATAAATTCAAATTGATGAAAGTCAGTTGCAGAATAGAAGTGTGGAAATTTGACTTTATCCAGCGAGTGGTTGATTGTTGGAAGAAACTTCCATCTGTCATTGTGGAAGTTGATAGCTTAAATAGATTCAAGGAAGAACTGGACAAACTTTTGTTGCAACAGTTTTTTTTGGCTGAAGCTGTATAAGCTTACTTTCTTGTATTATATGACACTACTAATGGTAATGCTAATATTCTGCCAGGTTTTTTTAAAACTGGTGTTACTTATGCTGCCTTGCATTATTGCTACCGTCTGTGTAATTAACACCTGGGCTGTTCTTTTACACCATGATTGAAAAGATTCCATTTGGAACAGGATCATCCTAGGTAATTTTTTTCTTGGATGAGAGTTGTATGCTTCTGCTTCTAAAAGATGTTTTCATTCTGTAAACTGACCATAGAATATATGCAATTTACATACATGATATACTGATATCCCATGACCTTATTTGCTTTTCTAACTTTTTCTAAAAAGGATGTAACCCAATTATTTTGCCAGTCAAATACTAAATGGATATATAACAACTGAGTATATGGTTACCTTCTTTGAATAATGACGTATTGTCTAGATTTAAAAATTACTGCCAAAACTATGTCCCATATCTTAATTCACATTAAAGCCATAACATTTTTGCTCTTTTGTCATTAAGGATTATTATTCAGTATGAGCTGACATGATTTTTGAAATAGAATTTTAAAGTTTAAATGATTGTGATATATTCTGATATAGTATAATTTATATAAAATAAATAGCTCTTCCATATGGGGTTCTTTATGAGCAAGACATTAGAAGACAACATGAAAAAGAATCAAGACTTTATGATGCAGCTACACAGAGTTCAGGTGGGATTTTAATATTTCATCCTAAGACTTATTATAAATCCATTCACTGAAGATTTTCTTCTGATAAATTTAATTTTAACTGTAGAATACTAATCACTTATAAAAATTTCAGTTAACAGATAAAAAAAATCTTTTTGGCATATATTTCAGTTTTATGTGCTAGATAGCATTGCTATTTTAGGTAATCCAGTTCTGTACTGTACTTATTTAGTATTTTGATTGCCATAAATCCCCTCAATCCCATCGGCATTGAGGATGCTCAATGCCGATGGGATTCTTCTTCTTGCTCAGAATAATCACCTGAGAGGGCATAAATTCAAATTGAGGAAAGACAGATGTAAGATAGATGTGCAGAAATTTGCCTTTAGCCAGCGGTTAGTTGGTTGGTGGAACAGACTTCCATCACTTGTTGTTGAAGTTGATAGCCTAAACAAATTTAAGGCTCAGCTGGACAGGTATTTCGAACGAATGGAGGGGTGAAATGGGAGTGGTGTTTTTTTTTTTTTTTTTGGCTGATGCTGAATAAGCTTGCTTTCTTGCATCATATGCCTCTACTAATGCTAATGCATCTAACTAATTCAATTCTCTTAAAAATACTAAATAAGTATGATACAGAGTTGAATTACCAAAGTTGTCAATTCTATGAATGTATAGAATTGACAACTTTACTTATATTTGAAAATGTAAATTTCTGAAATATATTTATTGTGAGGATTATCTTAGAAATCTAAGTGCCAAACTAACTAGTTAGTGCCAAAAATAAACTGCTTCAAAGAAAACTATGCCAGTTTTGTTCTTGTTTATACTCCAGCATGACCACCAGGTCAGTAGAGTCAACAGTAAATTGTGAATACAATTGTTAATCATATTTAGCAGTAATTCAGGCTTGAACCACAGTGCACTGAAAGAGCATGTGCTACTAAACTCTTTCTCTTGACCACTCATCTACATTGTCCAATGCACCTGTGTTGAGGCACCTCCGTAGCCAGGTGGGCAGGAGCAGCAGCAGTGCGTAGCACACGCTTCTTGATTAGACCGGGGTTCGAGCCCGTGACCACCAAATACAGAGGATGCGGAAAGGTCAGGGAATGACCACCACATATCCCCGGAGCAATATAGCCTTAATTGCTAATACTCCTAAAAACCAAATAAGAACAACCTGTGTTGAATGACAGTTGTTTTAGACAAGCATTCCAGGAGGACATTCAATAGTTTGTTTGGCATCACTACATGAAAAAAGTTCAATTGGAAATTTTTTAAATGTTGATATGATTGTGTAAAATTTTTCATTTTTGATTTTCTTTTCTTTTTAATACTTAATTTTAAAATGAAAATAGTGATGCTTATATAGTACTGTTCTTATATATGAACTCCATGTGCTCCTCAGAAGTGGTTTGTAAATTGGGAGTGCTTCTCCCTTGTGTATTTGTATAATGATACAGGCCCTGAACCTGTATAGTTGCATATCCCTTGTTTAGTTTGTGGGAACAAGACATGTAAATATGTATGAATTTACACAGTGTTATAAGAGATGTTCAACTGCCTGCAGTTTTATGCTAAACAGTCTTGAACCTGACAACACATTTTTGGTGAAGTGGTTAAGCATGTCTGCATTTAACTCTGTGATGTCCTTTAGTACTTCAATGCGGTGAAGATTGTTCACATACATCTGCTCTTTGGAATACATGTTAAGAAAACTGCATCTTACATATAACCAGTGGGCCTCTATATCAGTTTTACAAAAATGGAATTCCTAAGGACAGCAAAGAATCAAGACAAATTGGGAGTTACATAATCTATACATCTAAAACCTGTTGACTTCTTCAAATATCTTGAATGTATTATAACTAAGGAAGGACTGGGGAAAGAGGAAGTTAGCACACAAATTCATCAAAGTAGGAAGATTCTTTGTGCCCTCAGTATCATATGGTGGTACAGCAATATTTTCCTTAGAACAAAAAAAAAAAAAAACATATCAGTCAGTGGAATTGGTACTTTTTTTTCAAATGTGGTGTGGACACTGAAAGAAGGGGACAAAAAGAAGCTTAGGGCCTTAGAGATGGACTACCTTTGTCAAAGTGCTCGAGTTGCATGCAGATGAAGATATAGAACAAACTGAAAATAAAGGAGCCTGAGACGGTTTTGAACCTCTTCTATGCATGAATGAAAAGAGATGGCCTAAAATTTTATATGAGTGGATACTGCAAGGGAAGAGAAGATGAGGATGCCCTAGAAAATCATGGAAGGAGGGTACAATATCAGCTATGAGAGAGAGAGAGAGAGAAAGTTGAAGATGCCAAAGTCCGGTGACTTTGGAAAATAAGAATGACAAGGCATTTATCTGTTGTATAAAGTTGAACACAGATAGATATCTGCTCTATAAGATATTCCCACAGAAAAATCAGGATAGGTAAAGTCTGGCGATCATAGTGGAAACAGTCCCTAAAAGACAGTCTTCAAACACAGATATCACTGTCTGCAGATATGTGTGAAATTGCTTTGGCTTGTTGGAAATATCATTCTTGGCATTTGAGCCCAGTCTTTGGTCTAACCTGTCAGATATTTTTAAACATTGCTGGGTGTTGACTGTTTCTGTAATGAAAATAAGACCAGTGATCTGGCAGTGGATTATGGTGCCTCATGTACTGCATGCAAATTTTTGTTGTCCGAGTTCTCATGTTTTGAGTGTAATATACAGTCAGTCCTCGTATAGCACGATAGTTGTGTTCCTAGAAACCCTCGCGCAATGCAAAACCGTGCAATATAAACAACAGGCCCTATGGGAAAAATAGGGTTAGGTGCCGACCACCCAAGATTGAACACACACATTTGTAACCAAAACATTACCAAACACAATAAATAATTGTAATAAAATACGTAAGTATTTTATTACGATTATTTATTATTATATGTAATAAAATACGTAAGCATTTTAATTACTTAAGTATTTTAAGTAATACGTAAGTATTTTATTACGACTATTACGTAATAAAATATTGCTAATGCTTTTGCTTCTATCGTAAGCAAACTTTTTTGTTTGATTTTCTATCCAAACAGATGACAGCCATTCCATCTCTTCCAATTCTTTGTGTCTTAATCTAATGGATTTTAATTACACTTTGAGTTGTTCCTACTATGAAAGTTGTTTTTATTTTCTCTGCATTCTTTCTAATTCTCGGTGTTGCCTCATTTAGGTCTGTAACACGTGCAATATCACATGGTCTTTCATTTCGCTCAAAGCATTTCACAATTTCATATTTTTTCTCTATCGACAGAGGCGGACTGACCATAAGCCTTACCGGGGAAACCCCGTTGGGCCGGAGGCCGGTGTGATTTTGGCCATAAACCACAGTATGAGGCCACTATAAATTTTCCCGGGTAAGAATTTTTGACCCAGTCCGCCTTTGTTTATCGATATTGCTTTTGTTTTTTTTTCTGTGAATCTGCAGTGTCTTCACAAGGATGCTTCCTTTTCACACCTTTTAAGTATTTTACTCATTTTTAGGGAATAAAGCACAATTACAAAATGAGGAGGCATGCTTGATACACATAAACAAAGCTGCGCACGTGTAGCAACTGAATAAACAACACTGTAAAGGCAGAGATACACTATTAACACCTCACATTTTACTAAAGCACATTTCTGGGGGTTACTACCATAAAACAATAAAAACAATTTCCAGTTGTGTTTCTGCTAGTGGAATCTGTTATAAACTGGTAGTAAACTCGATCTAATTGCATTTGCCATAATACCGATAGCTGGAATTGTGTTGGTTTTTACGTTATTATGGTGAAATGTGTTTCCCCTTCACTGATATAAAAAACAAATACATTTTCAGAATCTTCTCTTCATTCCTATCGTGTTGCGTTCAGTTGGGGTGATTCCGCATTCGACTGCCATTTCTTGTAAACACAAAGGCGAATCGTGCATAAGTGAATTCGGTTCGTGTTATATAAGATATCGTTCTCCTATTTATAAATCGTGTATGATCAAATTCGTGTAGTGTAAACACTTGTTATACGAGGACTGACTGTATTGTCCTCTGTGGTAGTTTAGTTGTACTGCTTAGTTGTACTGCCTTTGGCCACTTGTTTGAGAGATCAAACCCAGATCTTTGAGAGATCTGGGTTTGATTCCTTTGATGACTAAAGAAATTTTTAAATCCCTGTAAATTAAGATTCATTTCAAAGAAGGAAAGTAAAGTTTATCACCTGTGAGTTATTCATTTTGTCAGTAAATCAACATGTAAATCAGTTCTGTGGATTATGCTTTTCTATAGAATAATAAAATTATGGATAAGAGCAAGAAGCTCTGTTGTGATTAAAATAATAATTAAATTGGCCTCTATATTAGTATTAACAACATGATGGAAGAAAGCAAAGTTTATACAGTACCAGCCAAGAAAAAATTGTTTCCCCATTCCTTCCAATAATTTGTCGAAATCCTTAAATTTATTCAACTATCTACCTCCACAGTACTATGTGGAAGTTTATTTCAGCAGTTGATATCTCTTTGCCCGAATGTGAATTTCCACACCTCTGCACCTCAGTCATCGTTTCCCAGTTTAAATTTGTCCCCTTATGTGTTTCATATGAAAGGGTAAAGATGCCATCAGCATTTAGTTTACTTAACCTCTCAAAGCCTTACATTTCAATTAGGTCACCATGTAGATGCCTAGTTTCCAGAACTTCACTTCGCAGAACCCCGTTTTCTTCTTAGAATATTCTTGTGCCTCCAACTAATCTTGTTGGCTTCTCTGTACTCTTTCCAACATCTGTGTCATCCTTAAAATGGGATTTCTAAACCTGTATGCACTATTCCAGATATGGCCTAACCATTGACTTATAAAGAGGATAAATACTACTTTGTCCGTTCTGGCAAAGTTCCTGTATATCACTTAGAGAACCATATGTGCTATTCTGGTTGTTTGTACTGTTCAGAGAATTGTTTATCAAACTGTACAATTAATCATATTCATAACTCCCAAAACAACATATCAAATGATATTTATTCTGTAGTTGCTGTTACCTGGATGAGCATATTGCATTTATTAATGTTAAACCTTAGGTGCCACTTTTAAGAAGTTTTGCTTTGTTTATCGTCTTGAAGTAGCATATCCTGATTACTGTCTTTTACCACTGTTCCACCTTTGTATCATCAGCAAACTTAGTCATCAGCCTTGAAATATCTATGTTAGTATCATTAATAAATATTAAAAACAGTATGGGCCCAACAACATTGCAGAACCCCACTCAGTGCATTAGTCTATAAAAAACCTTGACCTTTTATAACCACTTTTCGTCTACTGCTATTTAACCATCTCTTTATCCACAGTAGTAACTTCCCCTAATATCATGCTGTAATTTATACAATTATGTGGTACAGTATCAAAAGCTTTACTGAAATCTAAGTATGTAATGTCAAGATTATTCTTTGCATCCAGTCCTTTGTTAGTAGTTGTTGGTGACTATTGTCAGGGAAACGGGGAACATGCTATGTAAAAAGGATAGGTGGAACAGGACCAGGGTATGTCTGCCATGGGCAAAGGTTGATGACGTTGTAGAGCGGTTTTCATCTTTTAAGGGCACAAAAGGTGATATAGTTGTACACGTTGGCACTAATGATATTAAGAGTAGGAGACTGGCGGAATTACTTAACAAGTACAGGTCACTGTTAAAAAAAAGCCGTGAATTAGGGCTGAATTTGAAAGTGTCTGCAATTCTGCCCAGACACGATAGGAGGGAGTATATGATGAGAGCCTTGTCAACCAATTCAGCCCTGCAAAGATTGTGCAAGGCTCAAGGGGTAGAATTTTTTTCAGCCTGGTCTGTACTTGTTAACAGGAGAGACTGCTTCTACAGGGATGGGATACACTTAAATAGAAAGGGTGCAAGAATATTTGCTGATGCTACCGAGGCAGTGTTAGATGGGTCAGAAAACTGCTAGCTTGGGGGGGAGGGATACAAGGACTAATAGATTAACAGTAGCCACTGGCAGAGGTGAAAGTGATTCTTGCACTTCTCTAAATAGGCCTACAAGGCTGGGACAATTCATATTAAACAATTAGACTTTACACCAGCCGATATTCAAATAAACAAATTCCAATCCTGCAACTTAAACACTTTATTTACAATAAAATACGAGCGTATAAAATGAAATTAAATGAAATAAAATAAAATATATAGTAGTCTAAAACTGATGTGATTTAATTTACAATAAAATACAAAAAATATAAAATATATATATAAAATATGATAAAAGCGATAAAAACAGTTAATAAAATAAAACACCCCACAATCCGGGCATTTAAATGCCCGGATTGTGGGGCATGTTATGTAGGTGAGACGGGGCGACGACTGAAAGACCGTCTGGGGGAGCATATGAATGCAATAAAGTCCGCAAACTATGGGAAGTCTGCCGTGGAAGAACATTTCTGGGAGAAGCAACATCAAATCTCCCCGGAGGATGCTGTCATCACGGATCATGCACAGGGGTTCTGGGACCGTAAATGGCTTGAGAGTTTACATACTGGGGCAGCTAGCAATTCCATTAATAGAGACAAGGGTGTACGCTTACATCCCCTCTTTGAAACCGTGGTTCTTGGGCAAGATGAACGGTTTCAGCTAGCGTGCTCCCGAGCCATTTCCGGTTCCGGTGCATAAATGGTCCACGAGTAGCAGATCCACGAGTGCCGTGGATCCGCTATTTAAGGATGTGTCACACAGCAGAAATATGCTGTTGAGAAAGGAGAATTTTATATTTTTTATATATATATATTTTATATTTTTTGTATTTTATTGTAAATTAAATCACATCAGTTTTAGACTACTGTATATTTTATTTTATTTCATTTAATTTCATTTTATACGCTTGTATTTTATTTTATTATAAATAAAGTGTTTTAGTTGCAGGATTGGAATTTGTTTATTTGAATACCAGCTGGTGTAAAGTCTAATTGTTTAATGTGATTCTTGCACTGCTTCTATTGAAATGAGCAGTAGCCTGAAAAACAAGATGCAGGGTATTTCAGACACTGCTGGAAGTCACTGCAGTACAAGTAAACACATGGGTTCTGTTAGGATAGCAAGAATAGGAACAGGTGCATGTATACTTGTGTGTACACCAATGCTAGGAGTTTGGTAAATAAATTTGATGAATTTGAGGTATTGCTGAAAACATCAAAGGCAGATATTGTTGGGATATTAGAGACGTGGTGTAACACAGATATAAGGAATGCAGAACTGGAATTTGGGGAGTACAATGTATACAGAAAGGATAGGAAGGGAGGAGGGGTTATGCTCTTCGTTAAGAAACACATAAAATCCAAGGAAGTGAAGCCAGTCAACATTGCTGTACAGTGCAGTGTCGAGTCAGTTTGGTGTGACATAAGCATTGGAAGATCAAAATTGAGAGTAGGAGTGTGCTATAGGCCTAATGACTCTGATGAGTATAATAAGAAACTGTACAGGGAAATAGAGTGGGCCAGTAAATCAGAGTCTTATAATGGGGGATTTCAATTTCCCAGATATTGACTGGAATTTGTGGGTTGGTCACTCCCACACTAGCAAGGCTTTTGTGGATTTATTGGATGATTGTTTTCTACATCAGCATGTTCGGGAGGCAACTAGAGGGAGTAATACTCTTGATCTGATTATCAGTAGTGATTCTTCATGCATTACAAATCTGCAGATAAATGAACCACTAGGTGGCAGTGATCACAGTGTGCTGAAGTGGGATTTACTGAAAGAGGTAACTTCCATCAGGCATAAAGGGAAGGGTTTTGCTTTCGTAGAGGCAACTACGATGATCTGAGACAGTATTTAAATTCTATGCAGTGGGACCAACTGATGATATTACCAACAGCAAATTCAAAATAGGAAGCATTCAAAGAACTTTATCATGGAAGCTACTAGGCTTTACTTACCAACTAAGAAATATTGTTCAAGGTTTAGGACTAAATGGATGTCAGAAGAACTAATGAGACATATGGCAGAGAAGAAAAATGCATGGGATACATATAAATTAATGGGTGACATGGAAGTCTATGATAGATATAAGCTGGTCTGTAACCAAGTCACAAAGGAGATTAGGCAGGCAAAGGCAGATTATGAGAAATCCTTGGCAAAGGATGCAAAGAAAAACAGAAAAGAGTTCTTTACCTATGTAAACTCTAGAAGGAAAGGGATAAATCAGATTGGTCAACTGGATATTGATGGTTCAACAGTTGAGGATCCTGCTTAGGTGGCTAACAAACTAGACTAGTATTTTGCATCTACATTCACACATGAGGAGTTATTCAGGAAGGAGAATACCAGAGGTGAAGTAAACTCTGGCAGTGAGCTAGATGATTTTGTAATAACTGAGAGGAAAGTGGACGAGAAATTGTTGAGGATAAACATAAAAAAGGCACCCGGGGGTGGATGGGAACTATCCAGTTATATTGCAAGAATATTTGCTGATGCTATCGAGGCAGTGTTAGGTGGGTCGGAAAACTGCTAGCTTGGGGGGAGACAAAGACGAATAGATTAACAGTAGCCACTGGCAGAGGTGAAAGAGATTCTTGCACTGCTTCTATTGGAATGAGCAGAAGCCTGAAAAACAAGATGCAGGATATTTCAGAGACTGCTGGGAGTCATTGCGGTACAAGTAAACACATGGGTTCTGTTAGGGTAGCAAGAATAGGAACAGGTGCATGTATACTTGTGTGTACACCAATGCTAGGAGTTTAGTAAATAAATTTGATGAATTTGAGGTATTGCTCAAAACATCAAACGCAGATATTGTTGGGATATCAGAGACGTGGTGTCACACAGATATAAGGAATGCAGAACTGGAATTTGGGGAGTACAACGTCTGCAGAAACGATAGACTGGATAGGAAGGGAGGAGGGGTTATGCTATTAGTTAAGAAATACATAAAATCCAAGGAAGTGAAGCAAGTGGACTTCGCTGGACAGTGCAGTGTCGAGTCAGTTTGGTGTGACATAAGCATTAGGAGATCAAAATTGAGAGTAGAAGTGTGCTATAGGCATAATGACTCTGATGAGTATAATAAGAAACTGTACTGGGAAATAGAGTGGGCCAGTAAATCAGAGAGTCTTATAATGGGAGATTTTAATTTCCCAGATATTGACTGGAATTTGGGGGCTGGTCAGTCGCACACTAGCAAGGCTTTTGTGGATTTATTGGATGATTGTTTTCTACATCAGCATGTTCGGGAGGCAACTAGAGGGAGTAATACTCTTGATTTGATTATCAGTAGTGATTCTTCATGCATTAAGAATCTGCAGATAAAGGAACCACTAGGTGGCAGTGATCACAGTGTGCTGAAGTGGGATTTACTCAAAGAGGTAACTACCATCAGGGGTAAAGGGAAGGGTTTTTGCTTTCGTAAAGGCGACTACGATGGTCTGAGACAGTGTTTAAATTCTATATCAGAATTTAAACACTGATTGAGGCAGGTGCCTCAATCAGGCACCTGCGCGGTGATCTGATTGAGGTCTATAAGGCCTTGAATGGGTTGAGCACGCTGAATTCTGATGGGATCCTCCCACTTGTTCAGAATACGAACCTACGGGGACATAAGTTCAAATTAAGAAAGGATAGATGTAGAATAGATGTACGGAAATTTGCCTTTAGCCAGCGGGTGGTTAATTGCTGGAACAAACTTCCATCTGTCGTTGTGGAAGTTGATAGGTTAAATAAATTTAAGGAGGAACTGGACAGGCATTTGGAGGGTATGGTGTGATTTTTTTTTTTTTTTTTTTGGCTGATGCTGCATAAGCTCCTACACTTGCTTTCTTGCATCAAGTGCCACTACTACTACTACTACTACTACTACTACTACTATACAGTGGGACCAACTGATGATGTTACCAACAGCAAATTCAAAATGGGAAGCATTCAAAGAACTTATCTTGGAACCTACTAGGCTTTACATACCAACTAAGAAATATTGTTCAAGGTTTAGGCCTAAATGGATGTCAGATGAACTAATGAGGCATATGGCAGAGAAGAAACATGCATGGGATACATACAAATTAACACATGACACAGAAGCCTATGATAGATACAAGTTGATCTGTAACCAAGTTACAAAGGAGGTTAGGCAGGCGAAGGCAGATTACGAGAAATCTTTGGCAAGGGATGCAAAGAAAAACAGCAAAGAGTTCTTTACTTATGTAAACTCTAGAAGGAAGGGGATGAATCAGATTGGTCCACTTGATATTGATGGGTCAACTGTTGATGATCCTGCTCAGGTAGCTAACAAACTAAATGAATATTTTGCATCGACATTCACACATGAGGAGTTATTTAGTGAGGGGAATGCCAGAGGTGTATTTAACTCTAGCAGTAAGCTAGAGAATCTTGTAATAAATGAGAGTAAAGTAGAGGAGAAATTGTTGAAGATAAACACAAGAAAGGCACCTGGGGTGGATGGGATCTATCCAGTTATATTAAAGGAGGCAGCAGAGGAAGTAAGCAAACCCTTAGCCATAATTATGAGAGCTTCCTTGGACTCAGGGGAGGTACCCACAGACTGGAGATGTGCAAATGTGACCCCAATTCACAAAGGAGTATCAAAGGCTGACACAAGTAATTATAGACCTGTGAGTTTAACTTCTGTTCCAGGAAATTTAATGGAGGCACTAGTTAAAGAAGCACTGCAGGATCATTTAGACAAGACTTCAGTTATAGCTTGGACACAGCATGGTTTTGTTAAGGGGAAGTCTTGCCTGACCAATATGATTGGATACTATGATGCAGTCACAAAGGAACTGGATGCAGGGAATAATTTTGATATTATATACTTGGATCTTAGAAAGGCTTTTGATACTGTTGCACATGGAAGACTGCTGCACAAATTGGAGCAGTGTGACATTGGAGGCAAATTGCTGCTGTGGATAAAGGGATGGCTGAGGGAGAGAAGACAGAGAGTGGTAATCAATGGACACTGCTCGTCGTGGACTAATGTTATTAGTGGAGTCCCTCAGGGCTCAGTGTTGGGTCCATTATTGTTTTCTGTATTTATAAATGATATTGATGATGGTATATCAAGCTTAATGTCCAAGTTTGCAGACGATACAAAGGTAGGCAGGGTTGTCAAGGACACTACTGACACTATGCTGCTGCAACAGGATCTGGAAAGGTTGAGCAGATGGGCTGAGAGGTGGCAAATGGAAGTTTAACATTGACAAATGTAAAGTATTACATATGGGAAATAGCAACCCCAGAGCAACGTATCAACTCTGTGGTACTACACTGACAGTGGTAGAGAATGAAAGGGACCTGGGGGTGGTTGTGCAGGCAGATATGAAGTTCTCTCAGCATTGCAGACGGGCTGTGAGAGTAGCTCATGGTGTATTGTCAATGATATATAGGAATTTTTCTAGCAGGGATAAGGAGGTGATTATTCCCTTGTATAAGGTAATGGTCAGGCCACACCTAGAGTACTGTATACAGGCCTGGAGGCCTCATTTCAAGAAGGATGTAAAGTTGCTGGAACGAGTACAGAGAAGGGCAACAAGATTAGTGAATGGAACAAAGGGGTGCTCTTACGAAGAAAGGCTTAAGTTTTGCAAATTACAGTGTCTGGAGACTAGGCACCAGCGAGGTGATCTGATAGAGGTGTATAAAGCCTTGAATGGTTTGAGCATGCTCAATACTGATGGGATTCTTCCTCTTGCTCAGAATAACCACCTGAGAGGGCATAAATTCAAATTGAGGAAAGACAGATGTAGGATAGACGTGCGGAAATTTGCCTTTAGCCAGCGGGTGGTTGGTTGGTGGAACAGACTTCCATCCCTTGTCGTGGAAGTTGATAGCCTAAATAAGTTTAAGGCTCAGCTGGACAGGTATTTCGAACGAACAGAGGGGTGAAGTGGAAGTGGTTTTTTTTTTTTTTTTTTTGGCTGATGCTGCATAAGCTTGCTTTCTTGCATCATATGCCTCTACTAATGCTAATGCTTTGTAAAAACCTCATAGTAACTAATCAGATTGGTGAGGTATGACCTTCCTTTAATAAATCCGTGCTGTGATTACCATATGGCATGGGTCGGCAACCTGTGGCCCTTTGAACATGTAACTGCAGCTCTTTAACTTGTAGCCCACATCAAGCACAATTTGAAATGGAGTTAGACTTAAAAATCAAGGACATGTGGAGTGCAAGACTAAAATGCCTTAAAACTGAAATTGGGGATTTGGAAAGGAAAAAGGCTGCCCTTGCAATTCTACACAAATGGACGGCAATAGATGAGTTGAAAAAGCAAGACCAAATTGTGCTCGATGTGTAGAGTAGCTTACTGGACAAGTATATAAATTTGAAAATATTTGCGTTTGGACTTCTCTCAGTTTTTAGTTGGACATATTTCTGCGGGCAAATATTTTTGAACACGAACTATATTAAAAATAAATCAAGAAACTGTCTGAACAATGAGAGTCTCTCAGCATGCTTAAAGATAAATTATAGCATACTCACCTGATGTTGAGAGATTTGCTCAAGAAGTAAAGCAGCAAAAGCCACATTAATTTGTACCTAATAGAATGTTTGTTATGTTTTTTCATTCATAATAAATAATATTTAAAAATATATAGTTTTTTAATAAAACACCTTTCCACTCTATTCTGTTTCTTAAACTCCCCCCAGCTTGAGCTAAGGTGTGGCTCTTTGGATTCTCTTTTTTGTCACATCTCAATTGGACGAGATTTAGAGCCCTATTCACATTTACGTTTTCAATCTGGTCCATAGTTGGTCCTAGATTGAATAAGTTTTGCCATTTTTTTATAACTGGGGCATTTATCATCCCTGATACTATGTGTATAGTCAATCAGCCATGCTGCCTTGCAGGTAGCACATTTTGGCTGCTGAGACTTATTTTTGTAATCATGGCCAGTTACTGCACAGTGACCACAAACAGGTTCTTTCTGACTGCAGTCTCTGGCAATGTGACCATATTTATGGCAGTTAAAGCAACTTTGGATAGGAAAGTGTTCCCTAAATCTATGACTGGTCCAGCCAGCATAGATTCGCTGTTATCCCTGCAATACCTTCCAAATTTTTGGTGTAATTTCTGCAATTATGTTGAGTTGTCCATTCCTTTTGTTTTTTGTTGCTCTTTTCAGCAGGAATTCAGCAGCAAATTCATCAATTATCATTTCATTGTTACAAGTTTTTGAAGTAGATATCCATCATGAATTCTTTTTCTATTACCGACACAGGTACATCAAAGATTATAATATTAGGGTTTTTCCCTAATACACTGACAGTGGTAGAGAATGAAAAGGATCTGGGAGTAATTGTGCAGGCAGATATGAAGTTTTCTGAGCAGTGCAGACGAGCTGCAAGAGTAGCTTATGGTGTCTTGTCAATGATATACAGGAATTTTTCTAGCAGGAATAAGGAGGTGATTATTCCTTTGTATAAGGCAATGGTCAGGCCACACCTTGAGTACTGTATACAGGTCTGGAAGCCTCATTTCAAGAAGGATGTAGAGCTGCTGGAGCGAGTACAGAGAAGGGTAACAAGATTAGTGAATGGAACAAAGGGTTGCTCTTACGAAGAAAGGCTAAGTTTTGCAAATTACAGTGTCTGGAGACTAGCCAATGGCAAGGTGATCTCATAGAGGTATATAATGCCTTGAATGGTTTGAGCATGCTCAATGCTGATGGGATTCTTCCTCTTGCTCAGAATAATCACCTGAGAGGGCATAAATTCAAATTGAGGAAAGACAAATGTAGGATAGCCTCAACTATCCTTTAGCCAGTGGGTAGTTGGTTGGTGGAACAGACTTCCATCCCTTGTTGTGGAAGTTGATAGCCTAAATAAATTTAAGGCTCAGCTGGACAGGTATTTCGAATGAACAGAGGGGTGAAATGGGAGTGTTTTTTTTTTTTTTTCTTTTTTGGCTGATGCTGCATAAGCTTGCTTTCTTGCATCATATGCTTCTACTAATGCTAATAAGAGCCTTGCCAGTGAGTTCAGCCCTGGAGAGATTATGCAAGGCTCATGGGGTAGAATTTTTCTCAGTGTGGTCTGTGTTTGTTTTAACAGAAGAGACTGCTTCTACAGCAATGGGATACAATTAAATAGAAAGGGTGCAAGAATATTTGCTGATGCTATCGAGGCAGTGTTAGGTGAGTCAGAAAACTGCTAGATTGGGGGTTTCACAGATTATTAGATTAACAGTAGCCGCAAACAGAGGTGGAGACTAGGCATCTGCAAGGTGATCTGATTGAGGTGTATAAGGTCTTGAGTGGTTTGAGAAGGCTCAATGTAGATGGGATCTTCCTCTTGCTCCGATTACGAATATGAGGGGGGGCATAAACTCAAATTGAGGAAAGACAGCTGTAGAACAGATTTGGAGAAATTTGCCTCTAGCCAGCAGGTAGTTGATTGCTCGAACAAACTTCCATCTGTTGTGGAAGTTGATAGCTTAAAGAAATTCAAGAAAGAACTCGACAAAGTTTTGGAGTGAATGGATGGGTAAAATGGGTTTACTTTAAGTATAAGTTTACTTTCTTGCATCATATTGCTAATGTGCAAAGTATCAAAAGCCTTCCTGGAATCCTAATTTATATGATATCGAAATTATTTTTAGCCTCCAGTTTCTTGGTTACTGTATCATAGTATCCTTTCAGATTGGTCAGACAAGACTGCCTCTTAACCATGCTGACTACCGTATAATTGCAATCTTGTCTATATGGTTCGCATTACTTCTTTAACCAATGACTCCATTATTTTTACCAGGAACAGACATTACACTAACAGGTCTGTAATTACTCATGTCATCCTTTGAGCTCCTTTGCGAATTGGGAATACATTTGCACATGTTCAGTCCCTTGAATCCAAGTATGCTCTCATAATTATGACTAAGGGTTAGGTTACCACCTTTGCGGCCTCTCTTGCTTTTATGTTTAGCTTCAACAATTTCTCTTCCATTTTCCTCCTGATTATAACAATCATTAGCTCCCTGTTAGAGTTTTACAATCTTCTGGCAGTCCTTTCTCTAAACAATTCTTTGTGTGAATATAAATGCAAAATACCTTTTCAGTTTGTTGTCAACCTGAGAAGGATCATCAACATTTAGACCACTGACATCGAGTTGACCAATGTGATCCGATCCCTTCCTTCTACTGTTAATATAAGCAAAGAAGTCTTTGCTACTTTTCTTTGCCTCAGTCTTCTCATAATCTACTTTAGATTGTCTAATGTTATTGTTACTTGATTCCAGATTAATTAATATATACCATAGGCTTTTGTATCACCTGATATGCATCCCACACATTTTCCTTCTGTAATACAAGTCTCATCAGTTCATCTGACATCCATTTAGGTCTAAGCCTTTGAACAGTATTTCTTAGTTGGTATGAAAAGCCGAGTAGCTTCTGATTATTTCCCTGAATGCTTCCCATTTTGAATTTGTTGTTGGTAACATCATCAGTTGGTCCCTCTGCATAGAATTTAAAAACTGTCTGAGACCACTGTAGTCACCGTTATGTAAAAACTCCTTTCCTTTTATCCTTGACAGTAATTATGTTTTAATTAAATTCCAGATTAGTACATTGTGATTACTGGCACCCACTGAGTCTTAACTGCAGATTCTTAATACAGGAAGAATTGCTGCCGATAACCAGATAAAGAATATTGCTGCTGCTTGTTGCCTCTCCAACATGCTGCTGTAGAAAACAGTTATTCGGTAATATCCTCAAAAAAGTCTTGCTAGTGTGTGAGTAACTAACCTACAAGTTCCAATCAATACCTGGAAAGTTAAGGACATTCTGATTTTCTGGCCCACTCTGTTTCTCTGTATATAGCTGTTTGTAATACAGATCTGCTATTCTTAATATCATTAGTGCCAACATGTATAATAGTATCACCTTTTGTTCCCTTGAAAGATGACATCTACTCTACAATGTCACCTACTTTTGCCTCCGACAGACATACCCAGGTCCTGTTCCACCTATCTTTATTGCATAATATGTTTTCCATTTCTCCAACGGTAGATTCACTAACAATAAGTACTATGGGACCAGTGCATTCTGCCTTGAGATTGTTGCTGTGTTGCCTGATGCACAAGTGTGCTCTGGCATGGAGGCAGGCAGCTTAGAGCTTGATGGGCCCCATTTTAATTCCTTCTAGGGCATCCACCCTACTTTTCAACCTTTCATAAAGCCCATGATAACACTGAGTTTGCGCCTAGAGTACTTCAGCTAATTTCTAATCTTATCTTGTTTTTCTGTTGCGTATTTAGTTGGAACGCCAGATTCACATGCAGAACCAAATGAGAGAAAGGATTATGGCTTTACAGCTTGCTAGATCAAGAGAACTTTTCTACTGGTTAGGATCGTTCTATGTCTTAGCATCTTTTGGAATGTTGATAGGGTGAGTATTTTACTATAATACTTTATACTATACAGCGGGCTAGTGGTATTCAACCTTTTTTTTAATAATGGCACCCCCTAAGTAATTTATTTTATTTTGTGGCACCCCACTCAATTTTCTGCCCATTCGATCTGATTCTGTGTGTGTGCGTGCGCTCATGCATGCGTGCGTGTCTAATATTAAAAAAAGTATGTTATAAGATATTTATTACAATAATATAACTATAAACAAAATTGCAATTCATAATACAAATTATATATATACAGGGTGTCTCAAAAATATTGGTACAAACGTTTAGGGGAGGTTTTGTTTTGTTTTGTTTTTTGGTTTTTAGGAGCATTAGCAACTAAGGCCATATTGCTCCAGGAATATGCGGTAGCCATTCCCTGACCCTTACGCATCCTCCGTATTTGGTGGTGACAGGCTCGAACCTCGGTCTAATCAAGAAGCGTGTGCTACGCACTGCTGCTCCTTCCCACCTGGCTATGGAGGCGCCGTTTAGGGGAGGTAGGTAACATCTAAAGGAATGTGAATCGCATAGGAACCCATAACCGGAAACGTCACAGTAAGTCGGTACACGGCGCTGTTCATCAGTTTGCGAGAGGGAAAATTTCTGGTTTACTCATTCAAGTAGTAGTCGCCGCATGAAGAGCATGCATCGATATACGAACTGTGAGCTGGCAGACATGCACCTAGTGTATGGATTAGCAGAGGGCAATGGATAAGCCGCTCAACGAATTTATGGAGAACGCTTCCCAGACAGACATGTACCGGACCACTATTTGTTTGCACGTGTACATCAAAATTTGTGCGATTATAGGTCATTTAGAGGTAACAGGAGTAGTGTGGGCAGACCACGTTCGACGCGAACTCCCGCCATGGAAGAAAGTGTGTTGAATGCCGTCCAGAATAATCCTACTACCAGCATACATGTCACTGCCTCTGACTTAGGAGTGTCTCGTTGCAGTGTACAGCATGTCTGGCACCACGATTCCTTACACCCCTTTCATCTCCAAAGGGCTCAGTGTTCAAGACTTGAATTTTCCAAAGCAAATTTCATCTCCAAAGAAAGTGTTCAAGACTTGAATTTTCCAGCCTATGTTTTGTTCACGGATGAGGCTTATTTCACTTGGGAAGGCTTATTCAATCAGCACAATGCTCATGTGTGGGCTCACGACAACCCACACGGTGTGCACCCTCATGCGGCACAACATCGCTTTGCAATAAATGTGTGGGCAGGTATGATCGGTGACTGCTTAGTCAGCCCATACCTGTTACCATCCCGTATGAACTCCACTAAATATCAGCTCTTTCTTGAACAAGTTCTACCAGGGTTACTTGACAATGTTCCAGCAAATGTGAGATGCAACATTTGGTTTCAACATGATGGGGTGCCTGCCCATTATGGAAGGTGTGTTCGTGACCATTTGAACAGGCGTTTTGGGCGTTGATGGATTGGCTGTGGTGGATCCGTTGCCTGGCCCCCCCCACGCTCACCTGATTTAATGAGCCTTGATTTTTTTCTGTGGGGGGCCCTCAAATCTATCGTATATGAATCGCCTGTGGAGATGGAAATGTATCTTGTGGCGAGACTCGTCTGCGCTGCTGCTACTGTCAAAGAAACTACATGTGTGTTCGACCGTGTCCGCCAATCCATGCTGCGTTGGTGTCACACATGCATTGTGTCTCATGGTGGAACCTTCGAGCAGTTGTAACATCATGAAATGCATCCATCTCGTACTCCATTGTTAATATTATGTCAAATAAATGTGTGCCACTAATTACTGTCTTGTGTCATTTCTGCTTCTTGTGCCTCTGCTATTACTTTCCCGTGACATTTCCGGATATGGGTTCCTATGCGATTCACATTCCTTTAGATGTTACCTACCTCCCCTAATTTGTACCAATATTTTTGAGACACCCTGTATATATATAATAATTTTATTCTTTATATAGAGGTACTGAATAAACATCAATTATAGATCACCAAAAATTTTAAATAGATGTCATACACCTTTTCATAATGAAATAAATATATAAAAATAAAAAAAAAGTTTAAGTAACTTAAAACCCAAATTATGTGGCACCCTTGCAATGTTGTTGCGGCACCCCAGTTGAAAACCACTGCAATAGGCCCTCGATTTAATGGACAAAAAATTTCTGTCCTAAAGGAAAAATTTAGAACTTTATTTTTTTTATTTTTCCCCCGTGAATAGAGCACACTAAAAGGTTGGGCTCAGGGTTACATCATCTAGATGAGGGAGGGAGATTGATTAGCGGTGTGCATCAACACTATCAGCCTTCTGGTGCAGTTCGTCCTATTCTGTTGTTTTTGCATTTTATGTAATTGTGATTTTTACATATTTTATAATAAATGCGTAACATCTGTCTGTCATTATGGCCTCGTGGGATAAAGAAGTAAAGCTGATTGAGAGCTGATTGAAGCGGATAAATTAGAACTGATTGAGAAGCTTGAAGGTAGTGTAACCATTTCACACATGTGTGAGATTTATAGAGTCAAAAAGCAACAGTTTCAGACATTCGTAAAAATAAAAAAAAAACTTAAGGAGTTTGCATTAAAATACAGTGTAGATGGTTGTTCCAAGGCTACTTCTACAGTTAGTAGTAGAAAACATATGAAAGTAGCTGAAGATAAAAACCTAGAGCAGGGATTGGCAACCTGCGGCTCTTTAACTTTTAGCCCACATGAAGCAAAGTTTAAAATGGAGTTAGAGGACTTAAAAATCAAGGACATGTTTGTTGTTATTTGGTTTTTAGGAGCATTAGTAACTAAGGTCATATTGCTCCGGGGATATACGGAAAGGTCATTCCCTGACCTTTCCGCATCCTCCGTATTTGGTGGGCACGGTCTCAAACCCTGGTCTAATCAAGAAGTGCGTGCTATGCACTGTTGCTCTTGCCCACCTGGCTATGGAGGCACCCAAGGACATGTGGAGTGCAAGACTAAAATGCTTTAAAACTGAAATTGAGCATTTGGAGAAGCAAAAGGCTGCCCTTGCAATTTTACATAAATGGATGCCAATAGATGAGTTGAAAAAGCAAGACCAAATTGTGTTCGATGTGTGGTGTAGCTTACCAGATACGTATATAAATTTGAAAATATTCTCAGTTTTTGGTTCGGCGAATTTCTGTGGGCAAATATTCGCCGAACCAAAAACTGAGAATATTTTCTCAGAAACCATCTGAACAATGAGAGTCTGTCAGCATGATTAAAGATGAAAATTACTGCATACTTCCCTGATGCTGAGAGACTCGCTCAAGAAGTTCAGCAGCAAAAGTCACATTAATTAGAAATATTATTAATAAATAATATTTCAAAAAATATATATATTTAATAAAACACCTTTCCACTCTATTCGAAAACTCCCCCTCCCCCCGTGCTTGAACTGAAGTGTGGCTCTTTGGATTCTCTCTTTTTTATAATTAGATCAAAAATTGCTCTTCACTCAAAAAGGTTGCTGACCCCTGACCTAGAGGAAGCAGTGTACAAGTGATTTGTTCAGCAGTGCTCAAGTGGTCTTGTTGTTAGAGGTGTTGAGTTAAAGTCAGCTGCTGAAAGGCTTTCAAAGCATATAGGCCTAAAATTTCACGGGAGTGATGGATGGCTGTGGCATTTTCGAAAGTGCCACAGCATTGTTAATAAAAGAACCTGTGGTGAATCTTTAGGTGCAGGTGAAGAACAAGTTGAAGCTTTCAGAAAATATCTAAATAACCTCATTAAAAATGAGAGCCTCATTTTATCACAGCTTTATAATGCTGACAAGACTGGGCTTTTTTATCTTGCTGTTCCTGAAAATACCCAAGCTTACAAGCATGAAACAAGCACCCCTGGTTGTAAGCTAAATAAAGAGCGAATTTCAGTTTTATTTTGTGCAAATGCTGATGGCTTGCATTGGCTTAAGCCTATGATAGTTGGTAAAGCAAAAAAACCTCTTGCTTTAAAGGATTTAATGAACCAGTTACTGGTGATATATTTCCACTCAAAAAATGTTTGGTGTACACTGGATATTTTCTGTGACTGGTTCTTTAATCATTTTATTCCTGATGTGCAACGCTATCAGACAGATGTGCTAAAAATTCCTTCTCGTGAAATAAAGGCTTGCTTTACTGCTAAATAATGCACCTGCTCACCCTAATGCTGAGAGGCTAGTTAGCAGGGATGGGAGAATTAAATGTGTTTTTCTGCCTCCTAACACTACTTCACTGATATAGCTGATGGATCACGGTATTAGCGTTGCATGTAAGAGATTGTATAAGAAGTTTTTGGAAGAAATAGAAGATGCAGAAAAAGATACAAGAGGCGCCAGGACACTGCAAAATTTACATGTATACAACAATCTTCAACTTAGCAGCTGCCTGGAAAGATATGAAGAAAACCTTGGCCAATGCTTGGAAGAAGTTGTTGTTGTTGATGTTGTTTTGATTTTTAGGAGCATTAGCAACTAAGGCCATATTGCTCCGGGAATATGCAGTGGTCATTCCCTTGACCTTTCTGCATCCTCCGTATTTGGTGGTGACGGGCTCGAACCCTGGTCTAATCAAGAAGCGTGTGCTACGCACTGCTGCTCCTTCCCACCTGGCTATGGAGGCGCCTAGAAGTTGTTGTATGACGTAGAACCTGAAATGGACTTTGAGGAAGTTGTGGTGTCTAATTTTCGGGACACTCTTCTGAGGGCTGGCAACAGAAATGCAACTGAGAATGATGTGGAACAGTGGCTCGAAAATGATGAAGGTGATCTGGGCTATCAAATTTTTTCTGTGGTAGAGATTGTGGAAAATGTTCTTCATGGAAAACAAGAGGATGATGACAAAGACGAAGAATCAGTTGCACTTTATCCTAAATTGTCTGTTATAAGACAAACATTATATTGAATAATCATCAGACCCTGATGTACTTCCTTACTATGAACATTTTAGAGAATTTCAATCTACTGTCATAAGGAAGCAGCACCCAGGTATAAGGCAACTGAAGCTTGATGATTTCTTCAAGGCCACTTCATCAACTGGGCCTGTTTTACCAGAACCCTCTACCAGCAAGGAATTAACACCTCTCCCTCCATATAACAGTTGTTTCTGACTCTGAAAATTGTGATTCTTTCAATTAAGTTAATATTAATATGGAATATTATGTATCTTTTTAGTAAAAAATCCAGAGCTACAGGGTTCGAAACACATCAAACCACCGCAGGTCTTGCTGCGGTGGTTTGATATGTTTCGGGATCGGGTTTGGGCCTCTTGGCTTTCGATTCCACTGCGCATTAGATTTGGTCGTATCTGTGAGGGAATTCATTAATTCATTTTTTTTCACCTTTTTTCATCTTATTTTATTTGTCACATATGAGAGAGAATTGACTGGAAGCATTCCATGAAAAAGATTGAGGTAATCTCTTACTTTTTAAGTATCTTTTTTAACATATATATATATATATATATATATATTTTTTTTTTGTATATTTTTTATTCAATGGAGTTTAAGAATTTTAAAGTATTTTTTCCCCTCTAAAATTGATTTTAAATGAATAAACCAATGTTCACTTGAAAACAACTTTGTGTGAGCTTTATGAAAAAAAAAGTGGTGGAAACACTCCATTAGTTACATTGTATAGTTTTTGACATGTTTAAAATAAAGTTTGGTTCCTGTGGTAAATTTATTTTTATATTATTAACAGATGTTTTAGTGGTGTGTATAAATTACTCAATGTACATTATAATAACTTTTTACAAACTTACAATGTACAGGATGTACGTTATAAGTTCGTTATTAATATATGTTTTTAAAATACATTCGATTTAACAGACCTTCGGCAATAGTGGACACCCCCTTCTCCCAATTAGTCCGTTAAATCAAGGGCCTATTGTAATAATATTTTAAATTGTAATAAGCTTTATTTGATCATATTATGAAACTGGCTGAACATTCTGGAAATTATTATATTGGCAACTCACGTTTCCAATATAATAACATGAAACTAACTTGAAAGCTGGTGCTATATAAAGCTTTGCTTGTTACAGCACATCCAAAACAAAAAAAAAAAAAAAAAAAAAAAAAACACACCAGAACTTCATTTGCCCATTTTTTCTAAGAATTTGTCCAAGCTGTTAAATATATAAGGCAATTTAAATAAGGCACAACTTGAATACTGTGTACAGACCTCGAGAGGCTTCATTTTAGGAAGGATGTAGAGTTGCTAGAATGAGTACAAAGAAGAGCAACAAGATTGGTGAGAAGAACAAAGGGGTGAGCTTACCAAGATAGGCTTAAGTTTTGCAAATTGCAGTGCCTGGAGACTAGGCACATGCGAGGTGATCTGATTGAGGTGTATAAGCCCTTGAATGGGTTGAGCAAGCTCAGTGCTGATGGGATTCTTCCTCTTGCTCAGATTAAGAATCTGAGGGGGCATAGATTAGGAAAGAATGTTGTAGAATAGACGTGCAGAAATTTGCCTTTAACCAGCAAGTAGTTGATTGCTGGAACAGACTGTGGAAATTGATTGCTTAAATTCGATTTATTTTTTTAGCTGGACAAGCATTTGAAGTGAATAGATGAGTGAAATGGGAAGTGTTTTTTTTTTTTTTTTTTGGCTGATGCTGCATAAGCTTGCTTTTTTGCATCGTATGTCTTTGATAATGCTAATATTCAAACTACCCATTTCCACAATATCAGACAGAAACATGTTCCAACAATCGGTTCCTCTCTGGTTGAAATCAAGATTAATTTAAAACCAATGGTATCCACAAGTGGTTGGCATTCAGAGTGCCAAAATTTGTAATGCTAATAAACCTGACTGTCAAAATGCTGACATATTAAAACATCAATACCTCAAAACAACACCAAAAAACAGTGATGCTTAAAACATTGTATATATCAAAAAGTTGGCACTTTAAAATATCATGACTTCAGAATTCCAAGTGGTCACGTCAGAGGAAATATTGACTGTACAACAGACTGAAATGTCGACTGATCTTTCCATAGTGATCCTTTAGTTTGTGTCAATTTATGGATAAATCTGGTAGTTTATTATCCTATGGTACAGAGAGAGTCACACACCAAACATAAGTTCAAAAGAAAAAGAGAAAAATTAAAATCTTAACCTTGCAAATAGGCAAATCTCATCATGATATGCCACTAAATAAACCCTCTTGCAGAATTCCAGAGGATACCCCCAACCCCACCCCATCATTTGGAGAAAGGCACACTGTGGCTAGAAATCATAATGAAGACGGATGTATAATCAACTGAATATCATGTTTATTATATGTCTTTCTGTTATTTGAAATCCACGAAAGAGCACACTTGAATAATTTGATTATATTTGTATGGCAAAGTCATGATATTACGTGATATCGTGATAGTACATGATATTATTTATTGTTTTAATGGCACCAGAGCTGTTGCTTATATTCATTAGTATTTTTATCTGTTGAGATGTGTGGGCTGAAAATCTGGAATAACTCGAGCAGTGCAGATGGGTTACCAGAGCAGATCATGGAGTTTTGTCAATGATATATAGCAATTTTGCTAGCAGAGAAAAGGAGGCAATGGTCAGGCCACACCTTGAGTACTGCGTACAGGTCTGGAGGCCTAATTTTAGGAAGGATATACAGTTGCTAGAATGAGTACAGAGAAGGGCAACAAGATTGGTGAGAGGAACAAAGGGGTGCTCTTACCAAGAGAGGCTTAAGTTCTGCAAGTTGCAGCATCTGGAGACTAGGCACCTGCAAGGTGATCTGATTGAGGTGTACAAGGCCTTGAATGGGCTGAGCAGGTGCATTGCTGATGGGATACTTCCGCTTGCTCAGATTAAGAACCTGAGGGGCATATATTCAAATTGAGGAAAGACAGTTGTAGAATAGATGTGCAGAAGTTTACTTTTAGCCAGCGGGTAGTTGATTGCTGGAACAGACTTCTATCTTGGAAGTTGTTATAGAAGTTGATAGCTTAAATAAATTTAAGGCTGAACTAGGCAAACATTTGGAGTGACCAGATGGGTGAAATGGGAAGTTTTTTTTTTTTTTTTTTTTTTCGGCTGATGCTATATAAGCTTGCTTTCTTGCATCATATGCCTCAACTAATGCTAATGTTAATGCAATTCTTCCAGTCACCATCATGAATCAAACTTCAACTTCTCCAAATGAGTGGCATCTGTTGCTTGTTTGGAGGGGCCCATGTAGGACAACCTTAATTACTTTTAAAGGCATTAAATAGTTTTTAAAACCTAAGCATGCACTAGAAACTGCAGTTGAGCAACTTATTAGTTCTTTGGATAGAATGTATTGCTTTATGTGAGAGTGCATGCATATAATTTTTTTTTTGTTGCAGCAACTAAGAAGATGCAATATTCTTGGGTGATGAAATTGTTTGTGTGAAATGGAACACACGTGTTTGAATATGTTTATATGCAGTGGTGATGAAATAGTTCCTCACTGTGTATTTATAGGATGTGTTCATCACAAAGCCACATTTGTTGTAAAGGTAATTTATTTTATGAGGTGGAATATCAGTGACGTAAATATACAATCATGCATACAGAGAATTTTAAATAATTAAATACATTATACAAAAAATTTCAGTAATATGAAATAAATTTAAAATAGTAATAAAACACTGATTTCTAAGACTGTTTACATTTAACAGTGATTTCATTGAAGGAGTTTGTTTATGCATGGGTAATGCACACACATCATTTCTACTACCAAGGAAGTTTTAATTATATCTCATATTGTGAATACCTTCACAATGAGTTGCCATGGTATTGCACTACATCGAATAAGTAATGCTTCACCTATGGAGAAGACTATTGTTTCTTATTCTTGGCAGAAAGCATCATCCAGATGGCACCATTTCATGGCTTTTTGGCCTCCTCTTCGGTGGGTGGGTAGTAGTTTTTGGCTAAATGCCTAAGAGTATGAAGGAGTTTGTTTATGCATGGGTATTGCACACACATCATGTCTACTACTAAGGTAGTTTTAATGCATCATTTTAATTTTATCTCATATTGTGAATACCTTCATGAGTTTCCATGGTATTGCACTACCTCAAATAAGTAACGCCTCACGTATGGAGAAGACTGTTACTTATTCTTGGTAGATACCACCACCCAGATGTCACCGTTTCAAAGCTTTTTGGCCCCTCTTTGTTAGCTTGATGGGAAGGTACCCTGTTGTTGCAATAGTAACAACCAAGTTATGAAGTATAACACCACAATATGAGAGATTCCTGATGGTGTGTGCAATTTAATCTAAAAGGTGGTGGTAGTATCTGCCAAGAATAAGTAACAAGTCTTCTCTATAAGTGACATGTTACTTATTCGAGGTAGTGCAATACCATGGCAAATCGTTGTGAAATTTTTTTTTTTTTTTATGAAAACCCCAAACACGAGAGGTATTAGAACCTATAATACTCAATACCATGCTTTGGTTGGAGGTTGAGAAGACGAAAGAAGATATTTGTTGACATTAGACTTGAACATCTGTAGACTGTAATTTTCAGGAAATACGTATGAAGGAAGGTTGTTCCAGAAAATGACAGTAAAATGAATAAATGAGGAAGATGAAAAGTTGCATTAATTATTTAACATTTGTTACAGACCAAATTTAAGTTGAAATGTCGAAGAAAGGGAGGTATGATGAAAACTATGTATTATTTGGTTTCACTTGCATTAATGGACTTGACAGGACTCAAATATCCCAGTGTTTTTTGTGCAGAAAAATTCTTGCGAACGGAAGTATGAAGCCAGCAAAACTGAAAGACCATCTCAAGTCTGTCCAAGCTGAAAATGCATCTAAAGATGCTGGTTTTTTTCGTGCGAAAAAATCTCAATTTGAAAAAGCAGGGACACTTCCAAAACTTGGATTTGCCATTTCACGAAAACCTTTTCTTGAAGCATCCTATAAAGTTGCTTACCAGATTGCCAAGCAAAAGAAGCCCCACACTATTGGAGAGACTTTAGTAAAGCCATATGCACTGGAAATGGTTGAACTGGTCTGTGGACTGGAACAGAGAAAAAAAACTGGAAGCTGTTCCCTTGTCAAATGATGTAATACATTCTAGAACAGCTGATATGTCTTTTAATATTTTGAAGCAAGTCATCGAGGAAATGGCAGCCTTGCCATTCCCCTTCAGTATGCAATTGGATGAAACTACAGACATTTCTCAAGGTAGCCAGATCCTTGTTTTTGTTCGCTATGTGCATGCTGACACCATCAAAGAAGAATTCTTATTTTGTGAGTCTCTTTTGAAAACTACAAAGGCCGTTGACGTTTTCAAAATGGCAAAAAGTTTTTTTTTACAAACGAAACTTTGAATGGAAAGGAAAACTTCATTCTCTTTGCACTGATGGAGCTCCTGCGATGCTTGGTAATACATCTTGTTTTGCTACTTTAGTGAAAAAAGAAGCTTCTCAAGTCGTCGTCACTCATTGCTTTTTACACAGACATGCACTGGCAAGAAAGACTCTTTCAACAACCCTGAAAGAAGTATTGTCAACAGCCATAAAAGTTATCAACTTTATCAAAAGAAGTTCTCTGAATCATCGTATTTTTAAAAGATTTTGTCAAGAAATGGGAGCAGAATATGAAGTGCTTCTCTACCACACAGAAGTGCGCTGGCTTTCAAGAGGACAAGTTTTGAAGTGCTTGTTTGAACTAAGGGCAGAAGTTTCACTTTTTCTGGAAGAAAGAGAAAACTCACTCTTGGAACATTTTGAAAGGAAGGATTTTATCCATGGGTTGACTTACCTGGCAGATGTTTTTCACCATATGACTGAGATAAATCTTTCCATTCAAGGTCATGAAGTCACCATTATGGATGCAACTGAAATATTACAAGCTTTCTTGGCTAAGTTACCAATATGGAAGAAGAGAGTAGAGACCGACATTCTTGCAAACTTTCCACTGTTGCAGGAAGTGCTTTACCAAGGTGTAGTTGGTAAAGCACTTCCTGCAACAGTGGAAAGTTTGAACCAAATTGAACCATGGATCCAAAATTCTTTTCTTTCTGATATGAACTGTATCGAAGATGTTGACTTAACCAAAGACAAACTCATTGATCTTAGGTCAAAAAACTTACTATGATTGGAGTTTATCTCAAAAAGCCTTGGAGAATTCTGGTGTATCCTGAGAGAAGCCTATCCTCGTCTTGCAAAGCGAACTATGGAAGCTTTGATACCATTTGCAACAATATATCTGTGCGAATCGGGATTTTCAGCACTTGTAACAATGAAAACAAAAATCGAAATCAATTAGATGTCCAACATGACATGCGTGTTGCCTTGTCAAAAAGCACACCACGCCACAGTTTAATGTTCTTATTCAAGATAAACAACAACAGTCTTCACACTGATATGTCCTTAAAAAATAAAATTTAACTTCAACTTTCCTATATTTTTAAATGTATTGTATTAGTATTCAATGTGTTAAGAAACACATATTACTGTATAATGTTTTTTTGTAATTTTATTTTATGCATTTAAAAACATTATTCTGAGAAGGGGTCCGTGGCATTCACCTGACTGGCAAAGGGGTCCATGGAACTAAGAAGGTTAAGAACCCCTGCATTAGGGGCTAGTTATTATTATGGATAAAGGATATGATAAGTGGGGTACCACAAACTGGTATTGGGCAAGTTTTTACTGTTTTTAACAATTATTAATGATATTGATGTAAATATTTTATTTGTCTATGTTTACTGATAATACCAAGGTGGGCAGAACAGTTAGTGACAGTAATCAGGGTATGGTACTTCAAGCAGATCTAGATAAACTAAGCAGATGGGCTGAAAAGTGTCACCTGTGGTTTGACATTAATAAATGCAAGGCATTACATTTGGGTAGCAGTAATCTCCCAGAATAACATGTCATTTGAATAGCACCAAACTCAAGATAATTGATCATGAAAAGGACCTAACAGTAATTTTACCATCTGTACATTTATCATTAGAACCAGTGACTTTGTTACGCCTATCGGATCAATTTTGTAGCTCCTAGTTTTGTTTTCAATTAATTGCATTGAGTTGAGCAACTTTTATTTAAATGAAAAAAATTCTTGTATTAACACAAAATTAATTTATTTAAAAGGCAACAAGTGTGTTCAAAGAGGATGAAAAAACATGATTATACCAAGTCTTATTTTTTGTTTGTTTACTTTTCAGTGCTACTTTAAAAAACATTATTTAAAAATAAGTGATTGGAATCACATATTTTTGCAGATAGTTGAACGAACAAAAAAAAAAAAAAAAAACTCTACAGGAAATTAAATGTGTCATGGAAGCAATTTCTGCCAGAGGCACTTCTCATGCTCCCACCACTAGTCTGTGCTGAGCGATCATTAATAGTGTACAAAAAAAAAAAAAAAAAACCGTGTGGGTGTACCTTATATGCACGAAAGATGTTTTATTTTATATGAAAACATCCTTTTAGCGAAATAGCTTAATTACCCATTTGATTGTAGCCATTTGTTGAATAGTGTGATTGGAAGTGGTGGGAGACAAGTTTTCTGGTTAGCCCATTTAAGGATCCAGACTTCCACAGCAAAGATTCGCTTCTTTGTTGTAGTAGCTGCTGAGCCCACACTTCAGTGGCATAGAGTGGAGTATAAATTACTGTTCTAATGTACTGCTGCTCCTGCCCTACTGGCTACGGATGCGCCACACACACATGAGCATAAAACTAGAGTTTTGGGTCAAATTGCTATTCCCATATATCTCCATAGGTCGGAATGGCTGATAATTACAATTCCATTGAGTGTTGGGGTTATTACTGTTAGGGTTGATTTGAGGTAAAAGACCATTAGTTTTGTTTCTTGTGGATTGATTGAGAGTCCATACTGTTTGAGGTATTAGGCGATGTTAATAACTGTTATTAATACATGATGTGGCTTCAAGGTCATTGTTGGGAACAACAGGCATTAAAATTTTTATATTGTCTGCATACTTAATGATTTTCTTGTTTTTATGCACATGAGGTGCGATGATGGCTATAACTAACAAGCCAGATAGGATTCCTCTTTGTGGAACACCAGCAGAGATCGCCTTGTATTATTGTCCATGTGCATCAATCTGTAATACCTTTTCATAGAAGAGTGGTGCTATGAACCAGAGGATATTACTTTGGATTAGACAATGGGCTTCAGTTAAGCAGAGGAGTGCAGACACATTGATGACGTAAAAGTTAGCTTCAATATCTAGATACATGATGCAAGTTCCTCATGCTGTTCAAGAGCAGACAATATAGTATGTGTGGCTACAAGACGGTTCGTCACTGTGGACTGGTTTTGGATGGCATAGTGTATCTGTGGATGGCTAATCTCCAAGGACATGGTTCATTAAGATGGGCAGCATAATTTTTTAATGCTGGGTTCATCCTTTTGGGCCATTGTACTGCATTGTCATGGGGACAGCACAACACCATGACAATGCAGTCGTATCATTCACAGAAAAGCGCAACTGACTGACACCTTTTGGATTAAAATCATCTCCCGTTGACATGTCAGGCTGATGTAGAGCTTTAATTTTTCCCATTCCAAGGAAGATACTTCACACAAAGGAACAAAAATTAAAATCTAAATTTCCTCTTTAATCATTGGTAAAAATTTGATGATGCTGATTTTAATGAGTTTGCCATTGTTGACAAGCACAGTGAGCTATTAGAATTTGCTATGAAATGTGGCCATAAGAATAGGGTGAATGCTCTTGAAGGAATTAAATTGGGGCTCAACAAGCTCTTAACTACCCACATCAACGCTAGAGCTTGCACTTGATCATCAGGCAGCAAAGTGGCAACTCCGAGGCTGATTGCACTGGTCCCACAGGCGCTAGTTGTTGTTGGTGATTCTATTATCAGGGAAACAGGAAATATATTGTGCAAAAAGGATAGGTGAAATAGGACCAGGGTGTGTCTCCAGGGCAAAAGTTGATGACGTTGTTGAACCGATATCATCTTTTAAGGGTACAAAAGGTGATACTGTTGTACATGTTAATACTAATGACATTGAGTAGAAGATCTGCAAACTTAACAAGTACAGGGCAATGTTGAAAAAAAGTCACAAGTTAAGGTTGAATTTGAAGTTGTCTGCAATTCTGCCCTGGAGAGGTTGTGCAAGGCTCACAGGGTAGAATTTTTCTGAGCATTAGTAGTGGAATATGATGCAAGAAAGCAAGTGTATACAGCATCAGCCAAAAAAAAAAACACTTCCCATTTCACTTATCCATTCCCTCCAAAAGTTTGTCTAGTTCTTTCTTCAATGTTTAACCTCTCAACTTCCACAACAGATGGAAGTTTGTTCCAACAATCAACTACTTGCTGGCTAAAGGCAAATTTCCACAAAATATTCTGCAACCATCTTTCCTCAAGTTGAATTCATGCCCTTTCAAGTGTGCAATCTGAGCAAGAGGAAGAATCTTTCTCAAATTTAACCCCAGAGGCTCACATCTGGTGAGTATGGGTTTGGCACACCCAGGGTCCTGAGCTGGATATCATCGTTCTTCTCTTTCTTGGTGATTCCCTTCTGCTTCTCTCTCTCTCTCTCTTTTTGGCTGGTGCAGCAAAAGCCTCAGGCTTCCTTGCGCCATACGGCTAATGATAATAATAATAGTAATCCCATCAGCATTGAGCTTGCTCAAACCATTCAAAGCCTTAAACACCTCAACCAGATCATGTCTCCAGATACTGCAATTTGCAGAACTGAAGCCTCTCTTTTGGTAAGAGCATCCCTTTGTTCCTCTCACCAGTCTCATTGCCTTTCTCTGTACTGTACTCTGTGCAGTACTCAAGACGTGGCGTGACCATTATCGTATACTCAGGGATGATCACCTCCTTATCCCTTCTAGCAAAATTCATGTATAGCAGAGTGTCAAATCTGAATGTCAATAATCGAAATGAGACAGCATTTATTTTTTGTTATGTTGGTGCCATAAAATAATTACAGATAAGCACCAGTTATTGTGATTACGTTTGCAAATTGAATTTTGATTCTATTAAATGGCAATTCTAATAAGCAAAAATCGGAGGACTATTATCCACAGGCTATAAAAACAAAGGTATAAAGCACAAATTCACATCTTGTTTTTCCTTCCTTAACAATTAACAAAATTAAATGATACGTAAAAATCGGAAGAATATTATCCACAGGTTAGCAAAATAAATTTAGGCTTATGTACATAGCTTAATTAATACACATACAGCACTAACTAAACATAACGCTTTGTAATCTGTTATTTAACACACTTTGTAATGTGATATTTCTATTCACTGACATTTTTTGGGGTTAAAAATGCTAAAACAGTAAAAAAATAAATAAATAAGCATCAATCAATAACAAAGAACACATGTGGAAATTGCAAAAAACACGATTTAAAGTTAAAGCAATAGTACCTCACTCCCCCTCGAATTACTCTAATAGTAATTCGAGGGGGAGTGAGGTACTATTGCTTTAACTATACAAATTTCCGTTCGCCTTCTGTTAGCTTAATTAGCTATTTTCTGCAAAATTTTCGGCAAATTGTGTTCAGCAAATATTAATAATTTCTCAGTTGTGCTTATAAGGTTGTAGCGATCGGTCGGGATAAATATCATCCAGCCTGTATCATTTATAAATTATTTTTATAAATTATGGTTAGACACATTCGCTGCTTTGGCCGGCTAGACGTATATTTGTTTATAAGCCTTACTATATCTTAATACTATTTTAAATTATCTATCCATTATGGATTTTTTGGTTTTGGTATACAGGCAGATGATAACAGAAACTGATGGCTCAGTCTAGCATGGGTTGGTTATTTTGTAGGGGTTTAGCCCTCAACAAAGTTCCTTGCAAAATAATTTTCTCGTGTTGGGCTTATTATGTTAATTAACTTAATATGATATATATTTTGTTTTCATGTATACTGGACGTACGGCAGGCCTGTGGCTACATTGATTTTCAAACTATGAAGATACTTACATTACACTATAACTTATCTAATTAGTATATATATATCAAGGAACTGTTAAATATAACAGTCAGTACACAAAGTTTGCAATTACTTTGAATCTCACTCAGATGCATGCCAATACAGTATCCAAACAGTTTTTTTAATTGTAAATAGTTCTCAGTAGAGTAAGTCTTTTCCTAAAGGCCAAGTTTGAGAAACTTTGCAACACCCTAAAACAAATCTCATCCTGAATCAAGAGATTTACATTGTCCTCACAGATGTTAGGAGCAATGCTATAGAGTTCACTTATAAACTCTTCATACGCAGTACAATACAACACATTTCCAATCCTCTTATTCGCCACAGAAGCATTCAGAATTATTCTCCAAACCTAACTTGAATAATTTCTCTTTTAATGATCCCTGGCCCGTCAAGATGAATGAAGTTTTCATGGATGGATAAAACCAAAGCATCTATTTTTTATTCATTGCGAAGAGAGCATCTCCAATAAATTGTCAAATGGCTTGACCAGTTTCGCTGGTCACCCATCTGTGTTTCCAAACCTCCAAAAAGTCAGTCCAAAGTTTAAAATTTCCCTGTTTGATAGAGACAGCAGGATCACTCTCTTCATTCAATATTCTGGTTGAGAGACCTTTCTTTAAATTATATAACATCCCTTTATATGCTATGTACAGATCCAATAGGATTAAGCCAGAAATGACATGGAGGGCATTAGGGGACATAGTTCTGCAGCAATGATAAGTAGCAAATATCATAATCCTCAGAAGGGAAAGAAGTTTCACTTTCATCTTTACATGGGTTACTCTCGTGAACCAAATTCCTGCAACATATGACACAATTGGCAGAAAAGTAGTTTTATAGTAGAGGGTAAGGATTTCTGGCTTAATTTCCCATCCATTTCGTGAAAGACAAATAGCATTTGTGTGAATTTTTTAACTTTGTCAGCCAGGCTCTTAATGTGCAGGATAAATGAGAATCTGTCATCAGGCCTAAATATTTTATCTGAGGTATGTACGGAAGTCGGAAGTTATTTATTTTAATTGTAGGAGGCCGGTGATAATCCAATTTGTGGTTAAATATCATAATTTTTGTTTTGGTTTCCGAAATTTTTAATTTATTCATTGAAACCCATTGAACATGAGGTGTCATGTTAGGTGACAGTGAGATCTATAATTGATTGGCCATGTACATTCCAGAATGTAAATGGCATATTAGGTTTGTTATGTATCATCCAGTGATGAGCAAGTACAAATTCCTCAACAACTAAACATATAACATCATTTCCTCCACTGTGCCACAAACTGGACTTAGCATTAGAGTCTATTGATACTACAATTTTTGAGGATGAAAAAGGACAGACAGGATAGGAAAGGAGGAGGTTATGCTTAGTTAAGAAACACAAAATCTAAAGCAGTGCATTCAGTTTGACATGGATGGACAATGCAACGTTGAGTCAGTTTGGTGTGACATAAGCAAAAGTAGGAGTGTGTTATAGGCCTAATGACTCTGATGAGTACAATGAACAGCTGCACAGAGAAATAGAGTTGGCCAGTAAATCAGAATGTCTTATAATGGGGTATTTTAACTTTCCAGATATTGACTGGAACTTGTGGGTTGGTTACTCACAGATTAGCAAGACTTTTGTAAATTTATTGCATGACTGTTTTCTTAAAGCAACATGTTAGAGAGAGTAATACCCTTGGTCTGATTATCAGCAGTGATTATTCACACATTAGGAATCTGCAGATAAAAGAACCAAGTTGTAACTACCATCAAGGTTAAAGGGAAGGGGTTTTTGCTTTCGTAAAAGTGACTACAGTGGTCACAGACAGTTTTTAAATTCTAGACAGTGGGAACAAATGATAATGTTACCATCAGCAGATTCTAAATGGGAAGTATTCAAAGAATTAATCGTAGAAGCCACTAAGCGTTTCATACTAACTAAGAAATACTCTTCAAGGTATAGGCCTAAATGGATGTCAGATGAACTGATGAAATTTTTGGCAGAGAAAAAACAGTGCATGGCATTGCATATAAATTATCAGACGATGGAGAAGCCTATGGTACATGTAAATTAGTCTGTAATCAAGTCAAAAAGGAAGTCAGGCAAGCTAAGATAGATTACAAGAAATCTTTGGCAAAGGATGCAAAGGAAAACAGCAAAGACTTCTTTACTTATGTAAACTCTAGAACAGGGGTTCTCAACCAGGGGGAATTCCCTCCCAGTAGGAATATTAGGGTGGGTGGGGGGATTGGGATCACAGATTGACAGACTCAAACTGTTGGAATATTAATCTTTCTATAAACTACAGTTCTACAGATTGTACATAATCTACAGGACATCACACTTTATTAGATGTCACATATTAAATTAAAGAGTCTGAGGACGAGAGTTGCCTGTGCGGACATGCCTTTCTGCCGCTCTTGGAACAGAGAAGTTTTTTCTGATTTATTTTCTGCTTTATTAGTTTAAATTGACATATTAACTTATTTTCTAGAGTAGCTTTATATTCCTATTTACGGTACTTAAGTTTAAAGTAACTTAGATAGAGATTTTGTAGGTATTACTTAGTATCGGAAAGGGTATCAAATCCACGTGTTTACCGTTCGTAAATAGCCGCCATTGTTACGCGAAAATTAATCAGTAAAATCTATTAATCTTGTCGAACTTCATTGGCAGAATTGTACTTTTAACTATACATATAACCACTTAGGTTACGTAACATAAATAATTAGTAAAAATAAATAATTAATACATAACTTGATACGGAAGTTATATAAAGGGATTTCGTTGATAACACTTGTTACTGAAACAAATATTTCGTAGATAACACTCGTTACTGAAACATAAATATTTCATAGATAACACTCGTACTGAAACATAAATATTTCGCAGATAACACTCGTAGATTTCGTAGATAACACTCATTACTGAAACATAAATATAGCGTTATAACTGTGTTGGAATACAAGTTTAGGATTTAATTTTGTACTGAAATTGAAATTTTATTGAAAGTAAATCGAAATCATGATTCAAACCAGAGCAGCAAAGCAAAAGGCTCAAGCTAATGGGAATGCTGTGGCTCAGGGGAGAACTGAGGGGGAGGGGGGGGCAGTTGCCCTCTGAATCACAGCCTTTTAAGATGCACTATTTGCTTGATGTTTGCGGAGCAGTCAGGTATGGGACATGATACTGCCATGGGGGGATGTCTTTGTATGTGCGCGATGCAAGGAGTGTAAGGAAATCAGGCGACAACTCAGCGTTGTTATGGGCCTATATGAGAGCTTGAAGGACAGGGTGGATGCCCTTGAAGGATTACAAGTGAGGGGCCCATCAAGCTCTCAGCTGTCCACACCAATGCCAGAGCTTGCACTTGCTCATCGCGCAACACAGCGGCAACCCCCAAGGCAGAATGCGCTGGTCCCAAAGGAACTAGTAGTTGTTGGTGACTCTATTGTCAGGGAAACGTGAAACATGCTTTGTAAAAAGGATAGGTGGAACAGGACCAGGGTATGTCTCCCAGGGGCAAAGGTTGATGACGTCGTAGAGCGGATATCATC
This sequence comes from Mastigoproctus giganteus, assembly GCF_048544385.1. Lineage (NCBI taxonomy): Eukaryota > Metazoa > Arthropoda > Arachnida > Uropygi > Thelyphonidae > Mastigoproctus > Mastigoproctus giganteus. The sequence goes on along the minus strand of NC_143578.1, from coordinate 132,981,626 downwards.
TTTTAAGGGCACAAAAGGTGATATAGTTGTACACGTTGGCACTAATGATATTAAGAGTAGGAGACCGACGGAATTACTTAACAAGTACAGGTCACTGATGAAAAAAAGCCGTGAATTAGGGTTGAATTTCAAAGTGTCTGCAATTCTGCCCAGACACGATAGGAAGGAGTATATGATGAGAGCCCTGTCGATCAATTCGGCCCTGGAAAGATTGTGCAAGGCTCAAGGGGTAGAATTTTTTTCAGCCTGGTCTGTACTTGTTAACAGGAGAGACTGCTTCTACAGGGATGGGATACACTTAAATAGAAAGGGTGCAAGAATGTTTGCTGATGCTATCGAGGCAGTGTTAGGTGGGTCGGAAAACTGCTAGATTGGGGGGATAAAAGGGCTAATAGATTAACAGTAGCCACTGGCAGAGGAGAAAGTGATTCTTGCACTGCTTCTATTGGAATGAGCAGCAGCCTGGAAAATAAGATGCAGGATATTTCAGAGACTGCTGGGAATCATTGGGGTACAAGTAAACACTTGTACCCCAAGCAACTTGTACCCCAACTTGGGGTACAAGTTGCCTCTAATTGATTGGAGTAAATGGGAAGGAAACTCAACATGGGGAACAAAATTTTTAAAGCAACTAGATGACTGTTATTTGTATCAACATGTCGGGGAAAGTACTAGAGAAAAGAATATCCTAGACCTCATCATCACACATGAATCAGATGACATAACAGGGCTGACAGTACAGGAACCAGTAGCAGGAAGTGATAACGGAGTTCTATGGTGGATGATGACGAGAGAGGTAGCAGAAGTAAAAGGCAGAGGAATGGGTTTTAATTTCAGAAAAGGAAATTACGATGCCTTAAGGTACTACATGGCCTCTATTAACTGGGTAGATATCGCGCAGAGAATGAATACAATTGAACTGTGGTACACTTTTAAAACATTAATCACAGATGCCTTGAATGCGTATATACCATTAAAAAAATACTCCACGAGAAGGGTTCCAAGTTGGATGAATAGTGAAGTTGCCACATTACTTGAGCAGAAAAAGGTGGCATGGAAAGGTTACAGAGCAATAAAAAGTACTGAAGCCTATAACAGCTACAAGGTGATGTGTAATAGAGCCACAGAAAAGGTTCGACAGGCAAAGGCAGTTTATGAGAAATCACTAGCAAACAGAGCAAAGAGGGGGGATAAAGAATTCTTCACATATATAAATGCCAAGAAGAGCAGGACAAACCAGATTGGACCTTTACGTAAGGGAAAGGGGACAGTATTAAATACACCAGCTGCCGTTGCAGATGAACTCAACAGTTATTTTGCATCGATATTTACAAATGAAAAACCTTTTGTGGCAATGGGAAATTGTGGGAGCGAAGTTGAAAAATATGTAATTAATGATATTGAAATTTCGCAAGATTATTTAATGAAAACACTTTCGAGCCTACAGACCAGTAAGGCTCCTGGAGTTGATGGAATATACCCTATAATCTTAAGAGAGGCGGCAAGCGAGTGCATTGAACCATTGAGGCTAATTATGCGAGCATCACTAGACTCTGGGGAGATTCCCTTGGATTGGAAAAGTGCAAATGTATCTCCCATACATAAGGGTGGCTCTAAAAGTGAAGTTGGAAATTATCGACCTGTCAGTCTGACTTCAGTAGTAGGGAAAATCATGGAGGCAATGATCAAGGGTGGAATTCAGGATCATTTGGATCGAATTGAAATTCTTAAGGATACTCAGCATGGTTTTGTAAAGGGAAAATCATGTTTAACAAATCTGGTTCGCTATTTCGAAAGGGTCACTCACGAGCTGGATTTAGGGAATAATTTCGACATTGTTTATTTAGATTTCAGCAAAGCTTTTGACTCAGTCCCACATGAGCGGTTGCTTTATAAGCTGGAACAGGTTGGAATCACTGGGAAAATCCTTATAGCAGGATGGCTTCAGGGCAGGAGGCAGAGGGTTGTGATAAATGGCTATACCTCAGATTGGGTTGATGTAAGAAGTGGGGTTCCCCAAGGATCAGTATTAGGACCACTGTTGTTTTTAATTTTCTTAAACGATATTGATGAAGGGATAGAGGGCGTGATGTCTAAATTTGCAGATGATGTTAAAATTGGTAGAGTAGTTAATGATCACTGTCAAGCTGAGCTTCTTCAGAGCGACCTAGATAGACTTCAGGAATGGTCAGAAAAATGGCAGCTGTGCTTTAATCCAACAAAGTGTAAGGTATTACACCTGGGAAACAGTAATCCCAAAAAAACTTATTCACTTGGTGGAGTTCAACTAAACCCAGTCCTGGAGGAAAGGGACTTGGGTGTTACGATATGGTCAGACATGAAATTCTCTGAGCATTGTAAACAGGTTGCAAGGAAGCCCCATGTTGTCCTATCGATGATCTATCGAACTTTTGCAAGTAGAGATAGGGACGTGATAATCCCATTATATAAGGCTTATGTTAGACCACACTTGGAATACTGTGTTCAAGTATGGAGACCGCACCTAAAGAAAGACATCGAGCTTCTTGAAAGGGTGCAAAGAAGGGTAACTCGCCTGGTGAGATCGGCTAAAGGGCGTCCTTATGAAGAAAGACTTCGAATATGTGGGTTGCAGAGTTTGGAAACTAGACACCTTAGAGGAGATTTGATTGAGGTGTTTAAGGCCCTGAGAGGCATCAGTAAAATGAATGAGGACAAAATTTTCAAGATTATAAATGATGCTAGAACTAGGGGACATAAATTCAAGTTATGGGGGAAGATGTTTAGATTGGACTGCAGGAAGTTTTATTTTAGCCAGCGAGTTATAAATTACTGGAATATGTTGCCTTCATGGGTGGTAGAGGCCGACAGTTTGGGGAAATTCAAAGGTCATCTGGATAGTACTTTCGGGTAAGGGAAGTGCACAGGATGATAGGTTTAAATTCCTTTTTTTTTTTTTTTTTTATTAATTATTATTATTTAGTTATTTATTTTATTTTATTATTATTATTATTTATTTTTTTTTTAAATCATTGTTTTGTTCGGATTTTTTTTTTTTTTTTTTTTTTGGCTGGTGCAGCATAAGCCATAGGCTTTCTTGCACCATGCGGCCGTTACTAATACTAATACTAACACATGGGTTGTGTTAGGGTGGCTAAGAGGAAGAGCAGGTGCATGTATACTTGCGTGTACACCAATGCTAGGAGTTTAGTAAATAAATTTGATGAATTTGAGGTATTGCTCAAAACATCAAAGGCAGATATTGTTGGGATTTCAGAGACGTGGTGTCACACAGATATAAGGAATGCAGAACTGGAAATTGGGGAGTACAATGTCTACAGAAAGGATAGACAGGATAGGAAGGGAGAAGGGTTATGCTTTTAGTTAATTTTAGCCAGCGAGTTATGGAATATACCCTATAATCTTAAGAGAGGCGGCAAGCGAGTGCATTGAACCATTGAGGCTAATTATGCGAGCATCACTAGACTCTGGGGAGATTAAGAAATACATAAAATCCAAGGAAGTGAAGCCAGTCGACATCGCTGTACAGTGCAGTGTTGAGTCAGTTTGGTGTGACATAAGCATTGGGAGATCAAAATTGAGAGGAGTGTGCTATAGGCATAATGACTCTGATGAGTATAATAAGAAACTGTACAGAGAAATAGAGTGGGCCAGTAAATCAGAGAGTCTTATAATGGGGGATTTTAATTTCCCAGATATTGACTGGAATTTGGGGGCTGGTCACTCACACACTAGCAAGGCTTTTGTGGATTTATTGGATGATTGTTTTCTACATCAGCATGTTCGGTAGGCAACTAGAGGGAGTAATACTCTTGATTTGATTATCAGTAGTGATTCTTCATGCATTAAGAATCTGCAGATAAATGAACCACTAGGTGGCAGTGATCACAGTGTTTTGAAGTGGGATTTACTCAAAGAGGTAACTACCATTAGGGGTAAAGGGAAGGGTTATTGCTTTCATAAAGGCGACTACGATGGTCTGAGACAGTATTTAAATTCTATACAGTGGGACCAACTGAAGATGTTACCAACAGCAAATTCAAAATGGGAAGCATTCAAAGAACATATCTTGGAAGCTACTAGGCTTGACATACCAACTAAGAAATATTGTTCAGGTTTAGGCCTAAATGGATGTCAGATGAACTATTGAGACATATGACAGAGAAGGAAAATGCATGAGATACATATAAATTAACACGTGACACAGAAGCCTATGATAGATACAAGTTGATCTGTAACCAAGTTACAAAGGAAGTTAGGCAGGCAAAGGCAGATTACGAGAGATCTTTGGCAAGGGATGCAAAGAAAAACAGCAAAGAGTTCTTTACTTATGTAAACTCTAGAAGGAAGGGAATGAATCAGATTGGTCCACTTGATATCGATGGGTCAACTGTTGATGATCCTGTTCAGGTAGCTACCAAACTAAATGAATATTTTGCATCGACATTCACACATGAGGAGTTATTCAGCGAGGGGAATGCCAGAGGTGTATTCAACTCTGGCAGTAAGCTAGAGAATCTTGTAATAACTGAGAGTAAAGTGGAGGAGAAATTGTTGAAGATAAACACAAGAAAGGCACCTGGGGTGGATGGGATTTTTCCAGTTATATTAAAGGAGGCAGCAAAGGAAGTAAGCAAACCCTTAGCCATAATTATGAGAGCTTCCTTGGACTCGGGGGAGGTACCCATGGACTGGAGATGTGCAAATGTGACCCCAATTCACAAAGGAGGATCAAAGGCTGACACAAGTAATTATAGACCTGTGAGTTTAACTTCTGTTCCCGGAAAATTAATGGAGGCACTGGTTAAAGAAGCACTGCAGGATCATCTAGACAAGACTTCAGTTATAGCTCGGACACAGCATGGTTTTGTTAAGGGGAAGTCTTGCCTGACCAATTTGATTGGATACTATGATGCAGTCACAAAAGAACTGGATGCAGGGAATAACTTTGATATTATATACTTGGATCTTAGAAAGGCTTTTGATACTGTTGCACATGGAAGACTGCTGCACAAATTGGAGCAGTGTGGCATTGGAGGCAAATTGCTGCTATGGATAAAGGGGTGGTTGAGGGGGAGAAGACAGAGAGTGGTAATCAATGGACACTGCTCATCGTGGACTAATGTTATTAGTGGAGTCCCTCAGGGTTCAGTATTGGGTCCTTTATTGTTTTCTGTATTTATAAATGATATTGATGATGGTATATCAAGCTTAATGTCCAAGTTTGCAGACGATACGAAGGTTGGCAGAGTTGTCAAGGACACTACTGACACTATGCTGCTGCAACAGGATCTGGAAAGGTTGAGCAGATGGGCTGAGAGGTGGCAAATGAAGTTTAACATTGACAAATGTAAAGTACTACCTATGGGAAACAGCAACCCCAGAGCAACGTATCAACTCTGTGGTACTACACTGACAGTGGTAGAGAATGAAAGGGACCTGGGGGTGGTTGTGCAGGCAGATATGAAGTTCTCTGAGCAGTCAGATGGGCTGCAAGAGTAGCTCATGGTGTATTGTCAATGATATATAGGAATTTTTCTAGCAGGGATAAGGAGGTGATTATTCCCTTGTATAAGGCAATGGTCAGGCCACACCTAGGGTACCTTATACAGGCCTGTAGGCCTCATTTCAAGAAGGATGTAGAGCTGCTGGAACGAGTACAGAGAAGGGCAACAAGATTAGTGAATGGAACAAAGGGGTGCTCTTACGAAGAAAGGCTTAAGTTTTGCAAATTACAGTGTCTGGAGACTAGGCACCAGCGAGGTGATCTGATAGAGGTGTACAAAGCCTTGAATGGTTTGAGCATGCTCAGTGCTGATAGGATTCTTCCTCTTGCTCAGAATAATCACCTGAGACGGCATAAATTCAAATTGAAGAAAGACAGATGTAGGATAGATGTGCGGAAATTTGCCTTTAGCCAGCGGGTGGTTGGTAGGTGGAAGTGACTTCCATCCCTTGTCGTGGAAGTTGATAGCCTAAATAAGTTTAAGGCTCAGCTGGACAGGTATTTCGAATGAACAGAGGGGTGAAGTGGAAGTGGAAATTTTTTATTTATTTATTTTACTTTATTTTTTTTTTTGGCTGATGCTGCATAAGCTTGCTTTCTTGCATCAAATGCCTCTACTAATGCTAATGCTAAAAGATAAATATTTCACTTTTTTATCTTTTTAGAATGCACCTTTTGAGTCAGACAATCTTGGAAAGGGGGTAATGACATTCTGACATATGGTGAAAAGGGTGCATGGGGCAAAAAAGGTTGAGAACTACTGCTCTAGAAGGAAGGGGATGAATCAGATTGCTCCATTTGGTATTGATGGCTTGACTGTTGATGATCCTGCTCAGGTTTCTGACAAATTGAATGAGCATATTGCATCTACATTCATATACGAGTAATTCTTTAGGGAAGAGGATACCAGAAGTTTATCAAGCTCTAACAGGGAACTAAATGATTTTTTAATAACTAAGAGAAAAGTTAAAGAGTGATTGTTGAAGTTAAACATAAGAAAGGCACCTGGGTTGGATGGAATCTATCCAGTTATATTAAGGGAGGCAGTGAAGGAAGAAAACCCTTAGCCATAATTATGAGAGCATTCTTGGATTCAGGGAATGTGTCTGCAGACTGGAGATGCAACAATGTATCCTCAATACACAAAGGGGTATCAAAGGGTGACATGAGTAATTATAGACTTGTTAGTTTAACTTCTGTTCCAGGGAAAATAATGGAGTCACTGATAAAAGAAGTAATTCAGGATTATCTAGACAAGGCAGCAATTATACTTCAAACACAAGCATGGGTTTATTAAAAGGAAATCTTGTTTGACCAGTTTGATTGATTAGTACGATGTGGTCACAAAGGAATGGGATACAAAAAATAATTTTGATAACATATACTTGGATTTCAGGAAAGCTTTTGATACTGTTGCACATAAATGACTGTTGTACAAATTGGAGCAGTGTGGCATTAAGGGCAAGTTACTGCTATGGATAAAGGGAAGAGGAAGAATCCCAGCAAGAATCCAATCAGCATTGAGCAAGCTCAATGCTGATTGGATTCTTCCTCTTACACATGAGAGAGTATAAATTCAAATCGAGTCACAGAAGAAGTTGCAGAATAGATGTGCAGAAGCTTGCCTTTATCCAATGAGTGGTTGATTGTTGGAACAATCAACCACTCATGGAAGTTGGTTGATTGTTGGAACAATCAACCAACTTCCATGTGTCATTGTGGAAATTGATAGTTGAAATTCAAGGAAGAACCAGACAGACTATTGGAGAGAATAAATAGGTGAAATGGGAGGTGTTGTGTTTTTTTGGCTGATGTATAAGTTTGCTTTCTTACATCATTTGTCACTGCTAATGTTAACTTGTGGAAGAACCAGCTCAGATGGCAGAAATAAAGTGCACCTAACTTTTGCACATAAAATGGCTTCTATGAAAATTAATGGTACTGCTTGGAAATTTTTTAACAATGGTCCTTGCATAGAGGAACAAAAGATAAAACATAGGTATTTACTTATGCCATTGGTAAAGATTTGACTCATCACTTTGGTATTGTTGATGTGTGTTGCAAAAAATGCTGCGGAAGGAGAACCAGCTCCAGCTGCAGGAATTTTCACATTAAGCCCCAGAAGTTTGCTCCTAGGGATTATTCAGGGAACCACAGCTGTAGAAAATGTGGTATGGGAATGAGTTCCATTATTAGATAAAATTCGGTTACATTTGGTAATTTAAATTTATTGAACATAGCAATACCTTTAGTAAATAAAAAGAAGCAACATTTAATGAATTAGCAAACCAGGCTATAAAATTACATGAATAATTGATTTGGCAGTCAATTATGATTTGATAGCTATGCTAGCAACTCTCCCCCATTAAACATACAGTGGAATGGAAAACTAACTTGCTGTCATATTTAATGGCATTACATATAATAATAATAATTTGATTTAATAATTAATCTGAACAAAAGAGAAAAACTGAAGCAGCTTCATGTCTTCCTTAAATAGTGAGTAAATTTATGTGCACAAAAAATGTTTAATTTCACAGAACCAAGATAAAATTTCACAACTATGATGGAAAATTTTACCTTGGTTGTGTGGAATTTCTTTCTCCCTTTTCACTCTTACTTGCTCTAAAGTAATTTCAAACTGGTCAGCAGTTAATGCAACCACTACATGACCAGCTTATGCAGCTCTAATTAGCAAGAGTAGTTAAGCACTATGATATGGAGTTTACTGAATGAGAAGTAGTGCTATAAGAAAGAAATGTCACCCCTTTTTGTGTGGATTACAAGTATTAACCAAGAAATAATATTCCAAAATATGGACCCTTAGAAAGTAAACAATACAGAGCTTGTTTTATCTACAGTTCATGTACATTGAGCTTCATGATTGTTATGGCAGCAAAAATGAAACTCTGGGATCCTTGTTATTTGTGTGAGAAATTGAAAAAGATTTCAAATTACTTTTTATGGATTTCTTAAGAAGAATAGGTAATATTTTTTAAATTTCTCCAGTACAAAAGTATTTTTTCTCTGAAACACACCTGTTGTCATTATCTCTCAAATTCAGCATGTATATGTGGTGACTTGAAGATGCACAGCACCTGCATTTTGTATGTGATCAATATTTTTTTTTTTGGCGGTGTAAACAAAATGGATTACATATGCATTCATAATGCAAGTTACAGTTACATAAATTCTCCATGATTGCGCACAATTTTTGGAAATTAATAGAGATGTAATATTGAAAGGTGTTGCATGCTATATGCATTATGCTAGCAATTTTTTGTTATAGCTCCATTCAACTTTGTTATAATGATATTTGTTGGTACAGTTAATGACTTTCAGAATAGTGGCACCTCCGGGGATTCAAGATGCTGTTATTTCGATTTTTCCGTTATCTAGAAAGTTTTATTTTTAATGTATTTAATGCACAAATAATGAGGCCAAATAAGAAATAGATTATAAGAATGCAATTTTATTAACTGCACATAAAACACATAAACATGTTGACTATGCAGTGTTATATTCTGCCATTAATACACTCCTACTTACACCTGTTCCATTTTCTGTTATTATATCAAGTTTGTCACTAAGCTTTAATGTTGTTCTTCTTTTCTGTAAGAGGTTTAACTTTTGGAGCGATAGTGAGGGATTTTTAATTTAAAATAAATGTAAAATAGCAGTATAATCTGTGATATCAGTCAGAATTCACTTCTAAAATGGCTAACTTAAACAAATACAGTGATCATGCGACTTGCTGTTTTCTTTTTTCGGCACTACAAGACATCTGCGCTGTACGCCATACGATCTCAATGTGCCAGTAGCTCGAATGTTCTGTTATTTGGGGTGCCATTATTTCGACAGTCTACTGTAGTTAGTTTCTCTACACCATTCAGAAGTCTTTTCAAATTAGAGAGAGAGCTTCGAAATAATTCTAATTTTGAGTAATCTAGTATCAGTTAATGAGAATATATCATATTCTGGAGACGTTAGGAATATTCTATATAACAGCACATAGAGGTGTGACCATATTGCTAGGTTATATAGAATTCCCACAAGATATGTGTGTGGCGCCTCTGTAGCCAGGTGGGAAGGAGTAGCAGTGCGTAGCACACGCTTCTTGATTAGACTGGGGTTCGAGCCCGTCACCACCAAATATGGAGAATGCGGAAAGGTCAAGGAATGACCACCGCATATCCCGGAGCAATATGGCCTAGTTGCTAATGCTCCTAAAAACCAAATAACAAACAAACAAAACAAGATATGTTCCTTTATGCCTCCCCTCTCCCTTGATGCTGTGGCAGTGCACATTGTACTGGAAATCATATTTACTCATCTGTATATCTCAAACCAAATCATTTCTACTCTCTTAAATATCTGTAGAGTATTGTGTGTAGGTATTTCTAGTTTGATGTTTAAGTTTGCAGATTATACAAAGGTGGGCAGGGAAATCATAGCAATCAAGGTATGCTACTTCAACAAGATCTAGTGGGCTGAGGTTTAGCTTTAAAAAATGTAAGGTGCTGAATTTGGGTAGCAGTAATCCTAGAATAGCATATGAATTGGGTGATACCATACTCAAGATAGTGGAGTGTGAAAATGATCTAGGGCAATTGTATATTCTGATTATGAAAGCTTCTGATCAGTGCAAGCAGGTTGCTAGGACAGCTCGTGGTTTCTGTCAGTGATAAATACAGGAATTGGTCCAGTAAGGACAAAGTTAATTATCCTATTGTATGTGAGAAATCCTGTTGTTGACTGGAAAATGTGGGAATGGCTAAATCATATCTTGAATATTGTATATAGGATTGGAAACCTCAGTTTAGAAAAAAATTTAGAATTAAAATAGGTGCATAGAAGAGCAACAAAATTAGCTTGGGGGGACAAAAACAAGGTATCTGGGGGAAACTTGATCGAAATATTTAAGGTTTAAATACTTTCAGTAGACCAGATCATTTACCTACCAGAATAACGGACAATCCTAATCATATAGCCAACACACTTCATCTTTTTCTCACAAACAACCCTTTCAAGTACACAGTCGAAGTGAGTGGTCCTTTAGGCACCTCAGATCACAACTTGGTGATTGTCTCTTCTCCAATGAAGCCTTTATCTCATGGCCATTCCCAACCTCGTGTTGTTTGGCATTACAAGAATGCAAAATGGTATGATCTGCGAGATTTCTTTTCTTCTTTTCCTTGGTCTGATTACTGTTTCAAAACTTCTGATGTCAATGTTTCCTCAGATCGTGTCAGTGCAATTACCTTGTAGGAATGGAATCCTTTATTCCATGCTCCACCTTAAAATCTCGTCCTTTGTCTAAACCAGGGGTGGGCACGCATGAGGTCAATGAGAGCCGAATTCCGGTTTTTCATATATTATAAAGAGCCACACCATAGTTACATAATATTAAATACACAAATTTAAATTAAATTAAATTAAATTATTATGATTGCATATTTACACAAGTCATAAGTGCTATGTAAAGTATACATACAGATAAGAAAATATAATTAAGAGAAAGAAAATACAAAATAATTATTTCAAAATTTTAATAATAAAAATAAAATACAATAAAAATGCATTAATAAAAAGTATAACATTTAACGAAGACCTTTGGTCAAATCTTTGAAATTTGGCCTAAAATTTGTTAAAGCCGTTCGCAGCAATTCTGTGAGATGATGATTGGTCAACTGTGAACGATATTTCGACTTCACGAACTTCATTGTGGAGTACAAAGATTCACAGCAATATGTTGTACCAAAAATTGAAATTAGACGGCAAGCAGCTTTCTTTAAATGTGGATATTTTGATTCTGGCACGAGTTTCCAAAATTCAATTATAGAAGTAGATTTGTCTGCATTTGCAATGCCTGATCCTCTTTCATCTCTAATAACTCCAATTCCCCAGCCCCTTTTTCAACAAGTATTATTTCAAAAATTGGAAATCCATCTTCAATAATATTCATTACTTCATCAAGCTCATTTCTAACATCGAACGAAGAATCTAACATTTCTTCCTTCACATTTACGTCCGCAGATACATAGCGGACAAAAACGGCCAATTGTGGAACATCCTGAATGTCTGTAGACTCCTCGAGAGCTAAACTAAATGCTGTACAATTTTTCAAATCACACATCAAACTATTTTCAACATTTTTACTAATTGCACCAATACGACGCTCAGTTGTAGGCGTGACATAGGAACCTGTGCGATCAATTTATGCAGTTTTGTATTATCTGGATCCAAAACTTTAACCACTTCTTCCAAGTTTCTTTTAATAAATTCTCCTTCTCCATATGGACGTTTGGCACCAGCAATATTCCAAGCTATCAAAAAACTAGCTTTGTTTGCTCTGTCATCTTCGCGACTAAAAGAAGACAAGAGTCCTTGTTGCTTATGAAGACCATATTGCAAGGACTTAAGTTTCTCTATTCGCAATTTTGAATTGAGTGGATATTGAGTTGAAAAGTGGGGATGACCTACTTCGTAATGTCGACGTAAATTGCTTACTTTGTAGTTTGCAATTGTAACTTTACAAATAAGACACAACAACTTTCCATTATTGTCAATAAAAGCAAAATTTTCTACCCATTCTTCTTGAAAGATTCTATTTTCTTTTTTTGATATTTTCTGAGGTCATTTTATCAAAAAAATCAGTGTAAATGCGCGCGGATTTACTTATAATCAAAATAAAAATAGCAAAATACCTAGACATAAAAATAAATAAATAAAATAAAATCCGTATAACAAAATATTAGTTACTTAGTTAATTTAACAAGATTCAGTGAAAAAAGTTCTGAAATAATAATAAAAAAACGGATTTAAATTTTTAATGGGAGCCGCACTTAACTGAACAAAGAGCCGCATGCGGCTCTGAGAGCCGCATTTGCCCACTGTTGGTCTAAACCTTGGTTTTCCAATAAATGTGCTAAGGCTGTTCAAGAGAAGAAGAACGTTGCATATTGTAATTGGCTTGTTTCCAATTCTTCAGTTTCGTTTTCTGCCTACACCAAAGCTTGCAACAATTGTAAAGCAGTTATTAATCAGTCCAAACTAGATTTTGAACAGGTTAAGAGTGGAAAATTTGCTTCTTGCCCTAATGGTAGTCGAGTATTCTGGTCTCTTGCCAAAGCTATTGGCCGCAACTTTTGCCCATCTCTACTCCGACCTCTGTCAAAACCAGATGGTTCTGTTGTCACTTCAGCCTAGGATAAAGCTGACCTGCTAGTATCTCATTTTCCTTCCAACTCATGTATTAATGATCTTGGTAAAACACTTCCCACCATTCCCAACACACTCCATTCAATGCTTCCTGTGGTCTTCTGTCAAAAGGATATCAGAAGGATTTTGATGAATCTTGATCGAAGAAAGCTCCAGGTCCTGATGGTATTTCCCGACTTGTTCCCAAAACTTCTGCTCCTGAACTTACTCCTGTTCTTTGCCGCCTTTTTTTCACTTTCTTATTCCAAAGGTGTTTTTCCTTCTGCTTCGAAATTTGCTCATATCCAGCCAGTTCCTAAAAAGGGTGACAAGTCCCTCCCATCTAATTATCGTCCCATTGCAATTACTTCTACTCTTTCTAAAGTAATGGAGAAATCAATTAACCGCCAACTCTTAAACTACCTAGAAACCTTCCGTCTGATCAACGATCGCCAGTATGGATTCTGTCAGTGTCGATCCACTTGTAATATTCTGGCTTATGTCACCCATTTATGGACAAATTCAATGGAAAAGTTTGGTGAAACACAAGGAGTTGCTCTTGACATCTCAAAGGCTTACGATTGTGTTTGGCATAAAGGTCTTCTAAACAAGCTTATGGTTTGCCAACTGTTTTCTGTAATTGGTTATCCAGTTTTCTCTCTGATCGCTCATTGAGGGTGATGGTAGATGGCTCTCTGTCTTTAACTTCTCCACTAATGCTGGTGTCCCTCAAGGTTCAGTTCTTTCCCCCACTCTTTTTCCTCTTGTATATTAATGACCTTCTTCCATTGACTGGAAATCCTATCCATAATTTTGTCGATGATAGCACATTGCATTCCACTTTCCAGTTTGAGAAACCTTGCCCTGCTCAATCAGCTTCAACTTCTCGAATATCCGCTACCAATTCGTTAAATGTCGATCTTCAGGTAATTTTCCAGTGGGGCAAAGACAACTTAGTTGATTTCGATCCTACTAAAACTTAGTTCTCTCTTATATCTCGCAAAAAGGATTCTTCTACTCCTATGCTTATCTTTGGTGACACTCCAATTTCTATGTAAGATGATATCTCTTTTGGGGATTACCCTGACTTCTAATCTCTCTTGGCACAAGCACATTACAAATATTGCTTCCTCTCCATCTAAAAAAGTTGGTTTTCTCTTTCGCTCTTGGCGTTACTTTTCTTCCAAACAGCTGTTCACTCTGTACAAATCGCAAATCTGCCCCACGATATAATGTTGTTTCCACATCTGGGGCGGTGCTCCCAAAACCTCTCTCAGACTTCTAGATTCCATTCAGAAAATCGCAGTTAGGTTAATTAATGACTCATCTCTAACAGAATCTCTCAACTCTCTGTCTCATAGATGTACTGTTTCTGCTGCATGCATTTTCTACAGATACTTCCATGGGCACTGTTCTTCTGAATTGGCTTCTATGATTCCCACTCTTTCAAAACAGTCCAAACATGTGCCGCCACCAGCCAACATCCATTTACTGTCCAACTTTTCATCTTCCTCATTTATTCATTCAACTGCTGTTTTCTAGAACAACCTTCCTTTCTACATATTTCTTGAAAATTACAGTCTACAGAAGTTAAAGTCTAATCTCAACAAATATCTTCTTTCATGTTCTCAACCTCCAGCCGAAGCACGGTACTAAGTACTATAGGTTCTAATACCTCTCGTGTTCGAGGTTTTCATGAAAAGAAAAAAAAAAAAAAAAGAAATGTGGATGGCATTCTTATTCTACTCTTTCTTAGATGGAAGACAGTGAAGGACAAATTGAAATTTAAAAATAATACATGCGTCTCTTTAGCTAGAGAGTAATTAATTTCCGGAATACACTTGTGTGGTGTTGTGGAAGTGGGTAGTTTAAATAAATTTAAAGAAGAATTAGACAGAGTATTAGAAGGGATGGACAAATCAAGGTGGGAGAATTATTTTATTTTTTTACAGTTGATGTTTTTTTTTATAGCTTGCTTCTTTGCATCACGTTGCCAGTACTATTAGTATTAACTAATTACTATAGCAGGGGAGTTACTCATGATTTTGTCCCCAGATAACAATTTTCATGATCAGGCTGTTTTGGTTAAACCACAGAGGTAGCCTTATTATGGGATTGAGTAATGAGGGAAACAGGCTGAGAAGTGGCAACTGAAGTTTAACATTGACAAATGCAAATTACTGCATATGGGTAGAACTCCCCAGAGAAACGTACCAACTGTATGGTACTACACTTATGTTGGTAGAAAATGAAAAAGACCTGGGAGTAATTGTGCAGTCAGATATAAAATTTTCTGAGCAGTGCAGACAGACTTCCACAGCAGGTTATAGTGTATTGTCAATGATATACAGGAATTTTGCTAGCAAGAAAAGGAGGTGATTATCCCTTTGTATAAGGCCATTGTATAAGGTGATTATCCCTTTGTATAGAACCAGTCAGGCTACGCCTTGAGTACTGCATACAGGACTGGAGGCCTCATTTTAGGAAGGATGTAGAGTTGCTTGAGCGAGTACAGAGAAGGGCAACAACACTGGTGAGGGTACGAAGGGGTGTTCTTACCAAGAAAGGCTTAAGTTCTGCAAATTGCAGATCTGGAGATCAGGCACCTGCAAGGTGATCTAATTGGGGTGTATAAGGCTTTAAATGGGTTGAGCAGGCTTAATTCTTATGGGATTCTTGCTCAGATTACAAACCTGAGGGAGCATAAATTCAAATTGAGGAAAGACAGTTGTAGAATAGATGTGCAGAAATTTGCCTTTAGCCAGCGGATAGTTGATTGCTGGAACAAACTTCCCTCTGTCGTTATGGAAGTTGACAGCTTAAATAAATTCAAGGAGGAACTGGACAGACGTTTAGAGGGAATGGATGTGTGAAATGTTTTTTTTTTTTTTTTATTTGGTTAATGCTACATAAGGTTGCTTTCTTGCATGACATGCCTCTACTACTACTACAAGGTCAGTATTCAATAATAAAGATAGGTTGAATGGAAAGAGAACCTGCTGGTGCAGTAATCAACAATGTAATTTACTGTTTAGTATTAGACTGTAAAAATGGGATATTTACAGTATGTTATTACTCCTTGTATTTTATATAATTATAGTTTATTTCACTTCTTTTTCTTCCAGAATAAGATATTTTAAAAGATAAATTCAGTAATAAACCTGCAATGGACAAATTTACTCTTATCACAATTGTGCCAGCAAGATTATGGCAAGTTTTTGATTAGCAATCAGCCCTATTGCAGAATCATTAATACCAAAGAGCAAAACTTGCTTTTCATGTAAAAAATATATTATACATTATGAAAACCATTTTTGAATGTGTTTGTTTGTGATTTTGGCCTCAAGTTTTGCATCTATAAAGATAAATCATATATTAATTCAAAAAGCCTCAACTAGGAATAAAGATCGATATTAGCCAGAATTTAATCAGTTAATTTTTATGAAATTATGTAATTGATGTACAAATGACTAGTAGTGTAATAAATATGAGTTCCATGCATATGTTTATTGCTTCAGTATACATGATCAGATCTGCATATACAGTAGAACTTTGATTGTCTGTCACCCTATTCACTGTCAATCTCTGTTAACCTCACTTAACCCCACTATGCTGTGATGTCACCATATGTCACTCAGTCTTTGTTTACAACTCACTGTATACAGTTGTACTTTAACCTCTTGTTTCATATTTTAATAATTTTCTATTTAGTAAACCCATTGAAATCACAGAGAAATGTAAGCAAGTAGTGTTGGGATTATCAACCCATTGAAATCACAGAGAAATGTAAGCAAGTAGTGTTGGGATTATCACAAAAAATTGAAATAATCAATGGTTTAAGAAAAGGTGAAAGTGTTTCAAGTATAGCATCGGTTTATGGAATAGGAAGAACAACAGTAAATGATATAAAGCTGATGCAGACAAAATTGAAAAACACATGCCGAAAATGGAAACCACTGACGGTAATGTCGTAAAACAATGAAGCCTGCTAAAAATTAACAATTGGACACTGCAATATTTCAATGGTTTGTTCAGAAATGTAGCCAAGGAATTCCATTGTCGGGACTTATAATAATTGAAAAACCCATTGAAATCAATAAAAACCTAGGTGGAGATCCTTCATTCAAGGCTAGCATCACCTGGTTGGACAAATTTAAGTTTTGCCATGGTATTCGACAGTTGTTGATCCAGGGTAAGAAGCTAAGTGCACATAGACCAGCAAGTTCTGTTTATCATGAAAAACTACAGAAGGAAATAGCTGATTGAAGTCTGGTTAAAGACCAAATACATGTATACAACTGTATACATGTAGACCGGCGGAATTACTGAACAAGTACAGGTCACTGATGGAAAAAAGCCGTGAATTAGGGTTGAATTTGAAAGTGTCTGCAATTCTGCCCAGACACGATAGGAGGGAGTATATGATGAGAGCCTTGTCGATCAATTCGGCCCTGGAAAGATTGTGCAAGGCTCAAGGGATAGAATTTTTTTCAGCCTGGACTGTACTTGTTAACAGGAGAGACTGCTTCTACAGGGATGGGATACACTTAAATAGAAAGGGTGCAAGAATATTTGCTGATGCTATCGAGGCAGTGTTAGGTGGGTCGGAAAACTGATAGCTTGGGGGGATACAAGGACTAATAGTTCAACAGTAGCCGCAGGCAGAGGTGAAGGTGATTCTTGCACAACTTCTATTAGAATAAGTAGCGACCTGGAACGAGGGGTGTTGGGGATTTCAGGGACGGATGGCAGTCATCGTGAAACAGGTGGGTATATGGGATGTGTTAGGGTAACTAGGAATAGGAGTAGGAGCATGTATGCTTGCATGTATACCAATGCTAGAAGTATAGTAAATAAATTTGATGAATTTGAAGTGTTGTTGAAGACATCAAAGGCGGATATTGTTGGGATATCAGAGACGTGGTGTCACACAGATATAAGGAATGCCGAACTGGAATTTGGGGAGTACAATGTGTACAGAAAGGATAGACAGGATAGGAAGGGAGGAGGTGTTATGCTGTTAATTAAGAAAAGCATAAAATCAAAAGAAGTGCATCCAGTTGATATAGTTGAACAGTGCATTGTTGAGTCAGTTTGGTGTGACATAAGCACTGCAAAAGCAAAAATAAGAGTAGGAGTATGTTATAGGCCTAATGACTTGAATGAGTACAATGAACAATTGTACAGAGAAATAGAGTGGGCTAGTAAATTGGAATGTCTTATAATGGGGGATTTTAACTTCCCAGATATTGACTGGAACCATGTGGGTTGGTCACTCACACACTAGTCAGACGTTTGTGGATTTATTGGATGATTGTTTTTTGCAGCAGAATGTTCGAGAGGCAACCAGAGAAAGTAATACTCTTGATCTGGTTATCAGCAGTGATTATTCATGTATTAGGAATTTGCAGATAAAAGAACCACTAGGTGGCAGTGATCACAGTATACTGACGTGGGATTTATTTAAAGATTTAATTACCATCAGGGATAAAGGAAAGGGTTTTTGCTTCCGTAAAGGCGAGTACAGTGGTCTCCGACAGTTTTTAAATTCTGTACAGTGGGATCAACTGACGATGTTACCAACAGTAAATTCTAAGTGGGAAGCATTCAAGGAATTAATCGTGGAAGCTACTAAAAGGTTCATACCTATTAAGAAATATTGTTCAAGGTTTAGGCCTAAATGGTTGTCAAATGAACTAATGAGACTCGTAACAGAGAAGAAAAATGCATGGGATGCATATAAATTATCAAGCGACTCCGAAGCCTATGGCAGATATAAGCTAGTCTGTAATCAGGTCACAAAGGAGGTAAGGCAGGCGAAGGCAGATTACGAGAAATCCTTGGCAAAAGATGCTAAGAAAAACAGCAAGGATTTCTTTACTTATATAAACTCTAAAAGGAAGGGGATGAATCTGATTGGTCCACTTGACATCGATGGTTCGACTGTTGATGATCCTGCTCAGATAGCAAACAAACTGAATGAGTATTTTGCATCAACATTCACACGTGAGGAATTATTAAGGTTTGAAAATGACAGAAGGTTATCAAATTGTAGCAGGATACTTACAATGATTTTGTAATAGCTGAAAGCAAGGTGGAGGAGAAATTGTTGAAGTTAAACATAAGAGAAGCACCTGGGGTGGATGGGATCTATCCAGTTATATTAAAGGAGGCGGCAAAGCAACTAAGCAAACCCTTAGCCATAATTATGAGAGCGTCCTTGGACTCAGGGGAGGTTCCCACGGACTGGAGATGTGCAAATGTATCCCCAATTCACAAAGGGGGATCGAAGGGTGACACGAGTAATTACAGACCAGTTAGTTTAACTTCTGTTCCTGGTAAAATAATGGAGTCGCTGGTTAAAGATGCATTGCAGGATCATCTAGACAAGACTGCAGCAATAATTCAGACACAGCATGGGTTTGTTAAGGGAAAGTCTTGTCTGACAAATTTGATAGGATATTATGATGTGGTTACAAAGGAACTGGATGCAAAAAATAATTTTGATATCATATATTTGGATTTCAGGAAAGCTTTTGACACTGTTGCGCATGGAAGACTATTGTACAAATTGGAGCAGAATGGTATTAAGGGTAAGTTGCTACAATGGATAAAAGGATGGTTAAGTGGGAGAAGACAGAGGGTGGTAATCAATGGGTGCTGCTCTTCTTGGACTAATGTTATTAGTGGGGTCCCACAGGGTTCGGTGTTAGGTCCACTGTTGTTTTGTATATTTATCAATGATATTGATGAAGGTATATCAGGCTTAATGTCGAAGTTTGCAGATGATACAAAGGTTGGCAGGGTTGTTAATGACAGTAATGGCAGTGTGCTACTGCAACAGGATCTGGATAATTTGGGCAGATGGGCTAAGAAGTGGCAACTGAAGTTTAACCTTGACAAATGCAAAGTACTGCATATGGGTAGAAGTAACCCCAGAGAAACGTACCAACTGTGTGGTACTACACTTAAGGTGGTAGAAAATGAAAAAGACCTGGGAGTAATTGTGCAGGCAGATATGAAGTTTTCTGAACAATGCAGACAGGCTGCCAGGGCAGGTCATGGGGTTTTGTCAATGATATATAGGAATTTTTCTAGCAGGGAAAAGGAGATGATTATCCCTCTGTATAAGGCAATGGTCAGGCCACGCCTTGAGTACTGCGTACAGGTCTGGAGACCTCATTTTAGGAAGGATGTAGATTTACTTGAGCGTGTACAGAGAAGGGCAACTAGATTGGTGAGGGGAATGAAGGGATCCTCTTATCAAGAGAGGCTTAAGTTCTGCAAATTGCAGTGGCTGGAGACTAGGCACCTGCGCGGTGATCTGATTGAGGTGTATAAGGCCTTGAATGGGTTCAGCACGCTGAATTCTGATGGGATCCTTCCACTTGTTCAGATTACGAACCTAAGGGGGCATAAATTCAAATTAAGAAAGGACAGATGTAGAATAGATGTGCGGAAATTTGCCTTTAGCCAGCGGGTGGTTAATTGCAGGAACAAACTTCCATCTGTCGTTGTGGAAGTTGATAGGTTGAATAAATTTAAGGAGGAACTGGACAGGCATTTGGAGGGAATGGTGTGATTTTTTTTTTTTTTTTTTTGGCTGATGCTGCATAAGCTCATACACTTGCTTTCTTGCATCACATGCCACTACTACTACTACTACTACTGCGATGAGACTGGCCTTAATTGGAAGACACTACCTCAAAAGACACTGGCCTCAATGACTGAACATATGGCATTGGGATATAAGATGCAAAAAGATTGCATCACTATAATGGTATGTGCTAATGCCAGAAGTAGTCATAAATTGCCTTTGATTGTTATAGGAAAACCAAAAAAGCCTAGATCATTTAAAAATATTAATTTAAATGCTTTGCCAGTTAAATATTTCTCACAAAACACGTGGATGAGCCAAGATATATTTCATGAAATATTTGTACCATGTGTAAGATCACATTTGGCATAAAAAGGTTTACCACAATATGCAATGCTACTGATGAACAATGTGCCTACTCATCCCATACATATGTGAATTTAAAAAGTGATGATGGCAAAATATCATGACACTTTCTGCCAGCAAACATGACATTTCTTATTCAACCGATGGACCAAGGCATGATTGAGATTATGAAACGTCATTATTGCAAAATGGTCATTCAAAAACTTGTTTCGGCAGAAAATAAATTAGATGTGATAGTTTTGGAAAAGCTACGTTATAAAAGAAGCAATTTTCAATGTTGCTGATGCCTGGAATAATGTTCCAGTTGAAACAATACAAAGAAGCTGGAATAAGTTGTGGCCAGAAATACAGTAAGACCCCCCCCAAATCCGCAGGGGATACCTTCCAAGACCTACCGTGGATATAAGCGAACACCTGCTGACCTCATATATAACATGATTTTCTTGTACCCACGTATAATAAAGTTTAATTGATAAATTAAACACACAGTAAGATACACACATTAAATACGGTAATATTAAAGTACAGCAGACTCTCGATTTACCGGGATTGGATTAACTGGGACACTCCAAGACTCCAAATTAAAAAAAAAAAAAAAAAATCAACCAGAAATCATAAAATTCAAGTAATAATTAGAATAGGTATAAACAAATATTTTGCAAGTTGTAACAATAAGCAACAAGAACCGTCGCCATTGGGAGATTAGTGTACCTATTATCTTGTGTACCCCACACCTACCGCTCAAAACAAAAGGAAAAAAAAAAAAACCAAATGTTTAGTTTTTTTGGTGCATCGCATCGATTGTTGTGTTTCATCACATCGCAAAAGGACAAATTTTGTTTCATTATTTATGTCAAGGATGTCGGATTTTTTTTTTTTTTTGTTTATAGTAACTATTTTTTTTTTTTTTTTTTTTTGTTTAGAAATCACAAAAATGATGGGCAAACGCAAGAGTTGTGTTTTCAAATTAAATAAAAACTTGAAATTATTCAAAAGTTTGAAAACAGTGCATTTGTTAAATCTCTAAAGAACTATTATAATGTTGGTGACTAAACCATACATGACAAAGGGAAGCTATTCGATTTAAAATCAACATTATAAAAAATAAAGGGAAGCATCGTATTGGACACGCGAGTAGTACATGTTAAGTTTTTTAATTTTTTTTTTCCGTGGTTAACCGAATCAGTAGATATGGGGGCACAACTGTATATTCAATTGATACAGAAACCATTCCAAATGAAACTGAAATTTTGCAGTTATGTTTGAATGTTCCTGGTTTTAAAAATATTTCTACGGAGGAAGTAAAGGATTAGCTGGATGTGGACAAAATGGATGTCGGATGTGACATTTTAGACGACAATGAAATTGTGCAAAGAGTGATGACAATTTTGGATGATTCTGAAACTGAAGAAGAAAAAGCTGCTGCTGATAGAACAACAAACATAATTAGCCACTGTGAAGCTGAAATTATGTTGTCAAAGTGCATTGAGTGGTTTAAGGTAAAAGAATAAGCAGATGCTATGCAAGTGTTACTTTTGCATAAAATTCATAACATTGCCTCCCAAAGGCTTGAGGGGTAATGAAACAAAGAAATTGACTGACTTTTTTTTTAGAAAAGAAATTTAAATATGTAATATTGTTTACTTTTAAATTTTTTTATGACATACTAGACCAATGAAGTCAAACTGTTAAAAATAGGTATGTATGTAGATATCTGTAATATGATTTTTTGATCACCTGGTAAAAAATAAATAATTAAAGTTTAATTAAATTTCATTAGGTTATGTATTATATAATAAATAAACAAGTTAGAATATGTATAATGTTTTTAATGTACATATTCTGTTATCCATCTATTTGATTATCCATCATGGTCTCGGTCCTGTACCCTGATGGACAATTGAAGTTCTACTGTCCTTCCCCAGCTATTCCTTGATAATTTTGACAGAAACATTCAACAGAGATATATATATATATATATATATATATATATATATATATATATATATATATATATATATATATAATCGTTCCTCAACTTATTACAACAGAGTTCTGTTCCAGTGACCATGTTGTAAGTTGGAGGTAAGTCCGTTTATGTTATTTATGGTTCAATACTACAAATAAAACAAAGTAAAAGTTATAAAATGAAATACTACAGTAAAAGTAATGTGCATTTACCTTTAATACAAAGTAGTACACAGAAGTTATAAAATAAAAACATAAAATGGAATACAGTACAAGTAATGTGCATTTATCTTTATCGTGGTCAAATCGAATGCACCTGGGGCCTGAGTAATTTTTTTAATTAAACATGGAGACTACATTAATTGGAAGAGGTAAAGGAGACAAGAGTGGGAGGATCATCAACTTCAGCTTCTTCAGAGTAACCAGTTGGAGGAATTGGATCATCTTCACGAGGAGGAGAAGTTTCATTGTTATCTCCAACATTAGAGACAGCAGTGGGAGGCTTCTTTAAAAATATGTCCAATTTACATTGCACACTATGTAGCAAGCAAAAAAAAGTGCATCTTGGATAATCACCCGAGAGGGCATAAATTCAAATTGAGGAAAGACAGATGTAGGATAGACGTGCGGAAATTTGCCTTTAGCCAGCGGGTGGTTGGTTGGTGGAACAGACTTCCATCCCTTGTCGTGGAGGTTGATAGCCTAAAGAAGTTTAAGGCTCAGCTGGACAGGTATTTTGAACGAACGGAGGGGTGAAGTAGAAGTGGGTTTTTTTTTTTTTGGCTGATGCTGCATAAGCTTGCTTTCTTGCATCAAATGCCTCTACTAATGCTAATGCTGTCTGTTAACCTTTGCAAATCTTTCAACATTAGAATCCGTTTCCTCAATCATCTGCATTATTAAGAATAGCGAATGCCTCAGCAGTTTTTTTCAACTGAAAACTTTTTGTGTGTTTCAGGTATTTCTTCTGCTTTTTGCCTCTCTCCTTCCTCTGCAACTTTCAGTGTCTCCAATTCGATAAGATCATCATTAGATAACCCTTCTACCACAGTTTCCAGCAGCTGTTTCATGGACTGTCTGTATGGACACTCCCTTTAATACCAATTAGCAGATAGCTGAGATTGTTGTACGCAGCATCACAGCTGTGTAAAATAATTTATTTTTTTCTGGAATCAACTGTCAAGTCTGGATTGTCGTAAGTTGCATACATCATAAGTCGAGGAGAAACTATATATACAGGGTGTTTCAAAGATGATGGTCAATAATTTAAAGGTGAAAAGTACAAACTAAAATAAACAAAAAAGTCCCAGTGAACGTTGGGCCACAAATGAACAGTTTTCGAAATAATGCACATTTTCTGTTAAGATCCGCCACTGACTATGGGAGCACTAGTTTAGCAAAAAGCTGTGAATCTTTTGCTAAGGGTGGTTTTATTAAACATAAAATAATACATTTTTAATTTTTGGTTTCAACACCACAGGGTTTTACAGATGTTACATGTTACAGGATGTTCTTTCTAACACCCTTTCCTCAACATCAGGTGTTATGCTTCTGGGCCTACCTCTGCTCATACTCCATGTGCAAAGCGCCCATGTTCTCTAAGGCATTGATGTACTCTGATGAATGTGTGCCTGTTGGGCTGCCTTCGGCAGGTATATGCTTCTTGGTACAAACATGCAGCCTCGAGTGCACTGCCATTGGCTTTACCATACATGAAGTGCATGTCCACATACTCTTCGTTGTTGTAACCTCTTTCCACGTTGACTATCCTTTGATAAGTACTAGTATGCCTACATCTCAGAGCATTGAGAGAGGAGAAACGGAGAGAATGAGCATAACCTAACCTAAACAAACAAGTCAGTGGTGGTTTCCAACTCTACAGTTCACCTTGTTAGCGGTGGATCCCAACTAGAAATGTGCAATCTCGAAAACGATTCACTTAGGGACCCGTGTTTACTAGGCATTTTTTTGCATATTGTAGTCTATACAGTTCACCTTTAAATTATTGACCATCACTTTTGAAACACCCTATATATATATATAAAATATTGAAGATAATAAAAAAAAGGTAAATCAATCAAATAATACCATTCAGGAATTTAAGAAAACGCACAGGATTTTAAAAAATATATATATTGCTTTTTACACACAATCCAGATGACTTTAACTGGGGCCAACCACCCAGACTGAAGGCAAAAAACGACAAGAAGTTCTCTGTTTCTGTAATGATCAATATATGCTAAGTAATTTAAATCTAAACCAAATAACATTAGAAAAGTTACTTAAAATTATATTAAATAACGTAAACAAAACTATTATAATAAATAATAACTTGCCGATTATAAATGCAACAAAAAAATAACAATATTCAGCAAATACAAACATTTGACTTTAACAGTTTATTCACTAGTATTAATCTTGATAATTTAAAAGTAATATAGTTCTCCAGAAACTATATTTGGAAAATAAAAATGCTATAAAGTTTGATTTAACCTATTAGGATACTCTAATAAATTTATGCATCTTTAATAATTATGTATATGACGGAACATCGTTATACTTGCAAGTGAATGGCACCCCTATGGGAAGTCCAGCATCAAGCATAATTGCAAACCTTTATCTATATTATACAGAAAGAGCATTCCAAGATAACTTACTTATATTCAGATACGTAGATGATCTATGTGTGTTTAACTGTCCACATTTCGTTCAGGATTACAGTAAATTATATCCAGAAGAACTTGTATTAGAAAAAACTAATAGTTCTGATACTATAGCAAATTACCTGGATCTTCATATAGAAATATTCCATAATAATATAGATGTAAACGTATATAATAAAAGAGATGCATTTAATTTCAATGTAGTCGGCCTTACAAACTGGAGATCTAATATATTAAAATCAGTGCATGCTAATATCATTTTATCCCAATGTCTGAGGATTGCTTACATTTGCAATAATAATAAAAACTGTTCAGCAAACATAATAGCATTGTACAACAAGTTGATTAATAATAATTTCCCCATCGCTTACCTGAAATACCACTTCAGGAAAGCGATAAGCATAATTAATTTCAAAAATTTGTTTTCTGAACCCAGTTCAATATAATTGAACTGGGTATATTGGTTCAATATAATTGTCATAATTATGGATTTAGAGCCATGTATATATGTACATAGGATATGTACATATATACATTCTTGGTGTCTTACGGCATAGAAAACTTGTACCCACCGGCTCGCAAATTACAGTGTATCATTAAAATTTTTTTTTTTTTTAACATAGTTAAATTCATTTAAGTTTACTTAAGTTCACGTTGAGGTAACATGCAAATTCAGCTCAGGGTCCTACTATAGGAACGGGTTTGTGATCCCGGGCATACCCGATCCACAACTTATATCTTGTATTGTCTTTAAGCTGTCCTACACTCTTTATTTTTATTTCTCCAAAATTATTAGGGCAATCCGAGGACGTAGGAGAAACTATTTCTTATCTATACCACTATTTTTCCCCTTTATGGAGTTCAGGTTCTATTATTCCTACTCCTTTAGATTTTCTTCTTACTATCTGCATGTTTCTCTTTGCGTTAACTTAAATCTGATTGTTTATTTAATTAATTAATTATTTATTTTTATTATTACCATATCCATCACATAGGGGGTACTACATATTATTTTGATCTTGACTACTATTATTGTTACTACATTATGTCCTGGATATGGTAGATATGTAGTATGTATTGTATATTTAATCTTATTTTAATCATTAAATTATGTTCTCTTTCGGGTCAACGATGATTAATATGCTTACATTTATAATTTATTTATAATTTACTTATATTTTCTTACTTTTAATTCTAAAATTTCTAAAATTTCTTAACCATTTTTAATTACTATATTTGGTTTAGATTTAAATTACTTAGCATATATTGACAGAAACAGAGAACCTCTTGTCGTTTTTTGCCTTCAGTCTGGGTGGTTGGCCCCGGTTGAAGTCATCTGGATTGTGGGTAAAAAGCGATAATTTTTTTTTTTTTTTTTTTTTTAAATCCTTTGCGTTTTCTTAAATTCCTGAATAGTATTATTTGATTGATTTACCTTTTTTATTATTATCTTCAATATTTTATACACATTATAGTTGTAATGCATGATTGCTCTGCAACTGCATTGGCCCATAAATATTAGTTACAGTCGTTATAATTATTAACTTTCTTTTTTATTACTAATATAAATATATATATTAGTAATATACAACTGTTAAGAAGAAAAATAAGCAGAAAAAGGAAAATAACAAGAGTTATAGTATGTCTAATGGTCCAAAACACGCAGTGCAGCAAGAAAAAGGATATAAATAATGTGTGGTTTGTAAAATAGATAAATAGTCTGGGAAAACAGAAATGAAAAGTACACAAGGTGCCTGAACTAAGAAGTTTAAGGGATAGTCGAAAATGGAAGTGAAATAGTGGTTAAACAGGTGAAAGAATTTGAAAAACCTAGTACAAAAATTAACTGGGACTGAGGAAGCAAAAAATAATAATAATAAATAACAAATAAATAAAACACTATATTCAGATATGGGAGGGCAATTTTTAGCAAAATTTCCCTCCCATTTAAAAAAAAGCATGTTACGTGGAAGAGAATATTATTTTTGATGTGGTTTAAAATCTATCCCCATGACATTTTGTGATCTACTTGGATCACAAGTATCACAGAATCTGGCATACATCTGAGTAAAGTAAAATGGCTCTTTTAATTTACTCAGATATATGCCAGATTGTGTGTTGTAGAAGTATAACAAATGTGTAATCATAGTAATAACATTTGCACATGTGTTGTAGAAGTATAACGAATGTGTAATCATGGTAATAACTCTTAACATTTATTACGGAATTAAATGATTACAAGGCAGACTCTGACATCCAAGGAAGGCGTACGCTGAAAATGCTGTCTATTCAGTTTTATAATGTATTGTATTCTAGCAAAAGATTTTACTAATAAACAAAACTAAACTAAAATTCAAGCCATTCTTATTTTTAAATAACTGTTTTCTTTTATTGATTAATGATAATTATTCATTAATCAATAATCACTCTTTAATTTTATAATAAAATATTTTTGAGAATTTACTTTATTGAAAGATACTTGGGAATATGCACTAGTAAGCTACAGTTATAAATTTAGTGTGTGTGTATATATATATATATATATATGTATATATTTAAATAATGGCTTAAAAGCTTACCATAAAATAAGAAAATAAATATTAACCTATCATTAGAGGCAGCAAAATGCACATCCTCCACATGAAGCCCAGATATATCCGATATTTCAAAATAAAACAAAATAAAACATAAGCCAGTAGAATGGCAAAAAATATAGAGCGAAAAATTAACATAAAAATAACGTAAAATAAAATAAACCAAACAGGGAGGGGGAAGTAAAGGTAATAAGACATAAACAGTAGCCGATAATCCCCTATATAATTTAGGACTTTAAATCCAATTAATAAAACCGATATAAAATTTAAAATAATGCCAATTATAATATGATTTAGCGGTACCCCCCTCGAAGGTACCAGTTCCGATAAACGTGAAATATCACCAAAAAAGGGGTTGAAAGAACTACTAAAAGAAAAACAAAATATCAAAATAATAGACTGACCATTATGTCCCATATCGACAGAGTACCACGAGGCCAATAATGGTCATGGAATCGCTGCATTTCAATCGCTATACAAATCGTCGCAAAGGCGAAAAGATCGAAGAACCAAACCACCCATTCCTCCTCTGATCGATCCACTAATGTAGAGGATTTGCACAGCGGTGGTCCTTATGCAGCGAGAAATAATTTATAGAACAGACAGCACTCTAGATCAGAGCCACACCACTGACATAATGTAAGCTTAGCCAGCTTATATAAAAGAAAAGAAAGGAATAGATGGTGGTACAGGCGCTGCTTATTTAGCATATCAACCCACTACTACCACTGATTTATATTTAAATAATGGCTTAAAAGTTTAACATAAAATAAGAAAATAAATAATTAAATGCACATCTTCCACATGAAGCCCAGATATATCCGATATTCAAAATAAAACAAGATAAAACATAAGCCAGTAGTATGGCAAAAAATGTAGAGCGAAAAATTAACATTAAAATAAAATAAACCAAACAGGGAGGGGGAAGTAAAGGTAATAAGACATAAACAGTAGCCGATAATCCCCTATATAATTTAGGACTTTAAATCCAATTAATAAAACTGATATAAAATTTAAAATAATGCCAATTATAATATGATTTAGTGGTACCCCCCCTCATTAATTTTTCGCTCTACATTTTTTGCCATACTACTGGCTTATGTTTTGTTTTGTTTTGTTTTATTTTGAAATATCGGATATATCTGGGCTTCATGTGGAGGATGTACATTTTGCTGCCTCTAATGAAAGCTTAATATTTATTTATTTTCTTATTTCATGTTAAACTTTTAAGCCATTATTTAAATATAAATCAGTGGTAGTAGTGGGTTGATATGCTAAATAAGCAGCCTGTACCGCCATCTATTCCTTTCTTTTCTTTTATATAAGCTGGCAAAGCTTACATTATGTCAGTGGTGTGGCTCTGATCTAGAGTGCTGTTCTGTTCTGTAAATTATTTCTCACTGCATAAGGACCACCGCCGTGCAAATCCTCTGCATTGGTGGATCGATCGGAGGAGGAATGGGTGGTTTGGTTCTTCGATCTTTTCACCTTTGCGACAATTTGTATAGTGATTGAAATGCAGCGATTCCATGACCCTTATTGGCCTCGTGGTCCTCTGTCGATATGGGGCATAATGGTCAGTCTATTATTTTGATATTTTGTTTTTCTTTTAGTAGTTCTTTCAACCCCTTTTTGGTGATATTTCACATTTTTCGGAACTGGTACCTTCGAGGGGGAGGGGGTACTGCTAAATCATATTATAATTGACATTATTTTAAATTTTATATCGGTTTTATTAATTGGATTTAAAGTCCTAAATTATATAGGGGATTATCGGCTATTGTTTGTCTTATTACCTTTACTTCCCCTTCCCTGTTTGGTTTATTTTATTTTACGTTATTTTTATGTTAATGTTTCGCTCTACATTTTTTGCCATACTACTGGCTTATGTTTTATTTTGGAATATCAGATATATATATATATATATATATTTTTTTTTTTAACCATATGCAAGGCAGTACTTTAAGTCTTACCCAGCAGTATTCAGTCACATCAGTTTGTAGTTTGTAAATTTTTTATGCCACTTTAGATTTTTAATAACTTCCAGTAATGTTTTTAGCTACAGAAAAACTCAGAAGCCAAGTGCTTTCGTTCCATTTTTACCACTAACTTATGTT
Source organism: Mastigoproctus giganteus (assembly GCF_048544385.1). Lineage (NCBI taxonomy): Eukaryota > Metazoa > Arthropoda > Arachnida > Uropygi > Thelyphonidae > Mastigoproctus > Mastigoproctus giganteus. The sequence continues at coordinate 132,951,615 of NC_143578.1, read as the reverse complement.
GTGCTTTATCAGGCTGACATGGCCTATGGAAATAAACTGCAACGAATACGAAGTAAGTTCATTTAATATTTGATTTGAATAAAATTGTTTTTACAAATTGTTGATCTAAGTTGTTAAATTTGTGCCCTATCTGTGTGGCTTATATAACTAGAATATATATTTTTATATCTTTATTTTAGAATAAATACAGTGGAATCCCATTAATACAAAGTTCAAGGGACCTAAATTTTCACGTTTTGTAATAATGAGGTTTGTAGTAACGAGGTCCCCCAAAAGTGTCAAATTTACCTTTTTTTTTTTTATGGTACATACTGTATATCTGAGAATAAAAATAAATAATAATAATATCAAAAATAAATTAATAAAAATAAAATAAAATAAAAACAAAAGCCTTGTCTAACAATACAGTAATAGGAATAAAATTTTTTAAAGATTTTATTTTATTTGTAAGATAAACTAAGAGAAAAGCAATATTAACGGAAATTAAAATATTGTGCACTATATACTTTGATATATACAATATTTTAGTATAACAGTAAAAAGAATAATAATCTTAATATAAAAGGAGACATACAAACCATTACTTCTTAATAAATTAAACTAATTTAAAGAATCAATATTGTTTGCACAGTTTTTGTCCTATATGCATTTTTAACTACAGCAAAGACGTTATCAAATGTAATAGTTGTTTGATAATAGTTTTTTTTGGCTGATCAAATAGTTGTTTGATCAGCCAAAAAAAAGGGGGGGGGGGGGAATGGCACTTCCCATTTTACCTGTTTATTTTCTTCAATAGTTTGTCTAGTTCTTCCTTGAATTTATTTAAGCTATCAACTTCCATAACAACAGATAGGCATTTATTCCAGCATTCAACTACCTGCTGGTTAAAGGAAAACTTCCACACATTTTTTTTTTTTTTTTGGCTGATGCTGCATAAGCTCGTACGCTTGCTTTCTTGCATCACATGCCACTATTACTACTACTACTACATCTATACTGTAAGCATCATTCCTCAATTTGAATTTGTGCCCCCTCATGTGTGTAGTCTGAGCAAAGGGAAGAACCTCATCAGCATTGAATTTGCTCAATCCATTCAAAGCATTAAACCTCAATAAGATCACCTCACAGGTGATCTGATTGAGGTAAGAGCACCCCGTTGTTCCTCTCACCTGTATTGTTGCTCTTCTTTGTACCCATTCCAGGAGATCTACATCCTTCTGAAATGAGGCATCCAGACCTGCATGGTACTCAAGGTGTGGCCTGACCATTGCCTTATACAATGGGATAATCATCTCCTTATCCTTGCGAACAAAATTCCTATATATCATTGACAAAACTTGTGAGCTGTCCTGGCAGCCTGTCTGCATTACTCAGAGAACTTTTATATCCAACAGCACAATTACCCCCAGGTCTTTCATTTTCCGCTACCCTGAGTGTAGTACCACACTGTTTGTACATTATTGCCTAATATTTCTAGATCCTGTTGTAGTAGCATACTGTCATTACCAATTAACCACCGTAGCAACCTTTGTACCTACAAACTTGGACATTAAGCCTGATATGCCTTCATCAGTATCATTGATAAATATAGAAAACCACGAGCCCAAAGCCGAACCCTGGAAGACTCTACTGATAACATTAGTCCAGGAAGAGCAGTATCCATTGATTACCACTCTGTATTCTCTAAAACCATCCCTCTATTCATAGCAACAACTTGCCCTTAATGCCACACTGCTCCAATTTGTACAGTGGTCTTTTATATGCAACAGCATCAAAAGCTTTCCTGAAATCAAACTATATGATATCAAAATTATTTTTTGCATCTACTTCCTTTGTGGTTACATCAAATTGGTAAGACAAGCTTTCCCCTTAACAAATCCATGCTGTGTCGGAAGTATAATTGCAGCCCTGTCTAGATGATCCTGTATTACTTCTTTTACCAGTGGCTTGGTTATTTTCCTTGGAACAGAAGTTAAACTTGACAGGTCTGTAATTACTCATGTCATCCTTTGATCCCCTTTGCAAATTGGGGATACATTTGCACACCTCCAGTCCCTAGTGACCTCCTCTGAATCCAAGGATGCTCTCATAATTATGGCCAAGTGTTTGCCGACTTCCTTTGCTGCCTCCCTTAATATAACTGGATAGATCCCATCCACTCCAGCTGCCTCTCTTATATTTTATTTCAACAATTCTTCTTCTTCCACTCTCAGTTATTACAAAATCATTTAGCTCCCCGTTAGAGCTTGATAAACTTCTGGCATCCCGTTCCCTGTAGAATTCCTTGTGGGTATGAATGTAGATGCAAAATACTCATTCAGTTTGTTGGCAACCTGAGCATGATAATCAACAGTCGAGCCATCAATACCAAGTGGAGAAATTTGATTAATCCCCTTCTTTCTAGAGTTTACTTAAGTAAAAAAGTCTTTGCTGTTTTTCTTTGCATCCTTTGCCAAAGATTTCTTGTAATCTGCCTTTGCTTATCTAATCTCCTTTGTGACGATTACTGAGTAGTTTATATCTCCCATTGGCTATTACCTGATAATTTATATGAATCCCATGCATTTTTCTTTTCTTCAAGTTCCAATTCTTTTTTTCTTGCTCAAGTTCCAATTGACTTTCCATTGGTTTAGATATTTTAACTTTCTAATCCTTATAATATATTTTATGTCTGTTGATTTGTCACAATAATGAAGGTTCCACCAGTGGAAATTACAAATTATGGAAATTATGCTGAACTTTTACAGTAATCCCTTTCCAACTTTAGATTTGAAATAATGTGGGTTTATATTTTTCTATCAAAATTTTACAGTCTGAAATTTTTCTCTCTAAATAATCACTTTTATACAACATGGGCTTTTTGAAAGTTAGTTTATTTAGCCTTATTGACTAAACGTACTATATAGTTAGTTAATTTTTCAGGAATCTTGATATGGTCTGATGATGGGTTCTTGTAAGCCAGAACTCATCATGAGATCATATTTGGCAGTACCAAATGACAGAAAAATACAAATTGTTACTATTAATTATTAATTAATGTGTTACTACAAACACCCAATTATCAATAATTTGCTGGTTTTATACAAATAAAGTAAAAGTAAATAAGATACTGGCTTACCTGTTAACAGCCTCATGTCTTGCTGAATGATTGTCTCCTTCATTCAGTCAAGGGGTGTTGTTAACAGCTCATTTATACTTATGTTGGTCCTAGGGCTGAATGTTGACATCGTATTAATTGGCCAACTGCCAGGTCAGTTATGCTGGAGCCCAATGCTTCTTGTTGTTCAAATGTGACCCTGGGTTGATTTTTTTCAGAGTTAGCCAAGCGTCACTCCCAAAACTTCCTAAGTTGTGATTATGCCAATCTTGGATCTATGGAGGCGGTGGTGGAGAGGGGAAGAGTTGGTGTCTTTCTTGTAATGTTGCTAAATTTCCAGATGTCTTCACACTGCATGGAAGGCAGTGTCAGATTTGTTTATTCTCCCATATTGGCATCTTTTTTTATGTTCTTTTAGTCTGGAACTGAAGAACCCTTATGTAGGTACCTCCACTGTTTCAGTCTGTTTTATTAATCAGTCCTCTTGGATCATTGGGGTTGTTGGGTGGACGTTTTACTCTGTTTCATGGAAGTGAAAATTGTACTGACTCCATATTTCTTGGCTTTTCTAGTTATTTTTTCATTGACGTTAGGTACATATGGTATTCAGGTGATTGGTCTTTTTGTAGGTCTTAGTTTATGTTGATTGAAGGCCTTGATGCTATTCTCTATAGTTTTCTTTATAATATGGATAGGGAATTCATTATTTAAAGCAAGTTTGGTGATTGCTTCTAATTCTTGTTGGAGATTTGCCTCTTTGCAAATTCAGTAGGCTCTTAAAATAAATGATTTCAGTATTCTGATCTTTGTAGAGTGGGGATGACTCAGTTTATAATTCAGTGTGATGCATGTATCTGTTGGTTTGTTTTAGACTTCCATTTGTATTTCTATGGATTTTCTGGTAAGATATCAAATAAAGATAGGCTGCCTTTGTTTTTGATTTCCATTTGGAATTTTATATTCAATGGAAGGTGTTGAGGGCACTATAAAATTTGTTCAATTTTGATAATTTCCAGGAATTTGTCAATTTTATAGAACATTTCATTGTTAGTTGTGTCCTACACAAACAGACATCACTTCAAAGCTGTAAGATTTATTTTTCTGAGTAATGGAAACCTTACTTTTCTGTGCTCTTCACAATAACTGAGCAAGTTTAGATCTGATGAGTAGAGATGCAATCTTCAGCACTGATAAAAGCTGCCAAATTCTTGAAATACTACTGACAGGCTGCATTCTGAATAAAAGTAATACAACCCTTTATACATGAATTATTCTATCTCTTTAATCTATCTTTATTATAGAATACAGTTCTGATATTTCCCCGAGTTTACCTTGTTACTGAATCCCACAATAAGGCCCTGCTGGTTGAACCAAAGCAGTTAAATAAAACTGCTTTGGTTTTATACAGAACCAAAGCTCATTAAATATTATAGAAACTGAGAAAGTGCTGAGCCTTGTTGGCAGATCTCATGTTCAACTCCAAAGTGCTCCTATAACCAGGGAACCAGCATGCCTTCAAGTATTTGCTGACATTACACTTAGTTAACTTTTATCTCTGCATCATTAAAAAAAAAAAAAGGAAATGAATGGACAGCTTTTTAAACAAAAGTAACATACAACCAAAGTAACTTGCAATGCTTGTAGCATAAAGAATATGTTACTGTAGATGAGAAAGAAATGATCAATCATTTCTTTCTCATAAATTAAGCATAACTGATAAAGGGAGGTCTAAGACAGAATTTGACAGCTGACTAAATGTATCAACTTGTCAAGAACAGTTAAATTTTTGTTATTGCAATAAGTTGGTTTTAGAAATTGAGCTTTTAAAATTTTTTTAAAGACATTCAGCCACTTCTGAAGGCAAATTAAAATTTTATGTTTAAACTCCATTTCTTTCTCATGTATTTTTTTTTTTTAATAGTTTTAGCATTAATAAGTCAACTGAATAACTGCAAGGGTTAACCTGGATCAACTGAAACCTGAACCTTTAATCTGGGAATTACTTGAAACCCATACATATGTATGGTTGGTTTACAGGGATGTGTGTACAATGGCAATCATACTCTAGGTGTGCTGGGAATAGAGCAACTTTTAACTTCATGTGTTATTTGAGTGACAAAAGTTTGGGGACCACTGGGATAAAGGATAAACAAATGCTCTTCCTGAGCACTACACACTAGGTCCCCCCGATAAACCATGGGAGGTGAGAGAAATAGGCAGATTACAAGAAATCTTTGGCAAAGGATTTGGCAAATAATTTTGATATCATATGCTTTTGATACTGTTGCACATGGAAGACTGCTGTACAAATTGCAGTGGTATGGCATTAAGGGATGGTTGAGTGGGAGACAGCAGAGAGTGGTAATAAATGGACACTGCTCTACGTGGACTAATATTATTAGTGGAGTCTCCCAGGTTTCGGTGCTGGGCCCATTGTTGTTTTGTGTATTTATCAATGAGGGTATATAAGGCTTAATGTCCGAGTTTGCAGATGATACAAAGGTTGGCAGGGTTGTTAATGACAAAGACAGTATGCTACTGCAACAGGATCTAGAAAAGTTAAGCAGGTGGGGAGAGAAGTGTCGACTGAAGTTTGACATTGACAAATGCAAAGTACTGCATATGGGTAGCAGTAATCCAAGAGACACATACCAACTGTGTGGCACTACACTCAGGGAGATGGAGAATGAAAAAGACCTGCGGGTAATTGTGCAGTCAGGTATGACGTTCTCTGAGCAGTGCAGATGTGCTGTCAGAGTAGGTCATGGTGTTTTATCATTGATAAATAGGAATTTTGCTAGCAGAGACAAGGAGGTGATTATCCCTTTGTATAAGGCAATGGTCAGGCCACACCTTGAGTACTGTGTACTCAAGGTGTGGTCATCCTTTCTAAAATGAGGTCTGGAGGCCTCATTTTAGGAAGGATGACCCCATTCAATGACTCCATTTTAACTCCTTTCAATGGAGCAGCGTTCTTATGATGTTGAGACTTGCAGGCTGTTCAACTAAGATCTTTAGGGTAGTAAGGGACTACTTCATGCAATGTACAGTGACTGTTATATCGTTGGTTAGTTCTATTGTACGAGAGGTGACCAGGGGATGCCCACAAGGGTTGGGTTTTTTGGACCACTAATGTGGAACCTAGTTTTGGAGGACTGGTTGCATAGGGAATTCGAGCATATAGAAATGGTGGCATATGCCGATGATCTTGTGCTGCTTATTGAAGGAAATTCACGGATGCAACTAGGAACCAGGTCACAGCAGGTTTTGCTTAATAACTGGTGTAGGTTACATAAACTGACTGTATCAGGAACCAAAACAAGGACAATGGTCTTCAAGGGTCATTTTTCGAGTAGAAGACCCCCAGTTGTGAGAATGAATGGGTTGGGCCTAAATTCAGCAAGGGAATTAAAATATTTAGGTATTATGTCTGATGGAATTTGACTTCAATTCACATGTTACTTTTCTATCAGAAAAGGTGAGGAAATTTATTGGGATGATTAGTCGAATCACTAGAATTAGCTGGGGAATAAAAGGTAAGGCGCCGAACTTGCTATATGAATGTGTATTTATCCCCATGGTAACATATAGTGCACCAATTTGGTTTGAGTGTGTAAGTGGAAAAGTATTTACTAGAAAGCTCAGTTCCATTCAAAGAGTAATGCTCCTTAGAATGTGCATGGCACGCAGAGCTGTGTTGACCCCCAGCTTTGCAGGTTGTGACTGGAAAATTGCCTATTGATCTGCATTTGGTGTATTGTGCATTGGCTTACTTCATCCACCGTGGCATTCCCTGTTCTTTTCTGAATATAGAGGTGGGCATCTTGGCAGATCCCAGGAAGGAAAGGGCAAGAATCTGGGATGCTTTGGTAAAAGTCTGGCAAGAGCATTGGAGTATTTTTATAAAGGGCAGATTACACAAATTTTTCCCAGATTTAAGAAATGCTGCCTTGGTTTTTAGGAGCATTAGCAACTAAGGCCATATTGCTCTCGGGATATGCGGTGGTCATTCCCTGACCTTTCCACATCCTCCGTATTTGGTGGTCACGGGCTTGAACCCTGGTCTAATCAAGGAGCGTGTGCTATGCACTGCTGCTCCTGCCCACCTGGCTATGGAAGCGCCTGTTCTGATTGACTGGTCATCGATTAATGCAAAGTTGCATGATTTCAGAATTACTGAAAGATCTAGTTACCATTGTAGCAAAAGAGAATCATGGGAACATATGTACAACTGTGAGGAGTACAACGATCTACAAATTGAATTGGTACCTTGAGTTAGTAATCTCAATCTTATGGCAGAAGGCTGTGAGACAATTCTAGTTGATAAACAGGAGAACTTCTTGGCTTTCCAATCCTTTGCAACTGCAATATTTCTTAGGCAGAAGACTCTTCTGCATCTGGAAGCCTTGGATTTGTAATGCGGTATGGTGTAGTGCCGAATTACTTAAAGTTCTGTGAAATCGTGGAAGCTTGAGTCTACTATATCCACTGTAACTCTGGCATTTCTATTATTGGCAGCTCCTGGTGCTACTGGCTTTCCAACAGACTGTGAACAGATGTAGCTCTTTCCAATGAAGTTTGAACTTTGTCTGAAATTTAATTATATGTATATTTATTTATTTTTTTTTTATGTAATTTGATTATTTTCAGTTTTTTCATATCAATCTTTTTTGGTCATGGCAGGTTTTTTCCCTCCCTGTACTTGGGCAAACAGGAGAGGGAGTATATGAGTACTGCTAAATTATGTGTAACTGACAGCGGGGTTGCCATTGGTTGGCTGGGACCGCTTTAACTAATAAATAATAATAAAAAAAATCTCCGTATGAAGGAGACATGAGAATATGAAATTAATTCTGGAAGCAAAGACCACCAATGGCAGATCTGTGGAGACCTGAAGGTGATTGCAGTACTGCTGGGCATACTGTTTCCTGTGTGAGTGAGACAGTCGGGCTAGGTCCTCACACTAAAAGAGAAAAGTCTGACCTCTAAGGGAAAATCTGTGCCCTGGGGAAAAAATGTCTCTGGTTGATCGCAGAAAAATTCTTCTGCTCCCTTTACACACATCAAACTGGGACTCATGAAGAACTTTGTTAAGGGGATGAACCAGGATGGAGAAGCTTTCAAGTACCTGAGAGTACAATTTCCACTGTTGAGTGATGCTGAGATTAAGGAAGGAATCTTTCTTGTTCTGCAAATTCGTAAACTTTTAAAGGATGAAAACTTTGAGTGTGTCCTCCAGGGTAATGAGAACCAGCTAGGGAAGCCTTTAAAAGTGTTGTGCATGACTTCCTGGGAAACCGAAGACCTGGAAACTATGTTGAGACTGTGAACAACCTTCTAGAAAAGTATCGTCAATTAGGCTGCAACATGTGACTGAAAATCCACTTTCTTGACTTTCATCTGCACTTCTTCCCTGACAACTGTGGTGCAATGAATGATGAGCACGGTGAGCGAATCCACCAAGACATTTCAGCAATGAAAAGAAGATATCAGGGTAGGTGGAATGCTTCTATGCTTGCTGACTAATGTTGGACAGTAACAAGAGATGCCCCAGAAGTGGAATACAAGCAACAAGCAAAAAGAAGGCACTGTAGTGAATAGGCCACATTTTGAGAAGGTACTTTCGGTTCCTGTGCAGTTTTCTTGTGTTCTCGTTTTTTTACATTTTAATTAAAAACAACTGATTTATGTTGTATCAAGAAAATGTAAATATGAGATTGTTTAAATATTACTTTTCACTGACTACTACTGAAATTACTATATTCTTAGACAATAACTGATTATGCATAATGTTAACAAAAACTAGAGCTAATAAATTTCTGAAGTCATATTAATTTTTCTCGACCCAAAATTAGTAAAGTTCGCTTATTTTAAGAAAGTTCAGTAGAAATTTTTTTTTTTTTTTTTTTATTGTTAGTTGGTACCACATTGGCTTCTGTGGCCATAATGCACCTCCCCAAAGTTTTTGCATTTTACTCTGATCCAAGCCAGAGGCAGGATTCGAACCTGGAACCTTTGGGTTACCAAGCAGGCTGGCAGGCACTTTACCCACCTGTCTAGTCCGGTTGGCTGTAGTAGAAGAGTCTGAAAGAGAAAATAATATGAACAGAGAAATTAAAAATTCGGAACCCGAGGAATTAGAAGAAAAAATTAGAAGCAGGTCAAAAAACAGAGTTAGCGAATGATATATCCATTTCAACGCCATAGCCAATCCAATGAAATAAGATATTTTCATCGTTAAGAAGTGAGATGAATTTATATGAAGCAATATGTACACTGCATTGAATCTAAACATTTTATTAGATGCACTTCTAACAATTAGACTTATTTCAACCCAAAATGAAAGAAAAATTTTTCTACTTCAGGCTTATTTGTAACTAAGCAAAGATCCAGGCTTTCTGACAAAGCAATTAATGCACTGTTTTTTAAAATTTCGTTTTAACAATAACTCAATAGCTGTAAATGTTAAATGCTAATATTGGTTTTCCCTATTTGTTTTGTTTCCGTATTAGTGTTTACTTAGGATTTCTTTTATACTAATCTCAAACTTAAGTGTTTTCGAATAAATGTATAGAATAATGTTGCCTATCTGTACGCTGTATCAACGTAATAAAATTTTCTGTTTACACTCATCAAACCATGAGTTGCATTTTAATATCTAATTCTCCTTAAATTTTAGTTTTTTTACTTATACACCACAATGTATGGTCATTATTATAGTGTTTTATGACCAGAATAAGGACAAAAATTATTATCAAAAAGATAGCAAATATTTAATCAATAAAATAAAATTTTTGGGAATTCTCAGGAACTGCAATTTCCTGTTCCTGGTTCACAAAGATAAAAAAAATGTCGGGAATTTAGAAACCCTACTCCTGATGGCCATGTTCAGCAAACAGGGCCATTTTTATGAATAAAACTTTGGCTCAGTATTTCTGAAAAGGGCAAAGCCTGCAACAGTATCTTGAAGCAATCAAAATCTAGTCAGTGAAGCAATCAAAATCTAGTTGTAGTCTTTTTTCAAGAATTAGCCAAACAGAAATCACAGACAGAAAAATGTTAGGTAAGCTAATGTTTTTAAGCATACTGTACTGTACTGTACTGTACTGGTAAACAATCCTATGACTGCATTTTAATATAAAATGTGAATTTAGCCAAAGGAATTTAATTTCTACTGCATGCAGTGCAGTGCAGATTTTTAAAAAAACTCCTGCTTTTTCTAAAAAACTCTTGTTTTCCTCCTCTTTTTTGGAAAGAACTGCTTTCTCCAAAAATGATTCTGTTTTGGCCCGAAAGCCTCCTGATCTCCAGCTTTTGAAAAGTCAAAAGTTGGAAGCTATAAAAGATTAAATTATGCAAACTATTTATTAAGTATTTATTGCTTTTGTGAAGTGTACTGATTTTGTAAAATAGTATTACACTTATGGTTAAATGATACAAATCAGTTAATTGTAGCCTGTCAGTTTATATTTACATTATAGTTCTGCAGTGTTATAGTTTGTGCATGTGTCCATTCCTGCTTTAACGTTATTTCTCACTGTATACAACTTTCCCATCTTCTAGAGGTCTTCCTTTTTGTATATTCCCTGCTTTTTACAGGGTAATGCTGAAACTTACTGAAACCTATGTTTGTCATGGTATAGCTGTAAATGGAGATAGGATCTTTTGGCTCTTGACAATTTGTTATGCCTCTATTTGGCACACACTTCAGTAACTTACCAGAGTAATAATCTCAGACTTGTGTTGAAAGAGAGAGAGGGACCACCATTATTCTGTATTTATACAATAATATCCGATTCACCAAATTGGTTGATTGGAGTTACAGATATGGATTTTCTAAATACTGACGTTTAATTGATTATGCATAAGGTTAACATCAATATAGGAAACTGTTATTCAATATAGGAACATCAATATAGGAAACTACCCCTCATTTGAATAATATATAAATAAAAACATGTGAAGTTTGGCACACCCTGAATTCAACTGCCAAATTCATATGTCAGTTTTGTTAAGTCCATATAGGTGGGGGCAGTTGAAGGTGGAGCGGTGGTTAAATTTCAGAAATGATGCCTGATATTGCTTCTGGCAGGAGGGATGTTAGTGAACATGTATTCGACATCATAGCTCATCAAATGTCTCATTCCTGAAAATGGATATTATTCTGTTTGTGGATAAGGTTGGTGAAACTGTTGGAAGTCCTAGGATTTGGGTAATATTAGGTGTTAATTGTATCATTAACTATTTGGCCTGGGCTTGTCCTAGATACTGTGTACCATTAACAATCAGTTGGGGCAGGAGCCTTCCTTATGTACCTTTATTTTGGCAAATAAAAATGGTGCTTCTGAGTTATTGGGGATTATTCTCTTAAAGTAGTTTGATCAATCTTATTGTCATTAAGAAGTTTTTTCAAAAATTGTTTTGTCCATTTTTCTAGGGCTTTTGTGGGGTCTTTGTTGAGAGTTGCGTACATGTCTTTGTAATAGTGCCAGTCAATATGGAGCTCCATGTCTCCAAGCCTGTCCCAGCCAGCTCTGTTAGATGACCAGCATAAGGACTGTCCAGTCAAGTTTGCACTCCTCCACAAGACTTTTTGTAGTCTATTTAAGCAGGCTTAAGACTAGTTCTACCATTTTACTTGTTAGTTACAGTCTAAGCAACATGTAAGTAGATATTTTGTTAATTTATGTTAATTATCTGCCACTGAAGAGGAAATGAATAGCACTTTGAAATGCTTGGCCATGCAAATACCAGCTAGTTATTATATTAAATTTCTAATTTCAGTCTAATGCAGTTAGTGTAAAATTCTTCAAATATGCTTGATCTCTCTCTTTTTAATGTCAGAAAAACAAGCCAGCCTGGCAGCTGAGTAGGAAATGGTAATGACAGTAGAGTAGGTGGGAAAGAAGCAGAGAGATGATAATTCTTGTTTATTTCATTGATGAGATGAGTAGGACTGCATTTTATTGTACGGTGATAAGGTTAACATTTAGTTTTTTGGTGAGGCTTTCATTCTGGCAAGTCAGGATGGCTCATAATGATACCTGATTTAGCTTGAAGTGAGCAATTGGAAGAGAATCACAGCATATACCAGCAACCACTGGTTTACAGTAGGCAGTAAAAACAAGCCAGCATGGCAGCTGAGTAGGGAAGGAGCTGGGAACTAAGAGATAATTCATGTTTGTTTTGTTGATGACATGAGTAGGACAGCATTTTGTTGTATGACGATTCAGTTAATTCATTCATTCTGGCAAGTCAGAATGGCCCATAATGATACCCATGGGCAATTGGAAGAGAATTGTAACGATTTTTTAGCATCCACTGGTTTACAGTAGGCAGTGATCCTAATATCAGGACCACTAATCATTTTCTTAATATGAAGTAACACATCAAGGAAAGGAAGAACTGATATATTTCAAGTTACAATTTTTAGTTAATTTCAGGATGTTGGGAGTTGAAGTAATTGTAGAATTTGGACAAACTGATTGTTCCCTGAGGCCAAATGGTAAGGATATTATTAAAATACCTTAGCCAGCAGGTTGGACCACAAGACGTGACTACTAAGACATGTTCTTCAGACTCAAATATTAAACATAATTACATCCGTAAGAAGAGACAAAAGTAGTGTCCACACTGATCATTTTCAACTGGAGAGAACAGTTGTCATCAGCACAAATATTTGTACTGGTGAAAACAATTTTTTTTTTTTCTCTCATGCCTTTATAGTCTACTTCACCCTTAGTGACCTTGATAGCAGAAGAAACATTAATCTTAATGAAAAATTTAAATGTTAACATTGCTCTTTCCAGGTAAATTATTCTCATAAATCATCATAATAATTTTCCAGTTATTATGATGATTTATATGTTTAAAGTGCTAAGTTATCCCATCTATAAGCAGAAATTACTGTTATTTATTATTTTTCTTGTGTGATTTTTTTAAGCTATCTGATCTGTACATGGTGTGTATTTATATATTTTCCTAAGCAATAAAATATGTTGCTGCTGTGCTAATATTCATAAATGACATACCACCCAGCTTATAAAATTTGTGAAGACCTGGCACTAGGGAAATCAAAGTGAGATGTAGATACTTCTTTTGAAATGTAAGGATCATAATCTGTATCTGAAGTGTACTGTTAATATTTTCCTGTGCTATGAAATAAAATGCTCACATTGGTATACAAATGACACACCATCTAGTTTATTTAGTTTATTAAATTTGTGAAAAACTGTTGGAACTTAGGAAATCAAAATGAGATTTAAACTCTTCTTTTAAAATGCTTGGATCATGAACTACTTTAGTATGTTTCAAGTTTTGAGGGACTTTATAAAATGCAGGAAATCTTTGTGTAGACAACAGAAATGAAGCTTCTTAAGCCAGTGATAAAGTATTCAGAAACTCATTAAATAAATGCTATGTGCTGTTAATAAAAGAATTAGAAGCACACTGTGTTCTAGCTTTTAAGCACTTATATTTCAGAGACGTGGTGTCACACAGATATAAGGAATGTAGAACTGGAATTTGGGGAGTACAATGTCTACAGAAAGGATAGACAGGATAGGAAGGGAGGAGGGGTTATGCTTTTAGTTAAGAAATACATAAAATCCAAGTAAGTGAAGCCAGTCGACATCGCTGTACAGTGCAGTGTTGAGTCAGTTTGGTGTGACATAAGCATTGGGAGATCAAAATTGAGAGGAGGAGTGTGCTATAGGCCTAATGACTCTGATGAGTATAATAAGAAACTGTACAGGGAAATAGAGTGGGCCAGTAAATCAGAGAGTCTTATAATGGGAGATTTTAATTTCCCAGATATTGACTGGAATTTGGGGGCTGGTCACTCACACACTAGCAAGGCTTTTGTGGATTTATTGGATGATTGTTTTCTACATCAGCATGTTCGGGAGGCAACTAGAGGGAGTAATACTCTTGATTTGATTATCAGTAGTGATTCTTCATGCATTAAGAATCTGCAGATAAATGAACCACTAGGTGGCAGTGATCACAGTGTGCTGAAGTGGGATTTACTCAAAGAGGTAATTACCATTAGGGGTAAAGGGAAGGGTTATTGCTTTCGTAAAGGTGACTACGATGGACTGAGACAGTATTTAAATTCTATACAGTGGGACCAACTGATGATGTTACCAACAGCAAATTCAAAATGGGAAGCATTCAAAGAACTTATCTTGGAAGCTACTAGGCTTTACATACCAACTAACAAATATTGTTCAAGGTTTAGGCCTAAATGGATGTCAGATGAACTAATGAGACATATGGCAGAGAAGAAAAATGCATGGGATACATACAAATTAACACATGACACAGAAGCCTATGATAGATACAAGTTGATCTGTAACCAAGTTACAAAGGAGGTTAGGCAGGCGAAGGCAGATTACGAGAAATCTTTGGCAAGGGATGCAAAGAAAAACAGCAAAGAGTTCTTTATTTATGTAAACTCTAGAAGGAAGGGGATGAATCAGATTGGTCCACTTGATATCGATGGGTCAACTGTTGATGATCCTGTTCAGGTAGCTAACAAACTAAATGAATATTTTGCATCGACATTCACACATGAGGAGTTATTCAGCGAGGGGAATGCCAGAGGTGTATTCAACTCTGGCAGTAAGCTAGAGAATCTTGTAATAACTGAGAGTAAAGTGGAGGAGAAATTTTTGTTGAAGATAAACATAAATAAGGCACCTGGGGTGGATGGGATCTAGCCAGTTATATTTAAGGAGGCAGCAAGGGAAGTAAGCGAACTCTTAGCCATAGTTATGAGAGCTTCCTTGGACTCAGGGGGGGGTGGTATCCATGGACTGGAGATGTGCAAATGTGACCCCAATTCACAAAGGAGGATCAAAGGCTGACACAAGTAATTATAGACCTGTGAGTTTAGCTTCTGTTCCCGGAAAATTAATGGAGGCACTGGTTAAAGAAGCACTGCAGGATCATCTAGACAAGACTTCAGTTATAGCTCGGACACAGCATGGTTTTGTTAGGGGGAAGTCTTGCCTGACCAATTTGATTGGATACTATGATGCAGTCACAAAAGAACTGGATGCAGGGAATAACTTTGATATTATATACTTGGATCTTAGAAAGGCTTTTGATACTGTTGCACATGGAAGACTGCTGCACAAATTGGAGCAGTGTGGCATTGGAGGCAAATTGCTGCTATGGATAAAGCGGCGGTTGAGGGGGAGAAGACAGAGAGTGGTAATCAATGGACACTGCTCATCGTGGACTAATGTTATTAGTGCAGTCCCTCAGGGTTCAGTATTGAATCCATTATTGTTTTCTGTATTTATAAATATTGATGATGGTATATCAAGCTTAATGTCCAAGTTTGCAGACGATACGAAGGTTGGCAGGGTTGTCAAGGACACTACTGACATTATGCTGCTGCAACAGGATCTGGAAAGGTTGAGCAGATGGGCTGAGAGGTGGCAAATGAAGTTTAACATTGACAAATGTAAAGTACTACCTACATATGGGAAACAACAACCCCAGAGCAACGTATCAACTCTGGGGTACTACACTGACAGTGGTAGAGAATGAAAGGGACCTGGGGATGGTTGTGCAGGCAGATATGAAGTTCTCTGAGCAGTGCAGATAGGCTGCAAGAGTAGCTCATGGTGTATTGTCAATGATATATAGGAATTTTTCTAGCAGGGATAAGGAGGTGATTATTCCCTTGTATAAGGCAATGGTCAGGCCACACCTAGAGTACTGTATACAGGCCTGGAGGCCTCATTTCAAGAAGGATGTAGAGCTGCTGGAACGAGTACAGAGAAGGGCAACAAGATTAGTGAATGGAACAAAGGGGTGCTCTTATGAAGAAAGGCTTAAGTTTTGCAAATTACAGTGTCTGGAGACTAGGCACCAGCGAGGTGATCTGATAGAGGTGTATAAAGCCTTGAATGGTTTGAGCATACTCAATGCTGATGGGATTCTTCCTCTTGCTCAGAATAATCACCTGAGAGGGCATAAATTCAAATTGAGGAAAGACAGATGTAGGATAGATGTGCGGAAATTTGCCTTTAGCCAGCGGGTGGTTGGTTGGTTGGTGGAAGAGACTTCCATCCCTTGTCGTGGAAGTTGATAGCCTAAATAAGTTTAAGGCTCAGTTGGACAGGTATTTCAAACGAACAGAGGGGTGAAGTGAAGTGGTTATTATTATTTATTTTTTTTTTATTTTTTTGGCTGATGCTGCATAAGCTTGATTTCATGCATCAAATGCCTCTACTAATGCTAATGCTAATATACAATGTAGTGCCTCCAGATTACAATGCTCAAGCTTGCTAACATTTCTGGGGTTGGATCACAGGTTTGAGACTGTAAGAGAAGTTCTATAAAGGAGAAGTCAACCTGAAACCTTTACAGCAGTAAAGAATCAACTTTACTCGCAATCCAAAGCAAACACTTGAACCAGGTCTGAATTTATCCTCTTTTCCTCATTTACCCATTGTTTTGGGATTTTCTGGCACAACCAGACACCAGCTCAACAAAATCATTAAACCAACTTGCAGGACAACTCTCCACTTGGTTCAAAACATCTAATCAGAAAGCATAGCTACGAAGCTGCATTATGTAAATTTTACACATTCAAGAGCAGTGCTGAGACACTAGTTTCTAGAGATGACCATTTACTGTTTGTATGTAAAGCAAATAAAGGCAGTTTCATTATCATCTTGGATAAGACACTGTAACAAGATATTTAATTTCCTTTGAGATACATCTGCTTGTACTTGCAAATTCAATTGGTTATGGACAATTGGCAGAGAGCACTTGCATTCAATACAGTTCTATGAGCCAGCAAATTGTATTCAGAAGGATTCTAGGAGGTTTGGGTTAAGATTTAGTAATAGGTTCCAGATTTAGTAATAGATTCCAGTTAAATGAAGGTAGCAGCAGTTGGCAGCTCTTCAGCATTACTTGTGGCAGTTTGAACAGTTCTTTTCATGTGGTATAATAGAGTTTAATTTTGTTAACCATTAGATTAATTTTATTTGTTTAATTTTGTATAGTTTTTTGTAATTCAATTTTTACCTTTTGTAAAACTAATTCTACTAAGGTATGCTGTTTTCATTATCATGTAAATTTAAATTATTGTGTTTTTTTTTTAAAGTTAATTCTAATATTTTATAAGTTTGATTCTGATATTTTGTTACTTTAATTCTTACCTTAATAACAATTACTACAAAATCCACTGCAAATAGAAGTAATGGCTGCAGGTAATTCACATATGCATACCATACCTGCCATCTTTTGACTTTCAAAATGCTGCAGATTGGATAACTGTAAGGGGAAAGCAGGAAATTTTTTGGCAAAAAAGAGGCACGAAACAGGCGTGTGCAAAAGCAAGGAGAAAAGCAGAATATTTTTCTGGAAAAAACTGGAGACATTTTAAAAGTCCACACTGCACTTGAAATGTAATTTCACTGACAACAGATTACGTTTTATATTAAATACAGACATAGGATTATTTATCAGTGCAGTATACTTTCAGACATCTTCTTACGTAGTATTTTTCTGTCTGTGTAGCTTGCCAGTTAGACATCAACTGATTATCATTGTTTCAGGAAAGATGCAGACTTTGCCCTCTTCAAAATGTTGTGTCTTAAGTTTTGTTTATATAAATTCTTTTATTTCCAAAGCTTCATCAGAAAGAGATCTGAACTGTTTTTCTCACATGCCTGAATATCTTCTCACACTCAGCATTGCAATGAGGAACTATTAAAACACTAAGCATGACTTGGGATAATTTGTTATAATTCAAGCATTCTCCTACACTTGTGAAGTCCCCAACCAAGGACCATTGTACATTGATTCTTTCGTTCTTCTTTCATAATAGTGTCTGATAAGTTTTTACACAACCAATGCCACAAAACATTTATTACTTCACCTGTTTCCTTATCTTTAATAATACCAAGAAATACTGGAATATTATGAACTTTATCCACCAAATATTTCAGATTTCAAAATTTATTTATTTATTTTTATTTATTTCGTATGGCAAAATGAGGATACATTTGTAGCAAACAATATTAAAAAAAATATATATATATAAATAAATAAATTACAATAAGCCTAAAAACAATATTTACAGAGTAAATTGTAGATAACATTTTGGTAAATTAAAATGTAATGTCCAGTTTATTCAGCCAATTAATAGCATTGTCAGTAGCACTGTGTAAATCTTGGATGGGTCCTTCAAATCTCCTCTTTGGGCACTCCGTGACGACATGCTGGATAGTCTGAATCACATTGTCACAGTCACAGAATGGGTTTTCAGTTTTTCCCCACTTGTGCAACCAGAACTTGCATCTTCCGTGACTTGTTCAAATTCTATTCAGGGATGTCCATTCCTTTTTTGGTAAGTTGAAACCAGGTACAACTCTGCATGGATCATTGACTAAACCCAGGTGGTCGGGGTTTGAAGTGGCCCATTCTTCACGCCAGGTCTGATCAGCATTAAAATGTGACTTAATAAGTTTCTCACCTAGCTTCCATGGAGGGTTCCTGGATTTCAATCTGTCCTGATGTATGGGCAATTGAGAATTTCTGTGACATTTTTGCCATCCTTTCAGCAAAGCTGTTTCTTTTCTTATATGAGGGGGGATGGATGTTAGATAATACTGGTAACCATTTTAAAGGTGTCGATTTAATGGTGCCTGATATTGTCCTCATTGTGTCATTCAGTTGGGTGTCAACTTTTACAATGTGTGCACTGTTAAGCCATACGGGACAGCAGTATTCTGCAACTGGGTAGACTAAGGCAAGGGCTAATGTTCGTAGCACTGTTGCGTTTGCTCCCCAGCCTGTTCCACTGAGTTTGTGCAAGATGTTATTCCTAGTTTTTATCTTTGCTGCAATATTACAAAGATGTTGTTTGTACGTCAGTGTCCGATCCATTGTGATTCCCAGATATTTTGGGCAGGGGTTATATTTCAGTCGGCCGACCGGGCTAGCCGGGTGGGTAAAGTGCCTGCCTGGCAACACAAAGGTCGCGGGTTCGAATCCTGCCACGGGCTTGGATCAAAGTACTGCAAAAAACCTTGGGAGGTGCATTATGGCCACAGAAGCCGATGCGCCAACAACTACCAAAAAAAATATATATATATATTTCAGTCGTTGGCCTTTATATTCCACTTGAGGCATATAATTAGCCCTTTGATTATCCAGATGAAAGCAGCTAACTTCGGTTTTATTTAAGTTAGGTTTAAGTTGCCATGTATGAAAATATTTATTCAAGTTATGAAGATCCTTTGTGAGTACGATTTCGGCTGTTTTGAAGTCAGTAGACTAGGCAGTCAGAGCTATGTCATCTGCGTACATGAATTTCCTAGAAGCAGTTGCTGGAAGATCTTCAGTATAGATATTAAATAATAATGGGGCAAGAACTGATCTGGTAAACCATCATTTAATATATAGGGCTTGCTCACTCTGCCATTTAAATGTACTTCAAACACTCTGTTACGTAACATATTGTTAAGTAGGATCGCGAGGGTCTTGCAAGGAATAATCTTCAAAAATTTCAGAATCACTCCTTGTCGCCATACTGTGTCATAAGCTGATGTCAAGTCCACAAAGATTGCAATGGTCTTCTTCTTATCTTGAAATCCATTCTCGATGTGGCTAGTAAGTGCCAGTACCTGGTTACAGCAGCTTCGGCTTGGTCGAAATCCGGCTTGTTCAATTGGTATGTGTTGGAAGATTGTAGTTAAGATTCTATTGTAAACCATTCTTTCAATTAATTTATAGCATATATTTAAAAGTGCAATTGGTCGATAATCTTCAGGGCTAGATCCACTTTTCCCAGGCTTTAGAATGGCAACTATTTTGGTTCTCTTGAGCAAGAACGGGAACCTACCATTCCGCAAGATGTCATTAAAGAATTCAACTAGCCAGTCCAGAGCTCTTGGACCACAGTGTTTCAGGAACTCTGGATATATTCCGTCCACTCTGGCTGCCTTGCCTGGTTTTGTTTCCTTCAGGGCTGTTGAGATCTCTGCGACTGTAAATTCTCCTGAGAATTGGGAGGTTGGTTCAGCCAAGGATAGTCTGGTTCTTAGCTCCTTCTTGAGTTTTTTAACTTCATCTTTATTGATATCGGTTGGTCTCTTGGATAGGCTGACAATTCTATTGGCTACTTTTTCTGGGGATACTTCTGAGCTCTTATTAATATGTTTGGGAGTACTGCTACCGAGTTTCCTCAGAAGTGTCCATGCTTTTCTACTTGAGTGTTGGAAATTCATGCTTGCTGTCATTATGTTCCATTTCTCTTTCCTAGCAGAATCTAAGCAATGCAATAGTTCATCGGCAATTTCTGTTCTATTGCTAAGTTGGTATTCTTCATATAACTCATCACATCTTCTGTTCCAGCCAGGAATGTATTCTTTCCTAAATCCTCTAGGAATATGCTTCTTTGCTCTGGAGCATATTAAACCAACAAATCGCTTATAATTGTCGATTTTTGGTGGAATCCATTGAATATTGTAATCCATCTCATTAGTGAAGACTTCCCAGTGAGCTTTTCCAAAATTCCAGCGGGGTACAGACTTTGATCTTATTATTGGAACTTCAGTACCAATTTTTACACGGATTGGTCTGTGCTGACTACGAGGAAAATTATTCAAAACTTTCCTGCTACACTGCAAAGGTCTTCCATGCTTGTCTCTTGAAACAAAACAGAGGTCTGGGTTGATGTTTTTATTCCATCTGCCTGAATGAAAGAAACCTTTCTCTTTTGCGTCATACATTAAGAAAACGTCCTCGGCTTCAGACCAGTCTATCACACCAAGGCCATCTGCATTAGTGTCAGCATAGCCCCAGGTAGTACTCCTACTGTTGAAATCTCCCATGATGACTGATGGATGATGCACATTCTGAATAGCTTCTTTACACCAAGGTCGAGATGGTGGTTTATAAATATTTACTATTTCCAGACCTGCCACCTCAACCCTGGTAATGAAGATGTCATTAGAGCTTAAGTAGATATTTGCAGAATTTTTAAAGAATTGCGATTTTAATGGGTTTGCTGTAAATACAAAACTAAAATAAATTTAGTCACATATTTTCAAAATTAATTTGGATATACCAAAATTGAAAATAGGTAAGTAATAATAGTAAAGCTGTTACAGAAACGGGTATGCATGAGACATTCATTTCGTATGGCTATCTGTCAATTCAAAAGCCCCTAGCAAAGTAGCGAAGAGAGGCCAAGTGGATGAATGCAATTTTCCCATTTCCTCTAACCTATTATATTCCTTTTCAAATTGCTCTTTTATATTCTTTTTCGAGTTCTTTTATATTCTTTTTCAAATTGTTCTTTTATATTCTTTTTCAAATTGTTCTTTTATATTCTTTTTCAAATTGCTCTTTTATATTCTTTTCAAATTGCTCTTTTGTTTTATTTTATTGTTTCATACAAATTTAGTATTTAATTAGTAAAATTATGATTAAAAAAAAAAAAAAGGAAACCAGCTACTGTTATTTGTTATTTTTTTAGGAGCATTAGCAACTAAGGCCATATTGCTCCAGGGATATGCGGTGGTCATTCTCTGACCTTTCCGCATCCTCCGTATTTGGTGGTCATGGGCTCGAACCCCGGTCTAATCAAGAAGCGTGTGCTACGCACTGCTGCTCCTGCCCACCTGGCTACGGAGGCGCCAAACCAGCTACTGCTAGCACACCAAATTGCTAGTCAGCACCTGAAATGCCTTTCATCCAAATTATAAATAACACAAATCCGGAAAAAAAAAAAAAAAAAATAATATACACACACACACACACACACACACACACACACACACACACACACACACACACACACACACACATACGAGGGGTTTCCAAAAAGTAATGTAACACATTTTTTTTCTTGATGATGTTTAATAATACGAAGTTGAAATTACACACCAAGAAATAAGTGAGCATGCACTACTTCTCCACAAAGTCTCCAGTTTTATTGATGCACTTGTCCCAATGATGGATCAGTTTATCAATACCAGTACTGAAGAAGTCTGTGCCCACACGCAGTAACCAATATTGCACCACCTGATGAACTTCCTCGTCCTTGGTGAAATGCTTTCCTGAAAGGTGTTTTTTCAGAGGCCTGAACAAATGGAAGTCTGAAGGCACTAAGTCTGGGCTGTAGGGGGGATGTGACAGTTTCCCAACGATTACGGCATAACCACTCAAGTGGTGAGTGGAGTTGTGTTGTCATGCTACAGAATCACGCCGCTTGTCAGGAGCCCTGGTTGTTTGCGACGAATGTTGGCTTTCAGTTTTTCCAACGTTGCACAGTAAAGCTGTGCATTGATTGTTCCTCCTTTCGGTAAGAAATCCACCAAAAGAATGCCTTGGTGATCCCAGAACACTGTGGCCATGACTTTTCCGACACTGGGAACAGTTTTGAATTTTTTGAGCACAGGGGATTGTGGATGTTTCCAGGTCATGGAGTCTTGTTTGCTCTCTGGGGTTAAGTGATGAACCCACGTTTCATCTCCTGTGACTGTGCGAGTGAGAAAATCCTCTCCTTTGTCGCTGTATTGCAACAGGTTCTCCAGACACATTCCCATGCCTTTTTCTTTGTCCTCCTCTGACAACTGTCGGGGCACCCAGCAGCAGCAGCAGCAGCAGCACAAGGACATTGTGAACAATTTTGTGAACAGTCAACTTACTCACGTTCACTATTTGTACAATTTCATAGTTTCACTCGCCTATGTTCAAGAACGATGCCCTTAATGCCTGAAATGTCTTCTGTCTTGCTCGATGAAGACCTGCCTGCCCAGGTCTTCAATGTCAACATGGCCCGCTTTAAATTAATTGCATCAAAAACACACTTGCTTCTTTGTCATCACCTTTTTGCCATACACAGCAACCAGTTCACAGTGAATGTCACTTGGTGAAGACCCTTTTGCTTTCAAAATGCGAATAACTTCACGAACACCTGTTTTGGCCCACATTCACATGGTAGCTGCCATTTTGCAACTGGAATCTGCTGTGAGGCGACAATACCGCAACACTGCACTGGTGGTCTTTTTGAACATTATTAACAGGTCTATCTGTCCACGTTTCAATCTCATTCCCTTTCACCATTATTAAGAAAAAAAATGTGCTACCTTACTTTTCAGAAACCCCTTGTGTACACACACACACACACACACACACACACACACACACACACACACACACACACATGAGAGAGAGAGAGAGAGAGAGAGAGAGAGAGAGAGAGAGAGAGAGAGAGAGAGAGAGAGAGAGATTTGCATCTTTATTGCAAACGTTCAGTTGTAAACATACTCAGATTTAGTATGTGTTGCCAAGGCCCTTCATGGCCAGTATGTCAGGGGTTTGCAAAATAACAGGTGCATAAATAATAATGAAAAATTACAAAGGAGTTATTAATTATAAAAATACAGGTACATGGTAAAAACAGTTGTAAAATTATATATTCATAGTAGAGAAAGAAAAATAAAATGACAGGATTGATACAGAATGGAGTATGTCCTTGTTCTGCACAGTTCGTGAAAGAGAACTGGATAAGCAGTAGTTGATACAGACTTTCTGGCTCAGTCTCTATTATATGATCATTTACTTACAAGATAATTTCAGTGGTAGCTGAAATCCATGCTGACTGGGAGAGAAAAAGATGATGATCAGAATGCATTCCATTGTACGCAGTGGAAAACCAGAAGAAAACTAAGGACAAGTCGGGTTGTGTCCAGGTAGCTTGTAGGGCATTGTCACATGATGGTAATGTAATTTCTCAGGGAAGTGCTAGTTCTTGCTTAAGCAACTGTAAGGTAGTACCTGAAAAAAAGATTGAGGCTGGCATGGTGAGGGTCGGTGCAGCAGCTGGCATACAACCATTTTGATGGTGATTGATTAGCATGGTATATGTGAGCCTGTGATTATAATTTCTATAGTGTCATTTGACAGCAAATTTCATGAGATCAGCATTGATATCCTGGACTTGTTTGGGCATTTGGTAGGACACAAAGCAATCTGATAGGTGGAAGCAGGAATGGAGGAGCTGATTGTTTGGGTTGCTCTAAGATGGGCAGGTGGAATCTTCCAGCCACAGAGATCCCAGATTGATTGAGATGTGATGAGTGCGATCAAAATCTTTACTGTGATTATAAGTCTCCTTTTATCAGTGAGGTAGGGAAGCCTAGGGATTCTCAAGGGCTAGGGCCACTGCAGTGGTCCACACTTGGGATGGTATCCCGTGCTTGTGGGTTGCCCATCTAACTATTAAGCCTATTTTTGCAGTGCAAAAATAGGCTTAATAGTCATAGATGCTGTTGTTACCAAGATCTTTGCTGCATAAAGTAATGGGGAGTACAAAATGATCCTAACATATTTTGCTGTTGTGATCTTATCTGAGATGTAATGTAGATGCTGTTTTGCTCTCCATTTAAGGCACGATGCACAACTGATGAGACCCAGAACTGAAGATACCCCACCAGTGACACCACTTTTCCCTATTCTCCACTCCACCAGAGCAGGCAGTCGGAAAAATGTCACCCTTCTTCATCCAGCAAGGATTAGAAGGGCTGGCAGGATCTCTGAAAACATCTATGAAAAGGCTGAGTTCTGGAGACTTTGTTGAAGTTTCATGTCCAAAACATGCCCATCAAATTCTGAAACTT
Organism: Mastigoproctus giganteus; assembly: GCF_048544385.1. Lineage (NCBI taxonomy): Eukaryota > Metazoa > Arthropoda > Arachnida > Uropygi > Thelyphonidae > Mastigoproctus > Mastigoproctus giganteus. Next base: position 132,926,859 of record NC_143578.1, on the reverse strand, counting down.
CTGAAAGTTCAAAGTGTGACAGCTGTCAAGCGAATATCAATAGGGGGAATATCTACCATAATAACTCCTCATAAAACTCTGAACTCTTAACATGGTGTCATATTGTAATGGGATCTTCTTTGTCTCTGAATTGAAAGATCAAAGTGTGACAGCTGTCAAGCAAATATCAGTGTGAAGGAATGGGAATCTCATTCCTACTTAAGTTCTCATCCTCACATTCAGCACCCCATAGCCTCCAAGTTCCATCAAGGGCAGGCTACTTAAACTGCCCACTGAGGATTTGCATTCCAAATCTGTTGGGGTGTTTTAACTTTACACTCTACAGTGGTCTGAGACAGTTTTTAAATTCTATACAGTGGGATTAACTGATGTTATTGGTGAATTCTAAATGGGAAGCCTTCGGGGACTTAATCTTGGAGGCTACTAGGCTTTTCATACCAACTAAGAAATACTGTTCAAGGTTCAGGCCTAAATGGATGTCGGATGAATTAATGAGGCTCATGGCAGAAAAGAAAAATGCATGGGATGCATATAAATTATCAGGCGACACAGAAGCCTATGGCAGATATAAGCTAGTCTGTAATCAAGTCACACAGGAGATTAGGCATTCGAAGGCAGATTGCGAGAAATCTTTGGCAAAGGACACAAAGAAAAAACCAGCAAAGAGTTCTTTACTTATGTAAACTCTAGAAGGAAGCAGATGAATCAGATTGGTCCACTTAACATAGATGGTTCGACTATTGATTATCTTGCTCAAGTAGCTGATAAACTGAATGAGTATTTTGCAGCTACATTCACACATGAGAAGTTATTCAAGGAGGGGAATACCAGAGGTTAATCAAACTCTAACAGGGAGATAAGTGATTTTGTAATAACTGAGAGCAAAGTGGAGGAGAAATTAAAATTAAACATAAAAAAGGCACCTGGAGCAGATGGAATCTATCCAGTTATAATGAAGGGGGCAACAAGGGAAGTAAGCAAACCCTTAGCCATAATTATGAGAGCATCCTTAGAGTTAGGGGAGGTCCCCATGGACTGGAGATGTGCAAATGTATCCCCAATTCACAAAGAAGGGTTCAAAGAGTGACACAAATAATTATAGACCTGTTAGTTTAACTTCTGTTCCAGGGAAAATAATGGAGTCACTGGTTAAAGAGGTGGTACAGGATCATCTAGACCAGACTGCAGTAATAGTTCAGGCACAGCATGGGTTTGTTAAGGGGAAGTTTTGTCTTACCAATTTGATTAGATACTACGATGTGGTCATAAAGGAACTGGATGCAAAAAATAATTTTAATATCATATACTTGGATTTCAGGAAAACTTTTGATACTGTTGCACATGGAAGACTGCTGTACAAATTGGAGCGGTATGGCATTAGGGGCAAGTTTCTCAATGGATAAAGGGATTGTTGATTGGGAGACGGCAGAGAGTGGTAATAAATTTACACTGCTTTATGTGGACTAATGTTATTAGTGGAGTTCCCCAGGTTTTGGTGCTGGGCCCATTGTTGTTTTGTGTATTTATCAATGATATTGATGAAGGTATATAAGGCTTAATGTCCAAGTTTGAAGATGATACAAAGGTTGGCAGTGTTGTTAATGACAGTAAAGACAGTATGCTACTGCAACAGGATCTAGAAAAGTTAGGCAGATGGGCTGAGAAGTGGCAACTGAAGTTTAACATTGACAAATGCAAAGTACTCCATATGGGTAGCAGTAACCCAAGAGAAATGAATCAACTGTGTGGTACTACACTCAGGGAGGTGGAGAATGAAAAAGACCAGGGGGTAATTGTGCAGTCAGGTGTGAAGTTCTCTGAACAGTGCAGACAGGCTGCCAGAGCAGGTTATGGAGTTTTGTGAATGATATATAGGAATTTTGCTAGCAGAGACAAGGAGGTGATTATCCCTTTGTATAAGGCAATGGTCAGGCCACACCTTAAGTATACTGTATACAGGTCTGGAGGTCTCATTTTAGGAAGGATGTAGAGTTGCTAGAACAAGTACCGAGAAGGGCAACAGAATTGGTGAGAGGAACAAAGGGGAGAACTTAAGCCTTTCTTATGAAGAAAGACTTAAGTTCTGCAAGTTGCAGCATCTAGCAATGCTGACGGGATACTTCCACTTACTCAGATTAAGAACCTGAGGGGGCATAGATTAGATTCAAATTGAGCAAAGGCAGTTGTAGAAGATGCGTAGAAATTTGCTTTTAGAGCCAGCGGGTGGTTGATTGCTGGAACAGACTTCCATCTGTTGTTGTGGAGGTTGGTAGCTTGAATAAATTTAAGGCTGAACTAGACAAATATTTGGAGTGACCGGATGGGTGAGATGGGAAGGTTTTTTTTTTTTTTTTTTTCTTTTTGGCTGATGCTGTATAAGCATTAGTTGAGGCATCATATGTGTTATCAGACACTCAGCCTAAAACACTGATGGATCCAATATCTTTCTATTACAGAAGATTTAGGAGAAGTCCGGTTGGCCTGCCTCCCTAAAATCCACTCATGCACACCTTCTCGATGGTAAGCCCTGTTACGTCACTTAGGTGGCAACGAACATGTAGAGTGGTTCTCTCCAAGACGCCTGGTCAGCGTGAAGAGGAAAAGACCAAACCCTCCAGCATATGAAAGCATGATGAAACAAATGGCCCTCAGTCCCCAGCAGCTTTCACTCTCCCTCTTACGGCAGCGAGAGGATCAGAGTGGAAGCAGAGGGTGCTAAGAATCTCTGGGTACGACCAGGCTGTCATGCACGGAAACTGAACTTGGCCTGTTATAACGTAAGATCACTCATCGGTGAAGACAGGATATTAGAGCTGGAAAAGGAATTAGAAAATGTTAATTGGAATATCATCGGTTTGGCTGAAACAAGAAGAAGAAATGAATCACTTATAAGTTTATCAAGTGAAAATCTGCTGTACACCAATGGAAACAGTGAAAGGAGTGAATGTGGAGTTGAGTTTCTGGTCCATAAAGATTTTAAAAACAACATTTTGGAATTCAAAAGTACATCACCAAGAGTGTCAAGACTAATACTCAAGATTTCTAAGAGGTACAAGATAAAGATTATAATGATTTATGCACCAACATCGAGCCATGATGATGAAGAGGTTGAAGAAATGTACACCGAAATTGAGAGTCTTCTAGATGAGCAGAAAACCCACTACACTATTATTATGGGAGATTTCAATGCTAAGGTTGGAAAAAGACAAAACAGCGCAGAAAGGGGAACTATAGGAAATTTTGGAATTGGTGAAAGAAATGAAAGAGGTGAAAGACTTGTGGAATTTGCAGAATCTCAAGGACTGTCAGGAATGAACACTTTTTTCAAGAAAAGGGTGAACAGAAAGTGGACATGGAAGAGTCCAAATGGATTAACTACTAATGAAATCGACTTCATCCTCACTAACAGAAGATATATTGTGAATGATGTTACCGTCCTGAATAAGGTAAATGTTGGAAGTGATCACAGAATGGTAAGATGTACACTTGATATAGATGTAGGAAAGGAAAGGAAAAAACTGACTTGAGTAAATAATACAAAGGTCTTTGAGATAACAGAAGAGGAGAAAAAGCAGTATGTACTGGAACTTAAGAACAAGTTTGAGCTTCTGCAGACTGCTGAGGACCAAGATATAGATGAGGAATATTACAACTTTTTGAAAGTGATAAAGCCCAAGAAACCTATAGGGAAAAAGAAATCCAAAGAAGAAAAAATTAGTCAAGAAACACTTGTCATGATGAACCGAAGACGACAAATGAAAAGCAAGAAAAACACTGACAGGGAGAAAATTGAGTATACTGAGTTATGCAAAGCCATTATAAAGAGACTCAGAGAGGACATAAGAAGATTTAACACAAGAAAAGTAGAACAAGCATTAAGGGAAAACAAAGGATTTAAATCAGCAGCCATGAGCAGTAATACAGAAAGACAAATGATACTGAAACTGAAGAATAGCGATGGTGTACTTATAAACAGCAGAGAAGGCATAATTCAAATAGCAGAAGACTACTATAGAGAATTATACAAGGAGCAGGGGAATGATGCCAGCAGTGGGGAAGATGGATTGCAAAGTAGCAACACATACGACATACCCAATATTCTTCCTGATGAGGTAGAACATGCATGAAGAAAATGAAGAATCAGAAAGCCCCGGAGGAAGATGAAGTTACTGTAGAGTTGTTAAAATTGGGAGGAAGAGACATAACACAAAAACTGGCAAGGCTCTTCACAAAGTGCATTAGAAAAGGTGTGACGCCTAAGCAGTGGAATAATGCAATCATAGTTTTGCTGCATAAGAAAGGAGATAAATCAGAAATTGGAAATTATAGACCAATTAGCTTGTTATCCCACATCTACAAGTTGTTCACAAGGGTCATTACTAACAGAACAGAAGACTACTATAAAATATTATATAAGGAACAAGGGAATGATGCCAGCAGTGGGGAAATGTATCACAAATTAGCAACACATATGACATATCCGATATCCTTCCTGATGAGGTAGAATGTGCGTTGAAAGAAATGAAGAATCAGAAAGCCCTGGGGGAAGATGACGTTACTGTAGAATTGTTAAAATTGGGAGGAAGGGACACGACATTGAAATTGGCAAGACTCTTCACAAAATACATTAGGAAAGGTGTGATGCCTAAGGAGTGGAATAATGCATTCATAATTTTGCCGCATAAGAAAGGAGATAAATCAGAAATTGGAAATTATAGACCAATTAGTTTTGTTGTCCCACATCTACAAGTTGTTCACAAGGGTCATTACTACCAGATTAGAAAGAATACTTGATGAGAATCAACCGAAAGAGCAAGCTGGCTCTAGGACAGGATTCTCAACTATGGATCACCTTCACGTAATATCACAGCTAATGGAGAAAGCAAATGAATATAAAACACCATTATGCATGGCATTTGTGGATTATGAAAAGGCATTTGACTCCATACAGCATAAGGCAATGTTTCGGGCACTGGAAAGACAAGGCATTGATACCCCATGTATTATGATTTTGAAGAAAATATATGAGAGTGCTACCTCCTTTATTAGACTAGACAAAGACAGTAGGAAATTTAAAATTGAGAAAGGACTTCGACAAGGAGACACAATATCTCCGAAGCTGTTTACTGCTTCCCTTGAGGAAGCTTTCAGAAGATTAGACTGGTCGCAGAAAGGAGTCAATGTGAACGGAGAGTACCTAAACTATTTACGATTTGCAGATGACATTGTGGTCATAAGCCAAGATCCCAAAGAATTAGAGGAAAATCTTAATCAGTTATGCACAGTTAGTAAGTATTTTGGACTAAAGATGAATATGGCTAAAACAAAAGTAATGATGAACAAGTATGCCACAGAAAGGGAAATAATGATTGAAGGAGCAGTAATTGAAAAGGTGGAGTCTTATACTTTCTGGGACAAGTTATTAGCTGTAATAATGATAAATGGCTGGAAGTCAAGAGAAGAATAAAGTTTGGATGGATAGTATTCAGGAAATATAGTCACATACTGAAGAGCAATATCCCAGTTTGTCTGAAACGTAAAATAATGAACCAATGTATACTCCCCACCATGACTTATGGAAGTGAAACATGGGCACTCACCAAAAGAATGGAAGAGAAGCTGAGAACTACACAGCGAAGAATGGAACGAATCATATTGGGAATCAGACTGTTAGATAAGAAGAGAAACACATGGATTAGGCAACAAACTCAAGTAAAGGACATTCTTATCAAAACTAAAGAACTAAAATGGTCTTGGGCAGGACACATAGCTCGAAGACATGATGACAGATGGACTAAGAAAATAACAGAATGGTATCCAAGAGGAGCTAGAAGAAAACCTGGAAGACAAAGGCGGAGATGGATAGATGAAATTCATGAGTTTGTGGGTAGTAAATGGATGGCCAGTGCTCAAAACAGAAGGAACTGGAAAGTTGCTGGAGAGGCCTTCATCCTGCAGTGGATTGAAAATGGCTGATGATGATGATGCCTCAACTAATGCCAATGCTAACTACCAAAACGTATGGCTACCTTGCAAACAGCCTGTCGTGGTAACCCTGCCTGCAATGTAGTGACAAAGACCACGGAAGCAAGGAATATTTAGGCTTCAAAGCCAATTTGTACAAATTGCCGAGGAGAGGACCCTGCTTACTCGAAGCATGCCAGCGGTTGAAGAAAGACAGAAATTGAAAAACTGAAAACAGAACTGACCATTTTTACCAAGAGGCCAGGAAACAGATCAAACCAGTAAATGGCAGCAAGCTTTCATGCTTCCAGAAGGTTTCTGGGAAGTGTACAGTCAGAACACAAATGGAGATGACCATACCACCATCTGAGTCATTTACTCTCATCACATGCTACTTAACTAAGCTTGCAAAAACCTGCACAGAAGGATCAATTAGCTGCCACTCCTATATCTATGCTTCTTAATGCTCCACAGGTAACAAAAAGTGATAGAGATAAGATTAAAAAACCTGAAGTACTCCTGTAACCCAGGAAAACATGGATATCGAGGTAAAGGAAGTACTACACAATTCAGTCCTGGAACTCTTTGCTGAGGAAGAAATGGACACAGGTAAATCTGAGACTGAAAAAACTGTAAGCCCTCGCCACTTTGGAAGTTGTCTGACAGTTGACTTGGCACATTATAGCCTTAGATGCTAATGCGCCATAAAATCCTAAAACAACCAACCAACCAAGCTGTTTGACAGATTCACAAAACTCAAATAATGGCCAAATTCATACAATGGAATTGCCATGGATTCTGATGGAATGTTGATAATATCAAGGCCCTCCCCTCCATAGGCACAAGCCGTGTGCCTTTGTTTGTAGGAAACATATCTAAAGGCAAATAAAAACCCTACCTTACATAATGTCAGCATAATACCCAAAGACAGAATTGGGATGAACCTGCTCATGGTGGCGTTGCCATCCCAGTGGAAAACTATACCTCTTTCCAAGTAATCCCTCTTGCAACCACCATCAGTTGGCATTTGCCTCTTCGTAGGGTTTCTTCTACCACTTTGTTTAGTATATTTGCTACCTGGGATCAACATCTCCCAGACAGACCTTGATGATCTCATTGCACAACTGCCTGCTCCTCTTCTCTTATTAGATTTTAATGGACATAATATCCTGTTGGGTAGTGTAGACACTAATATGAGGGGGATTTAAAATACAGCACATGCTCAAATAATAAGCTCTCTCTCCTAAATATGGGAAAGACACTTTTCTCCATATGTCTACCTTTAATTTAATGCCATTGATTTTTTCATCTGTTCCCCTTCTCACCTCCCTGTGATATCTTTTCTGACTGAAAAAAAAGACCATGTTAACCATCAAAGTGAAAGTTTGATAAGACTGGCTGGAATGCCTTCGGACATCTGGCACAGTTTAACATGACAAGAGTCTGATAGGAGCCCATCAGTGATGCAGTTATGTACATTACAGAAGGTGTCCACGCAATAGCAGTTGCAATTCCAAAAACATGTACATGGCTCCCACCATTTCTAAAACTTTGGTGGAATTCAGCATGCAGAGCAGCAAGAAAAGCCCAAAACAAGGCATAGGGAATATTCTGCTGATATCCCACCACAGAAAATTTAATATCCTTTAAATATGCATGTGCCAAAGCCTGCTACATCCGACATCAGTGCCAAAGGGAATCTTGGATTCACTTTACCTCCTCCATAACTCAGGCTCCTAGCTCAAAAGTAGTCTAGGATAAGATTCAGAAAATGAAGGGAAAATCCACCATGCTGTACAGCAATCCTAGAGCCTAATGGATGTCCAACTGCAACTGTAGTTGCAAGTACTCTAGTGGGAACAATTGCAAAACTCTGCAATAACATCATTCCCCCAGAATTCTTGGTCCTAGAAGAGAAAAGTGAGAAACGTTCATTAAACTTCTCTTCAAAAGGGCTTGACCCAACAACAAGCCCTTTATAAAGGAAGAGTTAAGGGCAGCACTCATTCTCTCATTAGAAAGCACTGTGAGGCCAGGTGACATCCACTATGAAATGATAAACCACCTTTCAACACTATCTAAGATTCATCTTTTAGTTTTATTTAATAGAAGCTTTCTTGGCAAAGAATTTCCAGATTCTTGGAGGAAGGAAATTGTTCTTGCATTCCCAAAACCAGGGAAGGTTCCTAGAAATCCAAAAAATTATCATCCCATTGTTCTGAGAGGCTTTTTGTGCATAGTTATGAAAAGAATGGTTAATGCTTCCCTTATACAGTATTTGAAAAGCAAATGGTCTGCTTTCCAGGAGACACCGTGCCTTCCAAAGAAACAGGTCCACATTAGATCATTTAATCAGATTTCAAATGTACATTTGTGGTGCTTTTAATAAATCTGAGCATCTGGTGTCAGTTTTCTTTGATGTCAAAAAAACCATACAACACCGCCTGGCAGTTTAGCCTCAGGGGTCACTTTTCTATTTTTATTAAAAACTTTCTACTTAATCGCCAGTTTCAAGTTCGTGTCAGATCCACACTTTCTTGAGTGTTTGGGCAACAAGAGGGAGTTCCATAATAATCTGTACTAAGTGTCATGTCTTTCACAATCAAAATAAACTATCACAGAACACTTTCTCCATTGGTAAATAACATCTCTACATTGATTTTACTCTTTTGTTATTCATGCAGTACGAGGGTCATTGAAAGGTAAGTGCAAAAAGCTATTCATGTTCACTGCTGTTGCAAATGGAATCTTACATCTTTATCTAGAATTGAGGCTTGGGCAAAATATCATTCCAGTGGTAACAGAATGCTAAGGTCATAAGACTAATTTTTGATCAGAAGCTGTCTCTTCAACATATTTGTCAACTAAGGACAAGGTGTGCCAAGGGGCTTAATATTCTACAGTCCTTTTTACCAACTTTGTGGGGTGCAGATTGCTGTGCCTTTCTGCATCTCTAATGAGCTTGTATGTATGTTCTAAACTCAATTATGGTTCTCAGGTTTATGCTTTTGCTAGAGATAGTGTATTTCAGTGGTTAGATCTAGTTCACCATCAATGCCACTAGAGTATTCTGCACATCTCCTATCCAAAGCCCTTACCTGAAGTAAATGAACCAATCCTGGCTCCTTTACTTCTGTGTAAAGGCTTTGGACAGGAGATATAATATGCTTTTAACCTTTGTCCAGATAACGTTTTTCTCTTGGACACTTCAGAAAGTTTATGCTGTTATAACTTTTGAAAATAAAAGTTTCTTCATGAGCCATTTATGTAATTTTTCAGTAGTTTGTAAGTATTGTATTTATGTATATTTCCATTATATTTGCAAAAAGGTATTAAAAGAAATAGATTGTTTATATTTTTAAAATCCTAACAGCCAAGTGTGTCTACTGAACATATTAAGATTTGATGACAAAATAACCAGGAGTGAACAAAGAAAGATAAATTTGCACAATTTTGAGATATTTGGGATAAAATAAATCATAATCTAGGCAAAAATATTATACACCAAGTGAAAATCTCACTGTCACTGAACAATTGGTGCTGTTTAGAAGTCGCTGTCCATTTCGACAATATAATGCCATCCAAATCTGATATATACAGAATGAACATTTGGTGGTTACACGATTCCAAAACCATTTATCCACTAAAGGGATTCCATACCTCAGAAAAGAAGGAAAAGAGAGAGCGAATGGATTAGTTAGTCACATTGTGGAGTCATTGGCAGTACCTTATTATCACACCAACCAAAATATGTATGACAATTGCTGCATGGATTTAGGTCTAGCTTATCAGTTATTGTCCAAGGGCTTGATAATTGTCAGAACAGTAAGGAAGAACAAAAGATTCATTCCTCAATTTTTTACCCAATTGATCTAGAGCTGAGAATTCTTTATTGGATTTCACAAAAAAAATGCTCCTTAGTGTCGTATGTACCAAAACGAAACAAATCCGAGAGTCTTCTCTCTACTATGCATCATTCAGCAAATACTGATGAAGAAAAAACTAATAAACCCAAAATTATTTTGTACTTTAATCAAACCAAAGGGTAGCATTGATTCTTTAGATCAATGTGCAGGAATATATGAGTAAATGATGAAGTAATCGTTGGCTACATGTGTTTTTTGTAAATGCAGTAGACTCCTGTGGTGTGGCGGCTTATTATTCACCAACTTATATCCAGACTGGAATAAAAACAAACATCATAAATGAAGATTATTTTTTACTTCAGCAACATAAAATTTGGTCAAGCTACTAACAGAACAAATAAGACTATTTAAAGGGTTACATAAAACAGCAGTGAACTATTTCAGAGTTCTGTTCATCAATTAAGAGTGAATCTGGTTCTACTGGTAAAAATGAAGATTTTGTTCCTAAAAAAGATGTTATATATGTCTGACAAAAAGAGCCAGAAACCAAAAACAATTTTGTGACACATGTAAAAAAAACTTTTGCAGTGAACATTCAGTTTCAAAACGCTTCTGTAATGATTGTTGCAAAAGCGACGTATTGTAAAAAAAATATACATTGTTATTATTTTCATATTTTTTTTATTATGCTATGTAAAATAAATAAACATATGTAGTATTTCTACTATTAAAAATAAAAATTAGTTTGTGATAAATGAAAACAAAACTTATGAATATAGCAAAAATTATCATAAAAAAAACATTTATAACCTGGTGTCTGTCAGACACACCTCATCCGTTAGTGCTTGAAAAGTAACTTATCCGGATAATGGGTAAATTGAAATTTCTGCACGAAAACCCCACTTGGGCATCAGTTTTTAATGGGAAAATCTGTATAACACCTATTGAACTTATTTATTTATTTATTTTTTTTGGTAGTTGTTGGTGCATAGGCTTCTGTGGATAATGCACCTCCCAAGGTTTTTTCAGTACTTTGATCCAAGCCTGAGGCGGGAATCGAACCCACGATCTTTGGGTTGCCAGGCAGGCACTTTACCCACCCGGCTAGCCCGGTCGGCTATTGAAACTTATTTGATAACACTTATCTATATAACACCTATTTGAATACCAAAGGGTCAACTGACCCTTTGGTATTCAAATAAAAGGACTGTTGGTGCCTCCGTAGCCAGGTGGGCAGGAGCAGCAGTGCATAGCACATGCTTCTTGATTAGACCGAAGTTCGAGCCTGTGACCACCAAATACGGAGGATGCAGAAAGGTCGGGGAATGACCACCGCATATCCCCAGAGCAATATGGCCTTAGTTGCCAATGCTCCTAAAAACCAAAACAACAACAACCAAAGCAATTCCTTCCACATGGCATTCTCAGAGTCTATCCAGTAATCTTTCTCAAGGTCAGGGAGAAGGCTATCATGCCACCCTCTGTCTATCAGCAACTCTGAATCACTTTGAGTGCAATATTCTGACTTCCTGTCAGTCTACACAGATGGCTTGAAGTCAGAATCATATGTGAGATCAGCTTTTGTCCTCACAAACAAAATAGTATCCAAAAAGATTCCACAAGAAACTAGATATATACAGCAGAGTTGCATACAATAGAAATAGCCTTTGATCACATTAAAGATAGCCATTACCAAAGAAAGGATTTAAATCAGCAGCCATGAGCAGTAATACAGAAAGACAAATGATACTGAAACTGAAGAATAGCGATGGTGTACTTATAAACAGCAGAGAGAGCATAATTCAAATAGCAGAAGACTACTATAGAGAATTATACAAGGAGCGAGGGAATGATACCAGCAGTGGGGAAGATGGATTGCAAAGTAGCAACACATACGACATACCCGATATTCTTCCTGATGAGGTAGAACATGCATTGAAGAAAATGAAGAATCGGAAAGCCCCGGGGGAAGATGAAGTTACTGTAGAGTTGTTAAAATTGGGAGGAAGAGACATAACACAAAAACAAGGAGCGAGGGAATGATACCAGCAGTGGGGAAGATGGATTGCAAAGTAGCAACACATACGACATACCCGATATTCTTCCTGATGAGGTAGAACATGCATTGAAGAAAATGAAGAATCGGAAAGCCCCGGGGGAAGATGAAGTTACTGTAGAGTTGTTAAAATTGGGAGGAAGAGACATAACACAAAAACTGGCAAGGCTCTTCACAAAGTGCATTAGAAAAGGTGTGATGCCTAAGCAGTGGAATAATGCAATAATAGTTTTGCTGCATAAGAAAGGAGATAAATCAGAAATTGGAAATTATAGACCAATTAGCTTGTTATCCCACATCTACAAGTTGTTCACAAGAGTCATTACTAACAGATTAGAAAGAATACTTGATGAGAATCAACCGAAAGAGCAAGCTGGCTTTAGGACAGGATTCTCAACTATGGATCACCTTCATGTAATATCACAGCTAATGGAGAAAGCAAATGAATATAAAACACCATTATGCCTGGCATTTGTGGATTATGAAAAGGCATTTGACTCCATACAGCATAAGGCAATGTTTCGGGCACTGGAAAGACAAGGCATAGATACCCCATATATTATGATTTTGAAGAAAATATATGAGAGTGCTACCTCCTTTATTAGACTAGACAAAGACAGTAGCAAATTTAAAATCAAGAAAGGAGTTCGACGAGGAGACACAATATCTCCGAAGCTGTTTACTGCTGCCCTTGAGGAAGCTTTCAGAAGATTAGACTGGTCGCAGAAAGGAGTCAATGTGAACGGAGAGTACCTAAACCATTTACGATTTGCAGATGACATTGTGGTTATAAGCCACGATCCCAAAGAATTAGAGGAAAATCTTAATCAGTTATGCACAGTTAGTAAGGATTTTGGACTAAAGATGAATATGGCTAAAACAAAAGTAATGATGAACAAGTATGCCACAGAAAGGGAAATAATGATTGAAGGAGCAGTAATTGAAAAGGTGGAGTCATATACTTATCTGGGACAAGTTATTAGCTGTAATAATGATAAATGGCTGGAAGTCAAGAGAAGAATAAATTTTGGATGGATAGCATTCAGGAAATATAGTCACATACTGAAGAGCAATATCCCAGTTTGTCTGAAACGTAAAATAATGAATCAATGTATACTCCCCACCATGACTTATGGAAGTGAAACTTGGGCACTCACCAAAAGAATGGAAGAGAAGCTGAGAACTACACAGCGAAGAATGGAATGAATTATATTGGGAATCAGACTGTTAGATAAGAAGAGAAACACATGGATTAGGCAGCAAACTCAAGTAAAGGACATTCTTATCAAAACTAAAGAACTAAAATGGTCTTGGGCAGGACACATAGCTCGAAGACATGATGACAGATGGACTAAGAAAATAACAGAATGGTATCCAAGAGGAGCTAGAAGAAAACCTGGAAGACAAAGTCGGAGATGGATAGATGAAATTCATGAGTTTGTGGGTAGTAAATGGATGGCCAGTGCTCAAAACAGAAGGAACTGGAAAGTTGCTGGAGAGGCCTTCATCCTGCAGTGGATTGAAAATGGCTGATGATGATGATGATGATGATGATTACCAAAGATATATGATACATGCTGATTTGGCATGTGTGTTACAGACTTTATTATTAGTTTATTATTATAACCCTTATCCAGCCCTGTCCCAGATTTGGCAGATGCTTTTCTTTCCTTGTTGAATCAGAATTTGACATCTGTTTCTGCTGGATTTTCCTGGCCACATTGGGATCAGGGGAAATATATTGGCTTGATACTGCTGCCAAATCAGCCATTCTTGCCATTTATTACATAACATTGGATAACAATGCCTGTCAGTCCCCTATATAGACTACAGGCAAATACTATGAAAATCAGGGGGAAAAAAAACATGTTTGACTATCTACTGCATCTAGATGTGATTTTTCAATTTTAGGTGGCAGGAAAAATGATGTAATTAGATATTTGGCAACAAATAAGCACAAGGACAGTGTGCAGTGCATAGTAGAAAGATATGCAAAAATAGATGTAGAATTTCATAACCTTCCCCTGAATTGTGTTAATCATGCAAGTATGTTCAGAAATATGTTTCCTAAATAATAACAAACAAAAAAAAAAACAACAACAATAAAAGTTGTTACTGAAAGTGCATGGATAGGGAAAGAAAAGGTATGATGTCACTGAAAAATGGGCCATTTTTGATTGATGTAGATGGCAGGAATTAAATTGATTTGAATATACCGGGTGGTTATAAAATAAGTTTCCCTATTCAGAAGACCCTAGTGTCAAAAAAGTTAGAGTTAACGCTATGAAAATCAGTGGGTGTGTCATTTAGGGCATGGGGAAGTGATTTGTAGAAGAAAAAAAAATTAGTTAGAATTTTCGCCACCAGGGGAAAACTGCGCTGTACATGTAAAGTTGCCATTTACTTCAAGACACGCTGCTTATGCAAATGACATCCTGTTAAATAAAAGAAAAAAAAGCCAACGGCACTGTCAGTAACCATTATGGCTCTTACAAAAAAAGGGACGTGCTCTTTTAGTAAAACTGTTCCAACGCTAATGCAGCACATGAATATCAGAAACTTAAAGGTTTGTGTAAAGGACCTTTGATATCAGTGAGGCTTCGAAAACTAATAAAGAAATTTGAAGCGATCGGGGAGTTAAGTGTAATTCCAGGCAGGGGACAACCACATATCGCAACAGAGGTAGTGGATGAAGTGGCGGTTGCAATGGTCAGAATGCGAAACACTACTGGTCAGTAGTGCTGGAGGTGTGTCAAGAGACTTGAACCTTCCTCAGTCTACTGTACATAAAGTGCTCTGAATAATTTTATGCTGGTTCACATAGTGCAAGTACTAAAGTCTTGTGATCTGGGAGTCTGGGAACGAGGTTAGCCTGTGCGGACGTAGCTCCTAGAAGCTCTTGGAACAGAGAAGTTTTTCCTGATTTATTTTCTGATTTATTAGCTTAAATTGTCATATTAACTTATTTTCTAGAGTAGCTTTATATTCCTAGTTACGATACTTAGTTTAAAGTTTAACTTAGACAGAGATTTTGTAAGTATTACTTTGTATCGGTAACGGTATCAAATCCACGTGTTACGAATTGAACGAGAGGTCTTTTTTTAACCAAATTTAGTCGATTTCTTAACCAATTGTTATATCAAATTATCTTCTATAAGTAGATTAGTTTATTCTAGTTTATTTTATTCTTAGTTTATTCTAAATTGAGATAGCGAGATTTGGAAGCTAATCAATACTTACGAGTCCGTAGAAGTACCGTTCGAGAATTCCCGCCATTTTTACACGATAGCATAAGCTTAGTGTAGTATAGTGCATAATATAATATTGTCCATTAATCAGTAAATCTATTAATTTGATAAACTTTATTGTCAATTAAATTGTATTTTTAACTCTATATATATATAACGACTTGATCGTAACAAATAATTAATACATAACTATAGTGGTACACGTGATACGGAAGTTGTATAAAGGGAACTCGTAGAAGAAACTAGATACCGAAAAAATAAATATAGCGTTATAACTGTTTTGGGATATAACTTAAGGATTTAATTTTTGTTTTGAAATTTTATTGAATTAAATCGGAATCATGACTCTGACCAGAGCAGCAAAGCAAAAGGCTCAAGCTAATGGGAGTGCTGTGGTTCAGGGGAGAACTGAGGGGGGCAGTTGCCCTCTGAATCACAGTCTTTTAAAATGCACTGTTTGCTTGATGTTTGCGGAGCAGTCGGGTACGGGACATGATACTGCCAAGAAGGGGGGTGTCTTTGTGTGTGCACGATGTAAGGAGTGCAAGGAAATCAGGCGACAACTCAGCGTTGTTATGGGCCTTTATGAGAGCTTGAAGGACAGGGTGGATGCCCTCGAAGGAAATAAATTGAGGGGCCCATCAAGCTCTCAGCTGCCCACATCAACGCCAGAGCTTGCACTTGGTCATCAGGCAACACAGAGGCAGCCCCCTAGGGAGAATGCGCTGGTCCCACAGGAACTAGTAGTTGTTGGTGACTCTATTGTCAGGGAAACGGGGAACATGCTTTGTAAAAAGGATAGGTGGAATAGGACCAGGGTATGTCTGCCAGGGGCAAAGGTTGATGACGTTGTAGAGCGGATATCATCTTTTAAGGGCACAAAAGGTGATATAGTTGTACACGTTGGCACTAATGATATTAAGAGTAGGAGACCAGCGGAATTACTTAGCAAGTACAGGTCACTGTTGAAAAAAAGCCGTGAATTAGGGTTGAATTTGAAAGTGTCTGCAATTCTGCCCAGACACGATAGGAGGGAGTATATGATGAGAGCCTTGTCGATCAATTCGGCCCTGGAGGGATTGTGCAAGGCTCAAGGGGTAGAATTTTTTTCAGCCTGGACTGTACTTGTTAACAGGAGAGATTGCTTCTACAGGGATGGGATACACTTAAATAGAAAGGGTGCAAGAATTTTTGCTGATGCTGTCGAGGCAGTGTTAGGTGGGTCGGAAAACTGCTAGTTGGGGGGGATACAAGGACTAATAGATTAACAGTAGCCACTGGCAGAGGTGGAAGTGATTCTTGCACTGCTTCTATTGAAATGAGCAGAAGCCTGAAAAACAAGATGCAGGATATTTCAGAGACTGCTGGGAGTCATTGCGGTACAAGTAAACACATGGGTTGTGTTAGGGTAGCTAAGAATAGCAACAGGTGCATGTATACCTGCGTGTACACTAATGCTAGGAGTTTGGTAAATAAATTTGATGAATTTGAGGTATTGCTCAAAACATCAAAGGCAGATATTGTTGGGATATCAGAGACGTGGTGTCACACAGATATAAGTAATGCGGAACTGGAATTTGGGGAATACAATGTGTATAGAAAGGATAGACAGGACAGGAGGGGAGGAGGGGTTATGCTATTAGTTAAGAAACACATAAAGTCCAAGGAAGTGAAGCCAGTCGACATCGATGGACAGGGCAGTGTCGAGTCAGTTTGGTGTGATATAAGCATAGGGAAATCAAAATTGAGAGTAGGAGTGTGCTATAGGCCTAATGACTCTGATGAGTATAATAAGATATTGTACAGGGAAATAGAGTGGGCCAGTAAATCAGAGAGTCTTATAATGGGGGATTTTAATTTCCCAGATATTGACTGGAATTTGTGGGTTGGTCACTCGCACACTAGCAAGGCTTTTGTGGATTTATTGGATGATTGTTTTCTACATCAGCATGTTCGTGAGGCAACAAGAGGGAGTAATACTCTTGATCTGATTATCAGTAGTGATTCTTCATGCATTAAGAATCTGCAGATAAATGAACCACTAGGTGGCAGTGATCACAGTGTGTTGAAGTGGGATTTACTCAAGGAGGTAACTACCATCAGAGGTAGAGGGAAGGGTTTTTGTTTTCGTAAAGGCAACTATGATGGTCTGAGACAGTATTTAAATTCTATACAGTGGGACCAACTGACGATGTTACCAACAGCAAACTCAAAATGGGAAGCATTCAAGGAACTAATCTTGGAGGCTACCAGGCTTTACATACCAACTAAGAAATATTGTTCAAGGTTTAGGCCTAAATGGTTGTCAGATGAACTAATGAGACATGTGGCAGAGAAGAAAGATGCATGGGATACATACAAATTAATGGGTGACATGGAAGCCTATGATAGATATAAGTTGGTCTGTAACCAAGTCACAAAGGAGATTAGGCAGGCAAAGGCAGACTACGAAAAATCCTTGGCAAAGGATGCAAAGAAAAACAGAAAAGAGTTCTTTACATATTTAAACTCAAGAAGGAAAGGGATGAATCAGATTGGTCCACTGGATATTGATGGTTCAACAGTTGAGGATCCTGCTCAGGTGGCTAACAATCTAAACGAGTATTTTGCATCTACATTCACGCATGAGGAGTTATTCAGGAAGGAGAATGATCTAGGTAAAGTAAACATTGGCAGGGAGCTGGATGATTTTGTAATAACTGAGAGGAAAGTGGAGGAGAGATTGTTGAGGATAAACATAAAAAAGGCACCTGGGGTGGATGGGATCTATCCAGTTATATTAAAGGAGGCAGCAAAGGAAGTAAGCAAACCCCTAGCCATAATTATGAGAGCTTCTTTGGACTCAGGGGAGGTACCCATAGACTGGAGATGTGCAAATGTAACCCCAATTCACAAAGGAGGATCAAAGGCTGACACAAGTAATTATAGACCTGTTAGTTTAACTTCTGTTCCGGGTAAATTAATGGAGGCACTGGTTAAAGAAGCACTGCAGGATCATCTAGACAAGAATTCAGTTATAGCTCAGACGCAGCATGGTTTTGTTAAGGGCAGGTCTTGCCTGACCAATTTGATTGGATACTATGATGTAGTCACAAAAGAACTGGATGCAGGGAATAACTTTGATATTATATATTTGGATCTTAGAAAGGCTTTTGATACTGTTGCACATGGAAGACTGCTGCACAAATTGGAGCAGTGTGGCATTGGAGGCAAATTGCTGCTATGGATAAGGGGATGGTTGAGTGGCAGAAGACAGAGAGTGGTAATCAATGGACACTGCTCAACGTGGACTAATGTTATTAGTGGAGTCCCTCAGGGTTCAGTGTTGGGTCCGTTGTTGTTTTCGGTGTTTATGAATGATATTGATGATGGGATATCAAGTTTAATGTCCAAGTTTGCAGATGATACAAAGGTTGGCAGGGTTGTTAAGGACACTACTGACGCTATGCTGCTGCAACAGGATCTGGAAAGGTTGAACAGATGGGCTGAGAGGTGGCAAATGAAGTTTAACATTGACAAATGTAAAGTACTACATATGGGAAACAGTAACCCCAGAGCAACGTATCAACTCTGCGGTACTATACTGACAGTGGTGGAGAATGAAAAGGACCTGGGGGTAATTGTGCAGGCAGATATGAAGTTCTCTGAGCAGTGCAGACGAGCTGCAAGAGTAGCTCATGGTGTCTTGTCAATGATATACAGGAATTTTTCTAGCAGGGATAAGGAGGTGATTATTCCCTTGTATAAGGCAATGGTTAGGCCACATCTTGAGTACTGTATACAGGTCTGGAGGCCTCATTTCAAGAAGGATGTAGAGCTGCTGGAACGGGTACAGAGAAGGGCAACAAGATTAGTGAATGGAACAAAGGGTTACTCTTACGAAGAAAGGCTTAAGTTTTGCAAATTACAGAGTCTGGAGACTAGGCACCGGCGAGGTGATCTGATAGAGGTGTATAAGGCTTTGAATGGGTTGAGCATGCTCAATGCCAATGGGATTCTTCATCTTGCTGAGAATAATCACCTCAGAGGGCATAAATTCAAATTGAGGAAGGACGGATGTCGGATAGATGTGCGGAAATTTGCCTTTGGCCAGCGGGTGGTTGGTTGGTGGAACCGACTTCCATCACTTGTTGTTGAAGTTGATAGCCTAAACAAATTTAAAGCTCAACTGGACAGGTATTTCGAACGAACGGAGGGGTGAAATGGGAGTGGTGTGTGTTTTTTTTTTTTTTTTTTTGGCTGATGCTGAATAAGCTTGCTTTCTTGCATCATATGCCTCTACTAATGCTAATGCTAATGCTAATGATTACCAAAGATATATGATACATGCTGATTTGGCATGTGTGTTACAGACTTTATTATTAGTTTATTATTATAACCCTTATCCAGCCCTGTCCCAGATTTGGCAGATGCTTTTCTTTCCTTGTTGAATCAGAATTTGACATCTGTTTCTGCTGGATTTTCCTGGCCACATTGGGATCAGGGGAAATATATTGGCTTGATACTGCTGCCAAATCAGCCATTCTTGCCATTTATTACATAACATTGGATAACAATGCCTGTCAGTCCCCTATATAGACTACAGGCAAATACTATGAAAATCAGGGGGAAAAAAAACATGTTTGACTATCTACTGCATCTAGATGTGATTTTTCAATTTTAGGTGGCAGGAAAAATGATGTAATTAGATATTTGGCAACAAATAAGCACAAGGACAGTGTGCAGTGCATAGTAGAAAGATATGCAAAAATAGATGTAGAATTTCATAACCTTCCCCTGAATTGTGTTAATCATGCAAGTATGTTCAGAAATATGTTTCCTAAATAATAACAAACAAAAAAAAAAACAACAACAATAAAAGTTGTTACTGAAAGTGCATGGATAGGGAAAGAAAAGGTATGATGTCACTGAAAAATGGGCCATTTTTGATTGATGTAGATGGCAGGAATTAAATTGATTTGAATATACCGGGTGGTTATAAAAGAAGTTTCCCTATTCAGAAGACCCTAGTGTCAAAAAAGTTAGAGTTAACGCTATGAAAATCAGTGGGTGTGTCATTTAGGGCATGGGGAAGTGATTTGTAGAAGAAAAAAAAATTAGTTAGAATTTTCGCCACCAGGGGAAAACTGCGCTGTACATGTAAAGTTGCCATTTACTTCAAGACACGCTGCTTATGCAAATGACATCCTGTTAGATAAAAGAAAAAAAAGCCAACGGCACTGTCAGTAACCATTATGGCTCTTACAAAAAAAGGGACGTGCTCTTTTAGTAAAACTGTTCCAACGCTAATGCAGCACATGAATATCAGAAACTTAAAGGTTTGTGTAAAGGACCTTTGATATCAGTGAGGCTTCGAAAACTAATAAAGAAATTTGAAGCGATCGGGGAGTTAAGTGTAATTCCAGGCAGGGGACAACCACATATCGCAACAGAGGTAGTGGATGAAGTGGCGGTTGCAATGGTCAGAATGCGAAACACTACTGGTCAGTAGTGCTGGAGGTGTGTCAAGAGACTTGAACCTTCCTCAGTCTACTGTACATAAAGTGCTCTGAATAATTTTATGCTGGTTCACATAGTGCAAGTACTAAAGTCTTGTGATCAGCAACAACGAATAGACTCTGCTCTATGATTTGTGGCTCATATGGAACTTGACGATACATGAGCTCGAATGATCTTGTGGTCTGACGAAGCACATTTCACTCTTCATGCGGCTGTAAATGCACAAATCTGCCAAATATGGGGAACTTCTTGTCCATCTGCTGTGCATGAAAGACCCCTATAAAGTCCATACATTACAATATAGAGATTCATAGCAGAGTTTATAATCGGACCATTTTTCTTTGATGAGTCTACACCTCATGGTCATGTAAGGTGTATGGTAACTAGTGCACAGTACTGTGCTCTTCTAAGAGATCACATTATTCCCACTCCGCTAGAAAGGCAATGTTTGGAGACTAGTGTTCATGCAAGATGGTGCCCCTCCCCACGTTGGTCGACAAGTGAAGGAACTGCTCCATTCAACATTCGGAAATGATTGCATCATTTCTAGAGACTTTCTGCAGTTCTGGCCAGCCCAATCACCAGATCTCAATCCCTGTGATTTCTGGTTATGGAAATACCTGAAAGACAGTTTACTGTGGCGGCATACAGATGCTTGGCCATTTGAAAGCAAGCATTAAACAGTATGTAGCCAATATCCCCAATGAGATGCTATGCGAAACTGTGTCACATGCAGTCCTCCATTATCAGAATATCATCTAAGTGAAGGAAAGCACATAAAACAATATCTGTAGATTTCTAAGTTCTGATATTAAAATCTAATCCTAAGTTAAGTACTCAATCTCATGTTTACAGTGCCAATTTCTCCCCTGGTAGTGGTTTGAACTAATTTTTTTTCTTCTACAAATCACTTCCCCATACCCTAAATGACATACCCATCATTCACAGCAATATCTCTAACCATTTTGACACTAGGGTCTCCAGAATAGGGAAACTTATTTTGTAACCACTTGGTATATCCCATTGTGGTGACCTTTTATAATTTAAAAAAAAACATCAAACCAAAAGAAGGGGGAACATCTGTTGCACAACCTAAAATCACGTGGGTTTCTTTCATAAAACTGTCTGGCACTTATTGTTGATAATACGCCTGTTATGGTAGGCCTAAAAGCTGGGGTAGCAAGGGTATTAAAAGAAGAGATTAAGCACTTGGTAATAATAAGCCGACCTTGTCATCTTATTAATTTCTTTGTTAAAAAGAGGACTGCATGCCATCCTGTGAAATGGATGAATAGGTGGTAGATATTTACTACTATCTAGAAAGAAGGGCTAAAAGGAAAGACAGACTTAACCAATTTCAACCGATGCATCGGCTGACTTTGGTTAAACATGTAACTAGACTGGTATTATACTAGACTGGTAGAAAAGTGGCAAACTTTGACTAGTTTTACAGAAGAGGTTAAAAATGTTCAGGAAAGCCATATGAGCACTTTTCAGTTAACAAATCGAATAGCGAGCACTGACTCTAATCCAAATCCAGTTCATGCACCAAAAGTGTTAAAGGAAGACAAATTAAAGAACTCCTCAAGAAAAAAACTTCTAAAAAAATACTTCCATTAAAAACAATTTCTAAAAAAAGACTTCCACTAAAAACAATTTCTGCCAATGTTTTGAAACCAAAATATAGCTCTTCAATCCAACATACTACATCTCATCCATACAGGGCCAGCTTGAGGGTATGTGGCACCCCTAGGCCAGTTTGGTTTTCAGCACCTGATCATTTTTTTTTTAATTTAAAATTTTTAAGCTTTACAAATTTTACAAAAGGGGCATGTTGTAATAGAACATATTTAAAAAATCTTACATAAAATTTAAATTTAGAAACTTTTATTTACAAAAGGTATATAACAACAATAGGGCGGCTCCGTAGCCAGGTGGGCAGGAGCAGTAGTGCATAGCACAGGCTTCTTGATTAGACTGGGGTTCGAGCCCGTGCCCACCAAATACAGAGGATGCGGAAAGGTCAGGGAATGACCACCGCATATTCCCGGAGCAATATGGCCTTAGTTGCTAATGCTCCTAAAAACCAAAAAAAAATAAATAAATAACAACAATATGTTGGCACCCCAAAAAAATTCTTGAATAAAATGTTTAAAATTATACTTATAAAATAAGTGTATAATAATAATAAATGTAATAATTTTGCAAAAACAAAGCAAAAAAAAATCTTATCTTAAATAAAGTATATAAGCTGTGTCTATAAAGTATAAGAATAATTATTGAAAATCATAGCTAAAAACTTTTCTGGCTTTTACTGTCGCAAAAGTTGTTATCAATTCTTCCATATAAAGTTCTTTTAAAATATCTAGTTCAATCTATAATATTGTTAAACCGTCTAATCTTTCCTGACTCATAGTTGTTCTCAAATGAGTTTTAATAAATTTCAGTTTTGAAAAACTCCTTTCCGCGCTAGCCACAGAGACAGGCAACATTAGGAAAATGCGGATAGCAATGAATAGGTTTGATAAGAAAGATGTTAATTGCTGATCACAAATGAATTGGAGAATTTTTGCAGGTGACATTTCTTCATTCGAATGTGAACAGTCAAGATATCTAATTTTGTTTATTTAATTTTTCTAGTTTATTGAATGCCCCAGAGTGGTTCACAGCTGTAGCGTGATAAAACAGAGTTTGGTGCAAAAAGTAAAATAGGTGCCCCAAAAATAAAATTTTGGATCAAAACGGAGCCCCATGCAATACAGCGCCTGGTACGAAAAATCAAATAGGCAAACCAAAAACAAAAAATGCTAAAAACGATGCCCCTGGCAATACGGCTTTTGGGGGGCACTGCTCGTACCACCAATGCTTCAACTCTCTGGTCCTCTTTAATACTATTACTTTTTTTACGATGTTGGCACCCCAAAACCATTGCGCCCATAGGCCAGTGCTCTTGTGCCTAAGCCTAGAGCCAGCCCTGCATCCATATATTGAGGTAATTACTGCTATATATTCTGAAGAATGTCATGTGACCATTTATTACACCAAAGTTGTTTATATCTTCAATTCTGCAATTGATTATTGCAGCAAACTAAACCAGAAGAACAATTCCGACTCTTTTGTAAGCATTTATTCTGCCTAGGTTATGGAGTCTAAAACAAGGGAAGATTCTGTTCAGTGAGAAAGTACTTTATTGCTGTATGTGACTACATGCTGCACAAGTTCCTGTTGAAAGATGATGTTCTTATAAATGCCGAGCTTGCATTTACAAAAATATCATAAACGATTTCAGATTTGAAAATTTTTATGATCAAATTTCCAGTACTTCTTGGTGATATTAAAGAAATAGATGAAGCAACAGATGTTCTGCAGCACCAGTTCTGCTGGTTTCACTATGAGAATTCACCAGATGCTTTTATGAAAGAAGCATTAATGTACAGTGGTCTTGGCTGGAATTGAGAAGTGCACAGGGAACCCTTGAAATATAACAAATTACCCCAAGTCATGCTTAGTATTTTAACAATTCCTCATAGCAGTGATGAGTATGAGAAAATATTCAGCCAGATTAGAAAAACAAAAACTAATTCATATCTTCCCTTTCTGGTAAAGCTTTAGAATACTCTTGACAGCCAAGTTTAGAAACAAAGGTCATTTATATAATCAAAACTTTGATTCAACATTTCTGAAGAGGGAAACTTTCTTGCAGCTGTATCTCTCTTGAAGCAATCATAATCAATTGATGTCTAACAGAGAATCCAAACAGGAGTACCGTACTGGTAAACTATCCTATGTTGGTATTTTAATATAAAATTTGTATATTGTCAGCGAAACTTCATTTCTAGTGCAGTGTGAACTTTAAAAAACTTCCTGCTTTTTTTTATCCCATAAAGCTTGTGTTTTGCTTATTTTGGCCCAGTAAAAAATCTTCTCCCATTTTCCTCCTGCTTATAAATGTCTGATCTTTAACTTTTTGAAAACCAAAAGTTTTCAGCTTTTTTTTAATTACATAGTATCTTTAAGTTTAATTACATACTCGGTATTGGCTAATTCTGTTAAGTTGAAGGTAACGATAGCACCCACACGATAACTTATGCAAATTAGCTACCAATGTCAGGTCAATTGTTCAGCAAATTCAAATTGCCTGATTTTCTTTCGGAAACAAATTCTCTTAAAAAATAGCACTTGCACATTTAAATTTAAGCTAACCTTCTCTAACAGCAAACAACTAAAATCACAGCACAACAATATGATGACCAGTAACAACAATGGTGTACTGAACTCCACCTGAGTTATATCGTTAACACTACAGTAAACCCTGTAAGATTTCAGAAATAATGGACATATCCACTAAACTATGCTTTTCATCCATATGGAATATGATGCTTCAATCTGATAGTATTTGCCATTAGTTAAAATATTCAAAAGAGCCAAATGACCAGGGTTCAGTCATTTAAGAGTGTCTCCTTGACCACCACAGTTACACTACTCTACCAGAATATCTGCATTTAAGGAATAAACTGGAAATTATCAAACAGTTTGATAGTCAAGTGAAACTTAGACATGGATGGAACCTAGTCGGGAGTGCATCACTGCTACTACATCCAGTAATGTAGAGCTGCTGGAACAAGTACAGAGAAGAGTAATGAGACTGAGTGGAACAAAGGGTTACTGTTGCCAAGAAAGGCTTAAGTTCTGTAAATTGCAAAGTCTGGAGACGAGGCACCTGTGAAGTGATCTGATTGAAGTGTATAAAGCCTTGAATGGTTCAAGCAAGCTCAATGCTAACAGGATTTTTCCTCTTGCTCAGATTCCACACCTGAGGGGGCATAAATTCAAATTGAGGAAAGAGAGTTTTAGAATAAATGTGCAGAAATTAGCCTTTAGCCAGTGGGCGGTTGATTGCTGGAACAAACTTCCATCTGTAGTTGTGGAAGTTGACAGCTTAAATAAATTCAAGGCTGAATTAGACAAACTTTTGGAGTGAATGGATGAGTGAAACAGGAAGGGTTTTTTTTTTTGGCTGATGCTATATAAGCTTTCTTTCTGCCATAATATGCCTCTACTAATGGTAATACTAATTATGGCTCTGTATTCAGACCCAGGAATAAAAGGAGGGGAGGTGGAACGTCCCTGTTCTATAATCAACCCATGCTCATCTGTTTAACAGCAACTCAGATCATTATGAAACACTTAAAATGAAGGCTATCCCCAATGAAATTGCTGTTATTTACAACCTTCACTTGAAACAATCCTAGAGGCATCCAACTGGATCCTTCATCACCTCTACACCACACCAAGAAAATTGTCTGCAGAGATTTCACCTTTCCCTCCATCTTGACTGCACGAAAAGATCGCTCCTAACACAGCTAACTGTTGTTTGCCTCACAAGGAGCACTAACCAACTGGACCTTATCCTCACATCTAAACCCTATATGCTTGATCCTCCTCATGACTTACTTTAATTCTGATCACAACCCAAGCCTGGTGCTGTTCTAACTGCCCACTCCAATTTTAAATTCTTAAAACAAGTGATAAGAAGAACAGTTGCCAGCCAAAAACATCTAGGCATCTCTAAATGCATCACAGCAGAATCTCTCATCCTGTGGTCTGTCTATGAATTCTGAAACACTGTACTAGTGGTTAACCTGGTAACTGAATGGATTATTATAACTGTGCAATAAGCTGCCGTGAAACAGTCATAATTATCTTCCTACTCTAGAGAGTGGTGGACCCCTGATCTCAATAAGAGTCAGTTAAAAGAGTAACTCTTTAAGCATCAGAAACAATCTGGCAAAATTAATGACAGAATATCCTTCTCAAGAGCCTGGGCCATTTTTAACCAGCAGAAATCCCTGCTGATTAAGAGCTACTCTGATCTATAACTAGCAATTGGAAAGCCCCTTATACTGAAAAAATGTTCTAGCTTCCCAGATCAGTTTGATCCTCAGAGATGGAATGACTTCATAACACAATTTGACGATGCTGTAAGACTTCAAACTAACATCAATTCCATACCATGGTAGGCAAGACTTGCTGATATCAATCTCTGTATATAAACAGCAAATCATAGTAGCCCTGGATTCAACGGCAGCTTCTACAACTGTTAGTACAGATGCAATACTGTAGTTTATGCTGAGATGCCTGGGACCATATCCCAATTCCAGCCCCTAACCAACATCATCTCACTCAATGCAGCTTTTACCACCAATGGAATGTTTAACTGGTCAGACCGTATCCAATTGATTTGATTTTATTTTAATGGCATACTGACAGCATAGGCCATAATGTGCCAAGTCAAAATAAAAATTGTAATAAAACAGGCTACCACATCAAAAAGATAAATATAAAGGACTAAGGTAAATATAAAAGTATAACTTTAAATCTTTGTGTATAAATTAATGGATTGCAGAAAGTTACAAACATCAGACATATTGTCTCTGTCATCTAAAATCTGAGTAAACAGTTCAGCCAGATTATTAAAAGCAGTAAACCATAAAAATCATTTAGCTCTAAACAGGATATTTTATAAAAACATGATGAATGTTTAAAATTCATCATGTAAAAATTGATAATGGTTCAGTTTCACACTTCTCATGCATTGATAGGTCATCCACCCTCAATGGAAAGGAGTATGCCAGATGACTGTTACTTATGTGGAACCGAGCAAGAACAACTTCCTCTCTTTGGAGCCTGCACAGAATAGAATGGCATTTTCTTGATTACAGGCTTAATCTGGTGCAGTTTATATGTGACCCCCTATGCTGTGAATCTTGTCATTGGGAACATAATCTGATGGATATACTAATGTATCCTTTCAGCAAGGCCTTGGCTCTCCTCCTTAAGGACAGCATTCATATAGGCATGCCCCATTCTGTTCCCCCTCCCCCAGAATGATATTTTAGAATAGTTGCCCCTTCCTGTGGAAGTGCTTAAGTCAAAATTGGAAGAACATCATTGGGAGGGAGGGAAACTCTGTGGCCTCTGTCCCTCTGGACAAAGTACATTGATGACATCCTTACTATTTGACATAATGGAACAGAGTTTATTTGAATTTAATGACCGTTTCATCTTCCAATAGCCAGAGATTAAGTATAAATTACAAAGGGGGAAGGCCTTCCTTACCTTGACAAGTTAATTCACAAAAAACACTCCAACATCAGGGTTATCATGTACCATAAACCCTACAGATATTGGCAACTACCCAGTTCTCTTCTGACCACTCACGTCACACCTATACTAAAATCTGAAGGATCTTTTTGTTGAACTAAACTGAAGGAAATTTGAAAATACTGAACTTAAAGGCCATTCATAGTGATTTCCTGTGATTTGATTATAAATCAAGATGTATACTGGGCTTTTTTCAAACATGTGTGGTTTAACAATATACTGTTCATAATCCTCGACCTTTATAAAAATGGACCTTAATATTATTATCAGCTTATGGAGAGCTTCAAGTGGCTGCTTTTTTTTCCCCCTCCCCTAGATGAAGATTGTGGGCACTTTAAGCCAGCAGTGTACTGCATTTTAGTAATTTCTGGTATTCCAATTACTCTTTTTTTTTTTTTTTTTTTTGTTTTAAGTTAGTTTTCCTTTATCTTTGTATTTAATCAGTAGGTCACCTACCATTAACCACTGGGTTTGAAAATTTCAACACCTTATTTGTAGTTATTATCAGGAATATGGTCTCTATTTGGCAGATCTAAGATAATCTGGAAATCAATCTAAGAAAGAAAAAAAAAAAATTGAACAGTCGTATATTTATTGTTGAACTGTTTTTCAGATATTTTGTTTTAATTAAACTTGAGAAGGATATTATGTAAAGTGCTACTAAATAAGATTTAAAATAAAACACTTTTCTACATGAAATATTTTAATTAG
This sequence comes from Mastigoproctus giganteus, assembly GCF_048544385.1. Classification (NCBI taxonomy): domain Eukaryota; kingdom Metazoa; phylum Arthropoda; class Arachnida; order Uropygi; family Thelyphonidae; genus Mastigoproctus; species Mastigoproctus giganteus. The sequence goes on along the minus strand of NC_143578.1, from coordinate 132,898,351 downwards.
TTTATAGGTATGCAAAGGACAGTACAGTTAGACTGAAACATTTCCAACGACTAAAAATATTGCTAATTTCAGATTCCAATTCTGCAGTTAATAGAATTTAAATTAGTTTAAAATTAAATTCTGAATTAACCTTAATTATAAACCATAACTACTCCACTAGATAGGATGTATATAATATAATTCTTTAACTGGACTTTTAAAACAATATATAGCATCACAAGGTTTTAATAAGAAACTGGCATTTAAAATATGGAACTTACTTAAATGACTTTACAGAAATAAGTAATGATTAATCTTTCTAGTAAGGAGTTACAAACTACGAAGTTAGAAAAAAATCAAACCAATGCATGTACTTCTGGGAGGAGTTCTAAAACTTGTACCACTAGAGGCATTAGACTTATCACACTGAAAAACACTACTTATAAAAAAATGGCTAAAGTGTTTTAAATAAGCACTTCTGGAACCTGAAAATATAGACTGAGAACCAACCAATGGAACAAGAGTAAGGTTTAGAGGGTGAGGGTGATGTCAGTGAAATACTCTCAGGCCCATGTTGACATATTGTTAAACTCATGCAGCACTCTCAAATCCCTGGAAAATGTAATAAAAACTAGTGGAACTAAAGAAGACATTTCTTAAAACAGAATTGGTTTGATTTATTTTTAACTTCATGGTTTGTAACTCCTTATTAGAAAGATTAATCATTATTTATTTCCATTTACGCAAATTCCATGGGTTAAATGCCAGTTTCTTATTAAAAAAACTTGCACTGTTATATATTACACTTCAAAATTCCAGTTAAAGAATTATATTGTATTGTAACAATTATATGATTTTATATAAACCTCTGTATATCCTATCGAGTAGAGTAGATATGTTTTATGATTAAAGATAATTCAGAATTTAATTTCGAACTCTAACTATAGAACTGGATTCCTGTCATGTATTGGCAACCTTTGTTAACTTCTCTTTGTACATAATTTTATAGAAACCAAAAACATAGAAGACAGATTTAATGCATATTTAGGAAAAAATTCTAGTATTTAGTTTAAACAAATTTAATCATAAATCTCAATGTATATTTAGGAAAGAAAGACATCTTGTTTATTTTTAGGTTTAGGCTATTTGTTGTCTGGACCTTTTTTTTTTTTTTTTTTGTTATATTTGGGCTAAAATTTTTGAATTTTATGCAACAAGTGGACTAAGTATTATTTTTTATTTTATAATTTCTAAATTTAAAATTTGCCTAATTAACTGCTTTTTTATTATTAATAATAAAGTCATTCCCTGTTTTTGGTTTAGATTATAAAAATATGTATTCCTGAAATGGAGGTAAACCAATTTTATTAAAAAAAAAAAAAAAAAAAAGACAGTGGTCATGTAACTGTTTGCTCTTCAATACATGCATTTAGCTGCATGAGGGCAGTTAACATGTTGCATCTCCTTGTGCTTACAGCCATTGTTTTTTTTTTTTTTTTTTTTTAATCTTCAAATAAAACTAGTTTTATTTATTTCAGAAGTAATACCAATGATATTTTTAGATTAAAATGATGGAGAACAACTTTTCCACTGAAAAAAAAAAGCAGTTGAATTGGCAAAATAAATTTATAAATTGTAAAATCTAAATTGTAATACTTAGTCTAATTTTAACATCAAATTCAAAATTTATATATACAGTATATATAAATAAGGTCCAGAAGACAAATAGCTTAAACCTTAAAATAAGCAAGGTAGACTCTGATGCCTTTTAAATGAAGCATCCTGTATATATATTCTCCTAGGATTCTAATTTTAGTCACTACTAGGTTATTGTGTATTACTATTGTGTATTATTACAATAAAAAAAAATAAAAAAAATCCAAACCTGGTTATCGCAAAAGGCTAAGTTTTAAGGAGATAAACATAGACGCATATTCATTTTTAATTTCTTCTTTTGAAGGAAAACATGATTTCTAGCTGTATAGCAAGTTTGAAATTATGTCAAACTTGACTTTTTTATCATTTAAATTAAAATATTTTAGGTTTCTAGCAGAGATTTTTGAAAGAAACTTCCAGGCAAATTTCTGAATTAAGTTTATGTATAATAGTTTATAGCACATTAATATTGTGTGAAAAATTAAATCTAGTAGAGTCCTCAAGATCAAACAGGACCTTCAGTGATGTGCTCATCCATCTACTCAGTCGACACAACTGAATCCCTCCAATACCTTTCAACAAAAGTGTTTTCTTTGATTTTTACCATTGAAATTTCAAGAAACCTTTCACAAAAAGTAAAAATGCAGGAATTACATCATTATATGGCTGGTCCAACAAGAACTAGTCGTTGTTGGTGACTCTATTATCAGGGAAACGGGGAATATACTGGGCAAAAAGGATAGGTGGAACAGGAACAGGGTATGTCTGCAGGGGCAAAAGTTGACATGGTTGAGCAGATATCATCTTTTAAGGGCACAAAAGGTGATATTGTTGTACATGTTGGTACCAATGATATGAAGACGAGAATGGTAGAATTACTTAACAAGTACAGGTCGATGTTGCCAAAGGGGTTATGTTGGGTTTAAAAAAACCCAAGTGTTAGAGTTGAATTTGAAAGTGTTTGCAATTCTGCCTACACACGATAGGAGGGAGTATATGGTGAGAGCCTTGGAAATCAGTTCGGCCCTGGACAGATTGTGCAAGGCTCAAGGGGTAGAATTTTTTTCAGCCTGGTCTGTGCTTGTTGACAGGAGAGACTGCTTCTACAGGGATGTGATACACTTAAATAGAAAGGATGCAAGAATATTTGCAGATGCTATCAAGGCAGTGTTAGGTGGGTTGGAAAACTGCTACTAGCATAGGGGGATACACAAACTAAAAGGTTAACAGTGGCCGCAGGCAGAGGCAAAAGTGATTCTTGCACTGCTTCTATTAGAATGGGCAGCAGACTGGAAAGCAAGGTAAGGGAGATTTCCAGGACTGCTTGGAGTCATAGTGGAACAAGTAAATATATGGGCTCTGTTAGGGTGGCTAGGAGGAGGAACAGGTGCACGTATACTTGCGTGTACACCAATGCTAGGAGTACAGTTAATAAATTTGATGAGCTTGAAGTGCTAGACAAGACATCAAAGGCAGATATTGTTGGGATATCAGAGACGTGGTGTCACACAGATATAGGCAGTGCAGAGTTGGAATTTGGGGAGTACAATGTGTATAGGAAGGACAGACAGGACAGGAAGGGAGGAGGAGTTATGCTGTTAGTTAAGAAACACATAAAATCTAAGGAAGTGCATCCAATTTATGCTGGTGGACAATGCAGTGTTGAGTCTGTTTGGTGGGAAATAAGCACTGGGAAAGGAAAAATGAGAGTAGGTGTGTGTTATAGGCCTAATGAATCTGATGAGTATAATGAGCAATTGTGCAGAGAAATAGTGGACCAGTAAATCAGAGTGTCTTATAATGGAAGATTTTAACTTTCCAGATATTGACTGGAACTTGTGGATTGGTACTCACACATTAGCAAGACTTTTGTGGATTTACTGGATGACTGTTTTCTACAGCAACACGTTCGAGAGGCGACCAGAGGGAGTAATACTCTTGATCTGATTATCAGTAGTGATTCTTCATGCATTAAGAATCTGCAGATAAAGGAACCATTGGGCGAGAGTGATCACAATGTATTAAAGTGTTAGTCAATATATATTGTTATATTGTTAGTCTTATAATGGAGGATTTTAATTTCCCAGATATTGTCTGGAATTTGTGGGTTGGTCACTCACACACTAGCAAGGCTTTTGTGGATTTATTGGATGATTCTTTTCTATATCAGCATGTTCGGGAGGCAACTAGAGGGAGTAATACTCTTGATTTGATTATCACTTGTGATTCTTCATGCATTAAAAATCTGCAGATAAAGGAACCACTAGGTGGCAGTAATCACAGTGTGCTGAAGTGGGATTTATTCAAAGAGGTAACTACCATTAGGGGTAAAGGGAAGGGTTACTGCTTTCATAAAGGCGACTACGATGGTCTGAGACAGTATTTAAATTCTATACAGTGGGACCAACTGAAGATGTTACCAACAGCAAATTCAAAATGGGAAGCATTCAAAGAACATATCTTGGAAGCTACTAGGCTTGACATACCAACTAAGAAATATTGTTCAGGTTTAGGCCTAAATGGATGTCAGATGAACTATTGAGACATATGACAGAGAAGGAAAATGCATGGGATACATATAAATTAACACGTGACACAGAAGCCTATGATAGATACAAGTTGATCTGTAACCAAGTTACAAAGGAAGTTAGGCAGGCAAAGGCAGATTACGAGAAATCTTTGGCAAGGGATGCAAAGAAAAACAGCAAAGAGTTCTTTACTTATGTAAACTCTAGAAGGAAGGGGATGAATCAGATTGGTCCACTTGATATCGATGGATCAACTGTTGATGATCATGCTCAGGTAGCTAACAAACTAAATGAATATTTTGCATCGACATTCACACATGAGGAGTTATTCAGCGAGGGGAATGCCAGAGGTGTATTCAACTCTGGCAGTAAGCTAGAGAATCTTGTAATAACTGAGAGTAAAGTGAGGAGAAATTGTTGAAGATAAACACAAGAAAGGCACCTGGGGTAGATGAAATCTATCCAGTTATATTAAAGGAGGCAGCAAAGGAAGTAAGCAAACCCTTAGCCATAATTATGAGAGTTTCCTTGGACTCAGGGGAGGTACCGATAGACTGGAGATGTGCAAATGTGACCCCAATTCACAAAGGAGGATCAAAGGCCGACACAAGTAATTATAGACCTGTGAGTTTAACTTCTGTTCCAGGAAAATTAATGGAGGCACTGGTTAAAGAAGCACTGCAGGATCATCTAGACAAGACTTCAGTTATAGCTCGGACACAGCATAGTTTTTTTAGTGTGAAGTCTTGCCTGACCAATTTGATTGGATACTATGATGCAGTCACAAAAGCACTGGATGCAGGGAATAACTTTGATATTATATACTTGGGTCTTAGAAAGGCTTTTGATACTGTTGCACATGGAAGCCTGCTGCACAAATTGGAGCAGTGTGGCATTGGAGGCAAATTGCTGCTATGGATAAAGGGATGGTTGAGGGAGAGAAGACAGAGAGTGGTAATCAATGGACACTGCTCATCGTGGACTAATGTTATTAGTGGAGTCCCTCAGGGTTCAGTTTTGGGTCCATTATTGTTTTCTGTATTTATAAATGATATTGATGATGGTATATCAAGCTTAATGTCCAAATTTGCAGATGATACAAAGGTTGGCAGGGTTGTCAAGGACACTACTGACACTATGCTGCTGCAACAGGATCTGGAAAGGTTGAGCAGATGGGCTGAAAGGTGGCAAATGAAGTTTAACATTGACAAATGTAATGTACTACATATGGGAAATAGCAACCCCAGAGCAACGTATCAACTCTGTGGTACTACACTGACAGTGGTAGAGAACGAAAATGACCTGGGGGTAATTGTGCAGGCAGATATGAAGTTCTCTGAGCAGTGCAGACGGGCTGTAAGAGTAGCTCATGGTGTCTTGTCAATGATATATAGGAATTTTTCTAGCAGGGATAAGGAGGTGATTATTTCCTTGTATAAGGCATTGGTCAGGCCACACCTAGAGTACTGTATACAGGTCTGGAGGCCTCATTTCAAGAAGGATGTAGAGCTGCTGGAACGAGTACAGAGAAGGGCAACAAGAGTAGTGAATGGAACAAAGGAGTGCTCTTACGAAGAAAGGCTTAAGTTTTGCAAATTACAGTGTCTGGAGACTAGGCACCAGCGAGGTGATCTGATAGAGGTGTATAAAGCCTTGAATGGTTTGAGCATGCTCAATGCTGATGGGATTCTTCCTCTAGCTCAGAATAATCACCTGAGAGGGCATAAATTCAAATTGAGGAAAGACAGATGTAGGATAGACGTGCGGAAATTTGCCTTTAGCCTGCGGGTAGTTGGTTGGTGGAACAGACTTCCATCCCTTGTCGTGGAAGTTGAGAGCCTAAATAAATTTAAGGCTCAGCTGGGCAGGTATTTCGAATGAACGGAGGGGTGAAGTGCATGTGGGGGTTTTTTTTTTGGCTGATTCTGCATAAGATTGCTTTCTTGCATCATATGCGTCTACTAATGCTAATGTGGAAATTATTTAAAGATGTATTATTTAAACCACAGTTTTGTTGATGATAGCACATTGCATTCCTCTTTCCAATTCGAGAAATCTTGCCCTGCTCAATCAGCTTCAATCTCTCGAATATCCCCTGCCAATTTCCAGTTAATTCTCCAGTGTGGCAAAGACAAGTTAGTTGATTGCAATCCTTCTAAAACTCAGTCTTGTCTTATATCTCACAAAAAGGATTCTTCTGCTCCTATGCTCATTTTTGGTGACACTCCAATTACTAGGCAAGATGATATATCTCTTTTGGAGATTACCATGACTTCTATTTCTCTTGACACAAGCACATTACAAATATTGCTTCCTCTGCATCTAAAAAACTTGGTTTTCTCTTTCGCTTTTGGTTGGCGCATTATAACCTTAGCTGCTAATGCGCCAGTAAAATCCAAATCAAATCTTTCGCTTTCAGCTTTACTTTTCTTCCAAACAGCTGTTCATTCTGTACAAATCGCAAATTAGCCCTACCATGGAATATTGATCCCACATCAGCGGGGTGGCCCCAAAACCTCTCGCAGGCTTCTAGATTCCATTCAGAAGAGGTTAGTTAGGTTAATTATTGACTCATCTCTAACAGAGCCTCTCGATTTGCTTTCTCATAGATGTGCTGTTTCTGCTGCATGCCCTTTCTACAGATACTTCCATGGGCACTGTTCTTCTGAATTGGCTTCTTTAATTCACGCTCTCTTTCAAAACAGTCCGAACACGTGCCGCCACCAGCGAACATCCATTTACTGTCCAACTTCAAATTCATACAACCAACTTTTCATCTTCCTCATTTATTCATTTAACTGCTGTTTTCTGGAACAACCTTCCTTCATATGTATTTCCTGAAAATCACAGTCTACAGCAATTCAAGTCGAATGTCAACAAATATCTTATTTTGTCTTCTCAACCTCCAACCCAAGCACAGTACAAAGTACCATAGGTTCTAATACCTCTCGTATTTGGGGTTCTCATAAAAAAAAAAAAAAAAAATGAGATGTGATGTGATCGTGATGGAGAAGAAAAATGCTTGGGATATATATAAGTTAACAGGTGACACAGAGACCAATGGTAGATATAAGCTGATCTGTAATCAAATCACAAAGGAGGTTAAGCAGCCAAAGGCAGATTACGAGAAATCTTTGCCAAAGAATGGAAAGCAAAACAGCAAAGAGCTCTTTACTTATGTAAACTCTAGAAGGAAAGGAATGAGTCAGATTGGTCAACTTGATACCGATGGTTCAACTATTGATGATCCTGCTCAGGTAGCTAACAAACTGAATGAGTACTTTGCATCAACATTTACACATGAGGAGTTATTCGGAGAGGGGGATTCCAGAGGTTTATTGAACTCTGGCAGTGAACTAAATGATTTTGTTATAACGAGAGCAAAGTGGAGCAGAAATTGTTGAGGTTAAACATAATTAAGGCACCCGAGGGTGGATGGGATCTATCCAGTTATATTAGAGGCAGCAAAGGAAGTAAGCAAACCTTTAGCCATAATTATGAGCACTTTCTTGGACTCAGGAGAGGTACCCACAGACTGAAGATGTGTAAATGTGACCCCAACCCCAATTCACAAAGGATGATCAAAGTGTGACATAAGTAATTACAGACCTGTTAATTTAACTTCTGTTGCAGGGAAAATAATGGAGGGACTGGTTAAGAAGCACTGCAGGATCATCTAGACAAGAATTCAGTTATAGTTTGGACACAGCATGGGTTTTGTTAAGGGGAAGTCTTGTCTGACCAATTTGATTGGATACTATGATGTGGTCACAAAGAAACTGGATGCAAAGAATAATTTTAATATCATATATTAAATTATCTTAAGAATCTAAGATAAAATTATCTTAGGAATATTAAAAGGATCTTAGAAAGGCTTTTGATACTGTTGCACATGGACAACTGCTGTACAAATTGGAGTAGTGTGGCATTAAGAGCAAGTTGCTGCTATGGATAAAGGGATGGTTGTGTTTGTGTGTGTGTGTGTGTGTGTGAAGACAGAGAGAGGTAATCAGAGGACATTGTTATTAGGGGAGTAGTCCAGGGTTCAATGTTGGTTCCGTTGTTGTTTTCTGTATTTATTATTGATATTGATGAAGGTATATTAGGCTTAATATCTAATTTCGCAGACAATATGAAGGTTGACAGGGTTACTAATAACAGTACGCTATTGCAACAGGTTTTAGAAAAGTTGAGCAGATGGGCTGAGAGGTGGAAACTGAAGTTTAACATTGACAAATGTAAAGTACTGCATATGTTTATCAGTAACCCGCCTGACGTAGCCCAGTGGTCAGGAGCGAGAGTGCATAGCATGCGTTCCTTGAGTAGACCGGAGTTCAAGCTCGTGACTACTAAATACGATAAATATTCGTATTGACGATTTATTGTAAACTCTACTGACTTGGTTGTCGTGCCAGAGTATAAACAGAAAATTTATTTAGGCCTGACGTAGCCAAGTGGTCAAGAGCAAGAGTGCATAGCACGCGTTCCTTGAGTGGACCAGGGTTCAAGCCCGTGACTACTAAATACGATAAATATTTGTATTGACGATTTATTGTAAACTCTACTGACTTGGTTGTCGTGCCGGAGTATAAACAGAAAATTTATTTTTTTATTTAACTGTGTGGTACTATACTCAGGGTGGTAGAGAATGAAAAGAATCTGTGGGTAATTGTGCAGTCAGATATGAAGTTTTCAAAGCAGTGCAAAAGTTCTGCAAGAGTAGCTCATGGTGGCTTGTCAATGATATACAGGAATTTTTCTAGCAAAAATTATTCCCTTGTATAAAGCCTTATTTTAGGAAGGATGTAGAGTTGCTGGAACGAGTAGAGAAGAGGGCAACAAGATGAGTGAATGGAACAAAGGGTTGCTCTTATGAAGAGATGCTTAAGTTTTGCAAATTACAGTGTCTGGAGACTAGGCACTTGCGAGGTGATCTGATTGAGGTGTATTTTTTTTTTTTTTTTTTTTTTTTTTTATGTGAACCCCAAACACGAGAGGTATTAGAACCTATAGTACTTAGTACTGTTCTTGGATTGGAGGTTGAGAAGACGAAAGAAGATATTTGTTGACGCTGGACTTGAACTTCTGTAGATTGTAATTTTCAGGAACTACGTATGAAGGAAGGTTGTTCCAGAAAACGGCAGTTGAATGAATAAACAAGGAAGATGAAAAGTTGGTTCTGTGGGTTTGAAGTTGGACAGTAAATGAATGTTGGCTGGTGGCGGCACATGTTCAGACTGTTTTGAAAGAGAGAGCGGGAATTATAGAAGCCAGTTCAGAAGAACAGTGCCCGTGGAAGTAATTGTAGAAGAGGCATGCAGCAGAAACAGTGCGTTTATATGAAAAAGCGAGTGGAGAGACTCTGTTAGAGATGAATAATTAATTAACCTAACTGCCCTCTTCTGAATGGAATCAAGAAGCCTGAGAGAGGTTTCGGGGGCACCACCCCAGATGTGGGAACAATATTCCATGGCAGGGCGGATTTGCGATTTATACAGAGTGAGCAGCTGTTTGGAAGAAAAGTAACACCGAGAGCGAAAGAGAAAACCAAGTTTTTTAGATGCAGAGGAAGCAATATTTGTAATGTGCTTGTGCCAAGAGAGATTAGAAGTCAGGGTAATCCCCAAAAGATATATCATTTTGCCTAGAAATCGGAGTGTCACTAAAGATAAGCATAGGAGCAGAAGAATCCTTTTTGCGAGATATAAGACAAGACTGAGTTTTAGAAGGGTTGAAATCAACTAAGTTGTCTTTGCCCCACTGGAGAATTACCTGAAGATCGGCATTTAAGGAATTGGTAGCAGATTTTCGAGAGGTTGAAGCTGATTGAGCAGGACAAGGTTTCTCAAAATGGAAAGTTGAATGCAATGTGCTATCATTAGCAAAACTATGGATAGGATTTCCAATCAATGGAAGAAGGTCATTGATATACAAGAGGAAAAGAGTGGGGGAAAGAACTGAACCTTGGGGGACACCGGCATTAGTGGAGAAGTTAGAAGACAGAGAGCCATCTACCATCACCCTCAGTGAGCGATCAGAGAGAAAACTGGATAATCAATTACTAAAAACAGTTGGAAAACCATAAGATGGAAGCTTGTTTAGAAGACCTTTATGCCAAACACGATCAAAAGCCTTTGAGATGTCAAGAGCAACTACTTGTGTTTCACCTAACCTTTCCATTGAATTAGTCCATAAATGGGTAACATAAGCCAGAATATCACCAGTGGATCGACACTGACGGAATCCATACTGGCGATCGTTAATCAGACTGAAGGTTTCCATGTAGTTTAAGATTTCGCGGTTAATTGATTTCTCCATTACTTTAGAAAGAGTAGAAGTAATTGCAATGGGACTATAATTGGATGGGAGGGATTTGTCACCCTTTTTAGGAACTGGCTGGATATGAGCAAATTTCCAAGCAGAAGGAAAAACACCTTTGGAATAAGAAAGTGAAAAAAGGCGGCAAAGAATAGGAGTAAGTTCAGGAGCACAGGTTTTGAGAACAAGTGGAGAAATACCATCAGGACCTGGAGCTTTTTTAGCATCAAGATTCATCAAAATCCTTCTGATATACTTTTGACAGAAGACCACAGGAGGCACTGAATGGAGCATGTTGGAAATGGTGGGAGGTGTTTTACCAAGATCATTAATACATGAGCTGGAAGAAAAATGGGATGCTAGCAGGTCAGCTTTATCCTTGGCTGAAGTGACAACAGAACCATCTGGTTTGGACAGCGGTGGGAGTAGAGATGGGCAAAAGTTGCGGCCAATAGATTTGGCAAGAGACCAGAATGCTCGGCTACCATTAGGGCAAGAAGCAAGTTTTCTACTCTTAGCCTGTTCAAACTCTAGTTTGGACTGATTAATAACTGCTTTACAATTGTTGCGAGCTTTGGTGTAGGCAGAAAATGAAACTGAAGAATTAGAAACAAGCCAATTACGATATGCAACATTCTTCTCTTGGACAGCCTTAGCACATTTACTGGAAAATCAAGGTTTAGATAAAGGACGAAATTTTAAAGTGGAGTGTGGGATAAAGGATTCCATTCCTGCAAGAATAATTTCACTGACACGATCTGAGCAAACGTTGACATCAGAAGTTTTGAAACAGTAATCCGACCAAGGAAAAAAAGAAAAGAAGTCTCGCAGGTCATCCCATTTTGCATTCTTGTAATGTCAAACAACACGAGGTTGGGAATAGCCATGAGATAAAGGTTCCATTGGAGAAGAGACAATCACCAAGTTGTGATCTGAAGTGCCTAAAGGACCTCTCACTTCGACCGTGTACTTAGAAGGGTTGTTTATGAGAAAAAGATCAAGCGTATTTGGCTGTATGATTAGGATTGTCCAGTATTCTTGTAGGTAAATGAACAATCTGTGCAAGGTCATTAGTAATTGCAAAAGCCTCAGCATCTCGACCAGCTAGGTCGGTGTGACTAGAAAATGGAAGCCAGCTGGAATTGTGAACATTAAAATCACCAAGGAAAATTACCTCACTGTTAGGAAAGTTGGACTGGAGAAAGTCAAGTTGCAAAGAGAGGAAGTCAAAGAGCTCCAAGTGATTAGTGGAGTTGGGAGAACGGTAGAGACAACAGATGAATTTGACACAATGAAGTAGAGAAATTTTAAGCCAGAGAAGATCAAAGAGAGGAGATTCCAAATTGCCAAATCTCTGACAGGGAATATCAGAACGGACATATGCACAAGTACCACCTTTGAGGCGAAAGGAATCATACAGCAAATAATTTGGGCATTTGAGATGAGCAGTAGTTGAATCAACCGATAACTGAGATTCTGTCAGAAAAAGTACATGGGGTTTGGCAGACTGCAAGTGGAAATGGACATCGTTGAGATTATAATTGAGACCACGTATATTTGTGAAATGAATTAGGAAGTCCTTGAGAGGTTTAGATCTTTTCGCAGATAAGCTTGCTCTATTAGTTTGACAATTCATGGCGTATTCAATAGTAAGAAAAAGTGTGTTGGACAAGCTGTATGATGTAATGAAATTTTTGGATATGACGTACATGTGGTAAGAATATACTCAGATCCTTGACATAACGTGGCCTCGACAATGCTCCCCGCATACACACTACTCGGACTCCCTCCAGTCAGTATCTGGCAGAGTAGAAGTAGCAAGATTATACACTAGCTGATCCAGAAGCCTCCTAGAGAGTTACCAATAGGTTCGGTCCGATGTACTAAATAGCGGCCGGCCTGCGAACACCGCTTTAGAGCTGTACCCTCGAAATGTAAGGAATATTGGATCTCGCCACGACGTTCATCATAACCTCAAAAGTCATCAATCATACTGCATGATGGAAGAGATAGGGAAGGGTTGACCGGAACTTAGCTCTAGAGACTAAACATGGGTTCCACCACTTCAAGCCTCCAATAAGCAAAGTGGTGGTATTTCACCAGTTGATGAGAGTCATCTACTACCTAGTACTGCCTGGTAACATAGAGGGGCGGCGTTTCTCCATGTGGTGTGGGTGCCACACCTCACCTCCTGCTTACGTTGGTTCACACCTGGGTGGTCACCCACCATGTACTTGTGCATGGAGGTTATACCCAGGATTACTAACAGTCCCACCATCGTGAAGGTGCAAGCAGAGGATTTGGCTGTCACAGACCGTCCGGACTTTGCCGAAATTGGGTCCACTTGACTTGAGTGTCACCCGAATATCAGTTCCATAAGGGTTTTCGACTTCCAGGTAGCAAGTACACCTTGTCTGGCATATCTGAGAGAATGTCTGTGACAACCTCAAGGACCTGTATAACCTTGAACAGTTTGAGCGAGCTCAGTGTTGATGGGATTCTTCCTCTTTCCCAGATTAATCACCTGTGTGTACATAAATTCAAATTGGGGAACGACAGTTGTAGAATAGATGTGCGGAAATTTTCCCTTATCCAAAGGGTAGTTGATTGTTGGAACAAACTTCCGTCTGTTATTATAGAAGTTGAGAGCTTGAATAAATTCAAGGCAGAACTAGACAATCATTTGGAGCAAATGGATGGGATGGGAAGGGGTTTTTTTTTTTTTTTTTTTTGGCTGATGCTGTGTAAACTTGCTTTCTTGCATCATATTCCTCTATTATTGCTAATACGCAGGTGCCGAAAAAATGAATTTAAAATTAGCACTCATCTCTTGCATCTGATTTTTGAAGTGTATGCTGTTTATGCTGTTGTTGTTATTTGGTTTTTAGGAGCATTAGCAACTAAGGCCATATTGTTCTGGGATATGTGGTGGTCATTCCCTGACCTTTCCGCATCCTCCGCAGTTTATGCTGCATGGCAGCATATTCAGTTGTTATGCTCTCTGGCTTTGTGTCATGGAAGAGTCTGGCTGGCATCTAATTGTTGAATTGCATGGGATTTTCAGTTGGCATTTTGCTTGGTATCAGTTAAAACACAATATGGAAGGTAATATTTAAATCTCTCTCTAGTAAGAGAATATAACAACCATGTCTAAATTGCCACAGAGGTATTTTAAAAATATTAATAAAAATCTCTTATTCATAAAATATTTTTTAAAAATATTTAAAATAATAAAAATAAATGAATTGAATTAAGAAGTGGTTAAAAAGTGAGCAATTTTGAATTTTGAATTTCTGATTTTTAAGGTTATAAATGAAAACTTTTTACCCCAATAAAATATGTAATTGAAATATAATAAATTGAAAATAAAGGTGCCATCAAAAAAGTGAACAAATTTGAATTATTTCTTGCCAATTTATAAATGGGATGACTTTGTATTCGTTAAGTGACTTGTATCTGAGGAATAGAAAATCACTTGTGCAACTAAAGATGGGTTAAATTGATTAACACACAGAGAGGAGGTGTAATATGATAGTTTGGTGTAAATTGTCTTATTGACTTATTTCCTGCAGAGTGTTAGTATAACAGAATTGTAACATGTATTAAAATCCCACTCCCAACACATGTCATAATACAGTCAGTTCTGCTGTAACGTGCTACATGTGTTCCTAAAAATCTCCACTTTATGGTATTTCACATGAAAAACAACAGGGCTTATGGAAAAAATAGGGATGGGGTAAAGCACTCAAAAAAAAAAAAAAAAAAAAAAAAAATGTTCAGTCTGGTAAGTAAAACAAAAAAAAGTTAGAAACCCAATAAAATTGCTAACACAGGTTTAAACATCTTAAATTTCTAATTAATAAATAAATAAATAAATATTATAGTAAATATAGCACTTTACCTTGACAAGATATGAAGTTTGATATTTCTGTTCACTGATATTTTCTTTTTTTTCGGATTATAGAATTTAAAACAGTAAAAAAGATAAGCAATCAATAACAGCAAACACGGGGCGCACAAATTGCACAAGTGAGACAAGTTTACGAAGCTTAAAAAATAGGAATGAAGAGAAGATTTTGAAATTTTATTTATGTTTTTTATATGATTGACGATTTCATGGAAGGGGAAACACATTTCACCATAATAACATAAAAACCCACAGAATTCCAGCTATCAGTATTTATCGCAAATGCAGTAAGATCGAGTTTACTACCCGTTTATAATTAGATTGCACTAACTGAAAAACCCAATAAACTGGAAACTGCAAATTGTTTTTATTGTTTTATGGTAGTGACCTCCAGAAATGTGCTCCTCTGCTCATGCTATCACACCTCACGAAATTTCTGCTCGAGCAGAAAAATGTGAGCTCCTGAAAACATGAGTCTGCCTACAATATTACATGTATCTTGTGAATACAGCAAAAATGACAATGGTGTGTCTCCGACCAATACAACTACAGTAATGGGAAATATAGCTCTCACACATTTGACAATTTTTTAAGCTTTGGAAACTTGTATGCATTGCTGTGCAGGTCACCCATTCAGCTTGGTGCCGGGTATTGCGTTCACCTAGTGTTCTCGCAGACGAAATCACGCATGAGCCAATGTGAAAATCGCATCATATTCGCATTGTTCCCTAATGTATCAGTTGCATTGGAGAAAATTTGCATTGCAAAAATGCATGTTATAGCAGAACTGACTGTACATTTGAAATAGCTATTTATGAATGTATGTAAAAATATAAGGTACTTATTTTTATAGACTAATTGTTATCATCTATATATTTTTTTATTTTCTTTTTTTAGGTGAAGCAGAAAATATAATGCAGTTTGAAGATTCGCTTCTTCATCTACCTTTTGGTCTGCCTACATATGACAGTGTCGAACAGGCTCGAGAAGAATTACGTGACGAAGAAAGTATTACAAAGGCTCATGATATATTTCTTTAGATAAAATATAAGACATCACTCAGTTTGACAGTAACAGCTATATAAATAATGAGATGTGATGCTTATTTAAGACAGAGAGAGAGGGACAGCTGTTATAACTTTGTTTTAATTTTAGTCATTACTGAGCTAAAAGATGTTATTTCCTGATAGAACTTCCTCACATTAAGCACATAGTAAAATCTTCACATGTTCTTGGAATTAAAAAGCAGCAGTTATACTGAATGTATTTGGTAATCAGTTCTATACATTGTATAGTATATGGTGATTCAAAAAATAACAGAAGTTTTACTATAAAAACTAACAGTACATTAGATAGAATTATTTTTTAAAATTAAATTTCAGTATAATCACATTGTTTTCAGTACAAGAGTTCTTATGTTATATAAATATTTTTATTCCCTGAAAAAAAAAGGAGGTTACACTGAGCATTTAAACAGAATAAATAACTCTTTTCTCTACATGTTTAGTCACGTTATCATGCTTCTATTATTTGGTTATTTATGAAATTGATGCCCTTTCACAATGCTTGTTTCACTGTATAAAACCTAAAGAAGCATGTTTTAAATTCAACATCAATTCATGAAAACCAATCAATAAAATTTTCTTCTGGCAACACATACTTCACCATACTGCTTTTATTCTTCTATAGATTTCTGAAAATTTTCCTCCTTCAAATTTAAAAACAAGTTAATGAGACCCAACCTTGGTACAGTCTTGTAAAGAATTGGCTTCCTTATAAATAATGACGTATGGTGGGTGTGAAAATGTTTAAAATTTGACTAAAAAACATTATTATAAAATGTTTAATTATTGAAATGGAAAAAAAAAAAAAATGCTCCTTTAATGAACATAAAATTTAACAATGAATAAATTACTGTTACTTTTTTGAATCATCCCTTCACAATATGAGAGTTAAAAAAAAAAAAAGCCCAGTTAACAACAAAAAATATATTTCATGTTTGTATTTTATCACAGGTACAAATTTTCAGAAAGATAATATTAATCTTTGGGTATAATTTAATCTTATGTATATATCATTTTTATTTTAATAAATTTATTTTAACCAGTTAGTCGGTCGTCGCAAGAAACTTTGATGATATAATGCAACCCGACACACAAGGCCTGTTTTCTAATAATTTAAGTTTATTTAAATGTAAATGTGTGACACATAATTTGAAATTTATGCACAATGGTTCAGAAGATAATATGCTTGAAAGGTTTCTTTCATCGATCAGTAGTATTTTAAATGTATATATGTTTTGGGTGTGTATGTAATGCATAAGAATTCTATATCAAGACTTACTGGATTTGAAAATTCATTAATAAAAACCAGTTGGTAAAACTTTCTTCTGTCAACACATACTTCTCCATACTGCTTTTTCCTTCAAATTTAAAATCAAGTTAATGAGCACCTCAGTATTGGTACAAGTCACTTTCAAATTTCAAGAGACAAAGTAGAAGACTTTGTCAAGAACAACACTTGAAGATTGTTAATACACAATGAATCACTGCTGATAACCAGGTCAAGACTATTGCTTTCTCTTGTTGCCTATCTGTTAGAGTTTGATAAGCTTCTGCCCTCCACTTCTGTACAGAATTCCTCATGTGTGAATGTAGATGCAGCAAAATACTCATACAGTTTCTCTTTTCTTTTTTTTTTTTTTTTGCCGATGCTATATAAGCTTGCTTTCTTGCATCATATGCCTATGCTAATGTTGGTGTACAAAGCAGTCAATGAGCAAATCAAGAAACGTTTTTCTACTAAATTAACTGCTAACCCACGGATTCCAGTTGATATTTGGAAAGTTAAAATCCCCACTGACAAGACATTCTAATATGCTGGTCCACTCTATTTGCCTGCATAGTTGTTCATTATACTCACAATAATCATTTGACCTATAATAGACTGCAGGTCCTCATTGTTTGTAACACCAGACTGACTCAGTTTTGTAATGGCAACCTGTGGTTACTGGTTGTACGATTTTAGAGTCCTTGTGAACTAAATGCATAATTTCTCCACTTCTTTACACATTATAATCGTCATATTTGTATTCTGCATCCCCAATATCAGAGTGACACCACATTTGTTATACCAATAATGTCAGATTTGATGCCTTAACCAATACCTCAAACTCATCAAATTTATTTATTATAATCCTATTATTGGTGTATAAGCAAGTAAATGTGTGCCTGTTTGTGTTTTTAGTAACTGACCATGTAATTATTAATCCCATGTTAACTCCCAGGTGGTCCTACTGCTTTTCAGATTTACTGCATGTCAAAATAACCCCCCCCCCCAAATAAGTTTTCTATCTCACCTTATACTGCTTCAATAGCATCAGTAAATATCACGCTACTCTTATATTCAAATATTTAGCATTCCTATAAAAACAGTCCTGTCTGTTATATTATGGCATTTGCAGCACTTTCTAAGAACTTTAATCTTCCCATATTATTGACTGAAAAACATCCTGACCATCACACTGGTTGAAAACTTTGTGTTGATCATACATGAAACATGCAGAGCACTGTGCAAAAAAAAAAAAAACTCTACAGCAGTTTTTGCTACTCATGATATATCCTAGTATTTACCAGTTTGCATTGGTAAAAGCCCATTTGATAATCACATTTGCAAATCCTTTTCCATTATCTGACTGTAGTACTGAACGTTAGGTGCTCTGAATATAGTGAATATTTTTATTCACTATATTCAAGGGCACTCCTTGCCCTTGTTTTAAAGTCAAAAAAGTGAATGAGCCAGAAAAGTGCCATTGCTTCCATTTTACACCTGTCTAATTATTACGCTTCCAGTTTTTAAACAAGGGAGGGAGGATATTTCCCTGTTGAAAGATTATTGGGGTCAGTACAAAAAAGGGAAGCAGTGATATTTCCTGCTTCATTCACTTTTTTGATTTTTAAACAGAGGATTGGGATGGATATATCTCCTATCCCCACAAGGATGTCTGTGAACATATTTTCTAAATTCTATATAGTGAATATGTAGAACATGGATATATTCCTATCCCTTGCAGGGATAGGAATATATCCATGCCTTTGTTTAAAAACAGGAAGAGTAAATGAACCATTGATGTAGACTATTTTTTTTACATTTTGGAGTTTTACCATCAAAGTCTGTGTTGGTAGAGGTTCAGAATATCAAATCAACTTTTACCAACATAAACTTTGGACTTTTACCAACTGTGAAAACAAACTAAAAAAAAAAAAAAAAGTCCAGAAAATCCTAGGATTTACTGGACTTTCACAGTAATATACACTGAGTGATCACTGAATTATGACCACCTACCTCATACTTCGTAGGTCCTCCTTTTGCCCTCAGTACAGCAGCTATCTGACATGGCATTGATTCAACAAGATGTCGGAAGCGTTCGGGAGGTATGGCCAACCAAGCTGTGTGTAATGCAGTCAGCAATGCAGATATGGAGGTGATTGGTGTATCCAGATGCCTGATATGCCTTTCCATAGTGTCCCACAAGTGCTCTATGGGATTGATATTGAGGGGAGTTTGGAGGCCAATCGAGGTCAGAACTGTGTTCCTCAAACCATTCCTGCTCAACAAGTGCCCGATGGCTCGGCGCATTGTCATCTTGGAAGACACCATCGCCATTCAGGAAAAAGTGTAACATAGCGGGGTATACACAGTCAGCAAGCAATTAACAATAGTCGAGACGACTGATACGTTGATCCACATGCAGCAGGGGTCCAAGTTCCTGCCAGTGAAACATGCCCCACACCATACAACATCCTCCACTGACCTGCACTTTTGATACCATGCATGATGGATCAAGAGCCTCGTATTGTTGATGCCAAATCCGTACATGACCATCCATGGTGTGGAGTAAATAACGTGACTCATCCGACCAGCACACCTTCTTCGTCTTCTAATGACCAACTTGCATGCTCTTTGTACCAGGCGAGTCTTTTACGCCGATGAACCTTGGTTAGGAGAGGATGCCGTAGGGATCGTCTGCTGTTGTTATGTTGTTGTTATTTGGTTTTTAGGAGTATTAGCAACTAAGGCCGTATTGCTCCAGGGATATGCGGTGGTCATTCCGACCTTTCCACATCTTCCGTATTTGGTGGTCACGGACTTGAACCCCGGTCTAATCAAGAAGCATGTGCTATGCACTGCCCACCTGGCTACAGAGGCGCCGTCGTCTGCTGGTGTGGCCAATACATATGAATGTGCGACGCATGGTCATGCCAGTTATTGTTCCGGGTTGGCCCATGTTGTAGTGGGTAGTCAATTCTTCAACAGTGCTGTGCCTGTTTGCCTGTACGAGTCGTCGGACCCGGAGCTCACTCTAACATCAACCTTTCCCTGACCTTTGCAGTTTTGCTGTCAGGTCATTGTTTGACCATTTTGATGCCAGTCCTGGTACACTTTAACTATGGCGGCTCTCGAACACCCCATCAGTTCAGCCGTTTGGGAAATCAAGGCACCAGCTCGTCGGGCACCCACAATCTGTCCCTTATCAAAGTCTGATAAATCCTTCCTTTTACCCATCACACTCAGAATTTTACTACCTACTGAACCACTGACACTTTATCTATGCTATGTAGGTCGACTAACTCCACACTCTCATACCTCACATGGTCAACGGGTCGCATTCAGTTTTCATAGGGGCGGTCATAATTCAGTGATCACTCAGTGTATATATTACCCTTTTGATGTTAAACTTTATGACTTTAGGATGTTGTTTTGATTAAAACTTTAATCCTCTTCATGATTAAAGCTTTGATTCAAAACTTTCTGGAATAAAAAAAAAGGTATAAAATTTTGTCTTTGCCTCACATCTGGTGAGTATGGGCTTAGCATACCCAGGGTTCTGAGCTGGATATCATCATTCTTCTCTTTCTTGGTGATTCCCTTTTACTTCTGATTCTCTCTCTCTCTCTCTCTCTCTCTCTCTCTCTCTCTCTCTCTCTCTCTCTCTCTCTCTCTCTAAGGGTAACTCAGAAATTTTGTTTGGCTGGTGCAGCATAAGCTTCAGGCTTCCTTGCACTATGTCTAGTAATAATAATAATAATATCCAGCTTGCAAAAAAAACATATACTAAATAAAAAAATTAAAAAAATTAGTTGGTGCATGTTTTCAATGGAAACAACCATAGTCATGGAAAATAGCACAGCATGCTGAGAAACAGAATGGTATTTAATATAAGATAAAACTACATTCGCTAATGGTAATTGTTAGTCAGCTCTGTTGTCAGTTAGCATTATCTAAAAAACCCTTAGATATTTGGATATCATATAGGTACAATAATACTTAAGTAGGTGGACAATTCTACTACCTTTAACTTATAAAACAGAACTGCACCTTAGTTATTAATATATGAATTTATGAAGGAATAAGATGCGCTTTGGAAAGCATTTCATATTTATAAAAATTATTCCTCATAGAACAATTAACAAATTTACATAAGAAATCTGCCTGCTGAAAAAAAAAGCAGATTTTACTGGGTTCAAGCTCATGTGATTAGTCTTTTTTAAATTAGAAATCCATTTAATTGTTCAGCCTAATTTTGGAGTGTCTTGATTCCTTTAATTGGCATTAATCCTTTATAGGCAAGATCTTAACCCAAAAATTAATGTGTATTTTAGTTATTCTGTGTGCTATTACTGTTATATTATGATTTTGTTATTATTATTATTAGCCATATGGTGCAAGGAAGCCTGGGGCTTATGCTGCACCAGCCAAAAAAAAATTTGAGTTACCCTGAGAGAGAGAGAGAGAGAGAGAGAGAGAGAGAGAGAGAGAAAGAAAGAAAGAAAGAAAGAGAGAGAGAGAGAGAGAGAGAGAGAGAGAGAGAGTGAGTGAGTGAGTGAGTGAGTGTCAGAAGTGGAAGAAAATCACCAAGAAAGAGAAGAATGATGATATCCAGCTCAGGACCATGGGTGTGCCAAACCCATACTCACCAGATGTGAGCCCCTGGAGATGTCAGGACGTTACACCAAAAATATTGTTTAAGATGATAGCTTTTAAAAGGATTTTAGTTGACTTTCCACATCTCTGAACCTTTGTGTCTTTTCTTATTATGTGATTAATAATGTCATTATTTGAATTTTAGTTTCAGTGCTTGTGATCATAAATAGTTACCTAAAAAGCTCCTTGAATTTAGTTTAAATTATGATATCGTGCCTTAAAATGTTAATTGCTTTTGGAGTAAATCAGTTTGTGTGTTTTTCAATATACCAGGAGTGGTATGTCTCTGTAAAATTAAATTTTTAGCTAAATTAACAGGTTTAATTTAGTTGTTTCCCCATTGAGTATACATTTCTATTAATTTTTAAAAAAACCATGACAAAATTTGTGTAATATTTATCAAAGCTGATTTTGTATGTTTTAAATTTAAAAAAAAGTGGAACATAGCAATCATGTTCTTTAAAAATACTTTTAAGTTGCTCTGGTCATTTTTCAGTTGACATTTGCTTAATTATGTGTTTCATTCAAAATCATTAATGTGTATACAGCTTTACTTTTATATTAAATAACAATGCTAACAATGCTTATGAGAAATACCAAATGCCTTTAATTATTTGTCTTCCAGTATTAAACTAGGATAGACTTGTTCATTCTCTCTCTTTTCTAATGCTAAACCTTTTTACAACCTTTGGAATTTATCTGAAGAGAGCCTGTGTTGATATTCACACAGATTTCACAACAATGAAATTTACCAGTGATGAATAATGATGCATGAGGAGATATTACCTTAAATCTGGCTATGTTCTCAAAACAAATAAAATTAAATATATTTGAAGTAATTGGAAATTAGGGTCAGAAAGAACAAGTCAGTTTCCTCATCTCCTCTCTCATACACACAAATGTTAAAAAAATATTTTACTAGGTGTTTTTATGTGAATAATGCATAGTGAATTCTTTTCATGTTAAGATTTTAAGAATTTATATGTACAAACTGTAGAGAATTTAACACAGTTATATTGAGCAATTAC